>NC_068388.1:21436955-22935453 GCF_023724105.1 Carassius gibelio | reverse complement strand
ATTCACAGAACTGCAGGAGAAATATTGAGAACCTAAGAGAACAGCCCCCTTGATTTTCCTCTTGAAAAAGTCCTCTTGAAGTGATTTTTGAGAACTGTGGTTAGAGATTTGAAGTTATTGTGCATTGTTATTGGCAAATGTTAGGTTATGTATATTCGATAGTTCACTGCTAAACCTGTTTAAAAAATTCCTACCTGGCTGGTCTGACTGGTTTAAGGTGATCTCCTAGCCTGGCCAAGTTGGTGTTTAGCCGGGAGGCCAGGTGAACTCCAGCTGAAAAGTGCCTAAAAAATCTCTGTAAAACCAGTGCAGACAGATGAAAGGTGGTTTATTTAGCAGGCTTTAATTCCTAATTTCTGGCCAACATCTATCTTTTAAGTCAGATTTAAACTACACTGCTGAAATCAAAAACAGGTCTTTTCTGGTTTAAGCTGGTTTAGCTGGTCTCCCAGCCTGGCCAAGCTGGTATTTAGCTGATATTGCTGTTTGGCCAGCTGATTTCCTAGGTTGACCAGAGCCCCTTTAAAACCAGTAATCTAGACCAGCAAAACCAGTTTAAACAGGTTTTGGCTGGTTTACGATTTTGTAGCTAAGCAATGAGGATTTTTTTTTCTCAATTAAATCTGATAAGCATTGGCTTTAACAGCAAGGTATCTGGCTGCTAATACTCAAGAGTGGACTTTAGCAAAGGTCCTAAATTCTGTTGTTGGAGGCAGAAAGTAATTGGACTCTAAGCTGGCCTCTCAAATAAATCAAGTCTTTATGGCCAGTTTCAGGCCCACAATTCAGTGCACACATCTTCCATTCACACACACTTATTAAAGGAATCTGCAGCAAGATACACTCACAATAGGATTCTGGAAAAGCTCAGCGGGTGGTGTTTGTTCTCACAGAAGTGTAGGTTTTACTTGGTAGTGAGCTGTTTACAGAGTTAAAGCAGGAAGCTGAAAGTGTGTCCTGCTGTGAAGATTGACAAAAGGCACAGATTTACACACATGCACATTCTGAGATGCACGCACACTGAGGTAAGGTGATCAATGCTCGCTTTACCTGTTAATTCTCTAAAACAATTCATGCACTGTGCGCGCCACTTGACATGGCCCATGTTGCAGGTTAACCAGTATTTCGCAAGATTTTCTGAGTATAACTAGTACTTCACCCAAGATTATGTTATATTATGTTTCCCTTCTATATTATTATTGTAACCTGTGGACAATTCATACACATTATTATTTGTTATATTTAACAAATAATCCAACAGACCCCCTCACCCAACAACCAGACTGGGTGTCAGGATGTCTGCGAATGACCCCACAGGCCAGTGGTTACACTTTACCACCTTATGACATACATAGAGAGATTCTCCATCTTAATTCCCTTCTGAAACAGACACATCAGACCCATAGAAAAGGAACGTTTCCAATTAATTCATAGCCAAAACTTTTTATGAATGAATATGCATATCCACAGGTCACAGTGTATATTATTACTGTTCTTGTACATTGTCTTTTGTATTGTATACTGTTTTATAAATGCATTATGATGTACAATTACTAATGTAACCTTTACAATAAGATCTCTTTAATTCACCATTAACATTCACAATGAGCAATAGCTACATTTTCTGCAGAACTTATTAATCTTTGTTAAAAAAAAAAGTTTTAGTTCATGTTAGCTCATTAAATAATACAGTTGCAACTTTAGATTTTATCAACGTGTTATTAAATATTGGACTACCTAAGAGAAATGAATGCTCAGAAGAATTTTTCATTGGCAGTTTATGTTAACTAATTAATTAACTAATGTTAAAAATGAAGCCTTAATGTAAAATGTAAATTAACACTAAAAAAATCTAAACACTACACTTGTAGTCCAGATTAAAATAGCCTATTAAGACTTAATACTTAAGTATTTGGCACTGTGATGAACATCATAGCAAATACACAAATCTGATTGGCTATTTAAAATTATTAAATATGTTTTAGAAAGTAGAGCAGCTGGTTTATTTGTGGTGTTTCAAGGGTAAGGACTGTATTTTCTGCAGTTTAGCGCCATCTGATGTCAGAGAGTGAATGTGCTTTCATTCAGCTCGCCCCTCACGTGCTCCCCCATGTGCTTCTCTTACGTGCTTGTTTATATCAGAGTGCACAAAGTCTTTCAAGAAGCATACAGGTGTTGTGCATTTCGGCCAGTTGATGGGAATAGTATTCTTAAAATGCATTCCAAATGATGAATAATTTGTAATGTATAATTATTCACGGTATTTAGAAGTGCCCACGATAACAATATTGTGCATATTAATTACCATGATATATCGCATTACTGAATGCTGGCACAAGTCTAATTATAAGTATCTTTAGTCGTTTTTGCATCAACAGCCAATACAGTTACATAAAGCAAAACACCATGCTTGAAGACAAAGATTAGTACATTTTCCCTCTGGAAGTTTAAGTTACCATTGACTCACTGAACCCCTGGAGGGGTGACCTCCACAAAAGATCAAATCAAGTCATGTCAATTTAACTTCATTTATATAGTGCTTTTAAAAATGCAGATTGTGTCAAAGCAACAGTATTAAATTGGAAAATGGTGTGTCAGCAATGCAAAATGACAATAGCAAATATAACATTTTCAGTTAAAGGCAATGTCAGTGCAATGTCAGATGACCTTGCGCTCTTCTCTCTCCTTCGGCATTCCTACCTTCTTGTTTCTCAGACCTTCAATCTATCTGTGTTCCATAGGACCTACCCTGAGCCAGCAAGACCTTAAAGTTGCAAGCTATGTTGGAACTTTCCACCTGGGAGAAAAATCTCCTGACTACAAATGAGTCAGAATAATATCTTTGGAGTTTGTCAAACTTCAAACCCCAGAAGTCTTCAAACCCTGCACTGGCATTTATGAGCTACTGTATTTAAAAGCAAATGAAAGTAATAAAGAGAGGAAAAACCCCAATAAAACCAAGCTAAGTGTTACTGCTGTCTGTGCGTGGTCTGCCCGGGATCAAAGTGCGCTGTGTATAATAACAGATGTGGATGCTTCGATCCCGGAGGGCTCTCTTCGAGAAGTGTGCTTTCGCCAGCGTTCCTCGCAGTGCTGGTCCCGCTTTCACAGAGGTGGAGCAGTGCCTACATTCCCTGGGTTTCAGATAGATCTGCTGGAGGGAATGCAGACAGGTGCATCCCTATCTCCTATCTCACCCACCAGATCTGCCCGATCTCTGGGTCCAGAAGACCAAGCATCAGGGCATTGATGAGCTCACAGTTGCACAAACATAAAGTTGCATAAGCACCAGTATACATCAAACAATATTATGCCTAAACATTATACTGCACCATTAATGAGCAGCGTGCTCATGCGGTTGGCTCTCGAGAAAATAAGTTGGCTGATTGTGCTTCTCCACATTTCTGGTGGGCGGGTTGAAGACGGTTCTTCCTATCTCCACCCGTGTTATAGATCTAGATCTAGAGCTCACTCTTGAGGCTCAGAAGCCCATTCTGCGGATCTTCCTCCTCCGATTGTGAACTCGCTGCGGCAGCTATTTAATCTCCAAGGAGATTAATATTGTTTGTGTGACTAAGCGACTCGCACATTGCCTCTGCATCATTTTCAGTTTTGATGTGAATCTTCCAACACCTGACTGGTTGTCTGGTTGTTTAAGCTTCATTTAATAATGAGGAATTAAATGATGCATTCATCTGACTATGGGAAGTTAGATATATAATTCCATGTCACACCATATATACTTGTCTGGTTGTTTAGCTGCATTTAATTCTGAGGAATTAAGTTCAGTATTAATCTGTGACTGTGAGGAGTTAGACATATCACTTCGATGTGAATTGTTTCACAAGCCAGACTGTGTTTACGGAGGCTGAAGCAATGCTCTGGGCCAGGGACTTCCCAGCCTAAGCCGGCTCTGGGGGCCGTACTTCAGTCTGTATCTCATGACTGAAGAGGGCATCCCCTACTGGGGTAGAGTAGAGTCCACCTCATTCTATGGTACCTGTCTCACCTCAGTGCCCTCAGGAGGTTGGTCTGCCAATCCTGACAGAGTTTCAGAGTGCAGTGGCTTCCAGCGAGCGCTGCTCTCAGTTATTTTTGCCCTGCAAGCGTAGCGGAGCTGAGAGACTTGCCGTGCCTTCGGGGGCCTCTTACACCAGAGGTCAGTCTTGAGAGACTGATTCCCTTAATAGATCATTTAGCTGCCTGGAAAATACTGCCAAATTTATCTCAATGGGTCCTGCACACGGTAGAAAAAGGCTGAGGCATTCAGTTCAGCTTTCCACCACCGAGATTCAACGGGGTTATCCCAACACTAGTCTGCCCCCAGCAGGCTCTGGTTATGGAACAATAAGTGAATACCCTATTAAGGAATGAGGCCATCGAGGTGGTCCCTCATCAAGACAGGGAATCTGGGTTTTACAGCCGGTATTTCATAGTTCCAAAGATGGATGGGGGGTTGCGTCCAATCTTAGACTTACGTCAGCTGAACTGCTCAGTTATGTCACTGAAGTTCAAAATTCTCACCATCACGCATGTTGTAGCTCATATCAGAACTGAGCACTGGTTTGTCACAGTAGATCTCAAAGATGCATACCTCCACCTATCCATCCTTCCACAACACAGGGAGTTTCTGAGGTTCGCTTTCAGGGGCAAAGCTTACCAATATTGAGTACTTCCCTTTGACCTTGCACTCTCACCCTGCACGTTCACGAAATGTGTAGATGACGCTTTGGTTCCTCTGAGAATGCAGGGCATCCGCATTCTGAATTATATCGACAATTGATTGATTGATTTTAGCTCAATCAGAGCACATGGTGGTTTGACATCGAGATGTCATTCTCGCACACATAGGAGAGCTGGGTTTGAGACTAAATGCCAAGAAGAGTGTAATTTCCCCAGTTCAGAGATCCACCTATCTAGGCGTAGTGTGGGATTCGAACCATGATGCAGGCACGTCTGTCTCCTGCTCAGATCGACAAAAGAAGGCCAGTCACTCACTGTCAAACAGTTTCAAAGACTATTAGGTCTGATGGCAGCTGCATCCAATGTGATACATTTTGGCCTGCTGTATATGAGACCTCTACAGTGGTGGCTCAAGTCCAATGGTTTTTCCCTGAGGGGGGATCCACTGCGAACTATCAAGGTCACGTGGTGATGCCTTTGTGCCTTAGACATGTGGAAGAGACCTTGGTTCTTGAATCAGGGCCCGGTGCTGGGATCTCTTCGTCACCGTGTAATGCTGGTGACAGATGCATCATGAGTGGCCACCCTGCCCGCCGTCTGTGGAGCAGACGCCATCTGACATGGCATATCAATTGTCTAGAGATGCTAGCTGTGTATCGGGCATTAAAACATTTACTCTCAGACCTGAGAGGTCACCATGTGTTGGTGCGCACCGACAACACATTGGTGGTCTCTTATACCAATCACCAGGGGGGTCTGCGTTCACACCCCTTGTACAAGTTGGCACACCAGATCCTTCTGTGGTCCCCGGGAAAACTCTTCTTGCTCAAAGCAGTGTATATTCATTGGGGATTTAATGTGGGAGCAGACATATTGTCGAGACAGATATGCAGATATGATAGAGCAGATATGGAGAGATTTTGGACCTCTTTGTGACTCAAGAGACATCGCAAGGTCTCTCTAGGTCATCTGGTTCTCTCTAGTTCATCCAGCTCCTCTGGGACGCTATGGTACAGACCTGGCCGAGGCTTTGTCTGTACACATTTCCCCCTTGTTAGTAGCCCCATTCTGGCTGGGCCTGGGGTGGTTCACAGATCTGATTTCTCTCCTTGACGGCTATCCACGGGAGATTCCAATCAGGAAAGATCTACTCTCTCAGATGCAGGGCAAGATAATTCACCCTCATCCAGAGTTGTGGAAACTGTGTGGCCCCTGTGTGGCCACTGAGTGGGCACAGCTCATAGCATCTGGTGTCTCAACCGAGGTTGTTGAGACCCTCCTCCAATCCAGAGCTCCCTCTACGAGGAAACTGTACACCCTGAGGTGGAAACTCCTTAACTCATGGTGCAGAGATCACCAGCTTGACCCTGTTAACTGCCCAGTTGGTACAGTTCTGGAGTTTCTCCAAGCTAGGCTCTCTGTGGGGTTAACTCACCTTAAAGGTGTACGTGGGAGCCATTGCTGTTTACCATGTCCCTTTCAATGATCAGTCAGTGGGAAGACACCCCCTAGTTGCACGTTTCCTCCATGTTGGTTATGCTTTTAGAGGCTCTTTGTAAAGCTCCATTCTAGCCAATACATGTTATCTCAGATAGACATCTGAACTCATAAGACTTCCCTGTTAATGGCTATCACCTCTCTAAAGAGAGTGGGAGATCTTCAGGCTCTCTCGGTGGCCCCTACCTACAAAACTTTGTCCTTGGTATGGCCAAAGCATTTTTATACCCTTGAGCGGGTTATGTTCCTAAAGTTCCCTCTGTCACGCCACAAACCATAGTACTGCAGGCCTTCTGTCCTCCTCCCTTTCGGGAGCCAGACCAGCAAAATCTATATTGTATGTTCACAGTTTGAGTGCTGGACGCATATGTCCACAGAGCATATCTCCACTGTGGAGAAAATCAGACCAATTGCTTGGTTGCTACAGTCCCCCTAAAATGGGTTTTCCTGCCTCTAAGCAGACCTTAAGTCATTGGATAGTCAAGGCTATCAACGTATTCTATGAGTACTCTGGTCTTCCCCCTCCTTTGGGAATCAAGGCTCACTCTACTCAGGGTATGGCGTCCTCATAGGCCTTCTCAGCAGGTGTTTCCCTCTTGGACATCTGCAACGCTGCGGGATGGTCCACGCCCTCTACGTTCATCAGATATTACGATCTTGATATGTGAGTCACTCCTGGCTCTCCTGTTCTCTCGCCTTAGCTGTGCTTTTCGGATACACACTAGGCAGGAAATTGGAAGTCTGGCAGCGTGGACACATCATTCCCCAAAGCATATGACACAGCTCGAGTTCCTGAAGAGGAATGTCTCAAGGTTACGAATGTAACCCTAGTTCCTTGAGGGAACGAGACGCTGGGTCGCGTTGTCATACTTCTGGCACCTTTGCCGGCGCTTGCTTCCCTACTCAAAGCTGAAGCCAGCTGTGCAGCACGTGCTTTTATAGCTTAAACTTGGGACGTTTTGTCACATTGATTAAATTACTACATTTCTGAAAAAGTTGTCTGAAAGTGAGGGATCATCCTGGATGAGATCAGCAGGTGAAATGTCATCATGTGGATCATTTAATTTACTGCTTAATATTATTCATTAATAATATTAAAAAGTTAAATTGGGCCCTTTACCTTCTCAAAAATCTAATTTAATAAAAAAAAAAATACAGAAATAAATAATTTCAATAAACAATAAATAAAAACATAAATAAATAAAAATAAAATATTTGTCTCATATTGCAGTTAAATGCAGAACTATACTCTGGAAATTTTGTAGGCAAAGTTGGAGATTTAAATTTGAGTAATTTAGATTTACATCAACCATTGGTTCCTGTTCACCCCTCTGCACAAGTCTGACTCATTCCATGCCACTCAAAATGTCTCTCACTTTTTCTTTCCGTTCCATCTTTGCCTTCCCCTCTGTTCCTGTTTATCTTTCTCCCCGCTTTAATAGCTGTCTCTGCTCTCTTCATTTGTCTCTCTCTAATGGCTTTCTTGTTGGTGCTCTTGCGCTGTCTCTTTAGTTCCGCCAGAACCGGAACAGCACTGCTGATTTTGGACCAAAGGCTGAGTCCTTTCCTGAAGTTCAAGAAGGATTATGAGCCCAGTTAATCAGAAACCTTTCCATTCATAAAGCACAGTGTGTGTGTCTGACAAAGCATTCACTAATCTGCCTCTTTCCTTTTGTGTTTTCTTCCTCTGATCAAGAACTCAATTACAGGTTTAAGAAAAAAGCAAACAAAACAATCAGATCATCTCAGAACACACCGTGCTGCCATTTCTCCCTCTCTTAAAATTAATCACTAACCAGCTTCATGGGATTCCTGATTAGTAATTAGCATGAGCTGGAGGGAAGCTGTTGATACACAAGTGAAGTGAAACGGTATTGATAGCATTAGAGACTGCAATCTTTTAGAATACAACAAAAGCACTATTGCTCTTTTATTAAGTTGTGTATCTGCACTATTAAACAATAGTTTATATATTCAGAATTTTTTGATATGAAGGCTTTGAATGTTTTATATAACTTATTCTGCAAGCACCACGCTTTTGGTCAAATATATATTTTTGATTTGCAGTTGCAGGCATCGCAGCATATGCCATTTACATCACTTAATGCTATGGCTCTGTCAAAAAGCTAGTGGAAATCGTAGCTGTCTTCTTCATAACATACATATATTGGGTAAAACTGTAACCAGGTAATCTATTTTTACCAGAATCATTTTGATTCTGAATAAATCATGTTATTAACAGTATTGGGGGTAATGCATTACAAGTAATGCGAGTTACGCAATCAGATTACTTTTCAAGTAATTATTACTTTAATAATTAACTGTGTTATATAACACAAATATCCTCATGTATCCATTTTATTAACTAATATCTTTGTTGCTGAACTTTGATGATCTAAATCAACCATACAAATAAGCAAAAAATACTTAAGTTAAACATCACATTTGTGTTTCATTGCTGAATTAAGAGTGTTGCGTCCTATTCTTCTGTGATTCAAAATGGCAGCAGAGCAGAAAGGTTTATTTTAGTGAAAGTGACATGACACACAGCCAAGTATGGTGACCCATACTTGGAATTCATGCTCTGCGCTTAACCCATCCAAAGTGCACACACACAGCAGTGAACACACACCCAGAGCAGTGGACAGCCATTTATGCTGTGGCACTCAGGGAGCAGTTGAAGGTTCATAGCCTTGCTCAAGGGAACCTCAGTCATGGTATGGAAGGTGGAGAGAGAGCTGTACATTCACTCCACCCACCTACAATTCCTGCCATCCCAAGACTCGAACTCACAAACCTTGGATCACAAGTCCAACACTCTAACCGTTAGGCCACAACTTCCTTTAGCTCTACCCTTTACTCATTTCACTTTTGGTGTGAATGTACTTGTGTTTGCCAAAAACGAATGTAACTCAAATGTAATGTAACTCATTACTTTCCATAAAAAGTAATGCAATTAGTAACTTTATAGGGAGTAGTGTGATATTGCAATGCATTACTTTTAAAAGTAACTTTCCCCAACACTGTTTAATACAAGTTTATGTGAAGAAGTCAGCATCATTAAGATCCATACATTTTGAGACAGCTTTCAATTCGCATAATGCCTTAAAGGACTCTCTACTAATGCCAAGTGAGACAAAATGCAACCAACACAACATATTTAATCTGAACAACCTCTTAAGTTGTTAACAGAATTATGAAAATGCAACAGTGGAACCAAAATCCCTCCCGGAGTGATGCCCAATCCACACGCTGCCTGATATGAAATTATATGATTACCATGTTTAATAATAAAACTGATGAAAAAAAAAAAAAACATGCATGTCATTCACAGAGGGAGCTTTCAACATCTGATTGTTTCTGCATTTAGCCATTTTGTTAGAGCTGGGTCCAACAAATAAATATGCAAGTCTATTTATTGAAGATGCCACTGGGATTTTTTGTTTTGTTTTTGTAAGTTTTTTTTGTCCCCTAATTCTAGCAGGATTCTGGAACTCTCGTTACCAAAAGAAAATTGCCACATGTTAGTCAACGAGTGTCCTTACAAATTCCCCATAGAAAAATAACTTTAATTGCAGAGTTAATGACTTGTTACCATAGTGGAAAACCAGAGAGAAAAACTCCATTGACATGGGATGGTTCAATACATTTGTCAATGCAATTAAACATACACAAGCAATTTCACACCTCAACAAATCTGTGCTTAAAATTCTGTATTGTACCTGCACTGTGGAATGTGTTTGGTAAACCCAGCAAAGCATAACAATATACTTGGCTATTCCAGGTAAACAAAGCCAAATCCCTTCACACTTTTTCCTAGCTCACCTTATGAGGCAAAAACTTGTCAAATCAATGCATTTATGGTTAAATGGTTCCCAAGGGAAAGAGAATGTAGTCAGTTTTTGAAACCCGTTTTTGAAAACCAAGTAATACAGTTCTTTAGAAATCTAAAAAAATATATATTTTTTTTAGAAGACATCTGAAGAAGATTTTTTCAGTTCAACAGATGGTCTTAGCTCAGGCTATTTGGTTTAATGAAACCTCGGCCTCACCTTTCTGATCATCCAGTAACATCTCTGTTTAATAGCTTCATTCCATCTGCCGGCTGTAGCAGCAAACGCTCCATCAGCTGCTCACGCACATGCTGTGCCGTCCATCCAGCACCATCTTCACGTCTCCACCCCCCGAACACTCAATTACCTTAATCCTCTTACTCACAAAATAATCTCCATCGTCCCTAACTTTGATGTCCCATTTCTGCATCGATGAGTGCAGACTGTATTAGATATTTCTGAAGGCTTTTTGTAATGTTATGGTTTGAATTCATGAACAATTCTCTGCATTCGTTCCAAACTTGATGTCATTTGTTTCTGTGAAACACAAGAAACAAGTGTTAGTACACAAATTGTTAATTTAAAGCGAAATTGTAAATTAAAGTAGGGACAGATTTCATAAAATATATTCTTTATACATTAATTGTATTCTGAAGCACAGTATAAAAAACTTAAATGAGATATTTGAAAACGAACTGATCAAAATTACACAACACTTTGAGGTACCTCAAAGTTATTCGTGCTAATCTGACAGTTTCTTTAATTAAATGACATTGACACTAATTAATTCAAGTACCCCCCAAAACACTGGTTGAGCATGGAAGATAAATGCACAAGAATAATAGGATAACGCAGAGACTCTCGATATATTCATATTTCATATTTCAATATTTTCATGCGTGTAAAGGGCGGTTTTAGTGAAGCGCAGCGGAGCTTCAGGCTCGACATTGGAAACCCTGTGCTATTCTGGCCTTGGTGCTACTGGCCCGAGGTTATTAGCCCCACTCGGCCCATTTAAGCCCTGGCTCGCACTGGCCCAACAGTGGAAATGCGGCTAATGTGGAATTGGTTCAACACTGCAGCTGGAATTGCTCACCAGTTCAGTGCTGGAAAAGTTAATGCAAATATTCCTCAGGATCTCCTTCAGCAACATGCAGTTCCTTCCCTGCAAGCTTATCCCAATTTAAAAAAAAAAAAAATCTTTTTTTTTAGCTTGACAGTCCAAAAACAGCTGCATAATGACAATGATAACGTATGCCACAGTAATATCTGAAAAGGTGACATTCACCCAAAGAACAAAAGTTTAAGATTCAGAAAAAAAAAGAAAAAAAATAACTTTTAAAAAAGAAAACATTAACAGTATGGGGCAAAAGAAAGGCAGTTAAGTTTTATCAGCGGAGTGCAAAGGGCATCTGCATTCTCGCTCTCTCTCAACCTCCCTTAATCTATCCTCTCTGTCCTTCCTTCTCCTCCTGTTCCGATTCATGGCACTCATAAATCCTCTTCCTCTTTGGAAGCATCTTATCAACCCAAACTGACTCTCTTCACTATGACATTAATTAACCCTGCTTAATTATTGCCTTTGTTAGGAAGCCAAGAACCTGACCGAGCCTTTCACAAAGCTCCAGTCCAAAGCAGAGAATATCAGCTGACATTTGACCAGTTCTCAGAAGAGCCTGCTAGTAGATTTTATGCTTTACAACACCTTTCAAAGCTACCGTATTAAAGTCAATGACGTTTATGTTCTTCACCCAAGGGATGAAGATCTTCCTGTATCCCTTTGGCAGGTTACATTCGAACAGCATCCTCCTCCGCCAGGGATGCTCACAGGAAAATGAATAATGATTTTTAATTGTCTGTTTTGCTACCTGATAATGCAGTGAGTGATCTTTAAATGGCCTACTTGCTTGCCAATTTCAGAGGGAACGATTTCTTGCTGCTTGACTGCTCAGAAGTATATCAGAGGAATAAAAGCGAACAATACTTCAGAAACCTGCCTCAGCTGGGTCTGAGGGGTCACTCCCTTGAGACTGAAAACTACTGCAGAAAAGCATGCAAGGTCATAGACCGAAGCACGTATCCACTGCCAGCTCCTCACAGGAAAATACCTCCAGTTCACCCTTAAATTCACACTTTATAAACTCTTTAAATTGCTGAAGGTTTTTACAATCGCTCAAGTGTCCTCTGAGACTGATGTTCATCAAATTTATTTGATTTTATTTAATTTTGACTGTGCAATTTGTCAAAGGGACTAGGTGGAGATCTACACTGACATAAAACTACCAATTAATACTGACTACTAACAACTACTAATTAAGCATCTATCAGAAGTAACCCCATGACAGTTAAAATGTAAATGTTAACTTTGAAGTCTGTATGCCTGTGCCAATGAACTCTGAAACCATGATAAAATAACCATTTAACGTTATTAAATGTATACTAAATTCCATCTCATGCAGCAGAACAGACCAAAAACATAGATGCTCTACAAATGTTTGTTCTGAAAAAGGCTCTTAAGAATGAAAACATCAACTCCCCTTAAATGATTATACTACCTGTTTCAAATGATCAAAAATAATTAACAAATTGTCTCAATGGAAGTTGATAAGTTGGCACATACATAAAATCTATGTTTACAAACCTGATTCCAAAAAAGTTGGGACACTGTACAAATTGTTAGTAAAAAAGGAATGGAATAATTTACAAATCTCATAAACGTATATTGCAATAGAATATAGATAACATATCAAATGTTGAAATTGAGACATTTTGAAATGTCATGCCAAATATTGGCTCATTTTGGATTTCATGAGAGCTACTCATTCCAAAAAAGTTTGGACAAGTAGCAATAAGAGGCTGGAAAAGTTAAATGTACATATAACGAACAGTTGGAGGACAGATTTGCAACTTACTAGGTCAATTGGCAACATGATTGGGTATAAAAAGAATCTCTCAGAGTGGCAGTGTCTCTCAGAAGTCAAGATGGGCAGAGGATCACCAATTCACCCAATGAAAATAGTGGAGCAATATCAGAAAGGAGTTTCTCAAAGAAAAATTGCAAAGAGTTTGAAGTTATCATAATCTACAGTGTATAATATCATCCAAAGATTCAGAGAATCTGGAACATTCTCTGTGCGTAAGGGTCAAAAACCACCAAAAAACCATAATTGATGCCAATTATCTTCGGGCCTTTAGACGGCACTGCACAGGAAAATTATAACAAAATATCTGATCGTCAATGGCCCTTTGATATGACTTACCTCCACTTTTCGTTTTAATAGGATACAATTTTGAAGAAGAACTTTTGAAATATTGAAAGAATATTTTTAAACAATTGTACTTGCAAGAATAAAAGACCAATTAGGTTTTCCTTTATTACTATGTGTCACATCAAAGAACTCTTTAAAAACTGAATATTGTAATTATGTCCAATTAAAAGTTTTACTTTAGAGTACATTTTAAATCATTTTTGTTTTCTTAATCTGTTGTCATGTTTTAAAGTACAGTTATTTTGATGTACACATGAAAAGTACTTGATTTTAATTTTAAATACATCATAAAAATGTATTTTACATTAAAATTAAACATATTTTAAGTGTACTAATTACACTTATAATTACACCCTCGTTAATTTTAATGCATGACAAAGATTGAAAAGAAATGATGTTAAAGAATAAGTTTAAATTTCCAATAAATGCTTGTCAGTTTCAATGACAATAGAATTATGAAATTACATATCAAGATGTACTTAAGTGGGTCAAAAAAGCACTTTTAAATTCAAGTGCTTCTATTATAAATGTAAACGATAATACATTTTAAATGTAATTGAATATAACATGAAAATAACTACATTCAGTTATTTTATAGTATATTATTTACGTAATAAGTAATATTTTTAAAAGTATGCAAACATTTTCATTAAGTTATACATTACATAAAATGCTTTTGTAAATCATTTTATGGGGTCTTTCACACTATGAAAACCTGGGAAAGTATTTATAAATCATAAACCTTTCTTTGTCATATTGGTAAACACAAATAAATACATACAATTTTGGAAAGTGTATCATTTGAAAAGAGAAATTTGCGTTTTTATTTTATTTTATTTCTTTGCTTTTTTATAGAGGGATTGCTGTCTGTATAATCATCCTATCTATCACCCATCCTATCATCCATTCTATCTGCAGAAGAAGCCTCAAGCTGAAAATATAGCAGTGACACTTTTGAAAAGGAACACAACCGATTGAAAAGCCATGCGTGCCATAACTGTATTTGATTAGACTTAGCTTGACTCCTCGCAGTTATGGTATGTTTCCTCAAAGCTATCTTTTATTTCTTACTGGGTCTTCTGCACTGCTAACTCTCTGATTTGATTAAAGAAAGAGAAGCTTTTGCGTGTCAGGATCTCGAAATCAGACAGGCGGGGCTTCAAATAACACCTTTGATACTTATGCTTTTAAAAGCATGTTTTGATGTGATCCAGCTGGCTTGCTGGAGGTTTAATAAAATAGAAAATCTATTTGAGAGTGACTTTATACCAAATGGATCAAGCCCCATCATCTACGTTAAGATGGATGCATCACACTTCAACTAAATAGATTTTCAGTTTTACCCTGCAGCATTTCTTCCTTTTATAAAAAAAAAAAATAGTCTGCCTACTTAGTACAAAAAATATTACATACTGTACACACAGAGGCATATATGTATGTATAATATTAGTACTCTGCCTATTTAGTAGCCTATATATTAATCTCTTATGTTCCCCATGGCTGCATTTATTACTACAGTTTAAAAGAATGGGTTTCTACTGAATATATTTTAAAATGTAATTTATTTCTGTGATGCAGAGCTGAATTTTCAGCATCATTACTCCAGACTTCAGTGTCACGTGATCCTTCAGAAATCATTCTAATATGCTGATTTACTGCTCAAGAAACATTTCTTATTATTATCAACGTTGAAAAAAGTTGCTTAATATTTTGATAGATATTTGTTCTGGATTCTTTGATGAATAGAAATTTCAAAAGTACAGCATAGAAACATTTTGACTGTATTTAATGTCACCAATTTAATGTGTCCTTGCCAAATAAAAGAATGAGTTTGCATTTATTTATTTTATTTACTTGCTTATAATTATAAAAATATAAATCTTTCCTTTATAAAATCCTACATAACCCAAACTTTTGAATGACATTCAAATATTAATCAGCAAAAATCACTGTAGATTGAAGTTGTGATGCTGACAAATCAGCTTTAACAACACAGGAATAAATTACATCTCTCTATATACTGAAAAATAGATACTGACCAAGAAACATATTTCTGCAGTGTTGATAAGTCTGTTGAATCAGTTGCTGAAACAATGCAGATCAACAAAGGAATTATGCAAACTGCCCACAAAACTTGTGCTGCATGGAATTTGCATGGCATAATGTCTAATAAATGCTGTGGAGGATTGCAGCAGACTACTGTGATCTGGCATATTTTCCTGAATGGACCTTACAACATCACTCCACCATTGTGAGTAGGGATGCTGCTTAGTAAAAAGGAAGGTTTTTGTGCAAATGTTCTACAGCTTCTTAGTGCATTCATCTGAGAAGATCGGAATGTGGAGATAAACAGTAAGTGTGGCTAAACGTGGACAAATGCATGAATGCAGTGGTAACAGGAGAAAGTGCTGACAGTGGAAAACACAATAATGCCTGAGTGCTCTATTACACTGCTTGTTAAGTCCAGTAATGTTTCTCCCCTGGAGGAAAAGAGGTAAATGAGAAGAGCTTGTCCTTCTGTTTTCCTCCTCCTATTCTCTATTCAGCATCCCGAGCCCGGAAAAGAACTGGTAATCATTTAGACCAAAAAGCAGGAAGTAAGAAGCTAAGGGGAAAAAAAGTTATAATCCATAGTGAGAGTGTAAGCAGAAAGTTTTAGATGCAGGACGCAGCGTGTATAAAACCATTGTTTATGAACATGAACAAATGATAAGGAGAATTTGTTTACTTGGATTCTAAAGAAATGTATAGTGTTTCAAAATAAGTTTGACAAAATAAGCTAGTTTTAGTTGCAAAAATTATTTTATTAATCATTAATATTGTCTTATTTTACACTAATAATGTCCAAAATATTGAAAACAAGCAAAATTTACTTGAAAACTGCATAATATACTAAGTAATATATTAAGACGTTTCATTTAGTTTAGATTACTGCATTATTTATTTATTTATTTATTTATTTATTTATACTTTCTGAATATTTCCATTTTCTTTAAAAATAACAAGGCAGGTAAAAATGCATAATACAATAATAAAATAATACAAATTGTTTTATCTGATCAGATTAATTTCAATTAAATGTATTTTTCTTACCCATAGGTTTTATTGACAGATTTATTGATTAAGCATGAACCGTACAGAATTAGATTTATGCAAAAAAAAAAAAAAAAAAAAGTCAATTGGCAAGAAAAATCAATTTAATTCAAGATAAATTACCGTGAAACATGTCTTAATATCTAATGGAATTTTACTTGCCATTATATCTTTAGTGAAAAAAGAAAACTGAAATACTAAGAAAGTATATATATATATATATATATATATATATATATATATATATATATATATATATATATATATATATATATATTATTTATTAATCCAAGAGTATTAATCCAAGATAGATTTTCATTCAGTTACAGAATAATGAGGATATGAAATCTCTGTTAATTACTTCTTTTTTGCACTAAACAGAAACAGGAAACTGACTCTAAAAACTGAGATGATTAAAAGACAGTCTGCGTCTTTGAGTTTTCCATTTTATTGAAACACCACAAAACCACTTTTTGCCATTTGAATAAAATTTCAACATTATTGTGAAAGGCAGCAACAAATGAGAAACAGTCATTTCGTAAGGCTTACTGACTACTCTAGAAGCACAAGTAATTATTAGGGGAGCGGAGAGCCTTTTCTTTTAATCTGTTAGTCTGCCTATAAAGGACAGAGAAATAGAACAGAATGACTTACGGTTGAACAGATGTAATCAAGTTAGTGTAATTGACTGAGAGATTGCTCTACAGGCACTGGGGATGAAAACATGAGGCAAGAATGCTGGAATATGTGCAAAAAGACCAAAATTGAAGCGGATTTGGCCGTTGTACAAGTCTGTTGCAGCTGCTGCACTAATCCGTGGACAGTGAGCAGAATTCATACAATAGAGGACAAACCTCAAGCTCTGATGAAACTCTTCAACAGTCTTCCTCTGTGTACTACATATGTTTCCATTAGGACACCGTTATTTAAAGTGGCCCATCCAATCATCTGAGGCCAGTGTGCTGGGATCCAACTTGATTTCTCAGGTGAATCCCTGTGGTTTCAGTTATTTTCTTTTAGTACCTCTTGAAGGTTTACGTACTTAAAGGGACAGTTCACCTATTAATACATTTTTTCATAATTTACTTGCCCTCATGTTGTTTCAAACCTGTATGAGTTAATTTCTTCTGATGAACACAAAATAAGATATTTTGAGAATGCTGGTACCCAGACAGTTTCTATAACATGAAAAAAAAAAATACCATGGAAATTAGTGGGGAACAGAGACTGGTTGGTTACATACAAGTTCTTCCAAATATCTTATTCTCAGTTTAGCAGAAGAAAGATATACAGTTTGGAACAACCTGAATAAATCATGACAGAATTAAAATGTTTGGGTGAACAGTCACTTTAAGCTACTAGATAAATGTGTGTGTGTGTGTGTGTGTGTGTGTGTGTGTGTGTGTGTGTGTGTGTGTTTTTAAATTAAGCTATGTGTTATCCAAATCATTTAACATTTAAATCTCTGTGAGGAAACATGACACCACATATTATAGTTAACTAAAAATTAAAATAAATAAAATAAAACCATAAAAAAAAACAATTTAATTACTTGAAACAAAATAAACATTAACTTAAATAACAAAAACTAAATAAAATTAAATAAATATAAAAAAAAAACCTTAACCTAATTTTACTTAACCTAATTTAACTTTTTTTTTTTTATTAAAATAATTAATAAAAGACATACACTCTTTTTTTTTTCTTTTTTAAATCGCAAAAATGAAAACAGAAAAAAACATCATAATCAAAATAATATATACTGTAATGGTACCTCAAAGATAAAAAAAAACACCTATTTATTTTTGTCATTATAAAAACTACATTTTCCATTTTCAGAACGTCTTGTTTTCTGCCAATTGTGCATGAGAATCGGCATTTGATAATACACACATTCCTTTTGAAAAGTGTCTTTTTTCAATTATATTTTCAGCTTGAAGCTTTTTCTCCAGAGGGAGGGTGATACAGCAATCCCTATATTCATAGCAAATGCCCATAATACATTGTACCCTGCCAATTTGAGTCAAGTGTAAATATATTTAACAGTGAAAACACATCTTTTTCCTGGTATGTATATTACTTGGGTAAAGATGACTCTGGACATGGAAATAACAGTTGACTACTTGCAGCTTACCAAATCCATTTACACAGAACTTAACTGAAGTAAACAAACAACTTTTCAAAGGAAATAAAACCCTAATGCTTTCTGGGACACAGTATACACACTGCACCTCAACTCTGAAATTGTGTAAAGAAAAATCTCAGCTGGGCAATAGACAGGTTCTTCTATAGCAAGGAAAGGAAGTTAATAGAAATGCGAGAGAAGGTCAACTCCGCCACCTCTTATAGATCAGATAGAGTTCACAGCAACAGAGGAATAAAAGGAATGAATCAGCTTATAACTCCAGCGCTGCCGGTCCTGCTGTGAGTTTTCGATTTGAGAGAGTCTCTCCACCTGCAAACACTTTAACAAGTTGTCACTTAGCAACCTAAAACTCGCTAACTGAAAATATCTTTCTTACTTCACAAGGGGAAGGGGAATGTGCTTGATTACCAGGGAGGGATGGATTTAATATCTGTTGTGCCCATTTAGTCAGCTCATCGTATCAGTGCCTAGTGCTCATTGGTCAGTAAATATGGAGCTATCTGCTGACATTTGACCTACTTTAACTACATCAATGCGCCTCTTGAGACTCTTCCTGTGTTTCCTAAAACTCACAGCAATACTTGGCCTTGTTGTGCCAGCGTCCTTAACTGCCTCGAATCCTCCTGCATTTGCAGTTGCTGTGTAATAAATCATTTCTAGTGTCTTGGAGAAGTATCAGTAGGACGTGCACAGTGCATGGCTACACACTGCCATCAAGCATAAGTTTGCTGTCAGACAAACACTTTTAAAGGGACAGTACACCCAAATTGACACGCCCTCAACCTATTCTTAGGTGGCGTTTTTTTCTGTGAAACACAAAAGGAGAATCTGAAGAATCTTCACGCATGCTGTGTTTAAAATCAGTTAAACTCAAAAAGAAAAATGAGCAAAAAGCACCATAAAGGTTATTCAAATTTTTATATTCCAAGTCTTCTGAAGCCAGGTAATAGTTATTTGCATCAAATACATATAAGAGCATCCACAATAAAGGAAATTGAAAATTCTAAGAAAATCATATTAGTTTTGCATGTTTTTGAAAACATTATTTTCAACAAAAGTTTAAATGAGTTTAAAAATGTGGTGTAATCAAGTAAAAAAGACGATAGATTTTAATGTAGCAGATGATTTCCCCACCTTTTTGAAAGAAGTCTTAAAAAAAAAAAAATCTAAACATGAAAAAAAAAAAAAAAAAAAACTGTAATTTTCTGAAATATTCTTACAATTCAAAATAACTTTTCTATTTGCATAAAATGTTACATTTTAAGATATTTTAAAATGTAATTTATTCCTGTAATGGCAAAGCTGAATTTACTAATATGCTGATTCGGTGATAAAAACAGTTGTGCTACTTCATATTTTTGTAGAAACCACACTACTTTTTTATGGTTCTTTAATGAATAGAAAATACAAAAGTTTCTGAAATAGAAACCTTCTGTAACTTTATAAATGTCTTTACTGTTCTTTAATAAGCATATCAATTAAACACATTAATTAAACACATTGACAAGGCTTATTAAAACTATTTGTTTTACAAGTATCAAGAATTATAATTCATCAATATTAAGTTTTTGAGGAGATATAATATTTTAGAGGTCAAAAGGTCAGATCAACTAATATTTTAAGAGAGTATTACTTACTAGTCTGTTTTGTGTCAAAATTGGAAAATGGTGCACAGACACACTGTGCAGAATTGATGTTCTTGATGTCATTCCTCATTCATTCTGCCTTTATGTTCCACAGACAAAAATAACATATTTTAGGAGAATTACTCCTTAAAACAAGTCCTCCTCAGAGTTAAACTTTATGGATCCATTTTTGAGTGCTGCGACCTATTTTCAGAAACTTTCTCCACTTCTGTGGCCAAATATAAAGGGTTTTGTTTGGTTTTGCGTTTCACTTTAATCAAAAGTGCTTTGTATCCCGTACTGCAGAGGGCGAGGAGACATTGCCTGATTGTTAGTGAAGTGTACTAGATGTAAAGAACTGTAAAAGGGGAGTACAGGGTCAGCTCGGTCAGAAGAAAGAGTCTATTTGCCTGAGTGAGTCCTAACACAGAAAGTGAAGCACTCATTCAGGTAGAAAACTTTGGCATCTTTTTTAACCACTTATTGCTTCTCACGCTTCCCTGCTCACTGATTGAATAATTCAGCAGGGAAAGCCCTGGGGGTACAAGGTGCAAAAGAGTGAAGCACTGTTGCTTTAAGAAATATCTAAGGCAAAAGCATTAAACGAAACTGATCCAAATGCTTTCCCTCTATCATTAAATTGAGGACACGAACACACAGCAGAGGGGGAAAATATCTGCTTGAGTGGCAAAATAAGGTTACGCAACTTTACACAAATATGCACAGCCATGTGTGTGAGGACCAACACTTGATACTTTGGTTCCTCACAAATAATTCAGCGTGAAATGACAATAAAATGTGTGAAAACTAGTGAAGTCTTCTCCTAGGGTCAGTGACAATCCCTGCATGAAGCCAGTAACCTTCTTTCCCTTATACTAGCTATCTGCATTTTTTTTAAACAGAATAAAGTTGAAATGGATGACTCAGAAAACATTTGCTGAAGAAACGTTTGAGAGCACCTATAGACATAATTTGTTAGGCCTGCTGAGTTAATGTTAAAAGACACCATTCAACCTGTCTCTCTCTGCAGCGGATGGCAGCGAATTGTGCCTTCCGCTAAATGGGTTACATTCATTTTCTTTCCCTCCCATAGTTAATAACTCGGTGCTCAGACATGCCTCTCAAAGTTAAAAAGTAAGCTTCTCTGAAAAACAAGATTAAATGCAATATGAAACACTGAAAATGAATAATTGAGGAGCTGTGATGAAAATTTAGCAAGTTCCTCATTGTGAAAAGCTGCAATGTGGCTTCATTTGAATGCTAATATGATTATATACTTAAATGTTTCCTGTGCATAAATCAGCAACGTCAATCAAACCGGTGGCAAGCAAGAAATTTAACCATAATTGAATTGAAATGCATGTCTAGGGTTTCTAAACGGCAGTGTAATGTAGCTTATATTACTTTTCTCATATTTCAATCAATAAAGGTGTGTTAGGCCTGATTTCTATAGTAAAGCATTTCAAGCTATAGTATAGCACTTCAACACGCGTATAGACAGAATCCTGACAGCCTATCTCGTTATATATCTGATCTCAATCACGGCTCTCGCTCCTCCTCAAAGATGCTGGCAGTGGCTCTAATAGAGCATGAAATGTGACATGAGAGTAAGTCATTCCCAGAGACAGTCTGAGTATCATTCACACATAGAGAGTAAATAAATTCCTCCTAGCGCATCAAAAAGTGATGTGACTTTGCGCTATGGAATGGTAAATCATGACTAACCAGCTGACCGATCTTGTTCCACACCATCTGAAATGTTATTACAAGGTCAATCAGAAATGACAGAGTAAAGTCTGTCATCATAATTGCCTCCCAGAACTGCTAAACCACTGCGTTCCCAAACAGCAGCCTCAACCTCTGAAAGCAATAACCACATTAATTGTGTTTCATCTGCCCATTCTGAGGTGCAAGTAATTCATTATATAGGAAAATTATTATATTCAGTAGATTCTTCACTTTTCTAAGTGATGTATAGTGCCAGTTTATCAGAAAGTGATGATTTTGTTCTCTTTGACTCATTGGATGGAAACGGTTCTCATTCGCAAATGTTTTGTGCAATATTTGAATTTTGTGCATGTTAAAAATTCGTAAGTTACATTTTTATGTTTGTTTTCCTGACAATAAGTACTGCAAGGGGATGTAAAAATTTCAGTGATCATGGGCCAAATGAAGTCCGAAGGGTCACCTTTCACTCCAGCGGTCACTCGAGGGCTGATCGGTCCCTGATTGTGTGCTGCACTGACTCACTTAATGACATCTCGAGAGTTCACTTTGATTGCAAATTGGGGACGTTGTGACCCTCATCAGCACCTCAAGTACATCAGCACTTAGGATCAGCAAGTCATCCATGAGAGTTTACAAATATTGCCATAAAATAAAATACAGAACAGGTCATCCGCAGCCTCTGCAGTTGGTTATTCACACCTCAGGAGACTGGATAGAGGATAGAAAAGAGCTATCTAAAGTGGAGTATCTACCTTCCCTTAAATGTTCCTCTTGCAATTCCTTAGGAGAAAGAAAATTGTTGGCATACAGCATATAATAAAAATAATTATTTGGTCTTGGAAAAATCTGAGCACAGTTACTAAGATTGCTCTTGAAACCCTATGTTCGCAGCATTTATTGGTATATATTTGTATTTTTTGGATAGATGCTAAAAGATATGAATAGCAGTATCTAAAACATAGACATTATTGCATATTTCTAGAGTACACTATTTGTAGATACTTTTTAATGTTTTTTTTTTCTTTTTCTTTTTTTTAATAGAATTAATTTAAATTCTCAAAATCACTTTATTTAAGCAGGAATCGTCAGTAAGGGCCATTTTTCCTGAAACTTTAATGATTTAATTATTTATGTTTATATTGTTTGTACCTATGATTATTTATTATGACGTTTTTTTCCAAAATGAGCTTATACAATTTTATAGATTTGTTTTATGAATACTCACAACATTATGTTGGATAAGCAGGAAGCACTAGCAAAAGTTTTAAGTCGATGGAAAAAAAAACAAAATCAACTATAAAAACTATGAATTAACACATGTGGAATTATATATGGAATTATATACATAACAAAAAAGTGTGAAACAACTGAAAATATGTCATATTGTAGGTTCTTCAAAGTAGCCACCTTTTGCTTTGATTACTGCTTTGCACACTCTTGGCATTCTCTTGATGAGCTTCAAGAGGTAGTCACCTGAAATGCTCTTCCAACAGTCTTGAAGGAGTTCCCCGAGAGATGCTTAGCACTTGTTGGCCCTTTTGCCTTCTGTCTTCGGTCCAGCTCACACCTAAACCATCTTGATTGGGTTCAGGTCCGGTGACTGTGGAGGCCAGGTCATCTGGCGCAGCACCCCATCACTCTCCTTCTTGGTCAAAC
Source organism: Carassius gibelio (assembly GCF_023724105.1). Lineage (NCBI taxonomy): Eukaryota > Metazoa > Chordata > Actinopteri > Cypriniformes > Cyprinidae > Carassius > Carassius gibelio. The sequence goes on along the minus strand of NC_068388.1, from coordinate 22,911,923 downwards.
AGCCCTTGATTCCTTCAGTGTGAAACTACAATTTTCATAGTCATGAAAATAAAGTAAACTCTTTGAATGAGAAGGTGTGTCAAAACTTTTGGTCTGTATTGTATATATATATATATATATATATATATATGTGTGTGTGTGTGTGTGTGTGTGTGTGTGTGTGTGTGTGTGTGTGTGTGTGTGGGCTCGAAAGTTTGGGCACCCTTTGCAGAATCTGTGAAAATGCGAGTAATTTTCAAAAAATAAGAGAGATCATACTAAATGCATGTTATATTTTATTTAGTACTGTCCTGAGTACGATATTGTACATTAAAGATATTAACATTTAGTCAAAAAAGACAAAAAAGTGCTGAAATTATTAAAATAACCCCACTCAAAATTTTGGGAACCTTTGGTTCTTAGTACTGTGTTCTGTTACCTGATGATCCTTGTCTGTCTTTCTGTTTTGTGATGGTTGTGCATGAGTCCCTTGTTTGTTCTGAACAGTTAAACTGAGCTGCGTTCTTCAGAAAAATCTTTAAGGTCCTGCAGATTCTTCAGTTTTCCAGCATCTTTGCATTTTTGAACCCTTTCCAGCAGGGACTTCATGATTTTGAGATGCATTTTATCACACTGAGGACATTTGAGGGACTCAAACACAACTATTAAAAAAGATTCAAACATTCACTGATGCTCCAGAAGGAAACAAGATGCATTAAGAGCTGGGGGGTGAATACTTTTGAACACAATGAAGATGGCTAAATTTGTCTTGTTTTGTTGAAATATCATTTTTTTTTACATTTAGTTCTGCCCTTCGTAAGCAGCAGAAGATACTTGTATGTTTCCCGGTACACAAATAAGTACAATTTACATTGATCTTCAAATTCCTAAAGTTTTCACCCCCCAGCTCTTAATGCATCTTGTTTCTTTCTGGAGCATCAGACAAAGTAATGTGAATAGCATAGCTCATTAATCTTTGTAAGCATACTTTAGTATCTTGGCAAATCTGAGCATAGCTGCTGAGATCACTTTTGAAACTAGTACTTCATACGTAACATTTACAGGTACATATACTTATATTGTTGTACTCTTTGATAGATCTAAACAATGACATTACAAATTTACAGTTGCAGAAACTACATGCACTGTATATTTTTTTATAGACATATTTTACAAATACTCTCAAGACCATGCTGGACAAGCAGGACTAACTGATTGCTAACTGATGTCTGGAAGAGACAACTGATATCTGATAGTTGGAATAAATTATATTTGTTAAATGTTCAAGAACTGCTTGCGAATTCACAGTTGTTGCATTCAAATGAATTACTAAATTGCTGGTACATCATTTGATGTCAGAAATGGCAACAAAACAAACAGGAAGTCTTCACTTTTTACTGCGTATTGATTCAAAGTCTATAGCCTGAGCAAAACTTTCAAGAAACGGTGACATTTTTTGAGGATTTTGTGTGTTAGATTAATATTTCTGTAGCGTTGTGTCATTTTGACTGACGTCTCTGACAACTCCTGTTATTTGTGGTGGGCTCTGAAAATGACAACTAAGAATAGAGAAACACACAGCTGTCGTGTTTAATGAACATCACTCTGGATGTATCCCTGATGGATTTCAGGTAAGACACATGCAGTTTTACAATAGACGCTTTCAGAAGATTCTGTCAGAGCACAGTCTCATCTGAGGACAGACCAAAAACCTGACGCTATCGCAATCAATTCCAAAATGAATAGTGTAAAAGCATGTTTAGCTTGCAGTATGATAACATGGCCGATTTTCTTTGTGTTTTATGATTGGCTTTCTTGTTGTGGGGGGAATGTAATATTTTTTTTTTAAAAAATTTAATCCAGAACATAATCAATTTACGTAAGAAACAGACCTAACAACACAGAGTTGTCCTTCGTCTTCATAATACAAAGCCTCAGGGCCGAATGTGCTGTTCCCATGACAACCGTCGATGACATGGGGCCATTTTGTGTAAACAACAACATTATGGAGAGTGGACCGACTTCAAAGAAAGTCACAGTGAAACAGTGTCGGACCAGATTGGAGAATAACTGTGATTAAGAGACGTTGGCTGCTATCTTCATTAGACAAATTTGAGGAGCACACACACACATGTTAAGTTTCTATGTTTTATGCAGACTCTTTATAGACATAATGGTTTTCATTAATGTTCAAACTGTATTTTTTATCGTCTTACCCTAACTCTAAACCTATCCCTCACACAAAACGTTCTGCATTTCGGTGGGAGACATATAAGCCTGAAAAAAGTTGTTCTTTTTTACTTCAAATATTAGGCATAAAAAATATTGAGTTGTGTTGTACTGACTCTTGCATTTCCCAAAGTATATATGGTCTTTTAGATTTTCTATTTGAAATTGGATTTATTCACCAATTTGTTGCATTCGTGCCTAAAATTGTCATATGGTGTGACGTAAAAGTTATTCTATATAAAATGAAAATGGAATATACCTCTGCCTAAGTAACTAATTTCAGCATAAATGGTTATCATTACTATCTTAAGATTAAACATTTATTTTGTGCAGATTCATTAGATTTTGTATTGTTTTTCTAAATCATCATGCAAAGTAAGTCATCTCTTCTCAGCCTTTCCAGATATTTTAGATTAAATATGTTAAACCCTGTTATAAATCTATGAAAATGCTTGTGACTCTTGCTGATACTATTTCTCTTGTGTTCCACTGACTTTTTTATGATTTATAATTAAGAAAGTATTTTTACTGGCACAATTCTGAATGTCACACCAAATTATATAGTGTCACGCTATATGATGAACTGCGCCTCTCCACAATTTGTCAACGCAAAAAACTGTATTTTATTTGCATTCAATTAATTCAATTCAGTTAACATTAACAAGACAAAAAAAAAAAAAACATACTAACATTGTCTTAAAACTTTTAAATTATAAGAAACTCAGAAATATGAGTAAATCAAACACCATCTCATTTCATAACATTCAACATAAACAATTTAAAATTAGAGGAGAGTGTGTGTTGTAACAACAATTCTAATTGTTCAACAATAAAAAAAAACTAATCAATTTATGATTAGTTGAATGTTTTAGATTAAAAAATTCATAGATATTAGTAAAAAAAAAAAAAAATTAAATTAGTAATTAGTATCATTTCCCTATGAATTATACAATGAATCTTGAGACCTCCTCTATCCTTGCATGGTCAGCATTGCGTCTTTCCCTGAATTTTGTTTTTTTGTTTTTTGTCCTCTCTTTACCTGAGATTTCTGCCTGACAGACAAAACATTGCATCCTTTAATAGACAAAGCATTGCAAATATGGTAAAACATGGTTAAATTAAGTATAAAATTGAAAAGAAATACATTAATTGTATAGGTAATTTAATGTTCATTATTACATTCATTGAATATGTTTTGAATAGTTATTTATTTATCATTTAAAAAGGTGTATGTAATATTGTGTGACAAATATATATGGTGTGACTTAGAAAAACAGTCACACCATATGATACAGTGTCACACCATATGATGTTTTGTTCAGTTAAGCTAATCTCTTGGTTAACTAAAAACAGCTAGCTCATACTTAGCATGTAAATTACCACATGGCAGGGATGATTTTTAAGAATTAATAAGTAAAATTTGTATAAAAGTGTTTAATTTATATGTAAAAAATGTCACACCATAAGACACAAAACATTGACCACTAGTGAGCATATCAGATAAAGAGCTTTTCAATTAAAAATTAAAAAGCCAGAACTCAGTTCTTGATATTTTTACTGACAAAATGTATTTGGCCATAACTTGCTTTAAAATCATACACAGACATCAACACTTTCTGTGTCTGTTGAAATAGCCTAATTCTGTTACTTAAACTGTAAATCTATCAATTATTTATACTATGCTGATATATAATGTCATATTAGTAAGGTCACACATACCCCGGACAGTCACACCACATGACAAATTTGATGTTTAGATAAAAATTTGAAGTAGAGGTCTTTAAACACCAACTACAGCTATGGTATGCTGTAATCATATCTTGTCAGAGGAACAACACGAAGATATATATTTTTAACAAATACTCATTTTTATTAGGTTATGACATCATGGACAGGTAGAATTGCATGTCATGTCTCCCACCCAATTTTAGATTTTAAAAGATCTTCAATCTGTATGATTTATAAGCTTTTTTCTTCATGGAGACCAATAAAAATGTAACCACAAGGTCAAAATTAGCTGATATTACTATATTTGGTCCTGTAATGAAAGTGAAAGTCATGACATTTGCCAATTATGGTTACCCATACTCAGAATTGGTGCTCTGCATTTAACCCGTCCAAGTGCACACACACAGAGCAGTGAGAAGTGAACACACACCCGGAGCAGTGAGCAGCTATAGATCCAGCATCCAGGGAGCAACTGGGGGTTCAGTGCCTTGCTCAAGGGCACTTCAGTCATGGGTATTATGAGTGGAAGAAAGCACTGTTTATTCACTGTTTATTCACTTTGCACATGTACCCAAGTCTTTAGCTTTTTATTTATTTATTTATTTAATAATCCTTTTTTTTCTTTCTTTCTTTTAAATCACATTATGAATAGCCTACTTATAGTTGTCCCTGCATATAAAGTTAGGATAGGACAATGCAATTCAAACATATTGTTATATTTAATTGTAGAATAGAATAGAATAGAATAGAATAGAATAGAATATTATTTACTGAGTGTCATAAAATGAATGCAAATAGATATTTGTTACATAATATAAAATGTTATTTGGCATAAATTTTTTACATTTTTTTCACGACTGGTTACGTTTTATTTATTATGATTTGTTTAATCATTATTTATTTATTTATCAATTTATTTATCTATCAATTCACTTAACCCTGTTGTATGGCAAATACTATATATATATATATATATATATATATATATATATATATATATATATATATATATATATATATATATATATATATATATATATATATATATATATATATATAAATATTAATTTAATTAATATATTATACAATATATATTAATATATATTAACAAAAATTATTTAATTAATTTACAATCAACTTCAGTGTTGTTTAAACCCAAAAATTTTAATTCTGTCATTCTGGTTTTGTGACTCCAAAGTATGGACAAAATGGGACCTGAAATTTTTTTGGTTACCAACATTCTTTACAATATTTGTCTTCTTTAGAGAAAAGAAAGTCAGGTTTAGACAGCTTAAGATGAGTCAATGATGACAGAATGTTTATTTTGGGGTGGACTGTCCCTTTTAGATTGCATACAGCATGTCAACTATCTATCCAAGTTAGTTTGTCTTTCACCATGGACATCATATCATTTCCATATAAGCATGAAATGTGGTTTCATTGGGCTATACGCTTCCCCATTGCTCTGATATGAAGATGGTAAAGATAACTCAATTCCAAGATATATAACACCAACAAACAGTTTAGGGTGCCACTTTAAGGGAAATAAAGTCCACCTGTATAGAAAGAGATGAAATTACATGTGATATTGCTTTTCTGTGAAATTAGATGGGTCAAATTGAAGATCATAATCAGTCACAGAAGGCTGTGGATGATATTTTATGCTGCAGTTGACATTCTGCAGAATTCCTTTGAAGTATGGCATCTATATAGCATATAATAGGCCATATATATGGCTTTTTCCACACAATATCCCTTATTTGCCACACTACATATTGCATTATAAAATTTCCCAGTTCGTAAATTGGGCTGTGAATTATGAGTGAACAGTGGGCTGTTTACTCTGACCTACTGTATAACCAATACCAAGAGTAAACACAATTAAACCAAATAGCCTTTGAGAAAAGAGCAACACATTTGTGAGTCTCATTAAAGATAATGACATTCTGAGCTCAAATATGCCTCTGGCTATCACTCTCTGCAGATGTCAGACCAAAGCACCTATATGAACCGTTTCCACAACACAGTGTCACGCCACTTGACATGTTTCCTTAGTTACAGTCCAAGAGGTCAAAGTTTAGCAGATTAGCATGATCCAGTCGGCTCATACTGGTAGATACAGAAATTACCATTATGAGGCTAAAAGCTATCTTTCTTCATTGATGGTCATTTGAAAGACATATTTAGATGTTTTAAAAACTAAAAATTATTTGAAGGCTTTTAAAAGTTGACTTTAATTTTTATATATGCTGATGTACTCATATTCATATATAATATTGCATATTTCTAGACTGTAAATGTTTTCTTTGTAAATAAAGATAATTGGAGTATGTTAAGAAAATACTATTTCAGTTTTTCTGCTTCAGAACTTGAATAATGTGTAACTTGCCATTTCTTTGAAACATTTTTCACTCAGAAATTGCAAGTAAATTTCACAAACAAATGCAAAGTATTTACAGTAAAATTACAGTGAATAAATTTGGCCTGGTGGGATTATTTTTAGTGCATATTTCTAGATTGTAAAAAAATAAATAAATAAAAAATAAAAATGTCACAATTCATTTAAGTAATTCATATAATAAGTAAACTTTTACAAGCAATTTCATAGTAAAAAATTGTAAAAGTAAATACCACACCATATTTTTTTTTTCATTGTACTCATTTTCCCCAAAGAAATGAATGAATAACTGTAGTAACCAATCCATGCCCCCCGTCTACGACACTTTATCTAATGTGTGTTACCATTGCTCTTATTTGATATGGCAGCAACCAAATTTTGATGTGATAATGTGGTGGCAGCATATATATTAAACAAGACAGGAAATAAAAATTGCTATGTGTGAAGGGATCTGATCTCTCCCAGCTTTACACATAAAGAGGGATTTAGACCTCCGAAAACTGTATTAAATGTCTCTAGTCCTGACAATGATATTATAACTCTATTCAAATCATTATAACAGATTCACTTTTACTACACAACCTGACCTTTTGAATAACCATAGCAACTCTCAAACTCTATTTACAACCCTATGTAGGTGGTCTTCAATTACTGCTGTGTAAGTTCCCAGCGGACGGTCTGTTTTTAACCCTGAGACAGTGAGGGACTCAGAGGAACTGACATGGCATGTGTCTGGGGTTTTCTTTTTACACTTGTGCAGTCAGGTCTGCACGCCTCTGACCCTTAACTCAGGACATACACTCAATGACACAAGCTCCACCACTTAAAGTGTGAAATCCATCTGTCAAGACTCAAGGCTCCTGGAAGTGAAGCTCTGATGGTCATTCATATAGTCTGGAACCATTTATTTTTTTTATGCTTTTGTGAAAATACTTTTTGAGTGTAAACCTTTTATTTTATCAAAAAATACAGTAATATTGTCAAATATTACTGCAGTTTAAAATACCAAATTTCATTTGAATATATTCAAAAAGACAATTTGTTCCTGCTATTTTGATCAATTTAATGCATCCTTGCTGATTAAAAATATTAATTTCTTAAAAAAATACTGAAGTTTACATTTTATATATAATATATATATATATATATATATATATATATATATATATATATATATATATATATATATATATATATAGTGTGTGTGTGTGTGTGTGTGTGCTCGTGCATGCGTGCGTGTGTGTGTGTTGGGTGTGTTTGATATTAAAATAGTGTGTATTACTAAAAGGCAACCAAGTGCTCAGATATATATTTCTTGCATATTATAATTTGTAAATATGTTAAAAATACAAACTTTGACCAAGTTCTAAATAGTTTTACTTTTCAGAGTTTAATGTTTAATGAGCAGTGCCGCAGGCATTGTCCATTAATAACATCTGGGTTTCCCCCCGTTGAAAAGCACCATGCAGCTTCCGCTGGCGTGACTACAGTAAACAGTAGCTGAGAGGTTCAGAATGTTCCAGGCCATGAATAAGTAAATAAATAAATAATATATGAGATAGAGAAAAGTCACAAAATCATTTTGTTCCACTGAAACACAGAAATTCTGCACTCTTACAACAATCTGGTTTCACCAGGTGTTGTATATAGTATCCATAGTTTTAGCATCCAAATGATTCATGATATTTTAGCAGTTGAATAAAAAACAGACATCATTGAATCTTAATGCTGCAAACATACTTTCCTTATATATAAATAAAATAATTTATTTATAATTATTTATAATTGTTATAATATATAAATAAAAACTGAACTGAACAAAACAAATCTTAAATTACGTGGTATTAGGTTACTGTTAGGGACAGCAGTCCAAATAAGACTTATTTATTGTTATTTTAACTGCAATAAATAAAGGTCAAAATAAGGTCTACTGTGTGGCAAACAGGCCAGAATAGATCCTGTTTGTCTGCTGCCCATTTGTGCGGCTTAAAAGTGTTTGACGCCAACATGTGTATTGTTCGGTTCAGTGTTTATGTTCGGTTTATGTTTTATTTTCTCTGTTTACTGTCTTTCTGAAGGACTAGTCAAAGTCTTGAGCCCTTGGTCTTGTACCACCACTGTAGGGGTCTCATGTACAGCAGGCCAAGAGTTATCACGTTGGATACAGCTGTCATCCGACCCAGCAGTCTGGAACTGCTTGAGAGTGAGTGACCGGCCTTCTTTTAATGTTGCGACCATGAGGATCAATTCAATCCAGGCAGGAGACATATGTGCTTGCACCATGGTTGAATCCCACATCACGACCAGATAAGTGGTTCTCTGAATTGGAGAAAGCACACCCCAGCTCTTTCCTGTGAGCGAAAACGACGTGTCAATGTTGAACCGCCATCCAGTCTGATTGAGTTCATATCAACCAATCATCTCACCATGTTCTTGAGTCGTGAAAGTGTGGGGTGAGAATGCAAGGCCAAAGGAAGAACCATTATTAGGCTTTTGCCCCCAAAAGCCAACTTCAGGAACTTCCTATGATGGGGAAGGATAGAGTATGCATATTTCTAGATCGATCATGACACCAGTCTTCACACTTTATCTGAGACAGAACCTGTTGAGTGTGAGCATGCTGAACTTCAGTTCCCTGACTAAGCACATACACACAACCCCATACTTCCTTGAGACTGTGAAGTACAGGACCGGCTGTAGAACCCGGCCTGGAACACCGACGGGTTTGGCATACTGATCTCCTGAGGGCACTCAGGAGAGATGGGCACCATGTAATGCTGAGTACACCACTCTTCCCCAGAGCGAGCTGGCCCTCGGCGAAAGCAGAACCGGCACTGTGAGAAATTCTACCGAAGGCTCCCTCCTCCAAGAGAGCCCTCTGAGAGCGAACCAATGCAGTAACAAAACGCTCGCTATGCAGGCAGTCAGCTCCCTCAAGAGCTGACTCTGCCTGCTTCACTCCCAAGCAAACAACACACAAACTGTGTGTGTCCCCACCCAAAATATAGCACAGGTAGGGAGGAACACACAGCCTAAATGCTGTCTGCTTGCCCAAATGCTTCTTTTGACTGAAGCTTGACTTAATGGAGCTTGTAAGTGGACAAACAACACTAAATAAGACTAATAAACAGATAGCGACACACAGACAGAGCACTTGCTGAATGACTAAACGCTGATGATGGTTCCACCTCACGTGCTTTTATAGATTCCTGGTTGCTACGTCACCCACCTATACCACTCGCCCTTTTATTGGACTGATTACACAAGTGATTCAGAGACGGTCACGCTGATAGCATTCCCATAATGTTTTCCGATACAGCTCGAGATCCTGAAGGGGAAGCTTTTTTTCAGTGGAGTCTAAAACAGAAAGAGAGGTCTTTGTTCTAAATGCTCATTATTTTACTCTGAATCTCTGTTGCACACTGTTTTTGATTTTATTAAAGCATATTACACTATTTGAATAATTCATGCTGTTCACAACTTGCTGTGTTGCTTCTTTTTTATTCATGCCAGATCCTAACTGTAAAAAATGCACGCAATGCTTCTAAAATGCCCTGTAAACTATTAAAATATATCTAATATTTAGAGGAAAAATTCATTTGAATATGATTCCTCCAAAGCCAGTTCTTTCATGCCAAAAAAAAAATAAAAAATATCGACACCAATGGCAATAACAATGACTTTGTCTGAACACCTACAGTATTCAAAGGAAATCCAATCACCGGTTTCTTTCCAATCCCAAGGAAAGTTGTTGAGGAACTGTGAAAGCTTGAGGGTTTCCCAATTTCTTGAGTTGACAAAGAAAAACAGCTTTGGAAATAACAATTGCTTTGTTAAAAATATAGTGTACAGAGGACAGGCACAGAAAATAATTGCACCCAAAAAGCTTTGCTGATATTTGACATCAATCCAGCCCTTTCAATGTATTTGTCATGACTTTGAAAACACACTGGGACCTTATAACGTAGTGGAAATAAGGTTAACCTTTATGAAAGATAAGTTTTAACTTTAACTTAAACTTTAGTATACTAAAAAAAAAAAGTGCAATGTGTTCAGATATTTAATTTAATGTTATTTACAACTAAACAATTTAAAATTGTCTGGTGGATGATATATAAGAAAAAAAAAAGAATATGTAATATTATATATTACATTATATGTTCACACATATAAAAGCAAATATTTTATGCATTTAAGATAAATTTATAGCATAGTATTAAAGGTACAGTAGTAAACAACCCATAATATTTTAAAAGCCAGATAGAGAGGGTGGAAAATATTCATGTAAAACCTTGACTAACTGTATAAGTGGACCTCAGGGAAAAGATAAAGATAAAATATTTGAAAAACTACAATACGAGACCTTCAAAATTACAATATTAAAACTATGAGAGTTCATAATGCAAACATGCCACTCTTTGTTCAGCTTTGCAGAATTGAAGCATCATAGTGCATTTCTGTGTAAAGGTCTTTCAGGACCAGAGGGGAGAACAGACCCCAATACGCAAACAAACCCACCCCGAGACAGACTAGCTCCAATCACCCACACTGCGAGAAGACACAGAGAGAATGAGGCAAAACTGTTAGGGTAACTGAGAGAAGGATGAGCTGGAAGTCTCATGAGGACATGAACACAGTGAAAGAAAAGAGGTGAAGAGAAATCTTGGGTGAGACAGAGAGTTAATCTGAACATCATGCATGGCTCCCACAGCGTCCATAAATACCTGGACCATGATGGTGCAAAATCTGTCATTCAGGGAAGAAATTTCTCACAGGATGTTCTGTATGCACAACATGCGAGATTATCCTTGCAAATACAATCAGACGATGCAGTCAACCCCTCAAAATACTCTTGCCATAACACATGCGCTGTGACGTTGTGTTAGTGCCCTGCTGTGAGTCACTGATGTTCCGTTCTATCTTAGTGATGGCAAATGAATCACTGCCAACAGACCCCAGTGCCACTGAGTGTGCAAAGTAACAAATGCACCATCACAGGACACACACAAACACGTCTGTTGTCTAATTACAGGAGCAAGGAAAAATTAGTTAATAATACTGTATCACAGCTTGTCTTTCACTACTCCTATCAAATCCTGATGGATAAAATGATTTCCCACCCAACTCTGTATCATGTTTCACCTGGAAATAAGTAAAAAAGAAAGTACCATATTTTCCAGAAAGAAAGCGGAACTGGGTCAAAAATGCATAATAATAAAAAAAAAAAAAGATACTATTGAAAAAACACAGTTAAGCTGTTTTGGTGTGTACAATAGTTCACAATTTAAATTACACATAAATAAAATAAAATTCTCACTGCAACAAATCCTTTCAATTTAAAGGTATTCCTAACAGAACATTGTAAAAGTACATTTGGAATATATAAATCAGCACATTTCAGATTATACAAAATTATGACTGATATGCTGATAAAGATAGCAGTAAAAATGTTGTGAATACTGTCAAAGTTATAGTTCACCCAAAATTGAATGCTGTTACAATAAATACCATTACAAAACCATAAGGCTTCCGTTCATCTTTGAAATACAAATTAAGATGTTTTTTTATATATATAACCTGGGAGATTTCTGTCTAAGTCCATTCCATCAAAACTTTTAAGCTTATTATTATAATATAGATAGATAGATAGATAGATAGATAGATAGATAGATAGATAGATAGATAGATAGATAGATAGATAGATAGATAGATAGATAGATAGATAGATAGATAGATAGATAGATAGATAGACGGACAGACTTTCATTATTTGATTTCACTTTGGTTTCTTCTAGACATAAGCCTGCGTCATCACAGCAATCTCAAAACAAAACAAAACAAGATGTATCTCCAAACAAATAGGATCTTTTAACATTACATAATCAGAAAACAACCCTGTATTGAACTTACTTGCTCTTTGAACAATTTTAAGATGAGAATTTTCTTGTAAGGCGTTGCAAATATCTATTCCACCTCTGCAGATCAACGATTAAACTTCATTGAAGAACCATCTCTCAACATCTGCGTCCACCTCTCTGAGCCGAAACATTTCAAACACACCTGTTTCCAGATCTCAATTATTCAACTGCTTCCCACTGAAGGCCTGTGGCACAGTTAACTGTGCTGTCAGGGGACAAGAACCTCATATTTCTGCTCTATTCTAAGCACTTTTCAAGAGCAGCTAGTTTAAGACAGCAATGGCCCCTTGATGGGAATCACTGCTGCTATATTCAGTCTGGAGAAGCTTTAGCTCCTCACTAGAGACGGCTGAAAATAGCGTCTGGACCGCTGTGCAACTATTAGCCTACCATGTAAGCTCTGTATCTGCCAATATATCACAAGGGGAGGGAGTTGAATGTTGTGATGTACTCTGTGGTTCATGCCTCACTGGAGATTCTATGCAATTCAATGAGTCAGTAATAAACAAGTGACATTTACATTTATATTTATATTTAGTCATTCAGCAGATGCTTTTATCCAAAGTGACTTACAAATGAGCACAGTGGAAGCAATCAAAATCAACCAAAAGAGCTATAAAAAGTTGCAGTTTGCTTAATGTAGAACATGTACCAAGGTTTTTTAAATCATATAATAAATAAAAATAAAATGAAAAATAAATAAATAAAATAAAAAGATAGAATAGGAAAATAATAGAGAAAGCTAGTGTTAGATGCCTTTTTTAAATTGTATAATAAATAAAACAAGAAAACAGAATACAAAAAGATTAAAAAAGCTATAGTGTTAGTTTCTTTTTTTAAGAATAGAATTAGAATAGAGAGAGTTAAAGGGTCAAATAAAGATGGAAGATATGTGTTTTAGCCAATTCTTGAAGATGTCTTAGGACTCAGCTGCCCGGATTGAGTTGGGCAGGTCATTCCACCAGGAAGGAACTTTTCATTTAAAAGTCGGTGAAAGTGATTTTGTGCCTATTTGGGATGGGACAATAAAACGACATTCACTTGCAGAACACAAGCTTCTAGAGAGCACATAAGTCTGAAGTGATGAATTTAGGTAAAGGGTTGCAGAGCCAGTGATGGTTTTGTAGGCAAACATCAATGCCTTGAATTTTATGCGGGCAGCTATTGGTAGCCAATGTAAATTGAAAAACGGAGGTGTGAAGTGCATTCTTCTTCAAATTCATCTTGCTGATGCATTTTAGATTAACTGTAAAGGTTTGATAGAACTGGCTGGAAGACCTGCCAAGAGGGCATTGCAATAGTCCAGCCTGTAAAGAACAAGAGCTTGAACAAGGAAATGTGCAGCATGTTCCAAAAGAAAGGGCCTGATCTTTTTAATATTGAATAAAGCAAATCTGCAGGATCGGACAGTTTTAGCAATGTGGTCTGAGAAAGTCAGCTGATCATCAATTATAACTCCAAGGTTTCTGGTTGTTTATGAAGGAGTTATGGCTGATGTGACTAATTGGATGGTGAAAATGTGATGAAACAATGTGTTTCATGGAACTACAAGCATTTCTGTCTTGGAAAGATTGAGTTGAAGGTGATGGTTCGTCATCCAGCAAGAAATGTCTGTTAGACAAGCTGAGATGCGAGCAACAATCGTTGGATCATCAGGATGGAATAAGAGGTAGAGTTGAGTGTCAGCAGCATAGCAGTGGTATGAAAAGCCATGTTTCTGAATGACAGAACCTAGTTATGCCATGTAGACAGATAAGAGAAGTGGTCCAAGAACAGATCCCTGAGGTACCCCAGTAGTTAGATGTTGCGACTTGGACACCTCACCTCTCCAAGATAACTTGAAGGACCTATCTGAGAGATAAGACTTAAACCACTGTAGTGCTGTTTCGGAGGATGCCCTTTGCCAGTGGGGTTGACAAGAGGATCTGGTTGTTAACCATGTCAAAAGCAGTGGACAGACCCAGCGATATAAGTATTAAAGATTTGGATTCTGCTCTTGTCTTAGGGCTTCAACAACTGAAAAAAAGTCTCGGTTGAATGTCTACTTCTGAAACCAGACTAGTTGCAGTCGAGAAGGTTGTTCTGTGTAAAAAAAAACAGATATTTGGTTGAACACAGCTCATTCAAGTGTTTTTGCTATGAAAGAAAGAAGGGTAACCAGTCTGTAGTTCTATAAAAGAGATGGGTTAAGGGTGGGTTTCTTAAGTAGTGGGGTTATACGATGTTGGTGCAGTTTCAACTGCAGGAGAAATGGCTTAAAGGAGATGAGATGGAATAGGATCAAGCAGACAAGTAGAAGGATGATTAGAAAGGATGAGTTTGGAGACTTCTGTCTCAGAGAGTGAAGAAAAGGATGTGAACGAGCGTATGTTTGCTGGTAAGATGTGCTTGGCACATTGTGGTGTGAAAAATTGTGCACTGATGGTTATATTTTTATTAATGAAGAACATGGCAAAGTCAGGGGGAGGGGAAGGAGGAGGACAAAGAAGGGAGGAAAAAGGCATGTATAAGAGTTAGCAATCCCTTGCCAGTGTCCCTGCACGTTAGAGTTGATGGTCTTTACACTCTATATACTAACCTTAGTATAATATACTAACCATTTCTGTTTTTTCATCTGTTTGACAAAACGGAAATTGAATTATTAATTTCCTCAGGAGACGTCGCACTAGCACGATTTGAGCTAAGAAGATCCAAAAGTATTTTCTATATGATTAATTTTCTGAAAATGAGAACAAATGCCATTGTGTAAAAGAAGTAGGCTTAGTTGTGTTGAATATGCGCTTCTAGTGTACTTCAAATTGCAAAGCATATTTAAAAAAAAAAACTGTTGCAGATAATATGATATTAATTCAATAAAAGTTACTTAATTGGAGTACACTTTAAGAGTACTTTTAACCTGTAGATGTGTTGACTAACATACCAAAACATATGTAAAGTATTTTATTACAGTTGTAACTGTATTGTGATAAATTGTAAAATGAATGATGATGTTGGATTGCTCTTAGCAATCTAATAATTGGTAATCGTCTAGCTTTAATGATAAATGTGTTTTAGGTCAACAGACAAGTTACAGAGGTGGATAGAGTAACAAAAACTGAAGTAAAATACAGATAATTGTGTAAATACAGAATATTTGCATGTGAAAATGGAATGAGTTTAAAATATGTAAACAAACGAAAACCCACTGTTAATTAAAACAATTACATATGTCCGTCCGCATATCAGATATTCTCTTGAATTTGGAGTAGTTTTCACAGCTTAAAAACACTTTTGAGTTCATTAAAATGTTTTTCTTTTCCTTGGGCACAAATCTCTCAAGCCAAAACTGCAATCACTAAAAAACTTACTGATGTTTTAATGTGTTTTTGTGTTTCTGATGGCAGAAACATGACCTTGTTACTTTAGGTCTATTGTTGCATTTTTTTTTTTTAATCAGTCACCTGCCAACCTGGATACAAAACCAAAACTGCAGTTACTAAATGCTTTGTACTCAAGAATTTGTTCAATATTCTTTTAATAGCAGAATCAAGAATGCCTAGGTCTATTGTTGCATTTTGGGTGTTGTATCCAGATTGATGGGTGACTGATTAAAAATTTCAATACCCACAACTTAAAAACCTTTATGTTTTAATCCGTTTTTGTTTTATGCTTCTGATGGCAGAAAAATACAATGTTTTTGTAAGTCTGTTGAGTGTTTTATCCAGGTTCATGGGTGACTGATGAAAACAAATCTGTTTTATTTAAAATGTTTAGTGTTTGCAGTAACAAGGATTTGTTACTGTAAGTCTGTTGCATGTTGAGTTTTTTTTTTTTTTTTTTTCATCCATCAACTTACACATCCTAGAAAAACCAAACTGTAATTGCTGCATAACTTGGATGTTTTGGTCAAGATGTGTTGTTTGTGTTTCTGATGGCAGAAACAAGACCGTGTTGCAGTAGGTCTTGAATTGTTTGGTAGTTTTAGTCAGACACCTACCAACCTGGATGCAAAACCAAAACTTTATTTAGTCAAGATGTGTTTTTTGTTAGTGATAATAAAGATTTAGTCTTGTGTCTACTGTTGCATTTTGGGTGTTGTATCCAGGTTGATGGATGACTGATTAAAACAAATCCCTATACCCACAACTAAAAAAAAACGTCTGTTGTTTTAATCATATTAGAGCTGATGGCAGAAACAAGAATGTTGTTGTAGGTCGGTTGTTACACTTTGGTTGCATAATTCTGTCATCCTGGATACATATCATAGAGAAAGCAAAACCATAATTGCTGCAATTCTGCCATAAATTGTGAGTTTTATTTAGTCAACTGTCAGCCGGGATAAAAAAACAAAACTAGTAACTAAACTTGTTTTTTACTCTGTTTTTCATATGTTTGTAATAGCAGAAACAAGACTGTCTTAGGTCTGTATTTGAATTTTGGGTGTTGTATCCAGGTTGATGGGTGACAAATCCCTATACCTACAACAAAAATGTCTGTTTTAATCAGTTATCTGTGTGTTTGCAGTAACACAAATGTTTTATTGTACGATTGAGTTATTGGTTGTTTTAATCAACTGTAAAGTGAACACTAATAATAAGTTACTTCAACTAATGCTTTGAGTCACCAGCACTTAATTGTACTTGATAATTAAGTTTAGTCTACAAATACTATTTAGTTTTGCCATTTCAAAAGTAATACGTTACTTATAAATTAAAGGCAATCGGTTTCCTCACTTTTTTAAGTTAACTCAACTTATTACATTTTACAGTGTTTGTCTGTAATTGCTGAGGATACAGGTTCGGTATGACATGAGGGCAAAAGAATTTTCATTTTTGGTGAACTATTCCTTTAACGTAAGCCACAGCGCTGGTGCTCTTCACAGTGCTGCAGCGACAGGGAGTCACAGAGTGTCATGGGTAATCTGTTTTCCACTTGTTATGTTTGCTCTATAAAGTAAACCGCCCCTGCTGTTGGAGCAAACGTCTCACTGAACAACAGCAGAGAACTCTTTATGACAGAGTAAGAGTAAGTGAATTGGACACCGGGAGTTTCATAGAACTGTAGTAATTTGATCAGTCTGTGTGAAGCGTGTGTTCCAGACAGCTCAAATATGATAAGACATCGCAACCATGTGGGAGAATGTCAGAGCCTTCAGACTACTCGTGCTGGGTTACAGATAAACTACACCAGCTCTTATTCAATAGCATCTGAACTGACAGATGAAAACATTATTTGACAGACAAAGAGAGTAAACATGTACAAAGTTCTCTCTTATCTTGATAAACACCCACATGCTCCAAAAAAGCAACAAAGGCACCAAAACGACATAAAGGAAGCTGTTCATCTTGCCTTCTGGTCCCTTCCCAGTCTCCACCACTCCTCTACTTCTGTATTCTCACTAAATCTTTAAAGAAATCCTTAAAATCTATTCAAAAGCATTTCAGAGTATCTTAAAGGAAATTATTAGACTGATTCAAGACCTCTCAAACTCTGCCATTTTTGCTAATGGCTACTCGGTTTGGAAGCGAGAGGTTTTAAGTGAGTGAAGTGACATTCAGCCAAGTATGGTGACCCATACTCAGAATTTGTGCTCTGCATTTAACCCATCCGAAATGCACACACACTGTGAGCACACACCCGGAGCAGTGGGCAGCCATTTATGCAGTTGGGGGTTCGATGCCTTGCTCAAGGGCACCTAAGTCGTGGTATTGAAGGTGGAGAGAGAGCTGTTCATGCACTACCCCCACCCACAATTCCGTCTGGCCCGAGACTAGAACTCACAACCCTTCGATTGGGAGTCCAACCCTCTAACCATTAGGCCACGACTTCCCCTCAACCATTAACCATTGAGCCATTGAGCCAATCACCTAAGACAAAAACGCCATGTAATCACTTTGGAGCCACATACAATTTTAATAATGGTTGGTTTATAGAATCAAAAGAACACTTGTAGTCCAAAACATATTCACTAGCACCTATCCTGGGCTATGTCATGAAATTAATTTATGAGTATGCCAAGAACCTGAAATTGGTAAAAACATCTGCTATAATAAAACCTTTGTTACATTTATGGGTCGCCTTTTGTTAATTTTTATTATGTTCTGTCGGGTACCCCAAAGTGAAATCCAGTTGAACCAAAATCCTGTTCTATTTTGCTTTATATTAAATATAAAATTAAGTTTTGAAAAGAAAAAAATTAAATCACTTCTCAAAAAACTTTAAAATTGAAAATTGTGTTTAAAGAGGAACGATTGCCCTGTTTTGTATCAATTTTAGCTCCTCTTCAGTTTATTTAGATGGTTGATACATTTTGATTTCATTCAGTCATGAGTCAGCATTAGTTGGATAAAAATAAGAGAACTGAGAGTCCTGAACAGGCTATGTAATCACGTAAGTTTAAAAAAGTCCCTGGTTTTTTTGGTCTGTTTTCTGATTTTATGTCCTGTCCTTCTTATCATCCTACACTCAATGTCCCCTCAGCAGGTGTAACTCAAACCTAATTATCTAAGCTGTAATTGCATCCTGATGGCACAACACACATATAATATCTGATTACATCCTTTTTATGGTCACACAGTTCCAACTGAGCCAAAATTCTGGGCCATCTGCATAAAAAAAAAATGTAATTCCTCCACTGAGCTACAGGAAGAGCACAAAAACCCTACAACAAACTATTTGCTGCAAACTTTAAAAAATCAAGGTAATTTAATACATATTCTAATCCTCTCAGATCTAATGATTACATTTATTTACTTATTTATTTTTTGCATGAGTCCTTCATCAAAACACTTAAAGTCATGGTTTCATGCAGAACATTTTAAAATAATTTATTCTCCATCACAGAAACCCACTGAGATATTTTTCAAAGTATCTTCTTTTGTGTTCCACAGAAGAAAGAAAGTCATATAGATTTGGAACCACATGGAGGTAAAGAAATTGTTTATTTTTGAGTGAAACAATCCTTTAAAGGTTTTGTATTGACCGCAAAGAACCTATAAAACCTGCCCGTAAAATACTGTACAACTGTTTCCATTTAAACAGTATTTATATGGCTGTGACTCTGTAACATAGCAGTCATAGAATATTCTCTTTTCATAACCAAGGTGTGTATTAGATGAAATGTATTTAGCACTTCAAACAGGCCTAAAACCTGTTTTCTGTCTGTGCATGAAAATAGCCATTTGTAAGGGAAGCCAAGGAAACAAGGCACAACTAGCCAGGTATCTTTCCTCATAAACACACACACACAAAACAACAAACCACTTCACCAAAGAGACAGCTACTGAAGGAAAAAATCAGTATGGAGTACATACTCATCCTTACACACTAATCAAAGAGCAAAATCTGAGCCAAAGCAACAGATCTTTAATTTGGGGAGAAGGGTTGAGATGATAGCATTGGCAGAGAGCTCTGAGCCTGGCAGGAAGCTCCACACAAGCAATCTGCACGGCTGAATTCATTTGGAGTGACAGAAAAGATGAATGGGAACCTGAAATGGGTCAGAACCTGAGATCTGTCATCTCAAAGAGTAATCGGTTTTGAGGAATCAGTCACCTGGCTGCGTCACACATGAATATAGAGTTAGAGCTGGGAGAATAGAAACTAAGAGACGTCATGGTGTCTGCTCATTTATTTAACTTTGCCTCGTCATTGCAATATCACTAATTTTCCATGTCCATTAAACGTAAAAAAAAATAAATAAATAATGAAGTATGTCAAGCCCAATGTTATATTTAAAGATGCTTTATAATAGAATACACACACACACACACACACAAACGCACACATTGTATGTATATAACCAGTCATTAATTAATTATATGCCAAGATAAGTGTGTGTGTGTGTGTGTGTGTGTGTGTGTGCGCGTGTGTGTGTGTGTGTGAATAATTAATTACTAAATATTTCATTGATTGATTAATTCCATATATATATATATATATCCATATATATTTGTGATTAAATTTTACATAATTGATGATGATTCATTGATTCATTCTTAATTAATTTAAATAAATAATATTGATAAATCACACAGGGAATTTAAATAGAAAAAATATATATATTAAAAAAACATATATATATATATATATATATATATATATATATATATATATATATATTCTGTAGCTGTTTGCATGAATGAAACTGTCCTTTTTAGGGGGAAGGTAGAGGACTGAATTCTGCTTACTAATACCTGACTGCAGTGTGAATCTAGTCATTACCGGTGTTACATTTATTGAGTGTCACAATTATCCTTACATTCCTCTGGAGCAATAGTGGATACTTCAGGATTTCTTTATTCTGATACCCTGAAACCGTGACAGAAATCCATGCAGCATAATGCCAAGAAGTCTTTCTGAGCCTCTTTGGATTAGACTGTCAGGCACCTCTCAGCTCTCCTCTGCACTGGGGTGAACCCAGCAGTTCCTCCAACAGTATGAACACTCAGTAAGCCGATCAGAGGAACAACCCTGTACTTAAGGCTCAATTAGGATTAATTGTGAACGCTAGACTTGATTATTACATTTTCCAAATAAAAAGTGACTGATAATTGCCCATGTAAAACCGTGGTTGTTTACACTTTATGAGTAAAGAGTAGTGTTTGCTCATGCAAAGCTCACTTCCACTTTACACTTGTTAGTGTAGTGCGGTTGATTGCCAGGGCAATGTCATGCATTTGCTAGGATGCTCTGAGTTACATTGTCATGCAATTGCTAGGTGGTTGTTTTGGGTGGTTGCTATGGCACCACTAGATTACTTGCTGACCCAACCCAGCCTCAAGACTCTATGGTTTTGTCCCAAATGACTATGAACTTATACTATGCACTCTAACGTCTAGTGTATACATTATTTATTTATGAAAGAAAACTGTGACAGAGCGATGAAGTGTCTAGTGTTCCGCACTTCATTTTTTGGTCCATTAAGTGCATTATCTGGGTGTTTGAAGTGCACTTTTTCTTTTTTGTAATTTTCAGTGTGAACACACTACTTGGTCTACCTATACTCCAAAATACCAGAATAGTGAATAGTGGAGAATAGTGATAAGTACACAATTTGAGGTGCACTTTATGATATTCTGGGTTTGGTTGCACAAAGCCGTTTGTAAGTTCTAAAACTGCAAAGTAAAGTCCACATTATAGGCTTAGTTAATGCTGTACTAGTTTGCAACTAATTCTGTACTTCATTCGACTGCACCATTTGTTCTTAAGGCAAAATGCAGCTGGCAGGTTGTACGCTCTCCTTAAAGTAATGCTATTCTAAATTAAGCCAAACACTTAAGGTTAGAAGTCAGGTAAAATCTGTAACACAATAAAAATAAAGATAATTGCATAGCAATAGACACCACTTATGCATATATAACAAACAACAGAGATCTCAACCAGCCAATCAACCAATTGCCACAGATAACACAATAAGCCCATTCTCTTTATAATGAGTCACATTCCTGTTCAGAGTGACAGGAAAAGTAGAGAGTTGAATGTATACTGTAGTTTCTGTAAATGTGTCCTCTGCTGAACTCATCCACAGTCATCGGTGGGCTATTCTTGTGTGGAGGTAGGGAGCGGGCAGAGGTAAAGGACTGCACTTGAAGACTATTAAGTCTTGGCATATAAAAGGTAGTGTTGTCGGTATTGCACTAAGGAGAGGAAAGCAGTATGCAGATTAGATTACACAGCAGCTGCAGTGTTCTCTGGTTTATGTTTTCATCAGGGAGAGGTGACTTATCCAAACACCCTACTGTGCCATATCAAATGAAGGGTCAGGGGAATTCTGAGTTAATGTGCGTCTTTAGTGAATAAATGTTGACAGCACACTACTGTTATTATAATCAGCATTAATTGCTTGTTTTGGCAGGCATACAGAAGCTTTCTTGGTTTGGACAAGGTCATTTCAGGTCAGTGAGCTAAGTACACACAATCATTTTCACGTTGATGTAATGCATACATGCTGAGTTTGTCATTGATGTACTGTGACAAACGTCCGTCTGAAAAGAAAACAGAGAGTAAGAACACAGACATAAATATAATGCCTGTATAAACTAGATTATAAGTAGCTGGTGGATAAGATGCAGGTTTTTTCTCTGAAATAATGCATAAAATCAGGGATATTTTGCATATTGTTGCTTGCTAACAATTTCCTTAATTCTCATTGGACAGAGCAAAAAAATAAATAAAAGGAAACTCACAAACTACAAACAAATATATATATATATATATATATATAATTTGACTCTCCTGGGGTGCCATCTGAGTCTGTAAGTGAGCAGATAAACAAAGACATACACTAGAGTCTTCTGGAGCTTCAGTGCAACTCGCCTCGAAAACCTCTTCCTCTGGCTTTTGTAGCCAACGTGAATAAGCTCCAGGTGTTTCACTCATCATGCACAGGTTTTGTGACTGTATGGTCAGTGTGTGAGCATTTCCAGGGTAGTGCTGATTTTGAACCGGGATACTCGCCACAGTATATATATATATATATATATATATATATAAAGCATATTGCTTTAAAATATACAAGAAATATATAGAAATACGTCCATAAGTTTGTTATATTTCATCATAAATGTTTTACTTATTTTCTAAATCTTAAATAAATTCTTAATTTTCAAAACAATTTGCTTAATTTACAATTTGCATTGTACATTTTGCAAATGTACATTTTTATCCTTGAAATATATTTTGTGATGAATTTAGAAATGTAAAGGTTTTAAGAAAAAATTATATATATTATATATATATATAGAGAGAGAGAGAGAGAGAGAGAGAAGAATATATATGTATTATATCTTTAAACCGCGCTTCTAAAACTTTGCAGCATTTTTTTAAACACATTTTGGCATAATATTTGCTGTTGAACGGGACACGAAAGTCTATTTTAAAGGTAGGCTTTGACAGGACTGATAATTGTCTACCATGCTTAGATTTTGTGCTAGTACTTTTAAAT
Organism: Carassius gibelio; assembly: GCF_023724105.1. Classification (NCBI taxonomy): domain Eukaryota; kingdom Metazoa; phylum Chordata; class Actinopteri; order Cypriniformes; family Cyprinidae; genus Carassius; species Carassius gibelio. The sequence continues at coordinate 22,888,748 of NC_068388.1, read as the reverse complement.
GAACTCTTTGAAAGTCTCACTTCCCTGTCTCTCTCCATCTCTCACTCTGTCTTCATTCTCTTAGTGTCTCCCTGGAGTTTGCCTCCATGTCTCCTTTCATCCTATACACAAAAAGCAATTTGCTCTACAAAACTTAGTGCCACCCTCCCCCTTTCCCACCTCCGACCCACAGGAGACAGAGCAATAAGATATCCAGCCCTCGTTTCCTGACCTCACTGGTACTCATTATGGGCATACACACTCCCACAAATGAGCGCTGACATTCTTAGTAGAAATATTGTAATATTCTGGTAAATGTCAGAATATATAGCTGAATATATGACATAGCCATCTTAGTGTCTTCGACAAATTTGGAGGAGATATCAAAATAGGGGTGAGGTCCTGTTGGAGTATGGGTGTGTTGTTTTGGTGCTTTCAAATATAAACATTGTTTGGCAAAATTTGCTTAGTGCACCTTTAAGGTTTTGACACTGGCTTTTAGGACTGTCACTACAACTGCTCCTCCTTAACTCAGTTCACTCAAGTCTGCAGTAACTGAATGTTGTTTTTTCTTCACGACATGGCACAAAACCACTTTACGAAACCTTTACCCTCTGTGCTCCGCTCTGGTGGAATGAGCTGCCAACCTCTGCTTCTGAGACCATCAAAATTTCAAGAAGAAACCGAAGACGGACTTTTTACAAGCTTAAACCAATGCACTTACACTTTACATTTCTCCTCTGCTTTAGCTTGTTGCCTAATCTAGCTTCCTAATAAACCTTGTATACTACAAATATGGTTGGCTCTGTGCTGAATTGCTAATGTTCTTCATTTGTAACTGGATAATAGCTGGATAAAAGCATGCAGAAAAGTAAATGTTATACAATGGGACATCTAAGTTGGCCCTGCTGGTAAATCTTGAAACTACACCTGGTTTCAAATAACATCTTTGGCCCTTTCCCAAATTGCACCCTAAACACTTGTGGAGTCCACACTTTCATGAAAAAGTGTTTTGTTTTTGTTTTTTTCTCACTGTGGGCTCGGCAAAAGTGTGCACAATTACCTCACGTTCTGTCAATGTGGCATCAGATTAATTAGTCAACATTTACAGCTCAGAATTGAGTGATTACCCATGAGCAAAGACAGCAGGTTTCAAGAGACAGACTTGTTGCTAGTCAAGCAATTACCACTGATATTAATGTGAATAATTATAGTAGCTCTCTCCAGGTATTCGAAAAATCCTTGATCTTGGCTGTGTATTTAATCCTCTGAAACAACACTTTTCTGCTGCTGCTTATTTGTCTTTGTCGCAAGAAAACACATGCCCCAACTGTTCCCCTCCATAATATTTAGAGATTTAAAAATGAGAAATCTACTCAAACAAGACGAAATCTCCAGCACTTTCTCATCCGACAGCTGCCGAGTTTGTCTCCCACCTTTCCTGCCAGCTTCTCTGTTTTCCTGTTATAAAAATGTCTCCCTGGAGATGCTGGCCTGGACACGATTCATTTAGTTAACAAATCGGAGTGATTACAAGCCCAGATTGGTGCTGAGGCAGGTTCTCTGTAATCAGTGGATGCTCAGAGTGCAGCGTGTGCAGTATGAAGGTCTCACCTGAGCTTTATGTATTTGGCCCTCTCTCTCTTTCCACTTATTTCTTCTAATAAAGCTCAGCCACTACTCCTCTCAGCTGACAACACATAACGCTTTAATTATCGAACCCACTGAGAAATATAACCTTCACTTTTTGGTCTCCAGCAGGGAATTTGAGTCATTTCCCATAATTGGAAAAATAAGTTGAATTAAAGAATTAAACTTAAGCATGCCCACATCATCAAAAGGTGGATTATAAAGACATCAAACACCTGATTTACAACCCCTAATCTGCATATTTGGATAGGAATTGGTGGTGTTTGTATGGAAAGCAGTTGATGTCTTTAATAGGTCCCTCTTCAGACTGATGGAACACTAGAGGAGAAAGCCTTACGTAACATGTTTTTGCAAAGGAACACAAGCACTTATCAGGAGTGCCTATTAACCACTAATGAGACATTAAGCATCTACTTGCTTGTCATCAATTTTGAAGCCATTGGAGACGATATAGACATGTGTCCAAAACTGAGGACAGGAATAGCGAGAAATAAATCTATTCCCAGGAACCAGGACATAGTCCCAACTGAATCTAATAAGATTTGGCACAGCAGTTCAGGAGAGTCTCAAGTTCTTTCAAGCCAAATGTGGAGTCTCTAATTCAAATATTTGACATTTTCATGTGCATTTTAGCTTTCAAGTGTTGAACCAAATGGCCTAGAAAAAACTGATTTCTTGGCTCTTACTGAGTCCATTGACAATCATAACATTTTTGTTGTTGTTGTTGTTGTTGTTCTATGTAACACACACAGAATCAACCATGAGAAAGAGAAACAAGAAATGAGGCTATACAGTACTGGGTACTGTACTGGGTATTTACTAATTACATATAATCTGGATTACTTAATCAGGTTCCAAAATTTAGTGCTTGTAATTAGATTATATAATATTTTAAAATATTCATAATCACATATTTCCTGTTTTATTACATGTTTTATTTTGATACCATTGATATTTCGATTTCCAACAAATGGAATATATTTTCTTTCTTTTTGTATTTTTATATCAATATGGTACAAGTGATTAAAAATTTAGGTCAAAATTGATCTTAAGGTAATCAAAAAGTAGTCTTATTATGTTACCTATGACACTCAACTCTACCTCTCATTCATCCTGATGATCCGATGGTAGCTGCTCGCATCTCAGCTTGTCTAACAGAGAATTCTTACCGGATGATGGACCATCACCTTCAACTCAAACTTGCCATGACAGAACTGCTTGTGGTTCCAACAAGCCCATCGTTTCATCACAATTTCATGATCAAGTTTTGCAAATCAACCATAACTCCTTCAAAAACAGCCAGAAACCTTGGAGTTATAACTGAAGATCAGCTCACTTTTTCAGACCACATTGCTAAAACTGTCCGGTCCTGCAGATTTGCTTTATTCACATTAAGAAGATAAGGCCCTTTCTTTCGGAACATGCTGCACATCTCCTTGTTCAAGCTCTTGTTCTGTCCAGGCTGGACTATTGCAGTGCCCTTTTGGCAGGTCTTCCAGCCAGTTCTATCAAACCTTTTCAGTTGATCTAAAATGCGTCAGCAAGATGAATTAATAACGAGCTGAAAAGAATGCACGTCACACCTCAATTTACATTGGCTACCAATAGCTGCTTGCATAAAATTCAAGGCATTGATGTTTGCCTACAAAACTACCACTGGCTCTGCAACCCTTTACCTAAATTCATCACTTCAGACTTATGTGCCTCTAGAAGCTTGTGTTCTGCAAGTGAACGTCACTTGACTGTGCCATCCCAAAGAAGCACAAAGTCACTTTTACAGACTTTTAAATTAAATGTTCCCTCCCGGTGGAATGACCTCCCCAACTCAATCCGAGCAGCTGAATACTTAGCCATTTTCAACAATCGGCTTAAAACACATCTCTTCCATCTTCATTTGACCCTCTAACTTTAGCACTCACTATTCTTATTCTATTCATAAAAATAAAATAAAAATCTAACTACCTTTCTAATCTTTTTGTGTTCCGTCTATTTTCTTTTTATTTATTATAAACTTATAAAAAAGACCTCTAACACTAGCTTGCTCTATTCTTTTTCTATTCTGTCTGTTTTCTTTCTATTTATTATATTATTTAAAAGCCCTTGCTATGTGTACTGTGTTAACCTAACTGAGACGTGTTATAACACTTATATATCATTGCTCTTTTGTTGTTTTTGATTGCTTCCAATGTCCTCATTTGTAAGTCGCTTTGGATAAAAGCGTCTGCTAAATGACTAAATGTAAATGTAAATCTACCTGAATTGTGTAATATAATAGATTACATCCATAAATTGGAAATTAGAATTAGTAATGGACTACAATTTGCAAGTACATCTACATAGCACTGATAGTATCTTGCAAACCCATCATTGGTTTCAACCAATCCGATCAATATTTTCATCCTGATTGTAAATACACTGCCAACTGAGACCATGTTCGGTTTTAACATGTAAGGACAATAATCACAGAAGAGACATCAACCTTAGAGGGATTTTTTATCCTTTCAACAAAGCAAAGATCTGCATTGGCAGAATTGGGATATCATAGGCAGTGACATCAATGGTGTCTCAAAAATTGATGGAGGCACTTCAGTAGACAGGGTGTCATTTATTTAAAAAGGAAAACATCCCTGTCTGTGTTCCAAAGACAAATTAAATTTAGTAAGTGCAGAGAGTGAGGCCATTTCTTGACACAATGTTTTTTTCATTTGACCCTATTCCATCAAATTATCTTCAATTTTGACTGTTTAAAGACCCAACAAGACAATTCTTTAGTGAGGCGGAAAATGATTTTGCTGGTCAGCCAAAGGTTAGTGACTCAGCACAGCTGATACTAGGGAAACTACTTCAGCACCAGACACCCTAATCACCAATAATTACAGGCTGAATACAATCTATTACTAATTAGAAACTGTAATCTAGCACTCTGTTTGTCTGGGTGCTAGAATGGCTGTAATTTTCTCAATTTTAGCAGAGCAAAATAACATTATTAAAGTATATCAGACAGTATTAGGCAATTAGTATGAGACTTACACTATAAATAAGAGCACTCAAAAACATTTCAGTGTTGTATTGAGATGTGCAATCTACATGTGTGACTTCTTTTTTTACAATAATCAAGTTTAATGAACTAACACACTAATGGCCTCCACAGTAATTACAGCACCAAGAATGTGCAAATTTTTCCTCCTATACATGCTAACACACGTGCCACTTAGTCAGCTGTCTTGGCATGCATTCAGTTTACCAGATAACAAGCTAATTTTGATAGCTCTGATTAGAGTCACTGTTTCTCAGTATGGATTATCCACTTGATCTTGCTGAAGGTCTCTCAAAGCAGTACATCGAACAAAACAAATAATAAGCTGCATCTTATTCTGGCTTAGAATCACCTGCTTAAACAGGAAGAGATCATCTGATCAATGTGTGGAGCTACCTAATACATTTTTTTATTAAATAGATGATACCAAAATAGCAGCATGGAACAAGAATGAACGATTGTTATATTTCCATTCATGCATTTGGGAGCCGCTTTTATCCAAAGCTACTTACCTGTACATTGCATTCAAGGTACACATTTGATCCATTCTTGCTTTCCCTGGGAATCGAACCCATGACCTTGCCACTGCTAACACCATGATTTACTGTTTAAGTATTGTGTATATATATATATATCTTAATTTTATTTTTATTTTTATTTTCAGAAAAGACAACACATTAACAAACTTCACATTCCAGTTCATAAGTCTCTATAACTTGCTATTATTTAAAAACGGTATTAAGTGGCTTATTTTTTTTAGAGATCCATGCGAATTTTCAAAGATGTGAATTGTCACATAAAACCACTTGGTTTTAATGGTACAAGTGAATTTGGCAACATTTTAAATGTACAGTATGAAAACAATTAGAATTTTGGTAAAGATTACATTCAGCAGCATTATTAAATTATTTGTTTTTTTTATGAAAAAATTTAATGAAAGAAATTAAGCATTAGATGACAGCAAAGGTAATCGAAATTTAAAAAAGAGTAATGAGCATGCACAATGAAATATGCAATTTCAATATTTCATTCTTGGTGATGTATTACAGTAAAGACCACTAGTATCTGCTGAATACCAATATGATATGGTACTGATATATTGTGCATCCTTAATATATTTTAAATATTCAGTTGAACAAAATGTTGTTTGCAAGCAGACCTGCTGTTAACCACCAGGATAGTGAAAGTGAAGTGACATTCAGCCAAGTATGGTGACCCATACTCAGAATTTGTGCTCTGCATTTAACCCATCCGAAATGCACACACACAGAGCAGTGAACACACACACACACTGTGAACACACACCCGGAGCAGTGGTTAGCCATTTATGCTGCGGCGCCCGGGGAGCAGTTGGGGGTTCGATGCCTTGCTCAAGGGCACCTAAGTCGTGGTATTGAAGGTGGAGATAGAACTGTACATGCACTCCCCCCACCCACAATTCCGTCTGGCCCGAGACTAGAACCCACAACCCTTCGATTGGGAGTCCAACCCTCTAACCATTAAGCCACGACTTCCCCAAATTTATAAAGGATGTTGCATAGCATTCAGCCATCTGATTAGACTTTGCAATTACAAATGAATGGCAGTTTGTGTTTAATATACACATGGGCACCCCCGTGTGGGGTTAAGACCGTCTAGATGAATGTTTCTCCAACACTTATTTATAAATGACAGCAAAGTTTATTATATAATATCTCATGAAAGAGTCTTGCTAATATGTGCATGAACGAAGTATAAAGAAAGTGTAGTGTTATGGTCAATGAATTGAATGCAAATTTCCACTTCAATACCACTTCATACCTTGCATAAGTGTATACTACTTCCCTTACACAAGAAATTTAGATAAAACTGCTTGTGGCTACAGTGTAAGCTGGGAGCGATGCCTTGGGTAAAGCAGCATTAGGAAGCATCAGATGCTCTCAATGCAAATACAGACACTGACTAATAAATACATCAGAAATTCATATCTGAGGATGTTGTTGTCTAATTAACAACAGCCAATAAGATACAATGTATGATGAGACAACACTAAAAGGCAGAAAGGAAACAGAAAGAAAATAAGCATGAGCTTAATATTGTCCATGGCCATGAAGGAGACAGGCGTTTTTTTTTTTTCAGTAATGGCCTTTAAGACAGGAAAATAAAAATATACGTCATGCATCGTTCATCACGCAGCCAGACGAGTATTTTGAAAAAAGTGAGACATATTAATGTCAACATTCAAGACTAAATAAGAATAAATGAAAGCACAAATATGCACAAGGCTCAGTAGTCTGTGACAGCTCTTCAACAGTCTCAATAACTCTAAAATGTCCTTTGAAAAGAATTCAATCATGATGTCCAGATGCCCATATGGCACTGCAATCTCAAGCAGCTTTAACAGAATTTAGAAAGAAAACACAATTAGCAAATTGTCTGTATGTGAGACATGTTTTTGACATGGCCATGACATTGTGTGCTACTCGATATGCTGTTCACTTCCATTCCAGATTTTTTTTTTTTTTTTTTTTAATAACAAAGCAGTACATATAGAGTCATTGCAGCAGAATCCATGATTCAATTAAACAGGTTTTCTTCTTATTTTCCATCTAATTTTGTTCCACTGTGGAACTGTAATTACAGGCTGTTTTTTCCTTTTCAGGGCATTGGCTGTGGGATGGACAGTTGTTATGAGTTAGTCCATTTTGCAGCAGCTCATTAGGCCTGTGTTTCTCTTGACACAGGCTGAGTTTCATTATCTGTTTAAGTGCAGAGATCAGCTCGTTGATTATTAAAGCTTGACAGATGACGAAATGAAAGTCTTTGTCATTGCTTCCACCAACAGGCCTAATTGAATGTGTCTCTAAAATGCTCAGTAGCCTGTAAAAGTCTGGTAAATGAAATCAATACGGCATGAATACAAGCAGATAGGTCTGTGATGACTGGTGGCACATGACTGAGTTTAGGCAATACTACCTTTGTTACAGAACTAAATGTCGCTCCTCTCATTAATGTTCCATTTTCTATAATGTTGCCTAGCAACGTTACCAAAAAAAGTCAAAACACAGCAAGATATGGGTTTATATAAAAACATATCAAGGAAAATACACATCTCTGATCTTCATTTGCAGATACTTTTGATTTACTGTGATGCCTCCTGAAGTTAATGTGATCAAAAACATTAGCTTAATTTCCACATGTCATTTTTTAAAAGGTGTTGAGGGAATCTCTCCAAGCTTTAAAAACAATCTGGGTCATTTTTCATACCAAAATAAAAATCAAAATATATATAACTAAATAAAGTTAGTCCAGAAGTCCAGAATGGTCGTTGTTCTGTCGAATTGTCCTACCCTGTCAGATTTTGCTAACTCCCACTAAAACAGTGGGTAGTACAATTCGACAATGGAAAATGCTACTGTAAAGTTATGGTTTATTAACACCTACCACAACCCTAAACGTAATTATGTGTTATACATAATTAGCCTAAAAGTAATTATGTGTTATAGTTGCGGTTGTGGCTAAAAGGGATACAGCTAGAGCAAACCAACAATAAATATTTTTTTCTACAAATTAGATTGTGTTTTTATTAAAGTCTACACCTACCTCAACCCTAAACCTACCCTTACAGTAATGCAGGTACATTACATTTTGCTGTTTAGCATGAGAAAAAGGATGCAATATTGATGTGAGCATTCGCAGTAGACCCTAGGAAAATCTGACGGGTAGGATAAATGTCAGGACACCATACATTTCTTGTGGCCACGAGTTTAATTTGTAAATAAACCTGCATTACCACAGCAACCCAGGATTATCAAAGATGTATTCATTGATATTTAATTTTGAATTAAGAAATTATTATTAGACTGACAATGCAAAATTTTGAAAATGGGGTTCAAATGGCTTTTCTGTTTAAACTACTAAAAACATGAATTTGTGAAAACAGTGACGTCATGAACATGCGTATTTTGTATTCAGTCTAAAAGTATGTGTATCATCACCAACTACTGGCCTGGCATGCATAATACAGCAATTAATTATTTTATTTATTTATTCATTTTCGTTTTTGTGGTTCCGTAAACAGGGATTGTTTTGACAACTGTCAACTGTACACTAAACATTTAAAAAACGTAAAGGATTTTTTTTTCACCATTTTTTTAGATCGTCCTGCTATTTTTTGCTGTCACTCTGCAGGTGATGGAATAAGAAACACACTGGTAGACAACTCTATGCTGGTGTTTTATAAAGGCTCTCCTTCTCTATTTTAAGGTGTTCTATGGTCACTAACTGCACTAACATGAATGTCTCAGGAGACCTCGCTGTATGGAACAGAAATGTTTCTAGGACAGACTGATCTGATGAGTTCAGGCTCCCTTCAGCTCTCTCTCTCTCTCTCTCTCTCTCTTTTTCTGTAAGCAGTAAGAGAATGGAGGTCTGGTGAGAAACCGTGCTACAGAGACAGCACCCAACACAGATTTAGTGTTTGAAGACATGGTTTCTGTGTAAATGCATTATAAGTAGTGCTGAGACATGCACAGGCTGAGTGTAAACTGGCTGAAGTGAAGTGCCGAGCCAACCCTCTGTGATTCCTAACTTTCTAACATTGTTGAACAACAATGTGATTTACCCAAGTAGAACATGTTCCTGTTCTAACAGTAGTTACTCAGTCCATTTTAAAATGACAGGACTGCGGCAGCCGAGCAACTGCCTGTAAAATGAATGTGAATGCGAAATGGATAACTACCTACTAACATTAGTCAAAAATACAAAGAATGCTCAAGAAATTTGGAGTTCCACTTTATTTTGTTAGTCCACTTTAGACAGTCTACTAATATTCTAATAACTCTGTATTTACATGGCAGATAACAGATAATACATATTTCAATAAATCTACTTAGAGCATTAGTAGAGTGTTAGGATAGGGTTAGAGTTAGTAGAATAAGTTACCAAAGTAACTTATAGTTAGCAGAATGTCTAAAGTGGACTAACAAAATGAAAAGTTACCAAATTTGGAATGAAATCCTATAAAGATCCTATAATATATATAAACACATTACATACATAAAAAAGCCCAGTAGTATAGATGCAGAGAGAACACATGAATAAATGTAGCACAAACATTTATTTTCTCCATTCACCCTCAGGCTATCAGCCTCCTTCAGCAATCATTACTTCCACATTAAATATTATCTCCTCCATCTAGATATAAAAATACAGGGACTCTCTCACACTTACCTGTCAGAACAATTTAAGGGATCTGCTTTTTATAGTCCACAAGCAAATTAAGTGAGCACAAGGCATACAGACTTTGGAGACTTGAAAGAGGACAAAACAAGCAAATTGAGGTTAATAATTAATATCTCCAAGTAAAAGTCCTTCTGAACTCTCCGTTTGGCATCAGAGCAAAACATTTACTTTCCTTCAAGTGTGTAATGTTAACTTTGCTATTAACTTGCTTGTCCTTGCTTGACACTTGGATAAATCGTAAGATTAGCATTTGTTTTTTAAACCCACAACATTACTAATCCGATGAAAAAGAGGTTAAGGAAATCCATGTGCCTGGATGATGCAATGTTGTGTATTTTGAGAAAAGGAGAGTGCCAAGTACCGAACCATGAGATATTCAAGTGGTTAGCTGATATGGTGTGATCTGATGTGCCTCATTTCGGCCGCCTCCTCTGTGTTTCTTTTGGGCCTGCTCAACATGCAGCCCCTTTAGAAGGTGCTCATGACAGATGCCTCCAGCTCTGGTTGGGGAGCTCTGCACGAGAGCAGACCGGCATCCAGCGCCTGGTCAAACCTGGAGCAGCATTTACTCATCAACTGCCTCAAGATGATGGTCCTAAAAACCTTCCTGTTTTTCTTAAGGGGCACCACATCCTGGTCCCTCTAGACAACATGATTATAGTAACCTTTAACAATCATCTAGGCGGTCTCAGATCATACTAGCTTCATATGTTGGCTCAAGGCCTAATTTTATGGGCACAGGGCAAACTCTCTGAGAGCAGGTCATGTGCTGGGCATACTGAACCAGGGGTCAGACATGCTGTCCAGGGACAATGTAGATCCAGGAGAATGGAGAACACATTCCCAAATGATTCAAATGATTTGGTCTTTCTTCCGAAGGGCAGAGGTGGATTTTTTTTTTTTTACCTCAGAAGACAACTTTCACTGCCCAATCTACTTTTCAATACAGCAAGATGCCCTGCACCACGATTGGCCCAGTGCTCACCTGTATGCCTTCCCTTGATTGCCCTGCTTCATCAAGTCATCAGAAAGGTCAGGGAAGTCAGATGCTCAGTCCTCCTGGTGGCCCCACTCTGCAGGAATCAGATGTGGTTCCCTGAGTTGATTTAGCTGTTATCAACAGCCGTTTGACTAATAACTTCTCTCACAAGGGAAGGGCATGATTTGGCATCCCTGGCCAGAGTTGTGGAGCCTTCATGTTTGGCCCCTTGACAGGAGTCTTTGCTAGGTCCACAAAATGTCCTTATGCCGTCTTGAGTTTGGGCCTATGACTGTAAAGTCTTTCTCAAACCGAGACACAGCTATGTGCCAAAAATGCTCCCCACTCCATTTAGAGCACAAGTCATCACCCTTCTAGCACTCCCCAATCCACTCCCAGACACGGGGGTTGAGGTACGAATAAGAAAAATTATATTTTAACAGTGAATTAACAAAAAAACTAAAAAAAATGTTTTGTTTCCTCACACTCAGTATACAATAACCTCAGTTAGTTGCATTCAATAATAAAGATTTGTACCACGTTCTTTTTCCCTTACAGACTTATAGCAATATAACTCATGAACCTCAAGAAAGTTTCTGAAAGATATTAAAACACCCAATAAACAAAATTTCATTCAGTCTGAACACCTCAAAATTTACCACGAGTCCAATGCTTGAACAAACAAATCAGAATGATTCTTTGAAAAAAAAAAAAAAAAAAAAAAAAAAAAAAAAACAGGCAGTTCATAAATTTAGTCCAAGAATCCAGGAAGTAATGAAATCCACAGTCTCTAAAGTCTAAAATTCCACACCTACCATTTGAAAATGAACAAGTTCAACTTTGGTGCTCTTTCAAACAGGGATGTTCACAACCTTCAGCCGATGGGTGGCTTGCCAGTCCAAACTCCACCGTTACGCGCACAGGAGAGAGTTGAGACAGTTCACAATCCAGGGAAAGGTTCACACTTCACTTGATCCGTATCCAGAACAGGCCACATGCAGTAGATGAGCATCAACAGAACATCACATGGAACAGCAAAGAGAGAGGAAAAAAAAACTTGGCCTTGAAAACACAAGGAAAAAAAAAAAATAAATCAATTATCACTTTACAATATATAGACTGATTCAACACAAATTGTAAATAAACAATATACATTCATATACTTCTGTGTATGAAATTTCTTTGTACAAGTTTTCTCTTTTCCTTCTTTGGTATTTCTTTTTTAACAATAAGCATTGCACTTTAATTTTATGCAGTCACTTATTTAATTTCTTTGTTTGACACACTAAGCATATTCATTATTGGTATTTCACAGGAATTACCATTACTGTTGTCTCTATTTCACTCTTAGGTCTGTTTCCATCATTTACACCACACCAAATAAATGGTTAATTTATGAAACACATTTTTAACAAAACCTTAAACCATATTGTAAAGGAAATAAAATTAAACCACATCAACTCACCAAGGAAAACTCATTCAAATGTATATGAAATATCCGGAAAACTCCCGATGATCCAAGTTTTAAGATATCACCTTCAGACACACCCTGCTTTTCTCTCAGTCCTTCATTAGAAATATGTATGTAAAATAATTTACATCAGCATTATGCATTATGCTAACACTGCGCTATTAACATGCGTTAAGAACGTTACACAAGATAAATCAACTGGTTCTGCAGTTACAAAAATACTAAATTTTATATCATTGATGTATAACGATATAGGGATGTATTAAATAGATTTTACATCGTTTATTTTCCATTCTGAAGCACTTAATCTCTTGGATCAGCGACAGCCATCTGCTCTCCTCTCAAGTTCACAGAAAAAGAAGGATCTAGATTGCGCGCTGCGTTGTAACTTGCCGCTATAGCGGAAAACGTAATGACATCATTCAAAATGAAATTTCATTGGATGAGATTATAATCCTTAATATATATTTTTTTATTTATAAAGATTTATTTTTATAAATATTTCATTCAGTCACAGAAACATATTTCATCTCATATTTGCTCTATTATTCTCTCTGCTACTAACCACTAGTAACCTGGGTTACACATTCCCCCCCTGAATTCAGGCACGTCCTCAGGCATGGATGAGGTTGAATCCTCACTACAGTGGGGAAAGCATCCGATACATCAAAGGTTTGATGACTAGTGGGTGTTGTTTCTTCCAATGAAGTGGTAAAGGAAGAGCTCAAACCTTGTAGTAGGGACTGAATGACCAATGTCAAGGGATTTCCTAATTTATGATACTCAAGTTTATTAGGAGGTCCACACTGCCTTTTAGAACGTCTAGGGCCATTGGCGCCTAGGTCATCATCCATGACTGGTTGGTAACTTGAAGCTGTTTTGGTAGGTGGGATTTGATCACTCGATTGAACTTCATCACCCACAGGGTCTAATTCCAGCACTCCTCCGCTGGTCTTCCCTTCAGCCATATTACCATCTTTCCCAGAATCAGCTTCATTGGTGTTGAAATCAGCAGAGTTCACCACAGGTAAGTGATTCTCACTGTCATTATCTTGTTGGTTATCTGTTGACTCTTTTAGTCTAGTGTCAGGTAAGTTCTCCCTTTCAGGGTTTACGACAGCAGAAGGGGATTCATAGGACACGGCTTCAGGTAAGGTTTCTTTTACAGGGTTCACCACAACAGGGGGTGGTTCAATGGACTCCACAGCAGGTAAGTTCTTTACAACCATGGGACTCTCAGAAGGTAAGACAGTTGTTTTAATGAATTCCAGCTGGTGTCTTGAACTTCTAATATGAAGAGATTCATCATCAGATTCTGACTGATCGCTCATTAGATGTTCTTGATGAGCAGCTTCTAGAGCAGAGTTACATCTGGTTCTAGGTTTACGTTGAACATTCAGAGGACCCAACTCTTCATTTTAAGTCAAGTAAGTCACGGTGTAGAGTGCGAACTGGACCGTTCTTTCCCTCAGGCTGGACTGCATACACTGGGAGATCTCCAACTTTACGAACGACTACATAAACATCTGACTCCCATTTGTCTGCCAGCTTGTTCTTGCCTCTCAGTCTCAAATTCCGCACAAGGACTCTATCTCCCAAATCGAGGTTAGAAACAACCACATGTTTGTCAAATCTGTGCTTGTTCCGTTGAGCCACTTTAGCAGCGTTCTTGATGGCAATCTCATAGCTCTCCTTTAAACCCTCTTTCAGATCCCTCACATACTGAGAGTGAGACTTAGTCGGTCCATTCACTGGCAGACCAAAGGCCAAGTCAACTGGCAGCCTGGGTTGTCTACCAAACATTAGTTCATAGGGAGTATATCCAGTCACATCATTTCGAGTGCAATTGTAAGCATGTACCAAGGGCCTCACAGACTCCTTCCAGCATGACTTATTTTTGTTCTCAAGAGTACCCAACATCTGGAGCAGGGTTCTATTGAATCTCTCCACTGGATTTCCTCTCGGGTGGTAAGGAGTAGTTCTTACCTTGTGTATGCCTACAATGTGACAGAGCTCTTTGATCAGGCGTGACTCGAAATCCGGTCCTTGATTGCTGTGCAGTCTTTCTGGAAACCAATAATGTACTAGGACGTTTTCCCATAAGCATCTAGCCACAGTTTGCGCCTTCTGGTTCCGGGTAGGCACAGCCACAGCATATTTGGTGAAGTGGTCTGTAATGACTAATAAATCTTTGGTGTTACTCCTATCTGGCTCTAAATACAAGAAGTCCATACAGACCAACTCCAACGGTCTGGTAGTCTTGATGTTCACCAATTCAGCTGCTTTCTCTGGTAATGCTTTCCTACGTACACATCTCTCACATGTCTTAATCTTCTCTTCCACAGATGATGACATTTTTGGCCAAAAGAATCTGGTCCTGACAAGGTCAAGAGTCCTTTCCATACCCATGTGTCCCATGTCATCATGCAGACTCCTCAACACTGTTCCTCGCAAAGCCACAGGTAAGGCTAACTGATGGAGTGTGTATCTCTTAATTCTAACCAATTCCACTCCCTTATCCACAAATTAGTAGTGAGAGACTGGTTCCCTAGAGTGGAAGGCTTCTCATTCAGCTCCAAACTATCAATGATGAATTTAAGGTCAGGATCCATCCTCTGCTGTTTTCTTAACTCCTCATTGGACAGGTAAGGAATAACCGGAAGACCATGCCCATTCTCCTGTTCAAACTCTTAAGGTAGCACATCTGCATGCTGAGCTAAGGACTCAACAAGGGCAATGGAAGAATTGGACAATTTGCATTCATCCGGGAACTCTCCAATTTGATGTCTGTCGCAGATGGCTCTAATAGCTTCTGGCAGGATAATAGAACCCTCAGCTCCAGAATTATCTAAATGATGAAGAGTAAACTGTTTTATCCTCTCTCTCTCTTTCTGGGATGCAAGGTCATCCAAAAGCTCGCCATGTCGACGTCTAGAAAGCCCATCTGCATCACAATTCTGACTTCCAGCCCTGTACTGGAGCTTGAAATTGTAGGTGGACAGACTTGACAACCAGCGATAACTGGTAGCATCCAGCTTTGCAGATGTCAGAATGTAAGTCAAAGGGTTGCTATCGGTTACAACCACAAATTCTGCTCCGTACAGGTAATCACTGAACTTCGATGTAACTGCCCATTTAGGGGCTAGAAATTCTAGTTTTTGAGCTGGATACCTGGTCTCACTTCTCGTCAATCCTCTGCTAGCAAAAGCGATTACCCGCATTTGTCCTTCTTGTTTCTGATACAAGGCTGCCCAAAGCCCATTAGTACTGGCGTCAGTATGCAGGATGTAAGGAATCTTTGGATCTGCAAATCCCAAAACCGGTGCAGAGGTGAGTTTCTCTATTATCATGTCGAATGCTTGTTGACAGGACTGATCCCATCTTTCCCCAAACTCTTTTTTGGGGTCAAAATACTGTTTGCTTTCATTCCCTTGTCTCCAACCCTTTTGAAGAGGTGGATATCCTACTATAAGGTCATTGAGAGGTTTTATCATCTTAGAATAATTCTGAATGAACCTCCTATAGCAGTGGTTCCCAAACCTGTCCTTGCGTACCCCCAACACTGCACGTTTTCTTTGTCTCCCTAATTAAACACATCTGTAACGATATACACCCTTTGTACTCATCGGGAAGAAGGAGGCGGGAACCGGCGCACAATCAAAACTCATTTTAATATTCAAAAGTAAATACAAAACGGCGCACCAGCCCCTCACGGGCGACTGGTGCGCATAAATAAAAAGCAAACATAAAATAATGTCCCAGGCCTGGTCCTCTCTCGTCCTTCACGGTCGTCGCTCTAGTTTTATATCCTTCCATCTCCTACGTGGGACTCGATACTAGCGGTGGGGCTCAGGTGTAGCTCATCTCCAATCACTACACCTGGCCTCACTCCTCGTTCCCACGCCTCTCGGCCCCGCCCCACTCGCCACATACCCCCATCGCCCCTCGCAGGCCGGGGGGGTACTCCCGAGACTGCGCTCTACCCCCCCCCCCCTTCCCTCCGGGGGAGACCGCTCACGGGGACCTGCGGGAACCTGGGGGTAGGACAGACGAGGCGAGAGAAAAGGAGATGGAAGGAGGAGCGACAGGGACGAGAGAGGGGAGAGAGAAAAAAAAAAATCCGGTTCCCAGACGCACTGCTGCTCGGCCCTCCACCGGCTGGGTGATCTCCTCCGCGGTGCCCGGCGGTGGCACTGGACGGCCCTCGGCGGACGGCACGACACTCCTCCGCCGCCCGGTAGACGGCGACGGCTCCTCCGATTTTGGGCAGCGGCAGGAGTCCCCCGTTCCCTGCCCCTCCGGATTCCGTCACGGAGGCGGCAGGCTCCGGCCCCCTGGCGAACGGCGCCGACTCCTCCGCTCCCTCACGGACGGCAGCCGCCCCTCCTTGTCGTGGGCGGTCGGCAGCGAGCTCGCCCGTCCCCGGCAACTCGCTCCAGCCCACCGCCTCGAGCGTCCATGGCGGCACATACCTCGCCAGCTCGAGGGCACCGCGGATTCACCACAGCGGCGAGGGATCATCAGCAGCGCGTCCCTCCTTCTCCCGGGCTTCGGCACCACTGTAACGAACAAACAAATCTCCATATTCATCGGGAAGAAGGAGGCGGGAACCGGCGCACAATCAAAAAGCATTTTAATAATTCATAAATAAATACAAAACGGCGCACCAGCCCCTCACGGACGACTGGTGCGCACAAATAAAAGCCAAAACATAAAATAATGTCCCAGGCCTGGTCCTCTCTCGTCCTTCACGGTCGTCGCTCTAGTTTTATATCCTTCCATCTCCTACGTGGGACTCGATACTAGCGGTGGGGCTCAGGTGTAGCTCATCTCCAATCACTACACCTGGCCTCACTCCTCGTTCCCACGCCTCTCGGCCCCGCCCCACTCGCCACAACATCTGATTCAACTCATCAGCTCATTATCACATGGGTTAATGAGCTGATGAGTTGAATCAGATGTGTTTAACCCCTTACTAGTAACCCCCCTTTTTTCGCATGGAGACAGAAATTACATACCCAAAATAAAAAGGTTTCTGCTCATGATTCTTTCTGCCTAGATACATAATCAACATTTGTTCACAAAGCTGACACTTTAAAGTTTACTGTTCAGGAATCAGAATCACTCAGACTGTTATGATAATAGAGATATATAAGCTCAAACATAAAAACAAAAATAAAAATATTAAAAACCTATGTTTTAAATGTATTTAAAAAAATGTTGATGTAGGAAATGAGTTTGAAAACACAGTGTAGCTAAGGCCACAAGTCTTCCAAGACTTCATAAAAAATTTCATAATCGAATCTGTAAAACTGTGAATTTTATGAAATATTTTCTAAGGCCATGTCATGTGTGTTTTTAGAGAAGGCTAATCAGATTGATTTATGGCCCTTGTCATCTCTGTAAGATCACACATGTAAACTTTCCTGTGCTCTTTGTGTATTTTTCACTGTTGAAAACTGCCCGAATCATGATTGTATTGTTCTCACCAAACGGTTCTTTCACACCTCCGCCAAGTATGACACATTATCCGCATTATTCTTTTATCATTATTCTTTTGTTTTTATTCCACCTTTATTAGCCTTGATTGTGGTTTTTCAGGCTTTACAAAGCAACAAAGCAGCGATCTTACTTCAGTCTCTCTTTGCATTTAGCCCTTATTTATCAAAAGTCTTACTATAAAAATACAACATAACATTTTCTTACGACCTTACGTGAATTATTGAGACAAAAATGCATTATGAAGAAGAAAAGCACCTGCTATTAGTAGCATTGGTGCTAACGTTAGCATTTTATGAAATTATTAGTACACTTTTACTCAAAACTCACTTTAAACCCCGATCGAGTGTTTATAATAACTTCCTTTAGCGATCAGGGGTGGAATTTGGTCGTTTACTGTTGTAAAAATATGTTATTTGTAGCCTTTTTCATCGCTGCACAAGTTAGCATTTCCGATGTACATTTTCGATTTTTTTTATAAAAACGCCCCAGATCTCAAGAAATTCTCATACCAAGCTTTACTATCGTAATCGCGGGTTTATTATTCGGATATTTTGTGTGTACAGAGGTGTTTCAGTGTTGTTTTGGCCAGATAACTACCAGGAAGTGTGCAAGAAGCATGTGACACGATGGGGCGGTGTCCAGATATTACACTCTCAGATTGACGTTTGAAAGACCCAATCAGAGTCTGAGTCACACACCGCACGAGCTGTGACTACTGCACGCACACACAGATCGCTGGGAGAGGCTGTTTATCATCTGATCGCGTAAATCCGTGGAAAATGAATAGAAATGACGATTCTGTCTGAAGAAATATGAAGTAAACATCAGTAAATATATCCATATATCTCCGCAGATATGCATCTTTGGTCTGTAAATCCTTATTGACGCTGTTCAGTGAGTTTATGTGAACACAAATAAACCGCTCTTGACGTGACTGAATATGAGTGAGTTGTGAATTTCTATTCAAAATGTGGCATAATACGGATTTATTATTTTGCACTCCTGACATAAATCACTAAATATCTGTCACTGCAACAATGTTTTATCAAAATATTGGTCAAATATCGAAGCTTGAGTCTTTAAACTTTCCATTGATGCACAGTTTGTCCAGATGAAGTAAGACAGTGATGTTTAATGTGCTGTGAAAGTGAAACAATAATAAACTGGGGCCGTCAGCGATGTTTGCACGCAAAGGGGTTAATTAGGGAGACAAAGAAAACGTGCAGTGTTGGGGGTACGCCAGGACAGGTTTGGGAACCACTGTCCTATAGTATCCAGAAAACCCCAGGAAGGATCTTAATTTTTTGAGGTTCCTAGGTCTTGGCCAGGTTTTAAGGGCCTCAGTTTTCATTGGATCCACTCCATTCTAAGATACAATATGTCCAAGGAATCGAACAGACGTCTGGAAAAACTTGCACTTTTCAGGTGACCGTTTCAGTCCATACTCCTTCAGCCGCTTTAAAACGTGCAATAGTCTTGACTCATGCTCTTCCAAGCTTTACGAAAAAATTATCCTCCTTCCTATTCAAATCGCCCATACATCTCTCCATGAGCCTTTGAAACGTACTAGGGGCATTGGTGATCCCCTGGGGCATCCTATTGAACTCCCAGAACCCCAGGGGACACATAAAGGCAGTCTTACACTTGTCAGCTTCCTCCTTTTCGATCTGATAATACCCCGATTTTAAGTCAAGGACAGAGAACCATCTTGAACCTGTCAACACTGAAAAGACTTCCTCCAGATTCGGCAGGGCATATGCATCTTTAATGGTTTGTGTATTTAGCTTTCTGAAATCAATACACAGACGTACAGAACCGTCCTTCTTCTTTACAACCACTATGGGGGAAGCAAAGGGAGATTCTGACTCTCGGATTATTCCAGCAGCTAACAACTCCTGTAAATTTTTCCGCAATGCATCAATATCCTGAGAATGGATGGGTCGAGGCCTGTGTTTAAAAGGGGTTTCGTCATTAAGCTTTATACGGTGAGTTACTTTTTCTGTATGACCATAATCTAAGTCGTGCATAGCAAAGACTTCGGGCATGTTATTCAATTGATCTGTAATCTGTTTTTTCCACTCAGAGGTCAAGGGGGAATCTCCAAAGTCAAATTTGAGATTGGAACGAGCAGGTAGTTTTTCATTTACAGCACTGGAACTTGTTTGTCTACTCTGCATCACCTCTTGGACAGCCCGCAATTCAGCGATTATAGTTCTGGGATGGATGGTAATGTCGGTCTGGGTTTCATTCCTCAACACAACTGGTAACTGGTGTTGCCTCTTGCAGGGTAAGGTGTGCAAACAGCTGGCAACCAGCAACCCTCCAGGTAAGGCGGGTGAAGTTGGTGATTCCAAGGCTACCCATTTATCAACAGGATGGCAGTCAACCAGAACATGTCCGTCAAGGACTACTGTACATCCCGCAGGTACTAACTCTGGAACATGTCCTTTGAATTTCACCCAGCCTACTACATCAGAACTTGCTTGTCGGTGTCTTGCTTTCAGAACCTTTTGGACTGCACGGTAGCCATGGGAGTTAGATTGAGGCAAGGATACTGGTTGCTGGACATAGTTACAGTAAAGGGCATCAGAACTTGAGGCGTGTTAATCAAATCTGGAACTACCAGGGCTAGGGTAGGTACCTCTGTCTCTGTTCCAAGGAATTCTCTGGGGAATTTTAGAGTTAGTTCCACATATCCGAGATAAGGCACTGTTTGTCCATTCGCCCCTTCCACTTGCAGCAAGTTATCCAATTACTTAAGAGGACAATCTGACAAATGTTCTTCATAAAAGGACCAGGGAACTGTGGTTACCTGGGACCCTATGTCCAGAAGGCAGGAAACCTTTTTCTCTCCAACAGTAATTTGGGCAGTGCACTTTACTCCTACTAATCCTCTGGGTAAGTTCCTTAATGGGAATGTGTCATATGCATTTCAGTTGGACGGGTGTCTAAATTCCTTAGGGCAATTCTTTCCCTGTCCAGTCTCTGTATGCCCCTCTACAGAGACCATCCTCAGTTTAAAGGTCTCATAGCTGCATCGTGGTGGGCATCCCACTGGGCTTGTTGCTCCCTCAGCTTGCGCCTTTTCTCTGCAACTTTAGCAGGATCAGGAGCATTACTACAGCTGCTGGCAAGATGCGCATCTTCCCCGCATCTGAAACAATACCCTGGACGAGGTCTACTATCAGGCAGTCTACCATCTCTAGACCACTCTGTTGTGCCCGGTTCAGGTCATGTGTGTGGGGTGCTGTTTTTGGACTGAAGAAACTTCTCAGAATGGTGTCTGTACATCTCAGGAGCAGTCATTTGAACCTTCAAATAAGCGATCTTCCTCTTTAAATCAGAAATTTCATTTGCTTGCTCATCACTCTTCATTCTTGAAGTGGCTGCAGTTTGAATGGCTGTAATCTGGGCTTTTAACTCAGTAACAAATTTTCTCAGTGTACTCACTTCATCTGGTTTTGTGTTTTTGGTCTTTTCCTTCTGGCTTGAGTGTTTTTGCATTGCAACAACTTGAGCTTGAAGTTCACAGACTTGCTTTGCAAGAGATGTATCAGCTTGGTCATCTTGTGTTTCACATGGCTGTGCAGATATCTGGTTGGTTGACAGTCTCAACTTTGATGGGGCAGGACAGAGCTTGTTTAGCCCTAAATGTTTCCTCATCCTTTCTTCCTTCGAAGCATTCTTATCTTCTTCTGTGCGGATAAGAACTACTAATTCTACAAACGAAGGAAGGTTAACTTTCCTCCTTTCCAGCTGAAGATCGGCAATGAGAGCATTGTTCTAACAGCCACGACAAAACTGCTTAAGAAGACTGCGGTCTCTCTCACCTTCAGATATGCCACCTCGTCGGATTGCTGTGCTCAAGAGAATCTGTAATCTGTGCAGGTAAGATGAAGGCTTCTCACCATGATTTTGGAGAGTGCTCATGAACCTGGATAGCAACTCGTCTCCATCTTCTACAGAGCCATATACAGATTCCAACAACTCTAGATATACTGCAGGTAGGCTGTTTGGTGAGACATGTTTAACAATATCTGTTGCTGGGGGAAGCAGACTGTCTAGTATTTTCCTGGTCCGATGCAAGTCAGAAATAGAAGGATCTGTCAATAGAAGGTCGACGTTTGCACGCCAAGTGTCAAAGTCTGGTTCGTTAACAGGTCTTTCCAGAGAAGGACCTGAGGCGGAGCGAGGTATTATATGATGGAGCTGTGTCATTGGTTCGGACAATGTGCTCAACTACAACCTTTTGTACGCTGGGAGGATCAATTATATCCATGGAAAGTGCTGGATGAGATGACACAGTGACTGCAGGATGACTAGTTCCATGGTTAGACTTTTCCTTGGCCAGGTTTTGTGAGTTTGTTTATTAAATTTCATGAGATGGTGAGTTTTGCGATGGAAGAGTAGCTACTTGTTCAGGGATCACATTCTGTGGTATGGCTGGGGACAACTGTCCATCTGGTGAGTAGACTGTGCAGCTATCATGTATTTGAAAATCTGCTGCATTTGAGTATTCAAGTCTTTCACCTGAAGACGGTGATGGCCCAGCAAGAGAGGGGCCGAATTTAATTTTCAGTAATTCCGCCTGGAGTATTTCTTCAATTGATTTGCCACTTATACTAGCAACGTTTTGCAATTCTTCCAGATACCCCTTAGCAATCTTGTCACTAGCAACATGAGGGTAGACGCAACCTAAAGCACGCACCATAAAAATGGTACCTGGGGTTGACATATTAACAACTGTTAGAGGCAACAGGGGCATCAATGTTTTCATTGCAGAGCTGCAGGTAAACTCTATGATAGCATGATGATGGAACTCAGAGTTCGGGTCATCAATGAGAAGATTTCAACTAATACTGCCATATCTCAAAAGCCATGACTCTAAGTCTGTGTCTGCCTCTGTTAGTGTCAAACCGCCAACAATAACTGCGTTTGAGATGTTTACATTCTCTTTCTCAATGATATCCATGATGTTAATGTTCTGTTCAATGTGTTATCTTTCTAGAAAACTCTAATCAGCCACTGCTGTTGCAATCGCTCTCCTGGCTGCTGGCTCGCCACTTTTTGTAACACGTGCCACCCTAATATCTTTCAAGTTATTTTATCAACGGACCAGTAAGTTCAGCAGTCTAGGTTTGTCCGAGGAGAGAGATGTGCGACAGCAGTGAACCACTCAGACACGGGGGTTGAGGTACGAATAAGAAAAATTATATTTTAACAGTGAATTAACAAAAAAAAAAAACAGTTTTGTTTCCTCACACTCAGTATACAGTAACCTCAGTTAGTTGCACGTTCTTTTTCCCTTACAGACTTATAGCAATATAACTCATGAACCTCAAGAAAGTTTCTGAAAGATATTAAAACACCCAATAAACAAAATTTCATTCAGTCTGAACACCTCAAAATTTACCACGAG
This sequence comes from Carassius gibelio, assembly GCF_023724105.1. Taxonomy (NCBI): domain Eukaryota; kingdom Metazoa; phylum Chordata; class Actinopteri; order Cypriniformes; family Cyprinidae; genus Carassius; species Carassius gibelio. The sequence continues at coordinate 22,865,488 of NC_068388.1, read as the reverse complement.
TCCACTGCTTGAACAAACAAATCAGAATGATTCTTTGAAACGGGAAAAAAAAAACAGAAAAAAAAAAGGCAGTTCATAAATTTAGTCCAAGAATCCAGGAAGTAATGAAATCCACAGTCTCTAAAGTCTAAAATTCCACTCCTACCATTTGCTCTTTCAAACAGGGATGTTCACAACCTTCAGCCAATGGGTGGCTCGCCAGTCCAAACTCCACTGTTACGCGCACAGGAGAGAGTTGAGACAGTTCACAATCCAGGGAAAGGCTCACACTTCACTTGATCCATATCCAGAACAGGCCACATGCAGTAGATGAGCATCAACAGAACATCACATGGAACAGCAAAGAGAGAGAAAAAAAAAAACTTGGCCTTGAAAACACAAGGTAAAAAAAAAAATAATAATAATAATAAAAATAATCAATTATCACTTTACAATGTATATACTGATTCAACACAAATTGTAAATAAACAATATACATTCATATACTTCTGTGTATGAAATTTCTTTGTGCAAGTTTTCTCTTTTCCTTCTTTGGTATTTCTTTTTTAACAATAAGCATTGCACTTTAATTTTATGCAGTCACTTATATAATTTCTTTGTTTGACACACTAAGCATATTAATTATTGGTATTTCACAGGAATTACCATTACTGTTGTCTCTATTTCACTCTTAGGTCTGTTTCCATCATTTACACCACACCAAATAAATGGTTAATTTATGAAACACATTTTTAACAAAACCTTAAACCATATTGTAAAGGAAATAAAATTAAACCACATCAACTCACCAAGGAAAACTCATTCAAATGTATATGAAATATCCGTAAAACACCCGATGATCCACGTTTGAAGATATCACCCTCAGACACAACCTGCTTTTCTCTCAGTCCTTCATTAGAAATATGTATGTAAAATAATTTACATCAGCATTATGCTAACGCTAACACTGTGCTATTAACATGCGTTAAGAACGTTACACGAGATAAATCAACTGCAGTTACAAAAATACTACATTTTATATCATTGATGTATAACGATATAGGGATGTATTAAAATGATCGTAAGTCGTTTATTTTCAATTCTGAAGCACTTAATCTCTTGGATCAGTGACAGCCATCTGCTCTCCTCTAGGTCTCATTATTGGGTAGGGGGTTACTGGGTCTCATTATTGGCTCATGCTTACAGGAGCCTTCAGTATGAGTGCTCCGGCTTGCATAGTGGTTTCGTTCTGCACAAGCACTACCAAACGTGTTCCCAATAAGCTTGTCAATGCAGCTGCAGAGACCATTTGAAAGGGAAAGCTCAAGTTACTAACGTTATCTGCGCGCAAATCAATGACGTCACTTCAGTCTAAAGATTCTGACAAAATGGCGCTCAGAGCCGACTTATATAGAGAATCCTTCCCTTTTGGCGGGTTGAAGCGCCATTGGTTCATGCAGCTACACAAACCTGAACAAATCAGGCTTCAGTATAAGAGTACTAAGGAGTTTCCCCATAAGCATGTCAAGACAACGCTCATTCCCTCATCTCAAGGAAATGAGGTTGTCAGTAAGTGGAGCATTCTTTATCTCACTATAAAAACATTTCTTATTTCAATTTTAACTTAAAATAGAAATGCTTTTTCTCAAAACAAGTAAAAATTTTGCTAATGGTATAAATTCATTTAAAACTTATCTAAAAGAAAATCTTAATAGATTATGCAACTTTGCTTCAAGTAAACTGATCTTATTTTAAGAATATTTATATACTGATAAAGAAAGTGATTTTCTGCAGTGTAACAAGTCTCATAAATAATTACCTTAATATGAAAACGCTTTCTATTAAGCCACTGAATGAGTTGATAGAAAATAAGCAAGTCTTTCCATTTGGGGACACCTGAAGGACACCTGGAGTTATATGGGGGAAAAAATGAAAAGAAAATGAAAAAAAAAGTGTATTAAGTCTCTCAATGTCAGTGCAGTATTTGTCTATGAATGCCTGCCCCACCTCCACCCTACCTTTCTAGGCCACTATGAAGAGCAGCAGTGGCACTCCATCAGAGAGCAATCATGCAAAGTCTCCTGACTCCACAGAAGGAGTGTCACTGTCAGCAGTGGGAGATTGAAAGAGAGAGAAAAATACATGTATAAAGCGTATGGCATACTGCATATGAATCAGTTCTGCTTCTCTTTGTTATAAGCACTTTTACCGCACATTTCTTACCCTCACATAAAAGGGTCTATCTTGATCTATTTTTGTTCACTCTTTCCATTTTCTCTCTAAGACCATGGTCAATTTTTTATGAAGACATGTCTAAGAGTAACACTATTTGCAGCCATACATGAACAGGCCGTTTTCTCTTTCCTCTAAGACATGCTTGTTTAGATATGTTTAGATTCTTAATAAAGTCTGTAAAAATAGGCCCTGATGTGCTGTGTTAAAAGAAGGAATTTTCTATATTAAATTTTCACCGATGCTTTCCCAGTATTTTGAATTATGTATCGCAAAATTAGTTTTAGGTTCAAAAGAAATGTCTGTACACTTAATTGAAAATGTCCTGGCTGAAAATGGTCTTTTCTGTTTTTTCAAAATATTAAATTTTTATGTAATTTTATTTATTTATTTATTTATTTTGTATAATTGTAGATACAGAAGATGCCCTTAAATGACTTTTTCCTCAAAATCTTCAATTAAAACAAATGCAAAATTCACATGCTTTCAAAAGTCAATAATGTTTAATTATTTAAGATTTGAGTGTTTACATAATCAGTTTTATGTTATTTTGTATGTGTTGTGTATATTTTGTATTTAAATTATCTTGTTTGGGAATGGAATGGGGGGGGGGGGGGCAATTGAGATTTCACCTAGGGCATCAAAATGACTAGAAACAGCCCAGCACAATAAAACTAAATGAACTTAATTTGATTATATTTAATTTGATAAACTGTTAATTAAAAGTGATGTCATTATTTGACTGTACTAAAGCATAAAAATACTATAATATGTTATAATATAATGATATTTAGGAAGCATGCTACCAGTTGATGCAACAAAGAGCATAATGCAAATAAGTAAGACCACAAATTAATTGGAAAAGAGATTACATTACCTAAAAAGTCAACTCAACCCATCAACTTACAGTGCAATGCTCAACGCCTTCCATTGTCAGTTGCGCTTGTTCTGTTGTTGTATGTCCTCAATCTGGCAATTCATGTGAGCATCAACTCTGCACAATGGTGTGTAGGAGAAGCAGTTCTCTCCAATATTTTAGATTTCAACCACATATATTTCACATACAAACGGCATTCTTTCCTTCATCTTCCTCCCTCACACATATAAACACCTTGGCATTTTTAGTCAAGGGCAGCTTCTGGTGATTATCAGTAGGACTAAGACAGGAAGACCTTCAGTTATTTTTGGATGACATGCATGGTAAACACGCGTAAATGACATCAAAACCCCAGAAAATGTTTCAATAAACTTGGGTTTTAATATCTAGTAACCTTTTGAGGTCAATAACACTTAGATAAACCAAAAAATCGAAATCTGAGTCAAATCAGAATCTTTTTTTTGTATAAGAAAAAAACAAGCAGAAAGAAGAGTAGAGGACAGAGAAGAGAGAACAAGGGCAGAAAAACACCTGATTTAATAACTGAAACATCCTTCTCCATTTACTCTTTTACTCACTCATTCTAGCTGTCCTCCACAAGGCACATCCTCTGCAGTGTTATACTAATGATAGATACACCAGCACACAGGTCAAGACAAGAAAGTGGGGGAGTGTCTGTCTATTTAGTTAGCCTTGTGCCGGCAGTCTCAATGAGTGCGATATTGATCTGTCAGACTACACCCCTAAAGTCAGCTGACATCTACCTTACTGGAATCTTAAACTTTCTACCCTTACAAAAAGCACCGTGGTGGTACCATGAGACAGTGATGATATCAGATGGTAATACCCTGAAATGCATGTATTTAATGATTTAATTGAATGTATTGACATTTAAATTGATGATTTACGGTACATGATATTCCAAAGTAATTCAAAGAGTGACATGATATTAATATGCAAACTTATAAGTTTATTATATTAAAAACTGTACTTACAGATAATATTAATAAAATTAATTGAAAATTAGTTCAATTAATGCATTTTTCTTAAGCCCCTTTCACACTGCACGTCAGACCCGCAATATTCCCGTAACATTGCCTGGTCGCCTTCTGTGTGAAAGCAACCACGTCCCGGAATTGATTACCGAATCGAACCCGGGTCGGGGACATAGTAACATTGCGGTAATCGATCCGGAACGAGCGCTGTGTGAACAAAAGCCAGTATCGAAGTGATGACGCGCGTTATCGCGCGACTCTTTTACCGGCTGTTTTGAAGGAAGATCAACATTCGCGACGAAAACATATGTGCAAACTGTAATGAAGCAGAGATCAGTTAGTTCCTCACTTTCCGCGCTGACTCAGAGATCGTTTGCTTGCTTCAGTTAAAGTATAACGTGCCAAGCATTGTCGACTCGTACATTACACGTCACGCGCTGATGTCACGTGTCGTTACGGGATCTTCAAGGGTTGTGTGTGAAAGCACGCACATATACCGGGTCATCACTGGCAGTGTGAAAGTGCAAAATCTAGCGACCAGGGAACAATTACAGGAACACTTTACCCCTGTATTTGCCGGAATGGCAGTGTGAAAGGGGCTTTAGAGTTCACTTTCATATTTCTTAATAGACTTCCACTTAAAAGTCTTTTTTTTTTTAATAATGCGAATTCAGTTCCACTTGAAGTACATTTTAAATCATTAAGTATTAATCGTCTTTTCATGCTTTACAGAAGTACACTAATTTTAATGTGTTGACTACATACTAAAAGTAACATACTAAAATTAAATGTAAAGTACTTCATTATCATTTTACCTGTATTGTGTTAATTAATATTACTGTACATTTAAAGTCAATATATTTTATTTTGTAAATTGTAACTTTATCATTACAAATGTATTTAAATACATAACATTAAAGTATATTTTGGTTTGTTGTAAATGTTTTCGGAACTTTAACCAAATTTCATATACAACAGAATTATAACATTACATACAAAGATTTACATATTGTATGTCCTAATTAAGTGAGTCAAAAAAGGTAGGTTCAATTAATTGCATTTAATATGAATTAACATTACATTATGTTCAAACTCAAGTAATGTAACAACGACATCGGCAATAGAGATCTGTTGGCGGTACGATTGGCCTTGGGTGAGTGACGTCACTGGTTGGAGGGGTTGGTGCAGCCCTTCTTGGTCTGGACGGATCACAAGAACCTTGAATACATTATTATAATTAGTTTCATTTTATTTGTCAGGGACAATGTACAAAATACATTAATCTTACGAAGAGATGTTTTGTACCAGAGTTAGCAAATGCTAATTTCCATCTGCAGTCCCGGGCAGGTGCACACAATATTAAAATATTACATTACAAATAACTGTCAGTAGAACTAACAAAAACATGCAATATTAGTTAAACAATGAATATTTAAAGCTAATCAGTCTAATGACAAGCTAAACAAAAAAGAAAAAAACTTATCACAACCTAAAATATATACAACATAGTCAAAAATATTTATCTCAATGTTACATTTGTAAACTTGAAGTCTGCTAATGCTGACACAACTGGTTATCGAGGATGTATTTCTTTAAGTTTCGAGAGAAATTACTCAGATCTACAGACAACTTTAGATTGTCTGGGAGTTGCTTCCATTGTTTAATGGTTTTAAATGAGACTGTCTGTGCGAAGGCAGAAGATCTCTTCGGGATAGCAGAATTTCTGTGAGCAGTGGAGCGGGATGTTCGGTTCGTTTGTTCAGAATAAAGTTTTACAATTGTTTTCATTGATGGTGGAGCAATATTATTAACAATTTTGAAAATGTTTCTTAAATTTGTATATCAAATTAGAGAGTCAAAACTTAAATTTTATATTTACTAAGAATATTACAGTGATGATAGCGAGGGGCTTTCCTGTCAAGCACCTTTAATGACTGATTATAGACCGATCTGAGCGGTTTGAGTGTGGTCTCGTTGGCCTGAGACCAACAGGACAAACAGTAGGTGATGTGTGGAGAAATCATGGCATTAAAATAGATGAAAGATGCTTCAGTTGTCAGACTATTCCTAATGTGTCTAAAAATAGAGTTATTATATTTAATAGAGTTGCACATTCTTTTAGTATGTTTTTTAAAACTTAGAGTTTGGTCCAAATGGACACCTAAATATTTTGTCTCAGTCACAATTTAATTTTTTGTCCATTAACATCCGTTCGGCCGAGAGGCTGAGCTCGCGTCAGGCCTGCAGGTACCAGGGGAGTGCCCAGTGGGCAAGTTGCTGGTGCCGGCTGCGCTGCGCTTTGAGGTCCTTTAGGTCACGCATCCAGGTTAGTCTGCCATCCAGGTATTTGGAGAACGTTGTCTGCCATCCGACAACACTTCTGGTGGCCTGCTATGGCCACAGATGTTTGACAGTTTGTGTTGGCCTGACCCACATGTGCCCAATGTAAGCCTGTCAGTCGCCCTCCTGATTGTCTACTTAATCCTCTCCCTATCCCTTCCCGCCCTTGGTCACACATCACCCTTGATTTTGTCTCTGAGCTTTCCCCCTCAAAGGGTAACACTGTGATTCTCACGGTGGTGGATCGCGTTTCCAAAGCAGTTAATTTCATCCCCCTGCCCAAGCTGCCCTCCACCCGGGAGACCGCCCAACTGGTGGTGGATCACGTCTTCGGTCACCATGGGTTGCCGGTGGATGTGGTTTCAGATAGGGGTCCCCAGTTCGTCTTCCGGTTCTCACCAGGCACTTTCTCGTTAGCTGGCACCCAGATTCATTGGGCCATTCCGCATCACCAAGGTGGTTAGTCCGGTGGCGATCAGGCTTAAGCTTCCTCCTACTCTTGGTCGGGTTCACCCGGTGTTTCATGTTTCCAGAGTCAAGCCGGTGTTCTCTTCCCCCCTTAATCCTGCTTGTAGTGGCCCCACCCCCACCCCCTCGTCTTGTGGATGGATCTCCTACCTATATGGTTAAGAGATTATTCGATGAGCGGCACCGTGGCAGGAGGTTTCAGTATGTTGTGGACTGGGAGGGTTATGGTCCAGAGGGAGGTCCTGGGACATTCTGGACCGCTCGTTGATTGAGGACTTCCGTCGGCATCGAAGTAGGCCCCTTCATGGAGCGCCGGGAGTGACGCTCCTGGGAGGGGGGGTACTGTCGGGTCTCGGGGCCAATCACCTGCCTTTTGAGGTTGTGAATATGTGTTGTGTTTGGATGGTTTGACAGCTCACCGCATCTGTCTGTTTGATTTGAGTTTCCCCCCGCCCTCCTTGTTTCTCCATTGTTAACCTTAATTGTTTGCCACCTGATCTCCATGTTCTTCTAATTTATTCCCTTTATAATTCCCTGTGTTTCTCTGTCCATTGTCAGACTGTTGTTACTCATACCAATAGCTCCGATCTACTAGCTGGTCTGTGTACTCACCTTGTTGTGTCTTGTCTTCAGGCTCCAGTGTCTTTAGCTGTTTTCTCTGCCTCCTGTTCTCATGAACGCAGTTCCCCTAGAAGCTTCCAGCTCTCATTCCTCTGGTCTCGGCTGTCGAACGAGCTAAACTGTGGAACGTTACTCATCTGCTCTGTCTCATCTGCTTTAATAAAGCACAGTGTAAATCCGCAACTGAATCCAGCCTGTTTCTCCTGACTATATATATATATATATATATATAAGTACTGGAAACGAACAGGCCCAAATACCAATTAAACACATAAAGAGCTTTTTGAAAAAGCATGTTTGCATTTTAGAGAAATTCTAACCAAACATTAAATTTTAAACACAAATATTCACTACAAATTTTTAAATATCCCATTTTCAGTAATAATTTAGACTGTGACCTACATGAAAAGTCATCAGTATCATTAAAAACAGACAGCACAGATTTGACAGTACAAATGATGCAAATGATAATTGCACATAATAATAATGAGGCCCACAATCATGACAGTGATAATGGGTTGAAAATGACAGAGGTATTGTGCATTTTACGTTTGTGTGTTTTTAGCATACAATCACTTTTTTATTGGACACAAAAGAATAAAGAATGATGGACAGGCAGAGAGAGACACATGAGGCTTCGGCAAAGACATAGATAAAAGAAACAAACAAGCAACTGTGTGTAGCTTGGTGTCATGTTAATTGGCAGTTAATTACATGTAATTGTTTGCATACTGCTAGAAAACCATCACTCATATGCAAGATACACATATAAAGGGCTGTGTGGTTGAATAAATACATTGAACAACACAAACAAAATGGAAATCCATTATGATTGATGAATCTCATTATGTCAACTCCCACACGTGCCTCTGCTAGTGCTGCATACTGTACCAGTGTGACACAATCACTATGCACAGTGCTTTGGCTAACATTGTAGTACAGTTTTCTGAAAGTTATGAACAAACTTTCTTCCAGGAATGCTAACGGAATATTAATTCTATTAAGTTCAATAAGTTATCTGATCTTTAATAATGTTTTCAAAAGGTTAGCACAGAAACTTACCACGAAGGGGCTGTGGAATGCTTGAATCTGACTGGCTGATGAATGCTCTAAGGTGTGCTCTAATGCTATAGATCCAAGCAAGTCTAGACTGACCAAGCAATTAAACATGGTAAACAACATGATAAAAACCAACAATCTATTTATGTGATTTAGCCACAATATTTCTGATCCAAAGACATAGTGCAATAAACAGGCAAGAGGTCATGAACCTCTGAGATGCAGCGGTATATCTGCTCATGTTTCCTCCCCAGCCACAGAGCGGGATAGGAGTAGTTTTTAGGGAACTCGCCTGGTGGTTTTCTGGGGGACCAGGGGAGGTCGCCGAGGAGGGAGTGGTCGAGAGGAGGCTCAGCATCGCTGACGGAGAGGGGAGAAGAAGCACACATCTGCCATGGTGGCGCCACTGCCCATGATGGCCGCAAGGCCAGTGCCACGAGGCAAGATGGATGCCAGCCCAGCGCCACAGCACAAGGTGGTCGCCAGCCCCACGCCACGAGGCAAGACGGCCACCAGCCCAGCGCCACTGCCCAAGATTGCCGCTGAGACATTTTTGGAATACTTCTCCATGTAGAACAAGATCATAGAAATTCCCAGGAGTGTTCACATCACGGCTGCAGAGCCAGCGCCACACCCCAAGATGGCCACCAGCCCAGCGCCACAGCACAAGGTGGTCGCCAGCCCAGCACCACAGCACAAGATGGCCGCCCGTCCAGAGTAATGGCCCAAGATGGCTGCTTGCCCAGCGCCTCTGCACAGGATGACAGCCACAGCTGACCTTCCAGAGTTGAGTCAGGTTCCCGTGAACCTTCCAGAGTCGAGTCAGGTTCTGGTTGACTCTCCAGAGTCGAGTCAGGTTCCAGTTGACCCTCAAGAGTCGAGTCAGGTTCCCGTTGACCCTCCAGAGTCGAGTCAGGTTCCCGTTGACCCTCCAGAGTCGAGTCAGGTTCCAGTTGACCCTCCAGAGTCGATTCAGGTTCCCGTTGACCCTCCAGAGTTGAGTCAGGTTCCAGTTGACCCTCCAGAGTCGAGTCAGGTTCCATTTGACCCTCCAGAGTCGAGTCAGGTTCCCGTTGACCCTCCAGAGTCGAATCAGGTTCCGGTTGACCCGCCAGAGTCGAGTCAGGTGCTCGTGGATCCTCCAGAGTCAAGTCAGGTGCTCATGTACCCTCCAGAGTCAGGGTTAGTCACTGTTGACCTTCCAGAGTCAGGGCTTGTCACCGTTGACCTTCCAGAGTCAGGGCTAGTCACCGTGGACCTTCCAGAGTCAAGTCAAGTCACAGATGACCCTCCAGAGTCAGGGCTAATCACCGTTGACCTTCCAGAGTCAGGGCTTGTCACCGATGACTCTCCAGAGTCAGGGCTAGTCACCGATGACATTCCAGAGTCAGGGCTAGTCACCACTGACCTTCCTGAGTCAGGGCTAGTCACCAATGACCTTCCTGAGTCAGGGCTAGTCACCACTGACCTTCTAGAGTCAGGGCTAGTCACCGATGACCTTCCTGAGTCAGGGCTAGTTACAGTTGACTCTCCAGAGTCAGGGCTAGTCTCCTGCCAGTCTGATCCCACTGTGGTGGTCTTCGGCGCCGCCCTGGTGGGCTTTGGTTTCGACCACACGGTTGTGGTGGTCTTCTGCTCCGCCCTGGGGGGCGTCCATCCCAACCACATGGTTGTGGTGGTCTTCTGCTCCGACCTGGGGGGCTTCCTTCCTGACCACATGGTTGTGGTGGTCTTCTGCTCCACCCTGGGGTCATGACTGGTCGGCGTCATCCTGGGTTCCTGAACGCCCGATCCACCCTGATCTCCTGTTTTGTTTTTGTTGTTGTTGTTTTTTGTGTTAATTTCCTTTCCCTGTTGCCCTCTGCTAGCCTGGCCCTCCATCCCTCCCCCTGATCCTCCTCCAGTCCACCTCCTTTCTGGTCTCCCTGTTTTGTGTTTGCACATATGGTGTCTGTTCCTCAACTACATGTTCCTCTGGTCTCTGGTTTCCCCCTTTTTTCTGGCCCTCCGTCCCTCCCCCTGAGCCTCCACCTGTCTGCCTCCCTCCTGTTCTCTGGTTTTGTCAGTCTTGTCTTGGAGCATCTGGGAGCCACTCCGTAGAGGGGGGTATTGTCACAGTGTCTGGTTTGTGTTCCCTGGGTATCCACTAGATGTCCTCCTTCCCCACGGTGTCTGTCACTTCATGAACCACATTCCTCACGTTCTCTGTCTAATCATTGCACTCAGCTGTCACTGGTCATTAATCATTGCACTCAGTCAATTCCCCATTAGCGTTTGTCTCTCCCTGTGTATTTATACCCGGTCTGTCTTAGTATGTGTCACAGAGTCCTTGTTTAATTCACGTCCGTCTCTGGTCTTGTTCTTACCTTGTGTCCTTGTTTGTTTATGTTGGATTGATGATTGGTATTGACCCCTGCATGGACTGTTTATTCTTTGGATTGCCCTTAATAAAAGACATTTGGATCTCTCACCTTGTCTCCTTGTATCCCGGTCGTGACACATGCACAGAAACATGTTGTCAGCCCTGCTGTGAGACTTTATCAGTAAAATAGTTTAGCAACTTAAAGCTACATTTACATTTACATTACAATTATTCATTATGCAGATGCTTTTATCCAAAGGACTTACAAATGAGGACAATAGAAGCAATCAAAACGAACAGAAAACTTAATTCAATAAATAAATGTAATAAAAAAAATACATTTTATAAATATAATTTTATGAAATATAAATGCCTTTTGTATTTAAAATAAGCTTTTGTTCTGTTTACAAAATTGGTCTAATGAAACTATGATCACTAATATATTGTGAAATAAAACTGACAAATAAAATATAGATGAACTTAGACGTTGCTGCCTAACACTGTTGAAAGATGCACAGAGACTCATAGTGGTAATTTACAAAAGTTTAATCTCTCTCTCTCTCTCTCTCTCATAACTACTCAATGTGGTAATGGTAGTATTACCAGAATAATATTGCTAAGGTCTGTTGAATTATTTGAAAATAATGCACACCGAGGTGTAACTGCCACTCTGCATCACCACATCCGGTGTGCATTAAATTATAATAATTCAATGGTCTGTCATCAATTATTACTTACACCTTTCATGGAATGTTTTTCCTGAAATGATTTAGTTGGATGTTTGTCTAACAGTTTTTAAAAGTTATTGCTTGGTGCAAAATTTTCAAAAGTAAAGTTTCTTTAATGTTTACAAAATGATAAAGTGGTGTGTTACAGTCTGCATAGAACTAAATATATATTTTAAAACCTGGACGTTTTGAATATTCAGAGAACTAACTTAATGAGAGCATTAGCAAAACATCCCTAAAATATTTGTATTAACTGGGTTCTTTGTCAAGCAACTATAATGTTAATGAAATTAGGCCACTTTAATGTATTTTCAGAGGGTCCAATTTTTATATCTCTTAACATTCAGAAAATTCAGAATTATAGTTCCTATAATATTTGCAAAATGATTAATGTTCCCTTAATATTTGCACAACAAAAGTAAAAAAACAAACAAACTGGACATTTTGAATACTAAGGGAACTAACTAAGCAAAATATTAGCAAAAATAGTAACACTATTTTAAGGACCAATTCTCACTATTAACTAACTAGCATGCATATTACTAGCATATTGGCTGTTTAATGTTTATAAAGCACATGCTGTATTAACACTTCATTCCGCACAGCCATATTTTAGATCCCTTAATCCAACCCCATACCTAAATTTAACAACTACTACTAGTAAGCAGCAAAATAGGAGTTTACTGAGGCAAAGGTTGTAGTTATGAATTTGTTTATAGTGAGAATTGTACCTTAAACTAAATGTGACCGAAGAAATATACAGCAAAAACGTTCTTAAAACATATTTCTGTTAGTTGGTTCTTTGGCAAGTTACTTTTTTTCATAAAGCTGACCACAGGAGTAAATGTAAGTTGAAAAATAAACTAAATGATACAATCAGTCCAGCTTTTATATTTATTTGTTTCTGTGAACTTGCACTATTGAACTACGGCTGGAACTCAATGTGGTGTTTAAAAACAGAGCAAAATCCAATCATCCCATCTACAGATGCTGTTTCTGTCGGCAGCTCTGAAATAATGATTGATTGCGAGCGACCTTTTGCCTAACATGCCCCAATCCACCAAAAGCTAAGCCTGGATAAAGCTTAGAGCTGACTACCCAGATGGGCAATCAATCCCTAAATGCATATATACTGTATGCAAAGTTTTGGTCAGTGTGCGTATGCATTTGTGTATGGATGAACATTTCAGTATGTTCTGCTGAGTTAAAAAAAAATTTTTAATTACATAGGCCCAAAACATGGTGCATGGCTAGGGTGTCGAATCAGTGATTATGGTTTCCCATCATGCCTTGCACATATAGCTTCTGGTATTCACAGAAAGTGTGGCTTTGTTAACTGCAGTGGATAATCATAGTCACCAAATATTAGGTTCCACCCAATCCCTCCGTAGTTATCTTATGATGACAGATGTGCAGATATAGCTGGATATATTAGAACGCTTTAAAGGAAACAAGATTCAGGATCATAGTAGAAAATTCCAGGGATCAACCTGCATTTACTCCTAGCTTACAGTGTACAATAAAGGATTTGTAAGGAATTTGATTTGATTGGGAATTAAAAGATTGGATTTTGAACTAAATTTTTTACATAGAGTTTCCTATGAAAACCTTGCAACCATAATGCTTTTGTCAAACACAAATACCTTTTTTGGTCACACTTTAGTTTGGGGATCAATTCACACTATTAACTAACTATTGACTATGACTTTTGTCTCAGTAAATTTCTAATATGCTGCTTAATAAAGGAAGGGTGGGCAATTTTGGAGAGGCTCGTAATAACATGCTAGCTTTGAAAACATAAGATCCTCACAACATAAAGCAGCAATGTCTACAAGCAAACCCTTCCATTTTAGTGAATAGCATGCACATTGTCTGTTGCTGCTCTCCAGTCCTCTTGTTTTATTTATTTTATCAGTTTTTTTGTTAATTATTGTAAAATGTTTATGGTGTCTTCCTGTTTGTGATAACTGAGAATTCCTCTTATGGCTGAGTTCCTCTCAATCTGTGCAATATACAGTCTTTTATTCAAGCATTCTACAGTCTGATGCTAAAGCTAACATGGGAACAGGGCCGGCCCAAGCCTTTATGGGGCCCTAAGTGTGTTATGCATGGCTGCTTTTCACTGGCACCTCTTCTCCTGTATAGCCTGTGACTTTTATCTTGACTGTGTTTATTTTTGGCTTCTGTCTGAGAGTTTTGTATTCTTTCTCTGATATGAGATTGACTTGGGCACCTGTGTCCAATTTAAATGGCACAATTGTACCACTAACTGTTAATGGTACAATCCATTCATCTTTGTTATTGCTGCACACTTTTACTGAATCCACGAAAAAAGTCCCTGTGTTTTCTTCTAAAGTGTGTACTTTAGTTCCAGTATTTCTTGTTTTGCAGCATTTTGCGTAGTGATTGCATTTGCCACATTTATTGCAAGTTTTTCCAAATGCTCTACACATCCTGGGTTCGTGGCGGCTGCCGCACTTTCCACATGCATTTTTATTCGAATCTGATCGAGTCTTTGCTTGTTTAAATTTACTTTGTGGTGGCTTTAGGTTTTTGAGAGTGTGCACTGTTTTGTCTTGCTTGTTTAATTCCTTTGCTTGTGCGCGAGTAGTCTCTGCCGCTCTGCATATGCTTACTGCTTTCTCTAGTGTAAGTTCTCTCTCTCTCTCGTACTGAATTGTCTCGAATGCCACATACTATTTTATTTTATCTTATCAGAGATTCGCGCAAGTCCCCAAAGTCACAGGTTTTACTCAAAGTATGAAGCTCCGCTAAATACTGATCAAAACTTTCGCCCCCTTTTTGGTCGCAAGAGAAGAATTTGTACCTTTCATACGTGACGTTCTGTTTCGGCACAAAGTACTCTTCAAAACGGGCCATGACGTTCTGTAATTTAAATTCATCCTCTGGTATTTGGAAGCTGTTGTAAATGTCAAGTGTGTCTTCACCGATGACATGTAGCAATATAGATGCTTTTTTTTTTTCATCATCGCCACCTACACCGCTTGCATCCATGTAGATGGTGAAACGTTGCTTGAATCTCTTCCAATTTTCTGCAAAATTTCCTGTCAGCTGCATACCAGACAGGGTTTCAAACTTATCCATTTCTGCGTTTTTTTTTCTTTGTCGAAGCACATTTGCTTTCGCTGTTTTATCGCTTGTTAGCCTACTCCTGTTTTTAATTTACCTCTGATTTATCCGTTTTCTCTCTTGCACATTTGGGCTTAATATATCTTCTATCGCCTCTTTAGACTTTCTTTTTAGTCAATATTCACCTCTTCTGACACCATGTTTTGTTTATACTTTACAGACAGACCCGAACACAGTCATCCTTTAGCCGTGTCAACCATTTTTTATTTCTTCACCTTTTACCTTTTCTTGGACACACCTCTTTAAAGCAGCCATGCATAACAACACACTAAGTAGAGTTTTATCTGGGGGCCCCTCGGTGTCTCCAATACGACTGATTATTGTCCATCCTAGATTATTAACACACTATAAATCTAACTCCCCCATTATCAGTTTTATTTTTTGTAGCTGTGTTGTTTACATTACTCCAATGTTTTTACCCTTCTGTGATTTTGACCTTTCTTTTTCTTCTTGCTCTCAACGGAGGCGGAATCATTTCTTCCCTCTCCTCCCTGACTTCCCTGCTTCGCCTGTTCTCTAGTCTTGTCTAATACTTCTGAGAGACTCTCTCTGGGCTGCTCTCCTAAACTGAAATTATGGATTTGATTAACTGATCTCTCAACGCAATTGACACCATCTTCTGGACGAGAAGCTTGGGTTCGGGGGAACCTGACTGCCCTGCCGGAACGTTCGCAGCTGGCTACATGATAGATGCGTGGAAGAGTGGCGGGTCGTGTCTGTCAGCTCTTTCTGTGGAAGAAGTTGAAGATATCTACCTATTCGGAACCATGATAACAGGTCTTCTGCTGATTGGACTAGGCTTTGCCCTGGGTTATCGAAAAAATTCAGAAAATGGGAACAAAGCCTCAGAAGGCAGCCCGTCATGATTGAAGCTGTGGGCAGAGCGGTCAGAATTGAGACGGAAACTTTAACCACAATATTGATAAGATCATGAAGAAGCTCACGGCTTTGGAAAAGAATTGGAGAAATTTGAGAAAATTGATGGATTTGCAGTTCAAAATGGACAAAGAGAGTGATTGTAAAATTGTTATGTATTGTACATTATGTATGTATATGTTAATATTTTATTGAAACCATTGATGCCCCTCTTTGCAGAACTCAAACTAACTGGAGTTAAGGACACACAAGTCTGCTTGTGTGAGGAGGTGGTTTTCTCAGCTTCTTCTGAAGAGAGGGAAAGATCGTTTAAGGCAAGTAAACTTCATAATTTCATGTTATCAGTTGTTGTTTTTTTACTAAGAGTAAAATAATGTTTGTTTTTTGTTTTTGTAGATGTTAAAAGCAAGAGACATGGGAGATCATCATTCCCTTGAGATTTTATGTAAGTTATTTTTAGAAAATAAATTTTTCTGTTGTCTCCTGCCAGTTTACTTCACATTTTGATGCAACAACAGTGTGATTACATGCTCATTTCATTAAAACCATTGATGTCTGTGTTTTTTATTGCAGAACTCAAACCAACTTTGGAGTTGTCTGATTTGGAGAGTCATTATTCTTGGTCTGCGCTCTTAGAGGTAAAGTTCACACAAAAAATCATTTACTTGCCCTCAAGTCATTCCAAACCTATAAGACTTTTGTCTGTCTTTACAACATAAATTAATATATTTTTAGTTTTCTCATAATATTTGTTAATCCATTTATAGTTTAGATAATCAGTATTTTCAAGCTTCATAAATATAGAGTTATTGTAGAAGTAAATTCTGATATTTATATATGAATACATCTTAAATTATATGATAGCAAACATGTATGTTCAAAATAAAATACTGGTCTCCCAGACCAGCAATGGAGGACACAAAAAGAGAATATTAAATGTATTCATATGCTTTCCAAAAAATTAGCAGATTTTGTATGAGTCTGGAAAAACATGGGGAGAGTAAATTATAAACATTTTAATTATTTGGTGAACTAACGGTTTGAAGAGCAGCTCTCCACGTACATGAATATTGTGAGGTATGTGAATGTCATGTCAGTTTTAATGTTTCAGTAAAGAAGCTTTCTGAAAGCAATATTTATTCAAACAATATCACCTGTCCTCACACTAGTGCTGCCATTATAGCATTCTGGAGCGCTGTGGTGGACTGAGACATTAAACAAGCACACAAAGTGTTGAAACTTTAAAACCGATTATTTACCTATCCTTACGGATGTGAATACACCTCTACCTGAAAATGGATAGTTTAATTAAATGTTAAATTTTTTCAAATGTGTTTCTCTTAGGCCACTGATGAAGAGCAGGTGGTGACTGGGATGAATCCTGGTCAGGGAGGAGAATCTTCTTTCCCCTAAACAGCACTGGTTTTAAAGGAGGACGCTGCCCTGGATGATGTAGAAGATGTCAGATGCTGTGCTGATGGGGCTTCTTCATGATTACATCAGTTATGCTAAAGAGATCATGAAAATTGACCGTGATGCATGATCTGTATTCATGGACAATGAAACAAACTGTAAGTGTATAATTTGTTAAAAAAAAAAAGTTAAATGCTTTTTCTGTGTTGTTTAGTAGAAAAGTTTACACTCTGTCATTCATACACCTGCTCACATTCTTTCACACACACACACACACACACACACACACACATGCGTCTGTTAAAGGTTATAATATCAAAGTTAATGTTGTGATTTATTTGTGTACTGTCATGCCAGAATAGTTGGAAAAAAAACTAACTAATTGTAAATTTATTGTATGTGTTTTCGTATATTTTTATACAATTGAACAAAGTCCAATTTGATCTTAAGTTATATTCATCAAATGTTCAATGCTTTGTTTATGAACTCTGTAGTTGTTAATGCCATCCTTTTCTGCATTTCTTCTAACATGTTACTTTTTGACTTTTCTCTTGTTTTTAATAAATATTTTCCTTTTGGTAATTATTATTTGTGTGTAAAAGTGATATTTAAAATGAACAACATTTGTAGGTTTAATGCCTAGCTCAATTTGGGTTAATTTTAACGTAGAAATGCATTGTTTCCCCACGTGGCTGCACTCTGCGAGTTTATTTTCTGCCAGCAGGAGGCGCTAAGAGCGGGAGAGGTAGGTTTCTCCGGTAACGGCTGCAGAGCGGTGCTGAGCTCACAAACGCTGCCTTATCAAGCACATGCGAAATGATATCGAACATTTTCTGAATACAGTAGTTTTCCTTCTGAAATACAGTGATAAAAAAACACCCGCTCTGTTTTTTTAAACCCTGCAATATAGTCATTTTAAACCATAAAAAAGGCAACCCAGCTGGCTGGGTTAAATATGATAACCCAACTGGTTGGGTTAAAACAACCCAGCGCTGGGTTCGTCCCTTTTTGACCCAGCGCTGGGTTGTCAAAATAACCCAAATTGGGTTGTTTTCAACCCAGCAGTTTTTAGAGTATGCTGTATCTCTTTCCCCTGTACTACTGTATTTCGTTGCCTTGTGCCCACATGCGCAATGACAATAAAGTTGCATCTAATCTAATATAATCTAATCTAATTTTAACATTAGCAAACCCAGAATAGTGGTCAGGTTTTAATTTGCATTTTAACTTTCAGTCTTACAGTAGTAAGTGGTGTAATGTGGTGTACTGAAAAGTAGCTAAATAAACCAGCAGACAATGCACTTACAGAAAATAATATTATTTTAACAACATAAATTATTATACACAGCAGCAAGCCATCTGTACATAAAAAACAATAACTCCTAGTTTTAATCTCTTAATCTAACTTATTGAGGCATACTGATATCGGAATATACTTGCAAAGACCCCAAATGTAGGCAAAGGTAAATAAAGTCACGATGTTATTAGTACCAAGTTTATGAAACATTTTTTTTATTTTTTTTTATTACAAAAAATATTTTCCCAGGCCAGTTATTTTTACACAGAAGACAAAAACTATTTCTACTACTTATTACAAATAGTGGCAGTTATCTGCACCTCAGTATAATGGTATAAAACAGTATGCAGTAATAACGTATTGAGCGTAAATTATAATTTTAATTCAGATTAATAAATGGATGTCATCTTATTGGGACAATAAAGCCTTCCCTACACCTACCCTAACCGACACTTTATTTTTTGACTTTTTGATTATTTACTTAATTTTTATTGAAAATAAATGCTTTTGTCGATCGCATCAAACTGAGATAATCACACATTTTACCATCTACACCACAGGAGCTGACAAATGATATTTGTCTTTTGTAGTGTTCACTATCTGATTCACACATTGGTGAGCAAAGTTAATGTAAATAGCCTCTGCCAACAAGGCAGGCTATTTGCACTTAGTGTAAATATATACTCTAAAAAAAACAAGCCACTTCAACTGTGAATTTTTACTCTGTCTGTTGTTTTCTTCTGACTGTTCTGGGAATTATTATTGCTTGGAATATTGAATAAACCTTTTCTCGTTTGTTTTCTCATCTCTACCAAGTATGGCAATTACATTTACATTCTCTGTTGTTCTTCAAGACCTCTTGTAAGTGATTTTGTACAACTACTTCTTAGATTATTTTACTCTCACTTAATAAGTCTCAGGTCCTACACACAAGTTGTGTCACATTCTTCATCTTGTTTTATCAGGATTTTCTGTCAGTAATATAGCTGTTGGTGATGCCAGCCTGTCTGACCACTTGCCCGTTTTGTTTGACAGTGTGATTGTTTGTTGTAGCCCTGTAAATCAGTATTTTACCTACCATTCAGTAGATCACTGCATCCTGTTAAAAATATTAAATCTTGAGGTTGGCATCTGTGATAATGCATAACATGTGTTTGCATCACATCCCAAAAAAGTAGTTTTCTGTGGAAATTGGCGAATTTACATCAAGCTTTGTTACCATCAATTATGGGGTACCCCATGGCTTCATTCTGGGTCCGATTTTATTCTCTCTGTAATTGCTCCCTCTTTGTCTCATAAAAATCATATGTCAGGGTTTTGGACTCATGTCTTGTCATCTGCCTGTGTTCCCTTCCTTTTTGCCCATATATGGGTTAGTTCCTGTTCTGGTTAGCTCATCTTGTTTCAGTTTGTCTAATTATTAGTTTACCCTCCTCACCTGTGCTACCATCGTCAGGTTCCCTATTTGAGTTCCCCTTTGAGGGTAAATTGAGTTGTCCGGCACTAGTTGGTATCACATCTCAAGTGTTGGATGCTCTTCTTTGTATGGATTACCCTCATCTTCCCTTGGATTTATATGAAATGATTTGAGATGGTCTTCATTGTTGTATGCTCTTTACATCTAAGTGTGACACATACCATATTTATGCAGATGATACTCAGCTTTACTTCCATCTAAAATCAGGTTCTGATTCAGTGTCCTCTTTGCTGGCTTTGTTTAGAGGACATGACGGATTGGACGGATAATAATTTCCTTTGATTAAATAAGAAAAATACTTTTGTTTGGCCCTCCACACCTTTTAAATAATTTGAACCCTACTCTTGTTACAGAATATCACGGGAGGCTGAGGAATAACAGAAAAACAGTTTATTGAGACACAAGCAGAGGAGCAGGTAGTGCTGGGTAGAGTGATATGAAATATGGCAGTGATGAAGTGATCCGTAGTAGAAGGGCAGAGACATCAAAGGAGGGAGGTGTACCATTCACACGCACAGAGAAGGCTGGAGACTTCAGGAGGATCGCTGGAGAGAGGTAAGTAGAGATAGAGTTAGTCCTTACAGTTAGGAACATCCGAGGGTTCACCTGACCAGGGGAAGAGTGGAGGTTGGTAGCAGAGGATGGAGCTTGCCTGATGGTAGATGGCATGGGCTTTTGGAGACGGCACAGTCTGTACATCCGTTCACGTACCTTCTGACATCCGAGGCCATGTTGGGCCACCAGAAGCGTTCCCTTAGCAACGAGAGGGTTTCATTGACCCCCGGTTGACCAGTGCCATGAAATGTGTGAGTGGAGTGAATGAGTGTAGTGCGCCGTGTCCTGGGGATGTACTGGTGTCCCTGTGGGCAACCCAGCAGGGTGTTGGTAGCAGGATGGATTGGAGGAAGGGTCTCGGCAGACCGGGTAATAGGACTGATGATGACCTTTTCGGGGAGAATGTTTCGGGTTCCTCGAGATTTTCTTTGGGGGCGTGACACCGGGAGAGGGCGTCAGCCTTCATGTTCTTTGCCCCTGGGCGATACGAGATGGTAAAGTGGAAGCGGGTGAAGAATAGTGCCCAACGGGCTTGTCTCGGATTTGACCTCTTGTGGTCCGTGAGAACCAGAAAGGGGTATTTGGCTCCTTCCAGCCAATGCCTCCATCTTTCCAGGGCCAACTTGATGGCCAACAACTCACGGTTGCCGATGTCATAATTTACCTCCGCTGGGTTGAGCTTCTGGGAAAAGAAGTCACATGGGTCGACTGGGATTCCCCTGCTGCTGAGATAAGACCGCTCCCACTCCGGTGGTAGAGGTGTCGACTTCAACGACGAAGGGTCAGTCGGGGTCAGGATGGACCAGGAGTGGAGTGGTAGTAAATGCCTTCTTGAGGGCGTTGAAGGCCTCTGTGGTGGCTGGAGTCCAAGAGAGTGATTTAGGCTTATTTCGGAGGAGACTAGTAAGAGGGCTGGTGATGGCACTGTAGTTCTGGATGAACCGTCTGTAGAAATTGGCAAAGACAAGGAATCGTTGGAGTTCTTTGATAGTGGTAGGAGTGGGCCAATTCCTTACGGCATTCACCTTCCCCTCGTCCATCCGGATGCCACTGCTTTTGATGTTGTAACCAAGGAACTGCACTGAGAGCTGATGGAAGGAGCATTTCTCAGCCTTGAGGTAGAGCTGAAAGGCCCTCAGGCATTGCAGAACCTCCGCAACGTGGCGACGATGTTCCACTAGGCTCCGGGAGTATATGAGGATATCATCAATGTAGACGAGGACGAACTTATGGAGGAACTCCCGAAGCACCTCATGGATAAAATCCTAGAAGACGGAGGGGGCGTTAACAAGTCCATACGGCATCACAAAGTACTCATAGTGGCCAGTAGGGGTTATGAAGGCAGTTTTCCACTCACCCCCCTCTCGTATCCGGATGAGGTTCTAGGTGCTGGTCCAACTTGGTGAAGACAGTGGCGCCACGGAGATGTTCCAGGGCAGCTGGGACGAGGGGAAGGGGACATCGGAATTTGACGGTTAAAGGGTCGTAAGCCTCTGACCTTTTTTTTCAATGAAGAAGAAGCTCGTAGTAGCAGGGGATGTAGATGGATGAATGTAACCCTGGGCCAGCGCCTCCATGATGTATTCCTCCATGGCCTTCTCCTCCGGAATGGAAAGGGTAGATCCTTCTTTTAGGCACTGGTTCACCCGGCAGCAGATCAATGCCACAGTTCCATGGCCGGTGTGGAGGCAGCTTGGAAACCCGTTTGGGGCAGAAGATGTCACTGAAGAGGGGCGTAGCATGTAGGGGTCTGAAAATGGATTGGTTTTCCACTGGGCTCTCAATAGAGGTAGAATAAACTGGAAGAGGTGCAGGGGAAGGTTTGGCTGGGACAGGACAACCAGTGATGCAGCTCTTGAAACAGGAATCGCCCCACTTCAGGACTTCGCCCGTCTTCCATGAGATGACAGGTTTGTGCTGCTCCAACCATGGGCGCCCTAGAATGACGTCAACAGTGGATTCCTCCAGAACCAGCAGATGGATCTCCTCGTGGTGGAGTAGTCTGGTTTGGAGGGAAAAGCAACCCACACTATGACGCACACATCTTCTACTCAGCGGCCTGCTGGTTATTGTGTGGACCTGGTAGGCTGACGGCGTTGCTGTGGTAGTGAGTTTGAGTTGACGGCAGAGGGCGCCGGAGATGAAGTTGCCGGCTGACCCAGAAACAATATAAACAATAAACAATATAATTCACAATGTCCATATGTGTGCATGGAGGTAAATGGGCCAGGTTTCTGTGCCGCTGCAGGGAGCTCGTATGGGCGATATTTTGGATGCCTGAGAGCTTCTCCAAATACCGCTGTTTTGTGCTTGGTGTGAGCTTGTTCCTGTAAGGTCCCCTTTCTTTCGCCTTATCTTTCTGCATTGCTTTACTTTCTTAATTTCTTTCTCGTATTCGTAAATCTGTCTCTGTTCCGCTGACATAATAAATTCACAAAAATGAAAGAGCTCTGGAATGTTTAGTCGCGACTCTGTGAAGTTCTGAAGGTGTTGCCCCGGCAACCGATAGCGTGTCCTATTATCATGGCTGACCGGCTAAGACCCCTCCCAAATCAACCCAAATCGGCACGTGACTCCTCACTCTCAGTATAAAAAAAAAATGACAAATATCGGCCTGATATATCGGCCGACCTTTAATAAATACACGTAAAAACATAAAAATTGAATTTAGTGATCGTCATCAGAGACTTACAACCAGCATAACAAATCATGTTTTTGAACCAAATCACCATACCCTGCCTTTAATTGTTAGGATAGTAGTTGTTATGTAGTTGTTTACATTCTATTCTAAAATGTTTACCTTTTATATATATTTATATCTTTTAGGAATTTAAGTACTCAACAAAATGCACATTCAATACATTCAAGCTCATTTCTTTTCACAAGGGTTGTTGTTGCTCCTGTTAGACCTAACATACTAACAACCCATTTGGGTTTAATCTTATTAAGCCAACAGGAAAACTAAACACATTTGAGTTCGTTAGGCAAATAATAATAATCCTTTTTTATGTGTGAATACAGGCTATCGATTCTAGACTCTAAATATGGCTAGTTTACCTCATTTGTATCTACATTATTTATGTTCTCCCTTTTATTGTATACCAGGGAAAATTTAAGTCCAAACATTTATGAAACAAACAGCACAACCCTACTTCAAAAAATCCAAATTTTTTCCCATTCATTTCCATAAAACAAACAATATGGGTCAACACAAATTTAATTCTTAGGGTTTGTTCCAAGATTGAGTTCATTATTGAGTCACATCATGTTAAAATAGAAACCTCAGGTTTTCATTCATTTTTACAAACTACAATAGACAGTTAAATGGTCTTCCTATTTCCAAACACTCCATGTTGATTGTTGTCAGGCAGCACACATAATCCACCTCTGACCTTAGTGACCATTACTATGGTCAAAGGTGGATTATGTGTGCTGCCTGACAACATTCAACATGGAGTGTATCCATAGTAATGGTCACTTTTTACTTCCACATTAGGTTCTGGTGACTGCTGGCAAAGAGAGAAATGTTTTTCCCAATAAACTGTTGAGCTCTTCACCCCTCAATCCCTTTTAAAAATGCTCCCATACAGCCCTCTATGAACCTGAGCCAAGCGCTAATGGATCTGAGACTTCTCCTTAATAAACCTTTCATGACCAATGACCTGACAAAGCTACAAATTAGGTGATTCAGCTTAGATGTAAAACAACTCGTAAAGCATTTAATAGCCTTCCCTGCCAGAGATTCCAACTGTTCATTAAATTTTGGGCAGAAACAAAGACAAGATGTCTAATTGAAGGCTCAGCCTGCCAACAGACTACCATCCCAACAACAACCATGACAACAAAACATCTAAAAGAAACATAATTTGCTCTCTGAACTTTCCCCACCATTCATCAATAGAGAGACAGAGAATTAAATTGAGTTTGTCTGGGACTGGGGTGGCCAGACAGGGGTCTTTTACTAGAGTGTTAAACACAAGCTCCGGGGCTGCTCTCTCTCTGACTGTCAGGTGAAGGTCTTAGCCTAAACCGTAGCCAAGGGACTGATGAAGACTGGCACAGTAATAGCTGTCGCAGGGCAGATGTGGGATGCTCATTTGTCTTCACACAGGTTGGAAGGGGAAGACTGGTGTGCCTCAACAAAACTGTGTGAAGATACAAACTAGGGTCGGTTTACACCATAAAAATTAACCTGTCTTATGTGATTCAGCCAAATCAAGGCTGGGTACTGAAACAAATTTAATGATTTGATAATGATTCACAAGATTGTTATTCAATTCACTTCCAATATTGACTGGTTTCAATTCAATTTTAATTCACGTGGAAATGTCAGGTATAGTATATGCCAATCTCTCTCAAATCTTCCTCAACTAAAGCTGTGAAATTGGCAAAATTTAAAAGATGCTACTTTGTTTCATATCAAAAGTAACAAAGCACAAATCTTTTTTCTGTGATTTATTGAATGGGAGGCATGGTACAAATTATGTTTAGTCAAGTCAAGTCAAGTCAAGTCTGCTTTATTGTCAATTCTTCCACATGTATAGTACATACAAACAGAGAATCAAAATTGCGTTACTCTCAGACCCTTGGTGCATACAGATAACACTAACAGTAGAGCCTAAAAATCTAGATCAAATATAAAATATAAGATACAGCTATACAATAAGGGAAATAAAAAAAAAATTATTAAAAAAAGCTATAAAATTAAAAATAAAGTTAAATAAAGCAGCGCAAGGCAAATAGCAGTTAGAGTGCAACCCAGTGAAGTGAACAAACAATGCAGATAAAAAGATTTTGGTCCCACATTAAGTGGCCTTAACTACTATGTACTTACATCAAAAAATAAATACATGTACTTATTGTGTTCATATTGTATTGTTAATTTGTTTTGCTGCTATTGAGGTGGGAAACAGGTAAGGTTAGGGAATAGATTCGGTGGTATGGGTAAGTTTAAGGGTGTGTTAAGATTGAGGGATGGGTCGACCATGTAATTATACATGTAATAACAGAAATTAATTACAGATGTAATTACGTGCAGATATTTTTCAAATATAAGTACAATGTAAAAACATGTATGTACACAATAAGTGCATTGTACTAAATTAATAATTTAAATTTAAGTACATAGTAGTTAAGGCCACTTAATATAAAGTGGGTCCAAGATTTTTAGTGCAAACTGACTGACTGATGAGGTTGTAGAATGCATCAGTTCCACTGAATGAGGTAGTGAGCAGACTAATGATGCACAAAGTGAATGGTGCATGTCATTGTATGTTAGTGAGAGGGGGGAGTGGGAAAACCTGGCCATGAGGAATCTGAAAGGGGGGTCTGGAGGGTCATAGTTCAGTGCTGCTCACTCTCTCCACAGTCGCACGATTGATGGTCAGAGGAACATGCTGAGTGTGTGCTCTAATGAAGTCAGCTACAATCTCCTTCATCTTCTCCACATTCAGAGAGAGATTGTTGCCACTGCACCATCCAGCCAGGCAGCTCAACTCACTCTCGTAGTTTGTCTCATCTTTGTTGCTAATGAGACCCACCATAGTCGTGTCATCCCGAAAACATAATGAAGAGGTTGGAGTTGTGTGGCGGTGTGCAGTTGTGGGTGAGCAGACTGAAGAGGAGGGGGATCAGCACACATCCTTGGGGGGGCCCCAGTGTTCAGTGAGATGGTGCTGGATGTGTTACTGCCGACTCGTTGTGCCTAAGGTCTTCCAGTCAGAAAGTCCAACAGCCAGTTGCAAAGCAAAGTGTTGAGACCCAGCTGGAGCAGTTTGCAAATGAGCTGTTGAGGATTTATTATTTGAATGCTGAACTGAAGTCTATGAACAGCATTCTGACGCATGAGCCTTTTTTCTCTATATGTGTGAGTGGTAAGTGGACGGCAGTGGAGATGGCATCATCGGTCATCGGCATCATCATTTGGTGAATTTAATGAGCGGTCTGTATTCAGGCATTAGCATGACAGTGATGTGGTCTGAAGCACCAAGGTAAGGGAGGGGGAGGGCTTTGTAAGCTTCTCTCTGTGTGGTGTAAACAAAGTCTAAAATCTCGAGTTGGAAAGTTAATGTGTTTGTGTATTTTTGGAATCACACTCTTTAAGTCAGCATGGTTGAAATCCCCAGCTATGATGTGAAAAGCATCAGTGTGTGCTATAGTCTGATCCTCACTGATGCGCTGGTGCAGTTAATTTAGTGCATCTTTCCTGTTGCAGTTGATGTTGTTCGGGGGAATGTAAATTGAGACGAGCAGTATGGCAGATAGGACAGCCGGCACTTAATAATCATAAACTCCACCAGGGGTGAGCAGTATTTGCAGATCACAATAGCATCGCAGCACCACGCGTCATTGATGTAAACACAAAGCCCGCTGCCACAGGTTTTTCCTCCCGCAACGAGAGCTCTGTCCGCTCGATAGCACGTCAGCTGGTCGAGCTGAATAGCGCAGTCTGGAACGTTGTTGCTGAGCCATGTTTCCGTGAACACAAAAACACAACAGTCTCTTACAGTCCTCTGAGTTGTATTTTGAGTTGTACATGCGTAGTAATCGGGTACATAAATCACTCAAGATATGTATATCATTTTTAAAATGTCTCAAAAATGGTCTTAAAGACTTATTTTTTTTAAGTTTTTGGTATTAATGTTTTTTTTTATGCAACTCGGTGATGACGTCATGTTGGGGAGAAGTCGAGGAAAGGTAGCCTCAGTTTAGTATGATGCAGCGTTCCAGGCCACCCGTAACCCGTTTTTTTCCAACCTTAAACCCATGAAAGTGCACTGGAACGGCAATCAAATCCGTGACTTCCCACCTGTGAATTCGTGTCTCATACTAGTTCGATGCACTCCGAGTTCCGAGGTCACACAGCACGCGAAACAACGATGACAGCCCATACGAATAATACTGCCTACGGATGCAGTGTTTATGCAAGTAGTACACGTTGAAAAAACGATTTTAGGTCAATGCAACTTTGCAATAAAATAAATAATCTAGTTACAATTAATACAAGTAATTTCGATCGAGCCAGTCGTGAGAGGGCAAATGAGGAATTGCCAAGAACTGATGTCCGTCAAAGCCTATGCATGGTCCGAGGAGAATGAGTGGAGAGTTGGTGAAGTGTCCTGGTGAGTTGCTATCATTTAGCATCGCAGCAATGAGCACTGGAGCTAGTTTACGAGCAGCAGTGCACAATAACCACACACACACAAACACACACACACACACGCACACACACACACACACACATATATATATTAATATATATATATAATTTTATTTATTTATTACTGTCATTGAATAGCCCCGAGTGAAAAATCAATGTTTTCTTTATATCTAGTGGCAGTGATCATGACGTTCATTCAGAGATGTACCGGTAACCTTTGTCATAGTGTCGTAGAACTGGTAAATTTTGTCTTTGTCATCTAGAAATAAAAGGCATCATGCTAGCTATATGGACGTTTCTAAGCGTTTATCTCGTCCTCCGGTGAAAATGTTGTTGCAAACGTAGCCGTGTGTCTGTCACTGTGTTTGACAGGAGCTTGTGTGGGTGCCGTCCCATGTAAACTGCATTAGAAAGCTTGTGCTGCAGGGAAGTGAGTGCGTTTGGGTCGCTGTTAGTCGCTATCTCACTATCTATCTATCTGTCTGTCTATCTATCTATATACTGTATCTAGTCTATCTATATATATGTATTTATCTATAATCTGCGTTCTGCGCTATCTGAATACTCTCATCTCTCTAGTCACTCTCAATGCTCTCAAGGCGGCTTTGGTAAATTCTCTCCCCAACGTGACGTGATGCAATGCATTGTGGGGGAAAGGAGACCGCTGTAAGATAGTACCTATTTTTTCGTATTATATTCCGTTTTGTGATACCCAACAACATAAAATCGATGGATAACAGTTTAAATGTTTATTACCAACAAGCAAATTGCACATATTCGTTAAAAAATTAACCTTGCAACACGGCCTTTAAGAATCAGGAAGTGTTTTAAAAGTTTTCATGTGAGATCATTGGTGAAAAAGAGTGGCAAACCCTAAATAACATTCAGCTTCTAAAACTTATGGAATCCTGAAATTTTTTTTATTGCAATTGTTTAAATACATTTGTTTCATATAATTTTTATGTCTTTAATCTAAGAGTGTCCAGATTAAAATAATTATTGAAAGCAAAACTGGGGCTAAAGAGCCTCTGAATATAAGGCCTTGAAATCAAAAAGGTTTAGTTTGAGAACCATTGCTAGCTACAAGTCTGGAAAAAAAAATGGTATGAAGTATGAAATAAAAGGGTTTTAAAATATTACTTTTAACTAGGGACTAAACTGAAATCAAAATGTAGAATTTTTTTTACTTAAACTACTTGTAAATTTCATAAAAAAAAAACAAAAAAAAAAAAAAACGAATGAGTCCCACACTTCCAAAAGTGTATATATATATATATATATATATATATATGTATATAAATGTATTCATGTTTTGTTCCATAAACTTCAACAGGCATATTGACAAAGAGGCTGAGGCAGAATGTGAATCCATTTGCAGGAGTTTATTAAGGGAACATCTTACAAGCAGAGTCGTGTAACCAGGCAAAGTGTCAATACCGTAAGGGCAGTCCGATCTTTCAACATACACAGGGGTAATCCAGTATGTAGAGACGAGTAGGCAGGCGAACAGGTCAAACACATACATCAGTTCAATCAAGCAGTAAATCCAAAGGAGCAATCCAAGAGATGTGAATGTGGTAACAGGCAGAATCATGAACAAACAGGCAGTCAGAATACTCACAAGGGAAACGCTCGGCAAGGCAGGTAAACTGGCACTACTTTGCAGTGAAGTTACATGCTGACTCGTGTTAAATAGTCCCAAACAGGAAATTACTGTAGAAGCAGAGGGAGTGGTGAACAGTCAATACTCCGGTGAAAGCTCCCTCTGCTGGCGTGGCGTTACAGAATCCCCCTCCCTAGGAGTTCCTCCGGTCACTCGGCGCGGACATCCCCGTGGTCGTGGCGCTGGTCGATCGGATCTGACTCAATGGAAGTACTCCATGAGAGACGGATCCAGAATGTTGCTGGCGGCTACCCATGACCTCTGCTCAGGTCCATAGCCCTCCCAGTCCACAAAATATTGGAACTGACTCCCTCTCCTTCTCGAGTCCAGTAATTCCTTGACCTTGTAGGCCGGTGCTCCATCAATGTCCAGTGGCGGTGGTGGCTCCTAAGCCTCATGATTTGGGTCAGCATCCGTGTGGACCGGTTTCAGCAGTGAGACATGGAAGGATGGAGAGATATGGTAGTTAGCAGGAAACTCTAATTGGTAAGTGACTTCATTGATTCTTTGTAGAATTTTAAAAGTCAATGTACCTTGGGCTGAGCTTTCCTGCTTGGTAGCCGCAACTTGAGATCCCGTGTAGAGAGCCAGACCCATTGTCCTGGTTGGTAGGAAGGATGTGGCTGACATCGCTTGTTAGCCTGGAGTTCCTGTACTCTGACAGCTCATTGGAGGCGGACGTGAGCACTGTCCCATACCCTCTCGCACCGACGAATCCAGTCATCCACAGCGGGGACTGATGATGGTTCGCCAGACCACGGGAACATAGGGGGTTGGTATCCGAGGACACACTGGAAAGGGATCAGACCTGTTGACGAATTAGTCAGTGAGTTCTGTGCATACTCTGCCTATGGGAGGAATTCTGACCATCGATGCTGTTCTCTGCTGCAATAGGACCGTAAGTATCTGCCTAGTTCCTGATTCAACTTTTCCACCTGACCATTGGCTTGTGGATGATAACCAGAGGTGAGACTGACGTTGATATCCAGCTGTTTGCAGAATGCTCTCCATACTTGGGATGTAAACTTGATACCTCTGTCACTGACAATATCCTCCGGGATTCCATAGTTCCTGAATATGTGGTGGAACATAGCCTGTGCATTCTCCATGGCGGTGGGGAGTCCTTTCAAGGGGACTAACCGGCAGGACTTGGAGAACCTGTCTATGATAACAAAGATTGTCGTGAAACCATGGGACAGCGGTAAGTCTGTAACAAAGTCTATTGAGAGGTAAGACCAGGGACGTTGTGGAATGGGCAGAGGTTGCAGGAGTCCAGAGGGTAATTCTTTTGGGGGTCTTAGATTGAGCACAAACCTGAAAAGCTTTAATGTAATTAGTGACGTCCTTGGACATTGAAGGCCACCAGAATGAGTTACGTAACAGTTGTTGGGTGCGGGAGATACCTGGGTGTCCAGAGCTGACTGAGGAGTGGACCCACTGAATGACTCTGGGGTGCAGACCTTGTGGAACGTAATGGAGGTTAGGGGGGCAGTTGGTAGGAGCTGGATCTTGGATCTTTTCCCTTTGGATCTCCTCCATGATATCCCAAGTAATTTGGGCAATGATTACCTATGGAGGAAGAATGTATTCTGGGGTTTTGTTGTCCATGAGGATATCATACTGCATGGATAGAGCAGTATGTTACTGTTACTTACTGTTTTTACTTCCTGGGCGATAAGTTACTGAGAATTGGAAGCGTGTGAAGAGGGACCATCGAGCTTGGCGAGGGTTGAGTCGTTTTGCACTTTTAATGTACTCCAGGTTTTTATGATCGGTAATCACCTGGAATGGGTGGACTGCTCCCTCGAGCCAGTGCCTCCATTGCTCTATCGCTGCTTTCATAGATAGGATTTCCTTATTCCCTACATCATAGTTTTGTTCGGCTGCCGTTAACTTCCTGGAAAAGAATGCACAAGGGTACAGTTTACCCAGTTGACCATGGCGCTGGGAGAGTACGGCTCCAATGCCTGAGTCCGAGGCATCTACTTCCATGATGAATGTTAAGTTGGGGTCAGGGTGCTTGAGGATAGAAGCCGTGGTAAATTTAACTTTTAAGATGTTGAATGCTTGAGTAGCCTCCTCACTCCACTTGAGTTTGGAAGGTTTTCCCTTGAGGGGTGATGTCAGTGGTGCTGCAAACCATGCTGTAATTTCTAATGAACCTTCTGTAAAAGTTTGCAAATCCCAGGAATCTCTGAAGTTCCCTGACAGTGGAAGGTTGGGGCCATTCAATTACTGCCTTCACCTTGGCCTCGTCCATCTTAACACCTTGTTGACTAATATGATAATCCAGGAATGATGTCTGCTTGACGTGAAACTCACATTTCTCTGCCTTGACATACAGGTGATCCTTCAGGAGCCAAGTGAGAACGATCTTGACATGGTCTATGTGTTCTGCTTCAGACTTGGAGTAGATGAGATTGTCATCAATGTAGACAATTACGTACTGGTTAAGCAAGTCATGGAAGATTTCATTTATGAAGCGGGTGTGTTGACAAGTCCATACAGCATGACCTGATACTCATAGTGTCCTCTAGTGGGGAGGAAGGCAGTCTTCCATTTGTCGCCCTCTTTGATGCGAATGAAATTATATGCACATCGTAGGTCTAGTTTGGTGTAAATCCTTGCTTCATGGAGCTGTTCCAGAGCTGAAGGGACCAATGGCAAAGGGTAGTGGAATTTTATTGTGATGTTGTTTAATCCCAGATAATCTATACAGGGCCGGAGTCCTCCGTCCTTTTTCTCCACAAAGAAGAAAGAACCCTGCTGCAGCTGGAGAAGTGGAAGGTCGGATGAGTCCTGAACTCAGGGCCTCCTCAATATAATCCTCCATGGCTTGGGATTCTGTACGAGATAAGGGATAAACACGACTCTTGGGGGGCATGGCATTGGGGAGTAAAACAATACTACAGTCCCAGGGATGATGAGGTGGTAGTTGTGTTGCCTTAGTTTTGCTAAAGACTTCTGCTAGGTCATCGTAACAGGGGGGACTATTGACAGTCTTGGTACTCGAGGGACTTTCAACACTAGTGATACAGCAAGGCTGGGGAACTGACGAGAAACAGTGACCTTCACAAAAGGCTGACCACTTGGTCAACTCACCCTGATGCCAGGACAGGACGGGGTCGTGAATGGACAGCCATAGGAATCCGAGGATGACTTCATGCTTAGGAGAGTTAACAACATAGAAGGATATGGACTCCTGGTGAAATAACCCCACTTGCAATGTAAGTGTCTTGGTTTATTGAATTATTCCATTTCCTATTGCGGTGTCGTTGATGGCTTTGATCTTAATGGATGGGTTACATGGTTGGACGGGGTAAGTTATACTTCTTGACGATATCTTCATGAATGAGATTTAATGCAGCTCTGGAGTTGATCATTGCGGTCAATGAGATGGACAGTTCTTCAGTTTCAAGGTAAGGGGAAGTTTGAAGGATTGATTATTAGGTATTGACAAGTGTTCCATATTTACCAAAATGGGTTGCTGGGCCTTGTGTGGACATCTCTGGCAACGATGGCCTGGTTCACCGCAGTAGAAAGAGATGGCATCGCCGTGCTCTTTCACTTTCAGAAAGTTTGGTAAAATTGACTTGAATGGGTTCTTCAGACATTATAGTTTTAATTACAGTTGGGATAACAGGCAGTGTTTCCTTCACATACCTTCCTTGCGGAGTCTGTCTCAAATTATCCATCTCGATTGCAAGCGTGACGAAGTCAGTAAATAATGAATTTTCTCCTTTACATACTAGCTCTGCCTGAAGATCTGTGTTGAGGCCTCTCTGGAATACAGCTTTTAGAGAAACATCATTCCACCCACCCACTGAACAGCGAGGGTGCGAAGCAAGATGGCGTACTCTGCGGCTGTTCGGTTTCCTTGCAACATTTGCAGAAGTTGAGTTGATATATCCTTGCCCCCTGTGGAATATTCAAACACTTATTGAAGTTGTTGCAGGAAATAGTCAAAGGATGGTCTGAATCTTATGTCAGTATCCCAAACAGCTGCAGTCCAGTCAATCCCCTTCCCAGACAACAAGGACATCATGACAGCACATTTCTTTTCGTCAGAGTTAAACTTGTCTTCCTGATTGTCGAAATAAATCTTCACTTTGCGAACAAACCCCCGACATCTATCAGCAGAACCATCAAATTTATCGGGTAGTGCAAAACT
Organism: Carassius gibelio; assembly: GCF_023724105.1. NCBI lineage: Eukaryota > Metazoa > Chordata > Actinopteri > Cypriniformes > Cyprinidae > Carassius > Carassius gibelio. Next base: position 22,832,066 of record NC_068388.1, on the reverse strand, counting down.
CCCCGCTCTAGGCGTGGTTGATGGAAGTGACTGGATGTAGCTCGTCAAGTGCTTGTTGACTGCTTGAAGTTTACTCAACTGATCTTGGTACCCCTTTAAGACTTCACTTTGATAAGCGAACGCCACTTGCATGTTAGTAACTTCTGCTGGACTCAGTTGAGGCAAAGTATTCTATAACGAAGAGGCTGAGGCAGAATGTGAATCCATTTGCAGGAGTTTATTAAGGGAAGATCTTACAATCAGACTTGTGTAACCAGGCAAAGTGTCAATACCGTAAGGGCAGTCTGATCTTTCAACATACACAGGGGTAATCTAGTAGGCAGAGACGAGTAGGCAGGCTTACAGGTCAAACACATACATCAGTTCAATCAAGCAGTAAATCCAAAGGGGCAATCCAAGAGACTTGAATGAGGTAACAGGCAGAATCGTGAACAAACAGGCAGTCAGAATACTCACAAGGGAAACGCTTGGTTAAGGCAGGTAAACTGGCACTACTTCGCAGTGAAGTAACATGCTGACTCATGTTAAATAGTCCCAAACAGGAAATGACTGTAGAAGCAGAGGGAGTGGTGAACAGTCAATACTCCGGTGAGAGCTCCCTCTGCTGGTGTGGCGTTACACATATACCTTATATGATATATAACAATATAATGCCTGTTGAAGGTTATGGGACCTAAATGTTGTGAATATTGTTTGTTTATTTATTTATTTATGTTTTTGCAAGTACTGATAGTGTGCGGGAATCATTCAGTTTTGTAATGAGTTTCGGCTTATTTTTGGCTGATTGTCCAGCACAGCTATCAGTTGCCTGGAGGTGTGCAAGAGTAATTATTTATTGATAAGTAATTAATGAGAAATATCAAGTAACACTTTGAATTAAATGTGACATTTTGAAGTAGAAAGACTGAAAGTGTTTTTTAAAATATACTCCAATAATCTTTGTTTAATTACGATGGACAAGAACTAAAGCACATTACATTTACAAAAATTCATGTGTAAGTTTATGACATATTTTAATTTTAAAACAAATAAACATGTTTGGGGTCAATAAGATTTTTTTATGTTTTTGAATGAAATCTCATGTTCACCAAAGCTGAATTTATTTGATCCCCCAAAAAAAACAGAAAAAAAAAAAAAAACATTAACTACTTATGTGATAATTACAACTTAAAATAATGGTTTTAATATATAATATATTTATATACATTAATATATATATATATATATATATATATATATATATATATATATATATATATATATATATATTATATATATATATAATATATTTCACAATGTAATTTATTTCTGTGATGCAAAGCTGAATTTTCAGCACCAATACTCCAGTCTCACATGAGCCTTCAGAAATCATATATATATATATATATATATATATATATATATATATATATATATATATATATATATATATATATATATATATATATATATATATATTAGTGCTGTCAATCGATTAAAAAAAATTAACTAATTAATCGCACAATTTTTTTAAAATTAATCGCGATTAATCGCAATTAAAAGACTGAAACTTTTTGGATATGTAAATGTAAAATGTAAATAATTAATGTAATCTCAAGACAAAGAAACTATTTAAATTCAAAATATGATTGTTTATTGGAATTTTTGTTTAACTTGTAACACAGATTTTCTCATGTAAACAACATACCTGCAATAAACCATCAATATCCTCCAAATTAACTGTTGGCTTGAAAGCCATATTTGAGCCACATTTGAATTTCAAAACAATCAATGCCAATAAAAAACAAAAATGATTTCCATGTTGAATTCTAAGTGGACTGCAAAAAAATTCCAAAGTATAGTCATTGCCAGTGCTTTAAGTGGGCCAGTACGCACAGGTACTCAGTATACCGCCACTTCCAAATATAGCTCTTGAGCGTACCGCCACCTCTCCGTGCGCCCAGAACGTGCTTTTAGCGTACCGGTACGCTCATTTGGACATCTGTTTTAATAGAGGTTTTAATCTTTTACCTGCACTGCCGATTTTCAGAGCGCCCTTCACAATGCAAGCTTCCTAATTCATCCCACCCAGAGCAGAAACTACATTACCCATTCACCCTTAAGTTATACAAGTGAATAGCGCATGTGTCGCTTTTCCCACTGTTAAGTGTCAACAACTCAACGTGGCCGGAGAAGGTGTGTGAAACTCGTTGTGAGTTATACTAAAGCAAAATCTTGAGTATTTATTGTCTGATAAACATTAAAAACTGTCTGCGGAGGTTGAGTCATCCTGCAGCCCCCGCTGGCTGCTCATTGGCTGCAGCATCTTTTTTCTAAGTTCTAAAAAAATACCGTAGACGGCAAGGCACAAATTTAGATATTCATTTATGTAATTAATCTATAGCCTATGCCCAAAGACAATATGATCTTTTTGTCCCCTTTTTGTTTTAAAGCTTGATGAAGAGAGAGAGCGCAAGTTGCTGCAGCTGAGGAGGACAGTGATGCATGCGTACAGGAGTGATTGACAGTTCGCGGCACTGTGTACAAAAAATACTCCGCTACACAATTATTTCGTTATTTTCGTTTAAGCTTATTAACGTTAGCGTTACAGAAAGGTCTGATTTACGCACTGTTACAGTCATTGTTTTTTTTTTTTTTTAAACAATGACATTTGAGTTCATGATTTTAATGTTGCTGTTTCTTGTGGCAGACTAAATGAAGAGTAATGTTTCTTGTGGCAGACTGAAGAGTAATCCGGCAGAGTTTTATACTGAAACTTTCCGTCTAAAAGTCCTTCCTTGGTCTTATCCATATTTCTTTGCACGTTGAACACACATAGGCCACAACTGGAAATAAAAAAAAAACTGCAACCGCGTTAATTGCGTTATTTTTTTTTTAACGCGTTAAATATTTCAAATTAATCGAATGCGTTAACGCGCTAATTTTGACAGCACTAATATATATATATATATATATATATATATATATATATATATATATATATATATATATATATATATCAGGATTCTTTGATGAATAAATGTTTATAAGAACATAATTTATTTGGAATAGAAATGTTTTAATGCGTCCCTCCCTGTTTAATACAAGTAGTATTAATTTCTTTTGAATTTTAGTGTTTATACAATGTTTAATTTGCATGGTTAAAAATTTGGGTAATGTTGGGTCATATAATGCTGAATAAAAAATCTGTCTACTGAGGCAAAACAGAGCTACTGTATAGTTTATTGTAAAAGTAAAAACAGAAATGAGAGGAAAAATGGCAGAAAAGACAGGAATACTGTATGTGAGTCCAAGCTACTTGGTATTTTTGAGGACCCTAGAAAAATAGGCCCAATGAATCGAAGCAATCAGAGAGAGCTGTGAAATCCAGTCATTTATGCCGAAGCTTTCCTAAAGACTCGAGAATTTCAAAACAGATCCAACTCAATGCCCTGAGAGCATGAACCAATCAAAATCAGGCTAACCCCTGAATGGGATCCAATCCAAGAGCCCCGAAGAAGGAACACTGACAAATTGAACTCTATCTAGATTAATATCAGAGACCCAATCACCCAGAATGCCACTGCGAGGCATCAGGTGGAATGTTTTCACCAGGGTCAGGCTCAGAACAAGACACAGGCATCAACTCTGTCACACATCAAAACAGTCAACACAAAAGCCCATTTCTGGCAGTTCTGCAAAATGAGAGTATATCAAGAAGATTTAGCCTGACAGATGTGGATTTGTTGAACTGTGTGAATGATTAGGAGAAAAGGAAGATGGATTGCAGACAGGAAGAGAAAATCAGAACTCAGGCAATGTCCTTTCTACAGTGCAACCTGCTAACTTTACAAAACTAACTTTTTAATATCAAATGAGCTTAAAAAAATCTTTCAAAAAACTAATCAGAAACTAATCTACAGCATCTTAACACAAATCAAAGTCATAAGGGTAATGTTTGTGCCCTCAGCAGCACCAACTCGATATTATGATAATTTTTTTGTATCGCGTTCGGTTCATATGTAAGTGTTTTTAGAAAAAAGTGAGCGTGAAAATCCACCTCTGTAACCCCATCCCTAAACCTAAGTTAGTATAGCCTAAATACAGGGCCTGCCCGTGTCATATGCGGTATAGGCAAATGCTAAGGGCGCCACTCATCCATAGGGGCGCCAGAATGAGTGAACGAGTGAATTTTTTTTTTTTTTACATATATATATATTTTTTTTTTATAATAGGCTACTATTTAAAAACCATTAATTCGAAATACTACCAAATAAAGCAAAAAAAAAAAAAAAAAAGTCCGGCTCTTCAATCTTCCCCCGCCCATCGAGTGCTTGAAGTGCGTCAGAAACAGAGCGCGCGCACGATCAGTTGTTGGTAATTTGTTGTGTAGCGTGCCCGACGCCGCATCCAATGTAGACAGCACTGCTTTTGTTAACACACAGCTCGTAGAAACGGGCCTGGCAGCTCGCGCCAGTTCTAGACACGGTGAAAGTTTCCTGATTGTGACGGAAGGCCGAATTTACATGACACATTATAAATGAGCATAGTCTGCGATAGATACAGTGCCAAAAAGAAGAGAAGAGGATAAAGACAGAGGTAAAGAGATGTAGTGAAAGAACAATTTATTGCATAGATAAGAGTAAGATACTATAATTTCATGGCAGTTATTTTTACCTTAAACTTAATGTTAGCAGTTGTTCTGAGTTCTGAGTCCCCAGACTGTGATTTTGTACAATCATGTCAGTTTTAAGACGCATTTTTTATTATCACTTTTTTATTAATGTTTTACTCTACAGTTGTGCAGTTTTGGGGGGATACAGTACAGGCCAAAAGTTTGGAAACATTACTATTTTTAATGTTTTTGAAAGAAGTTTCTTCTGCTCATCAAGCCTGCATTTATTTGATAAAAAAATACAGAAAAAATGTATTATTGTGATATATTATTACAATTTAAAATAATTTGTTTTCAATTTATTATACTTTAAATAACATTTATTTCTGTGATGCAAAGCTGAATTTTCAGCATCATTACTCCATTCTTCAGTGTCACATGTGACATCCAGTCTATCACATGATCCTTTAGAAATCATTCTAATATGATGATTTATTATGAGTGTTGGAAACAGTTCTGCTGTAATTTGTGTGTGTGTGTGTGTGTGTGTGTGTGTGTGTGTGTATGTGTGTGTGTGTGTGTGTGTATATATATATATATATATATATATATATATATATATATATAGAAATATATATGCTAAATCATGAACACAATGACAGGGTGAAATGGGCTGTGATGCATGGGGCGCCAGGTAAAATCTTGCCTAGGGCAGCAAATTGGTCAGGGCCGGCCCTGCCTAAATAGATCGTACAAAAACATACAAATGGGATTGTACAAATGTATACAAATTTGTCACCATGTTATATATATATTTAAAGTTACTACAATCTCAATATTTGTTGTTCTTATAAAGGCCTATTATGAGATTATTCATGAAACATTAGGATGCAGATAGATTATATTTTTGTATATAATATATTATTGTCTGACAATAAAATGCCTTCACTCCAAATGGAATTGAAAAATAATGATTCCAGATCTCATTGATTTTCTCCATAGGTTTTTAATGATTACATATAAGCCTTGAAAGATTTGGTAAAAAACGACATTACGTGTGAATCTGCAGAGAAATATCCACCAGTCTGAGAATTGAAACAAGCGAACTGCTCCAAAATAACTTTACAACCCATTCACTCCCATGAAATATATATATATATTTATTAAAGTTTTTAATGTTGTGATTCACCTCATAGCTGGTTGCATTGATTCATTGCCTATAACTCTGAATAAATACTTTTTTATCCCTTTGGGAAAAATTCTTACAAAACTAATACCAAGGCAGCTGAAAAGGTGGAAAATAGTGAATACTGTCAAAATCAAAGCTACAGAAAAAGTGGAAAGGTCAAGGTTGCACTGTGTTGTGGTTTAACAACTTCAGAGTAGAGTTAAAATTCTCTAGTTATTTGTGTGGGTGGGAACCAAGAACCTATATCTTGTTTTATTATTTTCATTAAATTATTTATTGTGGAAGTGGAACCATTAAGGGGAATCGTAATGAGAATCAATATTTTCCATAAAATTCCCATCTACAGTATAATTATCTAAGAATGAGAATGATAATTAAAAAAACAGGCAGAAAACTAGTGCCGCTGTGTTGGATAAACAATCATACAGTTCAGGATCAACATACAAAAGTATTTTGCCATGTCCATGATTGACTACGAGAATCAAGCAATCCAGAGAAACAGCATACAGGACAAAAAAAAAAAAAAAATCAAAAATATTGCTGGATCATTCCTATACTCTCAGTTCTTGTTATTGATGTCACTGAGGAGGTGGATGGCCTTATGGAAGAAGCTGTCATGATGACAACCTTTTGAATCTATACAGACTTGAATGATAATATATAAGATATTATATATACTGTCGAAGGCTACTGTAGAAGGCAACTGTAAACTCTGCGCCAACATCCATTCAACCAATCTAAGTTTGCAGATATGAAATGTTGCCATGACAGCGACATCTAACCGTTTATTGAGGGCGCTGGAATGATCATGTCGCTGACCTTTTTTAGAGATGACCTTTAGCTGCTACACTGCAAACTGTAGTGAACACTGGCAAATTAGCATCAAACCTCAACAATAGCATCACTTTCATTAAAGTCCACCAATCATTTCCTTTAGATGGCCCTGATAGGTCTAACATTTTTCAAAGTTGACCTGTAGTTCTTCTGCATTCATCACACAAAACCACTGGATATAGAGATCCCATCAGTCCGCCAATGCAATTTTCTACTTTGGTACCATTCAGTGAGATTAAAGGAATAATAAAAAAAAAAATTAATAAATAAAAAATAGGCCCTTGGCTCTCTCAATAGCGTTATTAAATGTGAGTAATCTACTGAGTGTTTCCCCTGAAGCAGGAAATGATGTTCTACAATGTCTGTTTAAAGGCCCTAAGCAAACAGACTTCTCTCTTCAGCCCAGCAGCTCAACATCAGTTCTAACAAAGCCTGATCTGATGTGAGTTTCCCAGGCCAACTTCATTACCATCCACCTAAAGCATTTAACTACACGCTGTGTTGATAATGGAACCCTCCAGTAGCAGGGAAGCATCTACTACTCAAATCGATATGTGGCATGGTTGACTTAAAACTTCCTGACACCTCTTCTGAGTCGAGAGTTTATACCAGAACTGCAAATGAAGAAGAGATGTTCTCTATGGATTCACTTTGGGATTTCTATGGAGATGCAGAGCAATGAAGAAAATTAAGACAGATGTTATCCATCTTCCTAGTTAGTTTTCCTTTCCCCTCTTTTAAATCTCCTCCAGATTCTGGCATCTGAAAAAACAGGTGGTCATGCCACTTTCAAGTCCTCCTGGGGCTTTCTTACTAAAGAGTTCAGAAGTCATAATTATGATATGATATGCATTGTAAATTTCATATTTCTCTTTTTTTGACAAATACTTTTTTTTAGCATAAGTGAATCTACAAAAGAGATTGACGACAGGAGTTTTATCAAAGCAGCCCACATTCCTATAAATTGGCTAAATAAGTAGTGTTTTCAGGGAAGCTATGTCACTATTCTTCATCAACAGTTCATAAATTGAATGTCAAATAATTTTCACAGGCAACATTGACAATGACAACTTATTTATGACCAATAACAATTTTCTTCTTCTGTGATTCTTTCATTTACACTCAGAAAGTCTTCACTCTAAGAAAAAAAAAACAGAGCATTCCACTGGTAATAAGACATTGTGATGCCATCCATGTGTGTGTTCATCTTGTAAATATGATAATTTATGCTTACACAACTAGACTTTTGATTAATGGAATAAAGTGTTGTCCAGATTATAGCAATACTGGCCAAAATCACTAACACAGACAAGAAGAGATTAACTGACATACGAAGCAACCAACCACAGTTTGTATTATTTTTAGATGTCATCTAGGTTTAAATTATACAACAACAATAGACTGCTATGGGGAAAAATATCTTCCTTTGTGTTCCACTGAAGAAAACAAGCCAGGTTTGGAACAAAATGAGGGTGAGTTAACAAAACTTTCATTTTGGGGTTAACTATCCCTTTAACTAATTGTTATAAATAACTGTATATCATAATTAATGTTAATTTTCATTTTCATCATTTCAAAACAATGTAGATGTATTTTCAAATTTCAAAGAAGACTTTACTAAGAACACATGGATAGTACAACACATCACACTAAATAATAACCTAAAAAAAATAGAACCGCATATGGAGTATAAATGCACACAAGGTATATGAGGGATCTAAACAGAAGCAGCTGAACAGGGATTAACTAATCAGAAGCCATGGCAACTAATGAGAACTCATCACTCAACAGACATGACAGGAACTGAACATAATCTGACATTAGCTCCCCCTCTCAGAAGGCATGACTTCACGTCACAACAGTAGATGATAGACAAGGCAAGAGAGGGCGGAGGCTTAGGTGGAGGGCGTGGTGCTTGTGAAGGACAGGAACCTGGAGAAATGAGAGGAGAGCAACACCATGGTGGAGGCAATGGTGGGAGGAACCAGGTTGGAGCTCTGGGCGAAGGCCAATCAAAGGAAGCAGAACCAGGGTGAGTGGATTAACCAGTGGAGCAGAGAGGCCGGCAGACCAGGGCAACATTGAAGGCCTGGATGCCCAAGGTGGAGCAGCTGGCTCACGTGATCTAGGTGGTGCCGGGGATTCGGTGGACCGGGGCGACGATGGACCGAGTGAGGACGACGGAGAAACCATAGGAAGGGAGGAGCCTGCTGAAGCCAAAGGGATGGAAGGTAGAGGTGCACCAGAGACCCGGATGTCCGTGCCAGAAGCTAAGCAATGACCGACCAAGGTTTGTCCGGATGGAAGAAGGAGCCCAGAGGAGTACTACAGCTGATCGGCAGAGGTGGAGAAATGGGCCCGGAGAGCCGAAGTACAACCATGGACTCATTGCAATACTGAGCTGGTGGCGTGGAAGCCTGGGCAAGGATGACAAGCCGCATAGAGCTAGCAGTGGAGCCAAGGAGCTGGATGACCCCAATGGTACTGACAGATCCAGGGAACTGGCCGAAACCAGCAAAGGAGATGGGACCAGGAAATCCGAGAGTGACATTGGAGGAGGAAGATCTCTGGATGGGACCGAAGCTTCTAAAAATCTGGATGGAATGGCTAAGAAGACAAACATTTGAGGGTTGGTACTTGGGTGGGAACTGGATCTGCGGACCACAGATCTTTTAGGGTTAGGTCCTCTCCTGGCTCTTAGGTGGACTGATCAGCGAGTTTAGTCTCTGAGGCTTTGGTGGTATCCGGCCTTGCTGACTGTGAGGGAGAGGCTGCCGTTCTGGATACTCCAACCACATTTGGTTCTCCAGCCTGAGGAGGAGAAGTAACACTGTTGAGTCCTTCCTTTCTTCTTGTCCTTTTCTCTTTTTTTCTTTCTATTTTGTGGTCGATTATTCTGTCACAGTTCATAGAGTAATGATGAATATAGATGTGATATTCAAACTTAAAAGAAGACTTTACTGAGAACACATGGGTAGTACAACACATCACACTAAATAATAACCGACAAATAATAGAACCGTATATGGAGTATAAATACACACAAGGTAAATGAGGGACCTGAAAGGATAGGCTGGAAAGGGATTATCTAATCAGAAGCCATGGCAATTAATGAGAACTCATAACAGACATGACAGGAACTGAACATAATGTGACACATACAGCTTTTAATACAAATAAATTTAGAAATTTTATTTTGGAAATGGAAAATATGATGATGAATATAACTAATAATAATAATAATAAACTATAATAACGCTGCTAGAATTTGAATGTCTTTGGAGATTTTTTGAGAGCATTTTTCGTCTCAAATAATTTTGTATCAACCAGTGTTTTTTGACAATTTAATAATATCCCAAAATACCCTTTAAATGTAGTCAATGTTGTGTCATATTCAGTAATTTAGCAAAATTACACAAAATACTTGAAGAAAAAATTTGTTAATGTTAATTTAAACATGCATCATCAATTGACATGTAAAACCAGTTAACAAAATTACATTAAATAATAAAATAATAATAATAAAAAAAAATTGTTAACAAATATTTGGTAAGTATTTTCATTGAGAAGACTAACCCTGATATCAACCCAGTGCCTTTTAAACATCACTTTGTTTCCAGAATCTGTTTCATCCCAACAAAAGCCAGAAGCTGTATAAATACAGCCAATCACATTGGAACTGATTATTTTATCCAGCGCTTGCTATTTTTGTGCACAATATGCATTAGACAGTCAGAGAACAGACTGAAGCTACCCATATGAGATTACAATTACTCTACTGATGGAGGGCTGGAAGTGTTGTCTGTTTACAGCAAGGCTAATTAGGGATCACAGTCTTGCACCTATGAGGATATTGATAAGTTTCTAGCAGTTCAGATTCAGCACAATATTCTAAAGTGAAATCAGGTGTTGTAAAACGACCTTCTACATGTGATACCCACATCTCACTGCTCCTTCTCTTCCCCTACTGCTTTCTATTCACTGACTGTAGATGAAACACTTGACGTGCCTTGGTCGGCCCCATGGTCCCAGAGCAGCGGCCTGAAGTGAGAAGGGAATTCCCTGTGCAGTGCTCAGAATTGCTGGCAGATAGAGAGCCGCACTGACAATGCAGGTGTCAGATGGGCTAGACAATTGGCTGATGCACTCCGAGGGCTCTCATGGTATCACAGAAGTTTTTACTCAAGCGACTCATTCTTAAAATATCTTTGCTGAGGAATACAGTTCAGCCAGAGAGGAATTATTTGTCTCTATTGTTAGTCGTGTACGAGAACAAAAGCCCTATACAACAGTTCTGTGGACTCAGCCAGCGGGGAAGTATATGGGCACTTTAGATAAGCACTACCTCAGTGCCGCGAATGAGGTGCTTCCCACTTCTCCAGTATTTACAGTCCATCCAAGAGCTGTTTTACAGCTTCGGTAATGCAATCTCATTGATTCATAGACACTCTCCCAAAAGAAGCATATTACCCAATTACAGTGGCCCATAGCTCATCGATCTCCCCTCTCCAATGACAGCGGGTCAGAAAAGAAGAGCTGCCTTTATAATTCACATCACTAAGATAGGTGACACTTCACAGGATTACTACTGACCCTATCTAAGGTCATGGTTTATGCAGCTCGAACGGAGGACAAAAGCAGGCTGGTGTAGATGGTACAGCAAATTAATGCAAAACGAAGACCATTAAAAGTGAATGCTTGATTTAAAGCCGTGTGATAGCAGGAAATGGTAGGGCTGTTTTTTTCCACCTAGAGTAGGGATGTCAAACTCTGGAGGGCTACAGTCCTGCAGAGAAGACTAATTAAACACACCCCATCCTAATTCTATTCAAATCCTTCAGAATTATTTGGAAACTACCCGGTGGGAGCAGGGAACTAAACTGTGTAGGGCTGCGACCCTCCATGAACTGAGTTTGACTCCATCCATCCATCCATCTATCCAACGATAACTAAAATGGAACATTTTGGAGGGTAAAGCATTTGTTTATTGCTGCAATGCAGCACAGATATTACACATTACTCTAAATCTGAAGGAGTTTTAACATTTGTTAAATGTGAGCCAAAATCATCAAACTTAAAAGAACCAAAGACTTTATCTACAATGTACATGCAGACATATTTATTCTGCCTTCTGCCTTCTTCGCCTAAATATCTTATAAAGGGTTACCAATTTTAGAAAACTGTAGTCTCTTATTCAATTCAAGTTTATTTGTATAGCGCAGGATTTTTTTGAAAAATGTATACAAGACGTAGTCAACCAGACAATGAACACTTAACAGCAATTATTATACGATGCAATCACACTTGTCGCAATATTTGTTAGTTCTGTATGTTGTTTCAGAGTTAGCATCATCTGAGGGGATGGCATCATCTCTTCTCAGGTGTTCTGGATCCAGACGTGAGCTTGTGGCAAAACAGAGAAACAAATAGAGACATCATTAGCATAGCTGCTGTTCCAACCAAGTACAATTAATTAGTTTAACCCAAGCTAAAGAATAATAATGCACATTTGATCAGATACAACCGCAATCACAAATTATGAGATGCATTATTCGAATGCTTGGCGAAAGAGATGTTTTTTTAATCTAGATTTAAACAGAGAGAGTGTGTCTGAACCCCGAACATTATCAGGAAGGCTATTCCGGAGTTTGGGAGTCAAATGTGAAAAAGCTCTACCTCCTTTAGTGGACTTTGCTATTCTAGGAACTACCAAAAGTCCAGCATTTTGTCACTTTATGATAGCGTGGTATAGGGCTAGTTAGATACGCAGGAGCTAAACCATTAAGGGCCTTATAGGCAAGTGATAATAATTTGTAACTGATAGGGAACTTAATAGGTAGCAAGTGCAGAGACTGTAAAATTGGGTAATATGATCATATTTTCTTGACCTGGTAAGGACTCTAGCCACTACATTTTGGACTACCTGTAGCTTGTTTATTAAAGATGCAGGACAACCAACTAGAAGTGCATTACAATAGTCCAGTCTAGAGGTCAGGAATGCATGAACTAGCTCTTCTGCATAAGAAATAGGTAACGTGTTTTGGAAGACGGAAGAATGCTGTTTTTGTAACATGGGAAACATGGTTTTCAAAAGACAAGTTGCTGTCTAATATAACACCCAGATTTTTGAGTGTAGAGGAAGTAACAGTACATCCATCTAGTTGCAAACTGTAGTCTACTAGTACTGTTTTTTGGTCCAATAAGTAATATCTTATTCAAATTTAATAGGAGAAAATTATTTGTCATCAAATCTTTTACATTTTTCAACATACTCTTTTTAGATAATTTAGAATTTTCATATGTTCTCGTTGAGATATATAGTTGATTTGATTATAATTAGCATAACAGTGGAAACTAATATTGTATTTTCTAATAATATTACCAAGGGGCAACATGTATAGTGAAAAAAGCAGAGGACCTAGGACAGATCCTTGTGGCACTCCATATTTTAATGGTTATAAATGAGATGACTCCACATTTAAATAAACAAAATGGTAGCGATCATACAGGTAGGATCTAAACCATCTTAGAGCCTGCCCTTGAATACCTATTTAGTTTTGTAATCGATCTATGAGTATGTCATGATCTATGGTGTCGAACGCAGCACTAAGTTCAAGAAAAACTAGCAATGAGATGCCGCTTTGATCTGAATGTCATTTTGTAATTTTAACAAGTGCAGTTTCTTTGCTATGGTGGGGCCTGAAACCTGACTGAAATTCCTTATAGAGATCTTGAAATGGGCCTATAATCTGCCAGTTCACTAGGATCTTGTTTTTGTTTCTTAATAAGAGGCTTAATAACTGCCAGTTTGAACAGTTTTGGGAAGTGACTTTAAGATAACGACGAGTTAATAATATTTAGAAGCGATTCTTCTGCTACTGGTAACAACTCTTTCAGTAATTTAGTGGTTACAGGATCTAATAAACATGTTGTTGGTTTAGATGCAGTGATAAGTTTATTTAGCTCTTCCTGTCCTGTAGTTGGAAAGCACTGCAGTTTATGTTATTGTATTTCTGATGTTATCTATTTTATCAGTGAAGAAATTCATGAAATCATTACTGTTAAACATTGATTGAATATTTGAATCAGGTGGCGTCTGGTTATATGTTAATCTAGCCACTGTGCTAAATATAAACCTTGGAATGTTCTGGTTATTTTCAATGAGTTTGTGGATATGCTTGGCCCAGGCAGTTTTTAGGGCCTGTCTATAACTGGACATACTGTTTTTTCCACGCAATTCTAAAAACTTCCAAGTTAGATATCTATATCAGTATCATGATTAAAATTATGACTGGCCCCGGTGACACCAAAAGAGTTTGTTAGGTCAGTAAACGCAAGTCCTAATGCATCATTTGTATTATCAAGTATACAGCGGGGTTCAATATGTTGGCTAGTAATTTCAGATATGACATCAAAAATATTGCACCAAAAGCTTTGGAGACTAGGACATAATGCATAGCTGTGAGGCAGGGACTCATTAGCCGTCCTGCATTTGTCACATTTTGTACAGACACCTGGAAATATTCTAAATAATTTTGTCTTAGAGTAGTTTAGTCTATGCAAGATTTTGAACTAGATAAGCCAGTGTCTGGAATTTATAGAACATCTATTAACTCATTGGAAATTGAAAAGTATTTTAGTTTGTATTAGTTTGTAGTTTGTATTTTTCCTATTTTTTTTCAAAGGAAATAAAGGTACCATCTTGAAACAGATCGCTTACTGTGTGATTTCCTGCATCTCTCCATTGCTGAAAACCTTTATCTAGTATAAAAGGTATAAAAGAGGGGTTGTCAACTGTGGGAATAAGTGAAGGTAATGTCTTCACCCCAAAATGCATTTTAATTTGTTTCCAAATACAAATAACAACTGCTAATGACAGGGCTGCTTCAGTAAATTTTTTTTTTACAGCTTGCAGGTGAAAGAATCACAGCACCGAGATTGTATGGGGTACATTCATCTTGTTCTAATCTGAGCCAGTCAAGTTGTCCGCTTTTATCATTTAAAATTATTGATACAGTTCTAAAGGTTAACCGCCCAGTAATAGCGGTAGAAGTCTGGAAAGGCAAGACCCGCTACATTTCTAGGTTTGGTGAGATGTAGTTGTTTAATTCTATGGTTTTTATCTTTCTAAAATAAAGGGTAAAATAATTGAATCTCATTGCTTAAAAAAGGACTTTGAGGGGTGTTTTGTAACAAATATAATAGTTGCGAGAGAAAAAACATCTTAATCATTTATTCTACCTATTAACAAATTAGGAAAAGTCCTCCAGATCCCTTTTTCTAAAAGGGGGGCATAGTTGGCTTCTTGTAGAAAGCTAAATTTCCTGGTTATAACAATGTCATTAGCTATTTTAAAACAAACATTGCATGAGTTCACTTTTGTTTAGATTAATTCTATAACCTGAAAATGAGCCATATTGTTCAATCACTTAAAATTACAGAGATACTAGACACTGGCTTTAGTCACATATAAGACATTGTCTACATATAAAGAAATTTTATTTATAGTTGTTTTAGTATGGAGCCCATGAATTCTCTCATCAGAGCGGATGGTTCCGCTAGAGGCTCAATGGCCAGGGCAAAAAGAAGGGGAGAAAATGGGCAACCTTGTCGAGTACCCCTAAATAAAGCAAAAGATGGTGATAAAATTCTATTTTTGAGTATACATGCGCTAGGGTTTTTATATAGAATTTTGAGCTAATTCTTACTTGGAATTTCGGTAGCAGAGGGAAGAGGCCACTCTACTTGGTCAAAATCCTTTTCGGACATTTTAGAGAAAAAATCACCAGATCACATCGATTAGTCTGGGAAGAGTATAAAATATTAAACAAACCATGAAGAATATTAAAAGAACTACAGCCTAAAACAAATCTAGTCTGATCAGGATTCACTAGTTTTCCTAAAAGCGTATTGAGTCTAGTGGCTAATGTCTTTGCTAACATTTTTTGGTCCACATGAATAAGAGATATTGGCCTATACCCCCCAACCTCCTCTGGATCTTTACACAATGCATTTTTATGAAACACTTGCCGAGTCCTTGCACGGCTGCTTACGGCATTTCTTCTGACAACACATAAATCAGCTATTTTCAAACTTATGTAAATAGAAAAGCCCAAAATGGCTCTTTTCTCACCCGAGCGATGAGAATATGACAGCATCTGACTAAACCGTGACAATTTGCCTCCACCCGAAGCATAGATACAGAAGGTCTTCAGTATGCTCTGCGCAAAGGAGAAAAAAAAAGACACAGTGTCACACAATATGACGCCACCACAAACCTAGACAACCGTTCAGTTTGCTTCCATCCCTGTGAAAGAGAGAACAAAACAACCCGAAGACAACAACCAGAACACCCTGTCATTTACTGGATCGAGTCAAGGTGCTGGATGAGGTTTGTGATTGATGAAGACATCTCCACAGCTTCTGTCAGTGAACAAACGGCTGACATACAGGGCACCAGAATCTGTATCCCAGAAACAAAGATGCAAAACCTGCCACAAACATAAAAAAAAAAAATCCAGCAGCTGCATGTCTTTGTGTAACTGTGGAATTTTAATATGAAGAATGAATTAATATACTTCTCACACACAGAGGCGTAGCAATGGTGCAGATATAAGGCAGGCAAATGGCTTACTGATTAATTTTGCCTGGGGCCCCCACTTCATGTAGGTATTCATCTGATGACATGTTATACCTGGAAGCACATTGGCTACAGCAGCAGAAAAACAGGAAACTGAGGCTAAATTAGCATGTTCGACCTAAATTGGACAACAGCAGTTTTTGGCAGTTTTTTTCTTCAACAGGGAAGTCTTGATTTCTTCTGCAATATTCACAAAATTGGGTGTAAACAACATGAAAGCATGGATCTATCATTTCTTGTTAAGCGATTCAGGCTTGTGCTGTAATTGTGTGGGGATATAGTATTTATTAAACATTCAAATTTTAAAAACAATGATGGACTTTTCCATGGTCCATCAGCATAACGGGAGAACTCTGAATCATATCCAGCTGCCGACTTGATTTTATAAACCTCATTTATAAAACTTGCATACAAACAGATTTGTTCATAGAATATGCATATACTAAATCCACACCATCATTCATATTTATAAAAAAAGTCTTTGATGCGGAAAGTGCTTAACGCTACATCAGGTTCTTTGCGGACGCTGTGTACATAGATGCCACATTCGATCGCTCCAGACATGTTGACGTATCCACCTTCTTGGAACGTTTAATGTGTCATCACTCAGTAACATGCAAGGAGTTTTCCGAGATGCCACAACATTACACAGCTGTAATTTACATTCCCAAAGAAATGGGATTCACTTTTCACACGTGAAAGCTTGTGTTTTTAATTTGTATTAACTCAATGTTACAGGTTTTAAACTAAGGTAACTTTTTAATGTCGTTTTAGTCAATGGCTTCTTTTATTGTTTTATTTTAGCATTTTATCTGAAGACCGCTGCAAGACTAATGTAGATATTCATACATGCGTAGCTACTAGGGTGTAAAGATTCACTCGTTTTCTCGAGGCATTGATTACAAACCCTGACGATTCATATGCATCGATCTTGAAACATGATTTTTGAATAGTGAATTGCCGATCAGTAATCGTACAGTAATCGATTTAAAACACTAAGAATTTAATGAATCGCGATTTCTTTAGCTATTCAATGCTTTCAAAATATATACACATTAAATTACTACAAGCACAAATTAATGGAGACCTTGAACAGTTTTCATACCTCTTATCTCTCCTTCACGTGCTCCACTATTACCGCCCAAGATTGTAACAGTATTTCGCTCGTGCTCCGTTCGTCTCTGACGCAGCTGATGTGAGATCTCTCCTTAGAACTCGTGGCCAGTAATACTAAAGTGAAGTAGTTTTACTTTTCTGTAGTTTTTCAATGACAGTCGAACGCTGTTTATTTATTGCATGGACGGAGCAGAAATGTAAGTGTCTAAAGCACACGCACAGTTCCATTGAATGATAAATGTGTTTTAACAATGCTGATGAACCGAATGTACAAGGAAACTGAGGCCCTGTCCCAAATGGGGCACTTCATGTGGACTTGTGGACTTAAATTGCACGTGCTTGCCGAGTCTACGAGTCCGACTCCGTAGGCTGTCCCATTCATAGATGCAGGCTTCACACACTTTAATTAACCAGGAATCCTTGCGAAATGCCATTCAGACAATTGGATGGGAGGAGATTTCTCTCAAGAGCAATTGCTGACATGGCTGCGAAGAAAATATTTAAGTGTAGGTATCATTACGGTTTTTATGACCTAGGTGTAAATTTTTACCAGTTGTTACCTACAGTTTATACAAACATTATGGTCATCGACCAGTGGTTGATATCTCATAACATAATAAAAGCACACTGAATAATACGATCGCATTATGATTCATTAAATAAATAGAACAGAATGTCAGGGCTTTACTGAGTTATATGTAAACTTAGTATTTATATTTAAACCTGTAAATTCATCTGAAACTCACGCACTTTTATTAGGTGTTAAAATTGTAATCTTAGTTCAAATGGAACATTATGTATTATTACAACTGTATACATTATTTAAATTAACATGTATATATTGTCTTATGCCCAGGTGGCATAAGCAAAAGCAACCAGACCAGACCAGACCGTTATTTCCAGCGTGACGATCAAGTCTGTCCCAAAAATACCTCTCAATGCACCCTCGTGGACTCGCAACAAGGGCCCTATAGGTCTGCACTACATGACGTCACCAAAGTGTCGACTCTGAGGAAGTCCACAAGTCCGGAGTGTGCCATTTGGGACAGGGCCTGTTAAAATAATCACAGCATTAACAACAACCTTGAAATAAGAGCGCAAGGTTTATCTGACGATCAGATCCATGAAAGTAGCGTTTGTTGCTTTAGCAAACAGATATCTGGTGCATTTTCCTTCAGAATCTTCATTCGCTGATGGAGAGGAAAAGTTACATAGCTACTGTAGCATTTTATTTTGTGAAAATTAGATAAACAAGTTTTTACACTGAAAGAGAAGTGATTTCACTCTCATAGACGTGCCAGACTTTATCTGCAGCTAAACTGAATAAAAGCAGAATGAACTTATAAATAAATACAATATATAAATGATGCAGTGCTAATTGACATCATTTATTACAGTACATAAACTATATCACATATATATAAAGTATATTTTCTTCCTTATTCTGAAATGATGTCTACGCCCCTGGTGTGACAAAATGTTAGCTAATAGATAACACTTTTAAAGCTCTTTTTTTTTTATCTTGCCATAAAAATGTATGCATGCCATGTCATGCCATATCATTAAACTAGCATCTAACAATGGACCAAAATGTTTATTTATTTATAATTTTTTTCTAATCTATGGTTCTATAACCATAAAGGCAAATCATTTTCAAACCATAATTTCCCCCGACTAAGCATTTATAGAATTTAGGGAAAAAGAGTGAAGAATTTTATCGTTATAATCTAATCGAATCTAATTTAATTGTGAATCTAATCAAAAATAATCATTCTAAATTTGTAAAAATCGTTCTTGAATCGAATCAAAAACTTATGAATCGTGAATTGAATCGAATCGTTGCCTACCCAAAGATTCACAGCCCTAGTAGCTACAGTTGCAGACTCACAATCTACTTTGCCTTCAAATGTTTACAGACCAGCTTTGACTGTTCAAATAAGGCAGGCGACTTAGATATAGCAGCCCATATAAACAGATGCTTGTAAGGCATCTTCGTATACATTTCTATTGATTTACAAACTTTCCTTTGTGGCAGTGTTGGAAATGTAAGAAATATTTTTGTAGCTCACAATTCTCAACTAAAGGATTTGGACGTTGACTGGCGCTCTTGTATACATTAATGACAGGCGGCATTTACAATGCATTTACAATTTTCATTACAGTTCTGATCCCAGTAAAACTCAGACACCTCAAGACATCTGTTTTAAACAAACACGAGGGACAGTCTGTGATGCGAAGGCCAAAATTGCATCCAGACATCTGAGACTGCAATGTTTGGATGATTAACAACAGGCCTTAGAAGGAAAATGGCCCATCTCAGCAATTTGATAAATTTAAGTGTCCAGCAGGGCAGAATAGTCTGTAAAAGCCTTTATGTGTGAGTGAGTGAGTGAGTGAGTGTGTGTGTGTGTGTGTGTGTGTGTGTGTGTGTGTGTGATTTCTGAAGTGTGTGATAAAATAAGCGGAGGAAGAATAAGAACGGTGGCCCATATAAATCATTTTGACGGGTGGCTATCAACACCCTGATAACATTATTACTTTTGGGATAATTACCCTGGGTAGATAACAGCTAGTATGGCCTCTGCATTATAGAAACTACTTCTGTGCATGGATACATCAGAGTGATGAAACAACCTTTTCTGAAAATTATAAAAACCTGTTGATGCAGCTGTTATGCCATTATTGAAACCACAGTGCTATCCTTTTCCAAGTATCTCCATTTCTTTTACTCACAGTTAAAGGTGATGTTTGTAAGTTTTTGACTCTACTAAAGCATAAAAATACCATAATATTTTTGCAGATATTTAAGAAACATGCTAAGTTAACATACTTGTTTAACATACTTGAAAAACAATGCTACAGTCAATTCTCGTTTGAAAATGTGAGTTCCGGGCCGGAATGCTCAGATCTGTTTTGGTTTGTGAAACCTGCCCAATTGCCAGTTTGCGGAAAACACAGTCAAGTGCGCTTGTTCATATACATATAGCACCTTTAATATATGGCAAATCAGCAGCAATTAACTTTTTTGAAGAGTTAGGTCTTCATTAAAGTAATATGTTTAGATGTAATTTGTCTAAATCAAATGTTTGAGTTGGTACTATACCAACATTATTCCTTAGGACAAGAGTTTCCTTCATGCAAACAATTGCTATAGATGTACACAGTCATAACATGAGTTGAAAGATTGGATGTAACCTTACACATACTATCACTGTGTTACTATTTTCAAGTGTTATATGAAACATATGTTTTCCAAAACAAATTTTACTGTAAAACTATGAGAAAATTAAAGCCATAAATCTAAACTAGTTGTGTTTAAAATGTGAGGTTGATATAAAAACAAGGGGGAAAAGAAGAAAGAAATGTCCTTATGTCCAGCCCAAGAACTCGTCACAGGTGTAAGACTGAACTAAAGGGATTACAGTTCATTTGAAAGTGCTGTAAATTTAAGAGCCGGGCAAATCACTCCATTTAATGTCTTCATGTTCCATATTGTGGCAGAGATTAAGGTATTAAGGCCAACAATTTACTCTGGCCTTTACTCAGTAAAGTGAGAAAGACAGTAATCAAGGGTATACGTGAGAGAACAGCTGATTAAGGAGTTTGCGTTATTTATGAATTGTGGGGAAATGTAAAAAGAGGGATTGACAGCACATTCTTTCCTGTCGTGCATTCAGAGAACCTCTTCTGCATACCTCAATTATTAACGCATGGTTATTTGAGTTACTGTGGTCCTTCTCTCAGCTCAAACCAGTCTGGCCGTTCTCCTCTCACTGAATGCATTGGGTTGCTTCAGTGAGACTGTCACTGAAACAAGTGAAACAAGCACCTGCTTCAAGATATTTGTAACAAACAAATCTCCATTTTCATCGGGAAGAAGGAGGCGGGAACCGGCGCACAATCAAAAACTCATTTTAATAATCAAAAGTAAATACAAAACGGCGCACCAGCCCCTCACGGACGACTGGTGCGCATAAATAAAAAGCAAACATAAAATAATGTCCCAGGCCTGGTCCTCTCTCGTCCTTCACGGTCGTCGCTCCAGTTTTATATCCTTCCATCTCCTACGTGGGACTCGATACTAGCGGTGGGGCTCAGGTGTAGCTCATCTCCAATCACTACACCTGGCCTCACTCCTCGTTCCCACGCCTCTCGGCCCCGCCCCACTCGCCACATACCCCCATCGCCCCTCGCAGGCCGGGGGGTACCCTCGAGACTGCGCTCTACTCCCCCCCCCCCCCCCCCCCCTTCCCTCCGGGGGAGACCGCTCACGGGGACCTGCGGGAACCTGGGGGTAGGACAGACGAGGCGAGAGAAAAGGAGATGGAAGGAGGAGCGACAAGGACGAGAGAGGGGAGAGAGGAAAAAAAAAAAAAAAATCCGGTTCCCAGACGCACTGCTGCTCGGCCCTCCACCAGCTGGGTGATCTCCTCCGCGGTGCCTGGCGGTGGCACTGGACGGCCCTCGGCGGACGGCGCGACACTCCTCCGCCGCCCGATGGACGGCGACGGCTCCTCCGATTTTGGGCAGCGGCAGGAGTCCCCCGTTCCCTGCCCCTCCGGATTCCGTCACGGAGGCGGCAGGCTCCGGCCCCCTGGCGAACGGCGCCGACTCCTCCGCTCCCTCACGGACGGCAGCCGCCCCTCCTTGTCGTGGGCGGTCGGCAGCGAGCTCGCCCGTCCCCGGCAACTCGCTCCAGCCCACCGCCTCGAGCGTCCATGGCGGCACACTCTTCGCCAGCTCGATGGCACCGCGGATTCACCACAGCGGCGAGGGATCTTCAGCAGCGCGTCCCTCCTTCTCCCGGGCTTCGGCACCACTGTAACAAACAAATCTCCATATTCATCGGGAAGAAGGAGGCGGGAACCGGCGCACAATCAAAAACTCATTTTAATAATCAAAAGTAAATACAAAACGGCGCACCAGCCCCTCACGGACGACTGGTGCGCATAAATAAAAAGCAAACATAAAATAATGTCCCAGGCCTGGTCCTCTCTCGTCCTTCACGGTCGTCGCTCCAGTTTTATATCCTTCCATCTCCTACGTGGGACTCGATACTAGCGGTGGGGCTCAGGTGTAGCTCATCTCCAATCACTACACCTGGCCTCACTCCTCGTTCCCACGCCTCTCGGCCCCGCCCCACTCGCCACAATATTGTTTACAAATTATAAATGTGAACTTTATATTGAATAGTGTATATATGAAATTATATATGAATAAAATAGAAACATATGCAATCAGATTAATTTTATTTAAAAATAACTATTAGAATATCATTGATAAATATAGGAAAATACATGTAAAACTATTAAAAGTCCCTTTTAATATAAAATGCTAATTATTGAGGAAAAATTAAAAGATCTCCAGCACAGCTGATGGCTCATGGTTCAATTTTATGGCTGTACCTTTATTAAACTCTGCAGTCTGCTAGAATCCCTCCTGTCAGCCAATCAGCTGATTGGCCAGAACAGGCGTCTCTGTCTTCGTTTAAATTAAGCAGACACCTACGGGGAAAGTTGCGCCTTGCATCAGCTCCTCTAAGGCCTGCCAACATTGTGGTGTCCGGACCCATCTCCATCCTCCTTGGCCCAGGTGTGTGTGCGAGCAGCCTTCATTACACCGAGATTGGACAGGTGGATGTGTGCGCGCGCCATTTCATTACCGTGAGATTGCTTTCTGAGACACACACACACAGACATGGCAGATGGGAAAGGGAGAAGAAGAAGAAGCGCACAGCTGTGGTTGTCCCCATGATCCGGAGAGTTTTCCATCTCTATTTCTATTGCGAAAGAGATGCAGGATAAAACCAACACAGACGACTATATGTATGAGAAATGAGAAAGAGAGGAGAGAGTAGTATACTGAACAATACCCCTATTACAGAAAGATAGCAAAAGAAAGACAGAGAGGGAGAACATCAATTCATTGCAGACACACACATATTCTGTGTTGTTTTGCCCCTAAACATTGATTATGCTGTCTAGAGGTGCATTTAAAAATAGACCAGCCTGTTTTGTGGTTAATATTTAATCACTCCAGTTACTTAGACTTATTTGATGAATTATTCACAAAAGGGGCGTATACAAATTATGTCTCCTGTCAATCAATGGACTCCCATGGTGGGATGGGCGGCATCCTCTTTGAAGTCACGCTACAAAACAATCTTCAGCATCCTCGGCTGCCAGCTGTAGATCACATATAAACAATATGGCTGTCGTGACTCCATGGATGCTTCTGGAAATTTACACACCACCACAGCTGTGTTTTATGAGAGCTTTATAAAAGTTCCTCAGAGAGTGATGTTTCAATTCATTTTTTTTATAATCCACTGGATGTATTTATACATCCAAAATGATTCATATGAACCTCTGTCTAGTTTATCTAGGGTACATGCACCTTGACTCTGTCACAGCTCACAATGAAAAACCACCACAAGCTTTAAGTGTATAACTTTGACAGTCAGTGACTGTGGACATCTCATAAAAAAAAACGCAGTGATATTACGCAGTGCCTGAAAATAATAATTGCTGCCTCTACACAAACTAGCTGGGGACTATTTTCAGGCACTGCCTAATATCACTGCACCTGCTGCACCCATCGTACAACAGCAAAGTTAATTGATTATTACGCCAGAATGAGAGTATAGTTCCTAGCCGTATTGGCCTAGAAAATCGCAAATTTTCATTTTCCGTCAGTCTTAGTACATGATGTAACTACAGAAGAGTCAAGTTTTAATAAGGAAAAATATAGAAACTTTTTGGGAATTTTAATCAGTCTAATCAGATTCAATGATCTATGCTAAGCTAAGCTAAAATGCTACCACCAGACCCTGAGATCGACTGAATGGATTTGAAAATGGTTAAAGTCACTTTTTTAACCATCCAACAGCATTCACGAGAATGACGAGATCTCGCGATAAGTGATGTTGTGAACGTGATATTGCTATTGAATTGAATTGAGAATTGAGTCAACAAATTTTTTTTTAAGTTATGAGGACAAACAACCTAGTTCAGTCAACTTTCAAACTAGTTGAGACACTGAAAACTTAAAATTTTTAGTTGAATGAACAAATTCAGTAACTGCAAGTTGTGTCAACATAAAAAAATTCATTGAAACAACTAAACTGCTAAATAATTTTTTACAGTGTATTTTACTGTTTAAATTGTCACAGTAGCACTTAAAACAAGCTTTTTTTGATAATTAAATGATCAGCATGATTATTTTCTTAAGGAAAGCTCCTCAAAAAGCGTTGTCTGTGTTAAAACTAAAGATAAGTATTGGGACACTGATTTGCACTCCATTTTTTCCTTCTGTTTTGAATTCATCGGTTGACGGTTCTCAAAGATGAATGCAAAACCATGAAGTTGGCAAAGAAGACTGAGATTAAAGTAAAGAACCACACTGACATTTTCTGAAGAAATCGTAAGGAGCGCTCGCCCACACCAAAAACAGAAGAGATCCAAGGAAGCACTGAGTGGAGAAATGGATGTCTAATCTACACTCGTTCCCTTCATAAGCATCACTCATGTCTGACGAATGACCCTCAGTGGAGCGCCGGGGGGGCAGAGATGTCATCAAACTGCTGTGCTAAATCATGAACACCATCGCTCACCTTCAAATCTGCAGACCACAGGCTAACGGGAGCTCCAGGGGGAAAGCCCTGGCTTCATGGCTTCACTATTTTAGATAAGAAAAATTAGATTTTTGACCCCTCTAATCTTCAAGGGAAGCATCTATTAAAGTGTATCCTTTCCCTCCTAGAGGTAATGATGAACCTGGCCCTTTCATCTGATCTAAAGATAGACTGTAGCAATTTATTTCAACAGAGAATCAGACAGCTTTTAGATTTAAATCCAGTCATTTCATTTGAAAATCTGCAGCCAGGTCATTCAGTGACATTTCAAGAGGTCGAATCGTATATTTTAATTTCGAACTTCTAATAAATGTTCTTTTTGGACTTTTAAAAATAAGTTTTGAATCCTGATCAAGTAGTTTAAGTTCAGTTTAGTTTAGAATTCAGACAATCATATGAATTGTGTAACACTCATGAATTCAGGCATCACAAAATTATAACATACAGTATGACAATTTGACATTTGTTTCAACATCTGCTAAATAATACATGTATTGCTGTTTAAGTAAAGGTAAGCAAATAGAAATGTAAAAAAGAGGAGAAGAACAAATGAGCATGCACAAATAAATACACAATACTGATTTTAAAAATATTTGTATATGTCATGTTTTTTCTGCAAAGATTGTATTCCTCATGACCTTTTTTAAAGTATGTAATCAGATTCAACTATTTTTTATTTCTTTACATATGGCCTTATTGTCTATATATTCATCGATTCATGGTGCTGGTTATTCAAAAATAGATTTTTTTAAAATTTGAATCAAAATCTAACCTTGACGTTAGTCATCTAAGTGAAAACATGTAAACTGTTGTTATGGTTAGAGTTTTACAATTGTACAATTTTGGCATAGGCAGATTTTGACATTGTAAATTCATTAAAAAAATATCCTGCTCAAGCACTTATCATGTCATATTCATTCTCTCAGTATGCATGAGGGATATAACAGAGGGATCAAATATTAAATTAAATCTTTAGTTTTGATTAAGACTGAATTAATCATAGCAGGACAGTGATGAACCGTGTGCCAATCAAATTCAAATTCCACCAAGAGCACTTAAGATATTACAATTTAATTCAGAGAGAAATTATTTAAAAAAACACACTCTGAACTCTATCTTAGAGGTTTAAAGAGAAAGAAAAAAAGAGAGCCTTGCTAATTAAACAATAATATCACCAATGTACATGTGAAAAGTGAATCAGCTCAGTGTGAAATCATGTTATTCTCATAGTGCCTTCAATTGATTGTAAACACTTCTAATTAACCCTGTGACTCAGAAACATGGTTCAAGAATCTGTTAAAGGACAAAGAATCTTGTCCTTTAGTAAATATTGATTCAAATCATGATTTCTCCCACAGATTAAGGTTCTGTCATTGTGTGTGTGTGTGTGTGTGCATATATTTGATGAAAATATAGAAAAAAGTAACAACAGCAATATTGTGAAATATTATTACATTTAAAAAGAACTGTGTTCTATTTAGACCTATATTTTAAATACGTGTTAGCAGAATTCTCCAGTCTTCGGTGTCACATGATTCTTGAGAAATCATCATGTGCTGATTTTCTGCTCAATTTTTATTCATGTTCAATTATTAATAATGGTTCTTATAATTAATAATTGAGTTTACTGCTCTTATTATTCTTATTAATATTTCATAATATTACAGTTTTGCTGTATTTTTCATCAAATAAAAGCACCCTTGGTAGAGGCTTCTTTCAAAAACGTAAAAATATCTTAAATATTCCCAACCTTTGATAGTCTATTCTATAAACATTAAGTCACTGTATAGAAAATACATTTTTTCTTATTTTCAAAAAAAAAAAAAAAAAAAAAAAAAATCAACACTTACTACACTGACAAAACAACAGTTTAAATTGACAAGATGAACTGGAAATACAAGTTACATTTCATGTCTATTCCTTTAAAAGTTAACACATTAATATATTATGAGGCATATAACTGTGGAAGAAAAATATGCCTTTAACATTCCCTTAAAAGATGTTACCAGAACTCAATTCAATATATATAATGATTTGTCAAGTCAGGGGGTAATGCAGATTTTATCTATTCAAAAATAATTCATGCCTATAAATAAGATGAGGCTTCGTTCTCTCTCACAATATCAAATGCCTATTTCACTTTCCTGATGTTATCCTCTCTCATCCATCAGATGAGCTAATGGTCTATATGCCTTCTACTCTGTCCATCTCTAGATGCCCAGCAATGCCAGCATTCTGTTGTTCTGCCAATAAACACGGGCCACACTCTGGTGATGCTTGAACTTAATTGTGCTTTTTCGCAACCTCTAGTGTTCAGTTATTAACATAAAGTGAGAAATGGATCATCAACCTTTTAAAGAAATGAAAGTGGATTGCTTCTATAAACGCATATGCTCAATTAATTCCAGTTCATTTGAAAGCGCTGATTATGGTTGTGGGCTATATTAAACTTTTGGGTCATGCATCTTGAGGTTTTGTAATCCCTGTCTGCACTGTTGACCCATTGAAGAGGTTTTAAAAGATTACCGGTTCAAAGAGAGAACATGTTCAGACAAGCATACTGCTTAGTGAACCCTAAAACAAACTGCTATTTTCTTAAAAATAGCATGTGATACAGTTTGTATCATGAAATTATAAATATTTAAATTAAAAATGATAGTACTCAGTACCATATTCATGATAGTACTTAGTGTGGTATGCGGTGAAATACACACACACACACTACTACTACTACTACTACTACTACTACTACTACTATGCAAAAGGCCATTAGCATTTTCACCAACAACAAAAAATGGTCTAAAGTCAGGTATTTCTATCTTTTGTTTCAGCATAGTGTGTCAATAAATATCAGTTTAAATTTCCAAACTGGTATTACTATCCTTGTGGGGACATAACGTACGGAATACCACGTCCACACATCCTTCCCGCATTCCCATCAAGGGTGCAAAAATGTCTAGGAATTTTAAAGCCTATTTTTTTCTGCTGCTCCAGAGTGATTCTTTACACGGTTCAGGTGATTGACATTCATTTAAAATATAAAAAAAAATATTTTGCAGTGTTCCAGCCATCATGCTTTTGAGAATGCCAACAGCCACCGTTTTCCGGGTATATTGACATACTTAAGAAGAACACTTACGTCTGTTCATCTTCAATAAACCGCTTTGAATGGATGCATTACAAACGCAAAGGAAAATAGAATTTAAGCAGGTTACTGCGACTTTAAATGTCGCGCACGCGCGCTCACTGTACAGGAAGTGGTGTCAGAGGAAGTCGCCTGCATTCGCGGAAGTGGTGTTCTCCGTGTGTTTTCTGTGATGTGTTGTGTGTGATTGGGAATTTATTCATTTCGCTGTGATGTCGGTGCTTTACATGGATAAATTAAGTCGTATTTATGAGCGCTATCAGGAGTATGTGAGGTCGAACCCAGCAGCCGCGTCTCACGTGGAGAGCGCAGTCCGCGCGCTGAGTTACCTGATCGCAGGTGAGAAAGTCTGCATCTCAAAGTGAAAGTAAACATAATCACATCTTATACAACAGTGTCCTGCAACACTAAACTTAAATCTATGTTTATTCAGTAGGCACATTTCTGTATTATGTTGTTATCTTCTGTGTCTGGTTACTTGTTTTTTTTCCCCAACAACATTCATATCAAATGTATGAGGGAGGTGGATTTTAGCATGCATTGGTTTTGCAGTTTTCATACATTTCTAACGTTACACGTACAAATATTTAATGTAGCCTAATTAGCATGGCATAATTAAAACGCAGTTTTAGAGTTGTGGTTTTAGCATGCCACATGGTTGTCACTGTTTATTGCAGTGAGTTCTTTATTAGTTTGGACACACCTACTCATTTTTTATCGTTAGCTACTGTGTTCACGTTTTAGAAAAAAATAAAAATAAAAAACTTAGAAATAACTTAAACTGAAGTATTGAATCTTTACACTGACTAGTCATTGCAATAATCACACTCTTTCAGCTAATTAGGTGTCAAGACCAATACAAATTAGACCCCCAACCCCCCCCCCCCCCCCCCCCCCCCAATAATTTTTTTTTTGTTTGTTTGTTTTTATCTGTGCAATGACTAAACAAACAAATGTATTTAAATATTTTTATATGTAAGCTCTTCAAAGTAACCACCCTTTAGTTTATAGCTCTAGATGCACAGTTTTGGGGTAAAATTGTATTCTTTTTGCATTAACAGGAACTTTAAAGCTTTTATCATTTTGATATTATATAAAGTTATGACTTCTCTCATTACAGGTCGCTTCTCAGACTCTCATGAGATCTCAGAGTTGGGTAGGATTCACTGCTTTGTATCATCTTCTTTTGTATTAATGTTGTAGGTGTTTGTATTAATCTGAGAGCATGTCTCTCTATGAATTCTGCTGGGAATTATGTGTTTCTCACTTTGATTTGCAGTCTACTCAGCATCTAACCTTCTAGTGCTGCTGAACGATGGTATCTTGAGGAAGAATCTCTCTCGGACATTGCCTATGGTAAATACATTTTTTTTCATCCTATACTATTAGTAAATGCTTATTTGTTTCATTTTCCACTTCCTTACAGGCATTGTTATGCTCTTGTGCCTTAAGGAAGCACTATCTTCACTGACACAAAAAATAAAACAATACACCTTGTATTGCATCATGCAGACAATTAGACTGAAATGATCAGGGACTTAGTTCAAAGTAAACTTCAACCACTCTTTGACATTAGCAAACTTCCATTTAGCATAGTTTGAAATGCTCTTTTTAAAGTAGAGAGTTCTGACAGTTACATTATGTTTTCATGGTACATCAAGCTCTTTTATCTATTAAAAGATCCAGGAAACATGGAGATGTTTTCCATAAGATGACCCATTCTTTCTCTTTTAATTCCTCACTTTATCATCCCACTTGCATAAGGACTGATATGTGCATGTGCAGTTGGCATGGCAACCACCACAAAATGATCTACGAATGAGAGTTTTCTATTGTGAAACTTGAGAGACAGCACAGTCTGTTTCTGCTTCAAGAGAGATGATTCAAAGTTGTGGCAAGCTTTATGTGTTCAAAGTCACAGCCTGCTGCTTTCTTTGACTGCACATCATCAAAAAATGTATTTTGTCCCAACTCTGTCACTGTTCTGCAACAGACTTGTTGTTATCCACCTTTTTGTCCCGTTGATGGCGGCCTCTTATTGCTCAAAACGGCTTTGAAATGGGCTGTGTGTGAAAATACGTCTGACCCCCTGCAGACAAACACACTCAATTTTTGGGAGCAAGCACAGTTTACAAAACTCCTTTGTTTTTTCCTTTTATGTTTGTGCGTGAGAAACATATTTATCTTTACTTTCAGAGCGGCTTAACATAGGGACAGGAAGAATGAGTTTGCATTTACAGCTTTGGGCATCTGAGCCATGATCTTAATGGAGCTCCTCAAAGGCTGTTTGACTTTACATTGAGTGATAGTTCAACTAGTCTCCAGCCAGACTAAACGGCATAAAGTCTAGTCCTCATTGAAGCTTATTCTAGCCAAGAAATGCCATTTAGACTAAAATAGACCATCTGACTGATATGTAAAGGGCCCAATCACAGTTTATATCAGAAATGTACTGATCAGGTTTTTTCTGCCCCTGATCCAGTCCGAGTCATTGAATATTGAGGATCTGCTGATGCCGATCCCGTACTTGTATTTTCCAGTTGCTTGGTGCACACATTAACTACAGACTGTGTGGTCACACTTAAGAATTAATAAACTTCTTGTATTTTATATATTTATATGTACTATAAGCCGAATAATTGCAACATAAAGGAGGAAAAAAGTGGAGATAAGTTTAGAAAGCATGAAGTGTTAGTCAAGTGTATGGGGTGGGGTTGGCGCAGTGGATAAGACACATGCCTTTGGTGTGAGAGACCCGGGTTCGAATCCACTGTGAGACACCAATGTGTCCCTGAGCAAGACACTTAACCTCTAGTTGCTCCAGAGGCGTGCGACCTCTGACATATATAGCCATTGTAAGTTATGTTGCTTTGGATAAAAGCGTCAGCTAAATGAATAAATGTAAATAAATGTCAAGTCCAAAGCAAGATGCAATTATGACAAGATGTCTTAGACATGTCTTAGACAAGTAAACTGATCAAATACAATAAACACAGAAGCTGGATCGTGTTTGTAATGCACTAAAACAAACCTCATTGGTCCTCACATGTCACGCAAGCACATTTGAGCATCAAATTAGTTTATGAAGGTTATGACTGAGGTTACATTCAGAATAATATTGAACATTTCAAATATTGAACATATTGAATCTGTTTTGTCCTGATCTTATGCTTCTCTCTCTTTCTCTGTGTGTTTGTGTGTAGACTCTCTCTCAGCAGAGACTGTTAACCTGGTTGTCTGTACTGGAGTATGTGGAGGTTTTCACTGAGATGGGGGCTGCCAAGCTGTGGGGAGAAGCTGGACGCTGGCTAGTTATTGTTCTTATTCAGATTGCCAAGTAAGAAACTTGTTTGAGTATACTTAAAGGGTAGTTATCTTTAGTTACACACATCCTCATGTAGTTTCAAACCTGTATGATTTCGTTCTGTAGGACATAAAGGAGATGTTCTGGGTGCTCTTTTCTGTACGGTTAAAGTGAATGCAGGCGTTCACAATAAAAGATGGGCACAAAAGCTCAAGGGCAAAAAAAAAGTCCATATGACTCCTGCATCATTTTCTAAGATTACACAATAGCTTTGTGTGAATAACACAACCAAGTAGTTTTTTTTTTTTTTTTTATCTTCCCCTCTGCTGTAGCTTTCAATGATGACTCTGCTGTTATGTTCAGTTGAACTAATAGTTAAGCTGATAATCATTGCTGTATTTTAATATCTGATTTCTCATTTTTCCATTCTCTCTTGTGTTTTTAGAGCGATCCTGCGTTGTCTCTTGCTTTTCTGGTACAAATCAGGCATCCAGACGTCACCTCCTATAATTCCTCTGGACAGGGATTCTCAGCTCCGTAGTCAAGGTGAGATGTCATGGAGAAAAATCACAAGTGTTTGAAAAGAGGTTTGCTAAAATAACTAGAAAACAAACAATGGAATGTTGTCTTAACTAAGCCTTTTCTGAAAGTTTAACCCTCTGGTGTTCTGGTCATTTTAGACCGAAAAATGTTACATTTTAGAATTTTTGAAATGTTTTATTTAATCATAATGGCAAAAAAAAAAAAATTGTTGACTTGGTATATGAACACACAAAAAAAAATTATGGACATGATTATGTAAGGTTATATGGTATTTGTAATCTTTGCGGTCAGATATGATCGCCATAGGAAATGAATGGGAAATATGAAAAAGACAAAAATACAGAGCAGTTTTTTGGGGTACAGTCAACAAGTAAGCTGCAATAAAGTAATCTTTGATCATGTCTAAAATGGATTTTAAATAAAATAATATGCATTTTTTATGTAAATATAAATGGTGCATATACATATTAAGTTAAGTGAAAAAACTGTTTGGAGATCATGCCTTCATTATTTGTAACTAGATTTTTTTATTGATAAAATCACACATCACCTTTAGTGATCTTGGCTACTGCATGTTCCTGTAGCTCAAACAGTAGAGTCAGAAGCTAGCAATGCCAAGGTCATGGGTTTGTTTCCCAAAGAACGAAAAAGTGATAAAGTGTAAACCTTCAATGCAATGTAAGTCTCTTTGAATAGTCTGCCAAATGCATAAATGTAATTATACTAACACAAAGGTTTCAAACTCAAAAGTCAAAGTTAATTTATTGCTTTTTTTCCATTGCATGACAGGAAGTGAAACAAACCAAAGTGTCTCTGGAAGCAACCATGCAGGACATTTAGCAAAGTCACTACAAACAATTAACGCACAGCGAAAAGTACAAAAACATTTCCACTGATGACAATAAATAAACACTGTGTGAGACAATAAGTACAGTATATGGCCTGTGCAGATAAGCTGTGATTGTGTAGTTCTGTTGAGCCGGAGCCCGTGGAGTTTCTGCGATGTGCCCTTGAGCGAGGCAACGAGAGACTCAAAATCAATATGCTGTTCGTTCTTTATGTGGAAAAGTGATTTCCTGTGCACTGCTCATACAATGATCTCCCTTCACAGAGAACAATTCGGAAGAAGATGATGAGGACACTTCTTTCGTGGGCCAGCGTTCAGGAAGAGTGGTGAGACCACTGGGAAGCGGTAAGACTTGACGATACAAACCCAGTGTACCAAAAAGTTCTGTCGATGGAAAGTTATATTGAGTCCTTTTTTTTTCTTTCTAGCACCATCGTTACAGTCTCGTCTTTGGGGTCTCCCTCAGAAAAACACAAAAAATTGGAATCGAGAAAAGGATATTCACTCAAGCCCCACACCTCTGGGTCTGCAGGAAACCATCGCAGAATCCCTGTACATCGCAAGACCGCTTGTTCATTGTATCCTTTCTGCTAATTTTCTGTTTTATGACAATTGTCACAATATCAGTGGGATATTATCCTAGGATGGCCATAATAGTTCATTATTCTCAAGGGTGTAGGAACAATCTGAAAACTCAGATAAGTGAGAGTCAGCTATAATAAGTTTTAGGGAGGGAACACGATGCACGAGTTGAAAATCGTTAAGAAAATGTGATGATTCAAGTCGTTGAGATGTTAATTGAGTCGCAATTACATTTGTGGGAGGGGGTTTATATGAATACTAATAGTTTAGATGGTATTTTCTTTTTATTTTGCCTTTGTATAAAGCATATGAAAGTAATATTTATAAGCCCAGTGGTAACCAAGAAAACACTCTATTGCTGCTGTTCCATAAGCGCCACCTGCTGTCAGAGAGAGAATTTCGCGTTTTTATTCAGCCTGTCCGCTGTTTTAGTTTCGTTTCAGTGTAGTATAATTTAACAAAGCTAAAGTCAGAACATTCAGTTTTTCCTACAAATTTGAAATTATATTTCTATTATATTTATCTGTCTAATTTAAAAAATAATTTGTTTGGATTGTAATTAAAATGCTGTGGTTGCCTCTAATTTTAAATATACAAGAGCACAGGCAAAGACTCAGTTTGAGATTTCAGAGAGATTTTCATTTGTATTTATTATTTGTTTTAAAATATAGTTTAATTAATTTACACATTTCAATTTTGCAAAGTAATGTGCAGCATTTTGTCTGAGAAATAATAAAAGGACACTTTTTCATTTATAATTTGTCTTAAAACTAATTTGTTCAAGAAATTGTGACAAAATCGTATCGTGAAATCAGTATCATGAATCGTACACATTGTGAGTTGAGTGAATCATTACATCCTTAATAAGTTTACTTGCTTGCATGTTCGGT
This sequence comes from Carassius gibelio, assembly GCF_023724105.1. Classification (NCBI taxonomy): domain Eukaryota; kingdom Metazoa; phylum Chordata; class Actinopteri; order Cypriniformes; family Cyprinidae; genus Carassius; species Carassius gibelio. The sequence continues at coordinate 22,797,749 of NC_068388.1, read as the reverse complement.
CCACAGATGATGCTCGCTTTTGTCACCTTATGTGACCGACTGCACATCTTTTTCTTCACAACATGGTCAAACAAACTCTTAAAATGAAATACAATGATTATTTAAAAATAATAATAATAATAATAATAATGTTCTAGTGCAGTGATTCTCGACTATTTTGTCTCCAAGGTCTCCTATTGTCCAAAACAATGTTTGAAGGTCGACGCTTCTAGTTTCTGTAAATAGATTTCCGGATTCCAGAAGTTTTAAGAGCTTTTCAAGGTTCCCACTCTTTTAACCAGTGAATTTATGTGGATTTTTTAATCGTGATTTACTGGTTAAGGATTAAGGATATGGATTTTTACCCAATAAAATATTTAGTAGCTTTGTAATTATGCCAAAATGTGTGTTTATTATGAAATCCCTTTTGAAGTTTTAAGATTTCATTGGGTTACCTCCTATATCCAGGTTTTCCAAGTTGTTGAGGGGGTGAATTAATATAAGAAATACCTTGATTTTTACTTTTAGCTTATCATATAAGTCATTTATTGAGGCCTCCTTAGAAGTTTGCTTGATGCCATGGCCATTCAATAGAGTCTAGCATGAATGTTCTGATCTGAAATGTATATGAAAATAAAACTAACCAATTTTATTTTATTCAGAAATTTGAAGATGAAATAGCTGGATGACACCCAGCCCAAGTTAATACGATTTTTTTAATTTTTTTGCATTGGTGATTAAGTAATTTTAACATTTTGCCATCCATCACCCTTAACATTTGCTAGTGGCCAGTCTTGGGATTTGCGGAAAACGTTCCTGGAAACCTTGGATCATCTCTGGTCTCTTAGAGATAACCAGGTACAGAGTGCTTTGCGTCTCTCTCTCTCTCTCTCTCTCTATCTCTCTCTCAGTCCTCCGTCTGTCTCTGAAGATTTAAAGAAGTTCAGTCTGATGCTGCTTTCTGTACAGTTTCAGTTTGTTGAGCGACTTCAAGACGCTGAACCGCAGAGAGAGGGCTGAGATGAGGAGACGGGCCTTCCTTCTCCTCTACTACCTGCTCCGCTCCCCCTTCTATGACCGATACTCTGAGTCAGTGTCTCCTTCATTGCATCCGTTGCATTAGTGTAGTCTTCTCATGTGATGCACTTCTGTTATTTTTATGTTCAAATCCTTAAGTCTAAAATAGTTCACCCAATATGAATATTTGCTAAAAATTTACAGTGCTCACTCTCAGGCCATCTAAGATGTAGATGAGTTTGTTTCTTCATCAGAAGAGATTTGGAAAAATTAAGCGCTACATCACTTGCTCGCCAATGGATCCTCTGTAGTGAATGGGTGCCGTCAGAATGAGAGTCCAAACAGCTGATAAAAACATCACAATAATCCATCAATTGATGAAGCTGCATGTCATTAAGAATTTTAAACCATTGTTTCTGGGCAAAATTCAAGTCATAATATTTGACTCTTAAACTCTCTCCAGTGAATAAATCTCTAGTCTGAATCAGGAGAGAAATACACACAAGACAGATCAAGCAGTAAATCCTCCTTTTCATTGGAGAGCGCATTTATGGATTACAGACTGGTATTTTTTGTCAGAAGCGACTGTTTAAAGTTAAAATACCTTATTGTATTTGTTTATTGCAAACACACAGCTTTTCTCTTCATAAGGCCGGAGTTGTGTGGATTATTGGTGGATTATTGTGATGTTTTTATCAGATGCTTAGACTGTCATTCTGACGGCACCCAATTACTGCAGAGGATCAGTTGGTGAGCAAGTGATTGAGTGCTACATTTCTCAGAATCTGTCCCAACACAGAAACAATCTCAACTTGTCAGAGTTACAGTTTGCCCCTGCCAGACAATAAAACTCCTGGCATTTTCTCCAGAAAATATACAAATTGAGTTCTACAAAATATCTATTTAGATTTATCAATGCACCGTTTTATTGTATAATGGTACTTTTTGTTCCCAGATCTAATGTCTCTTTTATACTCGCAGGACGAAGATCCTCTTCCTCCTTCACTTTTTGGCAGATTATGTTCCTGGAGTCGGTTTGGTTGCACGTAAGTGCTGTATCCATCTCACACAACGGATGTTCAATGCTGTCACACTAAAAGCTCTTGAGTTATGTGCTGACAGGATTTTTCCTGTCCTCTCAGGTCCGCTGATGGAGTACTTGCCCATTTGGCAGAAGATCTACTTTTATAACTGGGGCTGACCTCAAAGTGAATCTTTCACAGGACAGTGGCGCCCAAATGTTAGAAGAATGAGAGGAAGCCATTTAGAGGATGCGACAGCGACACAAGGACTCGAATCACACCTGTGCCAGAACATTACCACATTTATTGAGGAGTTTAGCAGTCAGGGAGTCACAGGTACACTGCTGGCATATGAGAATATATATCTGGATAATGATTTTCCGAATGCGGTTTTGTTTATCTTTTAGCTCTCACAATTTTATGCATCTGAGCCTTTTTTGTGCACTTTTAAACATCTGTTATCTTGTTAAACTTCAAGCTCTCCTGTACCATAATCTATCCCTCAGCACGAATGCCTTCCTTTTAATTTAGATGTTTATTTCCAAGGAGGATAGTTTTATCGAACACAATAATCAACTGGCTGAAATGAAGTCAATTAGACAGATGTTCTGTTTTTTGTTTGTTCTGTTTCGTGCCTCAGATGAGATGAAGCTGAATGTGATACTTTTAATTGCAGCTACAGTTGGTCATTAAATGGAATGGTCTATCAAATATAAAGGTCCCCCATCATTTCACAGGACAGCAATGAGGCTTTTGTTTCTAAAGCAACATTATGAGCGTGTTTTTTCACTGTGTGTGAAATAAACTCATTCGAGTCTGTTTTAAAACCCATCATTAATTTGATTGATTTTGAAGACCTGAAGCAAAAATGTAAAGCATGCCTGTTTTGAAATGCTGAAAGTGTAAAATTGGATAATTGGTTTTGTATATAATTAAATGCATTTAATAAATCTTTAAATAATACGTGTCCTCATGCCTCGTGTTTTCTACCAGAGAGCAGAATTTATAATGCTGCTATGAACTGCTCATACACATGAGACATAACTCAAGGTCTGATCTCACAATGTTTTCGTTCAGCTTTTCAAATCAATGTTTGAATTAAACATAAATGTGATGTATGTCCCAGCAACCCCCTCGCTGTGCTGTAGTGTATATGCTCATGAAAAAAATCACTGAACTACAGTATCAGCAATGCCGGAGATGATAAACTGCTTCCTTAAGGAAGCCAAAAAAAAAGTCCTCCTGGACCTCAGAGTTAGGAACAGCCAAGCTATCCGTTATATATCCCTGTGGGGTTAAAAGATATCTCTCTTGAACTGTGCCCCTAGATATTCACTAGCTCCACATGGCAATGCATCTATCACTTTTGCGCTTCTCATTCCAGGCCGAGGTCCGAATCCACCAGTGGTTTTGTGAGATTACACATAACATCGTCAAGTAATCGGTCTAACCACGACATAATGCAATTAGTTTAATAAATTCAAAAGCCTTTTCACTACTAGCAAATTACCTCCCTTGTTGGGAAGGGATCGATATCTAAATCAATTAAAAAACAATTAAACCTTTATAGAGTTCGTTAATCACGCCTGGAATTGATTTCCTGAATAAAAGGCATTTGTTTTGTTTTTTTGTTTTTGTTTTTGACACAAATGTAACATCATCTGTTGCCTTTTTTTTATATTAGGTTTAGTTGGGTTTTTTGTTTTCTGTTTTGTATAAGAAAAAGAAAGGTTGTAATGGTATGTGTGTATGTATATATATATATATATATATATATATATATATATATATATATATATGTGTGTGTGTGTGTGTGTATATATATATATATATTTCATATATATATATATATATATATATATATATATATATATATATATATATATTTCATGCATTATAAATGAAAATAAAACCATAATAAATTGCATATTTCAGTCCTTTAAATCAGGCTGTTACATTCAAGATTTGTTGGGGTTAAACATTACATAAGTTAAAGGTATTGAAGGCAAAAATTATCTATCTATCTATCTATCTATCTATCTATCTATAATGTATATCTATGTAGAAAATGAAATATATGAAAATGGTTAAAAATTATTTTCATTTAATTTAATTTCCAGTTCCCGTGTCACAAATTGTTACCCTTGTCCTTTTTAATACAAGAAAAGAAATGGAAACATTTTTTATAGTCTCTTAAAAGTGTCCTATTTGGCTTCTTACACTTCAAACTATAAAGTTAACATGACTATTGTTATGCTGCACCTATATGTCCTTTAGAAAATCAGATTTTAATTTGGGCTTTAATAATGGTTTGCATTATTAGTTAAAATGATTTGTTTTTGGTGGTTGTGTGACATTGAAATGTTTGGTGAAGCAGCCATGTAAAACTCGAGTTGTGGGCGGAGTCAGAGACTGTTTTGTCTGTAACTACGTGCGTGCACGAGCTCTAATGTCACAGTAAGTACATTACATGCTTGATTTTGTGACCTTTTTTAAAAAACTTTTCATATTAAATTGAGGCTTTGAAACAGGAGCAAGTGAATATGGGTTGGTAAATAAAAATGAAAAAGTCTCTCTGATTGCTTGCGTCGTCGTTGCGCTATTTCAAGTAACGTTAACTATGTATCGACATTAGCGGGGGCAGAACGTTTTTAGTATAGATTTGTTATTTTTGTTATGATTTTCACGGTTTAGTACAAATACATGCGATATATACTGTGCTTAAAGGAGTTCTTCGAGTCTAAATCTGTTGTTGAAATCTTTTCCTCCTCAGAAGTTTTAACAAGTTAGGATTGTGTATGTTGCACTATTTTGTGGAATGTGCTCATTTGTGAGGTAATTTTAACATTTAACTCGTAAGGCAATGAAACCGGGAAAGTGTGGCTTCTAGGTGGTCATTTTGTGGTTTCCGCTGATTATTCGCTTCATCCTGCGTCTGCCCTGTCACAACAGCACACAGACTTCATGCTGAGACTTAAGACATACACTAACACAAACCACACACTGTAAAACCTGTGTCTAAGGCATTATAATGCTTTATAGTTATGGTGGTAACCACAGGCATTATAATACATTACATATATATTCACAATACTATTGGTTTGCATATACTGCAGTCTGTTAGACAATATGCACACTACTGATTGAGTGCATAAAAACCGAACATTACATTTCATTAGTTATTATGTTTTAGGATACAATACGGACCTATGCTCTACAGGTGCAATAATTAATATTGCCATTGACAGTTATTGTCATTATAGGTCATACACTGTACTTTTGACTTTTGTGCATTATAAGGCAATTACAGGTATTTATTAAAATATATGAATTGCATTGTATTTGCAATTAACAATATATGGATTGCAATGTGAATTATAAAGGATTATGATTGTCCTTAGAATGCATTATAAATACAGGCTTCACAGAAAATGTTTTCATGTTTTTCGTCAAATCTGATGATAGTATAAGATCAGTTTCTAGCCATTAAGAAAATGCAGTAACATTTTATTTGAAGGTGTCCTTGTAACAGTGTAATTACAAAAATAAGTACTGAGCATTGTTAATGAACAACTTTTGGGTCGCATAATTATGACATTTCCTGTTATGAATATATAAAGTAACATACCAGTCAAAAGCTAGGACTTTTCTATTAATAATTAATATATTTGAAATGTTATTGAAATAAATGTATTATACACACCAAGGCAGTATTTATTTGATTTTTAAAATGTTGCATTTTCAGTAGAAGTTTTGAATGTTACTTATTTGATTAGTTTATCATCTGAAATGATAATTTATAATCATAAGTTTTATTTTTCTTAATCTTTTGTGCTTATTTCCATGTTTAACGGGAAAAAAAATCTCAATGTGGTTTCATGCATTTGGACCTCTATATATAGTACAAAGAATGCTGACCCAAAAAAAAAAAAAAGGCAGTTGTGGAAAAAATGCAGTTTGTTCTGTCTGAATGAACAAGGAATTGACTTGCACTTGTGTTGTCTCTCTCTCTCACACAGCAGATAAAATGAGTGAGGATGTATATGAGGTCCCTGAGGGGGCGGAGTATCGTTATCTAGTGCAGGACGAAGAAGAGGAACAGATACAGTACGTCCGTCGCAACTATGTCAGTCCATTCCTGGTGGTGTCGCGTAGGTGCATGTTCTTCATCGGCTGTGGCGTGATCGCGCTCCTCTCTCTTGCGGGATACCTGGCTTACGTGGCTGTGACTCCGCCTCCCAAAGTGGCAGAGGTGAAGACGGAGTGTGGTTGGCTGCGTGGGAGCTGGAAAGGTGGAGCTTATTCTTTTAAAGGCATCCCATATGCCGTACCCCCTGTGGGTGAACGTCGCTGGCGACCCCCGGCGGACCTAATGGAGGCGGGACAGTGTTGGAAGGGCATGTACGATGCAACTCAATTTCGTAGCATCTGTGCGCAGGTGCAGCCCCTCCGAAAAGACGGAAAGGTCATGGGACAGGAGGACTGTCTGCATCTCAGCGTGTGGACGCCGAGTCTAAAGCCCACCAAACCACTGCCTGTCATGGTATGGATCCACGGAGGGTACCTCCACATGCTGAGTGGCCAGGAGAGAGGATACTCACCCACTGAAGAGCTGGCGGCCCGCACGCAGACAGTGTACATCAGTCTGAATTACAGGCTCAATGCTTTCGGCTTCATGGCCCTGGAGGTGCTTAGGGAAGGATCTCCCACCAATTCCTCAGGTAAGACCCCTACCTGTCCCGTTCACTCAGGCCTGCTGTCCATCTCATTAGCTCTCTGCTTGTCACTACAGCATATTGAAATTCAGAAAACGTCACTGCATGTGCACGGTTCTCAATAGTAATTCACTTACTGGCGTCTTTCTGTTTGCTGTTAAAGGGAATTATGGCTTCATGGACCAGATCCAAGCACTTCAGTGGGTCCAGAGAAATATCCATAACTTCGGTGGTGATGCTGGAAGGGTCACCATATTTGGTCAAAGCTCAGGTACAACATACAGTGACATCTAAAAGTATTTGAACACTTGACATGTCTAATTGTCAATGCATAAGTCAGGGTTTTTCAAACTTCAAACTTAAACTAAAATATTATATATATAATATATAATAAGTTAGACATTTAAAATGTACTTTTTAATTGGAGAGTACATATTATATAAAATCTAATAATAATAATAATAAATCATATTTATTTCTAACTGTTAAATGTACTGTGAATGTAATACAACAAAATAATTATGATCTAGTCTCAATCCTGACCATAAAGATTCATTAAATGTGTTAAAACTGCTATGCTAAAATGCTAAACATTGATGTTGGTGGGTGATACAACCAAAATCTGGTATCAAAATATAATTATTTTTGCTGGCAATATGGTTTTTACATTTGCCAATTTTGATGTCACCACAACAACTAATACTAGCTATAAATAATATAAATAAAAATGTATCAAGCTTACGGAATACAAGATAACAAATCAGTGACAAGCAAAGATTCAATTGAAATAAACTGTGCTAAATAAAAAAATTAAAAGAACACTGCAAAGTCTTCACTGTATGAATTAAATAGTTGTTGATATTAAAGCTACTAAAAGGTTTTTCAGTCAAGAACAGTGAGCTGTTTGATTTACATTAATGTCACAGATAGCAGTAGGTATATTACGCTGCTGTCACTTTAAGACCTAATGCATATATTCAATAATTGAATTATTTCAGATTTTCTCAACTGGTTAGATTCACTTAAGACATAACCAACAGTTTTTACCTAAATACTCACCAAGACCATATTCTGTGTGGTTTTTTTTTGTCCATTTACATGCAAATTAAAAACATAAAAGACATCATGGCAATGGATTAACAATTTGTTCTCATGATTTATTCATTCATTCCTTTGCAAGTCAATGTGACTGACTGTGTTAATGTAAAAAAAAAAAAAACAACAAGATTAATGGCAAGCAAATAGTGGAGAAAAATAAATAAATTCAATGTATTTGTTATGCAGGTGTCACATATGCAATAAATCAGCACCAAAACTCTTCTTGAAGCTGTGCTTCGGCTATGCATAAAGGATGAATACTTTAACCTGTTTATATGGCCGGCAAAATAAATTTGCACTGCTAATGCATTTGAAACCTTCCCTTGTAAAAAATAAATACATTTAATATACTTTAGAAAGAGTTTTTGTAAACTGAATGTGAGGTTTTTGGATGTTTATATGTTATTAACCAATAAAAAATTTATCATAGTTAAAATGTATATTAAATTGAACATGAGTACTATTTTTGACCGATTTAAGTATGACTTAAGTACATCTTTATATGCAATTTCATAATTGCTTCTATTGTCTATGAAATATGGTTAAAGTGTATTGCTGAATGTACTGACAAGCATACCATTTATGGTAATCATGGTAATACTTTTAATGTCATTTGTACTGAAACTTGTATGTCATGGATTTAAATATATTTGTAAATACACATTAATGATGTTACACACAGGTCATTTAAATGATATACTTGTACTATGTAAATGTATTATCACTACAGTTATAAAATAATGAAGTTTCCGTTAAATTATATGGAAGTGCATGTGCTTGAGTATGTTAGTAAACACATCAAAATAAATGTACTTTTAAAATTAACAAAAAATCTTTTAAACAGCATGATTTAAATTGATTTTTTATTTATTAATTTGACATTATTACAATGTGCACTTTTTTTGTCTACTTAAAGGGATAGTTCACCCAAAACCTTGGAACACAGTTTAATATATTTTAGATTTAGTCCGAGAGCTTTCTGTCTCTCCATTGAAGCTGTGTGTACGGTATACTGTCCATGTCCAGAAAGGTAATAAAAACATCATCAAAGTAGTCCATGTGACATCAGAGGGTCAGTTAGAATTTCTTGAAGCATCAAAAATACATTCTGGTCAAATAACAAAAACCACAACTTTATTCAGCATTGTCTTCTCTTCCGGGTCTGTTGTGAGCGCGTTCACTGCAGTGTAGTGATATCCGAGCGAATCACTCGATGTAACCGGATCTTCTTGAACCAGTTCACCGAATAGAACTGAATCGTTTAAAATGGTTCGCGTCTCCAATACGTATTAATCCACAAATTACTTAAGCTGTTAACTTTTTTAACGTGGCTGACACTCCCTCTGAGTCAAAATAAACCAATATTCTGGAGTCAGATCGATAACGAAAGATAGACTCGTTCTCGAGTCAAGAACCGGTTAAATTAATTACTCCAGGATATTGGTTTATTTTGACTCAGAGGGAGTGTCAGCCACATTAAAATAGTTAACAGCTCAAGTTATTTGTGGATTAATGCTTATTGGAGATGCGAACCATTTCAAATGATTCAGTTCGATTTGGTGAACTGGTTCAACCGGTTCACTAAGAAAAAACGGTTGAATCAAATTATTCGTTCGCGAACCAGATATCACTAACGTTACACTGCACCGTACGCATTCACAACAGACCCGGAAGAGAAGACAATGCTGAATAAAGTCGTAGTTTTTGTATTTTTTGACCAAATTGTATTTTTGATGCTTCAACAAATTCTAACTGACCCTCTGATGTCACATGGACTACTTTGAAGATGTTTTTATTACCTTTGTGTACATAGACAGTATACCATACATACACTATCAAACGAGGTACAGTAAGCTCTCGAACTAAATCTAAAATATCTTAAACTGTGTTCCAAAGATGAACGGAGGTCTTACGGGTTTGGAACGACATGAGGGTGAGTCATTAATGACATAATTTTCATTTTTGGGTGAACTATCCCTTTAAGGCCCGCCTTCTGGAATACTAGATGTGCTGTGATTGGTTAGTTGGGCCAGTGTGTGCTGTGATTGACAGTACTCAGTGCCTGGTCGGGAATTGCCTTGCCTCTTACCAAAGCTACCTGCTGCGAGCTTCAGTTTAAATATTGCGTCTAAATCAAATCAATTTGAGCGCGATTTAAACCCGGGTGTCTCCAACATAGTGATAACACTCGTTGTCTTCTCTAGTGCAGCTCTACCAGGTCTCATCCCATTCATCGATCTTTGTGATATCACAAATCCCGGGAAAATATGCGTTGTAGTCCAAACGTGTTGTTCGTTGTAGTTTTTACATTTAAGTTTAGTTTATTTTAGTTTTGAATTGGACTTTGAGCTTTGTAACTTTACAAATATTTTATGCGCAAAAAAAAACAAAAACAAAAACATTACAGACTAACTAAAGTTAAAAAAGTGAAAAAGCATAATAGCACCCCTGCATAATAGCAGTTTTTCTCTCCTTGTGTGATCATAAGGAGGAACTTCGGTTTGGACCTTGATGATGTCTCCACTTGCCAAGGGACTCTTTCATCGCGCGATTGACATGAGCGGCTCATATGTGTATAATGCTTCCCTGGAGTCAGCAGAAAAAGTCAACTTCAAATTCCTGCAGAGAACTCGCTGCGAAAACGCCATCTGCCTGAGAGAACTAAATATCACTCAAGTCCTTCAGGTGAGAAATGAATGGCTGAGTTTGTAACCTTCCAGAGCAAGGCAGCAGCAGAGTCATGGCTGACTAACAACAGCCTCAACCTATCGGCCCCTGCATCCGTAAACTCTCTTTGATAAATCATCAAACCTCGACCGCCTGCCAGAGCTCAGTAAACGCTCATGAATTCCCAATGAAAATCTGCCAATGAGGTTTAATTTCTCTAAATGGTAGTAATATATCAGAAATGGGTCTGTGGTTGAATTAATGTCAGTGATTTGTATCTGACTTAGGCAATCCTGTGGCAGGAGTACCCATCATGGGCAGCCGATGAATTAGCCGATCTTCCAGTCAAAGGTGTTTTTCTTGGTCCGGTAGCAGTAGTTGACAACTATGTTCTCAAAGCTCCTCCGTTTGAATCCTGGGAGAAGGGTGGAGCCGGAGCCTATAATGACGTCCCATTTGTGGTCGGAACAACTGAACAGGAGACTGATTTTAGGTAACCAGCTTTGTTCGGTTTTCAGTTATAAGTTTTAAAATGACAGTGTTTTTAAAACTGACAGGATTGTTCACCATTTAGAATTGAATTGAGAAAGGCTTTAAAGTTCAGGAATTATAATTGAGTTTGCAAGGAGAATGCAAAGTTGTAATTTGGATTTTCATTCAACAAATGAAGAAATATAAATAATATAAAACATTTTGATTATTTCTAGATTTCTAGAACCCTCTTCTTCTTCTTCTGAGACCAAATTTTTGAATTTATCTCCTCCTAGACTTTTAAAGCTACAGCCACCAAACTTGGGTCAGATCTTCAGACTGGTCTGACTCGGGTTGCTGTATCTTTTCTAACTTATCCAGCTTACGTTTTATGTAAACCAGACTATCAAACCACCTAAAATCCCATAGAGTTTCATTGAGGGGGTGAAAACTTTTATACAGTAAGACTTATGGTGTGATATAAGCTGTCTACTGATATAGCAAAGCTTAACTTATGAAAAAAAAAAAGTCAGCCAAGTCTACCAAGCTAGTTTTAAAGTGGTCTTGGCCACTTTTTTAGCATGCTAGTCTGGTGTTAGCTGTTTTTTGTTTTTTTTTACTGATTCAACTGGTTTTAGCTGGATTCGCATAGAAATATACTAACATCTAACTAATGTTAATCATGCTATAAACATGCTAGCATCATTCTAGAATTATGTAAATAATTATGCTATAATTTATTAATCTTGTTAACAGCATGCTATTAAATTGCTAAACATGCTAACAAAATGTTAGTAACTTGTTAATCATGCTAGAATAATGCTAGCAACATGCTAATATTTTAGAAACATGCTAGTAATGCTATTCATACTAGAAACATGCTAACACCATGTTAGTAACCTGCTAATTAAATTCTAACAACTTATTAAACATGTTAGAAACATGCTAGCATCATGCTTGTAACATGTTAGTCATGCAAGAATCATGCTAGAATCATGTTAGCAACATTATTAATTTGTTAATCTTGTTAACAAAATGTTAGTAACTTGATAATTATGTTAGCAACATGCTAGTAACTTGCTAATCACTTTAGTATAATGTTAACAACATGCTAATGACTTGCTAATCATGCTAGAAACAAGCTGACGCCATGCTAGTAACATGCTAATAATGTTATAATAATGCTAGCAACATGTTAGTAACTTGCCAATCATGATAACAACATGCTAGTAACATGTTTATCATGCCAGAAACATGCTACTTACTTGCTAATCATGCTAGTAACATGCTAACGATGTTAGAAAACATGCTAGTAACATCCTAATCGTGCTAGAAACATATATATATATATATATATATATATATATATATATATATATATATATATATATATATATATAATGTATATTATGTATATAATACATATTATAATCAAATAATAAATAATGTTTTATTAATATACTGAGTGCATGAGGTGCCCCATACTTTTTTAAATTATTTTTTTGGCGGAGTATACAGGTGTAAATATTCACTTTTACTTCATGCCATGAAACGTGATTTTATTATTGGAATTTTGACTATTTCTTAAATATTATGACGCTAATCTTATTTATATGTTATTTTCTTTGATATGGATAAACTGATCAAAAAAGCTCAACTCACTGTCTTGCGCTGGCCGCTTTGTAGGCTATTTAAAAAACAAACAAACTTGAATTTAACAAACACAAAATGTTCTAATCATATTTCTGAATTAAATTAATAAAGAATCTTAAAGAAATAAGACCACTTTGCCATTAAAAACCAAAACTAAACTATTATTTTGGCAGCAGAACTGCCGGACTAATAGATTGTGCTCCCATCTTCTTCCCTAGCATGTGGACATGCTCATTTTTCTGAATAAAAATATGAAATAGGTTATTGTTACAGATGTTAAAATTACTGTTTACGTAAGTGCCATCATTCAGACTGTTCACACTATGTTTTAGCGCATACTGTGTTTTAAGCCTATATTCATGGCTGAATTAATCTGTTCTAATCTTAATTAATCTGTAGATTTTTTTTAATGCTATTAATGTTCAAGCTCATTTTTAAAATACAAATGACATAGGCTCCTACAGCCTTGTGAGCAGTTGATAATCGACAGACTGTTATGTTAATAAGTGCTGTCATTAGGTTATGATATATTAATATGTTTCAGCAATCATACAGCCATCAATTGGCTTGGGTTAGGATAGACCTTTCTCTAATATATTAAACAGTTTGTTATCATAAAGATTGAAAGCCTGAGTAGTCTCTTTCCCTCTCTCTCTTTTTATGGGTGTGTGTTCATGCTTGCATGAGTGCGTGGGTGCATGCGTGGGAGGGGTGCGATTCTCGACTACTAATCGAATAATACCCAGCGATTATCGACTATTACTATTACTTATCAACTATTACATATAAGTGTACGTATACTATGTTGCCATTTTTAATGTTTTGTCACAAAATTTGTATTAGACTAATGAAATTCCTTCAAATCAATTCAGTTAATTCCCTCTTCCTGTCTTTAATACTTAAACTCAGATTTTAACATCCTGTGGAGTGCGGCCAATTCATTGCATTCTGATTTTGTCTGTTTACTTTAGTCCTCCATATGAAAACATCTCAACATGGACTTGGGGAGACTATCGGTGGATTGTGACAAGTAAGTCATAACAGACACTAGTCAAAAGAGTTCAGAAAAGGTACAGGTGACGAGGGAGCTTCAGAAGAACAACAGTGAGCTGCGCTCATGAGATGTTGTTAGGACATATGTCAGTAAAAATTAATTTTCCTGTCCTGTCAACCGGTATACCGGAATGTCATAGTGATGTTGTCAAGTCTTATATGAAGTTATCAATAAGGTGATTAAAGCTGCCTTAAAACTGTGCATGCAAATATCTGTTATATGAGTCAGAATTAAGAAATTGGCTCTGAAATGCAGTGGATTTCAAACCAGTGCTGCAGCACTGTCCTTTAACAGACCCGATTCAACCCATCAGCTCATTAGTAGAGACTTTAAGACCTGAAGAGGGTCAGAAAAGGTAAAGAGAGAAAATTCAATTCAGCAGTGGCAGCTCTTAAAGTAATAGCACCCAAAATAACCTAATAATCAGATGCTGTGATGTCTGTTCATCAAGGAAGAAAAAAAATCAGGAAATCAATTACTTTTGTAGCTTTAAGGGTTAATCATTATTTAATTTAGAATTTGGTGTTAAATTTCCTACTTGCTGAAAGGCACATGTAGATAAATATGACATTTAATGGGTTTATGTGAAGATTGTTTTAAGTTCACTTAAATTAGAGGTTGTTATTTTATTTTAGTTAAGTCTAATAAATCTTCAAATTGATAGATCTCAATTATACCGGAATGTTGAATGGCTAGTCAATGGTTATAAAAAAGGAAAACTGGTTAAGGAATAAAAAATCATAGAGAAATTGGTATTAAGATTGGTATCAGTGAAGTCTACAAGTTTTTTCTCTGTGTTGATTGTTCACTCAGATAAACTGACCCCTTTCGGAGAGGCCCTGACCAATCAGACACTGAGTCTGTACAATAGCTCAGCTCCGTGTCCAACCTCTGACCGATGTCCAGAGAGACTCTTCACCACCATGGTCTCTGACATGAGGGCCACCTGTCCCAGGAACGACCTGGCTAAGAGAGCTGCAGGTTCAAATGAATTTTTCATTGCCAAGTTCACAATTAAAAAGGAATTGAGCTTTATCAGTACTCTGAATATCTTAGCATTTGTGAGTGCCAATAAATATTTCATGGTAAGTGGCTGTATAATAAGCAGGATAATGAACAGTGAGCTGCTTTTGCTATTGAGTGTAGATTATGCTTACGTTTGTGATCCATAGTTAGTTTTTTAAACCTAAATCATGTATTTCAGGAGCCTTAAAGAGTCCAGTGTACCGTTATCTGGTGACTTACACTCCATCAAAACAGGCAAACCCCTCCAGCTTTCTTCCCTTCCCCAGTCGCTTTGCCTTTCATCTTCTAGACAGCCTGGCCTTCTTCGGGGGTCTTGAAATGGTGCTGGGGACCCTGTCACCGGCTGATATCAGCTTCCAGGAAATGATCACCAAGTATTTTGTACATTTTGCCAAAGAGGGTAAGTTTAATGGGAGATCTCCCATACTAATAATAAAACAATTGAAATCAATAGCAAATGCTTGACCCTGTGTCTTGAGGTTTAATGTTTTGAGCACATTTGCTACTGTACAAAAGTTTCTAGTTGCTGAATGAAAACTAATCTTTTCTTCAACAAGCATGCATTATATTGATCAAATGTGTCAGTGAAACATTTGTAATATAACAAAATAATATTATTTAAAAAAATGAAGTAGCACAGCTATTTTCATCATTGAAAAATAAAATGTTTCTTGAGCAGCAAATCAGCATATTAGAATGATTTCTGAAGATCATGTGACACTGAAGACTGGAGTAATGATGCTGAAAATTCAGCTGCGCTTCACATTTTACAATATATTGTCATAGAAAATAGTTATCTTAACAGTATTTACTGTATTTTTGATCAAATAACTACGCAACTATGATGAGCATACAAATATATTATTAATAATCTATTATTATTATTATCAAGAGTTGTTGTGCATCTGTTAATCAACATTGTTTTCATCAATGAAAATAAAAACAAATCTTTTTTTTTACTGATACAATATAAAAATTTTAAGAAAAACCTCCCATAAACTCTTTTTGTTGAAACCTTTTTGTTAAGCCACAATCTGTGAGAAATCCAGTATGCCTTTTATACTTTTATTATAATGATTTGTAGTTAAATGATTTATGTCATACCATTGATTCTGATTAATTGGTAATTTGCAGTGCATCATGGGATGTGTAGTTTCTTTCTGTTAGATCCCATCAGGATGCCACTGCCAAGACCAGAAAAGTTGGATCAGATCCCACCAGAAGATTTTGTCTGCTATCCAGAACTAGTTTTCTGATATTGGATAAATTAGTTAACACTACATTTTGTCTGATATCCAAATCAGTCATCAGCTAACTCTTTTAACACCCACAATTATTATTATTATTCAAATGTTGATATTATTCATCACCAAAGTTAATGTTAACTAAAACCAAAGTAAATGTTAACTGAAATAAAGTATATGTTTTTTTTTTATTTTTTATATTATTATTTCAGGTAGTTGCCAAGACGATATTTCCTGTAGTTTAAACTGAAATACCAAAATAAGAAACTAATAAAAAGTACTTCTGGAACCTATGCTGGTTGAAATTGTATGTGATCACTGTGATTAAATCTCGCCCATAACTTTCCAAAACTCTTGCTAACCTCACAGGTAGGATGCCCGAGGAGTGGCCGGAGTTCCCCTCAAGCGTCGCCCTGCTGGACAAGAACATTTCCTTCGTAACAAACTACTCTCGCGAGAGGTGTGACCTCTGGGAAAAGAATGGCTTCTTCTCGTACGCCTGGATCAACTGAGCCACATCACTGGTTACATCAATCCATCCACTGCATTTTCATCTGACAGCGTGACACCGGCCAAGCTTTACTGCGTGATTATTCAGCACTGATATATCTGAGAAGACTTTGCAGAGTATGGAATGTATTTTGCACAGTTGTTTGCACCTACAGAAAAATAGGTCAGTTTCTATAGGAAAGGAAATCACAGAGATCTCTTGTGTCTCAATAGTTTCTCCTAGACCGCAATGAGCTCAAACAGAGACTCAGATCCATTTAATATTGAAAGTCTATAAAGTTACATATCTATTTTTTTCCAAGATCAAATTATCAGAGCTATTTTGTAGCTCGTTTTTCTTACTGCTTATCAAAATATATTCTTTATTTTGGGATAAACATCTGAGACAAACTGAAAGGGGATAAAGGGATTCTTCACCAAAATGTGTTTTGCCCATAAATCTATTATTCAGGATTTTTCTTGTTTGTTTGTAACACTAATCGGCTCCATTCATATATTTACCGAATATAGCCAGTCTGCTGTTTCTAAACCTGTTATTCTTTGATTGTGTGCCTAAGTAAATCTAAAGCTTTGACATGGAGAGGAAGCCAGGGATACAAAGGGATAATGCGACTCTCTTATCGCCCTCTTTTAATTTAACTGCTGTGCAAAAAAGACTGAAGGAGGATTTACGCTTACATTGATCTTTTGTTTGTATGTAGATGCATTAACAGATGTTTTTGTACCTGTGATCAAAGGGTCTTCTAGCACTCCTGAGCAGACTTAAGAGTAAGAAACATCGTAACGTCTTCACATACAGTCTGAACCGGGAACTGTTGTGTTTTTATAACAGCCCCATTTCTCTGGCACAGCTGAATGAATGCAGAGGTCAGAGGTCGTTCCGCCCCTGTGCAACAGGACGAAAGACATCCGTTGAAAAAGAGCACATGAAAGCCCTGACCCACATACAGACTCCTTTTTAACCCTGTAAAACCTGACATATTAAATAAGTGCAAAAATAAGATTTTTTTTTTTTTTTGGAAGTTTATTTAATGTTTAGACAATCTTTTTTTTTTTTTTTTTAAGTTTGACATTTTTTACGAATACATGAAAATATTTAGCTCATACTCCAAAAAGAAACACCCGTTTTATTCAGAGGCTCAAACTGATCAATTAAGAGGTAATTATGACACAGAAGGCTTTATAAGGTTAACATCAGCGAGGCCAATCCTCTACTCGTTTTATTTTTTATTAAGGTTCAACTGTAAACACTCACTCACTGTGTGCACTAATTATTCCATTACCACTCTTGTTCGTTTTGCACTTTATCTTAATCCTTGTGTCATAAAATGATTGTTGGGTTTATTGAATGAAAGTCTTAAACGGCTGTTGTGGGGGATTTCAATCTTTATTCTCACAAATCTCAATAGATTCTTCTCAACAGGCTACAATAAATAGCTTTTATTTCAGACTGCAGTTGGATTGTAGTTCTTTATTTTCAAATTTAGCACTGGGATACAAACGAACAGGCAGACAAATACCATTCGCCAGCTCCCGGTCTGGCATTAACCCAAGAGAAAAAGGAAAGGAAAGCTTTAATGCATGTACTAGAAAACAGAACTGCACATGCACAGAACCAGAAAACAGACGCCAGTGGGTGAATTTTAAATCAACTATTTTGACAGCTGTCAATCAATCACCTAAACTGAGGGCCTCTTATTAAACTGTCGTTGATTATATCACGTCACTGTTAACCTCCTCAGTCCGCTTGGTTTCTTGAGCATTTTCTCTGTGAAAACGAGTGAATGCTGGATCCAGCACCAGTGTCTTCGGCTTATGCTTGCATGCAAAACAAACACGGTTCAGTTTAAAATCATCGGTCCTCCTAACAACTCAAAGTCCCAGGAATCAGTCACTCACACATCCGCATCCACAAAAAGCCTCAAGAACACGTCCTTGACATGCCAGAATATATTGCACAATATATAACGGTTATTTTATCACTTAACTAATAATGTAAAATGCATCAAAATTGAATAGACTGCATTTAGGAAATGGGCTCCAAATATTCAAAATGTAGAAATACACAATATGGGGTTCCCTTTCCTTGTTTACTGAATGCACTGAGGTCTTCGGATACCGTTAAAATACAAAAAGAAAGCCATAAGAACATACTAGCACTCCAATTATGCATTTAATTCCAGACAAAATACTTATTTGAAATCAAAAGACCAGTACATGGCAGAGAAAACAGGACTGTTGGTTCAAACAGAAAGCACTGTGATTCTGAAGACAAACTTTACACTCTTTCCAGTGCTTCAAATAGAAATTAAAATACTGTCAGCAAGAGTGTCTACAGTGGTCTGGGGAGAGACTAGAAGCTCCCGGGTCTTGGTCTTTCTCTCTCTCGCTCGCTCGCTCAGATGTGGGTTCATGGATGAAAGACAGACCAGATCCAATCAACAATGATGTGCATCCTGTTTAATACAACTTCCGTTTCAATCTAATGCAGTCCTTTCAGTAAGATCCATAGCGATCCTGAACACACACGACCAGATGGAGTTAATACAGCTGATGTGGAAGTGTGTATTTATGTGTGTGTGTGTGTGAGAGAGTAGACTGAAATGTGTGTGTTCACCTGAATGGTGTTCATAACTCCGTTAGCCAGCACTGCCATCTTCCCTGCGACAGTCTTCACACCTTGCTTGAACTGAGCGATGTCCGGACCGGAGGGAAGCACGTTGTCAAATCCTGATGAGCCTACAGAGATGTACACCAATGAAACCGAGAGGGTTCCACAGTCTTCTTAGACAATAGAGCAACAAATCGAAGACTTTTCCATTTTATAATCTAATTATAACCAATATTGCTGAAGACAGATGTGTTTACCAGAGGAATGGACACTGCCATCACCAAACAGATCAGCGGAGCTGATGGAGGTGCTTCCAGACATGCCTTCTAGACGAGTCTTTGCTTCATACTAGGGAGGAAAAATTATATATTTATATAAAACTGTAAATGAATATTATTTAAAAATACTAATATTACTGTGTGTGTGTAAAAAAATACGTGACAAATGTATACATTTAAATGATTACAAATTTGTGGACATTTTTGTAGAAACCATGTTACACTACCATTCAAATGTTTGGGGAAAGATTTTCTAAATTTTATTAATCAAGGACAAATTAAATTGATCAAAAGGGATAAAGACATTTATAAATTCTGAAATGATGTACTTTGGAACCTTCTACTCATCTAAGAATGCTGAAAAAAATATTACACCAAAATTACTAATCCACAAAAATACTGATCAGCTAAAACTTGCAGTATATTATCTAAAAAAAAAAAAAAAAAGATAATTTATAATATAAAAGATTTATTTAATCCTTATATTACAAATAATTGTTAATCAACAAAAATTTTAGTAAATGTATAAAACATATAAAATATGTATGTATGTGTATAAACAAAAAGGGTAAAATACAAATGTTATACAATTCAAATATACTAAAATTCATCTATATATTAAAATGTTATAAATTGAAATTATGTATCACTATATTAACAAAACATACATAGTAGTATATATATATATATATATATATATATATATATATATATATATACATACATACACTACTATGTGTGTGTGTGTGTGTGTGTGTGTGTGTGTGTCCTTTACAATATATAATTACAGATTAAATATGTATTAAAAAAGACAAAGATTAGTGTGAAAACCACCAATCATAGACTCAGAACTCAAGCTGTAGTGGGCTCACTGTACCTCTGGGTTGCTCTCACGGCCGAAGAACATGTCAGACGAGATTGCTTTAGCATTGGCAAACTTCTGTCGTGCTTCGCTGGACTCTGTGACAGGCACAGACGCCTCAGGTTTCCGTCGGCTGGGCAGCCTGAAACACATCGTGTCAACAGTCATAAAAAGCCACAAATCAAATTACCGTCTACTGGATCAGGAGGTTATTCAACAGACCTTTCTCCGATTGGCTGGATGCTAGAGATGGTGACCTCACTGTCTTTAGTCTCCTCCTTCTCCAGAGCCCAGGAAGAGAACGATGATCCTCCATCATTGTCCCACCGTGAACCAAAGCCGTCTCCTGAGGTGAAGGGGTTGTCCTTGTACCTGAGATCACAATGATTGATACAAATGACACTTGCATACACTCACATTCACAAATGCTGTCTGTCACAAACATACTTGGGCGGTCCAGAGGTGAACCCGGGCTCATCAAACATGTCCAGCTTAGAGCGAGAAGAGGATTTGACTCCGACCGGGGTCTCCTGCTCGATCACCTGCATCTCCGCCATCACGGAATGAGACACAGCACTGCGGACCATCAAAGTCACATCATATCAGCCTCATTAAGCCGAACGTACCATAAAATGAACAAACAGACACATCGCTTATCATCCCGGGCTATTCATCTGCTGCAGACAGTGATGTCATGCTTGAGGGGAGTGATGTGATTAATGTGACAGTGGTTAAATCGAGGCTGTCGCCGTGTCTTTACCTCCTGTTGCCGAATCCCATGCCCAGCCTCTCCGCCTGTTCCTTCTTCTTGCCCTCAAGGTTCTTCAGTTTCTTATCCTCCATCTTCCGGTCAATCTCCAGCTCTTTGTAGGCCAGTCGCATCGAGGCCACTCTGTGAGAAAAGAGGGAATGCAATCAGAAAGAAGGTGAGGATATAGCTCTGAGTGCACGGTTAGAGGAGTCATCGTCTTACTCAAACATACACTTGACCATTCTATAGACTCTTAAAAAAACATCTGCACAGCATCACAGCATCATCACACGTCCAAGAAATGTTGAATGTGTGGCATCTGGAGACTCACATGGACTCTTCGGCTTGTTTCTTGGTCTCAGTGGTCTGCTCCTCTCTCATTTTCTCGGCCACCTGGGCTTGTTTTTCCACCTCAGTGAAGCTCTTGCTGCTCACCTTCTGGGCACCAAGACCCTTTTTAGCGCCAAGCTGAAATCAAAATGGTAACAGTGTAAAGACATTTATTTATTACACTCTGAACAAAGTAGCACCTGTAAGCAGAACCATGAATTTTGAGGTTAAACTACAATATATGCTTCTATAGATGGTTTATAACTCATGTATATTTATACATAAAAGTACAAAACACATACTAAACATATTTTGTTCCATTCATACAGTATTGTTCAAAATAATAGCAGTACAATGTGACTAACCAGAATAATCAAGGTTTTTAGTATATTTTTTATTGCTACGTGGCAAACAAGTTACCAGTAGGTTCAGTAGATTGTCAGAAAACAAATGAGACCCAGCATTCATGATATGCACGCTCTTAAGGCTGTGCAATTGGGCAATTAGTTGAAAGGGGTGTGTTCAAAAAAATAGCAGTGTCTACCTTTGACTGTACAAACTCAAAGCTATTTTGTACAAACATTTTTTTTTTCTGGGATTTAGCAATCCTGTGAATCACTAAACTAATATTTAGTTGTATGACCACAGTTTTTTAAAACTGCTTGACATCTGTGTGGCATGGAGTCAACCAACTTGTGGCACCTCTCAGCTGTTATTCCACTCCATGATTCTTTAACAACATTCCACAATTCATTCACATTTCTTGGTTTTGCTTCAGAAACAGCATTTTTGATATCACCCCACAAGTTCTCAATTGGATTAAGGTCTGGAGATTGGGCTGGCCACTCCATAACATTAATTTTGTTGGTTTGGAACCAAGACTTTGCCCGTTTACTAGTGTGTTTTGGGTCATTGTCTTGTTGAAACAACCATTTCAAGGGCATGTCCTATTCAGCATAGGGCAACATGACCTCTTCAAGTATTTTAACATATGCAAACTGATCCATGATCCCTGGTATGCGATAAATAGGC
This sequence comes from Carassius gibelio, assembly GCF_023724105.1. Lineage (NCBI taxonomy): Eukaryota > Metazoa > Chordata > Actinopteri > Cypriniformes > Cyprinidae > Carassius > Carassius gibelio. The sequence continues at coordinate 22,775,429 of NC_068388.1, read as the reverse complement.
CCAACACCATAGTAGGAGAAACATGCCCATATCATGATGCTTGCACCTCCATGCTTCACTGTCTTCACTGTGTACTGTGGCTTGAATTCAGAGTTTGGGGGTCGTCTCACAAACTGCCTGTGGCCCTTGGACCCAAAAAGAACAATTTTACTCTCATCAGTCCACAAAATGTTCCTCCATTTCTCTTTAGGCCAGTTGATGTGTTCTTTGGCAAATTGTAACCTCTTCTGCACATGCCTTTTTTTTAACAGAGGGACTTTGCGGGGGATTCTTGAAAATAGATTAGCTTCACACAGACGTCTTCTAACTGTCACAGTACTTACAGGTAACTCCAGACTGTCTTTGATCATCCTGGAGGTGATCATTGGCTGAGCCTTTGCCATTCTGGTTATTCTTCTATCCATTTTGATGGTTGTCTTCCGTTTTCTTCCACGTCTCTCTGGTTTTGCTCTCCATTTTAAGGCATTGGAGATCATTTTAGCTGAACAGCCTATCATTTTTTGCACCTCTTTATAGGTTTTCCCCTCTCTAATCAACTTTTTAATCAAAGTACGCTGTTCTTCTGAACAATGTCTTGAACGACCCATTTTCCTCAGCTTTCAAATGCATGTTCAACAAGTGTTGGCTTCATCCTTAAATAGGGGCCACCTGATTCACACCTGTTTCTTCACAAAATTGATGACCTCAGTGATTGAATGCCACACTGCTATTTTTTTGAACACACCCCTTTCAACTAATTCAACTAATTGCCCAATTACACAGCCTTAAGAGCGTGCATATCATGAATGCTGGGTCTCATTTGTTTTCTGAGAATCTACTGAACCTACTGGTAACTTGTTTGCCACGTAGCAATAAAAAAATATACGAAAAACCTTGATTATTCTGGTTAGTCATTGTACTGCTATTATTTTGAACAATACTGTATATATATATATATATATATATATATATATATATATATATATATATATATATATATATATATAAATTAGTGTCAAAATGAACGTGTTAAATGCAGGGTATTCTTTTTTTCTAGGGTTGGCCGCTCCACTCACAACTGTTGCTTCTGTCTCTTTTCTTCTTTTCTTTGACAAGAAATTGAGTTTTTTTAGACGCAAAACTTATGACCACATAAAACGGGAGACTTTTCAAACGTGGACTCCAACGTGGACACTCAGTGCCAGGCACTAGTGAAATGAGTTCAGAAAAGATACAGGTGACGAGGGAGCTTCAGTAGAACAACAGCGTTGTCAGGACATGTCAGTAAAAATGGTTTTTCCTGTCCTGTCAGCTCTTATACTGTGCTTGTAGAACCTGATATTCAATTGCACAAACAAATGTGGCACCTCGTGCTATAGCCTGTATCACAAGCGCAAAAGAAACTATCAAATTATACATACAGTGGGGATCGAAAGTTTGGGCACCCCTTGCAGAATCTGTGAAAATATGAGTAATTTTCAAAAAATAAGACAGATCATACTAAATGCATGTTATTTTTTATTTAGTACTGTCCTGAGTAAGATATTGTACATAAAAGATATTAACATTTAGTCCACAAGACAAAAAAAATGCTGAAATTATTAAAATACCCCCACTCAAAATTTTGGGAACCTTTGGTTCTTAATACTGTGTTCTGGTACCTGATGATCCTCGACTGTCTTTCTGTTTTGTGATGGTTGTGTATGAGTCTCTTGTTTGTTCTGAAACAGTTAAACGGAGCAGCGTTCTTCAGAAAAATCTTTAAGGTCCTGCAGATTCTTCAGTTTTCCAGCATCTTTGCATATTTGAACCCTTTCCAGCAGGGACTTTATGATTTTGAGATGCACTTTATCACACTGAGGACATTTGAGGGACTCAAACACAACTATTTAAAAAGATTCAAACATTCACTGATGCTCCAGAAGGAAACAAGATGCATTAAGAGCTGGGGGTGAAAACTTTTGGAATTTGAAGATCAAGGTAAATTGTACTTAATTTGTGTACCGGGAAACATACAAGTATCTTCTGTTGCTTACGAAGGGCAGAACTAAATGGAAAAAAATTATATTTCAACAAAATAAGACAAATTTGGCCATCTTCATTGTGTTCAAAAGTTTTCACCCCCCAGCTCTTAATGCATCTTGTTTCCTTCTGGAGCATCAGTGAATGTTTGAATCTTTTTAAATAGTTGTGTTTGAGTCAAAATGTCCTCAGTGTGATAAAATGCATCTCAAAATCATAAAGTCCCTGCTGGAAAGGGTTCAAATATGCAAAGATGCTGGAAAACTGAAGAATCTGCAGGACCTTAAAGATTTTTCTGAAGAACGCTGCTCAGTTTAACTGTTCAGAACAAACAAGAGACTCATGCTCAACCATCACAAAACAGAAAGACAGTCGAGGATCATCAGGTACCAGAACACAGTATTAAGAACCAAGGGTTCCCAAACTTTTGAGTAGGGTTATTTTAATAATTTCAGCATTTTTTTTTGTCTTGTGGACTAAATGTTAATATCTTTTATGCACAATATCTTACTCAAGACAGTACTAAATAAAATATAACATGCATTTAGTATGATCTCTCTTATTTTTTGAAAATTACTCATATTTTCACAGATTCTGCAAGGGGTGCCCAAACTTTCGATCCCCACTGTATGTATAATCTTATTTTTATTTTTTTAAGTTTCTTTATTTTTAGGCAGAGCTACGGTTCTAGTTTCTGTATAGTGCTGCAAGACTGACACCTACTGACTAAAACTGAACACTGCAACATCAGGAAGCACAATTCCCTCAACAGGAAGTGACTGAGGGCACTGATTGTTCACCTACCCCTTTCTTTGCAGCGGCTGGCTTCTTCTTTCCAATAATGGAGGGTTTCACTTCTGAAAACAGACAGCATTGTCAGAAAAAGGTAAACGGGAAACCATTTTCTCCTAGATTATTCCAGAGAACACAACTTCTCCAGCCAAGGATCATTAGTGCATGGCGATAGAGCCAACGGTGCCCTGAGAAATATCATGCTGGCAAAGCCTGAGGAAAGAAAAGAGGTCACACCTCACATAATTCGATTTTAAGAGCAAGAGTGTGTTTAAAGTGTATTCATGAACACTGGGAACATCCATGCAGCTTTATTTTTGCATATTGATTCAATGAGTTACACAAATTAGCCATAAATTGTGGTGTCTGGAAGCTTTGTGCCAAGACGAATGCTGAAATCGTTCTTCAGATTTACATCCACTGCATCCTGATCAACAATGAAAAGCCGCTCTAATCTCAATCCAGACCAGAAAAACACAGCAGAGCTCTGTGTCCAGTCTGGAAAGTGCATGACAGCTCTTTATGAGATCAGAAAACACTACATTACACTTCTTCTTTTGGTCAGCGAGTAAGTTTACACTCCAACTATGGGAAAGTGGGATAAGGTATGCCACTTTTGAGTGGAAAAGGAAGGAATAGTTCACCCAAAAACAGAAATTGTTGAGTTCAAACAGCTGATAAAAACATCTCAATCTGCACGATTGTACTGAACTGTTTCTACTTCTAAACGGTGCTTGATTTGTGCATATTTCACTCCCGATTCAGAAAAGGTGGAAAAAAGATAGCGTGCTGGATTTGTTTCTTATAAGCGTGCAGCTTTAATGGATGGACTGGAGTGGTGTGGATTATTGTGATGTTTTTAATCAGCTGTTTAGACTCTCATTCTGACGGCACCCATTCACTGCAGAGGATCCACTGGGGAGTGATTACTTTCTCTGTATCTGTTCAAATGAAGAAACAAACACAGGTCACAAAAAGTGGTTCACTGACAACTTGCCCCACGTAAAGAGTCCGACTCAGAACTGGCAGACACTCAGTGAGTAAGAATAATTACATAGCATATAGATATGTATACATACATATAATACAGACGTCGTCGACAATAATAGTAGAAATGTTTGTAGTCGATAGTCATTAAAATGATCAATTTGAAAGTAATGTTCCAGGTTCAATAGAAGTTAAGCCCAAAATATACTTCAGTTTTTGTGTGTAAACCAAGGTATGAATAAAGTGCATAAAGTTTATCATCAGCATATTATGTGTGTACTTTATAAGCACAGCCAAATTTTGCACATATAGCCCAAAAGGCTATGATTTCAGCTGTATTTTGTGTGTGTTTGTGTCAAAACTGAATTAAACTTTGAATTTTAAGTTCTATTAACAGCATATATTTCATAATGTTGATCAGCACTGAATTTCTCAATTTTAAATTAAGTCCCAGTCAACAACTGTGTCAGTGCAACAAATACACTGTCCCTGATGACACCCTGGACGGATTTGAATTGGTAAGAAAATGCATCATCATTTAAAAGCAGTAAAGACTATTTCTACGGTAACATCAAGCTTTTAAAATCTGAGTGGTTTTGCAGTAATATGATAAAGAGGAAGGGGTGGAGCCAAAGCGGCACACACACTCAAATTAAGTCTCAGTCAAGCGCAGAACCATGCTGCTTCATTCTGATCAGCCAATAGGCATCCTGCCATTTCAAAATCATTCATATCACCTTCTGGAGAATCTGCAGACGTCAATCTCATTGAGTCGTCTACATTAACAGAACAGACAACAGGCTTTCAATTCATTTGCAAAGAATGTTGCAGAACTACATTTGTTGGCTTGCTATTACACATACACATGATTTTAAGAGCCTTGAGTACATAGTTATGTGTTTCGGTCATATTTTTTAAAAATGTTTTTAAACCATGCAATTTTACAAGTACCATAGCATGTGATAATTCATTAGTTTTCCAAACAGGTCCTGGAGCTTGACTGACTTAGTGATTCACCAATGTTTGGTGAGAAAATACTTGCAAAATAATAATGGAAATTGTGTGGTGAAGGGAGAAATGTAATGTACATTCTGCCTGAGCGCTCAAGCATGCATTCTGGGAAACACTCACCTATTGTGGCTTTAGGACTTGTGCTCAGTCCTTCAATGCTTGGACCCTCTTCAGGTTCTGGTTCACAAGGACAAGAAATGATTAAATATAAAAGTACTGACAATGAAATGCATGTGTTTTGATGTGTAATGTGGTCCACTCACGAGTGCTGGTCTCTGAACTCTTAGGATTGTTCTGCTCCAGTTGAGGGGTTACAGCTCCATTCTGATCTGTTAGGGACGGGGACGCCATGTTCCAACTGCTGGCAGGCTGCAGGAAAGAGAACAAATATTACATTTAACCCATAATAATAAAGGCATATCTGCATGAGTGCACATATACATATGTGTGTGTGTGTGTGTGTGTGTGTAGAGTTTGGTTCCAAAATGCACTAAATCCATTTTGATTATTTGGGTAAAATTGTGTTTTCTTTACCAAGAAAGTGGCAAGATGAAAACCACTATTTTCTGTTTCAAACTTTCACATATCAGATTTTGATTATCAAAGATTTATTACAAAAAATATCTCCCAAATGGAATAAATCCATGATACATTTATTATTTTTTTTCAAAATGCAAAAATCCATTGAATCAATATGAAAGTTATTTTTCATATTGAAACTGATGAAAATACACAACATAGTAAATTGATCCACATATGACAGCCTCTGAACTTGGTCAATGCTAATCTTATTTCCCGACACTGGACTAAAAATACATTCATCGCTCCCAAAATGAACTCAACGGGTCATCTTGTTAATGCTAAATTAATTACAGCAATAAAATAAAATGTCATCATGAACAAGAACAATATCATAATAGACCACAGAAATTCCAAAATTACATTTCCCTTACATTAAACTTCCAAAAGTGCATTAATCTTTGCCATGTTACATTCATTTAGTTGACTAGTGCTATGTGCTGTATTAACAAAAACATAAATACATGCAATATCATGTTCATAATCGAATGCGATTCATCTATTGAACGCGATATAGTGTAGCTTGTCAGTGATCTACAGCTCTGTGTATTAAATGCATCTGAATAATTTCCATCAGAAAGCACATGGAGATTTACTGGTTCTATTAATCACAGAATCGGCTTTACTGATAAGATGCACATATGACAAACCACATGCAATTTTTAATGCAGCCCTTGTTTGTTGATCACAAAGTACAAAGTAGATGAGGAAAACTTTTTTTTTTTTTTTTAATAAGTACTCCTTTAGACATCAAAACTCAATTACAATTTAAAAAGACACAACTCTCTGTGTCCTACCAGTGTGTGCTCGTCAAAGAAGTCAGTCTCTCTCTTCTCTGTGGGTGATGCCTGAGCACAGCTTGAGTGGTCAATCCACAGCTACATGGTGAAAGAGGAAAAAAAAAAAACTAAGTAAATGTCCTGAATGCAGCTCTCCAAATACTCACTTGTTGTCTGCTGTGCTTTCAGAACTAGAGAGTCTGGGAAGATAAAGCTACGTAACGTGGAGTTTGTTCAGAGACTCAAGTTCAAATTATATTCAATATCACAAACACCACAGCTGCATATTAAAAAAAGAGATGAAATCCGAATACATCTTTGCATTACATTACATACCATAACAGTAACATATTAAAACATATGAAGAAATAATATATATTAATATATTTTAATAAGTGTCAATCACATAAGCAATAAGTTAAAGTGTAAGTGGTTCACTAATCAAGGCAAAAGAATATATGACCCAGACTACAAGTTCACTTGCAACAAGCATAAACATGGTGGAACAGCATGAGATTGGTATACTCACATCAGTGCCATACTTGGAGAGAGCAGCGTTGGCAAGCTGTCGAATCTTCTCTCTGTACATCTGAGCCGCACGACTGTTATACTTCGCATTGGTGTCATTAGTGGTACAGCCATGCTGGCGGAAAAAACCCATCTGAGCACAAAGAAAACATGGGAGTGATGAAGTGATGTGACATGCACAGTGTTTACAGGCTAGGTTTTAAAGGCAGAACTGCATGCATACTATATGGTAAGAAAAAGAACAAACCACGTTCGTTTGTTTGTATTTAACACCATGTCAGGCCAAATTAGGTTTCCACCTTCTATTTTTTTGCTAAAACTCTTAAACTGTATTTGACTTAACTCTGTTTAAATAAATAAGTTCTCTCACAGGGTTAAAACCAGCACAATCTAATAAAACATGCTTCAGGGATAAAGGGACTAACCGCGTTGGCATTTCCTCCAACCTGCATACATCTCAGCTGAAACCAGCTCCAGTTGGAATCCAGTTCTGTGGATCTGAAAAGACAATATTCTACACTTTAACCAAACTGTCTCTGCTTTAACTCACCCTCTAACTCTCGCGAATGAATGAATGAATTTGACGGCATTATTTAACAAGTAGAGAAAACAACAGAGGTCCAGACTGACCTGATAAAGCTCAAGTGCACTCCCAAGGAGCGATGTATCCCAGAACAGTCGATGCACAGAAACACTCCATACGAGATACTGGCCCAGCTCGGGTTCTTAGCAGCACAGTCAAAGCAGGCCTTAAACAAACACACCACTTTAATAAAACTGACTCATAAAAACTCAAACTGGCATATGTCTTCATATGTCCTCTACAGGTTAATAACATGGGCTCCATGCTACTAAATGGTTGAAATGCACTTGAAGACTACAGACAGACAGATGTTCCATGTTTATGTATGTTTATATAATCTAAATTATGATAATAAAAGTTTCAAAATACGTCCAACTGATCTGAAAGTACATTAATCCGCGATATCATGCCCTAATATACATATTTTACAAATATAAATGATTCGATCCATCTTGGGACATTCTAGACCGGCATCTCCGCAGGTTTTGAGCTAAAGTTACATTATTACAGAATAATTTTCTATTTTTCATCGCCGTTTCGTCATTCTCGTGTAACAGACAGCCGGTAAACGAGTGATTTCTATCAAAACAGATCCTTAAGACCTAATAGCTTGTTAATATCAAGTCATTAGTGTTTGACAGCTTGTAAAAGGTCTGTTTTACAGGTGTGATACTGGAAGTAAACATGATGTGTTGATTGGGACCCGGGCCTCATCAAACACCGGTTTAGCGACACACAGATGACACGTAATCCAACAGGAAACACTCACATGGATGTCTCTGAACAGACTAGAACGATACTATAAACATTCACAGATAGGTTTCAATAAGATCTGGTATGTTACCTTGTTTGTAGGTATGGAGCGCAAACGTTTAAAAATGGTGAGAATTTCTGTCTTGTTCGGTTCTGACGCCATCTTGCCTAAATGCCAACTGAGCAGAGCGGAAACAGAAACCAGTGAGGATCAAAAAGACTAACCGGAAGTAATATTGGTGGAAAATAGCAAAATAGAGGTCTCTCTATGTATATTTATATCTAGAATAAAGTTTTTGATGTATTATGACAACTTTTCCGAAAGAATGTAAGTTGAACGTGAATAAAGTATTCATTACAAAAATATGAATTTTACATTTACATTATTTACATTTAGCAGACGCTTTTATCCAAAGCGACTTACAGATGAGGACAGTGGAAGCAATCAAAAACAACAAAAAGAGCAATGATATATAAGTGCTATAACAAGTCTCAGTTAGGTTAACACAGTACACGTAGCATGGGATTTTAAATAATATAATAAATAAAAAGAAAAAAGATAGAATAAAAAAACAATAGAGCAAGCTAGTGTTAGAGGTCTTTACACACACACACACACACACACACATACAATTGCATAATTAATGAAAAGAAAATAGAATACAAAAAGATTAGAAAGGTAGTTAGATTTTTTTAAAGAATAGAATTAGAATAGTGAGTGTTAAATTTAGAGGGTCAAATAAAGATGGAAGAGATGTGTTTTAAGCCGATTCTTGAAGATGGCTAAGGACTCAGCTGTCCGAATTGAGTTGGGGAGGTCATTCCACCAGGAGGGAACATTTAATTTAAAATATAAATAATATTAACGCACATGCGCGTAATTTGCAGGGGGGTTAGGGGGGTTATGACCCCCCCCCCCCCAAAAAAAATCAGATCCAACTAATATAACCCCCTCAATATCATCAAACCATTCAGATTAAAACAATATGAAATATTCAGAATAAATACTTTTGTTCGTTTTCTTTATTAATTTCATTTGCCAGCAAGAAAGACAGTATCATATTTTAAATAATCTGTAATGTACCCCCCGCCCCCCGCACCGACTACTTGGTATTACCCAACCGGCTTTCTCTCACTATTTTGCGCAGTCCCTGGGATGAATGGGTGGAAAAAGCTGACGGAAAGATGAAAAGGACACTGAAAGGCAGCCAGACAACAATTTTTCATTGTTTGTCGACACCAGCCAAAAAAAGAAAAAAAAAAGAAAATCCTGACCAAACGGAGGTACCCCGCTAAATTGGCTGTTAAGTTAGCTGAGCGTTTCTCAAAGTGTGGGGAGTAGATACATGACAAACATGTTTTGTGCCCATCTTTTTAATTACTTTATTTATTGACCATACACTCAAAACAAAACAAAGACACATTTAAATGTAAGCCTTACTTAACCTTTTCACACGTAAGTTTAAAAGTTTTTCAAGGCGACCGTTATTGATCGTAGTATCGCTTTATGGTTCCCATGGAGACGAATCATTCATTGCTTGTCAGCGCTGATGACTGATGATCTGCTTTTATTTCCTTTTTTATTCTAATTTCACAAATTTGTTAGCTATAGCAGGATATATCTGATATTCCCATTGTCAAATATGTGCAAGTGGATGTGTTTTGTTGTTCAAACACCTTTATAATGATCGCGTTAATTGAGTTGTATGCGCAACGTATTTTAGGTATCTATCTTATTAAAATAATATATAATATATAATTAAATTATGCAAATTAGCATGTTACCTTTTACACAAGAAAATTATTCAATAAATTAATTAATTAATAAATATGCCGCAAGTTTAACCCCCCCAATGGTAGACCCAAAGTTACGCCCTTGTTAACGCAACATCAGCAGCTCCACCGTAAACGGAAGTTGCGTCACTTCCTCGTTTGTGGCTCTGACGTGTCTGAGCGTGAGGCTTCATTCTGACGGCACGTTAAGTCAGGTGGAGGCCAACTTTTGAAGCACATATTTATTTATTTATTATTTTTTTAATACTTTTTTGTTGAACGGTGTTTGTTCGGTTGCTCGTAGTATCGGGTTCACTGGTGTTTGGCAGAGATGCTGGACTTCTTCGCCATCTTTAGTAAAGGCGGGATCGTGTTGTGGTGCTTCCAGGGAGCCGGAGTCACCGAACCCTTCAGCGGAGCCATCAACGCGCTCCTCCGCTCCGTCATCCTGCAGGTGAAGCCCGCCGCTGTCAGCTGTGTACAGGAGGATGTTAAATAACTCAAATATTGACTTACAGGTGCATTTGAGTCGGAGTTTGTGCCTGTTGGACATCCATAAGTGTTGCGTAAAGCTTCATGAACCAGCCTCGACAAACTGACAGAGATAATCGTATTACTATATTCATAAATGTAAATCTATCTATTCGTCGTTTCCAAGATGTTGATATAAATATTATTATTTTTAAAGAACACAAAAAAAATGTAATTGCTTGTAGGATTCAATAAAAAATACAGATTATAGCTCACTGTCAAATCAAATATAATGTTATATGAAAAATTATTACTTTTCTCCTCTAATAAAAGCCTATCACGTTATTGGAAAATTATTGTTATATCGATTTATTGTTATATTAAAATTATATTTCAGTACCTCACAATTCAAAGGGAAAAAAGTCAGAGTTGTGACAAACTCAGGATTGTTAATATCAAAATAAAATTCCGAGTTGTGAGATACAAACTTGCAATTTTGACATTTGTGAAAAATAATTGTGAAATAAAAAGGTCACAGTTATCTTTTATTTATTTTTTATTCTGTGGCAGAAAAAAAAAACTGAATTGCAAGTTTCAAGATGTAAACTTTAATTTCTACATAGTCATAATTTACAGTTTATATCTCAGATCTCTGCCCTTTTTGTTCTCAGAATTGTGAGATTTGTGCCCAAATTGTGAGATATAATCTATAATTTGCAAGAAGAAGAAAAAAAAAAACATTTTATCCGGTGGCAGAAACAGACTTTTATTGTAAACAGCAGTAGCTGCTTACTCAAAGAACATAGAATAGAAAACCACTAGTAAAAACAAACATTCCACAGATATTAGATATGTTTGATCAACTATTATCTAACTTAAAATTAATCAATATCATCTATAATGCAATCAACACTTATTCCGCCTTTTCAGCCAATTACAGCCTTTATTTTGATGAAAGATTAATCGTAAAAATGTCAGATTTAGATTATAGCAACATGTGTGTTAAGACATATGTGAAACTGAATGTTTGTTTCTTGGCTCTTCTTTTGCAGGAGAGGAGTGGGAATAACTCCTTCACCCACAATGCCCTCAGTCTCAAATACAAGCTGGACAATGAGTTCGAGCTCGTGTTTGTGGTGAGTGTAGATTTTCCTCCTTTCAATGCAAATGATCGAATTCTTCAGATCAGTCACGGCTGTCCGTGTGTCTGATGTTTGCCTCTGCTGTCTCAGGTGGGTTTTCAAAAGATCCTGACACTGACGTATGTGGACAAGTTCATAGATGATGTCCAGCTGCACTTCAGAGATCGATACAAGAATGAGCTGGAGAAGAGAGGCGCACTAAAGTTTCTGCTCAATCATTTTGAATTTGGAGATGACTTCCACATACTTCTGCGGTGAGCTAGACCTTTTCCTGGGTCAATAAATATACATTTTTGTCAAAAAAAAAGCATATTTTTGTCTGAAAAAAATTATTTTACTCACTCAAGCTTTACCAGCAGAGCTGTGTCCACATTGTTATTTTATTTTCAACACTTAAACTCTAGGCATCTTCATTATATTATGTGTGTGATTTGCAGAGAGGCAGAGGGCAGCAGCAAAGCCAAGGCCCCCGTCTCTATGAGGACTTTCAATGAGTCCCAGAAATCCCAGAAAACTGTGAAGTCTATGATTGAGACAAAAGATGGAGACAAAAGCAAGGAGCAAGTAGGCAAGAAAAGTAAAAATGCCAAAAAGGAAGGTGAGAAATGTGAGAGACGATTAATGTAGGAAACCAGTGGCTCTTTTCCCAAGCGACAGGTTGTTAATGCAACCGTTCTTTCATTTCTTCTCCTCAGCTGAATCAGGAGGGGATCAGGCTAAAGCTGCCCCGCAGACTGCCTCGAAGAAAGCTGTGGAGAATGGAAACGAGGGCCTGACCCAAGAGGAGATTATCGAGAGGAACCGTGCCAAGTTCATCAGTAAGCAGCTGGGTGGAGGAAAGCCAGAGAAGTCCAGGCAAGGCACTCTATGAATAGTGAGAAAAAGCTTTGTTTATGGCACATGAGGCCCTACTTTTGAATTTTGGGCCCCACGGGTGTCACAGATCTCAACATGATTTTCACTAAACATATCGGTCATCTGATGACATAGTTATAATAATTTATCCTGAACAAAGAAGATTTTTAAAGCAGGGTTATTATCATTAACTAAGAAGCTGCTTACAGTATACCTTATTCAACAAAAATCTTTAATGTGTTTAGGCCGTACATTTAAATTAAATAAAAAATTAAATGTATGCATTTAGCAGACGCTTTTATCCAAAGTCCATTGCATTCGGGCTTTCAATTTTTACCTATCATGTGTTCCCGGGGAATCGAACCTCCAACCTTGCTTTTCATAACGCAACGCTCTATCAATTGAGCTACAGGAACAGTATATTGGAAACACAAACTTTTGAATAGGTTTCAAAGTGCAAGTTTTTGGAAACAATATCAAAAATAAAAACATGAATTTGTGAAAACAGTGACGTCATGCACATGCATATTACGTGTTTAGTCTACAGGTATATTTGCAGACATCCTCTTTTGAAAATGCAAAGGAAGAACTTTTCTGTTTTTGTACAGTCGTCGTCACGTAAACATACCTTTAAACCATAAAAAATAAAATTGTAACTTGAAATAAAATAAGCATTAAATAAAAAAAATAACTAGTTAGCAAAGCAATATATTTCTAATTTTCGGTTAAGTTAAAATACTAAAATGATTAAATCTAATAAATAAATACAAAATGTATAAAAAAAAGAAAAAAAAAAAAAAAGTCAAAAACACAACAAAATACATTTTAAAACTTTGAAATATAAAAATTCCAAACGAACAATATAATAGTATAACATTTTAGTATCGTTTACAAGTTTTTATTTTGTTGTGTTTGTATAATTTTGTAAGTCGCTTTTGGGTAAAAACTGATTAAATGTAAATGTATCGTACAGTAAGTCCCCTAAACCCCAGAAGCCAAAGGGGAAGGTGAACCGGGTGTGGGATATGAGCGGGAAGAGGATTGCAGAGCTGGATTACAGTGGAACCAATGGAGACTCCAGTGATGCACAGAACCAAGACCCTGATGCCACAGCTGCACCGGTGAGCAGTCCATTATTACTCCTGACAGACGGTCTCAAACTCAAAACTTTGCAGATGAAACTGTCAGGTAACTGTGTTCCTCCCAGCTGATCCAGGTGGATTCAATGAAGGGTGACCTGCGAGGTGTCGATTATGAGTCCTCAGATGATGAAGATGAAGAAGTGCAAGAGGAGGACAAGGTTATGGTGGCAGACACTAACAAGAAAGGGTAACATTCTATTCAAATGTTGTATTTCTTCATCTCTACTCGCTGCTTCTGTGTCTACAATTGATATTGAATGTGCATTCTGTGTGGTTTCCCTGCAGAGGCAAAAAGGGTGGTTTCGGGGGAATGTTTGGGATGCTGAAAGGCCTGGTTGGAGCTAAAAATCTGACTCAGGAGGACATGGAGCCAGTCCTGGACAAGATGAAGGATCACCTCATCGGTATGACAAGTGCACATCATTCAAAAAAATGTTTTGTTTACATGTTTTTAAAACGATTATAGGGTTTAGTCATGGAAAGCCTGTGACTAACTGTAATATGGCGAAAATTCATCAAAATTAACTTTGACTTTGTTTCTGTTACCCTCATTTGTAAGTCATTTTGGTTAAAAGCACACACACACACACACACACACACACACACACATATATATATGGCATCTTAAAAAAGATACTGTAGTTGAAAATGTGTAAAAAATCTTTGTGTAAAAACATTTGAGTAAAATAAAAATGTCTTAAATGTTAAAATTGATATAAATGCATACTAAATTTAACAGTACAGTAAAGAGAAGCATAATTTTGTGATAAAAAAAGAGTAAAATAAAAATAGATTAAAATGCATAAAAATGATATAAATTAATACATTTAACTGAAATTGATTGAAATTGATTAAAAAAAGATTGCAATTAATCATTTGAAACAACTTTATGAATAAATAATACATCTAACAGCACAGTACATCTAGAAAAAAAATGATCTGATTAAAATAAGGATAATTTGATTAGATAAATAAGTACATGGAACAGTACAGTACTGTAGGTATAAACTAAGTAATAATTACACTATTTTTATATAAATAAATGAAAATTGTATTAAGTAAAAACATATCAAATATCTAATAGTACAATAATATAGGATTAAAAAAGCATAACCGAAACCTGATCCTGATAATATTTTATGCATTTAGAATATTAATTTTCCACAGTATAAACTGGGTCTTTATACATGGAAAATGTATTTTAAATTTTAAGATGCGTTCTCTCACATACGGATGATCATATTTGGGGATTAAAAACCCCACAGCTGGTTATCGATCCTTATAAAACTTGCTTGTGAGCAATACAGGATTTTGATTCATGACTTAATTGTTTTTTTTTACAGTCTGTTCTTTTTAATGAAATTATTGAAAAGATCATAAACGGACCTGATCAAAATAATGCTTCAAGATTTCATTAATCATGGAACTGTGTATACGGTCTACGTTATAGCTTGATCAAACTAATTGCAGTTTGTCTTTTCTTGTTTCTCTAGCCAAGAATGTAGCCGCTGAAATCGCCTCGCAGCTCTGTAACTCTGTGGCCAAGAAGCTGGAAGGCAAAGTCATGGGCACCTTCACCAGTGAGTGAACAGCTTTCACACACCTGTTTGTCTTGTCCTGCTTTCTGGCCTTCTGCTCATGTAAGTCTTCTCCTGGCGTTCTCTCTCCAGCTGTGGCCTCTACAGTAAAGCAGGCTCTGCAGGACTCTCTGGTGCAGATCCTGCAGCCCAAGCGGCGCGTGGACATCTTGAGAGACGTGCTAGAGGCTCGTTCTCAGCGCAAACCCTTCGTCATCACCTTCTGTGGGGTGAACGGTGTCGGCAAGTCCACCAACCTCGCCAAGGTAAAAAAAAAAAAAACACCTCAAAAGGTCCTTAAATTTCTTGAAATTACCCAATAGAAATTAACGATCTGGATTAACTTAAAACAGACTTTTGTTAAGAAGTGCTTGAAAAATTAATATGCAGTTGAGAATTTTAATGTATTCTGGTTTCATAAAAATGTCTCATTCTCAACAAGGCTGTATTTATTAAATCAAAAATACTGTAAAGACTGTGAATATACTGTGAAATAATATTGTTACAATTTCAAAGAAACGTTTCTTATTTAAATACATTTTAAAATGTAATTTATTCCTGAGATGCAAAGCTGAATTCACTGTCACATGACCCTTCAGAAATCATTTTAATAGGATTTGAATTAATTTAATAAGTCTTTACTAAATCAAAAGTATTTCTCTTTTTTTTTTTAAATTAACTGTTTTCAACATTGATAATAAGAAATGTTTCTTGAACAGCAATTCAGTACAGTATATTGAATATAATATGGAGGTCATGTGACTTTTTTTTTTTTTTTCTTGGTACAGATCTCTTATTGGCTGATCGAGAACGGCTTCACGGTGCTCATCGCGGCCTGTGACACGTTCCGTGCAGGAGCCGTGGAGCAGCTGAGGACTCATCAGCGCCGTCTGAACTCTCTGCACCCCCCCGAGAAGCACGGAGGGCAGCCGGCCGTACAGCTCTTCGAGAAGGGCTATGGCAAGGACGCTGCTGGGATTGCCATGGAAGCTATAGCCTTTGGTAAAAGACCGTGTGATTATTAAAGAAAGTAAACTTCACCCGGAGTCTTTTGTTAACACGTCTCTTTCTCTCTTGCAGCTCGTAACCAGGGCTTTGACGTGGTGCTGATCGATACCGCCGGCCGTATGCAGGATAACGCCCCTCTGATGACGGCTCTGGCGAAGCTGATTGCGGTCAACACTCCAGACCTGGTGCTGTTTGTGGGAGAAGCGCTGGTGGGGAATGAGGCTGTGGATCAGCTGGTAGGTGCAATGCCTCGTATGGCCTGTAGACGCGACTGCTACTATGACGTATCCATCTTCAAATGTTTCTGGATTAGGCTTTGTGATTTATCGTAATCGTCATAAAATCACGATTTGAGCGTGCGCGGTTTTTAAATTGCTTTATAGCACAATTTTTCCAAAGTATGCTGTCCACACCAATCAGAATACAGCGTGCCTTGATGGAGCGTGAGAACAGAACTGACCTGGCATATAGTCTGTTTTAGAGACATGTTACAACTTTTTGGTTTTCTTTTGGAAATCTGTTTTAAATTCACAATGAATGCATTTATGACTTTAAAGCATGTCTGTGTGTGTGTCGAAATCGTGATTAAATTCTTCTTCCACTTATATTCATTTGAAAATTGTGGACAGGATATTGTTCAAAGTAGAGCTGAAACAACGAATTGATTTAATCGATTAAAATAAAATATTTAAATAGTTGTCAACTAATTTAGTCATCGATTCGTTGCTAAATAACTTATTTGCCGTAAGCGGCTCATTTCGTTCATATTTTAAATCTGCGTTGACCAAAGTGTGGCAGTAATGAGCCACCGGAGGTTTTACTCAGCCAGTACAACAGGAGAAGTAGCGAATAGCCAATAGCTGGCCTCGTTTTATGTCACGTGCTTCCCGAACAGCGTCTCTGCAGCATTCAGCGGGATGTGGGCAGTGTTGCCAACTTAGCGACTTTCTAGACCCTCATAGCAACTTTTTTCCAAAAAAGCGACTAGCGACAAATCTAGCGACTTTTTTTTTGACAGAATTTATTTAGTCTCTGAGACTCTCCGGTAGTGCCGCACGAGCATGATCTCTCTCTCTCTCCCAGGGCGCGCACACGCCTCTCTCTCTCTGCATCTGCTCTATTCAGCGAGCAGAGAGGAGCAGCACTTTCAGTTAAAAAAAGATATTCTGTTGCTTCTAACTCTATTTTACATGCAAGTATAGCCGAAATCACAGGACAACCATTGTCTTAGTCTTATGTGTATGTGATTTCATTAGACAATGTCGTGAATAGGATTTTATTGCAGAGATTAACATCTGGAGCTGGTTATGCAGTCTTAATGGACCGCGTTTCAGTCATTATAATATTTATTCCGTTTCCATTTTGAAATAAATTTAGTAGCAGAGCTACTGCAAGAGATTTTTAGAGCTGTAAATCCATTTATCCTTCGCTGAAATTTCCGCGTCTTCAAGGAGAGAGCACGTCATGGTTGCTTAGCAAAGGCAGACGCCTCAGGGTCGCAACTGCACGAGCGCTTTGGGAACAAGGAGAAAGCGGTGCGCCTAGCGTTTTCTACGCGTTTTTAGGCGCGATATGTGAACGGCCCCTAAGACTTTTATTTGTGCAGATTCTCCAGTACAATGTTATTTGCAAATGTTTAGTCGTAAAAGCTGATAACATTGCTTTTTAACAGTTAACATTTACAGCTTTACAAACATGTTCTGTGATCAGTTTGTCGTTTACCAGTTCATAATTCAGTCGTGCAGCCTAATTATGACTGAATGAGAGAGGTAAATGTTTAAAGATATTTGAAATGCATTCACTGCTCTTTTTCACACAGCAGGTTTTTTGTGTGTGTCCGATTTGAGTTCCATTCAGGTTTCATGCCATTGGCACTTTATTCAAAGGATTGTTTACAATTTCACAGCATAAGCTATAAAGCTATTTCCCAGTTAATAATAAAAAAATACAACGCTCTGCAATATTATTCTGTTCTATCCTTATTCTTCGTGAAAATATGTTCTGAAAGATTCCTTAATTAGCTTTGTTCGGGATGTTAAACTACTTTAGGAGCTCTAAGGACTACAATGGTGAAAACATTATTTGAAATCTCCTTGTGAAATTTGCTAGAGTATGGGTCAGTGTTTTGATTGCAGAAGAGTTCGACAAAGGATTACTAACACATAATAAAACAACTCCAGGTATATTTTTGATGAGGATATGACCATGCAAAATGGTTAAAATCTCTTAAAAATCTATGCTGAATGATAAAGACCCTTTATTAATAATTTACTTAGGGAAAAAATGAAAAAAACTAAAATATAAGTACATAAACCGATTAATCGTAAAAATAATCGACAGATTAATCGATTATCAAAATAATCGTTAGTTGCAGCCCTAGTTCAAAGATTTACACTAGAGTCTTTCAAGGAAGATCGAAAGAATGCCGTTAAAGTCCTTAAATCATAATGGAAGATTTTTCTCTTTTTTTTTTTTTTTTTTTTTTAAGTAGAAATTGATCCCTTTCTTTAAACAAGGATGCATTAAATTTATCTGCACGGTGTGATGCTTCCTCAATATTCCCACTCTATCAGTGTGCGTTGTGGCTTGTTTTTTTTTTTTTTTGCTGTTGTTTTTTTTATTCTGTATCATTAAAATTTAGTTATTAAAAAGTCTTACAAATATACTGTATTTCATTTAATAAAATAAATAATTATTACAAAGAATTTAGGTTTCGACCCGAATTTTCATTTCGATGCATCCCTGTTAATTAAATGCTGTTCTTTTTACTTAATGTGCAAAAGTGTATCATGGTTTGCACAGAAATATCAAGACGTAAAAACAGTTTTTGTTTTCATTTTATTTTTAGTGGAAATTTAGTTATTTTTTGTTGTGTTTTTTACTTTTAAAATTTTTCGTCCACATAGATTTTTTTTTTTAAATAGAAAACTATTATTTTGAATTGTAATGATAGTTCACAATATAACTTTTTGTTGTCGTTTTATTGTATTTTTGCTCTGATAAATGCAGCCACGGTAACCAAATATCAAAAACAAACAAAATAAATAAATAATCAGACAGCCTCCAAGATATATAATTACAAAAATGGTTTGGTCAGTTTTAACTACTCTGAGAAGAGTAACAGGTACAACATGGCAACATCTATGTATAAGAACACTGAGAGACATAAAATCAAACACACACAAGGAGAAGATAATGCGGTATAACTCCATATCTGGGCTGCACGGGATATTCATGGATGGTGACCACTCTCTCACTTGTTCTGTTTCTATTGTATCCATTTGCATGTGGTAAACTGCTATCTGAAACCCAGTCCTGAGCTTCTCAGAAATATTCCACATCACTGTTGATGTAGAGGATGTTTGCTGCTGTGTTGTAGGTTAAATTTAATCAAGCGCTGGCTGATCATTCCAAGACTGACAAACCCAGGCTCATCGACGGCATCGTTCTCACCAAGTTTGACACCATTGATGACAAGGTATGACTCCAGGATCCTTTTTCATGGCTTTGTAACCGTTTATATGAAATGGATTTTGGTTAAGAGAAACTCCACATTGTTTCCTGTAGGTGGGCGCTGCCATCTCCATGACCTACATCACCGGTCAGCCCATCGTGTTTGTGGGCACCGGGCAGACGTACAGTGATCTGCGCAGCCTCAACGCCAGGGCTGTGGTCAGCGCGCTCATGAAGGCCTGAGATACACCACCCACATGACCTTCCTCTGCTGCTCCAGCGACGGTTTCGCTTAAGCTAGATATGAGACCCTCTCAGCTTCCTGTGAATGCAAACATGCTTTTCCTACAGGTTTAACTGAAATTCAGTTCTTATTTAGGATCCTCCTTTGTGTTTCGTTCCAGGAAAAAAAAAATAGTGTTTCAGTTTAATGAGTGGAAGGAATATCATTTGACTTGATCTCACCTCAGCAACCATTTTTGATTGACATGCAACACAGCCAATCAGACAGCATTGGTTTGGTTTTCATTTATGTAATGAGAAAAACTGTTCTCTACGATCAATTGTTCTTGTACTTTCTGCCCACCCCCCAAAAAAAGGTGGACTGAGGTGTTACTCAAATGTTATAAAAGATATATAATATATTCTAAATGTATTTTGTCTGCTTTTTGATTAGTGTAGGTCATTCAGATGATGGCCTGCAACCCAAACGGTCTCGTGAAATCAATACCATAGTGCCTCAAAACAAGTTAGCCGTTGTTCCCAAAACAATTCTGTGCAAACGCTGCCTTTTCTCACTCAGGCTTTCCATGTCTCTGGAAATGAAAAGTATTGTTAGGTTTTGTATGGTTGGTGCTTGAGGTTTAAAGGCGCCTCAGCAAAGAGTTGTAAAATGCTGCGTATACCAAACTGTCTGAAGCCCTGCGAAGTTACATATTTGTTTTAATTCATCAGTGACTGTCCTGCCACTCTTTCCTTTCAGATCCCGTTTTCTTAAAACAAATTCAGGTCTTAATTCTCTTTCACCTTGTGTTAATTAGCACTAGCACAGT
Source organism: Carassius gibelio (assembly GCF_023724105.1). NCBI lineage: Eukaryota > Metazoa > Chordata > Actinopteri > Cypriniformes > Cyprinidae > Carassius > Carassius gibelio. The sequence continues at coordinate 22,754,943 of NC_068388.1, read as the reverse complement.
GGCAAGACTGGACAGCTTCATAGAGAACATTTATTGTATTTTGAGAATGTGTAATATTTCCTAAATAAAAATGCTACAATAGCTTGTAATGACATCATGTTTGGTACTAGTAGCCTCTAATTGGTTCCTATACTGCTATTCTCAGCAATTCTGCGGAGGCCCGTTTTTCTGCCACAAGGGGAAAAAGATGTAACTGTCACTTTTTATCTCAAAATTCTGTTTTTATCACTAACAATATCAAAATGGCATGACATAATCTCAAGAATTCTGTCTTTTTTTTTTTCTCTCACAATTCCAAGTTTCCAAATGTAAGTGGCCTGCAAAGTGGACATCACAGGATATTTCAGCATGATTCCAGTTCGAAGCGAACGTATATGTTCCATTTAAAGTGCATTGAAGTGTGTGAGAGGTGAATTTAAATTGTATTAACAGATGTATATGATGTGAAGACGTTGCACAGTGCAAATCCATAAATGAATGTTCCGAAGTGAGGTAAACTTCAACAGATTTCCCCTGCTCAGGGAGTAGGGAGCAATGAACACTGTATAGGGACCATGTCAATGGGAACAGTTCACGCACAGAGCTAGCTTCTAATGATCTGATTATCTGAATCAGGTTTGTTAACAAAGAAAGACATACAATATGTGCAGAGCAGTGGGGCGTGAGGACGAATTGAGAACCGCTGGGAATAGAGCTTGTTGTTTGCCATTTCTCTGATCACAAATGCAGACATGGTTTTATGTTTACGTGGTGCGATGACTTTATAAGTCATTATAATCAGTAATTATGTCCCCACTGGATGCAATAAATGACTCGTTTGAAATGAGTTTTATGGTTTTAATCCTGTCTCGCCACTGTTCTGACCGACACAAGCATCAAAGTATGACAAGGGGCATAACATTTCCATCACACGCTAGAGGCATTCAGCCAATCACAAAGCACTGGATAGTTGACCAATCACAGCACACCTCTATTTTCAGAACAATGAGCTTTGTAAAAAAAAAAAAAAAACGGCAGAAAGGCAGTGCATACAGGAAAAACAATATACTACAGTATGTGGAAAAACGCATAAACACACTGCATTATACCACATACACAAAATAATGTTTTTTTTAGCAACATCATATGACCCCTTTAAGAATAAGGTGGGGGTAGATGTAATTCATGAAAACATATTCACTGCACATTTGGTATCAAACAGAAGCTTTATTTTACAACCGCTTTATAAATACCTAAAAAGACATTTATGGACAGAGATGATACCACTAGTTAAAATACAAAAGGTTTATAAACAATTGTTTACATAATTTTTTTCTGGCCAAGCATTTACAACTAGAAATAGGGACTGTCAAAAGTACAATAAAATGTATTGAAAGCTGTGTAGCTTGAGAGGAATGATGGCATTATATCATTATCCTCATTATTAGTCAGTCTCCTCCTGACAAGTTCAAGTAGATTCATGGATGCGAAGGTGCTTCTGTAAGTAAAGACTGAGAAATCACATGAATTTTGATTCATACCATCAGCTTATGATTTTACAAGTAGTAAAAGCATATTTTCCGGATTCTCACGCGTAAAGTGTAACACACGAAGTGTTTATTTAATTTTCTCCTCCTTACAGGACATATTTAGTAATTATGTATTTAGTAATAAATGTTCTTAATCATCTTTCAACCAATAAAAACAGTGTGTGTGTGTGTTATATATATTTCATAAAGCTTCTGGATCTCCCTCTGCAAAAACACACAACAATGTAATAACTGAAGTTATGGACTGATATGATGATTTTCTGTACACTTTGAATATATGCGAGTCTACTCAACTTATAAAAAAATACTTAAAATTGAAATGTCCTTTTCAGAGTAAAAATTATCTTTACGTATATCATGAGTTATTCATTTAGAAATATAAATAATTTTTCAGTTTTTTAAAGATTTTTTTAGTAATCGTAATAGTAAGTTGTTTTTATTAAACATATGCTTTTACAAAATGTTAATGTTGTACAGGAAGGATCCGATTATCTGATATTTTGACAGATTTATTAATATTGACAATCATGCAGGGGTCTCTGTAATATAATTAATTTTATTCTGTATGTTAGTCTCACCACATGACTTTGGTTTGGTGAACATAATTTATTCAAATATTAGTAGCAAATGCAAAAGTAACAAATAATATTTTTAATTATTTTAATAAAGAATTATGCTAAAATACATTTCATTAATTATTTTTATTTATTTTTTTCTTAATTTTGATATTACAATAATTATAACACTACATGATTTGGGGGGTCTTATTTTCTGGTAAAAATCGTAATTGTGATTTAAAACACTATTTAAAAAATATCCAGCTTCATAATTTGTAAAGTTAAGGGATTATATATCAGTAAGACTATAAAATATTCTAATATAAAATAATAATAATAATAATAATACATATACATAATATTTTACATGTTATTATTATTGGTAATTTATTATTAATTATTATTATTATTATCATCATTATAATTATTATAAATACTACTGCATCTACTAAATAAAAAAATAAAAAGGATCATTTTAGAAAAGTAATATTTTTAAAGCTACATTACTAAACATTTTTGGTGTATTTATTTCTTCATTTTCAAACGTTAAAGGTGCTGTAGGGAACTTTTGTAAAAAAAAATATTTTTTACATATTTATTAAACCTGTCATTATCTCCTGACAGTAGAATATGAGACAGATAATCTGTGAAAAAAATCAAGCTCCTCTGGCTCCTCCCAGTGTCCTATTGCCATTTGCAGAAACTCATGCGCTCCCGGTAAGAAACAACCAATCAGAGCTGCGGTCCGTAACTTTGTTTGTGTTCAAAATGTAGAAAAATGTATATAATAAACGAGTACACCATGAATCCATTTTCCAAACCGTGTTTTTGGCTTGTCCTGAATCACTAGGGTGCACCTATAATAAGTGTTTATATTCTGACTATTTTAGATTGCTTCGGGGGTACCGCGGCGGAGTAACCCAGTACCTTTGTGATTCTTCATAGACATAAACAGAGAGAAGTAGTTCCGGCTACGATGTTCTTCCGCAAGACGCAAGCAGTTCTGTTTATTAACCGCTAGAGCGTCAAAAGTTACCGACTGCAGCTTTAAACCATGGGAAGCCCTTAATAAGCACAGTGCCACACTTTTAAAAACACAGCACATTTATTCCAATTTGATAATCGCACTGAGTCATATCGCAATTCTGGTTTTATTTCAATAAATCCCTATGTCTCACCCTGACATTTTTTACTTTATGCACCGAAATTAACTGATCTAGACTTAAAAACTGCATTATGTCATAAATAGATCATCATTACATAATAAATTGTTATTCTGTTTTTATCAACATCATATAAACTTTATATAATGCTGTCATAACATGTCTTATTTGGGTGAATTATTTCAAGGACTGGAGAATCTCTTCCGCCCAGAATGCTTTGGTTCACAGTGTCCTCCACCTCGGTGAGAGCAGAAAACAGTCACTCACCATGACTTCTGTGTTCCTCAGAACATTCTGGTAGCCAGCAGGATGCAGCACAATGCCGCTGGGGTTGGTGTAAACACCATTAATATGAAGCACGCTCAGTCTTCTCTTCTCCTGAGCCCACTCCAGAACCTGCACACAGCCACACAGCGGCATTTCATCCTCCACTGCTCCCAATCCGGCTCCCAATAGGAGCATGCAGCTGCTTTCAATGACTGCAGGTTCTAATCAAGAGGCATTTGATGCAAAAGGTGCATAAACACCCATCTAAAGGCCGTGCTGGAAAACCACACACGGCCTGATGAATAAAGACATAGGGAACTGAATAATATTGTTACATCAGAAAAGAAATGTCATGGAGAATAAATGACAGGTTATTGAAGTATTTTCTTTCATTAATGCTGCATTTTCTGCACAGACCAAAATTAGACCTCCTTCACTATTCAAATGGATAGCATCCGATAAGGCAGTGTGAACTGCACTGCTATATAATGCAGACATAACTGGTACCTTCTTCTCATCTGTGAGATCCAGAGACTCCAGCTTGGTCCCTTGGTGGGCAGCGTAGATCTCTAGCAGATTGTCAAAGTTGGTGGTGAGGACCAGAGCGCCACTCTCCATCAACTGCAGCACGGAGCGAAGCAGATGCTTCCCAGCGTTCTCCATCTTACTCTCCAGGTCATCAAACACCTCGTAGAGGCAGTCTTTAAAAAAGGTGGAGCGAACATTTCCCGTGCGCTACAAAAAAATTTGAGATGTAGGGAAAAACAAATCGACTAAAGGACTATTCAAATAACTCTTATGGGAATGCAAAGTTACAAGAGTGAACCACAGCAGGCTTCCTGAAAGGGGAAATAAGTTTCATCTTCTTCACAGGCCTTGAAATGTTCTCCATGGAACTCAATCAAAGGGAATAAAGCACCCTAATTCATATTAAGGCTTAAAGGCAATGAAATGATCTTGATTTTTACACATGGTGATGTTCGCCAATGCAAACTTTAACCCTGATAATAGAAATCTCATAAGAAATGGAATACTTCAGTCAAATATTTAGGCTGACTGTAGGTAATTAGTAGTAGTACGGAGAGAGGGCTTAAAATAGAGGACGTTTGACAGCAGTGCCCTTGTCCTGCTCAGAATCAATCTTATTACACTGAGCTGAATTCATTCTCTGAGCTTGGCAGAGGCACATGGAAAACCAGAGAGAGAGAGAGAGAGAGAGAGAAGCTTGCAGAATCCACTTTCTTAGGAAGAGGCTAATTATCAGCAGTTATGATGTGCACTAATAATGCCTCTGATCTCAGTGGTGTAAATGTCTTTCAACTGTTTACACCTGCTATTAACCTCTTTCTCATTCTGATCATATGCACTCAGCATTAAATACACATGTAAAATGGGTGCAGAAATTTTTTGTATCAAACCACTCAAATAACATTTTATCAGGGCTCCAGACTGCACCTAAAACAGTTGTTTTGAGAATAAAAATATGCATATTCCGAATCACCATTGTTGAAAATATGATTTTAAAAAATGCATGTCATTTCTTTTTAATTGTATGTTCTGTGAGGAGTAATCTATTATATAATTTGTTGTGTTGATGCAATAAAATAAGACGATGAGCATGAAAGTTTCAGTGGAGAAAAAATAATGAAGATGATAATGCTGTAAAAGGAAAGTAGACACACAAATGAAAATGTGTAGAAGAATAGTTAAAGGTAAAGTTCACTTAAAAATTTAAATCTTAACGAAAGAAATTAAGCATTACATCGCCTGCTTACCAGTGGGTCCTCTGCTGTGAATGGGTGCCGTCAAAATGAAATAGCTAACCTACAAACATGCAGCTTTTCACTTCACAGTACATTATATGATGGACTGGAGTAATGACGGTTACTTGTTGATTACTGTGATGTTTTTATCAGCTATTTAGACTCTCATTCTGATGGCACCCATTCATTTCAGACAACAACAACAAAAATTGTGAAAATGACATAAAATGATTTAGGACCTTTAGACTATTAGTTTATCCATTACAGGCTTGTTATCATCTGTGACAAATTCAATATTGTGTCACCCTCCCTAAGGTCTACTAAGGTTTTTTTTTTTTTTTGTCTGGAGCCCTGATTGGGCCCACGTGAAAAATAACAGCACTGAGCAACAAGCATTCAGAAACGAGATGAACATGCAATCATTCTTGGAAGGGTGTGGACTTTTTTCGTGCTCATCAACATATTAGCACAATACTATTGATGTCTGAATTAAAAAAAAAACCCGTCTGAGTGTTTCAAGCATGACTTATATATTCATGCCCAAACATGTCAAAGTGCTAATTTATTTTGGTATCCACTGACTTCCTGCGAACATTACAAAGAATGCATAACTAAAGAAATATGTAATGTAGAAGCAGAAAGGACTAACGTCTAGCCCGCAGCATGTTGTTCTGGAGGCAATCCTAGATGCATGTTCAGATTAGCCTATTTTTTTGTGTCACTGTGGTCTGCGTTGCTCACGTGAGACTCACTCACACACGTATGTTAAATCACTGAAAGACCTCACACTAACAACAACAAACAAACCGAGCTCGGAGATTCACTGGGATCGAGACAGACAGCAGGCTGGTGTTTTTCTAGCAGAGTTGTTCTGTTGATGTGTTTTGTTCAGCTACGACCAGGCAATGAAACCCCAGCACTGGAGCTGAAATTCATTACCTAACTCCCTTTCACAGGCCTAATGCCTTCTAAATCCTCTAGTGACACTGATGGGTTTGGATGCAAATGATACTGCAGCCTGTCAATGAAAAACAGGGATAAATCACTGAGTGTTGTTTTGACAGGGCGACAAAAACAACACTGGTGGCACGTGGTTCTACGCCCCATTTTGGCTGGAGAGAAAGAAAGGGACTAATGATGGACAAACTCATTGTTGTGCTCTGCGGTCCGTGCATTGCTCAGAATTGTCCTAATGATCCACATGTTTATTAGGGATCAACAATACAGATTTTTTTTCAAGGTTTTTCCTTGCCCTACAAACCTTTCCTTAAACACAGAAACTGAAACATCGGCATAACAGATCACTATAGCCCATCAGCATCAGTCGAAGCAGCACACAAAGCACATTTCTTCTTCTTTGCTACTGGTTATTACACAGAATAAACAAACATGAGAAGGTATGTTAAAAGAAACAGTACAACATACTGAAATGTTTCTTGTAATTGCTCAATCAGTGTTTCAAGATTCATTAACATTCCAATATTTCCAGTTGTTCCTTAATATTATTAAAGAACAACGGACTGGAGTAGAAACTGTCTTATGTGCAATTAGTGGTAAGAAAAACTCTTACCGGTGAAAGTTTCTGGATAAGGTCATGAGCAACATGCACCAGGTTCTTGTCCTCTTGCAGACTTTTCTGGAAGCGGCGGCTCTCTTCCTCCTCAAGCAGATCAAAGTCATTGGCAGCATCGAGCAGCGCCTGGATCAGACCTTTCCAGGAGCGCAGCGTGGGCACCTGAGGAGCTACGGCTGAACTCACCCCCGTGCCGATCACCAGCACCAGCTCAGGAGCACGCTTCGTCTTCAGGCTGGGCAACAGCTTCCTACTCAGCCAAGGAGAGGAAATGTAAACAGGTCAGAGGAACGAATGGAACTATGCTACAGAGTTGCATGCCAGGCATGATTTAAACAGATTTCAAAAATATGATCTAAAACTTTTAAACAATCAGTAAAATGTCAAGACAGAAGACAGAATGACATGAGGGTGTGTAAATGATGACAGAAGTTTCACGTTAGGGTGAACTACCATTTTTTCCAGAGAATTGGAAAAGGTCTTTCTTATCAGGCAGTACAGGTCTTTGAAAAATCACACGTTCATAAGAACAAGTCAGCAAACAGGAGCTGACTTCAGTGAAGAATATTTGGCTCTCCCTGGGAATGTGCTGGCAGCAAAGCAAGACACGAACATTTGTTGTTTTCATACCTGGCCTTCTTAGCCACTGTGTCGCCATCGTCAGAGTCATGGGAAGGACGCTTCTCTGTCTTCACTGTAACAACAGAGGCCATTCGACTCCTGAGAAACACAGATCCCCAAGTACAAACAACAAATATTGACCAAAACGCTACACAACAGACAGACAGATTAATTTATATGAAAAACTACATAGTTTTATAACATAATTTCATTATATAAACCTAGTGAATTTAAGATTAGTCTTAGACCAAAGTCAAGTGCTCATTTATAAGGTTAATTAAGCTTAACTGAACTAATTGTCCTTTGCCATCTTGACACTGAAAGAGATTTATTCTCCTGTGACTGGAGGAACGGTTTTCAGGGTATTTAAAGCAAGAAATCTGAAGATGCTGCAGTGATTTTGTTGTATATACTTCACTCAGGAATTAACAGATGACAGGGTATCTCTCTTTTCTTTCTGTTTTCTCTTTGTTTTTCTTTTAAATTCATTTAAGTCTGTGCGTGTTTCTCAATACAAAGTACGCAAATTTTGGACTTGCATCTTCGGTAGTTCAGACGTTGCGCATTCGACTCGGGAGTGTGATGTCCGCGACGATGCAAATCTGTTAATACTGCAAACAGCAGCGTGCTTGATAACATCCCTTCTATGCTCGCCTTGGCTACTGCAATTTTCCTCACTGTATATTTACAATAAAACAAAAAAGAGTATCAAATACCACTGCACTCTTTCATTTTTCATTAAAAAATAATAATAGCAGCAGAAATGTACTTAGTTCAGGGAAATGTGTATATATACAGCCATTACAATAAAACAAAGTATTTTGTCAATTGCTTCTTTTTATTTTTATTTTAACATATAGATAAATTGAACAGACCAAAGATTACCAGTTAGATTTACCTAAAACAAATGATCCTTCAGTTTAACCACTAAAGAGACATCAGAGCCAGCGGCACATATCAGAAGGTCTAGCCGAGGTGAGAGTGCTTTGAAAAAGTATTACCTCGCCAGCAGGGACTTTCCAAAGGGGCATTTTTTTACCCAGAACTTTATTTAGTTCCTGGTTCCTGCGGTGGAAACACACCGAGGACCAGGCCAAAGTCCCTAGTTCTTGGGTAAAGTTCCTGCGGTGGAAACGCAGCTTCTCTCATACGCTATATTATATTAAGACTTAAAGTTCTGCATAATTAAGGGCGTGGCCACTTGAGTGACAGGTGGATTGCTGCTGCTGACAGTGCCGTCGCACCAGGTGGGCGTGGCTTCAGCAGCTAGCTCCTGCCTTTTTGCCCATTTTGGAATGTCCATGAGAGTCATGCGGTGGCGTGCTGCCAAGAGGGCGATGGCCTGCTCTACACACTTTTGTGGGGGGGTACTGTAATAATGTCAATTATGTGAAAAATAATGTGTTTATCGAACCACCAAGCATGAGAGCATGTTCTTGTACACCCCCAAAACAAAATCAAGTCTTTGTAAAACAGCATAATAGGAGTCCTTTAACCACTTCTATCCAACCGTGAATCTGCTTTGAGCAAGAGGTGGACTGGAGGTGTACCGCAACAAAACCCTGCCCTTTATTCAATATGTCGTTTCACTTGGAAATACATCACAACACTGAAGTCAGTTGCAACTTCCGGTTCACGGGTACCTTGATACTGATATTTTTCAAGGTACTGAAGTTAGAAATTCCTGTATCATGACCACTAATTCACATACTTTGTCATAAAATAAAAGTGGGTTTTGTTCAAAGTAGCTATTATCCACATAGATCTTTGATATGAATATTTTTTTGTAATTCATTAAAGTGGGGTACAATGGTGTTTCATGTATTCAGAGTTGTTCACAGTATTAAAGAGATGGATTCTCATGCTAAACATGGCCAAAGTTGTAAAAAATAATTTAGATGAATAACAGAGAATTTCTGTGCCGAAAATCTTACTTCCGGGTTGATCCAATTTTCTGCATTTTTTTTTTTTTTTTTTTGGATCGAGGATTTAATTATGTAGACAAGAGTGGAACTCCTTATATGAGCATTTCTCTCGGAAAAGCCCGCCTGCGCACACATTGACCAGAGGAGAGCGAGACCGGGCACATCAATACGCTTCATCGGGAAATCGTCGGCAGCACTGCATAGGATTTGTTCGAGAATGTCTCCAAATAAGTGTGTTTTTGAATGTGAGGGAAAGTTTACCGTGTTCAGCTTCCAAAAAGAACCCAGTGTAACATGAACAGTGGATGCAGTTTGTTTGTCTGGGTCAGCAACGGAGTGTATCAAGTGCGTTTGTTTGTTCTGGTCATTTGAGTGACGAATGTTTTATAAACAAGGCCCAAGTCTACGCTGGATTTGCACATCGTTTGCTATTAAAACATGGAGCCATCCCTGTGATAAAAGACCCCATTCATGAAAGTACAATTGCATCAGATTTCTGTCTTTTGTTGGAAATCAGCACATAAGTGAATATATATATTAATGGAAACAACACAAAACATCAGTATTATAGCTCCGCCCACAGCACGCCTCCAGGAGCTCGGCTTTTTCCGGAGAGAATCAGAAAGCTGTATTTTTCTTTTATAAATATGATCAAACTAAAGACTTTTTGGAGACATGAAGGATGCAGTACTACTCTATAGGTACTCAAGATTAACATTAGATTAGGTGAAACTGTGTATGTTATGTACCCTTTAAAAATTGCTGTCTAAAATGTAACTAGTAACTAGTGAACGGAGAAGTTTTTGAGAGTACTTTGTATTTTAACTTGTGTTTTGACACCAGTACTTTTACTTGTAATTGAGTATTTCAACAATGCAACAGTACTTGTACTCAAGTACAAATTTTGAGTACTCTTTCCAGCCCTGGTTTACATTTAAAAAGCTCTAATGAATAATTTTTGTTTTTTTCTAGACACATTAAATTGATTAGCTATATAAACTTTTTTATATATAATATATCATTGTATAAAATTAAAAAGGACAATCAGCTTTCTACCTTCATTCTGTAGGCGGCTTCACCTTTCCATGTCTTATTAGTCTGTACCAGGCCTCTCTTTGCTTTTATAAATATTTTGCCCTTCTTGAGGGATCAGCATCCTGTCGAGCCCTTTATCATCGCTGTTTCTCTGCTGCTGACATCTATGGAAATCATGGAAAGTGTTGATTGTGTACTTATTTGTACTGTTAGTGTTTTGTCCTGTACATGGAGATAGCGTTCAAAATTAGGGGCCAGTAAGAAAGGATGCATTAAATTGTAAAAAACTATTCCTCAGTTACATGGGGGTGTTGTATTACTTAAAGTGAGATATTTAATCATGTTGATAATGGAAGAAATATTACTATTGTATATATATTAAATAATATTGGTAATATTGGATAAATAGTGTTTAATGTTCTGACCTCTGGTAAAAATCTTATGTTAATGAAATCATTTAGAAAAAAAAAGCGTTAAAAATGTATTGTTTTATGAACATAATATAATATTATAATTACATTTATAGCATTTGCAAACATGCAACTCAATGCCTGAAGAAAGAGCCCAAGTCTGTAAGTTGGTTCTTTTATAACAGTTCAGTCTCAGTGAAAGTCAGATATGTTCAGTGAAAGTTAATAGGTTAAAAGCAGAGCATGCTCTATTTTGGAGAGGTGATGATGTGTCTGTGATTAATGATGCTTTATGTGAAGACACAATAGCATTACTTTCTTCCTCTAGGGAACAATCAACATAATGCAAATTAAACAGGTAGCTGTAGTTAAATAGTATTTTGTGATCAGACAAGTGACGAATCTTTTTAAATTTGCAGTGATTTCTGGGTATGAGCAGATGCAAAAGTGATGGCCTTTAGAAATGCTGTTTTTTGTTTCTAAGGATTTGGAGGTACATTCTTACACTCTTATCGGACTTTTTTCCAAATTCTTCAGAATTACTTTAACACAGGTAATATTTAATACTTGCTGATGAATAATTCCTCATGGGTTAGTAGATGCATAGTCTGTCTGACATCTAGTTGCTTGTGTTTTGAGGGAAAAAAGCAAAAACAATTGTAGGACTGTTTTTTAGAGATTTTATTACATTTATTAAATGTTGATAAATTATGTAGCCATATCCAAATGGTAATTTTGTAGGTGATGCTGCAGTGATCAAACACAGACCGAGGAGACGCATTATGGTATTATCCAGGTGTGATATTGCAGAAAAAACAGGACTGCATTTCCAAGTATTTGTTAGGATATTACTTTGGTTTAGATTGACATTTCTAGATAAACAAACACAGACCCATTTGATTCATTACTTAGTGAAATATTAATGTCCAAAATAGCTGCAGATGCTGTTTTTTGAAAATTATTTATAGCAAAATTGATTCTGAACAAGACCAGTTTAACATTCAGTAATTACCGGTACTCCACTGTATAAAGTAGAAAAATCAATCCTGCAAACCTTCACATAACACACGCAAGTATTCCGTTGTTGCATTATTATTATTATGTCAACACAGTCATATATAAAGTGATATATATATATATAATTTACTGGACCATCACACTGTAAATTTTGAAATGGATTCAGATTTTTCTAGCATTTTACAAAATGTTGTACATAGTAAAGGCACTGTGCTTGTTCCTTTTCTGCTCAATGAAAAAAGTAGTTGCAAAACATGTCCAAGCTCACATTTCAGCCCAAAATGGTACAGTATTGAGAATATTTATTAATATATATTTTTATTACTGTACAATGTAATATTACATACTGCCCAGTACGTAACTTTTAAAAAAATGTGCATTAATTAAAGAACAAGACATACTACAAATGTATACAAATACGTTTTAAAATACAATTTCAATGATATATCATTATTTTCTCCCTTTTTTGCTTCAAGGTAATGAGAGTTGGGGGATTATGTAATGTCGTATTTGAAAAAAATTCTTAATGATCCAAAACACAAGTTTCATATATATATATTTTTTACATTATATCACTTTTGGTCAATTTTGGTTTTGGGATGAATTATGACCGAGACTTGTTCTTTAGAGTTTTGCTTTGAACATCCTATTGGTCACAACATAACGGAAGAAACTTTTTCGATATCTGATCTTTATCTGATATTTTGCTTTGATCTCTTTTAAAAAAGCTGCTGAATCCATATAAGGGTGTGTCCTGTGGCATATTTTAAACATTACAACACAAGAAAGACTTTGGGTATCTAGGCAGGATGGTGCACAGTGTGTTTCTCTCTAAACTGAGATTGAACCTTCCCTAAAGCTGGTCTTTCCAATCAGAACGTTCAGCAGAATGGCCTTTCCCTCTCTGCACTCCTTTTGCGCCTTTTTGATGATGTCATCAAGTTGCGACTCATCCTCTCGGCCAATCAGGTAACCTTTGCCCCCATAACCGTCAGCTACAATATGATAATCTGCAAGTAGGAAATGGAACAGAACAGCACATGATGCAACTCATCACTATGAATGTTCAACATACAATATTTTACTTTAGAAAAGAGCTTGATCATAATATGAAACATTTTTGTTGATCGGAAGACAACATTTTACTGCAGATTCTAAACATAGCATTGACATTTAAACATGCAGTAAATAACCATTTAATGATGGTGCCAAAGCCTCTCACCTGTAAAGGCAAGACCGCAGGCCACGTTGCTCCCGAGCATAGGCACTTGTTCTCTGGAGATCTGACTCCAGCATGCATCATTTCCCACCAGAGCGATCACTGGGATCTGACGTGAGACGACAAGGGAGTCAATACAAGTTTTCGAGAGAAAAGCAGGTGGAAGCCACAGCGAGGATGTTTTTGAAGCCATATTCCAGCATCAGTTTCCACCAAAAATATTCAAGTTGGTTATAACAAAGTTACAGTATTCATTTTGTTCTTCAGAACACAAATGAAAATATTTATAATATTCTCTTATTTTATCATTCCCTCCATTGAAAGTTTCAATGGACTTTCAGTGCAAGAAATCTCTTAGTTTAGTAATTTCAGGCATCTTCATTTATAATTTGGATGACCTAGACGAGGTAAGCATTTTTACAAAAAACACATTTTTGAATACATTCTGAACATGATGCTGTAAAAGTTGCAATCAGTGGCTTAAAGGCTTGTTACGTTTGTTAAAGTTGCTAACCTTGTGACGTGTGAAGGTATCAAATTCAGCCACGCTATATCCGAGGGAACCATCGCCGTAAACGATCCATACCTGTCAACAAGATATTGGCTGTTTTTCACCCCAATAATGTGACTAGGGTTGAATTGTGACTAAATTGGTGCTCTGAAGAAAGAAAAAAATATATTTCACGGTGAGATTAAGACCTTACCTCAGACTCAGGTCGACAAAGCTTTGCTCCAAGAGCAAACCCTCCACCAACACCCAGAGTCCCAAAGGCCCCTGGTGCAAAGACAAGCCACAAGCCATGATGAACACAAACACTTTGAGTGGATTTGTCAGAGCTAGAAATTGTTGTGGAATTAGATTTGTACCAAAACTAAATTTGACTTTTCAAGAAATTTCCAAAACTATAATAACACTCTGAAAATGTAAATACTGAAACATGTTATTCAAATAAAATGGCAAAATCATGTATTATGAATATGCTGCCACAATTCTAGTACACTTGGAAGTAGGGCTGCACGATGTGTCGTTTAAGCATCAATATCGCGATGTACGAATCCACAATAGTCACATCGCAGGATGTGCGACATAGACTGTTGTAGTTGATCCGTTATTCATTAGCTGTATGGGCCAGAGAGCGCGAGCACGGGTGAGAGAGAGAGAGAGAGAGAGAGAGAGAGAGCGCGAGCGCCCGGCCAGCGACACACTAGATGTGTGGCGCAAGCATCTCAGCTGCGTGGCATGTCCGTTTTTAATTAGGCTCCCATGTTAACAGACGCCTATTTTTCACGTGACACGAAAGCGGGCTGGAAGCGTTTCCAGGCAAAATAGAATAGGAAAATATGTTTATATGTCATTTTGTACAGAGATAGATATTAATTCATGACACTTAGATGTTTGAAAGTCTATAGGTTGACATATATTCAGATATAAATGTAATTTAAAAAAGAAATTAAAAATTATTGATTTTCAAATATTGCACCTGTCACCGGCCTGTCTTCAAACAACACGAGCGCTGTCTTGCTCTCTCTCCCTCGCATTTAAAGCATTTAAAATGAGAATGTAATGCTCACCCCATTTTTGTTTGTAAGAAAAAATTAGATTTCATATCGCAATATATATCGCAGGAAAATAAAATATCGCAATGTAATTTTTTCCCAATATCGTGCAGCCCTACTTGGAAGTTTTTATGCTCTGCAACGTAATGCACCATAATGGCACAAAAATCTCATGTGGGCGGACTTAACAGCAGTCTACTCTCATTCGCTAGTGAGATTTGAATGGATAGCACCCTGACCTGAAAGTAGAGACTTAAGTGGTGCGAATTATGGAAAGTGATCTGAATGTGGTTCTCTTTTCTTTTTTAGTGGAACTGATTGTTTGTGTATTAGTAATTAATATTTAAGGTTTGGGTAGTCTTATACGTATAACTACTTTTTCGAAAAGTCGTCATCAGCATCATCTCCCTTCACAGCCGGACACTGAAAGGAACACTCTCTATTTTTAAAAATAGGCTCATTTTCCAACTCCCCTAGAGTTAAACAGTTCAGTTTTACAATTTTCGAAACCATTCAGCCGATCTTCGGGTCTAGCAGTAGCACTTTTAGCTTAGCTTAGCATAGATCATTGAATCTGATTAGACCGCTAGCATCTCGCTCATAAATGACCAAGGAGTTTCTATATTTTTCCTATTTAAAATCGAACTCTTCTGTAGTTATAATGTGTACTAAGACCGACGGAAAATTTTAAAGTGTGCGAGATGTGAATTTAAATTTGATTGATTTACAGAGGTATATGATGTCACAGTTGTTCGTGTCTAAAGACGCTGCACAGCTCAAATCAGTGTTCCGAAGTGAGGTAAACTTCATCAGATTTCCCCTGCTCAGGGAATAGGGAGCAATGAACACTGTGTAGGGACCATGTCAATGGGAACACAGTTCATGCACAGAGCTAGCTTCTAATGAGCTGATTATCTGAATCAGGTTCGTTAACAAAGAAAGACATACAATATGTGCAGAGCAGTGGGGCACGAGGACTTGAAATGAGAACCGCTGCTGTAACTACACAAACTAGCTGGGGACTATTTTAGGCACTGCATAATATCACTGTGCCTGCTGCACCCATGGTAAGCTTAAAGTGTTTTCGCCAGACCCAAAGATCGGCTGAAAGAATTCGAAAACAGTAGGAGGGATGGAAAATTTGCCTTTTTTCAAAAATAGTGGAATGTTCCTTTAAGGCAGCTAAATTAAGTTAATGTAAGATGATCGATAAAATCTATTTAAAAAAATCAGTGTAACATTTCTGTCTTTCTTTAACCCATTCAATAAACTATATTTCTAAAAACTACCTATACTGAATTGTAACTTGATCTTATATATATTAGATATAATACTTTAGTTTTAAACCCAGCTCAAAAATGATTATTTCTTTATGATTTTCAAATAAATAAATCAGATGTTCACATTTACTTTTTTTTTTTTTTTACAAGCACTTTTACACTTTTGTTATAAACGGTTTATAAAATACCCTCCCCTAAAGAGATATATTTTTACTATATAGGTTTTAAATGAATAAAATGGATAAGTGTGTGTAATGCATGTACAGTGTGCGGGTGTGTATTTTCAAAGAAGCCGGAGTCAGCTTAGAACTGTGAACATTTAAAAAAAAATCTTCCATAAGAGTTCAGAATTAATAGAGGATGATTCTATTCTATGGATAATTCTATTCTGTAGAATCAGAATTGTTTGTGGATTCTTTTAAAGTTGTTCAAATGTTCACAGTCTACAGACTTAACACTGGTTTCGTGTGTGACGGCTAACCTGGGTCCAGCCAGCGGATCGGGCCCCGTGGTCTCATGATATATGCAGCGCTGCCGACAAAATCACCCCCATCGGCCACTATGATGCTGTCCTCAGCCAAGAGCTCATCCACACGATGCAAAACACTCAGAGGGTTCAAATGCCTCTCTGTCTTCTCATCCGCTTTTGCTCTGAAGGCAAACATGGGCATTATGAGAAACTAAACGGGTAGAAGACATTAAACGTAGCCAAAAGAATATGGACAGACATCGCTTCTAATTAACAGGAGGGAATACTGCCAAATATTTGGTTGCATGTTTTCAGCCATGCAGTGTAGACATGATTGTTTCTCAAAATACTGAGAATCCAAGCAGGAGAGGTAAGATCACCTGTTAGCTTTCTCTTTGATGGCATCTCCCTCTTTCAGGCTCCTAGGCCATTCCTCTGGACATCTGTGTCCCTTCAGGGCTTTTGAGAGACGCAGGAGGAAAGAACCAGCATCGCCTAAATAAGTTGGGAAAGGAAACCTTGTTAAATAACAGGATACATGATATAGTTTCATTTTAGTGAATTAGTTGATTCACTGGTTACAGAGATATTAGTATTAAGGTATATGCTTTTATTTAGTGTTTCTTTAGTGTTAAAAGGTCACACCAAAGGGAGTTAATCTCTCCAATAGGAAAACACTTTGTTTGTAGTCCTACCATTATTTAAATGAAATAGCTAATGTCACCATTTTATACATTTGCATTATGTCTGCACACTATTTACTAGTTATAAGTGCTTTTCAGAAAGGTGGGCTTTGAAAGGACCGAAAGTAAAACAGAGCATTTCAGGAAGAGGGTGAAAAGAGCACAGTGTGAGAAACAATGTATTTTGTTAACTTTAAATTATGTAAATGTATTCTAGCAGACCGCAAAATATTACGATCTTGTAAATTAGTATAATATGAGCAATTTAATGTAAATGTATTTGCTCCACTTTTTGTGCAAATCTGCTAACTGTGAAAATAAATTTTAATCTCCATATGTTATAGTTACATTTTTATGTTTTTTAATATATTATTTAAAAGAAAAATGTAGTTGTTCACCTTGAATAGCCACTGTTGGCTTCCAGAACATGTCTGAGTTCTTCAGTAACTGACTCCTGTCTCTGTTGACGGCGATGATTTTGCTCCGTCTGTTCAGCACTCTTCCGTAACTCAGTCTGAAATCACACACTGTGCCTATGCACCAAACCAAACACATTCAGGAACAAGAACTAATAAACTAAGCAATCTAAATAGGGTCTTTGCACCGTGGTGTTCGGGCCCTAACTATGCAAAACCCAGGGTCCTGCACATATCCCAGTGGCGACGTTGCCCACCTGCCAGTAGCACAAGGTCAGCCTCTTTCAAGGCATCTCTCCTGTTCTGTCTAATGTGCAGTGGACTGTTCTTTCCCAGCATCCCTCGGGACATTCCACCCAGGAAGCAGGGAATGCCTAAAGATTCTAAGGCCTTTCTGTAACAGAAACATAGAAGGAAAAAAAAATCTAAAAATTGACAGTCATAGGTTCTGGGTGCTTTTGATCAATGATGTAAATCAGTGGTTGTTGTTGGTTTGGACTTAGAAACCAAATGTATTGGCTGATCAATATAATCTTTATATACAGTCCCAAAATTCTGGACACACATACTCAATTTATGTTTCATAGGATCTTTTAAATGATTTTGATCAAATGCAATTTGTAAATAACTTTTACACAGATGTGCCTGTGCATTTACAGAAACAACATTAAAAATGAATGGATAAAATGGACAGTGGAAGGTGAAGTCACCATACATAATTTTTCATTACAGTTTTAAAGCGTCCCAGGACTGGTTTCATGAATCTAGATAAAATATTGTGAGTGATACTAAAGAAGAAGAAACATGGATGGTATTGATGCATTTAGAATTTTTGTTCACTACAAAATTCTTATTCTTCACACTTTATCTCATACGTTGAGCAGGTGTTCCCACATTTTTGACTGGCAATGTATGGATTAATGTAATATGTCAGCATTACTGTCATTTACAGGAGGTGTTGTAGTGAGTAAATCTGGACTAGTGACCCAAAGGTCAGCATTTTACAGACCTGACAATGTGACCCGTGAACTGTTCAATGAACATCTGAAGAGAAGGCTACTCAGTTTACCTGACATCATCTGATGGTGTAGGGGGCAATGTCGCCTGACTGCCTAACAGTATGACGGGTTTCTTGGCTCTGCTCACCAATTCCACACACCTTTGGACCTGGGAAGAGTAAAGGGTGAAGAGCCACTCAAGTGCAATGTGATCTTATCTTCTGTATTTGGTGCAGAATTCAACATTTCAACATTTCCCCTTTAGATTTCTTGAGGTTTCTTTACTGGGGTCGGTTGCATAAAATATTTAGACTACTCTTACAAGTTAGTGATCTATCTAGTTTATGTTATGTGTTAGATTGAGACTTGATGATGATGATGATGATGATAAAATATTGTGTCATTATCATTAACATGATCAGTTGCATCTACTGTCTACCTTCCAATACTTTATATGCCAAAACAGGGTAGAGAAGTTTCACCTCATCCTCTGTGGCGTGTGGGATGTGAACAGGAAGTGGGGACAGATCACATGTCTCCCATGCTCCAGCAAACAAGTTTGATAAATGATTCTGGAGATACCTATAGGATGACAAGAATGACAGCTGTTTCAGTCATGCTAAAGAAAGTTAAATAAGAAACGGAACGTATAAGAAATTGGAGGCACGGCATATACTTTAATAAATAAAAATAAATAAATTATATAAAGTTTAAATACATTTAAAAAAAAATCAGCTAACACTGTGGAACCTTATAAATAAGAAACAACTTACAAAATCACTTTAGATAAATGGCATATATATATATAAATGATTATACCATGCAATGATTCTCCCCATCAGGCCTTTGGGAGTGTTTTTAGAGGCAGACTCTTTCTCCACCACATGGTAAGGGTACAGTGTGTCTATGGGAAACTCTATAAACACTGGGCCTGTGGAAAAGAAAAAAAAAACACTGTAGAATTATACTCACATAATTACAAACAGCACTCATTTACATATAATTATATAACTTATAAATGCAATTCAAGTTGCTCTATGAGATGAAACAAAACGTATGAATGTATATATGTATGAAATATGTATATACGTACTGCATGAAATTAGCTATTTTGACATTGAAACATTCTATTAATATGATTTGTGCAAATCCAAGGATTTTTTGTTTTTGTTGGTAACATTATATGAATTAAACTGAAATAATAAATAAAAACAATTATTATAATTATATAGAATTCAATTCATTTTTATGTTTTTGCTGGGTAACATTATATGAATTGAATGAAAAAAAGTTATATATATTTAGTCCAATTCATAAAGTTACCCACCAAAAAACTACATTTCCTTGGATTTGCACAAATGTACGCAGATGTACCTGGTGTGCCAGACTGTGCGATGGCCAAGGCTTTTCTGACAGTGGGAACAATTTCTCTCACGGTCCTCACTGATGCACAGAACTTACAGAGAGGCTTGAAGAGGGACATTTGGTCAATATCTTGAAGTGCACCTCTTCCCTGCAAAGAAACCATCAGACATAATACTGATGACCAGTGAATAAAGAGTATGATGCAGCTGACACCCAACGATTATTACACTGAAATTCAAATCATTAAAAGCCTTTCCACACCAATGACTTGAAATTGTAATAATTGTCATAATCATATTTTTCATTGTCTGCAACTTTTGGGTGCTTCCATAAAATGGATATCAAACTTGTTAACTACCAAAGAGTCATTCATGTTTAATTTTAAAAATCAAATCCTTGCTACCATGTTTCAAGGCTAGTTCCCCGAGAATCACACAGGAGTTGAGATAAAATCCAGTGTTTACACAAGACACAGATACAATTATGAAGAAAGATAAGGCAGTTATAGAAGTACAGTATAAGCCAACCAGAGCAGAGAGCTAACATGAAGGTGACATGCACATGAAGTGCTTGTGACTCACAGTCTGTACAGCACTTCCTGACCTGTAAGAGAGTAGCAGCGGCACCACCAATCAGAAGCAGCGGTGATTCGGCCATCTGAGCGTTCTTCACCGCAGTCACTGTGTTCGTCAGTCCTGGCCCTGCCGTCACCGCAGCCACACCAACTGTACCTACAGCAGCAAAACCAACGATTATCAGCTTCTCCTACTTCTTCTAACACGATGTGTCCACTTTTCTTTCGTTTGATTCAGTCTTACCGGAAAGTCTTGCTACGGCATCAGCAGCAAACACAGCTGTGGCCTCGTGGCGTGTGTCAACAATGCGGATGCCCAGTTTCTCACAGGCCACCAGGATGGGTGAGATGTGTCCTCCCACCAACGTGAAGACAAATTTGACCCCATGAGCTCGCAAAACCTCCGCCACGCTCTCTCCTCCATGTCGAGGGCTCTGTGTCTCAGTCTGGGAATGATACAATGAAATGTATATAGCAAAATATATTTTCATTCATTATGTGACTTACACACTGGGGAAAAAAATGATTGCAGAAGTTGTAAATAAAACAAAGATTATTGGAGTACATTTTACAATAAAATACTATTGTAGTCTTTCTACTTCAAAATATCATATTTAATGCAATGTTACTTGCTAAATTCATATATATATATATATATATATATATATATATATATATATATATATATATATATATATATATATATAAAAATTTTCAGGCAAATTTACTAACAATTTCTGAGTGAAATCTTTATACACCATTTTTTTTATTTTCAATGCTTCCAAGTGTGACAGAAAACATTAGGGCTGGACTTGGTTCTATGAATCAGTTGTTGATTGGATGTTGAGAACGGGAGGCAAATGAACGTGAGGTTGCAGGAGCGGTTTTAATGGACTAAATGATAGGAAAGTTCTGCATACATCACCAGAGATGTCCAGTTATGACATTTTGATTAAACATTGTGAGGTCAAAAAGATCACAAGAAGACCTACATCATGCATTTATAAAATAGGTGAATTTTCATTTAATGCCAACTTTTAATAATTAATGCATCATTTGTCCGATCTTTCTTAATGGATCAGTCGATCATTTTCAAATACTATGAATAATTTGTTCCCGAAACTGATTTGATATTTGAATTCAACTCACACGATCCAATCAGGGGAGCGTTTCCCAAAACCATAGTTGCTAACTAAGTTGGCAACTTTGTTGGTTGCAATACAATTTCCCATTGCCAACCAACTAAGTTGCTAACAGGTTAGCAACTATGGTTTTGGGAAACGCTCCCCTGATTGGATCGTGTGAGTTGAATTCAAATATCAAATCAGTTTCGGGAACAAATTATTCATAGTATTTGAAAATGATCGACTTAGTTGGTTCCCATTGCCAACCAACTAAGTTGCTAACAGGTTAGCAACTATGCTTTTGGGAAACGCACCCCAGAGCAGTTAGCAGCTCACTGGAGCTGTAGATCATCAGTAAGTAAAAACTACTTACAAAGTTCATTTCAATCTGTTCCCTCTCGAGGCGGTAACTCAACATTACGTCAGCTAAGACGTATATGGGAACTCTTCCCTTCTCCACTTTCACTGAAATCTTATTGGCTAACGCCAGCTGGGGACAGCTGGCCAATTGACGCGAAGCATGCAAATACTGGCAGGTAAGCGTGCAGTATAAAATGCATGGGCGCGAAAATTACGTCAGAATCTCTTTCTTCACGCTAGAAGTCTTATCTAAGTCATCGTGGAAGTTGCAATAGAGGACTACTCACCCTGTTTTTCCTCTCCGCATCCGATGGCTGCTAATGCTAGATTCGGACCTTCACCAGTTCTGTGTGACCTGCCTGGGATTCTCAGACGGACCACACTTGCGCCCACTGTACCGAGCTGCCAGTGCGCGCCCCTCAGAGCCAGAGTGGCTCGGAGGACGGCGGGAATGAGGCCCACTGCCGCCAGCGAGCCGCTGATGGGCCCTCCCCCGCCCGAAGACGAGTTTGACGTCGGCGTGGTGGACTATAGCTTCCACGAACTTCGTCCTCTTCGGAGCTGGCGAGGAGAACGACTCCATGTCGCTTCGACGTCGAAAAAGGTTTGGGCCTCTCAGTGGGACCGCCCCGACCAAGAGGGCCCTGAGACCTCCAGGAGAAGCTCGTCAGGGTCTTCGGAAAGGTCGTCACGGAGCTGAGTCTCGCTTGCAACGTGCATGACGAGCCTGTGATAGGTAACTAGACTCGTGGCTCCTCCAGTCGAGCTGCTACCAGATGGCATTTAGGCATGCAAGAGTTCGTGGTGAAATCGTGGGCTGCACCCCAATCGGCGCGCACCCACTCTGCTACGAAGGCCATATCACGCACGTGGACGGGACGGAAACCCTCCCGTCTAGGAGACTGTTACCACACACCTGTGCTCGTCTCCCTCTGCTTTTGGTCCGGACCACAGTCTAGAAAGAGCGAGTGCAGCTTCTGCTCTTCATGCCAGGGCAATACTCAAGGTGTTTCAGGCAAACGGCGGCACAGTAGCGCTGACGTCATCAGGATCTGCACGCGGCAACTGATCTCGCGCTGATTGCTATTAAGCGCTCTGCTCAGCTGTTTCACGGAGCTCATGGTCATCTTTACAGGCACCTATGGCTTACCCTAGCTGTCCTGAAAGACGCAGACCGTAGGCCGCTCCTAAACGTTCCAGTTGCTCCCTCCGGCCTCTTTGGTGACGTCATGGAGCTATTCTCAGAGACGCAGAAAGCGCGCCTAAGTATGAGCCATGTCATACCCAGTCGCTCACCCCAGTCTTCTTCTGCGAGATTCTTATGCACCGGGCCAGGCTCTAAAACCAGCTAAAATAACCCGCAGTGGCACCCCGCTCTGAATCGGACGCTCGTTTCTGCCAAAACCAGCAGTGGTAAGAGCCTGGAAGGTAACGTCAGGGTCAGTTGAGGATCCCGCGCCGCGAGAGAGCCAGCGCGCCATACGAGCCGTCTCCCTGACGGTGAAAGAGTGAGTGAGCGGGAGGCCCCGCCCCCAAGCGCCATGTTCATATGCATCATGTCCCCCATTTCCTTCGGGCGACGATTGCTATGTCTGTTTGAATGCTGTTTGTGTGAGTTCCACAATAAAAGCAGGTATACAATCAGCGAAAGAGCTTTACTGCCTCTTACACTCATCTCTGTGTCACTCGCCCTGTCTCAGAACAGTGCAGAGCCACAACCCATGATTATACTGGCCTCGCGAGAGTGCTAACACCACATAAACACGGTGTCACCCTCAATGTTCAGATGCATCATGTCCCCCATGTTTCTTCGGGCGACGATTGCTATATGTCTGTTTGAATGCTGTTTGTGTGAGTTCCACAATAAAAGCATGTTACAATCAACTAAAGAGCTTTACTTCCTCTTACACTCATCTCTGTGTCACTCGCCCTGTCTCAGAACAGTGCAGAGCCACAACCCATGATTATACTGGCCTCGCGAGAGTGCCAACACCACATAAATACGGTGTCACCCTCAATGTTCAGATGCATCATGTCCCCCATGTTTCTTCGGGCGACGATTGCTATGTCTGTTTGAATGCTGTTTGTGTGAGTTCCACAATAAAAGCATCTTACAATCAACAAAAGAGCTTTACTTCCTCTTACACTCATCTCTGTCACTCGCCCTGTCTCAGAACAGTGCAGAGCCACAACCTATTATTATAATGGCCTCGCGAAGGAGCGATAGTGCCAACACCACAAAGACACATGCATCATGTCCCCCACATCACTATGGGTGACGATTGCTATATGTGTTTAAATGATGTTTTTGTGAGTAAAAATTGTACTAAAGAAGCAGGGCGGGGCCCTGATTAAAAGAAGCCATCAGTGGCTGTAGAGGTAACGCGTCCGCCGTGTCATCTCATGGACGGTAAGAGGGCTATCCGGGGCGTTTCACCGTGGATACTGGGAATAATTCACGACGGATATTCTCTCCAATTCAAACGCAGACCTCCCCGCTTCAATGGCGTGGTCCCGTCATTGACTTTGCCCCAAAACCGTCCTGTTCTGCGACAGGAAGTTCTCAGTCTGCTCGAGAGAGAGCGATAGAGCGAAATTTCCCCTCAGATCGAGCGGAATGCGCATGTTGAATTATCTGGACGATTGGCTGATTTTAGCCCACTCAAGAGATGTGCTATCAGTCACGTGGAAACAATGCTTCGCCGTTTGGATATGCTGGGACTGCGTGTGAATATGCAGAAGAGCGTGTTTTTACGAGTCGGACTGTAACATATCTGGGAATATGTTTGGACTCGATGGCGATACAAGCCCATCTCTCTCTAGAGCATTTCATCGACTCTGCGCTGTTTCTGACTGGGCAGGTCGTTTGCACTGAGGGAATTTCAGAGGCTTCTGGGACTGATGGCGGCGGCTTCTTCAGTGTGCCATCTGGGTCTGCTACATTGCGGCCGCTACAGTTTTGGCTGTAACTCGAGTTCCGCCGAGGGCGTGGTCTTCGGTCCACAAGCACCTACGGTCATTCACAGTTGCGTCAGCACTCTGAGACCGTGGAACAGCCCGGATATGTTCAGCCCAGGAGTTCTTTTCTCTGCGAACGCGATCTAGGCTGGGGAGCAGTGCGTCTGGGCCTGTGGTCGGAGTCACAGAGAAGGTGACACATACCGTTTGGAATAATGGAAGCGGTGTCCTAATATCCCTGCAAGCCTTTCGGTCGAGATTGGAGCGGAAACATGTACTGATTCAAACCGACAACACGTCTGTGGTCTCGTACATAAATCGCCAGGACGGCGTGCGCTCCAGAGCTCTATTCAAACAGGCAGCGAGTTTCCTGTTGTGGGCGGACCGACACTTAATCTCCATAGGAGCGTCGCACATCCCCGGTACTTTGAACCGTGGAGTGAGCATGCTTTTGAGGAACGGGATTCCTCAAGGAGATGTTGGCTTCACCCAAGATCAGATCTAATGATTTGGGAGGGAGGAAGTGGATTTGTTTGCCACGAGCGAGAACACGTTTGCTATCTCACTCCCCCTGCTGGGAGATGCTCTGACATCGCGCTGGCCGGAAGCCAGGCTTACACATTCCCTCCTGTGAAGATTCTGCCTGTGTTGTGCAAAATCAGGGAGGAGAAAGCATCAGTTATACTCGTGGCCCCGAACTGGCCGAATCAGCCCTGGTTCGCGGACCTGAGAGAGTTACTGATGGCTCCCCCATGGCGAATCCCCCTCAAGCAGGACCTGCTGTCTCAGGCGAATGGCACAATATAGCACCCCAGCCCCGAGCTGTGGAACCTTCATGTCTGGCCGCTGCGGGGACCCTAATGAGCGGGACTCTCTGCACTGACGAGTGCTAAACACACTTACTGAGACGCGAGCATCATCAAACATTCGCTGCTACGCGCAGAAGTGGTGAGTTTTCACAAAATGGTGCGAGAACATTTATATTGACCCGGGTGACCTGTTCCGTGTCGGATGTTTTGCGCTTTCTACAGCACAGTTGGAAAGCGGGAGTTTGAAACCATCCACGCTGAAGGTGTATGTGACCGCTATTGCCGCTTTCGTTCCCCGGTTACGGGTAAACGATCGGTAAGCACGCTCTGGTATTCAGTTTTCTCAGGGGAGCAAGTCGATTGTGTACTTCATGGCCGCCCTCCGTGCCGCCGTGGGATTTTGCTCTAGTTTTGAGGGCTCTATCTCTTATTACCGTTCGAGCCATTAGCTTCGATTGCGGTTAAGGAGCTTCCCTGAAGACTGCCTTGCCTCTTGCTCTCGCCTCAGCGAAGTGCCTTGGAGAATTTCGTGAGTGTTTGGTGAATGATATTGCATTGGTTTCGGGCCTGGCGACTGTAATGTCACTCTCCGGCCGAGACCGGGTTTCGTTTCGAAGTCACTCAATACACCGTTTTGTTTCCCTGCCCGCCTTATCTGTTGAGCCGTCAGCCTCGCGTGACGCTGATGCTCAGAGCGCCAGGACCCTGTTAGGGTTTTACGGATGTATATGAATTGCTCGGGCGCCTTTCGTCAGTCGGACCAGCTGTTCGTGTGCTTGGTGGATGTAATAAGGAACGTGCTGTTTCTAAACAGAGACTTTCTCACTGGATCGTGGACGCTATCAAATGCCAGGGGAAGGATTACCCCCTCAACATCAGAGCTCATTCTGCGAGGACATTATAAATGCTTCCTGATGGGCCTGGTCTAGAGGTATGTCTGTCCAGTATTTATGTTTTGCTGCTGGCTGGTCTTCCCAGAACACAATCGCCAGGTTTTACAAGCTGGATGTACCCTCTGTAGCGTCACATGTTTTTCGGTGAGTTAAATTTTTATTCATTAAAGCTGTTATAACCAGCTATACAGTAGTTACCATGGCTGCTAACTCTGTGTTATGGTTGAAATGGTTTATGCAGCAGTCACCGCAAACGCCGTCGACTCTGTTTAACTCTCATGCTTGAGTGCTTATTGCTTAGTGTCTGCCCTGGTTAGTGCAGATTTCGATATATTGCTTGAAGTTATGCATATTTTGTTAGGGTCGGAGCAGATGTCTCATTGGCCTAGTTCCGCCTATCAGATGCAAGCACTCTTAGCGACACGGCCATTGGCTAGAACTGTACTGCTTGTGTGAGGGTGATTGACTCCGTTCAGGGCTTATCTTCACTGCTCTCACGGCGGGATTTTATACAGTTCCCATATACGTCTTAGCTGACGTAATGTTGAGTTACCGCCTCGAGAGGGAACGTCTCCGGTTACTATCGTAACCTCGGTTCCCTGAGAAGCGGGAACGAGACATTACGTTAGCCGCCGTGGTCGCTGTTTGATCAGCTGTGCTAGGGTTCAGTCGTGATTCTGACGTAATTTTCGCGCCCATGCATTTTATACTGCACGCTTACCCGCCAGTATTTGCATGCTTCGCGTCAATTGGCCAGCTGTCCCCAGCTGGCGTTAGCCAATAAGATTTCAGTGAAAGTGGAGAAGGGAAGAGTTCCCATATACGTCTTAGCTGACGTAATGTCTCGTTCCCGCCTCTCAGGGAACCGAGGTTACGATAGTAACCGGAGACGTTTTCACACAAAGATATCAATTGACTTTGGAAATGTTTAAATAAAAATAAATCCTTGTTTAAAAAAATTGAATGCCAGTCAAATCTTATTTTGTTCCTTTGTTCTTCCAAAAAAATGAACTAGACAGGGTTTCTGCAGAGACACTCATTACCGGTTTTACTTGTTCACTTATTCATTACAAATAAAACCATAAGCTGTCATATACATTTCTGGCAATGCAATACAAATGTTTTATAGGTGAAAAATTGCTTAGTGTTGGGAGTCTGGCCAGGTGACAGCAGGCCTGTTATTAGAGCATTACAGCACCTTTTGCTTTGGTGAAAATACATAAATAAATCAACAATAACCCAAGTCCTGCTGTTGTTGTTACGCAAGAGTAGCCATACTCGTGTACACCTGACACACACCCTTGTGCAAAACTGTGCTTCTTCACCTGGTAGTTTACAAATTACAATTGTTTTATAGTTATGAAACATGCATGTTATTATTATTGTGAAAGTCACTACTAGACTACACAACTACGTTGTGAAATGTTTATAGATTATAATGCAGATTCGTCACAATGTTCCATACCTTATGAAACAGTTGGTAAAGTAAGCCCAGTTTATAAGATGCAAGGATCACAGCCCCAAGGACAGCACCCAGAGAGCAGCTCAAAACCACGGTAATGTCCATCGCTAAAGTGGGTTGGTGGTTTACGACCTAAAGTCCACCTGTCCAGCAAATGCAGGAAAACAAGTGAATCAGCAAGCCGCTAACAGTGCCGTGGGTTTCAAAATCGACTTCTCCCGTGGGCAAAAAAACGAGACAGCGGTTATTATTCAAAACGCTGTCGTGTATGGTGTTGTTATGGCCTAAATAAGGTCAGACAACACCGTACCTGCCAGCTCTTCCTCCCTGCTCCAGTTGCTGCTGAGGCTGATGAATGCACTCCTGTTGACGGCGTCAGGAAAACAAACAGAAAGTACTGAATGGAACGAGTGAGAGCGTGTTACGCAATGGGCGGAACAACTGTTACGCTTTTTGCGTAGTTGCCTGTCCTTTCACATTCAGCGCACTCAGTTAATTATCTTTGAGAATAGCAGGCTGCGCCATACCGTGATTGACAGCGCAGTCATCCAAACGGAGGCTGGAACGTATCTCTGTTACTCTAGTAACGTACTGTACAACCACCAGGAAACACATGAGTAGTGTCATTGATAGGTTGCTGTTTTTGTTATTTTTTTGTTTGTCTGTGAGAGACCACGGTGAGAACATTTTTTCCCCCAGAAATAATTATTTAAATTGAAGTGTATAAGTCATTTTCATACAGTGGTATTGTTTTTGGAGTTAATAATATATTAAAACTAAGGCGTAAAGTTAGCAACATATACGCAAAAGCTCTAAAGACGTTATCCCCAGGATTCACAGGCTTAATCTAAACCCTGTCTGTGACCTACATAATATAACATATTTGTGATTTTGCTGTAAACATGTTTTATAATGCATAACTAACAGGGGAGCTCCATTAAGTACACGACTCAATAGTGGATTTACATAAACCATATATACTTCTTGAAGACTATTACTAAAATGTCTATTTATCATCTGACTGGATAATGTTTGGTAACAGACATGGAACAGGTGTCTGAGTGATGTATGTGTGACATTGTGTAGAATTCACTTTTGTCAACACTGCTTTAGATGAGTCTAAGTCATGTAAACAAACAAATCTACCTAAAGTAACTAAACATAAGTTATCTATTTTATTTGTCCATTTGCAATATTGATAATTTAAGGAACATATGTGTTAGACAAAAAGTGAGTTACATCAGTTATTAACTCAACATTTAAATGCAGTATATCACAGATATATGACAGAGGAGACTGAATCTTTTCTGGATGTTACAGAGACAGATGAGACGTGTGTTTATCTGCTTCAGAGAAACTGATGAAGCAATGCTGCCATCGCGGGGTTTGTGTAAGTACACTACAAAAATAAATGCAACATTTTAAATCTTAAGTTGTATTTTATTTTAATGTAATTTTATACAACTATTACACCTCTTTTCTTATTCTTGATTTCTGTGCATTTGCTGCAGATCTTTTGTGGTGGAGCAGGACCTGCAAGGAAAGGTGAAAAAAGGGAAAACCTGAAACAAAAGAATAATGTAATGACCTTTTGTATTGTGTATGTGTATTTTTGTAGGACATGAACATTTCTGTAGACTGGTGTGGGCACTGAGGATGGAGAAGACCACAGCATCATCCTGGAAATGATCGAGAGTCACAGATGAGATGCTCCCTCACTTCACCTGCCCTTTGCGGTCTCATCAGGACCAGATGCTACTGTTGTGTCTTCATCCTCAGTTTGAATACCAGGGAACACTTGTTAGGTAAAAACTGTTAGTCTGAATGCACTGTAAGTCACTTTGGATAAATTTATAATTTATTTATAAATTTTAACCACTTTAGTGGTTTAGCCCACTACAAAAATAATAAATCAATGCATGTACAACTCTGTGTAAATGTTTTTCAGGTAGTCGTGCTCATGGGGTGCAGGCACACGAAAGTTTGGAGCAGACACAGCAGTAAGATTGTCCTGCACGTGTTCTTCTGCTCTAGCTTCAAGGTTGTGTGGTTCAGAGAGCTGTCATCAAGGTCTTCCTCATCCTGTTGCTCAACGACATCCGCATTGAGAAGAGTGAGATTGTGAAGTGCAGCAGCAGAACTGTATCAGCTGTGTTCAGATGGCAGGAGGATGTTGGGTTCACCAAGGATGTGTTGTTGACTTGTATATGTATGCATTTATTGTGATGCTTACTTTTATACATAGTTTTAATCATTTAGACATTTTTTTTTTTGTTCTCAGTAAATAAAATGTAAATATTTTATCCATTCATGTATTAATTGCTTGACTAAAAATTGATGTATTCACATCGACTGCATTTGTTTACCTAGTATATATTCATAGCTATGTCACAAAAGAAAATAAATGTAGCTTATTTTACTAAAATATAATTAATTTTTTTTTATATATGATTATTGGTTGCCATTTATCGTTATTATTGCATGTAAGTGTTGGGGTGGGCAAAATATGCAATTCATTATGGGGTAATTTTAATTTTTGAATAGTAATACTTACATTTTTAGAGTATCAAATCAGCAGTCTTCTACAAAGGTGAGATCTTCGAGCAGCTGATCGAAGTACCCCTTTGTGCAGATACTGCAGAGCCGCTGTGTGACGTTTGTGCACCCGACCCTCTTTTTTATTGTTATTACCAAATTATTACATAAAAGATCATGGTAAGACGGTTGTATCTAACAATAAACAATCATAGTCCCATAAAACAGTAAATAAAAAAAACAATTAAATTTTATTGTTAAATAATTGAAAAAAATATTCAAGAGATAACGATTTTGGGTTTTCTAACAATAGAAAAATGCTTTAAGGATAACACTTGATCAAATTAGTGAAGTTAAAAATATAAAAAATTCAAATCAACAGTATTGGCTTTACTACAATCGCAAAATAAAAAGGCAGCCGTTTCTTCAACAATACTACAACATGGGCAATGTTCTTCATTATCAAGATACTTACAAATACATGAATTAAACCTGTCACTTATATCTTTTACGTTTTTGTGCTTGTTTTAACTTTGTAGGTCACATGATCAACATAGCCGATGATGATATACAAATGGCATTCATACTTCATACATATGCATTTAGGCTGTAGAGTATGTACTCTTTTAGCTCTCGTTACTTATTGAAATTAAGTGCCTAATTAAAGGGTATGCGGTTTCGACCGCATCCCGACAAAATCTCGTTTTGACATCTAGCGTGGTTCTGTGTGATTTGAACAACTTCAAGTTACGCCCCTGTCTTGCAGTCTGCAGACAGACCCTTCTCGGGGACTGAGAGCTCTCAGACTAAATCTAAATTATCTTAAACTGTTTTCCGAAAATAAATGGAGGTCTTACTTGTTTGGAACAACATGAGGGTGAGTTATTAATGATATAATTTTCATTTTTGTGTGAACTAACGCTTTTACTGTATCTTATAATGTTAAGGTCTTAAGTTGCGTTTAAAACACTCAGCCTAGATAACAGCTCGCCGATGCCGAGTCTGAGCCGAGGGTGCCACAGAGCAGCAGAGCTCAGGCCGATTACTACACGCTATCTGGGGCTGTCTCCACTGGAATCATTAGAGCATAATGAAGTTTATTACCTTCATTCATTATATAGTTGCATTGCAAGGGGTGGTGAATTAGTTTATCCCATAAGAATTGTACACCACATCATATAGGAATGTCTAGCAAACAAAGGGTTTTCCTTCCTGCTGCCTCTAGAAACCCATAGGTTGTAGATTACATTTGTATGTTATATAAAATGAAAGTATGGCCAGGAAATTCTGGACATATTAGGAATACACTGATGTATTTAATGTTAAGAACATATCAAAAGTATGTTTTGGGGATTATTGAGTTGTATAAGGACCATATGGCATATATTGTTTTTCAGGAAGATTGTATGACAATCTGTTACGTATTGTGTCGGGGCGAAGAAGGACATGACGCAAAGATGCAGGTAAGTTCCCCGAAGGGTGCATTTTATTAATGGAAAGGCTGTGAAAGGGGGTTGGCGTTAGACAAGTTGGTGCTCAGTGCTTGGCTTCCTTTTCAATTCGTGCACTGTGTGGTGTGGGTCCATGCTCTCCCGTGTGTGGTGGGGCTGACAGTCACACACTGCTCTTTGTAGAAACAATAGAAGATGGGGTTAGCAGAGTCTTGCAGAGGAGCTCAAATGGCATGAAGCTGGTGGAGGCTTGAGGGACCTCTCGGACACCGAAGAGCACGTAGGGTAGCATCTTGTCCCAGTCCCGCTTATCTTCGGCCGCCACTCAGCACAACATCTGGTTTACAGTCTGATTAAAATCACTCGATGAGCCCATCAGTCTGGGTGTGGTACACCATGGTGCGGAGCTGTTGGACCTTTAAGAGCTTACATAGGTCCGCCATCATCCGGGACATGAACGGGGTGCCCTGGTCAGTCAGAATCTGGGATGGGATGCCAACCCTGCTAAACAGAAGGAACAGCCCCTGGGCAATGGCTTTCATTGTGGCTTTATGGAGGGGGGTGGCCACAGGGTAGTGGGTGGCATAATCCACGATGACTGTGCACGAGCTGGGGGGAGGGGACCAAGGTGATGTCCGTTGGCAGGTTGGGCAGGCCTGACAGAACTGCCTGACTTCAGTCTCCAGGCCCAGCCAGTGGAATCGGCCGTGGAGGCACTGTGTCGTGTTCTGTCACCATGCACACAGGTGATGGGCAGCTTCGTTTGGCTTCAGCTTGTGGAGGTAGGACCAGCGTCTTGACCAGGCTGACAACATTGCTGGAGTCAAGAAGGGCGAGGAACGGGTGATCAATTACTTTCACTTCCGCCCACGGCGCATTCTCCGTGTGCACAGTGCAGCCTGCCAGCCAAGGTCATCCCAGAGAGTGGGGCGCTTCGGTTGGCATGGGCTCATCTTGAGGGCCAGGAACCGCCGGCCTGGTCACTGGGTGCCCTCTGGCATTTGCAGCTCCTGGATCAGCCTTCGGGGAAATGGCGGCGCTCTCTCCCCAACCTCCCGGTGTTGGGTGGCCGCCGCCAGCACAATGGTCTTGACCAGCTCATCAATGTTGGACAGGTTCCGCATACTGGCTGCCTGACGAAGCGGGCAGGGAAGGACCTGAAGGAGGTGGTCAACCACAACACGCTTCGCTACCATCACGGTGGGACCCCCGGCCAGAAACTAGTGCTGGGCAAGGCAAGAGAGGTTGGCAGCTTGAGCCCGGGCCAGCTGCTGTGGGTCGAAGGTCCACTCATTGAAGAGTTGGGTGGCGCTGATCGGCGATAGCCCCATCCAGCCCAGTATCTCCTTCTTCAACTCCTTGTAGGAAGCGCTTTGTTCTGGAGGAAGCGCAAAGTATGCCCATTGTGCCTCTCCCGTTAACAGCAGGGCAACGATCCGTGCCCACTTGTCCTTGGGCAACACCTTTCGTTTGGCCATAGATTCGAATATCTGGAGATCTATCATTATGTCATCATGCACGGTCATTTTGGGCAGCAACTGCTTTGCCTGGACACGGGCGTCAGGTAGCGGAGTTCACGGGGCAGTGGCCAGATGGAGCGCGGCGAGCTCATATTTGATTTCCCTTGCCAGGAGGCCATGTGCTCCATAATTTGCTGCTGGCGGATGCTCACCTTGGTGAGGTGTTTCAGCAGCTCTTCCATCCTTGGGGGAGGAGCGCCACCTGGGGGAAACAGAGAAGGTACGTGAGCCACAGGGGAAATGAGAAAAATGTTTAAAAATCCAAACTAGTCCAAAAGGGGTAACACTGCGTGTGGAGGGGCCGTCGATGACTTCTTCACTGTCCTGCCTCACCAGTGTGGTAGGGTGAAGGAGGACACGACACGAGGATGCAGGTAAGTTCCCAGAAGGGTGGATTTTATTAATGAAAAGGCGGTTGGCGTGAGGCGGTTTTTGTGCTCAGTGCTTGGCTTCCTCTTCAATTGGTGTGCTGTATGGTGTGGGTCCATGGTCTCCCTTGTGCGGTGGGGCTGGCGGTCACACACTGCTCTCTGTAGAAACAATAGAAGATCGGGTTAGCCAAGTCTTGCGGAGACATCTCTCACGTCTGTGTTAGTTTGCTGGGTTTATGTAGCCAAAACTTGATGGGGTGCAGGTGTGGCCACTCAGCCCGTGACAAGCAGGTGCAGGTGTGACTGCTCAGTTTCCAGGGCGACGCTGATGAGTGCTCGGGACACAAGTCACAGTATATGTTAAACAAAGAAGAGCACTAGTGCCCCATGCTGGTGGATATTTACTTTTGAGCTGGCTAGCTTGTTGATGTTTTGGTGCATAGCCACCAAGACATTATTAAACTTTTGTCTTTCTCTTAATCGTGGCTTCAATGAGTCAAAAAATGACCTTTCTGCTTCTTCGAAATCCCACAGGTGGCTGCTCAGCCACAACAATTAGCTGATGAGGATGGGATCATTAACGAAAGAGAAGGACTTGTAGTCAGCAAAGATGGCAGTGATTATCACGGAATCAGGCCTGTGTTTCATAAAAGCTGCCGAGAGCTCTGTGGATTATGAAGATCATTTTGTCCATGGAGGCCAACATAATTGAAGAAGACTGGCAATACGCTGTTTTTCTGTCTGTGCAGTGAAAATAAATTTTCGTTGCTCAAGGATTTATTGGCACCGAAAAGACCACCAGAATCATCATTAGATGACATTTTGAAAGTGCTCAGAGACTTCTATATACCAAAGAAAAATGTCTTGAAAGATATAGTTTTCGTGCACAAAAACTGCTGAATGGGGAATCCCTGTCCGAATATGTGGCTGTGCTGAAAGGATTGGGCTAGTTTTGAGAAGCAAGTGGGCAGGATTTGTTTTGAAAACCTGGCAATCCTGATCTGAACGCACATGCTGGAGATGTACTTCACAGAACGCCTTTACTGACGAGATGCGAATGAAAATCGTATTCGATTTTTTGCACAGTCCTACCATCTAGTTAAAAAAGCTAAACAGCATTGCCCTTTGTGTAATAAGTTACAGAATCTGTTAAACGCACCAACTTAAATAACAAAATACACACACTTTACTGTGGTCCATAAACAACGCCTTCTCCAGACAAAGAGGGAACTGCTCCATCTTCCAATAATATTTGTGCAAATACGGCATTAAACTGATTGAGATTGAGGAAGCTGTCCTCAGCAAAATGTGCTGCACATAGTTTTACATAAGGATTATAACTTTCAGGAACCGAGTTATAAATTGTAACCATTGGTCTCTAAGTGTAACCATTGATCCCTCTTAACATCCTCATGCCCCTCTTAACATCCTCATGCCTCCACTTAATGTTCACTTTATCACTTTCACTTTATTCACTACCTCACATAGACACACTGACAGTGTCACCCTGTTTGCACATTTGCTCCTTGTACATCCTGTATATCTTAATATTTAAGACTACAGTCAAATGCATATATGCACATTGTACATCCCTGTACATCTTAATATTTAAGACTACAGTTTACTTTCTTGCACATTATTTTGCATTCTATATTTAATTCTACAATATACATCTTTTTTATATTTTATTCTTATATTTTTTATTGTTTACTTTTATTTCGTTCTTACATAGCTATATTTATGTATATTTTCATCTGTGTTGTTTTCTTTAATAATTGCACTGTCCATAGAGCACATTGCACATTTCACTGCTGGTTATATATGCTATATATAATTGTGTATGTGACGAATAAAAATCTTGAATCTTGGTACAGCGTCCCTGGGAAGCCCAAACAAAGATGATTGGACTCCTAGATGAAAATAACAAACAAACTAACAAACAAACTACAAACGCAATTCTTCCTCTTCTCCGTCGGAGCGCAACAAGACCACGCTATGGAAGGCCGTTTCAGCATAAAAATGTTCCAGCGTTACTCGTCGTAATTATATTTTTACTAGTAACAATTAAATTAAAGAGCACTATAATTTAATTTGTACTTGTAACAATTACAATTATAGAGCTCTATAATTAAATTTTTACTAGTAACAGTTATGATTGTAGAGCTCTCTAATTGAATTATAGAGCTTTGCAATTGTATTCTTACTAGTAAAAAATGAATTGTAGAGCTCTATAATTCAGTTTTTACTAGTAACAATTCCAATTAGAGAGCTCTACAATTCATTTATTATTAGTAAGAATTCAATTGCAGAGCTCTGTAATTAAATTGTTACTAGTAATAATCCAATTGCAGAGCTCTACAATTCCACTAGAGAGCTCTCTAATTCAATTGTTACTAGTAAAACTGAATTATAGAGCTCTCTAATTGTAATTGTTACTAGTAAAAACTGAATTAGAGAGCTCTTTAATTCAGTTCTTACTAGTAAAATTCTAATTACAGAGCTCTATAATTGTATTATTACTAGTAGAAACTCCTATTCATGAGTTGCAAAACAAAAGTGTGTTTCAAAATAAAAGCCCTGTAGCGTGGTTCTAAAGTATCCAGAAATATATTACAGACTTAGATAACATATTAATCATGTTCACATTAAAGTAAAATTAAGATGATGCCTGAGATGAAAGCCTATATTTAGTAGTTATATTCATTCACCTGTGTATATTGGTAAAGCTAAGAGCCAAGAACACTCCATATCACTGGACATAATATAGGGTGAAATGTCCTAAATGTGCCTAATGTGGGAAACCTAAGGTTTAGTGTTTGTAGGTCCCGCATAAATACATGAATGTCAGTGAAACTATGGATTATCTGAAGCTGTGGTGCTATGTCATCAAAATCACATATACAACCTATATGAGAAAGTAGCACAGAAAGGAGGGACCTTGAGTGAAAGCCACCCAAAGTGTTTTGACTAACTTGATATTAACAGAGGTCAAACAAAAAGACATTTTTCAAAGCAGTACGTTATACAGATCGGCCGAAATTAAACACATAACAGGCCGTTTCTGATTTATGGCCGGGTCAATTGGTGCATCTCTAGTAATCTTGATGAGACTCATTTAGTGACAAAATGCAACTCTTGGCGCACACGGGAAACTGCACTTAAAACTCGATCAAAGGCAGATATTGCAGACTGCTGTCCTGCCTCTCCACCGTGTACTTCGTCCATGTCGACTGCGGGCGCCAAAGTTTCCCGTCTGCCTGTTTATATACCCCAGTTGAAAATGCATAAGGCATGATTAGCATAATTATATTTTACCGATTACAGAGCTCTGTAATGCAATTGCTACTAGTAAGAATTGCTATTGTAGAACTCTGTAATTCAATTTTTACTAGTAAAATTGCAATTACAGAGCTCTCTAATTCTAATTGTTACTAGTAAGAACTGAATTATGGAGCTCTGTAACTTAATTCTTACTAGTAACAATTCAATTAAAGGGCTCTGTAATTTAATTATAGAGCTCTATAATAAAATTTTTACTAGTAACAATTGAATTACAGAGCTCTACAATTGAATTCTTACCAGTAATAATTTGATTATTGAGCTCTATAATTGAATTACAGAGCTCTCTAATTGAATTGTTACTAGTAACAATTATGATTAGAGAGCTCTGCAATTAACCCTCTGGAGTCTAAGGGTATTTTTGGGGCCTTGAGAAGTTTTGTCATGCCCTGACATTTTTGCTTTTTTCAGTTTCTTATAAATATCTAAATGGGTAAAGTCTAATATCACTGTAATCAGCACAAACTGGGCTATAATAATATGTGAAATACATGCATGTACATGATTGTATTTTTGAGATGAAATGTTATGCATGGTTAGTGAAAAACTAAAAATGTTAAATCACTTGAATAAGGCAATAAAACACATACATAAAATTGGTTGCCGGAAAAGTTGAGAACTGGAGCTTGTAGCCTAGAATTTTTCTTTCTGAATGATGTGAAAATCATCTTGTTTACTCACTCACAGAAAACAATATATTGATTTAAATTTTCTAAAACACTTTTTGTTGGTAAAAGTCATATGCGAGTAGGCGTCAACTATCATGAATATCATTGTGATTTACACCTGAGAAGACAAAGCCCTGCATAATGAGCTGCATAATGAGCCTCTCAGTCAGCTGTGCCACTGTGAGGGAGGACTTACAAGAAAGAATGTGAGAACAAAATAAAAGTATATAATTTTATATTTGTAGTTTATTAAGAATATATTTAATTATCCCACAACATAATTTAATATCCACTTGGGGTTAATTATAGTTTGGAAAAAGTATTTGGAAAAAGTCTGACTAGTAAAATGTTTACACTTTATGTGAAAACTAGTACAAATAAATAAAAAGAGACTTACTCATGTTTATGATCTCTGCTGAATAAAGTGCTTCATTCTTTTTTCTGAGGAAATTCATTTCTCAAATCCTCAACCACATCACATCTTTTTGGAGTGATTTATGTCTTATTCCTCTCATCGCGAAGCAAACAGTAAAATAAAATAAAAACAGTCTCGCTGCCTTTTCTTCTGTGTGGGCGTGTTCAAGCCGCGCGCTTCAGTTTGAATCTGAATAGCGCGTTCAGAGCG
The DNA here is from genome assembly GCF_023724105.1 of Carassius gibelio. NCBI lineage: Eukaryota > Metazoa > Chordata > Actinopteri > Cypriniformes > Cyprinidae > Carassius > Carassius gibelio. The sequence goes on along the minus strand of NC_068388.1, from coordinate 22,716,407 downwards.
GGGGCGTGGTCACATTAGATATAATGAGCGGAGATATGAAAAATAGACATCGCGTTGTTTTCATATGGATTACTTTATCTCGGAATATTTGTTTTCGGCAGCACTTGTTTAGTTTATAGCTTTCTATAGATATCTCTCTCATGTCTCTTCGTTGAGTATTCACGGAGTTACAGTTCATTTTAATGAAATGTTTGTACATGACGATCAGCGGAGACAAAGACTGTAGACAGCGCACTTTGTTTGTTATCTTTATTTTATAAGTGCACAAAGGTTTTTTGTTATTATGTCTGTATCCAAAAAAAACTAGACCCTTTACAGATTCGATTGATGTATTGCTATTATCTGTACAATTAAAACTGAGAGTGTAATTTAAGTTATTTTCAGGGTTATCAGGAGAAAATGACTCAAAACGCATATATGCGTTAATCGACTCGAAAGGGTTAAATTATAGAGCTCTGCAATTACACATATCTTTAATGCGTATTTTTACTAGTAAAAATAAATTGAAGAGCCCTGTAATTAAATTGTTACTAGTAAGAATTCAATTAGAGAGCTCTATTTATTGTAATTGTTACTAGTAAGAATTCAATTAGAGAGCTCTATAATTGTAATTTTTACTAATAAAAATTGAATTACAGAGCTCTATAATTGTAATTGTTACTAGTACAAATGTAATTGTAGAGCTCCATAATTGTTATTGTTACTAGTAAAAAACGAATTAGAGAGCTCTACAATCATAATTGTTACTAGTAAAAATTGAATTATAGAGCTCTCTCATTGTAATTGTTACTAGTACAAATTAAATTATAGAGCTCTTTAATTTAATTGTTACTAGTAAAAATATAATTACGATGAGTAACGCTGGAATGTTTTTATGCTGAAACGGCTTTCCATACCACGCCCTATTTTTTTCAAAAACCGGTTCTAGTGACGTCTAGTAGGGTTTTCTCGATTGCATTGTTTCATTCCAGGGAGCATCACTGAATGGACAACTCCAGATCTAACAAGCACTTTAATAGGTGTTCTTACCATATTCAGAATGGAGTCTGTCGCCTTAATGGCTGACATTGAGTCTATGTAAAGGTTCCTGCATAAGATTCTGATCTTTTAAGGTTTCTATGGTGGCCAAAAGGCAACTTGAGTGAAGGCTTAGAGGAATTCAGAATGGTTATACATCTGTTTGGAGCTTCTTCATCCCCAAGTTCTTCTAATTATGCACTCAGGAGATGTGCAGAGGACCATGGAGATATGTTTAATTGCAGAACAGCAGAAGTCACCCAAAATAATTTCTACATCAACAGTGCAACATTCTATTTGTGTCACATTCGACACTCATCTGGAACGATGCACTTTGCATTACAACTTACCTTTCAAAAGTTCCCCACATGAAACTGGGAATGTGAAATGGTGATCGTGGAAATAGTCTATCCCTTAAAGTTAACGGAAAAATATTTTCTTGCGTTTTTTTGATCTGTCCTAAAACCATTTTCATAAGTCCTATGCTCTCAGTTCATGATAATTGTTCAAATAGTTTTATGATCACTCTGTGAATGGTGGCTCTGTTTTCCACTGTGTTAAATACAGTAACACAAACATATAGATTTAGGGTAGCGCCATATTTAATTTCTGACATTAATAAAAAGGAGGCTGTGAAGGACTGAAGTACACTGCATTTATGAAAAAAGATAAATAAAATAAAACCTATATTATGGTAATGTGGGGTAAAACTGTTTATATATGTTTCCCTTTCATAGGTCACTTCGATGCTGCGGTGACGTCACCTGCTATGGGAACACCTTCGGTGTGACGAATGTCTGAAGCCCTATACCATCCCGCCAGTCCTATTGGCCAAACAGCGCTTGGCACCGCCCTACGCATGCGTACGCATCGTATACCTGGGTGCCGTGTGCCATTTCGCTCAGATTTCATTCCTTCAGGGAAGCGAATCATATGTGCCCTAAGAATCATCTCGCGTTCTCCAGCAGTTTCTACGAGCAGTGTTTAACTCCTCTTTCGGGGACGCGATGAGTCAACGAAAGGTAAGAGCCGTATAATGGGTTTATCAGAGGGAGGCACTCATGAGAGATTCGTTAGCAGCCTCTCTACATGTTCTCTCTGTGATAGCCTACGGCTATGGTAAAATAAAAAAAATTATAAAAAAGTATCCGCGCTCTGGAGTCTATTTCTTAAGTCGCCTCGCTTCTAACCCCCACCGTTCGCTTCTGCGGTCGCCGAGGCCCAGCACGAGGTGTTGGTTAGGGGCGATATGTGCGGCTTGACTATGAATACAGTGATGCACTGGAGTTTTTCCACTTGCTCGCTCTTCCCCACACGAGCGTGTTAATCAGAGCAGATTTGCTTTTCTACTATGTTTGTCTAACCGCGGCTTCGAACTCAGAGTAGGCTCTGGCCGGCATACGTGGTTCTCTCCCTCCGAGCGGACAGGAGAAACGCGCCTCCCCTTCCTCAGTGTGCTATTTATGTGGCTATCCGCGTGGTGGATAAAATACCCTTCTCACGGACCTCCACCAAGAGGTGTCAAGGTCCTGGAAGCAGCCTTAATCAGCGCATATCACGAACGCCGCGGGTTTCGCCACGATTAAGTCCTCCACTATAGAGTGCTGTTGGACCGCTAATGCACATCCAACACTCTCACTGCCGTCCCTACACTCTAACATTGACTGTCTCGCAGCAAACAGCGCTTCGAGCAGCATTGGATCGGGCTGTGACGCCAAACGTAAAAAAATACAAATAAAAGATCCCTCAGACCCTCTGCGCAATCCAGCTTTCAGAATTCGAGGGGCGATTCAAGGGTCCTACACAGACGACCCGTTTATGACGGCTCGCACAGCCGCCGCTTTTCGTAAGGCGGCAGAGCCCGATGTTCAATTCGTTGGCCTAATTCCTGCCGTGGACACGTTTCAGGATTATACACAACGGGACGCAATGGCTCTTATGCATACACTTTCCCTGTGCACGAATGCCGCAGGTTTTTCATGCACGGACATTTAACGTGTATGACAGCGTTGCAGAAAGCGGAAATTTTGAGACCGCTAGTATTGTTTCGGCCCGTGTGGAACGCTTGCCCGGCATTTCTCAATGGGTGTTACGCACAATTTGTCATGGATACACCATTCAGTTTTTAAGAGGCCCGCCTCTTTTCCGCTGAATTCTTTCCACTGTGGTAAACCGATGGAAATAGCGGTGTTGCGACAGGAGAGGTCAACTCTGCTGAGCAAAGGGACTATAGAAAACGTAAACCCCTCTCAGATGGAGGCAGGATTTTACAGCCGTTATTTTGTAAAAAAAAAAAAAAAAAAAAAAAGAAAAAAGCGGCGGATTGTGAGCCCGTACTTCTCAAAATGCATGGATGCAGCTCTGGCCCCGTTGCGGCTCTAGGGCGTCCGTGTTTGAACCACTTAGACAATTGGCAGGTTTTAGCGCAATCGCAGACTTAAGCACACTCTCATCGGGTTCTTGTGCTGAATCACTTAAAGAGCCTGAGCTTACACACAAATTTTCAGAGAAGTGTTTTAATTTCCTCTCAGCGGATAACCTTTCTGGGAATAGAATTGGACTCTCGCGCGATGACAGCAAAGCTTTCTCTCCCGCGCGCTCAGTCGATTGCGTCATTGCTGCGGCGCTTCAAAGCGGGTCGCACAGTGACAACGAGATTGTGCCTCAGACTTTTAGGTCTAATGGCAGCGGCATTCCCCGTAATTTGTCTGGGGTTACTTCACATGCTCCCTTTTCAGTGGTGGGCGAAAAGACTAAATATTTCACCCCGTTGTCTTCCGCATCGGACGGTTTCGGTGACATGGAGTTGTGTGATGTCGTTAAAACTATGGATGCCAACCGAATTTCTCCTACTGGGGTTGGGCTGGGGATTTGTGCTTTCCCAGAGACCGTCACGACGGATGCGTCTTTGACCGGTTGGGGAGCTGTTTGTCAAGGGCGACCAGCCCACAGAGTGTGGACAGCAGCACAACGCAGTTGGCATATAAACAGGTTGGAATTACTGGCAGTTTTTCTGGCTCTCCAGTATTTCGCGAATCTGCTGATCGGCCGTCATGTGCTGCTCAGATCAGACAACACAGCGGTTGTGTCATACCTGAATCATCAGGGAGGATTACGCTCTCGCCCCCTGTGCAGGCTGGCGAGACATGTTCTTCTTTGGTCTCAGAACAAATTTCTGCCGAGCTGTTCATGTCCCCGGACGTTTTAACTTCGGCGCGGATATGCTATCCAGACAGGCTCTGGAACAAGGGGAATGGAGATTACACCCCCAAACGGTGAATCTCTTATGGCCTACACATTGCCCACTATGCTACTCCCTATGCCCCCATCGCCCCTGGGCTTTGCTGCGTTAGCTCACAGTAGGCCCAGGACCAGTCTGTATGCTTTTTCCCCCGACTCATTTGATCCCAGCGGTATTATCCTAAATACGGCTGGACAGAGTGGAACAGCTGCTGCTGGTGGCTCCGTGATTGCACACGCAGCCGTGGTTTGTGGACCTGATCAGTCTGTTAGCGGGCTCTCCATGGAGTTTCCCCTCAGACAGGTTTTATTATCACAAGCACAGGGACTGATTTGGCACCCGAGGCCAGATCTGTGGAAACTGTGGGCGTGGCCTCTGAGCGGAGTGAATTAGTATGTCCCGGTCTTTCTGTTGAAACTACCGAGACTATACTGAGTTCTAGAGCAGCTTCTACGAGACGCTTATATGCTTTCAAGTGAAGACTGTTTACGACCTGGTGTTAAAATCGTAATGTGGATCCAGTTTACTGCCCAGTGGCTTCAGTGCTGGAGTTGCTTCAGGATCGTTTTTCGAATAGAGTGACACCAGTCACTCTAAGGTTTACGTGGCAGCTATTCAGCTTACCACAAATATATAGACGGTACCTCAGTGGGCCATTATCCACTGGTTTCTCGTTTCATACAGGGTGCGTGACGGCTGAGGCCTTTCCACCCATGCGAGTTCCTTCATGGGATTTATCCATTGTGTTGCAGGGTTATCAGGGCATCTGTTGAGCCCTTGGAAACTGTACCGGATAAATCCTGACTCTGAAGACACTTCTTCTTATGGCTTTATCCTTCCTCAAGAGAGTTGGGGATTTACAGGCTCTCTCTGTCTCACCCTCGTGCATGGAATTTGCACCGGGATCTGTGAAGGTGTTGTTGAGACCGAGGCCTAATTATGTTCCTAAGGTCGCATCTAATCCCTTTCGCTTTCAGCAAATGGTCCTGGAGGCTTTATCCCCTGCTGAGGCGGGGTCAGAAGATCTAAATCTTTGCCCCTTAGGGTTTTAAAGACTTATGTGGATCGTACAGCCCCATGGCGTGAGTCTGACCAGCTGTTTGTCTGTTTGGACATAAGAGTAAGGCCATGCGGTTACAAAACAGCGCATGTCCCATTGGCTGGTGGAGGTAATATCTTTAGCCTATGAGGCGCGCAGACTCACTTCGCCCTTAGGAGTTAAAGCTCATTCCACTAGAGCTGTGGCTTCTTCTCAAGCTTTTCTCAGTGGATCTTTTATGGATGATATCTGTGCTGCAGCAGGATGTAACCATGGTTCCCTGAATAGGGAACGAGATGCTGCGGTCCTGGCCGTGCCATACCTTGATAGCATTCTTCTTCAGTCATGAAATCTGAGCGAAATTGCGCGCGGCACCCAGGCATACGATGCATACACATGCGTAGGGCGGTGCCAAGCGCTATTTGGCCAATAGGATTGGCGGGATGGTATAGGGCTTCAGACATTCGTCCCACCGAAGGTGTTCCCATAGCAGGTAATGTCACCGCAGCTTCTCGTTCCCTATTCAGGGAACCATGGTTACATACTTAATGGAGATGTTATTTATATATATATATATATATATATATATATATATATATATATATATATATATATATATATATATATATATATATATGCTGCATAATATTTATATATGAAAAATGTATTTCACTTCTGCTCTTTGCATGAGACATTTTAGTTTGTCATATCACACTCACTACACTGTGAATATGTGGGTCATAGAAAGAAATGGTCGTCTGTCAGCTGTCTTGCTTTTGCTTGTGTTCAAGTAAATTGGCCCTGAACCTGCTGTTTCCTATGGCAAATTCACACAAGCTGCTCATTTTTGTCTGATTTGCTGTTCAATCTCATGGACAGCTTTAAAAGCTTGTTACTCTTGTCACATCCTAAGACGTATGTCATTGTTGCTGTTAATACTGTGTGTTAACTCCATATGTAACTGTGCTTCATTGATGCCTGACATCCTGTTGGGAGGTGTAGTTATTGCTGGTTTTCCTCTGTTCCTCCCTGTCCTCTCACAGAAGTCCTAATTGATGTCACCTGTTCCTCGTCAGAGCTGTGGAGCGGAGCTTGTATTTAAACCGAGGGAACGGACACTACACCAGAGAGAGTTTGGATTGTCTGTTCTCCCAGTTGGTGGTTTAAGCAGTGGCGCTGCTTTAAGAAAGCCTGTTGTATTTGATTGCTTTTAGGTGTGTTTGACATCAGCTGCGGCTGGATGTAACCGATCGGCGAGAGTAGCCACGTGCAGGTGGGGACAAGCTGCAAACGGAGATATGAAGCCGGACATGTTGTGGCTCCCGTAGTTTGCTGCAATTACGTCAGTCATGGCAGATCACGTGGCGTTTGCTTACTTGATCGCGTTTAAGATGTGTGTATAAGTGGTGTATGGAAAGGTGTCTTCCAAAACAAGATAACATATTGGATATATACTTTAGCAGTATGACATGAGTGTTTCTGCTAATACACAATGATAAAAGTAATCTATAAAAAATATTCCCTAGTGGGTATGTGTTTTTTAAGAAGGTTTACAGTACCCTCCTGTTGAGCTCTTTTTAACATTTTAAACATAACACCACTGATTTTCATATACAGAAAAGCACAATTCTGTTGGATTTATGTTGTGATTTTGACCAGCTATTTGAAAGTGAACAGAATGTTGTCAAGTTGATAAGCTGAAGTTACAGCAAGTTGTTAGCAGTTTGCTAACCACATGCAGGTGAAGTATAAACACAGCAAAATAAACTACAGAATATGAAGAAAACAAACAAATGGAGGAACATAATGTATTATGTATCATTTGTATAGGAACATAGATTTTTGACTACATTAGATTGTATGTTTTTAAGATTAATATTTTAGTTATTAAAAATGCTCATTTGAATAGGTTATGCCGCTGAATACTGTAAAAGGTCTGTATAAAAAAGAAAATCATGCAAAATAAACATACACAAACTTTACATTAACAATAAAGTAAATAAAGTACAACACTATTTAATAAATATGATTTGCAGATGCAGTAAGGAGGTGGGTGCCACTTTTATTTGATCAACATATGCTTTTTTCCTAGTTTTGTGGAACAGTGAGGAAGTCAGCGAAGAGACATGTTGTTGATTTTGATGTTTTGTTTTCTAGGTAAGTTAGGTTACTTTGTTTTCAGTTAGCATCCCCTTTTTGTTTGTTATTTTGGTCTTAACCCCCTCCTGAAGCTACAAGCGTCTTATTCATTTTTTTTAATTATCCATATTGTTAAACCTCTAATTTTCCCTTACCCTTTAATGCTATACAAAGACTTGACATTGTAAATAAAATCTTGAAGAGTTTCCATGAGTGTGAGTGCTGGGATTACAGATAGTCAACTCTCTCTAACTAATTTTGTTTTTGCAAGTTCACTGACACAATTGTTAATTTTTCTTAAATGGCATATGTTACTCCCCTTGTCACCCCTAGACACAGAGGGGGACGTAACATATTTGGGGGCTTGTCTTAAATCCTACTATTGAAGTCTATAACAAATGCAGAAAGCATGACTTGCTGGTGATAGCAGATTTTTTTTAGTATCACTGTTCCAAGAGAAGCTGCTAAATGGGTAATTAAAAATAAGCTTTACACGGAGCTAGTTGGTATACTGCCAAGCGATTTGGAAGACATGGAGGAAAATACTGAGACTGCAGATGTAGGTTGTTTTGCTGGTCTGCCTCCCAGTATTGATCCTACCTGTCCACGCATTGACCCTGTAGTTGCGCTTAAGTTTAAAGAATTAGATCTTGCCTTGAAGAAGCAGGAACAAGAGCTTCAAGTAGTTAATCTTCGTACATTAGATGTACAGGCTAACAGAGATATTAAATTGCGTTCCCTGGATATAGAGGCGGAGACTTTACGGCAAAAACCTGTCCGGGCACAGCGTGCTAAACTTCCCTCTTCCCCTGCTAGTGTGCGAACTACTCTTTCCTCAGGCCCTCAAGAGTCTCACTCCACTTTTGATGTGACCAAGCACATAAAGCTTGTACCACCGTTTAAAGAAACGGAGGTGGATTCTTATTTTATAGAGTTCGAGCGTATAGCTGGTAAGCTGGGGTGGCCAAAAGATATGTGGGGGCTATTGCTCCAGTGTAACTTAGCTGGCAGGGCACAGCAAGTGTGCTCTGCTCTGTCAGTTGAGCAGACGGCCGTTCTCCGAGCTTATGAGCTAGTGCCAGAAGCTTATCGTCAGCGTTATAGAAGATTAACGAAAACAGTCAATCAAACATGCACAGAATTTGCTAGAGAAAAGAAAAACCTCTTTGAAAAGCGGTGTGGTGCCGGTAGAATTTCGAGTCTTGAACAGCTTCAAGAACTAGTCTTACTGGAAGATTAAAAAAATTGCGGTTATCGCTGATGAATTTGTTTACCAACAAAAATGTTTTTCCGGTGAACCGTATGTTTCAGAATCAGCCTCCCACTGTCTCGAACAGTGTTGGAGATAAGCGTGTATGCTTTTATTGTCTCGACCCTGGCTATAAAATAGTGGACTGTAAAGTGTGGAAGCATCAAATGGGCACAAATACTAAAAGTTTTGCTTTCATTCACTCTTCTGCAGCTGTTGAGAATTATATGCTATCACACATCTATGGTTACAAACCGTTTATGTTAAGAGGAACCGTTTTTGCTCTCCCGATTCCCCTGCATACCCGGTCTTGATTCTACGTGACAGTGGGGCTTGTCAGTCCCTTATACTGGATAGTGTACTGCCTTTTTCATCAGAGTTTTATACGGGCACAAGCATCCTGGTTGGAGGTGTTGAACTGGGTTGTGTAAAAATCCCGCTACATGGTGTCTGTTTGTCATCTGAGCTAGTTTCAGGACCTGTTAAGATTGGTGTGTGCTTTGAATTGCCAGTGAATGGGGTAGACCTAATTCTAGGGAATGATCTGGTAGGTAGAAAAGTGTTTTCAACCCCAATTATGATAAAACCTGACTTGTTTAGTCAGGGGAATTTATTTACCAGTTTTTCCACTGTATTTTCAGATTGCGCTGTTACTCTTGCACAAGCCAGAAAATTTTCTGATGTCATTGATTCCTTTATTGCACCATCGTTTGAACCTGCAGAGTGTACGCTTGAGATTGAAACTAAGCTAGATCTTCCTAGTGATGAAGAGATTCCTCCTGCAGAGCTGCCATTCCTGAAGACTGGTAGGGAGCAGCTCATTACTATTGTTACGTAATTGTACGTATCTTGAGGGGTGTGCCTATTGTATCGCTCTCTTGTTTCTGCTTTTTTTCCAGGTTAAGAAGCAACACCTGCTGTTAATCAATGCTCCTAAGTGACAGCCTCTGCTGAATCGCTCTTGTGACTTCTCCTAACCATAAAAGCCAGCTAGTTCTCCAGTGCAGTAGGGAAGGGAGGTTTTCTCATTGTCTCTCTTGGGAGGAGTCCCCGTCGCAGACATGTGGTTCTTTTTTGGTGACTGATTGTTGTAGGACTCTTGTTTTTGAATCCCTGAGTGCAGGGCTAGTTGTTTGCATGTTTTATTTTCCAAGTACTTTATGATTTAAGGAAGCTGTAAGGAGGTGGGTGCCATTTATTTTTATATATTCTCTTCTCCTGTTTATGGGTAGTCAGGGAGGTAGGTTTAGTATTGTCTTTTGGTTTGCATCGTTATTTTGTGTTTAGGTTATTTAGGTTCCTAAAGTATTAAGACTTATTTTTGTTTGTTATTTTGGCCTTTGCCCCCCTCCTGAATTTAATTTGCTTCCATGTAATGTCTCTGTTTCTTATGTTCTCTTAATAAATCTTTATTTTTGTCTAACTTATGGTCTGGGTGTTGAGTCAGTGCTGGGACAGAAGACAGGGGCTCTGAAGACGATTCATTTATTTGGATCATTTTTTTTTTCATCTGTTCCTTCTCTACGCTAGACAGGGGAGATCTTAACACTATGCAACGCTCTGATCCAACCCTTAAACATCGCATAGAAGCTGCCGATGCAAATATTAAATTGCCAGCTGGGGTGGAGTATTATTGGGACAATGAGGATTTGATGCAAAAATGGAACCCTAGATTAGCTGATGATGCCCTCGCTAGCTGTCAAATAGTGTTGCCCTTTGCTTACCACTTGCAAGTCCTAAAGCTGTCACATGAGCAAGTTCTTGCAGGTCATTTAGGGATTGCAAAAACGTATTACCGTCTCACTAAGTATTTCTATTGGCCTGGAATTAAGTCTAGCGTGTCCCGGTTTTGTAAAGCGTGTTACACATGTCAATTATCAGAAAGTGCCCCCAGCCCCCTTACATCCAATACCAGCAATGGGAGAACCATTTGAAAGGTTAGTAATTGATTGTGTAGGCCCTTTGCCCAGGTCCAAATAAGGAGACCAGTATATCTTGACTATACTGTGTGCTGCCACTCATTTTTACGAGGCTATCCCTCTGCATAATTTAAAAGCTAAAACTGTAGTCAAAGAACTAGTTTCTTTCTACTTCTGCGTTACCAAGGGACTAACTTCACTTCAAAGTTGTTTGCGCAGGTGGCAAAAGAGTTAGGTGTTAGTCATGTGCTGTCAAGCGCATATCACCCACAGAGTCAAGGTGCTGTGGAACGCTTTCACCAGACTCTTAATTCAATGTTGCGTGCATATTTTTTAGAGTCTGGGAAAGAATGGGTTGAAGGCTTACCCTTGCTGATGTTTGCCACCAGAGAAGCAAAACAGGAGTCAACTGGGTTCAGTCCAGCAGAACTGGTGTTCGGCCATAATGTGAGGGGTTATGACCTGATTTCTTTATATTGTTACTGTCAGACACTACACCTGCACCTGAGATGGAAGATCCTGTGAATCCACCTCCATCGCCGGACACTGTCTACACAGGTCATGAGACTGAGCTGAAGACTTTGCAGGATAAAATTGTGGTTGTGTGCTGTGCTTTGACCAATATGTGTCCAAGTATTGTTGTGAAGGCATCATGTTAGAATTATTCACCATGCTCACATCTAATATATAAATGTTTTTTTGTTTTCCAAAAAAATTTTTTTGTAATGTCTCTTCTCACATATACTGTTTTTTAACCATGTCTGTTCATAAAATACACAAAGATTGAATCAAATTCTGCCTCCTTTATCTTTATTAAGGAAGAATTGTGCAAAATCAGTGTTCTTTGGTTGCAAACACAATTACATAACTTAAATAGTAGTAACAACCAACTTAATTTCAGTTTCTTTACATATTTAACATGTAAATACATTCAGATGAATACATTTATAAAGAGTCGATAGAAATTATGAGAAACTGAAAATGTATGAGGTAGGTTGTGGGTGAGAAGTCACAGACACATGACTCTTCTCTGGCTGGTGCGCTGCTGAGTCCCACGCAGTCTAAATGGAATCACTGTATAGGACAGTTCTGATTATCGCAAGCAAACATGTCATCAAGCTCTTCAGGCTGTCTGTAAAAGCACTACAACACAGCCTTTTCACATGCCCTTCTTTTGGGCTGGAGGGTATTACCTTGACCAGTCGCTCTGCTCGTTAGGATCGAGTCCTTTGATTCTCTTTATTTTCTCGTCATATCTCATCTTTGCATTAGGATTTAGTTTTAGGCGGTATGGTCCGACAATGTTTTCTTTAGCCCGCTGCATTTTGTAGGATTATATTCTGTTTTTCACGCTAATTTCTCATTATTTTCATGCCAGAACACTAGCCTGCTATGCCAGACGATGTTAACTGGCCAAACACCCATAATTCTTTGCGTTCTGATGACGTTGCCGCCCAGTTGGTCACAAGTGTTATGGATCTCTATTTTTTGCATCCATTGTGGAATAACTCACGGTCAGAAACTGCGTCTTGGTAGTAAAAACACGGCATGGTTTTGCAGCGTACAGTGTCACAAACAGAATGAAGCGATCCGCCAGAAAAAAGAATGAATGAAAAATAGGCGGAAGATAGTTTATTTGAATTTGGCGCTCACTCCTGGGACCATGTGACGCGCTCTGACGCACCTGTCAGCTTTTTTTTTATTTCTTTTTAATTTTCGACAGTTTTTATATATGTGAGGGTGTGTTTTATGTTGAATGTGAATGTATCTGCATGATTACCATCTGTTTGAGTGCAAATCAGCCCAAATCAGCTCGCTATCACTGTATGATCACGGCTATCAAAGTGAACGCGTCTATATGAATAGAGTGAGTGGATTATTTACTTTGGCACATTTGTGTTATTACCATCTGTATAAGTGGCCATCAGCACTTATTTGCATCGTAATTCATTGTAAAAGATGCCTTTTTAGCAATCTCAGGAAGTTTTAAATAGTCTAGAGACCTATCTTGCTCACCTCTCTACACGTCAACGTGAAGATATTGTGTCTAATTAGTAGGTTCCCTATGCTGCTCTCAGATGTCCCCAGTCAAACTACTCTCATTTGTCATGAAATTAATGTTGGAAACTCCCTCCTGTCAAACAGCACCCATATAAGGGTTAACCACTGAAAACGTGAGATCATGAAAGAGGAAGTGCTTGTTGCTTGAATGGTTTCATTCAACCTAGTCAAAGCCCCTGGAGCTCACCCTGTTTGCTGGTACTGAAGTCTGACACTAAATATAGATTCTGTAGAGAGTATCGCAAAGTTAATAGTCTTACTAAACCAGACTCTTTCCCTTTACCTCGGATGGAGGATTGTGTGGACCGAATTGGTGCAGCCTGCTACATCCCTAAACTTGACTTACTAAAGGGCTATTGGCAAGTGCCACTAACAGACCGGGCCTCTGAGATATCTGCTTTCGTGACTCCAGATAATTTCCTGCAATATTCTGTAATGGCCTTTGGGATGCGAAACGCACCAGCTACCTTCCAGCGTCTGATGCACAGACTTTTATCTGCAGTAGCCAACTGTGAAGCTTATCTGGATGATGTAGTGATCTTTCCAGATACATGGGAAAACCATCTAGAGACACTTACTGAGGTTTTTAGTCGTTTGGCTGAAGCTTCGTTGACGTTGAATCTGGCGAAATGTGATTTTGCAAAAGCCATTGTTACATACTTGGGTAAGAAAGTTGGCCATGGTCAAGTTTGCCCGGTGAAGACTAAAGTGTTAGCCATCCTGGACTTTCCAGTTTCCATAAATAAATGTAGTTTCATAACAAGGTTCGGGAGAAGCACGTCAGATACTTAGCCTAATTAGCACAGGTGGAATCACTTAAGATAATCAACCTTAGGGTATAAATACAGATGAATTAGCCTACCTGTCTCCATTGACAGTTTATCAGCATCCCCCCTAGGGGTGCTCCGATCACGATCGGCCGATCGTTAATGCGCATTTCGTCAGTAAAGCCGGTTCTCTAATCAGCTGGTTAATTGCATCAGGTGTGTGATTTCACATAGAGCAGCTGTTACTACACGGAGCCGTTGTTAATAGAGAAGATGCACCAAAAAACGCTGAAAATGAAGTGGATTTGCGCATCTAATCTATTAACAACGGCTCTGTGTAGTAACAGCTGCTCTATGTGAAATCACGCACCTGATTGAATTAACCGTTGATTAGAAAACCGGCTTTACTGACGAGATGCGCATAACGATCGGCCGATCGTGATCGGAGCACCCCTAATCCCCCCCTCCACCAGAGTTCATTTTACACTTTTATATACAGGGAGGGGGGGTACTCTAGGTTCGGGCCGTCCCGAGCTCTGAGCCCCTTCCCTGGACAGCACGCCAAATATGCATTATAATACTTCAGCTAATTATATGTAAGTGTGAACTCGTGAAACGAGAGTTGCATAGATTTTTGGGTATGGTAGGGTACTACAGAGGATTTTGTGAGAATTATTTTTGTGAGTCCCTTTAAGAAATTCCTATGGAGTGCAGAGTGTGCCAACGCTTTTGCTGCTGCAAAGGACATTATGTGTAATGCCCCTGTGCTTGCTTGCCCCAGACTTCACCCTGCCTTTCCAGTTGCAAATAGATGCCAGTGCAGCTGAAGTAGGAGCAGTTCTCCTGCAAGAAAATGCTTTTGGAGTGGACCACCCAGTATGTTATTTTTCTAGAAAAATATCCAAATGTCAGCAGAATTACAGCACCATAGAGAAAGAGACTTTAGCTCTCCTCATGGCTTTCCAACAGTTTGAAGTTTATGTTGGAGGTAGTTGTACCCCAGTGTTTACTTTATACTGACCACAATCCCCTGACCTTATCTCGAATGTGTAATTCTGGTCAATGCCTGATGCGCTGGTCCCTCATTGTACAAGAGTACAATTTGGATATTCGTCATAAAAAGGGTTCCGAAAATGTCATTGCAGATGCACTGTCCAGAACCAATAGTGCAGACAGTTGACCTGTGGATACTTTGCCTCTTTGTACGGGAGTACATGTTTTGTTGCATTATTACAAATTACAGTGGTAATCTGTAAATTTATGGGTGGGGGTGTTACATCCTAAGACGTATGTCATTGTTGCTGATAATACAGTATGTAACTGTGCTTCATTGATGCCTGACATCCTGTTGGGAGGTGTAGTTTTTGCTGGTTTTCTCTGTTCCTCCCTGTCCTCTCACAGAAGACCTAATTGATGTCACCTGTTCCTCGTCAGAGCTGTGGAGAGGAGCTTGTATTTAAACCGAGGGAACGGACACTACACCAAAGAGTTTGGCTTGTCTGTTTTCCCAGTTGATGGTTTAAGCAGTGGCGCTGCTTTAAGAAAGACGGTTGTATTTGATTGCTATTGTGTGATCAGGGCCTGTAGTGTATCTTCAAGTGATTAGAAATTTGTTTCTTTTTTTTTTTTTTTCTGCCTGCAGACGCAGTAAGGAGGTGGGTGCCACTTTTATTTTATCAATGTATGCTTTTTTCCTGGTTTTGTGGAACAGTGAGGAAGTCAGGGAAGAGACATGTTGTTGATTTTGATGTTTTGTTCGCTAGGTAAGTTACAGTAGGTTACTTTTGTTTTCAGTTAGCATCCCCTTTTTTTGTTATTTTGGCCTTAACCCCCTCCTGAAGCTACAAGCGTCTTTATTCATTCTTTTTTTTTTTAATTATCCATATTGTTAAACATCTAATTTTCCCTTACCCTTTAATGCTGTACAAAGACTTCACATTGTAAATAAAATCTTGAAGAGTTTCCATAAGTGTAAGTGCTGGGATTACAGATAGTCAACTCTCTCTAACTAATTTTGTTTTTGCAAGTTCACCGACACAATTGTTAATTTTTCTTAAATGGCATATGTTACTCCCCTTGTCACCCCTAGACACAGAGGGGGACGTAACGCTCTCAAAAATGAAAACTCTGTCATTCCAAATCCATATGATTAATTGTTTTTTTTTTATTATTATTGGAAGACAAAAGGAGATGTTTTACAGAATATTAGCGCTGCCCTTTTGCACCATTTTATTTGATATAAAAATTGTCTGATAGATGGTTTGAAATTAACAAGAATAATATTTTTTTTTCTTCCATCATCTGTTAAATAAATTGACTTTTTCTTCTGTTTTATTTTCTTCATAAAATCATGCTTGAATCTCCTTTTCTCTGCTCTTGAAATTGTGTGTGGGTAGTGTGTGTTTTTTTTTTTTTTTTTTTTTTTTTTTATTGTGGGGGCAAAACCCAACCACATTAAAGTCAAAGTAAACAAAGCGCAACATTCATTACAGTCTCACCAACAGCTTCCTGTGTAAGTTGTGTTTTTAAGCTGTTGTTGCAAGGACCACAGCTGGGCTTTTTCCCCTCAGAAGCCCCTCAGTATTAAACAGTTTAAAACAAGAGCAAGTTCAGAGTAAAGCAATATTAATTTATGCATAATTACTAATGTTACACTAATGTTTATTAATCTGAAATACAAGTATTAACATATTTAGCTACAATGTATCATATTATAGGTTATTTTTCATCCAGCTATGTGTATCTTTTTCAGGTTTCTTGTTCTTCCTGATGTTTTTATTTCTTTAAATGGGGACCCTTGTTCTTACGCAAACAATTTAATTAATAAAAAAATTCATGCCTGAAACCCAAACATTATTATCATTTATTATTTTTTTTATTATTACATTGTATACAATTGTTTAATAGGTTGTTTAGAATAACATTTTACTTTACTTCTGCTTTTTGGATTTAAGACCAAATCTAATCACAATCTAACATAGATTTTAACATCTTTCACTTCTTCATTAGATATGCTGCTGGTAATAAAATTAGTTGTATTGGTGGTAAGGGGCAGATGTTGAACTGCAGTTTCCGTTGAGACACTGTGACTCCACCACAACTGAAGCAACAGGTCACTGTCTGTGCTGCTGTTAAGTCTCATGAAAAACTATTGAAGGTAAAATTCCATAATTGTTTGAAATTTGAAATTTATTTAATTGTAAAGTGCTCAAATAAATTTACGACAGACAATCAATTAATAAATGTTTATATAATGTCATCATGTACATTTAAACTAATTTCTAACTAATTAAACTGATTTCTAAATACACAGCTCACTTCAGATGACTCTCAGAATGTTTGCTGCAGATCTTCTTGTATTCAGCTCTATTATATCAGGTTGGGCTTTTATTTCTTGTTTGACAACCATGAAGTTAATTTTATTCATTTTATACGTAAACACATACACCTATATACCTATATATATATATATATATATATATATATATATATATATGTGTGTGTGTGTGTGTGTGTGTGTGTGTGTGTGATCCTTTACCACAAAACCAGTTTTAAGTCGCGTGGGTATATTTGTAGCAATAGCCAAAAATACACTGTATGGGTAAAAAAAACAGTTTTTCTCAATGTTTGAAAATTTTTGCAACCTCAGATTCCAGATTTTCAAATAGTTGTATAGGTATGTGTTTGTGTGTAAAATGAATACAATTAAATTAACTTATTTAAATGTGTGTGTATATATATATATATATATATATATATATATATAAGTCTAAATATAGCACATTTGTATTCCAGCTGCTTGGTGTCAGTCAGCCCTGAAAGTATCGATCCCCAAATCCCTCAACACCACCAGTGGCTCTTGCCTTCTGATTCCTTGTCTATTCAACATTTCAAAGGAGAGAGAAAACATTCTTGAAAGTTCACCAGAAGTAACATGGAGACGAGGATCTCTGTGGTCACTCTACGACACAGATGGTTTCACCATCGATCAACGTCAGAAGGAGCCTGTGATGGAAGTGGTGGGTGACCTACGAAAGAAAAACTGCACTTCTGTCATGAGGAACCTCACCAGCCTGCATTCAGATCGTTACTTCTTCAGGATTCAAGCTGAGAACTTCCAAGTGACTGAAACAAAAGCTGTGCAAATAAGTGTGTCAGGTAAGGCAGAGCAAATGTTTTAATAATACACCAAGATATTACCAAAAACCAAAAGTCTTTGAGTGGCATCAAATCTTTGTGTTTTGACACTATCAAAGAAAGGATTTTTAGAAATCTTGGCCAACTAAAAAGTATGAAAATGAAAAGTATGAGCCTGTACGGCACTCAATACTTAGTTGGGCTCCTATTGCCTGAATTACTGCAGCAATGCAGCTTGGCATTGAGTTGATCAGTCTGTGGCACTGCTCAGGTGTTATGAGAGCCCAGGTTTCTCTGATAGTGGCCTTCAGCTCTTCTGAATTCTTGGGTATGGCATATCACATCTTCCTCTTCACAATACCCCATAGATTTTCTGTGGGGTTAAGGTCAGGCAAGTTTACTGGCCAATTAAGAACAGGGATACCATGGTCCTTAAAACAGGTACTGGTAGCTTTGGCACTGTGTGCAGGTGCGAAGTCTTGTTGGAAAATGAAGTCTGCATCTCCATAAAGCTGGTCAGCAGCAGGAAGCATGAAGTGCTCTAAAACTTCCTGGTATACAGCTGTGTTGACCTTGCACCTCGGGAAAACACAGTGGACCAACACCAGCAGATGACATGGCACCCCAAACCATCACTGACTGTGGAAACTGGACCTCAAGCAACGTGGATTGTGTGCCTCTCCTCTCTTCCTCCAGACTCTGGGACTCTGACTTCCAAAGGAAATGCAATATTTACTTTCATCAGAGAGCATAGCAGCAGTCCAGTCCTTTTTGAAGTCTTCTGACTCTGTCTGTTGTTCAAGAGTGGCTTGACACAAGGAATGCGACAGCTGAAACCCATGTCTTGCATATGTCTGTGCATAGTGGTTCTTGAAGCACTGACTCCAGCTGCAGTCCACTCTTTGTGAATTTCCACCACATTTTTGAATGTTTTTTTTTTTTCATAATCCTCTCCAGGGTGCGGTTATCCCTATTGCTTGTACACTTTTTTTCTACCACATAAAAGTGTTCCTGTAGCTCAGTTGGTAGAGCATTGCGGTATTAAGCACAAGGTTGGGGGGTCGATTCCCCGGGAACACATGATAGGTAAAAATTTAAAGCCTGAATGCACTGTAAGTGACTTTGGATGAAAGCGTCTGCTATATGCATAAATGTAAGTGTAATTTTCCTTCTGTTCGCCTCTCTATTAACGTGCTTGGACACAGCTCTACAGCTGTCACATTCCTAGAACCAAGCCACTCCTGAACCAGAAAACACGTCAGAAGCATCTCACCTGGGATAAGGAGAAAAATAACTGGACTGTTGCTCAGTGGTCCACAGTCTTCTTTTCAGATGAAAGTAAATTTAGCATTTCCTTTGGAAATCATGGTCTGGAGTCTGGAGGAAGACTGAAGAAGCACATAATCCAAAGTCCAGTGTGAAGTTTCTGAAGTCAGTGATGATGCCATGATGTCTGCTGGTTTTGGTCCATTGTGGTTTATCAAGTCAATACAGCCATCTACCAGGAGATTTTGGAGCACTTTATGGTTCCATCTGCTGACAAGCTTTATGGAGATGCTGATTTCGTTTTGCAGCAGGACTTTAGCACCTGCCCACAGTGCCACAACCATTTCCAAGTGGTTTGCTGACCATGATTTTACTGCGCTTGATTGGCCAGCCAACTCACCTGACCTGAACCTCACAGAGGATGTGACTATGGGGTATTGTGAAGAGGAAGATAAGAAACATCTGACAAACAATACAGAGGAGCTGAAGGCCACTATCCAAGCAACTTGTGCTTCAATGATGCCTCAGCAGTGCCACAGGCTGATCGCCTCCATGCCACACTGAAGCAGTAATTCATACAAAAGGAGCCCCAACCAAGTATTGAGTGCATAATTAAACCTACTTTGGAGATCTTGAACATTTCTGTTTTGTAAATCTTTTTTTTTTTTTTTCTTTTTTTTTTGATTGATCTTTGAATTCTTTTTTTTTACATTTTTTTTGAGGTACTGAATGTTTTATTTTTCTAAGCTGTAAGTCGTAACCATCAGAATTAAAACAAAAAACTCTAGAATCTAGAATATAAGAAAGTTTGCTTTTTAAAATTGAACTACAAATAAATAAAATAAAATTTTTGAGATGCACCTGTATATGATCACTATGGTTACCGATATAGCCACAATTGCGGCAGCTACCAGCTCCTCGTTGGACCCCAGGGTCAGGAGTCGTAGCACATAAACACACTTAGAACATAAACATTGTCATATTTGTTTACTGACAACAGAACAGTGTGTAGTGAGAACGTGGGTGAAATAATGGTTCGATTATTATTGTGGTTCAGCCAGACCCAATTCTTTAGCACCAAAATAAACACGGCGATACACCAACAGGACCTGCTACGACGGCCGAGAGCTAAACGTGCTGCAAATGACAAAAAACATATGCAAATTAAGAGAACATCTTCATCAATTTGACAACTTGCACTATAAATACTCACAACACAAGAAAAGAAAGAAACATGCTAAAAAAAAAAACAGACTACATCGGAAATATTTAAGGGAACCGTAAAGTGACAAACATGGCTGGGACATATTTAATCAGTTTTTGCTCTGAAAAGATCTTTGTTTATTTTAATATCCTGGTCATACGATTCCTTAGCCTTTTTTTTTATAAATTAACCATGGATTTACTACTCTAACCATAGTTTAACCATGGTATTTGAACAACTGTGGTTATACAAATGGTAATCAATATGCAAAAAAGAGAAAAAAGAAAAAAATGTTTTGTTGGAGTAATTTTGTTTGTGTTCAGTATTTGCAGCTTGTTTTTGTATTTCGTCGTGTTGCGAGTATTTGCAGCACTTGTGCTGTCAAACTGATGAAGATGGTTTCTTAATTTGCTGGTGCTTTTTCTATTTGAATATGTTTTGTGAAGTTGGAGCGCATTGAGCTCTCTCAGCCATCGTACCTCGCCCCTATTTTGAAATCTTCACCCCACATGTATATACGCAACCTTGGCATTGACGATTGCGGGAAAAAAGTGAAGATGATACACAAGCATATTCAAACAAAAACCAACATGGATGGGTTGTGTGAAACAAAGCAAAATCAACGTTACTCACTTATCAAAAAGAAAAAAAGCAACCTCGGCGTCTGATTCAATCCCTTCCCACCACTGGAAAGCTCCTCCGATATTTACGCAGTTCCTACATCTTGCCTGATCATAAACCTTCTTTTTAATGTTTTGTTTCTCAAAAATGTTACTCTTTTCTCTCAAAATTAGTCTAATATGCTAATGATAAAAGCATCTGCTAAATGACTAAATGTTAATGTTATGTAAAATGCGTTCTGTGCACTCAAATTGAGCGCTCTATTCACGCTATCAGGACAAGACACACCCCTTACTGCTGATTGGCTACAAGTATGTTTAGGGACTCGGTCAGACACTGCAGTCAAAAGCGTGTTTCTAAAATCACTTAGTGCACGTTTAAGGAGCAGCGGGCCGGGTCACCACTATTTAGACTAATATACATTGCGGAAACCCTGATTAATCCTCTGTTTACCATTAGAGCCTTTCATCAAGACAGTGAGGGGGATGGATCAGATTACTTTGAATCTGGGGGGGGGGGTATGTAGATTAGGTCATGAGATCAGATCGGGTCGAGGGTCGAGGGTGATTGTTTTTAACAAGGCGGTCTATGCTGTAGGAAGTAGGGCAATGTATCACCAACAAAGTCATGATATGATACATATCACGATACAGGACTGCACTGAATTTGTTTACCTCAGTAGAATTTTGTAAAACTGCTGTTTATGAAACACTGAATACTTTAGGGCCAGTGCTATACGCAATTGACCTCTGCAATATGAAGGGCCTCCATAACTATACCACAGTACAATATAGATAATGGGATATGTTTAATGTTTAAAATGGGCACTCCCCACCACGTACGACATTCTGATTGTTTGCATTCTGTTTTTAAGCCCATAAATAATAATTTACTCATTCTTATAATTTTCTATTGTAATGTACTCCTATTAATATATATAAACATATTAACATTGATGGTAGGTTATTATTGCACAAATTAATGCACTCTCTACTTATACACTACTTAGTTCTAAACTAACTTTTTTGTATCTCTCACACACACACATGCTCAGTCACACGCCTTGTGTGCAATCAGACATTCACGAACAAACTTTTTAGCACTGCCCTGCATATTTTTATAAACTATAAATAGCTTAATCGCTCAAGAGCTACATTATCTTTTTCAACAAGGAGCTGGTAACATCATTGTTTCTAAAGGAATTAAAGCCACAGCTTCACTGTTAATAGAGAAATGCGACAAAACGGAGGTAATCCAGATGTGCACAGCCTCTCTCCTTTCTTTCTCTCTCTTGTGTGAATAAACACCTGATGAATTACAATGTTCGGAGAATAGAATATTGAAGTGGAGATCGCTAAACTGCAAGCTAACAGGTGTTTTCAGAAAGCTTTTAATTTCTTTTAGTAATTTCTTTTTTTTATTCACACCTAGATTTTGTAAGCTTCAACACAAACATACAATGCAAATGCAAACAAGTACACACACAAATATAAAATCACAAACACACACACAACATAAGCATACATGGAAACATACACTAGAAATGCAAACAAGTACACACACACACAAACATATAATCACCATAAGCATACATGCAAACAAACACAAACTAACAAATGCAAATATACAGACTAAAAATTACAAACAAACACAAATATGCACCCAAACTAAAACAAAACTAAAACAAAAAGTACACAAACAGACGAACTAATGTACAAACACAAACATACACGTAAAAACAAACACTCACACACACACACAAACATATATACATATATATATACACAGACATATATATACAACCACAAACATATATAAACATGCATACACACAAACACAAACATACAGCAAAACCACAAGCAAAAAGATATCGACTGACATACATGCAAACACAAACAAACACGCAAACGTGCACAAACACACACAAAAAAAGGAAACATACACACACGCACAAATAAACAACCCCTGCACTTAAACATTTCAGCTTTTATGGTGTCGCATACAAAACTTTTACAAATAAAAACTTTTAGCCTCACATTAGGTCTCTACAAGATGATGGAGAGCATCTTTACAACAGATTATTACTCATTTTAAAACGGAATTGTTATCCACAGCGTTTGAATGCAGCACATTTATTTTTCACAGTATAATGTTTTATTTTATTAATAAAATATCTGGTCTATATAAGTTTAGATTTGATCAAATAATGGACAGTTGAAATAATAAAATAATCAATAAGTCCTACTTATCATCCCCAAGCTGATGTGTCTGATGGTTTTTGACAAATATCTTACTGATACAGATGTGTTAAATATGTGTAAAGTACAATATAGTTAAAAATAGTTTAATAGTCTCATAAAAAACATTTAGGTACAAATAAAAATGTTTAGCATCACTATAAGATGATGGAAAGTAGTATGATTGAACAATGATGTACCTTTTGTTTTAACAAATAAGTTAAATAATCTTTCAAACCTAAAACCATGATGCTCTAAAGCAAAGATTAGAAGCAGTCCAAATGTTTACAATGATTTAAACAAATAATTGATATAACAAACAATTAAATATTTAGTCCATCTGATCACCCCAAGCTGATGCATCTGACGGTTTGTAATGACATTGATATCTCACTGATGCAGACGTGTTAAGATTTTAACTACGTGTTAAATATGTGTAAATTTCAACGTTACTGTTTTCAAAATGCATTATAAAACAAAACCTATAATACGTTGTATCATCTCATAAATATTCATAAGAACATTTTTTTTTAAATATAATATTTACTTATTAGTGGTTATAGCTTTTAACAGTATGATGATTTATAACACAATGAACAGATTGCATCCACTTTTACAATGGATTATATTTCTCATAGTTATAATGTATTATAAGTCTCATATCTTGCCATTTTTCTGATGCTACTTAAAGCGGTCAAAGAGCAGTTATAAGTAATAATAATAATAATAATTTAAAAAAATATATTTCAAACAGCCATAAGATCAAATATCAGATCAGAGGAATGTGTAATTTGACACGTTTGCTTTGAAAACTTTTTTATTGTAATATATCAGTTTGATTATTTTGATTGTACGCTTTATACAAATGATGATAAGTAACTCTGCAATTATATATCATCTAGCAGTCATTAGAGTATTAGTATGTCTGCTACTGTAAATATATGCCAACACTTTATTTTGATGGTCACAGATAAACTGGCTGTACTGTAAGTGTCTTTGCAAATACGTCAACTTATTGAGCATATTCTTGAGCATAATAATACTCTAATGAGAGTTATATGGCATGTAGTTGCTATGACAGTTTTTTTAATACCTTTAACAAGTTTCCTAAACTTTTAACACAGTTAGCACAACATCCGTCTGTGCAGGCTATACATTTAACACATTTCTTGTTGCTTTGATACAAAATGCATACAGTAAACACACATTTAAAATTTGTGAACTTCTTTTACAGACATGTTCAACCAAGACCAAAACAATGTAATTTTACAGTCAAATTTACACATGCCTTCACACTGTATGTCAGAACAGATAACATCATGTTCTAAGACTAACTTACAACTAACTTACAAACTTAGAAGTTTGGGCAGATTAGACCACATTTATTTATTTACTTTTTATTCTAATGTGGCTTTTTCTGTTCTGTAAATTTTGTATTTTCACATAATGACATAAATTATAAATAAATGACAAATTTATTTACTGCAGCAATTCTGTTTCTGTATTTTATTTTATTTTTTTACACAAACTGTACATTTTATAAAGCTACTCTGAGATGGTCATTAATTTTTTGTATTGAATTTCTGCAGCAAAAGAAACAAAATGCATGCATTTACTAAACTAAACAAAAGTTCAGAACAAAAATGTAGAGAGGCTTCAAAAGAAACTACAGTGCAAAACACAATCTATGATCAATACAATATACTGTCTATTGTATAAGGGCAGACATGACACATAAAATAATGCAGTTTCTGTAATTTCAGCTTATATTTATTTATATTTATGCAGACTTAAATGTTCCTGTTGGAAGAGAACGTGTTAGTGTTTTGAATAATTATTTGATTTTGAAACAAGTTTGCAGTGTTTTGTTAGACATAGTGTATTGTGTTAGTTTATTATTGTATTTTGAAGATTAGTTTTGGGGTGTAGTTTACAATGTGTGATTTTGAGCATGAAATTAACCGTTTAACCGTGTTTTAGGTGTGTTGGTGCGTTAAGAGTTTAGGAAACTTGTTAAATGTATTGAAAAAAACAGTCATAGCTATTGTTAAAAACTGTAAATCTGGTGTTTTATATTCACTCTTGTCTGATAATTTTCCGATATTGCATTATTCTGTAATTAGGGTTAAAGGGTTAAACTCTCAAAAGAACGACAGCAAAAGAATGGATTTTTATTGATCAATGAAATGGCAGTCGTTCTACGAGTTCCTCCTTAAGACTAAACAAATTATAGATCTTTTTGGTCATCTTTTTGGCCTGTCTAAAAATTGGGGAATAACACGGTACCATAAACCAAGCATGAAATTATTTTAAAAGTATTTGTGTTTTTCTGTTCGCTATGCAACTATTACACTTCAAACTTTTCTAACAAGACTCTGATAAGGCATTTCAAGTGAAAGGTGTGATGATTTGTGTCTTTTTAATTCAGTCCACACCAATACTTTGATACCGGTGTTTTAGACATCTGTCTTTTAAGTCTGATCCAGCAAACACGTCTTAATATTTTGTTCTTCTTTTTATGAAAATGCTCGGTAAGCAGTTTTTGTCCTCATGTATAGAAATATGTTTTAACATCATAAATTCCAATAGTTAGTTAGCAAATGGGAATGTTTATTACAGAGATAGGTCACATCAGAGCCGCATTCTAAATCGAATATTATATATTGAACGTTCATCTACCGTCATATTTAATGGTGCTACTGTGTCATTGTGAGATATAAAGAGTAACATTTTTCATAACCTTATTCTTTAAAACCAGAACAATTGTATATGTTTCCATGACTGCTTACTCTTTTCTTTTTGAATTTGTTTACTGCGGTTTCACCATTCTCATCTTATTTCCCCCCCAATTGTAATTGTTAGGCCTTATGCTTTGTCTCCTAGTTTTTACTGTCATGTTAGTACCTCTAGTCTGTGTTTGCATTTGTATGTTTGTGTGCATGTTTATATCTTCTGTGTATGAAGTGAGTGAGTGAAGTGACATTCAGCCAAGTATGGTGACCCATACTCAGAATTTGTGCTGTGCATTTAACCCATCCGAAGTGCACACACACAGAGCAGTGAACACACACACACACACTGTGAACACACACCCAGAGCAGTGGGCAGCCATTTATGCTGCGGCGCCCGGGGAGCAGTTGGGGTTCAATGCCTTGCTCAAGGGCACCTAAGTCATGGTATTGAAGGTGGAGAGAGAACTGTACATGCACTCCCCCCACCCACAATTCCTGCCGGCCCGGGACTCGAACTCGCAACCTTTCGATTGGGAGTTCGACTCTCTAACCATTAGGCCACGACTTCCCCCCAAAAAAAATAATAATAAATAAATAAAAAATGAGCATATTGAAAGTGACGTGACATTCAGTGACGTGACATTCAGCCAAGTATGATGACCCACACTCAGAATTTGTGCTCTGCATTTAACCCATCCGAAGTGCACACACACAGAGCAGTGTACACACACACACACACTGTGAACACACACCCGGAGCAGTGGGCAGCCATTTATGGTGCGGCGCCCGGGGAGCAGTTGGGGGTTCGATGCCTTGGGCACCTAAGTCTAGGTATTGAAGGTGGAGAGAGAACTGTACATGCACTCCCCC
Source organism: Carassius gibelio (assembly GCF_023724105.1). Classification (NCBI taxonomy): domain Eukaryota; kingdom Metazoa; phylum Chordata; class Actinopteri; order Cypriniformes; family Cyprinidae; genus Carassius; species Carassius gibelio. The sequence continues at coordinate 22,689,908 of NC_068388.1, read as the reverse complement.
CACCCACAATTCCTGCCGGCCCGGGACTCGAACTCACAACCTTTCGATTGGGAGTCCGACTCTCTAACCATTAGGCCACGACTTCCCCTCGAAAAAAAAAAAACATCATGGTAAATGGACTGCATTTATATAGCACTTTCAACAGACCACATGGGCATCCAAAGCGCTTTTACAATTTGCCTCACATTCACCCATTCACACTCTCATTCACACACCGACTGCGGTGTCAGCCATTCAAGGCGCCATCCAGCTCGTCAGGAGCAGCTGGGGTTAGGTGTCTTGCTCAAGGACACCTCGACACTTGGTCAGGTGGAGCCGGGGATCGAACCACCAACCTTCCGGTTTGTAGACAACCTACATGAACCACTAAGCCACTGCCGCCCCTAAATCACCATGTATGTTTGTGTGTGTATGTATGAGTGTTTGTTTTTGCATGTATGTTTTTGTACCTTTGTTTATTTGTGTACTTGTTTGAGTTTGGGTGTATATTTGTGTTTGTTTGTTTGTAAGTTTAAGTCCGTATTTTTGCAATTGTATGTTTGTGTTTGTTTGCATGTATGTATATGTTGTGTGTGTGTGTTTGTTTGTGATTGTATGTTTGTTTTTGTGTACTTGTTTGCATATGCAGTGTGTTTATTTTGAGGCTTGAAAAATCTAAGCGTGAATAAAAATAAATGTAACTAAAGAAAATAAATCAACAAAAATAAAACATCTTCCTACAGCATAGACCGCCTTGTTAAAAACAATCACCCTCAACCCTCGACCCGATCTAATCTCAACCTGAACATCTGTGAAATCCCATTCACCAGCTCTATATTATATATTTTTTAAAAACACGTATAAAAATATTATCTTCAAGAACTTTATCTAACAATCCACCCGATGCCCCTATGTAAATTCTCCAGATGTTTGTCATTAAAAAAGGTTCAAGAGGTTTCACATCCTTTTCACCAGTCATTGATCTTTTGGCTAAACTTTATCAAAGTTCACACTTGTCATAAAATAGTTTAAATTGATACCCTTTGATCACTGAACATGATCTGTTTTTAACCACTGGACTTTAGCTGACACACAAAACCAAAGTTCACAATGCAAGATCCCTCAAAACTCATTATCCTGCAAATGAGTTACAACCCCAGAAAACCCTTTATATGTTTTACTTTTTTTGTTTTAAAATACGGTAAGATAAGTCACTATTTTTCTTTTCTAACTAGTAACAAACTCTAAATAGTTTTTCAATTGCAATGACAAGATTTTGACTGTCACGTACTGTTTAACAAACATATCTGATACTTTTTTGTTAGTTTGTTTTAGATAGATGGTCAGTACCCTACTTTTCTTTTTATTTAACTTGTAACCAACTCTATCTAGTTTCTAAATTGTTTTAACAACACTTAAATACATACCTCGACCCGTTTTTACTCTTTTCTGAAAAAAAAAAAAGTTTCTATTTCCTTTATGTTTTAATGTTTTTCTTGAAATGTGTTGTGTATGTAAAAACTTTAAATAAAAACTTCCCTTATCTCCTTTAATAATCTTACCAGGTTTCACATTTTAGTTTTCAAAGGCCCCCACAAAAAAAAAAAGAAAAGAAAAAAAAAGAAAAACACATTCCCCAACAAACATAAATTCCTTTAGATCATTGGGATGGATAAACAGGAACAGGTGTTTATTGCCATAGCATTACACATTTATAGTTGTATGCATTAATAAAGAACCCTTTTCATTAGTAAGGTATCTTTACATGTTTAAGTAAAAAGGTTTTTAAAAAGCAGTCTTATGTGGACTAATTTCGTTTTCTCCCACCCTCTCTGACACACACACACACACACACACACACATACATCACATGCACACAGACTTACTTATAAAGTCAGTTTCATAAATGGTAGATTTGTCTAATTTGAATCTGAAAAGTAAGACTGATAACCACTTGGTTCACTGTTAGTCAAATTAGCTCTTAAAGACACTCTTAACATAATGGCTATTTTTATTAAACTGACCCCAGCTCAGTAAACTTTCACAGAAGACTATTATGATTTATTTGTGTCTTGATTTTGATTAAATTGATATTTTGTAGTTAAAATGTATTGTCATACATGTAATTAATTAACCAAATGTAATTAATCATGGATGTTACTTGATTTCTTTTTCATTTACTATTCTTAGTTTTTATACAGCCAGTTTAACTTATTTAAGACCCTGTCTGTAAACAAATAAAATGAGATAAAAAAAAATTGCAAAATTATATTTAAGAATGATTTTAATTACATTTTAATGAATGTGACAATTGCCTCTGTGGACTGTTGCAACCGTCCCTATTATGGGGTTCGCTGCAACATTTGACTGTCTATTTAAGAGTTGTTGTATATTATATATTGTATATTATGACACATGTTACAGCAGTTTGGGTGAGTAGCTGAAAGATGTGGCTTTACTGTATAAACATTTTGGCTTTCCAATAAAAAATGCCTCTGAGAATCTGAAGGAAATGCAAAACATGTTTCAATCATCCCCACTCTCCACTAAATTTTTACCTTCTGCTGCAATATGTATCTTAAAGTATGGAAGCTTGTTAGCACAGGATTTAAAAAAATCTGACCATTTTCTCACAATCTTAAATTTATATATATCATGATTAAAAAAAATTACAACAAACAATAACTAAAAAACTTTTGATTTTGGTTATACTGCAGACATGCAATAAAGTTAAAACATCTGTGACAACTGCACTTACAGTTAAGAGAATGTTAAGACTGATTGGAAAAAAGCTTTCTATAAATTAATACCATTACTATGTTCTCCTCTCAATATTCTGGTAGATTCCTTGGCTGAGCCGGATGTGACTGTGCCGGTGCTCAGGGAGGGTGAGGAGGTGAATCTGACCTGCACTGTTCCAGCTCCCTGCCCCAGTCGCCCTCCAAATGTAATCTGGGATCCTGCATTAGGTGGTAACGTAACACAGAGGACACAGATGAATGCTGATGGGACTCAGAGTGTTTCTGCCATCTTGAATTTCATCCCATTGTTACACCATCATGAGCTGAAAGTGAACTGTGTTTCTATTCAAAATCTACACAGAGAGGACAGACCCCTGCTCAGCCACAAGATGGTCATCCTCAGTGTGGAGTGTGAGATTTTAACCAAACACAGTTTGTAGCTTTTTTTTTTTTATTGTTGTTTGTTTTGAAAATAGCCTACACACTGTTTCTTTTTTTTCCTGCCCCAGATCCTCCGAAGGAAACATGGATCTCTTTCACAGACTTGGTCTGGCTTGGTGATAATGTGACCCTCACCTGTCAAAGTAAAGCCAACCCTCCTGCGGTCCACAGCTGGTTCATGAAGAGAGCAGGTTTAGAGGAAGAATTGGGCATCTCACATGTGATTTCTTTCACTGCTTCCCATGATAACACTGGGGAATACATTTGTGAGGCACAGAATCTATACGGTGCAATGAACTCCACAAACTTACAGATCAATGTCCTAGGTCAGTCTGTGCTTGAAACTATAGAGTTTCACCATTATTACACTTCAGTTTTTCTCAATCATTTTGCCCCAAGTCTTGAATCAGAACACTTTTTCAGTAAGTTTAGATCTCTCCAAAATTGTTAATTTTAAAAGTTTTTATGTTTATGATCACTAGACACATTTCTTAAATTCATCACATCGTGAGCACAAAAGCAGTCTATGTGGGATAAAATCTGGATCATTAAATAACAATAATAATTGTAAAATGACAATGGAGGCAAATGATGTCCAAGTGGTGATAAAAAATATTAAAGGGCTTAATATCGGGCCCTGAGGAACACCAGTGAATACAAAACTGTTCTCAGACCTGTTACCACCCAAATGAACTGGTGATGGTCAGTAACATTTTATTTTAGATTTAAATCAGTTTAAGGCTGTCCTCAAAAAGCACTATCAAGATAAGAAAGTAAAAGTCTATGATCCTATTGAAAGAGGAACTGAGATAGAGAAGGAGGAGGACAGATATTGAGCCAGAATGAGATGCCATTAACAAGTCTTTGGTAATTTTGTGCTTACTAGTTAACTGTGGCAAAACAGAGAAACAAATAGAGACATAATTAGCGTAGCTGCCATTCCAACCAAATAAAATTAATTAGTTTAACACAAGCTAAAGAATAATAATGTGCATTTGATCAGATATGACTGCAGTCACAAATTATGAGATGCATTATTTGAATGCTTGGTGAAAGAGATGTGTTTTTAATCAAGATTTAAACAGAGAGAGTGTGTCTTAACCCCAAACGTTATCAGGAAGGCTATTGCAGAGTTTGGGAGGCAAATGCAAAAAAGCTCTACCTCCTTTAGTGGACTTTGCTATCCTAGGAACTACCAAAAGTACAGCGTTTTGTGACCTTAGGGAGCGTGATGGATTGTAGCGCGGTGAAGGCTAGATATGTATGCAGAATCTAAACCATTAAGGGCCTTATAGGTAAGTGTTGTGAGTTCGTATGGGTAAGGAAGAGGACAAGGGGTCGGCTGGACTGCTGACGTATATTTATTAACAGAAATTAAACAAACGTTTTCAAACACCATATGGTGACTTATTTTGCTGCGTTCACTCGGTGCTTTCGCTTTCCGGCTTTCCTATTTCGACTCCCGTCAGCAGTCCCACTCTCTCTCACTTGCTTCCGTCTCTCCTGGCGTTTTATACCCTCTCCACGCCAATTACTAGAACAAGAAACAGGTGATAATAATTTCTGCCCAAACCACTCACTTACCGCTCGTCTCCTGATCCTCTCTCCCGCTGCAAACTTTGCTAAACCACGCCCCCCCTGCCACATATCCCCCACCGCCCGACTCAGGCCGGGGAGCCGTCCCCCCATTCCTGGAGAGGAAGTCAGCCACCGCCATCTGAACACCCGGCCTGTGGATCACCTTGAATTTAAAAGGCTGAAGAGCTAGATACCAACGAGTGATCCGCGCGTTGGTATCCTTCATGCGGTGGAGCCACTGCAGCGGAGCGTGGTCTGAACAGAGGGTGAACTCCCGTCCCAGGAGATAATAGCGGAGGGTGAGGACGGCCCACCTGATGGCCAGGCATTCTTTTTCAATGGTGCTGTACTTAGCCTCTCTCTTTGAGAGCTTGCGGCTAATGTACAGCACCGGCCGTTCCTCCCCCTCTATCTCCTGGGACAGGACTGCCCCCAGCCCCCTGTCCGACGCGTCTGTCTGCAACAGAAAAGGGAGAGAAAAGTCAGGAGAGTGTAATAACGGCCCGCCACATAGAGCAGCCTTGACCTGGGTAAAAGCCTGCTGACACGGCTCCGTCCACTGGACCGTATCTGGCACCTCCTTTTTAGTGAGGTCAGTCAAGGGGCTGGTGAGGTCCGAATAATTAGGAATAAACCGCCTATAATATCCCGCCAGCCCCAAGAACTGCCTCACCTCCTTTTTGGTCTTGGGACGTGGGTAGGTCGCAATAGCGGCTGTCTTATCAATTTGGGGACGCACCTGTCCATGCCCCAAGTGGAAGCCCAGATACCTTACTTCCACTCGCCCAATCGCACACTTCTTTGGGTTGGCCGTGAGGCCCGCTCCTCTCAGCGACCTTAGAACAGCCCTCAGATGCTGCATATGCCGCTGCCAATCATTACTGAATATAATGATATCATCCAGGTAGGCAGCCGCATATGCCGCATGGGGCCGCAAGATTCTATCCATGAGGCGCTGAAAGGTTGCAGGCGCCCCGAACAAGCCAAAGGGAAGGGTAACAAATTGGTGTAAACCAAACGGCGTTGTGAAAGCGGTTTTTTCTCGGGATAATGGAGACAAGGGGATCTGCCAATAACCCTTCGTTAAGTCCAATGTCGAATAAAAGCGAGCCGTGCCTAACCGATCAAGCAACTCTTCAACCCGCGGCATTGGATACGCGTCGAACTTCGACACAGCATTCACCTTGCGATAATCCACACAGAACCGGACTGAGCCGTCCGTTTTCGGAACTAAAACTATCGGGCTCGCCCAGTTACTGTTGGATTCTTCTATTACCCCCATGTCAAGCATAGCTCCTAATTCAGCCTGAACTACTTTTTTCTTGTGCTCAGGTAAGCGATACGGCCGGCTGCGAACTACCACGCCCGGCTCGGTCTCGATATGGTGCTGAATTAGGTTAGTATGGCCCGGTAGGGGCGAAAAGACATCATTAATCGTTAAATCAGTGAGTTGGCACGGCGAGAGGTGATCTCCACCTGGAGCCAGGGCGAGAGATTGTGGTTTGAGACCTCTGGCCCGAGATCATCCTCCCCCCAATCACCGTTGCCAACATCACTGATTCCGCCTCATTCCATTTTTTAAGGAGATTGAGATGGTAAACCTGATGCGCCCCGTTCCTATCGGAACAAATTCTCCCTTGATAGCCGCCACAATGTGTGGAGTTTTGTTCTCAAGTCCAGTACGTATTGAATTTCGTTTTTGCCCTGAGATGGTCCCTCCTCCCAAGTTTCTCTCAGAACGTCAAGCACCCCCCGGGGCTGGCGTCCATAGAGAAGCTCGAAGGGGGAAAACCCCGTGGAGGCTTGTGGGACCTCTCGCACAGCGAATAACAAGGGATCTAGCCACCTATCCCAATTTTTGTCGTCTTCCTGAACGAACTTACGGATCAAGGATTTAAGAGTGCGATTTAATCGTTCGACCAGGCCGTCCGTGTGTTGGTGATAGAAGCTCGTTCGAATCGACTTAATGCCCAACAATCCGTATAGTTCGCATAGCGTACGTGACATAAACGGCGTGCCTTGATCAGTAAGGATTTATTTTGGAACCCCCACCCGGGAGATAAGACGAAACAGGGCATCCGCAACACTTTTAGCCGAAATGTTGCAGAGGGCCACAGCTTCAGGATATCGTGTTGCATAATCAACTATGACTAATGCAAAGCGATGTCCTCGTGCCGATCGCTCTAATGGCCCGATGAGGTCCATACCAATTCTTTCGAAGGGGGCCTGCATTAATGGGAGAGGGCGCAACGGCGCTTTTGGGGCGGCCGGTGGGTTCACCAACTGACATGCCGGACAAGACGCGCACCACCTGCGCACATTGTCATGAATGCCCGGCCAGAAGAATCGGGTCATGAGGCGATTTAGTGTGGCTGCCTGTCCCAAATGGCCCGCCATAGGATTAGAATGAGCCGCATGGAAAAGCATTTCCCTGCGGCTCTTTGGAACTAACAACTGGGTTGTATTTACTTTTGTCTGAGCGTCTTGGGTCACTCGATACAACCGGTCTTTTAAAATGGCAAAATAGGGATAGGAGAGCGGAAGGGCTGGTCGGAGAGGCTGGCCATCGATGGTGCGGACCTGCTGGAACGCATGTTTTAGCGTCTCATCCTGAGACTGCTCCAGGGGAAAGTCATCGTGGTCCGAGAGAATTAGTCTCCCGATTCCACTCGGTTCCCCTGAAGCCGGCCTCAGCGGTCCTGGCTCAGTTTCCCCCACCTGCACCCGCGCGGTCCCCTTCCGTGCCATATTTCCCCAAGAGGCATCCGCACATAACAACCCCAATAAAACTGTAAACGCGGGCCAATTCGTCCCCAAAATGACTGGATGCCGGAGGTGGGGACTAACCGCCACCTCCACACTATGTTTTTGTCCCCGAAATTGAATCAAAATTGGGACGACCGGATATTCCACCACATCCCCGTGTACACACCGCACCTTAACCACACGGCTTGTTTCCAATGCCCCGGTTGAACCAGGCTTTGATGGATTGAGGTTTGGTTGCATCCTGAATCCACCAAGGCCGGGTATGTACCCCCCTTGATACTCACGGGAATTTGGTACTCGCCAGCCTGACCGGGGGTGGCCCGTGGGTCGTCCGGGACCCGGACCATCATCTCCACCTCCATCACTGGACACCTGTCCACGAAATGCTCCGGGTCCCCGCAATGCCAACAGGCCAGCCCAGACCTACCCGCTGCCCCAATGGCAGGGAGTGGAGAGGTGAATTGGCGTGGAGAGAGCGGAGAGACGGAAGTACTGTCCCCTCCCGCAGCCCCGAGGCCCGCCCCCCTGGGCGGGGCCCTTGTATACGCGAAGCGGCCTTGGTCCGTCCCGCTCCGCCCCCGGGGCGGGACACGAGGAGGGCCAGGTGGACAGGACCTAGGGAGAGGGACAGGGCGAGAGAGAGAAGGGGGAGAGAGAGAAGGGGAGAGAGAGTTAGTAGGTGGGGGTGTTGCTCGCGGTGGAGGACCGCGAGGGGGAAAAAATTATGTCCGCAAGCGGCGTGGAGGACGGGCTTTGCATGGCGGCGGCGTCGGTCCGTCTTCCTTCCCGGGTTTCGGCACCAGTGTTGTGAGTTCGTATGGGTAAGGAAGAGGACAAGGGGTCGGCTGGACTGCTGACGTATATTTATTAACAGAAATTAAACAAACGTTTTCAAACACCATATGGTGACTTCTATTTTGCTGCGTTCACTCGGTGCTTTCGCTTTCCGGCTTCCGGCTTCCGGTTTCAGGTTTCGACTCCCGTCAGCAGTCCCGCTCTCTCTCACTTGCTTCCGTCTCTCCTGGCGTTTTATACCTTCTCCACGCCAATTACTAGAACAAGAAACAGGTGATAATAATTTCTGCCCAAACCACTCACTTACCGCTCGTCTCCTGATCCTCTCTCCCGCTGCAAACTTCGCTAAACCACGCCCTCCCTGCCACAGTAAGTAATAATCATTTGTAACTGATATGGAACGTAACTGGTAGCCAGTGCAGAGATGGTAAAATTGGGGTAACTACCTGTAGCTTGTTTATTGAAGATGCTGGACAACCACCTAGAAGTGCATTACAATAGTCCAGTCTAGAGGTCATGAATGCATGAACTAGCTTTTCTGTATCAGAAACAGGTAACATGTTTCGTAGCTTGGCAACATTTCTAAGATGGAAGAATGCAGTTTTTGTAACATGGGAAATTTGGTTTTCAAAAGACAAGTTGCAGTCTAATATAGCACCCAGATTTTTGACTGTAGAGAAAGTAACAGTACATCCATCTAGTTGCAAACTGTTATCTACGAGATTCTGTATACTGTTTTTTGGTCCAATAAGTAATATCTCTTATCTCTTGTCTTATCCGAATTTAACGTGAGAAAATTATTGGTCATCCAATCTTTAAAATTTTTAACACACTCTGTTATCTTAGATAATTTAGAACGTTTATCTGGTCTCGTTGAGATAAATAGTTGAGTATTATATTTTCTAATATTACCATGGGGCAACATGTATATTGACAATAGCAGAGAACCTAGGACAGATCCTTGTGGCACTCAATATTTTATTGGTGATAAATGAGATGACTCCCTATTTAAATACAGTAAATAAAATGGTAGCGATTGGACGGGTAGGATCTAAACCATCTTAGAGCCTGCCCTTGAATACCTGTATAGTTTTGTAATCCATCTATGAGCATGTCATGATCTATGGGGTCGAACGCAGCACTAAGGTCAAGTGAAAATAGCAATGAGACGCAGAAAATCTTCATAGAGATCTTTTTTTTTTTTTTTTTTTTTTGCAGGAAGGAGCACAATTGAGCAGACTTTTTTCAAAAAATTTAGACATAAATGGAAAAATTTCAAATGGGCCTTTAATTTGACAGTTCACTAGGATCTAGTTGTGTTTTTTTTTAATAAGAGGCTTAATAACCACCAGCTTGAATGGTTTTCGGACATGACTTAAAGATGAGAAAGGTTCTTCAGCTACAGGTAACAACTCTTTCAGTAATTTACTGGGTACAGGATCTAATAAATATGTTGTTGGTTTAGATGAAGTGATAAGTAGAAATTCATTACTATTAAAGTCGTAAAAAATCAGTACTATTAAACGTTTATGGAATATTTGAATCAGGTGGCGTCTGGTTATTTGCTAATCTAGCCACTGTGCTAAATAAAAACCTTGGATTATGAATGAGTTCATGGATTTGCTCGACCCTGGCAGTAGCTGGACATACTGTTTTAAAAAATAATGTGACGTACCTCAAACTCAAGACACAGGCAGCAACATACAGGAATTGTTAACGACTCTTACCATACTGTAAATCCATCTCCTGAAATAATTAAAATAAAAACTCTTTGAATGAGAAGGTGTGTCCAAACTTTTGGTCTGTACTGTGTATATATATATATATATAGAGAGAGAGAGAGAGAGAGAGAGAGAGAGAGAGAGAGAGAGAGAGAGAAATTTAAATTTAGAGTTAAATCTTAATACTGCTCCTTTGTTTTTGCAGGCATATCCTTCACTGCTTTTCTCTCAATTTTGGCAGCTTTATCACTACTTATATTTGCACTTCTTGCAATGACTATTGTTATGATTTACAGAAGGTAGGATCTTACTACATTTAAAAAAATTTATTATATATTTTATATATTATTTGAGATAATGTTTTCTTTTTTGGTTATGCAGGTGTAAAGAGGCAATCATGAGTGTAAGTATGATTTCTGCCATGCTACAGTATGTTCTTCATGAAGTTATATATATATATATATATATATATATATATATATATATATATATATATATATATATATATATATATATATATATATATATTAGATTTTTTGTATTGTGCCTGTTTGAGAATTATCACAAAACTATCACAATAGGCGTTCACAGCTAATTTATCAATGCATTTCAGGAAACGAACCAAGATCAGAACATTTATGCCAACATGTCTGCAAGTGCAGTGAAAAATAAGCAGCTCCAGTCAAAGCCAAATGATGAGAAAACCTGTACCATTAACCCTGTATACGCACTCAAACATGATCTCCACGACGAAACCATCTACGCAAACTGTTGAAGTGAAAAGTAGTTTGTTTAAAACATCCATTCATTGATCCATTCATTGATCACCACTGAACAATTAGTCTCTGGATGTCAGTAGTGATCATTTGAATCAGTATTAGCTGCATATACATGAATAAACTTCTCAAAAGTCATTTATATCTATTATGTTCAGAATCATATCCTCGCTATTAACTTCAAATAATGAAAGTTCTCCAGTACCTCAACACCAAATGTCAGTGAACTACCTGTATCTTCATTTTTAATTTTTATGTGATATAATTCTCTTCATGCTTTTACAGATTTTAGCGGATGCAGTGGTTTGAATTTATTTGAATTTATCCGTGTTAAATAAAATAAAAATAAAAAAACACAGCTTTTCACTTCATAAGATATTAAATAATAGACTAGAGTTAAATACAGTATTTAACCAGCTGCTAACATGCCCCATGTCCTTGTTGTGTTGTCAGACAGCCAAATGCATGGGTTGAGTATGTTTGGACTATTTAATTTGTGTTTTATTAATTGTCTGGAATGTTTATATATATATATATTATTGAGTTATTGTGCTGATATATTCTTGTTATTTCTTTTGTTATTTTAAAGTATTTAAACATCTTGCCAAAGGACTGCAGTTGAGAATTAGCCAGCTGGCTGACACTGCCAAATTTTAATCTTACAGTTTTTTTTTTCAATCGCTAACAAGCGCTTAACCATACTTCAGATACTTTTTCTAAACTCTTAACACAGACTAACACCTGCAAAACACAATTGGCCAAATGGATAATTTTCTTCTCAAAAACACATTTTGTTAAATATATACTAAATCTTCATTTCAAAATAGAACACATCTTTCTCTGCACACACCAACTTTACCAAAACACTGGAAATCTGACTCAAAATTTAATTATTCTGTCAAAGAATAACACTTGTTTTCACCTCAAAAGGTACATGCAGTCAATCAAAGTACACCAGGTTTCAAAATACTGGCTATTGTTGACATTACAAAAACTGCATAGACTTCAGTCTCAGTTTTACAGGTATTTGGATGCAAAACATGCAATTCACTGTTTTACACTAAATTTCTTGGTTAGGAACTGTATGTCCAAATCTACAGTAATGTTCACATTCAAAAGCATTGCAGTAAAAAGCTATTTTTTTCCTTTACTGTTTACTGCAGGAGGTACAGTATAAACACAGTATGATAGAACAGAAAATGTTTGACAGTATTGCTTACAGTGAACAAAATATCCATGAAACACATAAGAGCATTCTGAACAAAAAACAACAACAGCAAAAAGCCCAGATAAAAAAAAGGGGGGGGGGGGGGGTAAAATAAAAACAATCTCTCACTGCCCCTGCACCTCTCACTGCTCCTGCTCCTCTCACTGCTCCTCTCACTGCCCCTGCACCTCTCACTGCATCTCTCACTGCTCCTGCTCCTCTCACTGCTCCTGCACCTCTCACTGTATCTCTCACTGCTCCTGCTCCTCTCACTGCTCCTGCTCCTCTCACTGCTCCTGCTCCTCTCACTGCATCTCTCACTGCTCCTGCTTCTCTCACTGCTCCTGCACCTCTCACTGCTCCTGCACCTCTCACTGCCCCTGCACCTCTCACTGCCCCTGCACCTCTCACTGCTCCTGCTCCTCTCACTGCTCCTGCACCTCTCACTGTATCTCTCACTGCTCCTGCTCCTCTCACTGCATCTCTCACTGCTCCTGCTTCTATCACTGCTCCTGCTCCTCTCACTGCTCCTGCTCCTCTCACTGCATCTCTCACTGCTCCTGCTCCTCTCACTGCTCCTGCTTCTATCACTGCTCCTGCTCCTCTCACTGCTCCTGCTCCTCTAACTGCTCCTGCACCTCTCACTGCATCTCTCACTGCTCCTGCTCCTCTCACTGCTCCTGCTTCTCTCACTGCTCCTGCACCTCTCACTGCTCCTGCATCTCTCACTGCTCCTGCACCTCTCACTGCTCCTGCTCCTTTCACTGCTCCTGCACCTCTCACTGCATCTCTCATTGCTCCTGCTACTCTCACTGCCCCTGCACCTCTCACTGCTCCTGCATCTCTCACTGCTCCTGCTTCTCTCACTGCTCCTGCTCCTCTCACTGGGCCTGCTCTTCTCTCTGAGCCCCTTGCCCTTACTCTTGCTCGTCCATACATTACAGTGTTTGTCTTTTTCTGTTTCTGTTTCCAAAAATATCACTCTTCAAAATCCTCCTTTTATTGTATCAATGTAATAGAAAAAAATAACCCCTACCATTGAGTCTAAGCCAGATTGGAATCAGTTGTGGTTGGCCCAATTTACACAACATAAATCAGCTAAGATAAATTGTTTTTGAACTGATATCATCGCGGAAGCAGAGGTTTTTATACTGTATCTAAGGTTTGGAAGATTGTTTTTGCTATTGTGGGATGTTGTGTGTTAACATTTGTAAATACTACAAAAACGATCCATAATTTTGTTGGGAGGTATAGCTTGTCTGTTCAGAAAATGTAAGCATTGTGGAAATGTGTTCAATGACTCCATATTGTGTGAAAATGACATGAAATGCTGCTCCTGCTCCTCTCACTGCATCTCTCACTGCTCCTGTTCCTATCACTGCTCCTGCTCCTCTCACTGCATCTCTCACTGCTCCTGCTCCTCTCACTGCTCCTGCACCTCTCACTGCTCCTGCACCTCTCACTGCTCCTGCATCTCTCACTGCTCCTTTCACTGCTCCTGCTCCTCTCACTGCTCCTGCTTCTCTCACTGCTCCTGCTTCTCTCACTGCTCCTGCACCTCTCACTGCTCCTGCTCCTCTCACTGCTCCTGGACCTCTCACTGCTCCTGCATCTCTCACTGCTCCTGCACCTCTCACTGCTCCTGCTCCTCTCACTGCTCCTGCATCTCTCACTGCTCCTTCTCCTCTCACTGCTCCTGCATCTCTCACTGCTCCTGCACCTCTCACTGCTCCTGCTTCTCTCACTGCTCCTGCATCTCTCACTGCTCCTGCTTCTCTCACTGCTCCTGCTCCTCTCACTGGGCCTGCTCTTCTCTCTGAGCCCCTTGCCCTTACTCTTCCTCGTCCATACATTACAGTGTTTGTCTTTTTCTGTTTCTGTTTCCAAAAATATCACTCTTCAAAATCCTCCTTTTATTGTATCAATGTAATAGAAAAAAATAACCCCTACCATTGAGTCTAAGCCAGATTGGAATCAGTTGTGGTTGGCCCAATTTACACAACATAAATCAGCTAAGATAAATTGTTTTTGAACTGATATCATCGCGGAAGCAGAGGTTTTTATACTGTATCTAAGGTTTGGAAGATTGTTTTTGCTATTGTGGGATGTTGTGTGTTAACATTTGTAAATACTACAAAAACGATCCATAATTTTGTTGGGAGGTATAGCTTGTCTGTTCAGAAAATGTAAGCATTGTGGAAATGTGTTCAATGACTCCATATTGTGTGAAAATGACATGAAATGTGTGAATGGTATGGCCACAATAGATAGATGCTGTGCTAATTGTGTTTAGAGTTTTGAAAATGTGACAACTGCTTGGACAAATGCTTGTTAGCGACTGAAAAAAACTGTAAATAAAACATTATTTGTAGGTGTCATTATATCACAAATCTTTTATTTATTTTTTTATTAAATTTTTTTGTGCAGGGAAAGGGAATCATTTTATGAAACAATTGATTCAGTTTATTCAAAGCTCGATTTCTCCCATACTGTACAGCCCTGGAAGGTGAAGTTTAATCTTTAAAAACTTTTTTTTTAATGCTAGAAAAGTATTAATGTACAGATTATGTGGTGCATAAAATATTGATGAAATTTCACTTAGACTTTCTTTGCATGCCACGTTTAAGACTGCCACATCACATTCACTAATTATGTAGGTATTGTTGTTAGATGTTTGTTGATAACTATGAAAAAACGCTCATGCTGTGCATGATAATCAGTGAACTGTTTTTTCCTGTGGTAGATTTTTACGCAAAGCAATGAAGTTTATTCAGTTAGTAAAGGCTGCCTATTTTATCTGTTCAGTTTTATGGAAAACTTTAAAAGTTATTACTCTTAAAAAATATATAAATATAGATATTTTTTATATAAAAGTATCTCATAGATTAATATTTTCTTTCATTATGGATTACATATGGATTTGCATGTGTCTTTCTGACATTTTATTATCTTCACAAAATCTTTTTTTTTTTTTATCTGCTACCTTTCTCTACTGTTATCATGTTTGTAACACTGTGTGAAAGTATGTTGTGTGAAAGCATGTATGAGCAGTGAGTTTTTATCATGGGGGCAAAACACAAACATATTAAAGGTAATCCAATCAAAACACTCATCACAGCCACACACATCACAGTTCAGAAGCCTTGGAAAATTATCTTATTAGTTTAACTTATAAATGTTTATTAATCTGCAATACAAGTTTAGCTAACATTTTAGTTTTTTTTTGTTGTTGTTGTTGTTGTTGTTGTTTCTTTCTATATTTTGCTGGTTTCTTGCTATTCCTGATGTTTACATTTCTTTAACTGGGGACTTGAGTTTATGCAAAATATACAATTAATACTAAATATCATGTCTGAACCCAAAACATGATTTTAAAAAATAGATATAAATTTAATCAACAGATTGTTTGAAATAAATGACAATTACATTTTACTTGCTGCATTTTTGCATTTAAGGCCACTTAAATCTTTTTTAATTCTGACATAGATTATAACATCCTTCAGTTTCTCATATTAGATTTTCTGTCTTTTGATGTTAAATGAGTTGTATTGGTGATAATGGGCATGCAGATGTTACTAAGTGATCTGCATTTTTCTGCTGAGACACTGTGACTCCACCACAACTGAAGCAAGGACAGGTCATTTTTTAACTGCATTGCCTTTTTAGTCTCATGGAAAACTATTTGGTAGTTGTAATATTCATGAAACACTATACAATGCAATGAATTGATGTCATTGATGCAGCATCTATGATAATACCAATTCCCAAATTTTTGAGAAACATACCCCTCTTAAAACTAGACTGGTTCCACATGTTTCATCTTGGTTCGATCCGGAACTCCGAGCAATGAAAGCTATGGGGCATCGCTTGAAAAGACAGTTTAGGAAAACTGGATTATTGCACACTCTTTGGCTTTGAAAGAACATTTGCTCAATTACCACACTTCTTTCAATGCTGCAAGATCCTCATATGTTTCTTTTACTGTTAAGAATTACATGTGCAGGCCCAAATCTCTGTTTGCTATGGTTAACAAACTCACTAACCCTCCACAACATGTTATTTCTGGCTCTGGGGTGTTTGTGAATTACTTTTTACATTTTTTCTCAGATAAATTAAAGTTAATCACTGAATCCTTTTCCAGTGACACCCCTCATACAACTGACTCAAATGTTAACTTGTTGTCAGCTGTCTCGGCTCACTTTACATACTCTCTTTTTGCTTTTACTCTCTCTATTTCTGCTGACATAGATCTAACTGTGAAGTCAAATTCTACATTCTGCCAGATTGATCCTACACCTACTGGTTTGCTTAAGATATGTGTTCCTGGGGTTGAATCTTACATAAACACATATGATCAATTAGTTTAGCATCTGCTATTGTTCCAGCAGAATTCAAAATGGCTGCGGTGACCCCCATACTTAAAAAAAATGGCTCTTGACCATCTACAGTAGACATGAACAATTATAGGCCAATCTCAAATTTACCATTCTTAAGTAATATTCTTGAAAACAATTGTAGCTTCACAATTGAAATCTTACATAAATGCAAAAAATAAAACATAAATGCTAAAACCTTTTCAGCCAGGATTTTGTTCATCACACAGCACTGAAACTGCTGTTCTTCGTGTGGTTAATGACATTCTGCTGTCTGTAGATTCTGGTTTAATAAACATCATGATTCTTCTAGATCAAAGCTCTGCATTTGACACAGTCTGCCATGAATAACTCATCTCTCATCTTTATGATATTGGTATCACTAGTTTAGCTCTTTGCTGGCTCATTTCCTACATCAACAATAGGATATATTATATCACCACACAAGGGTATAAATCTGCCATTGCTCCAGTCTCACTGGGTGTTCCTCAAGGTTCAGTTGGCCCACTTCTGTTTATCATATATATATATATATATATATATATATATATATATATATATATATATATATATATATCCTCTTGGTGACCTCATACACATGCATGAACTTCAATTTCATTGCTATGCTGATGACATTCAAACTTAACTAACCACCAGCTCTGACAGGCCATCATTGCCTGACTTACTTACTGCATGCATAACTGATATCAAACAATGGATGTCTTTGAATTTCCTAGGATGAGGGCTGACCTACAAGCATATATCTACCTGAGGGCTCGGAGGAGCCACAGCCTACTTGATTGAGAGGCTGTGAAACACTCAACCTACTGAAACCTTACAGAGCTCAGGGGAGCGAGTACTCAGGATACCAATGTCACAAACCGGTAGGCAGGACATCTATCTGAAGATCTATCTGAAGCGCCAGCGTCAGTCTAAATCTAAAGCAAAAAAGTTTTTTTTTTTTTTTTTAGGAAGACCAACTACTCTTCCCCTGGGTGGCTAATAGCCCTGAGGCTAAACAGAAATGAGCGGTGGCCCACCACGCATATAAAATGTTATGACAGGATGGCCATCACATACTCAGCACAGAAGCCAAATCTTCTTTGAGCTTCTTCCTAATTCGTTCTAGCCACCAACTGGGGGAGGCTTCAGGGCCCTAAAGTCCAATACTTTAATTGCTCCTCTAAGAATGACCCCCTAGGTCTATACAGGGAACAAGGTCTGTAGAGAAATACAAATCAGTGTTAGTTATATACACAGAATTTTACAAACCAAAAAGTTCACCTACGGTGTGCGGAGTGAAGACTCACCAGAGAGTTCTCAATGAATCTGGGGTCCACCACTTTTACATGCCTAAAAGAGGCGCTCACATTAACCAGTTGCTACGGCGGGCCATCAGAACATAGTTCTCATTATAAGGCCCATCCCCAGGGCTGGTATAACGTAAATGCCTGGGGAGTCAAGAAGAGGGAGAGGGCTGGTAGAAAAGGCCCTCCAGGGAGATCAAACCCTACTTACGCTGAGCGTTGCTGCGCTTGTGCTGAATGACCTCGCTTAAGTCCCTCTTCTTGCGAGAGGCTCGCCTCCTCTGTGTCCTATTCCTCCATGGAGGGGGCGCACGAGAGGCAACACTAGACCTCTGGTCCTGTCTACGGTCCTCAGACCAAGACGGACCCGGTCCTCCCGCCTGCCTGGGCTGGGGCCCGGATATCAGCGGTATACAGGTCTTAAATGCAGCTGAGCGCGCCTTCGCTTCCCTAAAACTTTCCAACCACCGCCTCAACGGAGGTGCCAAAAAGTTTAACAGGCGAAACTGGTGAATCAGGGAGAAGGACTTTTTCTTTCTCCCCGATATCAGCCAAGTTGAGCCACAGATGCCTCTCCGTGGCCACCATCGCCGCCATTGATCGGCCGATCGTGGCAGCAGTCTGTTTAGTGGCCCGGAGAGATAAATCTGTGGTCCGGCGCAACTCAGCGACCGCCTCAGGGGACAGCCCTGCCCCCTGGTCGAGATCCTGCAGAAGGTCAGCTTGGTAGGCATGGAGCACTGCCATGGTATGAAGGGCAGCACCAGCCTGACCTGCTGCCGTGTAAACTCTGCCATTCAAGCGAGCCGTGGTTTTAAGGGGCTTGGATGGCAGAGTCAGAGCTTTTAGTGTCGACACCTGCCCAGATACGAGATAGTTCGCAAAGATCTCGTCAATGGGCGGCATCGACACATAACCATACTCCCCGATCCCCTCAACATCAGTGAAATTACCACGTTGATGTCGATGAATGCGGGCAGAGTATGGTTTCTTCCATGCTCTCTCGATCTCTGAATGGAGATCAGGAAGGAATGGAAGGCTCTGCTGAGCTGGTGGTCTATGTTCAGGGAAAAAACGATCATCAAAATGACTGTGAACGATCTCTCCCTGAGCGCGCCGCCATGGCAACTGAAGTTTGTCAGTGGAGCGCTCCATAACTTCCACCAACTCTGTGTACACGGGGCAGGATGGCTGACGAGGTTGAGGATCTAAATCATCCTCTTCAGCCATCTCTTGCCCAGCCCGAAGAGCACTCGCTGCAGTATCAGTAGGAGAAAAGTCTCCATCATCCACCTGCAGCTCACTCTCATCAGCCGATGACACATCCGAGAGGTTAACGCCCCTCTCGAGACTGTCAGCGAGCTCCATCTGCCTCGGCACGAGCGGGACCCGATCCGCGAGGACCAGATGCGGAACTCTCTTCCCTCGAGAAGAGAGCCGGATGAGAGATGAGCGTTCTCATAGAAAAACGCTCACAATTTGCACAGGACGCTCCCTCAAGGAGCTCCATCCTGTGCGTGCTCTTCAGTCCCTGAAGACGAAAAGGATATTGTCATAGTTTCAAGGCGCCCCTTTTTATATCCAGGTCGCACGCTCATCATTCAAGCTGATGATTCACGGCTGTCACCGGTCAGCATGATTGCTGTGAGTTGATATTTGATTTCAGACACCTGTCACACCTGAGGCGTTCCCCGTAGCGTCGATGACGTATTGTCGAAGTTCCCTTCGAAAGGGAACTAACATCATGGTGCCAGGACAATTGTCTCACTCTGAATGTGAGCAAAATTAAAGAGATTGTTGACTTCAGAAAGAGACAGCAGCAGCCCTATACTCCTCTTATGATCAGCGGGACTGCTGTGGAGAGGGTGAGCAGCTTCAAGTATACCTTGGTGTAAATTTACTTGGACTACCCACATTCAAACACAGGTTAACAAAGCCAGGCAAAGACTGTGCCATCTGCGACAGCTAAGGAAATTCAGGGTCTTGACTCAAAGTGACTCAAAGTGTATTGACTCAATGTATAGCCGTGTGGTATGGGAACAGCTTCAGTCAAGACTGCAAAGCCCTGCAGAGAGTTGTGCGCTTAAATAAGGGCATCTCAGGGTATGCTCTCCCCTCTCTGCAGGATATCTACCTCAAACGCTGCAAAAGCAGAGCTGTAAAAATCATCAAGGACTCCATTCACCCCAGTAACCATCTTTTCAATTCGCTGCCATCTGGTACGCCCTTCCGTAGCCTGTTGGCAAAAACTGAGAGACTCAGGAGGAGTTTCTTCCCCCAGGGCATCAGACTCATAAACTCAAACTCAGTCTCTTACAGTTTTTCTCAGTCGCTTTGGTACATTTCTCGAATCATCCTTGAGATTTGCAAAACAGTAAGTGCATTTCTCAAAACAACTCATACAAATAGCAAAACACAATGTATTACCTGCAAAAGCCAATCTCTTGCTCAAAATCCTTAGTTCATCTCTCAAAAAAAATATATGTGTCAATGAACATGTCAGTGCCATCAGAATGACAAGCCCTTGTGTCATAGTTTACGGATAAGACAGTCAAATTGCTTAGTCATGTTGTCAATATAACAGTGTACGCTGGACGGATGTTCTGATGTAAACTATGGCAACATTTTGGATGATAGTTGCTGTATTGAACAGTATGACACATGCTTATGTATGCCATATCAATTTCTAAAGTACAAATTTACACATTACTGTATGCGGGATAATGATTGAAAGAGACTGGATAGAATTCCCAGTTACATTTTTACTAGTGGTCTGACCCCAAAAAAATAACCTTTACAATGCCATTGTGATATAGAAAAGGAAAAAGAAATATGGGCACAAAGATGAAAATAAGTCAATTTTCAGATGTCCTCTGTCTATACAGTATAAGCAACTGAAGATTCATGAGATGTACCTTTGAGCTATTTCAGAGAAATGGTTTATCAGAGGTTTATCATCTACATTCTCTTCTTTAGTGAAGATTCACTTGCACAATTCATGCCAAATTGACAGAAAGTCTAATAATAATTTGTAAAAATAAAAAGTGTGCTTGGCAGTTTATGACAACTAGATTAACCATTTTACATTTAATGATTTATACGATGAATTAGAGACTAGATGTTTTGAGGGGTAAGACTACTGCACAGAAAACTGTATAATACATTTTGAGCACCATGACATTAGCAACTGATAATGTAGGAAACCGCAGATAAATGTGCGTAATCAATTGCTTGAATGTACAAAAGCATTCGCAACTTGTTCAAAAGAATGAGAAACTGGTTTTATGATGTGTATAAATGACTAGTTGATGTGGATAAATTTCATTTCTGATTTGAGAAATGCACCAAAGTGACTGAGAAAAATTTTTACATCTTCATGTCTCCACTTAATAATCACTTAATCAGTAAGATATTCATCATTCTCTACCTCACACTGACACACTGAAAGTGTCACAACCTGTTTGCACATTTGCCTCTTGCACATCCTTGTGTCTCTTAATATTTAAGAGTACAGTGTTAAATGACTGACAGCTAAATCCAGTGATGCAAATGTTGTATGCTGAAAATATAGAATAAACCTAATCCCTACCCCAAAACCTAACAGTACACGTAATTTATTCCTATGATAATTCAATAACAAGTGTGTAGAAGAACCTAACCCTGATCATAAGCCCAAAACAGATATTTCCTGAAAAGATATCCCTAAATTCTGATTGGTTAATTGGAATGTTTATCCAGGAACATGTTGTACTTGGTGAAATCATGCTCACCCGATTTTACCCCACTTCTTGCTGAGAAAAATTATGTAGCGATTCAGTATTGATTTATAAAAGTAGTGTGGCAGCTCTGACAACAAGTTTATGAGCTTCTGAATGTTACTTTTTGCACAGCGTGAGATTTCTGTGTGCGAGTGGTGTGTGTGTATGCGTGAGCAAGCGCGTACCAATTAAAGCACAATATAGAACTGTGATTAAACTAAATGGTTTAAATCCATGACCTTTAAAAAAAAAAGTTAAATCCTTTAGGGTAATTATTTAAAAAAATCTCCATTAATATATTTTCTGGATCAAAAATTACTTAAAATTGGACATTCAATTAAAATGTGTTTTATACTCAAAATATTTTTTTACACCTTTCACAGACTGGTTTCTCTTCCCCTTTCAATAGATAAGAATGAGTGAGTCTTGTATGAGCAATTCGACACCTCGTATACACAGCCTGATCATATTGATTTTCAAAATTATAATACTTTATCAGAAACAATATGCATAAAATCAAATAGGCTTAGTTATTTACAAAACCGATTCCAAAAAAGTTGGGACACTGTACAATTTGTGAGTAGAAAAGGAATGGGATAATTTACAAATCTCATAAACTTACATTTTATTCACAATGAATGTCTCCACTCTGTGCAGCTCGAGCTCGAGGCTGTGGGGAAGCAGATTCGCGACCTGGTGGTAAGGCAGGCCCAGCTGAGAGAGCGGAGAGCTGCACTGGAATCATCCCGGGCTGACGGCCACAAGTCCAGGGTAAGTATACAGCGTGCTGTTAACAGTCCCACCACGTCTACTCCATGTGTTTCTCTGCACAGGCCCGGTGCACCCAGGACGCGATCTTCCCAGATGTCCTTCACTGCGATGCCGGGACACCACAGACCCTGGGTGCATCCACAGTGGAGGATCGAGCCGGGTCCCGGGCGACGACTTCTCCCCCTCCTCGCTTCGAGATCTCCATCCGGAACTGCTTCGCTCCCCTCCGCGAGACAGGACCTGACGCTGTGATCATCGGAGACTCCATTGTCCGACACGTAAGTGCTACGTTAGCCGAAGGTAAAGTGCACACTAATTGTTTGCCTGGTGCTCGTGTCCTCGATGTTTCTGCACAGATACCCGCGATCCTGAAGGCCGACGAGAGCCCCAGACCAGTCGTGCTTCACACCGGGGTTAACGACACCACGCTGCGGCAGACGGAGACGCTGAAGAGGGACTTCAGCAGCCTGATCGAGACGGTTCGCAGCATGACACCCGAGGCGACGATCATCATGTCAGGACCACTGCCCACGTATCGAAGAGGACACGAAAGGTTCAGTAGACTTTTTGCTTTAAATGAATGGTTGTTGTCATGGTGTAAAGAACAGAAACTGCTATTTGTTAATAACTGGAATCTTTTCTGGGAGCGTCCTAGGCTGTTTCGCGGTGATGGATTACACCCCAGCAGAATCGGATCGGAGCTGCTCTCTGACAACATCTCCAGGACACTTCGCTCCTTGTGACTAGTAAGACAATTCACAGATAACTATTATGATGAGTTTTGTTCCACCCGCTTAAATGATAAAAGTACTTGCGCTGTAAAGTAAATGAACAAAAACGATTTTTAAAGTTTGGGCTCATAAATATTAGATCACTCACACCAAAAGCAGTTACTGTAAATTAAATTATCACAGATAATAGTTTTGATGTACTCTGCTTGACTGAAACCTTCTAAATGAGTCTAGTCCACCAAACTACTGTTATTAGCATGAGCCCCGTCAGACTGGTCGTGGCGGAGGTGTTGCAACAATATATAGTGATATTCTCAATGTTACCCAGAAAACAGGATACAGGTTAAACTCTTTTGAAATACTTCTGCTAAATGTTACACTGTCAGACATGCAAAAGAAAACTAAAGTATCTCTTGCTCTGGCTACTGTGCATAGACCACCAGCGCCGTATACAGAATTCCTAAAAGAATTTGCAGATTTCCTCTCAGACCTTCTAGTTACAGTTCATAAGGTGCTAATCGTGGGAGATTTTAATATTCACGTTGATAATGCAAATGATACATTAAGACTTGCGTTTACTGACCTAATAAACTCCTTTGGAGTCAAGCAAAATGTCACCGGGCCCACTCATCGTTTTAATCATACACTAGATTTAATTATATCGCATGGAATCGATCTTACTGCTATAGATATATTGTTCCAGCCACCAAAGAAAGATTCACAAATAACCTGCCTGATCTATCTCAAATGGAGAAAAACTAACTTAGAAGTTTTTAGAATTGCATGGAAAAACAGTATGTCCAGCTATAGACAGGCTCTAAAAACTGCTAGGGCAGAGCATATACACAAACTCATTGAAAATAACCAAAACTATCCAAGGTTTTTATTTAGCACAGTGACTAAGTTAACAAATTACAAGACGCCACCTGATTCAAATATTCCATCAACGTTAAATAGTAATGACTTTATGAATTTCTTCACTGATAAAATAGATAACATTAGAAATACAATAGCGAATGTAGATTCTACAGCGTCTAACACTTCAGTTTCATCCATCGCACCCAAAGATAAACTGCAGTGCTTTACAAATATAGGACAGGAAGAGCTAAATAAACTTATCACTGTATCTAAACCAACAACATGTTTATTAGATCCTGTACCCACTAAATTACTGAAAGAGCTGTTACCTATAGCCGAAGAACTGCTTCTCAATATCATTAACTCGTCGTTATCTTTAGGTCACGTCCAAAAACCATTCAAACTGCCGGTTATCAAGCCTCTTATTAAGAAACCAAAACTAGATCCTAGTGTACTGGCAAATTATAGGCCTATTTCAAATCTTCCATTTATGTCTAAAATTTTAGAAAAAGTTGTGTCTGCTCAATTGAGCACCTTCCTGCATTAGGCCCCACCATAGCACAGAAACTGCACTTGTTAAAATTACAAATGACCTGCTCCTTGCGTCAGATCAAGGCTGCATCTCATTTCTAGTCTTACTTGATCTTAGTGCTGCGTTCGACACCATAGATCATGACATACTCATAGATAGATTACAAAACTATACAGGTATTCAAGGGGCAGGCTCTAAGATGGTTTAGATCCTACCTGTCCGATCGCTACCATTTTGTTTACTTAAATGGGGTGTCATCTAATTTATCATCAGTAAAATATGGAGTGGCACAAGGATCCGTCCTAGGTCCCCTTCTATTTTCAACATACATGTTGCCCCTTGGTAATATTATTAAAAAATATGGAATTAGCTTCCACTGTTATGCTGATGATACTCAGCTATATATCTCAACGAGACCAGATGAAACTTCCCAATTATCTAAGCTAACAGAGTGTGTTAAAAATGTAAAAGATTGGATGACAAATAATTTTCTCCAATTAAATTCGGATAAGACAGAGATATTAATTATTGGACCAAAAAACACTACACAGAATCTTGTAGATTACAATCTGCGACTAGATGGATGTACTGTTACTTCCTCTACAGTCAGAAATCTGGGTGTTATATTAGACAGCAATTTGTCTTTTGAAAATCATATTTCCAATGTTACAAAAACTGCATTCTTCCATCTTAGAAACATTGCCAAGCTATGAAACAAGTTATCTGTTTCTGATGCAGAAAAGCTAGTTCATGCATTTATGACCTCTAGACTGGACTATTGTAATGCACTTCTAGGTGGTTGTCCTGCTTCGTCAATAAACAAGCTACAGATAGTCCAAAATGCAGCAGCTAGAGTCCTTACGAGGTCAAGAAAATATGATCATATTACCCCAATTTTACAGTCTCTGCACTGGCTACCTATTAAGTTCCGTATCAGTTACAAATTATTATTACTTACCTATAAGGCCCTAAATGGTTTAGCTTCTGCATACCTAACTAGCCTTCTACCACGCTACAACCCATCACGCACCCTAAGCTCACAAAACGCTGGACTTTTGGTAGTTCCTAGGATAGCAAACTCCACTAAAGGAGGTAGAACTTTCTCACATTTGGCTCCCAAACTCTGGAATAGCCTTTCTGATAATGTTCGGGGTTCAGACAGACTCTCTCTGTTTAAATCTAGATTAAAAACACATCTCTTTCGCCAAGCATATGAATATTGTATCTCTTAAATTGTGAGTGTAGTTGCATCTGATCTAATGTGCATTTTTATTCATTAGCTTGGGTTAAACTAATTTTACTTTGTTGGATCAGCAGCTATGCTAATGATGTCTCTATTTTGTTTCTATGTTTTGCCATGGGATTTACATCCTGTGGTAACTAGGATTTACACAAGCTCCAGTCTGGATCCAGAAAACCTGAGAAGAGATGATGCTGACCCACAGAGGACCTCAGATGATGCTAACCTTGAATCAACAAACAGAACTAACAATTATTGCTACATGTGTGACTGCATCATATAATAACTATTAATTAATAATATTGATAGTTCATCGTCTAGCTGACTACGTCTTGTATTATTATTATTATTTTTTTTTTTTCTAAAATCCTGTGAAACATGCACAAACTACTTGCTACTACTAAATACTGTAGAAACATAATTTTCTGTAAAGTTGCTTTGTAACGATTTGTATTGTAAAAAGCACTATACAAATAAACTTGAATTGAACTGAATTGAGATAGCAATAAGAGACCGGAAAAGTTAAATGTACATATAAGGAACAGCTGGAGGACACATTTGTAACTTATTAGGTCAGTTGGCAACATGATTGGGTATAAAAAGAGTCTCTCAGAGTGGCAGTGTCTCTCAGAAGTCAAGATGGGCAGAGGATCACCAATTCACCCAATGCTATGGCAAAAAATAGTGGAGCAATTTCAAAAAGGAGTTTTTTAGAGAAAAATTGCAAAGAGTTTGAAATTATCATCATCTACAGTGCATAATATCATCCAAAGATTCAGAGAATCTGGAACATTCTCTTTGCTTAAGGGTGAAGGCAGGAAAACCATACTGGATTCCAATAATCTTCAGGCCCTTAGGCGGCACTGCATCACATACAGGAATGCTACTGTAATGGAAATCACAATATTGGCTCAGGAATACTTCCAGAAAACATTGTTTAAACATTGTTAGCCGTTGCCGGCTAAAACTCTATAGAAACCATATCTAAAAAAATAAACCATATCTAAACATGATCCAGGAGCGCAGGCGTTTTCTCTGGGCCAAGGTTCATTTAAAATGGACTGTGACAAAGTGGAAAACTGTTCTGTGGTCAGACAAATCAAAATTTGAAGTTCTTTTTGGAAAACTGGGACGTCTAGTAATCCGGACTAAAGAGAACAAGGACACCCAAGTTGTTATCAGCGCTCAGTTCAGAAGCCTGCATCTCTGATGGTATGGGTTTGCATGAGTGTGTGTGGCATGGGCAGCTTACACATCTGGAAAGGCACCATCAATGCTGAAAGGTACACTGTAAAAAATTGTGTAATTTACTGGCAGCAAGGGTGCCAGTAAAGTACTGTTAATTTACAGCTTTCAACCATTAATTTAACACTCATTGTCAGCTAGAGCACACATATGTGCTGAAGTTCTTAATACACAGATCAACACTGTATCAGCGACTCCACATTTACTGTCTTTATATAAAGCAGCACAAAATCAGAATTTTTGGCTCATCATTGACTGAAGCACAGGCTCTACTCTCCAGCACAATGGTGAACAACAAAACTACATTAGACTTAACAGATCTCTCTTGTGCAAACACACATTAGTACATTTGAGTTCAGTATTTACTCTCAATATCAGTGTATGACTTTGCATAAATTATTTTATATGGATGTTCACAAATATTTTAGTTAAATTAACTTTTTTTTATTATTTGGTAAATCTGACATTTACATTTTAGAGTATATTACTGTTTTTCCTTGACTTAACGGCAACAAACTGTAGAAAAACACTTTTTTGCTGGCAACCCTTAATTTACGGCAACAAACTGTAGAAAAACAGTTATTTACTGGCAGCAGGGGTGTACACTTATAATGTGTGCACACTACAGAGTGTTTGAGTAACACTGAATCAGTGAAATTAATGAGATAATTCTGTGATTAATTGATGATTGAGCATTAGTGATGGACACCTGCTATTAACAAACAGAATCACTAAAGGAAAGAGAAACACAAGAACTACAAATGACTTCAGCCACAGCATTAAATGAAATCAATTGAAATAAAATAATTCATCGTTTTTTTTTCATTACCATGATGGAGATCAGTGTTTACTTTAGTTGGGCTCTTGGACGTGAGTTTTCAACAACAAAGGTTTTTTTTTTTTTTTTGCTACATGCTGTAACAATGCATCTTTGGAACTTTAAAGAAAATTTACTCATTAAAAAAAAAACCTTTGCTGAAATTTCGACAGAAACATCAATAATCAGCATATGAATCACAACAATGGTGACAATCCACAAAATAAATAAACAGATAAGTTCTGAACATTGCAAAACATGCTACTAAAACTTAAGACAAATGCAAAATTATAAGCACATAAGAATTCAAGAAAATAAGTGAACAATTCAAGGGCATAGTTTATTCATGCCGCTATGCATGCTGGGAGTCATGGATGAGTTATATCCTGTGCTGGTACCCAGCATGCATTGCTTTATGAACCTTTTGATTGTCACCATTGTTGAGATTCATATGCTGATTGTTGATGTCTCTCTATGAGTGTTGCAGACACCATGCTGCCCAAAATATTTACAACTAAAACTGTCATTAAATCCATATGTTCTGGTTATCGCAATACTACTCAATCTCATAAATTTGAAGAAACAAAGAAGTTGTGTAATTCACTAACAAATTTCAACACCAAATTAACATTTGATTACTATAACAACACTTTAAGTCAGTCTAATAGATCACGCCTGACAGAAACAACCATAATCCCTTGAACATCAAAACTAATATTGCTGGAACAGTTGTATCATAAAAATACAAATATAGCAATGAAACAAAATGTTAAGTACAAAAGTCAAGGGTCAGGAGCCCAACTAAAGCAAACACTGATCTCCACAATGGTGATGTCAAACGAAACAGTAAAATTATCATCTAAATCTCTGTAATTCTCAATAATCTGATCTGATAGAAATAAAGTCAGTCTGGTTAGTAATGAGTGAAGTTGGTAAAGCTGTTTGTTGATCGTTTAAATCTTCAGTTGATTTAATCTAAGGCTGTGTCTGAAGTCAGTTGTATTTCATGTGTTTGTCTTGTTTTTTTTTTCTTCAGTGATTCTACTCATTAACAGCAGCTGTTGATCAGTGTCTGAATTCGCTCATTCATTTTCATTCTCTCTATCAGGTGGACTATATTAGTAAACTCATGTAGGGAATAGTGAGTGAGGGTGTAGGGTGTGATTTGAAACACAGCCGCTGAGTATCGACTTTGAACGTTGTTAATTTACGATATAAAGCAGCAGGCTACCTTCTCGAAAATGATGAAAATTACCCAGAATGCAGAATGTTTTAATGAAAAACAGTATGTTACTGTCGAAATTTGGCCGTTTTTTACAGCGATTTTTAACAGTGTATGTCCAAGTTCTAGAACAACATATGCTCCCATCCAGACGTCGTCTCTTTCAGGGAAGACCTTGCATTTTCCAACATGACAATGCCAGACCACATACTGTAACAATTACAACATCATAGCTGCGTAGAAGAAGGATCCGGGTACTGAAATGGCCATACTGCAGTCCAGAACTTTCACCCATAGAAAACATTTGGTGCATCATAAAGAGGAAGATGTGACAGTTGAGCAGCTTAAAGCCTGTATTAGACAAGAATGGGACAACATTCCTATTTCTAAACTTTAGCAACTTGTCTCCTCAGTCCCCAGACGTTTGCAGACTGTTATAAAAAGAAGAGGGGATGCCACAAAGTGGTAAAAATTGCCTTTTCCCAACTTTTTTTAGATTTATTGATGCCATGAAATTTTAAATCAACCTATTTTTCTCTTAAAATTATACATTTTTTCAGTTTAAACATTTGATATGTCATCTATGTTGTATTTTGAATAAAATATTGAAATTTGAAACTTCCACATCATTGCATTCTGTTTTTATTCACAATTTGTGAATTTTTGGAATTGAGTTTGTATTTATTTATTTATTTATTTTGTCGTATGACTTAAAAATATGTAGAATGCATTAAGGGAGGGAAGGGGTGGCACCGTGTTGTGTGTGTTGGCACAGTGGTTAACCAGAAAAATTAAAAATGCCATGTCATGCCGAAACCGTTGTAGACCCCGTAGCAAATAGCATGTAAATTGTTTGTAACATGTCTGTAAATTGTTTAACACTATCTTAAATAAAGCATTATTTTTAGGTGTAGACCAGCTAAAACTGCCAACCAGTTTTGGATGGTTTTAGCTGTTTGTTTGTTTGTTTTGTTTGCAGGGAAAGTGAATCATTTTATGAAACAGATGATTCAGTTGATTCAAAGTTTTAAAAGCTCAATTTCTCCCATACAGCCCTGGAAGGTGAAGTTTAATCGTTAAAAAGTATTTCTAGCACGTCCTGATTTTGCCAAGTTCGATGTGTTCCTAGGTCAACATATTTTGTGACCCTGGAACAACATTTTACTCCAAAAATATATTCTTAACCATATCCCTACACCTAAACCTAACCTTAACCATGAGCAATCCCTAAAATCAGAGGAAATGATAGATGAATGACACTGATGTACAAGAACCAAACACTGATTTTAAGCATAAATTTCACAAAATCTATAAACTGGTTCTTCAAATCTGATTGGTTAATCACAATGTTGTTCCAGGGTCAACAACGATGTTGTCCCAGGAACATGTCTCACTTGGTAAAATCAGGTTAGGCATATTTCTATGCCAAAAAAGTATTAATGTGTAATGGTGTGTAAAATATTGATGAAAATTTCACTTACAGGTTCTTTGCATGCCATGTTTAAGATCACATCACATTCACTAAATGATAAGGCCTTTGTGTGGTTTTAGATGTTTGTTGATAACTATGAGAAAAACTGTAGTTTGCCTGCTCATGGTAATGCTCATGCTTTGCGTGATAATCAGTGAACTGCTGTTTCCTGTCGTAGATTTATTTCAGTTAGTAAAGGCTGCCCGTTTTTTTGTCTGTTGCATAACTCCTTTAAAATGAAAACAAAAGTTTAATTTATCAGTATTTAGTTAGTAAATTATTAAATTTACTCAACATTTTTTTATATATAAAAGTATCTTTTAGATGGTTTGAAATAAACTTGAATATTTTCTTTCATTATATAACAGTGTTAAATGTATATATTTTCATGTGTCTTTCTGCAGTTTCATTATCTTCACAAAATCTTCTTTTTTTATCTGCTACCTTTCTCTACTGTTATCATATTTGTAACATTATGTGAAAGCATGTGTGAATTTTTATCAACCATATTAAAGGCAAACTAATCAAAACACTCATCACAGCCATACCAAGATGTGCAAGATGTGTGAGCTGGGGATTTTACCATAGTTCAGAAGCCTTGGATCTTAATCTGCAATAAAAGTAGTAACATATTCAGCTACAGTGTAACATTTAAAGATACGTTTTTTTTTATTTGGCTCTTTGTATCTTTTGCTGGTTTCTTGCTCTTTCTGATGTTTTAATTTCTTTAACTGGGGACTTGAGTTTATTGCACAGAATAAAATGAATACTAAAATCATGTCTGAACCCTAAACATGTAGTATAAAAAATGAATTAATAGATTGTTTAAATAAATTAGAATAACATTTTACTTCTTAAACCACTTAAAACATAGATTGCAACATCCTTCACTTTCTCTTATTACGGTAGATTTTCTGTCGATGTTAAATGAGTTGTATTGGTGATAATGGGCATGCAGATGTTACTAAGTGATCTGCAGTTTTCTGCTGAGACACTGTGACTCCACCACAACTGAAGCAAGGACAGGTCATTCTTATCTGCGTTGCTGTTTAGTCTCATGAAAAACTATTAAGGTAAACCATAATATTTGTTTTGAAATTTAAATTATTTAATTGCAAAATTGTTTTTTGTCCAAACAGACAATAAGAGATGCTTAGCTATATGCTGTACAATTAAACTTTTTTACATACACAGCTCATCTCAATGTTTGCTGCAGATCTTCTTGTGTTTGTCTCTATTCTATCAGGTTGGTTAGGTTTTTCTTCCTTGTTTTCAAGTTTAACAATCAGAAAGATAATTTCATTCATTTTACACATTGATTATTTTGATATATAGTGCAATGGCACACACACACACATTTATTTTTTTAATTATTAAGTCTAATTATAGCACATTTGTATTCCAGCTGCTTGCTGTCAGTCAGCCCTGGAAGTATCGATCCCCAAATCCCTCAACACCACCAGTGGCTCTTGTCTTCTGATTCCTTGTCTATTAAACATTTCAAAGGAGAGAGAAAACATTCTTGAAAGTTCACCAGAAGTAACATGGAGACGAGGATCTCTGTGGTCACTCTACGACACAGATGGTTTCACCATCGATCAACGTCAGAAGGAGCCTGTGATGGAAGTGGTGGGTGACCTACGAAAGAAAAACTGCACTTCTGTCATGAGGAACCTCACCAGCCTGCATTCAGATCGTTACTTCTTCAGGATTCAAGCTGAGAACTTCCAAGTGACTGAAACAAACGCTGTGCACATAAATGTGTCAGGTAAGGCAGAGCAAATGTTTTAATAATAAACCAAGATATTACCAAAAACCAAAAGTCTTTGCAGTGGCATCAAATATTTGAAAAAAAAAAGTTTAACAAGGTACATATTAGTAAACTATAGATATACACATTTAATTGAGTTCAATTGCAGTAACTTTCACATTCAAAATGCACTAAAACGCAACGTTATGGTTGCACGATATTGGAAAAATATTTTCAATATTTAGTTTTTCTGCCATATATGTTTTGTGATATTAAAAATATACAGTAATTTTCGCAAGATGTCTTGAACAGATTTGTGTAGAAATAATGAATTAGAGTTAGTGGGGTGAATTTGTTCAGAAGTGTATCTGCATACAAAGTTGAACATGATTTAGGCTGCATTCATATTAAAACCTAATGCTCTGCAGTGAATGGGTACCATACCATTACTACGTTCTCCTCTCAATATTCTGGTAGATTCCTTGGCTGAGCCGGCTGTGACTGTGCCGGTGCTCAGGGAGGGTGAGGAGGTGAATCTGACCTGCACTGTTCCCGCTCCCTGCCCCAGTCACCCTCCAAATGTAATCTGGGATCCTGCATTAGGTGGTAACGTAACACAGAGGACACAGATGAACGCTGATGGGACTCAGAGTGTTTCTGCCATCTTGAATTTCATCCCATTGTTACACCATCATGAGCTGAAAGTGAACTGTGTTTCTATTCAAAATCTACACAGAGAGGACAGACCCCTGCTCAGCCACAAGATGGTCATCCTCAATGTGGAGTGTGAGATTTTAACCCAACACAGTTTGTAGCTTTTTTCTTTTTATTGTTGTTTGTTTTGAAAATAGCCTACACACTCTGTTTCTTTTTTTTTCCTGCCCCAGATCCTCCAAAGGAAACATGGATCTCTTTCACAGACTTGGTCTGGCTTGGTGATAATGTGACCCTCACCTGTCAAAGTAAAGCCAACCCTCCTGCGGTCCACAGATGGTTCATAAAGAGAGCAGGTTTAGAGGAAGAATTGGGAATCTCACATGTGATTTCCTTCACTGCTTCCCGTGATAACACTGGGGAATACATTTGTGAGGCACAGAATCTATACGGTGCAATGAACTCTACAAACTTACAGATCACTGTCCTAGGTCAGTCTGTGCTGGAGACTATAGATGTTGATACAGTTTAAAAAAATGAGCCCTAGCACGTGAGAAACACTATTAGTTATGTTGAGACATTAAACATATAAAACGTGATGTGTCTCAACAGGCACAAAAGCAATGATTTTGATATTTGTCTGTTCTCTTTGTTTTTGCAGGCATGTCCTTCACAGCTTTCCTCTCAATTTTGGGAGTTTTCTTACTGTTTAAATTTGCACTTGTTGCCATTCTTATTTCTATGACTTACAGAAGGTAAGGTCTTGCCAGAAATTTAAATGATATAAAGTATTTCATACATTATTTGAGATAAATGAGAATGCATTCGTGTTTTGGTATACACAGGTGTAAAGAACCGATCAGAAGTGTAAGTATCTTTTGTGCCATGGCATGTTTTTCATGAAATGAGTTTCATCAATAGAGAGAGAGTATCAATGTTAAAACTAATAAGCACTAAATAGAACTAACTAATACTGTACTGTGCTGTTACTCGAGTGTTACACTATGGTGAGTGTATCATTAATATCAGAATAAGAAGTTCACAGCTCATTTATCAATGCATTTCAGGAGACAAGCCAAGATCAGAAAGTTTGCACCAGTGTTTCTGCAAAGTGCAGTGAGAAGCGAGCAGCTTCAGTCAAAGCCATGCGAAAAAGAGGACAACTGCATCATTAACCCTGTATATGCATTCAAACATGACATCTCTGATGAAAACAACCATGGGAACTGTTAAAAGTGAAAAGTAGCATGTTTTAAATGTGGAGTATAGGCTGTTTCTGTGTTAATACTGTCACCTAGTGTGGAACTATAAGAATAAAGCATGTTTTTAAACAACCTTTGCAAACGCCCCTTTCGTGCTTCATGCCTCCAACTCAAGCATTGCAAATTAAAAAAGGAAGGCATGTCTAAACAGTTAAAAGTGGGCTACTTTCAATAAAAGATACACAATGCAACGTCAACATTTACAGAAACCTATAGCCTAATGAGTGAGTATATCATGAATCCGTCTTCCAAAATGTGTTTTAGTCTTATCCTTAATCACTATAGTACACCTATAATAAATGTTCTTATTATTTTAGACCAAGTGTTGCAGGGTAGCGAAGTGTTAAAAATGAACCAAGCTAAGCAGCTATGAGTAGAATCACAACAATACAAGCTTTAATTTGAAGCTAAAAGGTAAATGAATAAGTGACAAAAAGATAAATGCAAGACTTTA
The DNA here is from genome assembly GCF_023724105.1 of Carassius gibelio. NCBI lineage: Eukaryota > Metazoa > Chordata > Actinopteri > Cypriniformes > Cyprinidae > Carassius > Carassius gibelio. The sequence goes on along the minus strand of NC_068388.1, from coordinate 22,655,459 downwards.
CAGCTTTAGTGGACTGCAATCCCATGAAGCACTGCGAATGACAATTCAATTTAAAAATAAATATAAAACGATTCATTTGAAGTTGTTGGTTGTTTCTGTCAAACCAATATACACTGTAAAACATTTTGCCGTTAAATAACAGTAATTTTCTGGCAGCAGGGGTGCCAGTAAAGTACTGTTAATTTACAGCTCTTAACCATTAATTTACCACTCTTATTTTTTAACAGTATTTTATCGTAAATTCTACAATGGAAATTAACTCCACTCCCACTGCTTCAAACAGTTCGAGTTTTTAAACTAGCATTCCTACGATGTTAGTACTATGAACTTATTTCATTTGAGTCCACTGAGAAGGAATATTTCTTACACTTAATGTGCAGTAATAAAGTAACTAAATACATGACTTTTACTCAAATCACTGCAGCTCATTGTCAGCTGTATTACACATGTATGTGCTGAAGTACTTAACACAGAAATCACCACTGTATCAGCGACTCCACATTTACTGCCTTTATATAAAGCAGCAGAAAATCAGAATTTGTGGCTCATCATTGACTGAAGCACCGGCTCTACTCTACAGCACAATGGTGAACAACAAAACTACATTAAACTAAACGATCTCTCTTGTGCAAACACACATTAATACAGTCGAGTTCAGTATTTACTCTCATTATCAGTGTATGACTTTGCCTAATTTTTTTTCTATGGATGTTCACAAATATTTTAGTTAAATTAACTTATTTTTCATTTGGTAAATCTGTCGTTTACATTTTACAGTATATTACTGTTTTTCCTTGACTTGACGGCAAAAAACTGTAGAAAAACACTTTTTTTTGCTGGCAACCATTAATTTACGGCAAGAAACAGTAGAAAAACAGTTATTTACTGGCAGCAGGGGTGCCAGTAAATAACTGTTTTTCTACTGTTTGTTTCCTGTAAATTAATTACAGTTTATTACTGTTAAATTATGTTTCATTCTGTTTTTTCTTCATCTTAAATCTTTAACCCTTTAAACCCCACAAGAAAATCCTCAGTTTTAAATGAACACTTATAATGTGTGCACACTACAGAGTGTTAGAGTAACACTGAATCAGTGAAGTTAATGAGATAATTCAGTGATTAATTGATGATTGAGCATTAGTGATAAACACCTGCAGAATCACTGAAGGAAAGAGAAACACAAGAACTACAAATGACTTCAGCCACAGCCTTAGATGAAATCAACTGAATAAAAGAATACATCAAATCTCTCAAGATCTGATTAAACAACTACTAAAACAGCTTCACCAGATTCACATTACTAACCAGACTGACTTTATTTCTGTCAGATGTCTACAGAAGAACTTATGGAGAGTTAAATAGGTTTAGGTGTTTTTTTCACTACCATGATGGAGATCAGTGTTTACTTTAGTTGGGCTCTTGAACGTGACTTTTCAACAACTAAGGTTTTTTTTTTTTTTTTTCATGCTGTAACAATGCACCTTTGGAACCTGTTATAGCAAAACAAAAGTACACAGAAGAAAAAAAATCTGATATTGTTGTTTATAGATTGACAAGAACAAATACTATTATTTCTGATCTAATAATTGATACTACAGCATGAGAAGGAACACTGCTGAGCCATAAGTTATGAAAGACTGTTAAGAAAATGTCACTCATAATAAATAAAAAAAAAACCTTTGCTGAAATTTAGACAGAAATATCAAGAATCAGCGTATGAATCACAACAATGGTGACAATCCACAAAATAAATGAACAGATCAGTTCTGAACATCACAAAACATGCTACTAAAACTTAAAACAAATGCAAAATTATAAGCACATAAGAATTCAAGAAAATAAGTGAACAATTCAGGGGCATAATTTATTCATGCCGCAATGCATGCTGGGAATCATGGATGAGTTTTATCCTGTGCTGGTACCCAGCATGCATTGCATCATGAACCTTTTGATTGTCACCATTGTTGAGATTCATATGCTGATTGTTGATGTCTCTCTATGAGTGTTGTGGGGACTGCTGCCCGAAATACTTTTTAACTAAAACTAGTCGTTAAATCCATAAATACTGGTTATCACACTACTTTTTAATCTTACTAAATTGAAGTGTCATTCACTCAAATATTTCAACACCAAATTAATATTTAATTATTATAGCAACACTTTAAGTCAGTCTAGTAGATCATGCCTGTTAGAAACAACCATAATCACTTGTCTATCAAAATTAATACTGCTGTAATAGATGCATCATAAAGCTACAAATACAGCAATAAAACAAAATGTAAAGTGTAAAAGTCAATGGTCAGGAGCCCAACTAAAGCAAACACTGATCTCCACAATGGTGATGCTAAACGAAACTAACATTATCATCTAAATCTCTTTAATTCTCAATAAGATCTTTTGATCTCTGTTCTCTGTTCTGACAGAAATAAAGTCAGTCTGGTTAGTAATGTGTGAAGTTGGTGAAGCTGTTTGTTGATCGTTTAAATCTTCAGTTGATTTCATCTAAGGCTGTGGCTGAAGTCAGTTGTATTTCATGTGTTTGTCTTGTTATGTTTTTTTTTTCTTCAGTGATTCTACTCATTAACAGCAGCTGTTGATCATTGTCTGAATTCACTCATTAGTGTTCATTCTCTCTGTCAGGTGGACTATATTAGTAAACTCATGTAGGAAATAGTGAATGAGGGTGTAGGGTGTGATTTGAAACACAGCCGCTGAGTGTCGAATTTGAACGTTGTTAATTTACGATATATAGCAGCAGGCTACTTCTCGAAAACGATGAATATTACCCAGAATGCACTGTTTTAGTGAAAAACAGTATTTTACTGTCGAAATTTGGCCGTTTTTTTACAGCGATTTTTAACAGTGTATTTTCATTTTATTACAAAATATGCATAGGCCTATATATATTCAAATGTTTGAGAATTTTGAGAGGATTCATTTTCAGCGCATTCAAGCGATTCTGAACCATTAAACAAACAAGTAGACGCTTCAGAGGGTGAATTAAGTTCTCTTTTGCATCTTACTGCGCTTGAACGGACAAAAAAACAAAAGGTGTTAATTAAATTAGTTGGCAGACAAAATGTGTCAGATCTGTGGTCTGAGAGTGAAAGCAGCTTAAAGGCACAAATCATTTACTCGTTGTTCCAAGAGTTTTTTTCTTCTGTTGAACACAAAATAAGATATTTTGAATGAATGCTGAAAGAATGTTGGTAACCAAACCACTGACAGCATTAAGCTGTTGTATTCAATATTTTTTTCCCATAGGCCTACTATGGACGTGAATACCGTAATTACAATTCTTCAAAATACCGCATTATTCAAAATTTCTCGTGATTAAAGATGCATTTATAAGAAGATCCAACCATCAAGACATTTTTACATTTAAACAGTTATGTCCATTTATCCAAAATATCTATTAAAAAATGTTCTAGGCCTATATATGTATATAATATTACATTTATTTTGAATTTAATCCACTTCACAGCTAGGGCACTTAAAAACACTCTAGTCTTGAACATTCTGGGGAATTGCATTAAATATTGTAATTCTTCAGCACCAGGAGGCACTATAACTACAAGAATCATATTCTTACTGCCAAAAAAGTTATGTTAGCATTTTGTCTATACAAATCATGAACAATTTTGTTTAATTGTCTGTGGTTTATATAGACTAAATGCTAAAATATTTAAAATATCAATATGCAAACCAAAACAATTTCAAAACACAGTCATTCTGTGAATAAACATCTAGTTCACTTAAAGACAAGAAGAAGAATAAATAAAGTCAGTTTGATTCAATTTTGCTGTATTTCAAAGTGAAACCCACACCAATAATAATTATAGAATAATGATAATTGTGCATTCTGTAGTTAATCAACACAGTAAGACAAAAGTTCTCATTGTATTTCCTCCAATAATTTCTTAACATAAGCCGAGAACAATATGGATTATAATAAATGTATTAATATCTCTGAGACTGCGTGACATAGCTCACACAACAGTAACAACTATGGTTTTCATCCACACAGTTACACTCACACAAACTAAAAAATTTTCCTCATGAAGATAAAGACATTATCAGGATCTATGTGGAAAGTGCAACATACAAAACCCAACCACTGACAAAATGAATATACAAATGTTTAAAATCTTTTGAAAACTGCTGCAAAACTTTGTCTTCATAAAATCTCAACCGCTTGACGTCATAAAACTGTAATTACTTCATGCAGGTGGGAATTTTCTTGACTCAAAGTTGTCCTGAGGGCAGAAACGTTTGTGGTTGGTTCAATCTGACAACCAATCGCAAGAGGGGAGAGAATTGCAGAGGCGGGGCCACCATTTCCAATCTCAACTGTCAAAAAATCCCTCCTTGGTGCGCAGGCAAGAGGAACTGGTGGTTATCATTTCAAAGTATGTTTTTTAAAAACACCTGCTTACTTCATTGCCTACACATATCATGGAAACAAATGTTATAAATCAATGTCATTTGGATTACCTCAAGGCTATTCATGCAAATACAGACAAGAAAACAGCAATACTACCTACTATTGCAACAAAATGTTAACAGCAGAGGCATCCCAAAAATTCAGAATGAACCTTATATATAAATACTTTTGTAAGTTAACACTGCATTTCTCAGAAGAAAGCAATACTTTTCCAAGAGAATCCATAATGCAAATGCTTTGTTAGCCAACACAAATGCATTGAAATATGTTTTTATCTTTTTTTATTCACCTTGATTTATTTTATCTATTCTCATAAGCCTGATGCTTGATAATATATATATATATAGATAGATAGATAGATAGATAGATAAAAGCTTCCAAAACGTGATAAAACTTGTTAAATAGTGTGTCTGTCTTTCTCAAATTGAACACCTAACATATTGTAAAGAATGGAAAAAATTAGGTCTAATCTTATGCGCTGCATAAAACGCAAACACGCCAGACATTTTTGTAGAAAACATTCTGAACATCTTTGCGGAAATTTATGTTGCTGGGAATTTAAAGTCAGGTGCACATAGACTTGAGATTTGAATAACCAGTGCTCTCTTACACCCTTAATACAGTGACTGAAGTAAGACCCTTGAGCAAGGCACCGAATAAAGCTGGAATATGGCTGCCCACTGCTCCAGGTGTATATTTACTACTGTGTGCGTACACTTAGATGGGTTAAATACAGAGCACAAATTCTGAGTATGGGTCACGATACATGGCCACTCGTCTCTTCACTTCGCAATGTAAATGTAGCTAGTTTGGCTTTAGATAAAGGGATAGTTTACTCAAAACATAAGAAAATTCTCTTGTCCTCATTTAATTAAAAACCTATAAGGCTTCCTTCTGGGAACCACAAAATGGGGCATTTTAAAGAATGGTAGCCATTGACTTTCACCAAGTAGAGTACATGATTTCTACTTTCTGGGTAAACTATCCCTGTATCATTTTAAGGTTTGTGTCTACATGCCTTTTTTTTTTGGAGAGAGAGTGAATAAAATAGCACATTTTAAATCGTGATTCACTCACCATACAACAACAAGCCACTTCACTATTTCTGTTGGGGGGGGGTGTAAAGATTTGGATTCTATTCATTTTCATAAGAACAAAAACATCTAACACACACTTCTAAATATGTTTTCCAAGCAAAACTTGTTTTGTACGAGTTTGGAATGACATGAGCATGATGACTTAACCCCACCCAACTTTGTTAGATAACCTGTACAAATTAAACCTAGAGTAAACCTCACGCATTGTCAATTGTACAAAAAATTTCACCAGCTTGTTATTTTCTGACAAGGGTTTAATCAACCATAACAGCTGAACATAATGGTGTTTAATAGTTTACAAATATCAGCAGGTCAGCATGGTGCTGTGCATATTTCTCCACAGTCTTATAGTCTGGCCAGGGTCACGTTGGTGCACCAGGAACAGGTCTTTGTGTACACAGGGGTTCTCTCGATCTTCTTCCCTAATGTCAAAGGTCTTGAATCCGTCGTTTTGCGTTGCAGTGATTCCAAGTGCCTTGAAGCACATCCCGTTGTAGACATCATCAATAGGGAAGAAGGGTATGTAAAAGGAGACTTGGTAAAGAGAAGGAAGAAGGTTTCCAGAAAATAGGAATCCACCGCCACCAGCATAAGGAGGGTAAGGACCTTCATAGAATGACTGAGGAACATAATATTTGATTTTAGGGTCCCGTAATGGGTTGGCATTAAAAATGATCTGCCCCGTGTACAATGCCGTGACCTGTTCAGGCTCCAGAGTCTTTAGATGATTCAGAATTGCTTGAGTGTTAGCAAAAACATCATCGTCACCCTTAAAAACGAAAGATACGTGTGGACAGTTATCAAGCATCCACTTGAAGAACACATGCTCTTTTAGAGTAAGGTTGTAAAAAGAGTCCTGAAAATCCCAGACGAGAAGGTCTTGAAACTGCTGGGCTTCAAATGAAACCAGTTTATCGAGATTGGGATCATCCGCAGATGATCGTCCCAGCAGAAAGACAGTTCGTACCTGAAGTCTTTTTTCATACAAGCCTCCTCTTCCCCAGGTCTCTCGGATTGCTTGGCGCCTCTCGAAGTTCCTTGGGATAGATTTGATCGCAAAAAGGAGGAAAATTTGATCCTCTTTATTCTCTGATGCGCACTTGTCAGGCTGATTGATAAGAAGCGGTGGGTCTCGACACTCCATGCCTCTAAGGAAGTCTTCATAAAGTGGAGGGTACAAATGGACATCTTGAATGTTGGTTTTTATCAACTCAAAACTCTCAGGCTGACAGAGAAACTTGTCATGTGGGTCTTTCTCTGTTTGATTGGCAGTGGAATCAAACTGCCTGAGGAGAGAATGAAGCTTCCGGTTCCAGAAAGCACCATTTTTGGGAATGTCTTTTCTGAAAGTCTCAGAAATTGTAAGGGGTGGAAGTTCATATGGCATAACACTTTTGGTTTTCTTTTTGGTATTGCTGATAACTACAGTTGTAGTTGTATCTGGAAATGAAGTGATCTTGGCCAGGTCTCTTTGTTTGTGTTCCACATCCTTTAGTTTGGAAAAGAAAAAGAACAGGCAAAAGCTGCTAGCTAGTGCTATGACGAGTAATTTCAAATGCTTCTTTTTCATTTTACAACAACTCTGTTAAGAGAAGTGCACTCTTGAGAAGCAAGTAAGGATGTTGCTCTTTACAGGAAGTGGTGGGGATTCACAAAGAATGTACTTTAAGCACCGCTCTGTCTCTTAATTTGTTCTTGTGGAATCAATGTTACTGTAGCTGATCATATATGTGCTTTTTATAAGAATAACAAAATGCCTCTTCCACTGAATTCAGTTTCTTTGATTAAATTCCCACTGATGTCAAGTTGAGCTGTGAGCCTAGCAGACACAAGAAAGAGTAATGCTAGTGAGTTCACAAAGTGACAGTTAAACAGTTTAAATGTTTAAATAAAACACATTCTTCATCATACCAGATAACAGTAGATAGCTTCCTTTAAGAAATTCATGTGGCTTGTGTGTGTGAAGAATGCTGTCTGTCACGAAAAGGCTGACAGTTAAGGTGCAGTTCACTGAGAAAGGAAAATATATATATATATTTTTAATTCAACTTCATGTTGAAGAAACAAATACATTTTTCCAAATATCATCCTTCATGTTTCCGAGAAGTCAGTCAATCAAGCGTGGAACAACATGAGGGTAGTTAATGACAGAAATTTCATTTTTGAGTGTACTATTCCTCATATAAAATCTTACTGAACCTGAGATAGAGCTGTCAATGCCAATATCACCATACAGAAAATGTATTAATACAACTAGCATGTTTTTATTGTTTGCATAATCACCAGACATAATTTTTGTATGTGGATCTAAAATTAAACAACCTTTTAATTTATTAGAAAATTTAGTCTTGGGTGATTAATTAAACAGCAAAGTTTATAGCCTACATTAGGACACTGCGTTGAGCTCAGGGAAAGATAGTATACAGTCCCTGAGAGAAAGTGTGCGCTGTGATCTATTTCCATACAAGATGGATCATTGAACTTCTGGAGGTATATTCAGAAAGTTATTTGATCTGGCATATGATCTATGAAGTTCAAACCCTATACCCTGATTTGTAGTATACAGCAAAACATAATATTTGCCTCATTTGTAATTGATAATTCAGATTTTTAAAAAGGCAGATTGTGGCTGTATCCCAAAGCCTTCATATTTGTATAACATGTATCAGCCATAGTAATCAGCTAAGATTTCTACCTGTCTTGAATTATTAGTTGATTGAAATATTATACATGCTTCCCAAAAATTCAACAAATAAGAAAATTACGTTTTGATTTCCAAATTTAACGTAGGCTAAAGGACAGTTTGAAATAATCATGGTGGAATGATGCCTGCTGCTTCACTTACTGTTTTGTTGAAAGTACACATAATATAAAATGCAGCATTATTCATTTTTTAATACCTAACCTAGCTAGACTACCTATTTGTACATGCAAGTCCAAGAAGGCAATGCACTTGAGGCACAGTCTATTTTTTCCAGATAATTCCTAAAACTAAACTACTCCTTTAAAACAAGGAGACGTTTAGAAACTGCACTAATTTTGTATTTTTATGGAAAACTAACAAGTCAACATGTATAACTAAAGCATAGTTTCCGCCAAAATAATTAGATAACAGGACTTACCACGTGAGCGTCTATTAACTTTCTGAGTCCAAACTGATCTTCTGAACAAAAGTAAACCACTGTGCACTCTGTTTCTTACCAAGCAAAAGCACTAAGTCGACTCCACCTTTATTACATCAGCACCTGTCTGTCTATGATTGGGGCTTATCAGCTAAGACATTTGGGGACCTTTTTATTTTATTTTTATCATAAGTTATTTCATATCAATCTTTGCTTCGATGTTCATTGCCAAATGTACATAACTGATACAAACAGAGCCGGATTATCCATAAGGGCACTTGGGCCAGTGCCCAGGGGCACCTACCATTCACAACAATTTTTTTTATTATTAACTTGAAATTCTTAAAAGACCATACATAACTCGTTTATGAACACTAACTTAACAACAATAATAATAAATTATGAATAAATAAAGATTACATGACCACTCTCAGTCCCCCCCTTCCGTCCCCAATCTGTCAGATTTGGTCCACAACAAGTTGAGTTGGTCCACAACAAGTGCGCGCAAATGTGTAATGTTTTTAACGGCTACAGAAATTGCAAAAAGAAAGTTAAAGAAAGACAAGGATGCTAGACGTTTAGCTACAATTCAAAATGTTCCAGGGATTGAACGTTTTTTTTAGAACGATTGAAGAATGATCTCAGGACGACAATGACACAGAAGAGATTGACTGCACTCTTGCTTGCTCTCCCTGTTTACCATTGAAGTTAAATTTAAAACTTTACCGTCTACAGCTGCGAGAGGGCGCTCTATGCTGGTCAGTGCTCCTGTAGTCTACACTGAAAATAGAGCGCCCTCTCGCGGCTCTAGACGGTAATGTTTTCTCTGGGTTCTTCTTTCTAAATAAATGCGACTTATAGTCCAGTGCGTCTTATATATGTTGTTACACCTCATTTCTTTAAAGCTGTTACTCTGAGGGGTTCATCAGATTTGTTACATGTACTGATAAAATGCTCTTCACAACACAAATGATCTATGTATCTTAATTTACCAGTGTACATGTACATACATACATATGTACATACAGGTACAAAAACCAATAAATAAACCAAAGTCAATTTAAACACCCTTCGTCTTCTAACTCAATCAACAATATGAAATAAACGTATCATTCCATGAAGAGTTGAAGTAAGAGAATTGATGAGTGATAGTCCACAAAGTTATTTGATTGCGATGCAACGTTTTCCTATATCTCATAGTGTCATTGGCGTTCAGTGTGTTGCTGTCCTGTGTGCCGCATTGGATGAACCCAGAGGTGAATTAAGATCATGAGCGTATGTAACCCAGGTCCCATGTAGTTAGAAAATAAAGCTGGAGTGGTTAATACAATGAGACTGGGCCTGGGCTTGTTGTAGGGAAATACAACTTGTTTTGTATGTTACTTAAAGGGGGGGTGAAATGCTCGTTTTCACTCAATATCCTGTTAATCTTGAGTACCTATAGAGTAGAACTGCATCCTTAATAACTCCAAAAAGTCTTTAGTTGTATTATATTCATGAGAGAAAATTAGTCTGTACCGATTTTTCCCGGAAAAACACGACCGGCGGTAGGCGTGATGTGTGGGCGGAGCTAAAGAATCACGAGTGCCAGTAGGCTTTTGCGTTGAGAGCATTTGGAAGCTGTGACATTACCGTGAGGACAAAACCAACCAAAACAAACCATGGCTAACAGTCAGATTCAGCGTATATTTATGATCCAGAATCAGATCCAGAGGCTGAAATTTAACAAGAGCAGCATCAGCAACGACGTCTCTATGTGGTATGTACTGAAACTGTATATATTTGCTATATAAAGTTCCACTTTGTCGTCTTTTTTTTTTTTTTTTTAAGCTGTACATGTGGAAAGTGCAGTTTGATGACAACATCGCATGTTGTTTACCTGATGTGCTTACGAGCCGATACCTAAGTTAACAACACAGAGATATTTGAAGCAGTTTTACTCACCGCCTGCGGTTCCAACACACGATAGTGACCCTTTTTCGTTGGGACTGCATTATCCTTAAGAAATAAACGATGTGCAAATCCAGCGTCAAACTGGGCCTTGTTTGTAAAACAAGCATCTTCGAAATGCAGGGGAACAAACACTTGCACAACTCTGTTGATGCTCTGTAAAAATTCCATCCACTGGTCCCTTAATGCTGTTTTTCTTTTGGTAATCCGTGCAGGGTTGTCTTGCCCTGGCAACCAAAAACACACTCCTTTTGTGACATTTCGCGACGCTCTCGCTCTGTTCAGTGAATGTCTGTGCTCTCAGTGCTCTGCTATACGGGAGCGCGTGCTCTTCCTGCAGAAGTGCCCTTAGGACCCATATAAGGAAATTCCGCTCCATCTAATGTCACACAGAGCCATACTCGAAAAAAACTTTCCGAAACTTGTGACAAACCGGAAGGAGTATTTTTGGAACAGAAATACTCCTTCAAACGTACAACTTAATTTTTGAAACTTTGTCCATGTTTAGCATGGGAATCCAACTCTTTAACAGTGTAAAAAACTCAGTATGCATGAAATAGCGTTTCACCCCCCCCTTTAATAAATGTATATTTGCAATACTCTTGGCTATTCTTATAAAGACCACCACAACTGTATTTTGATTGAAAAAATATTATATTATAAATAAGTATTTATTTACAACATTAAATAAAAGATAAATGTATCTTACTCAGGTGGTATTTTGTAGAAATGTAGAAAGACTTCAGTATAATTTCACTTTGAACATAAGTTGAACATTGTTACTTTTGACCCCATGGGTTTCCGAAACTTGTGACAAACCGGAAGGAGTATTTTTGGAACAGAAATACTCCTTCAAACGTACAACTTAATTTTTGAAACTTTGTCCATGTTTAGCATGGGAATCCAACTCTTTAACAGTGTAAAAAACTCAGTATGCATGAAATAGCGTTTCACCCCCCCTTTAATAAATGTATATTTGCAATACTCTTGGCTATTCTTATAAAGACCACCACAACTGTATTTTGATTGAAAAAATATTATATTATAAATAAGTATTTATTTACAACATTAAATAAAAGATAAATGTATCTTACTCAGGTGGTATTTTGTAGAAATGTAGAAAGACTTCAGTATAATTTCACTTTGAACATAAGTTGAACATTGTTACTTTTGACCCCATGGGTTGGGACGAAAGTAACACACAGGTGGGTCAAAAGTAACACAACAATATAAGCTAGATTTTTTTCCTTTTAGTCTTATTTTTCTTAAGTATACCTGATTGTGACCTTGTTAATAAGTAACTGCAAACATATTTTGTCCTTTATCTTTGCAAAACAATTATAACATTACATTTTCATATTTTCATTTTAAATTTAAGTTTCATCAGATGTCTTAAAACCTGACTGTATTTTTTTATTGTAAATTTCAAATTTCAGGCCTATTTATGTTTCCATCCAGTTGTTTTTATGCATGAATTGAAAATGAAACGTCCAGAAACGCCCTCTCAAAAACATCTGGATAAAACCAGTCTGTCTTTCTGACCCTCACTCAGATGTGTTTTTTTTTGGTATAAAAGGACATAAACATTTGTAAGAAATGATGCAAGACACAGAAATTTACAGAATAGCTTGCACTGGAACAAAATAAATACTTTTTGTGACTGTAGCGGGACAAAAGTAACAATTGTTACTTTCGTCCCGACAGGAACTTGATTTAATTTTATATTTAAAAAAAAATTGAAAATGCAAACTTTAGTATGCGTTAAAGCACTAAATAACCTGTAGATTGATCATTACTGTGACACATGAAACAAGAAAAACAACACGACTAATAAAAAAAAATTACAGCTTCAACAATTTACTTTTTGTACTCGAAAACAGTTTTACGGACCTAACTTCCTGAAACGATGAGGAAATCACATGATATTTCTCAGCTCCGTCAAGGATTGCATGCTGAATATGCTGTCATAGCTGGGAATGCAAATGCAGAAAGAGGCTCGGAGAAAATCGCTTTGTTACTTTCGTCCCACGTTACTTTCGACCCCACTCGCCCCTACGACCTTCCACTGCATCTAAATTTTGTAAGACTGCATTTTAGCTCACATTCTCCAGTGATTTTTTTTTTACAGGGCATATACTGATGAGCAAAACATGTTTTTTACTTCATAATTTTTAACACTGCATTTGTAACTTAAGTAACTTAATTCCATTGGCATAAGTAACAGATTCAAATAACATCAATTTAAAATGTAACGCACTACTTTACTGCCTTACCAAAATCAATAAAATTACAGTGACGCATTATACCCAACTCTGGTCATGGTTTTACGATATGTTATAGTCCACGATATGCTGCAACTGCGCCTCCAATCTTCCATATTGTTGCAGTGATTTCGTCCACAACATGTCTACGTTGACTCTGAGCCCTCATTTCAACATTTCTTGACACTGTTGTTGGATGTGGTAGCATCTCACTGACTCCATTTTTCCAATTTTCCTGCTGTGTTGACCAAATGTTGGGCCAGCTGTGTGAAGCCCGGAGATGGTGTCTTGGCAAACAAATTTGACAAATTTTTCTGTGGTCTCTTTTTTAAACTGCTCCTAGACTTAGTAAATGTCAATTTGGTTTGCCCCTTTGTGATGAGGCATGAGTGCCACCTTAAACCTGCGCTTCCAGACTTTTAGCATTTATCACACTGTGCAAAGGGCCATTTTTTCCATGTGTCTATGAAACAAGAAAAAGACTCCCCCATACATCAGATTTGCCCGACGTGGGTTTCTTAACAGTAACTGACCATTTTCTGGTCCAAGCGGAACGTCCTTCAAGGACGCACATCCACACTGTGCTCTGCCATCCTTCTCTTGGTAGAGCCCGCTCTGTTTCTGAGGAATGTTATGCAAATGCTGCGTGCACAGACCTTGCCCAAAAGGCATGACACAGAAAGCACTGGTCCATGCGTGCATAACAGTCCTGAGCGCAGACTGTACCTGTACCTGTTTCCAAAATTCATACCAAGGGTATTTTAATAGTAAAGTGGTGATTGAATGTGTAGAGGCCCAATTTGGCTCATATATGCAAATATAATTATAATTGTGTGTAATACGATACATTATATTTGCATTTATTTGCAACAACGTTGCTAAGATGTTTTAACAGGCATACTGTTTTAACTCAGTTTATAGCCCCCAAAGGGGCAGCATGTCCTGGGGGATTACAAATATTAAAACAAAAATAATAGAAAACAAAAATAAAAACATGACATTTTATTGTGTCCTAATAAGACTGAAAACAAAAATAATAAATTCATTTTCTAATGTTTTTCATTCTAATCCTTCAATGATCACCTAACTGATTTTTTAACTTTTCTCAACAAATCTGTTTAGTTCAAAATCCACCAAACAGTGGCATATGAACCCTTATTTATTTAGGAAATTTTGAGACTAAAAACTATTTTCAGAAATGTCCCGGCCAATGTGCAGCTGCATATTTTTCTTAAATGTTACAAATTAACAAACACCATGCAAATACATATTTAAAAGAAGTCATATTATGTTTGCTAAAAATAACATTATTTGTGTATTTGGTGTAATGCAATGTGTTTATGCGGTTTAAAGTTAAAAAATATATATTTTCCACATACTGTACATTATTGTTTCGCCTTCTGAAACACGTCGATTTTTTTTTTTTTTTTTTTACAATTCTCATCGGTCTGAAAAGCGAGGTGTGCTCTGATTGGTCAGTTATCCAGTGCTTTGTGATTGGGTGAATGCCTCAAGAATGTGATGGAAATGTTACGCCCCTTGTCATACTGTGATGCATTTCACGATCAAGATAGACCATAGACAATAGACCCTAAATGGATTTATAAATACCAAGTACCAATGGTTTAAGTCTACATGTTGATAATGAGGACCAACAAGCTCACAATGAGTTCTGAAATTTATGAACCCGAGTGCACCATTGAAGAGCGTGTCAAAGAACATTAAAAGCTGGCTCGTGCAAATTTCTACTAATCATCTCCATTATCAATAACTAGCAAAAAAAGAAGCAGGCTTTATTTCTAAAATAAAACCCCAGCTTTAACTTGTGTTTAGAGTGTAATTGATTTACATGAGATTTAAAAGATTAAGCTTTATTAAAGTACCTTGCAAAGCTCTAACCAATGTAGGGTTTGGTTTTAGTCCTTTATTTAACAGAGAAATAAACTTTTGTTGTTAATATTCTTTGAATATTAAAAAGGCTAACTTCAGTTTTGTTAGCTTTATAAATGAATTCATAGCATTAATTATTGGAACAATTAATTCACAGCAAGACTAACTGTATTATATAATTACCAATGAATTAAAAACAATTTTATCCTATTGCAAAAAAAAGATGGCAACAGGCCTTGTTTCTCCCATTTTGGGGAGTCAAAAAAAAAAAAACAATCACACTGTATAGATTGAATCAGTCCTTATTTTACTCTTTTTCTTCTCCATATGTCAAAAAAAAAAAAAAAAAAAAAAAAAAAACTGGTAGAGATGTTAAAATAATTATTCAAGATTAGTCCATGCAGGAATCAGCTAGCAAAAAATAGGCAGACATACAAGGTATGGTATTTCCGATAAGAATAAAATTGAACTAAAGAATTGAACAGAATGAACGAAGGCTTTTTGAGCTCAGTAGCATTTTCTCAGCCAGAGCACAAGGCGTTTCTGAAGCTCGGTGTGCACAGCACTCAATGATACAACTGAGGCTGGTCTCGGCTCTCAAGCCACAATCCCTCAAATCTCATTCAAACAACAGCCTTCCTTTCTTTAGTGTTCTCTGAGGTTTGGCGGTACGGCCGTGTCATAGAAAGAGAGAGGTAAAGCAAGGACGTTAAGGCACTGAGAGTTGAGTTGGTTGTAAAAGGGAGCGAGATGGCGATAGCCAAGTGGCAAAGGGGGCACAGGTGAGGAAGAGGATCTTAGCGAAGGTCACTTTCATCATCTTGTAAGGATTTCTTGATACGAAGCAGCATGGTGGTGAGCCACTGATCCAGTCGTGAGATGGTATCATACTCCTTTACCTGAAAGAGAAAGAGCTTGTCTTATGTGACAGGCATTTCATGTAAGTTGCTTAACACGTTTTTAGTGAAACTAGGAAGCTATGGTGAAACTATGCTTCCAGTGACATGAATATTGTTTAAGAGATTTTATAAGCAACAGATAGGGCAAGCAAGTGCTTGTCTTACAGCATCAGTATAGGCATCCACGTTCTGTTCCTCAAAGGCATCTAAAAGTTTCTGTAAAAAAAAAAATGAAACAGGCTCATTTTAAACATATATCCATCCATCATCCCTCGGTCAGAACCACAGTGTGTTGCTGTTACCCAACACACTCCACAGACAGAATGGTTTGTTCACAATTCTTTTACTTTACTGACATGATTATTTTAGACAAATGAGAATAAACACTCTCAGCAGGTATCATCTTTTTTACTGAATTCAAAATTACAAAAAGCCAATCTAGAAGCATGCCTTCAGGGCAAAGTTTACAAAACTGGTTTAGTGTAAAACTGGTTTGCTTTGTCAATTAAAGGTACAGGTTGTAGGAACTGCCACTAGAGGACGCACTTCCAAAACAATCGCGTGGTTTCATGATGCTAAGGAGGAGCGTGGAATGATGGGATTTGTTGTCTTCTACCCAACCGCTGATGGCCATCAATCAGACGGAAAGATAAATCATGGATTTAACACAAGTTCAACGATTTGCGTGAGTAGATTACATAATGCAAAGACGCGATCAGACTATGGATCAGATGCGTCCTCGCACAGGTCTGGAAACGCGATGCCCCAAATTTGGCGTGTATGCCTCATGATACTAATATTGTTGATCGTTATAATAGCATACGTTTTCTGTAAAGATACGAATCAAAACAACTCACCTGTCGAGTAAAACACAAGCGAGATAGGCATCTCTTTCTTGTTGAAGTTTGTCACAAAGCTACTTCCGCATTTGTCCACGAAACTGTTGTCATGTGGTTTCTACGTCGGTAAAGGCAGTAACAAAGGGTAACTAACATCATTGACAGGCGACTGTACTGCCCCGTGTCACTTTTTAGAATAGGAGTTTTCTCATGATTTACAAGTAGTTGAAAACATTAGAGATATTGTTAGTAATTAGCTGGACAAAATATATAACACTAGCCTAGGGTTAAGCCTAGGGTTTTTGGATATTTTACTGCAAATATCTTACAAAGTGTACCTTTAATGATTCACCTCAAGATTGAGGAAAATAACATGTTTTTACAAGCTAAAAATACTAAAAATTACTATTGTAAAAATTATATTTTACACTATTATAAAAACCTTTGATAAGCCATGAAGTTGTATGGAATACTTTAAAAAAAATTTAAACATATTCATAAATAGGAATAAATTAACAGAGTAAATAAAGAATCAAATAAATTCTACATTTAAACAAAACACCTAGGGTTAGGGGTTCAAATCCTCAGTATAAGCAATGAAATGTTCAAAATGTAGAACACATTTAATGTTTTTGTTGTTGTTGTTGTTGCTGTGATCATTTTTTGTGCTGAGATCCAGCCTTACCTTCAGCAATTTGCATTCACGTGAATCTGAAAAGGCTGGAAACATTTCTTCATACTTCTGGACAGCAAGCTATAAGGATGGCATCCAGGACAAGGAATTTGAAAGGGAACTGCAAACGACAGCTGTTTTCCATCAGCTTCTTTAAAGATGTGGTTCATACCTTAGCATTCAGCATGTCCACACAGAAGTGACAGAGAGCAGCCTTAAAGAAATAGTCCTTTGCGCTGTATTTCAACAGAGTGCTGTCCATTGCAAGTGTGGCAACCTGGAAACCCACCAACACAAAAAGACTGAATGAGTGACTGATATTTTACCCGACAGAGAAAATGCCTGACAGGTAGAGATTATACAAGTTGTGAAAGTAGACTAGTTCACCACCAACTCCATCACCCTGAACGTAGGAGCCCCACAGGGGTGTGTGCTGAGTCCCCTGCTCTACTCTCTCTACACACATGACTGTTGCTCCACATCTATAATCAAATTTGCTGATGATACTGTGGTTCTGGGCCTAATGCACAACAATAATGAGACCGCATACTTGGATGAGGTAGAGAAACTAACATTATGGTGCCAGGACAATTGTCTCGCTCTGAATGTCTCACCAGCAATCCTGAAAACTTCCTATTCAGGGGCCATAGAAAGTGTATTGACTCAATGTATAGCCGTGTGGTATGGGAACAGCTTCAGTCAAGACTGCAAAGCCCTGCAGAGAGTTGTGTGCTTAAATAAGGGCATCTCAGGGTATGCTCTCCCCTCTCTGCAGGATATCTACCTCAAACACTGCAAAAGCAGAGCTGTAAAAATCATCA
The DNA here is from genome assembly GCF_023724105.1 of Carassius gibelio. NCBI lineage: Eukaryota > Metazoa > Chordata > Actinopteri > Cypriniformes > Cyprinidae > Carassius > Carassius gibelio. Next base: position 22,637,463 of record NC_068388.1, on the reverse strand, counting down.
AGGACTCCATTCACCCCAGTAACCATCTTTTCAATTTGCTGCCATCTTGTACGCCCTTCTGTAGCCTGTTGGCAAAAACTGAGAGACTCAGGAGGAGTTTCTTCCCCCAGGGCATCAGGCTCATAAACTCAAACTCAGTCTCTTACAGTTTTTCTCAGTCTCTTTGGTACATTTCTCGAATCATCCTTGAGATTTGCAAAACAGTAAGTGCATTTCTCAAAACAACTCGTACAAATAGCAAAACACAATGGATTACCTGCAAAAGCCAATCTCTTGTTCAAAATCCTTAGTTCATCTCTCAAAAATAAATATATGTGTCAATGAACATGTCAGTGCCATCAGAATGACAAGTCCTTGTGTCATAGTTTACGGATAAGACAGTCAAATTGCTTAGTCATGTTGTCAATATAACAGTGTACGCTGGAGGGATGTTCTGATGTAAACTATGGCAACATTTTGGATGATAGTTGCTGTATTGAACAGTATTACACATGCTTATGTATGCCATATATCCATTTCTAAAGTACAAATTTACACATTACTGTATGCGGGATAATGATTGAAAGAGACTGGATAGAATTCCCAGTTACACTTTTACTAGTGGTCTGACCCAAAAAAAAAAAAAAACTTTACAATGCAATTGTGATATAGAAAAGGAAAAATAAATATGGGCACAAAGATGAAAATAAGTCAATTTTCAGATATCCTCTGTCTATACAGTATAAGCTTTCCAACTGAAGATTCATAAGATGAACCTTTGAGCTATTTCAGAGAAATTGTTTATCAGTGGTTTATCATCTACATTCTCTTCTTTAGTAAAGATTTACTTGCACAATTCATGCCAAATTGACAAAAAGTCTAATAATAATTTTACATTTAATGATTTATACGATGAATTAGAGACTAGATGTTTTGAGGGGTAAAACTACTGCACAGAAACTGTATAATACATTTTGAGCACCATGACATTAGCAACAGATAATGTAGGAAACCGCAGATAGATGTGTGTAATCAATTGCATGAATGTACAAAGGCAATCGCAACTTGTTCAAAAGAATGAGAAACTGGTTTTATGATGTGTATAAATGACTAATTGATGTGGAGAAATTTCATTTCTGATTTGAGAAATGCACCAAAGTGACTGAAAAAAAATGTAACATCTTCATGTCTCCACTTAATAATCACTTAATCAGTAAGATATTCATCATTCTCTACCTCACACTGACACACTGACAGTGTCACAACCTGTTTGCACATTCGCCTCTTGCACATTCTTGTGTATCTTAATATTTAAGAGTACAGTGTACTTTCAAGCACATTATTTTCTAGTGTATATTTAATTCTACAGTATAGGTCTTTTTATATTTTATTCTTACATTTTTATTGTTTACTTTTATTTCATTCTTTTATACCTATATTTATGTATATTTTCATCTATGTTGTAATCTTTAATAATTGAACTGCCCATGGAGTGGACCTGACTCACATTTCAGTGCTGGTTATATATGCTCTATATAATCGTGTATGTGATGAATAAAAATCTTAAATCTTGAACCTTGACAGAGAGAGCGAAGAGTCAGTTTTATGTTAAACAGAACGAGGTAAGAAAAAAAGAAAAAATAATTTAATATTAGTCAACTTTTAACGATACTATTTATGATAGAAATGTTAAATGACTGACAGCTAAATCCAGTGATGCAAATGTTGTATGCTGAAGATATAGAATAAACCTAATCCCTACCCCAAAACCTAACAGTACCCATAATTTATTCCTATGATAATTCAATAACAAGTGTGTAGAAGAACCTAACCCTGATCATAAGCCAAAAACAGATATTTCCTGAAAAGATATCCCTAAATTCTGATTGGTTAATTGGAATGTTGATCCAGGAACATGTTGTGCTTGGTGAAATCATGCTCACCCGATTTTACCCCACTTCTTGCTGAGAAAAATTATGTAGCGATTCAGTATTAATTTATAAAAGTAGTGTGGCAGCTCTGACAACAAGTTTATGAGCTTCTGAATGTTACTTTTTGCACAGCGCGAGATTTCTGTGTGCGAGTGGTGTGTGTGTATGCGTGAGCAAGTGCGTACCAATTAAAGCACAATATAGAACTGTGATTAAACTAAATGGTTTAAATCCATGACCTTTAAAAAAAAAAAAGTTAAATCCTTTAGGATAATTATTTTAAAAAATCTCCATTAATATATTTTCTGGATCAAAAATTACTTAAAATTGGACATTCCATTAAAATGTGTTTTATACTCAAAATATTTTTTTACACCTTTAACAGACTGGTTTCTCTTCCCCTTTCAATAGATAAGAATGAGTGAGTCTTGTATGACCAATTCGACACCTTGTATACACAACCGGATCATATCGATTTTCCAAATTATAATACTTTATCAGAAGCTATATGCATGAAAATCAAATAGGCCTAGTTATTTACAAAACCGATTCCAAAAAAGTTGGGACACTGTACAATTTGTGAGTAGAAAAGGAATGGAATAATTTACAAATCTCATAAACTTACATTTTATTCACAATAGAATATAGATAACATATCAGATGTTGAAAGTGAGACATTTTGAAATGTCATGCCAAATATTTGCTCATTTTGGATTTCATGGAAGCTACACATTCCAAAAAAGTTGGGACTGATATACGTCACTTCCTGTTTGTTGTTGGCGGCTGTACTGCATTTGAGCTCCGTCACTATATTCATTTCATTGACTATTTTTAACTTAAAAATCAATTTTATACATCATCGTTTCCGTTTATATAACGTGTGAATATATCCTCTATTGTATTCAACAACAAAAACAATCAGAGCGCCTCGCTATCACTAGTTTTATTTTGATCTCCAGGGTCCGCTATTAGCTTTTAGCCTGTTAGCATCAGCAAGCGTGGTTGCTGCTAACTGCGCTTACATTGCTAATACTCTATTCACACACATTACCACTGCTGTACTCACTGTTACTTGCTTTAATGGCGGATGAATGTCTCCACTCTGTGCAGCTCGAGCTCGAGGCCGTGGGGAAGCAGATTTGCGAGCTGGTGGTAAGGCAGGCCCAGCTAAGAGAGCGGAGAGCCGCACTGGAATCATCCCGGGCTGACACCCATGAGTCCGGGGTAAGTATACAGCGTGCTGTTAACAGTCCCACCACGTCTACTCCGTGTGTTTCTCTGCACAGGCCCGGTGCACCCAGGACGCGATCTTCCCAGATGTCCTTCACTGCGACGCTGGGACACCACGGACCCTGGGTGCATCCACAGCGGAGGACGCGAGCCGGGTCCCCGGCGACGACTTCTCCCCCTGCTGCCTTCGAGATCTCCATCCAGAACCGCTTTGCTCCCCTCCACGAGACAGGACGCGACGCTGTGATCATCAGAGACTCCATCGTCCGACACGTAAGTGCTACGTTAGCCGAAGGTAAAGTGAACACTCATTGTTTGCCTGGTGCTCATGTTCTCGATGTTTCTGCGCTGATACCCGCGATCCTGAAGGCCGACGAGAACCTCAGAGTGGTCGTGCTTTACGCCGGGGTTAACGACACCACTCTGCGGCAGGCGGAGACGCTGAATAGGGACTTCAGCAGCCTGATCAAGACGGTTCGCAGCACGACGCCAGCGGTGACGATTGTCGTGTCAGGACCACTGCCCACGTATCGACAAGGACACGAAAGGTTCAGTAGACTTTTTGCTTTAAATGAATATTTGTTGTCATGGTGTAAAGAACAGAAACTGCTATTTGTTAATAACTGGAATCTTTTCTGGGAGCGTCCTAGGCTGTTTCGCGCTGATGGATTACACCCCAGCAGAATCGGAGCGGAGCTGCTCTCTGACAACATCTCCAGGACACTTCGCTCCTTGTGACTAGTAAGACAATTCTCAGATAACTATTATGATGAGTTTTGTTCCACCCGCTTAAATGATAAAAGTACTTGCGCTGTAAAAACTATTAAGACTGTGTCTGTTCCCCGAATAGTGAGGTCAAAATATAATTTAGGATCTAGAAAAAATCTTATCGTAATTAAACCAGAAAAATGTAAAGTAAATGAACAAAAACAATCTTTAAAGTTTGGGCTCATAAATATTAGATCACTCACACCAAAAGCAGTTATTGTAAATGAAATTATCACAGATAATAGTTTTGATGTACTCTGCTTGACTGAAACCTGGCTAAAACCAAATGATTATTTTGGTCTAAATTAGTCTACTCCACCAAACTACTGTTATAAGCATGAGCCCCGTCAGACTGGTCATGGCGGAGGTGTTGCAACAATATATAGTGATATTCTCAATGTTACCCAGAAAACAGGATACAGGTTTAACTCTTTTGAAATACTTCTGCTAAATGTTACACTGTCAGACATGCAAAAGAAAACTAATGTATCTCTTGCTCTGGCTACTGTGTATAGACCACCAGGGCCGTATACAGAATTCCTAAAAGAATTTGAAGATTTCCTCTCAGACCTTCTAGTTACAGTTGATAAGGCGCTAATCATGGGAGATTTTAATATTCACGTTGATAATGCAAATGATACATTAGGACTTGCGTTTACTGACCTAATAAAGTCCTTTGGAGTCAAGCAAAATGTAACCGGGCCCACTTATCGTTTTAATCATACACTAGATTTAATTATGTCACATGGAATCGATCTTACTGCTATAGATATTGTACCTCAAAGTGATGATATTACAGACCATTTCCTTGTATCGTGCATGCTGCGTATAACTGATATTAACTATATGTCTCAGCGATACCGTCTGGGCAGAACTATTGTTCCAGCCACCAAAGAAAGATTCGCAAATAACCTGCCTGATCTATCTCAACTGCTATTTAAACCCAAAAATACACATGAATTAGACGAAATTACTGACAACATGGGCACTATTTTCTCTAATACATTAGAAGCTGTTGCCCCCATCAAATTGAAAAAGGTTAGAGAAAAACATACTGTACCATGGTATAACAGTAATACTCACTCTCTCAAGAAAGTAACTCGTAGTCTTGAACGCAAATGGAGAAAAACTAACTTAGAAGTTTTTAGAATTGCATGGAAAAACAGTATGTCCACCTATAGACAGGCTCTAAAAACTGCTAGGGCAGAGCATATACACAAACTCATTGAAAATAACCAAAACAATCTAGGACAGGAAGAGCTAAATAAACTTATCACTGTATCTAAACCAACAACATGTTTATTAGATCCTGTACCTACTAAATTACTAAAAGAGCTGTTACCTGTAGCCGAAGAACCGCTTCTCAATATCATTAACTCGTCGTTATCTTTAGGTCATGTCCCAAAACCATTCAAGCTGGCGGTTATCAAGCTTCTTATTAAGAAACCAAAACTAGATCCTAGTGTACTGGCAAATTATAGGCCTATTTCAAATCTTCCATTTATGTCTAAAATTTTAGAAAAAAGTTGTGTCTGCTCAATTGAGCACCTTCCTGCATAAAAATGATCTGTATGAAGAATTTCAGTCAGGTTTTAGGCCCCACCATAGCACAGAAACTGCACTTGTTAAAATTACAAATGACCTGCTCCTTGCATCAGATCAAGGCTGCATCTCATTTCTAGTCTTACTTGATCATAGTGCTGCGTTCGACACCATAGATCATGACATACTCATAGATAGATTACAAAACTATTAAGGTATTCAAGGGCAGGCTCTAAGATGGTTTAGATCCTATCTGTCCGATCGCTAGCATTTTGTTTACTTAAATGGGGTGTCATCTAATTTATCATCAGTAAAATATGGAGTGCCACAAGGATCCGTCCTAGGTCCCCTTCGATTTTCAATATACATGTTGCCCCTTGGTAATATTATTAGAAAATATGGAATTAGCTTCCACTGTTATGCTGATGATACTCAGCTATATATCTCAACGAGACCAGATGAAACTTCCCAATTATCTAAGCTAACAGAGTGTGTTAAAAATGTAAAAGATTGGATGACAAATCATTTTCTCCAATTCAATTCCCAAAAGACAGAGATATTAATTATTGGACCAAAAAACACTACACAGAATCTTGTAGATTACAATCTGCAACTAGATGGATGTATTGTTACTTCCTCTACAGTCAGAAATCTGGGTGTTATATTAGACAGCAATTTGTCTTTTGAAAATCATATTTCCAAGTTACAAAAACTGCATTCTTCCATCTTAGAAAAATTGCCAAGCTACGAAACATGTTATCTGTTTCTGATGCAGAAAAGCTAGTTCATGCATTTATGACCTCTAGACTGGACTATTGTAATGCAATTCTAGGTGGTTGTCCTGCTTCGTCAATAAACAAGCTACAGATAGTCCAAAATGCAGCAGCTAGAGTCCTTACAAGGTCAAGAAAATATGATCATATTACCCCAATTTTACAGTCTCTGCACTGGCTAACTATTAAGTTCCGTATCAGTTACAAATTAACATTACTTACCTTTAAGGCCCTAAATGGTTTAGCTCCTGCATACCTAACTAGCCTTCTACCACGCTACAACCCATCACGCACCCTAAGGTCACAAAACGCTGGACTTTTGGTAGTTCTTAGGATAGCAAAGTCCACTAAAGGAGGTAGAGCTTTCTCACATTTGGCTCCCGAACTCTGGAATAGCCTTCCTGATAATGTTCGGGGTTCAGACAGACTCTCTCTGTTTAAATCTAGATTAAAAACACATCTCTAGAGATGAAAGAGATGTGTTTTTAATTTACATCCCGTGGTAACTAGGATTTACACAAGCTCCAGTCTGGATCCAAAACACCTGAGAAGAGATGATGCTGACCCTCAGAGGACCCCAGATGATGCTAACCTTGAATCAACAGAACTAGCAATTATTGCTACATGTGTGACTGCATCATATAATAACTATTAATTAATAATATTGATAGTTCATCGTCTAGCTGACTACGTCTTGTATTATTATTATTATTATTATTTTTTCTAAAATCCTGTCAAACATGCACAAACTACTAGCTACTACTAAATATTGTAGAAACATAATTTTCTGTAAAGTTGCTTTATAACGATTTGTATTGTAAAAAGCACTATACAAATAAACTTGAATTGAATTGAATTGAGATAGCAATAAGAGACCGGAAAAGTTAAATGTACATATAAGGAACAGCTGGAGGACACATTTGTAACTTATTAGGTCAGTTGGCAACATGATTGGGTATAAAAAGAGTCTCTCAGAGTGGCAGTGTCTCTCAGAAGTCAAGAAGGGAAGAGGATCACCAATTCACCCAATGCTATGGCAAAAAATAGTGGAGCAATTTCAAAAAGGAGTTTTTCAGACAAAAATTGCAAAGAGTTTGAAATTATCATCATCTACAGTGCATAATATCATCCAAAGATTCAGAGAATCTGGAACATTCTCTGTGATTAAGGGTGAAGGCAGGAAAACCATACTGGATGCCAATAATCTTCAGGCCCTTAGACACATACAGGAATTCTACTGCAATGAAAATCACAATATTGGCTCAGGAATACTTCCAGAAAACATTGTTTAAACATTGTTAGCAGTTGCCGGATAAAAGTCTATAGAAACCATATCTAAAAAAATAAACCATATCTAAACATGATCCAGGAGCGTAGGCGTTTTCTCTGGGCCAAGGTTCATTTAAAATGGACTGTGACAAAGTGGAAAACTGTTCTGTGGTCAGACAAATCAAAATGTGAAGTTCTTTTTGGAAAACTGGGATGTCTAGTAATCCGGACTAAAGAGAACAAGGACACCCAAGTTGTTATCAGCGCTCAGTTCAGAAGCCTGCATCTCTGATGGTATGGGTTTGCAATAGTGGGTGTGGCATGGGCAGCTTACACACCTGGAAAGGCACCATCAATGCTGAAAGGTACACTGTAAAAAATTGTGCCGTTAAATAACAGTAATTTACTGGCAGCAGGGGTGCCAGTAAAGTACTATTAATTTACAGCTTTCAACCATTAATTTAACACTCTTATTTTTTTTCAGGTTTTTACCGTAAATTCTACCATGGAAATTAACTCCACTCTCACTGCTTCAAACAGTTCGAGTTAAAAAGCTAGCATTCCTACAATTTTAGTACTATGAACTTATTTCATCTGAGTCCACTGAGAAGGAATATTTCTTTATATAAAAATGCAAACACTTTAAGTGTAGTAGTAAAATAACTAAATATATGACTCGTACTTAAATCACCGCAGCTCATTGTCATCTATAACACACATATGTGCTGAAGTTCTTAATACAAAAATCAACACTGTATCAGCGACTCCACATTTACTGTCTTTATATAAAGCAGCACAAAATCAGAATTTTTGGCTCATCATTGACTGAAGCACAGGCTCTACTCTCCAGCACAATGGTGAACAACAAAACTACATTAAACTTAACAGATCTCTCTTGTGCAAACACACATTAATACATTTGAGTTCAGTATTTACTCTCATTATCAGTGTATTACTTTGCATAAATTATTTTCTATGGATGTTCACAAATATTTTAGTTAAATTGACTTTTTTTATTATTTGGTAAATCTGTCATTTACATTTTACAGTATATTACTGTTTTTCCTTGACTTAACGGCAACAAACTGTAGAAAAACACTTTTTTTGCTGAAACCATTAATTTACAGCAACAAACTGTAGAAAAACAGTTATTTACTGGCAGCAGGGGTGTACACTTATAATGTGTGCACACTACAGAGTGTTTGAGTAACACTTAATCAGTGAAATTAATGAGATAATTCTGTGATTAATTGATGATTGAGCATTAGTGATGGACACCTGCTATTAACAAACAGAATCACTAAAGGAAAGAGAAACACAAGAACTACAAATGACTTCAGCCACAGCATTATATGAAATCAATTGAAATAAAATAATTCATCAAATCTCTCAAGATCTGATTAAACACCTAAAACAGCTTCACCACATTCACATTACTAACCAGACTGCCTTTATTTCTGTCAGATGTCTACAGAAGATCTTATTGAGAGTTAAATAGGTTGAGGTGTTTTTTTCACTACCATGATGGAGATCAGTGTTTACTTTAGTTGAGCTCTTGGACGTGACTTTTCAACAACGAAGGGTTTTTTTTTTTTGCTACAAGCTGTAACAATACATCTTTGGAACTTGTTACAGCAAGAAAAAAAGTCAACAGAAGAAAAAAAAAATCTGGTATTGTTGTTTATAGATTACAAGAGTAAACACTATTATTTCTGATCCAATCCCGTGTCCCTTCTCTTATTGAATATTGATACTACAGCAAAAGAAGGAACACTGCTGAGCCATAAGTTAAGACTGTTAAGAAAATTTACTCATTAAAAAAAAACTTTGCTGAAATTTAGACAGAAACATCAATAATCAGCATATGAATCACAACAATGGTGACAATCCACAAAATAAATAAACAGATAAGTTCTGAACATTGCAAAACATGCTACTAAAACTTAAGACAAATGCAAAATTATAAGCACATAAGAATTCAAGAAAATAAGTGAACAATTCAGGGGCATAGTTTATTCATGCCGCTATGCATGCTGTCATGGATGAGTTTAATCCTGTGCTGGTACCCAGCATGCATTGCTTCATGAACCTTTTGATTGTCACCATTGTTGAGATTCATATGCTGATTGTTGATGTCTCTCTATGAGTGTTGCAGACACTGCTGCCCAAAATATTTACAACTAAAACTGTCATTAAATCCATATGTTCTGGTTATCACAATACTACTCAATCTCGTAAATTTGAAGAAACAAAGAAGTTGTGTAATTCACTCTCAAATTTCAACACCAAATTAATATTTGATTACTATAGCAACACTTTAAGTCAGTCTAATAGATCACGCCTGACAGAAACAGCCATAATCCCTTGACCATCAAAGATAATATTGCTGGAACAGATGTATCATAAAGATACAAATATAGCAATGAAACAAAATTTTAAGTACAAAAGTCAAGGGTCAGGAGCCCAACTAAAGCAAACACTGATTTCCACAATGGTGATGTCAAACGAAACAGTAAAATTATCATCTAAATCTCTGTAATTCTCAATAATCTGATCTGATAGAAATAAAGTCAGTCTGGTTAGTAATGAGTGAAGTTGGTAAAGCTGTTTGTTGATCGTTTAAATCTTCAGTTGATTTAATCTAAGGCTGTGCCTGAAGTCAGTTGTATTTCATGTGTTTGTCTTGTTTTTTCCTTCTTCAGTGATTCTACTCGTTAACAGCAGCTGTTGATCAGTGTCTGAATTCACTCATTACTGAAATGGCCATACTGCAGTCCAGAACTTTCACCCATAGAAAACATTTGGTGCATCATAAAGAGGAAGATGTGACAAAGACCCAAGACAGTTGAGCAGCTAAAAGCTTGTATTAGACAAGAATGGGACAACATTCCTATTCCTAAACTTTAGCAACTTGTCTCCTCAGTCCCCGGACGTTTGCAGACTGTTATAAAAAGAAGAGGCGATGCCACAAAGTGGTAAAAATGGCCTTGTCCCAACTTTTTTTAGATTTATTGATGCTATGAAATTTTAAATCAACCTATTTTTCTCTTAAAATTATACATTTTCTCAGTTTAAACATTTGATATATCATCTATGTTGTATTTTGAATAAAATATTGAAATTTGAAACTTCCACATCATTGCATTCTGTTTTTATTCACAATTTGTGAATTTTTGGAATTGGGTTTGTATTTATTTATTTATTTATTTATTTTGTCGTATGATTTAAAAATATGTAGAATGCATTAAGGGAGGGAAGGGGTGGCACCGTGTTGTGTGTGTTGGCACAGTGGTTAACCAGAAAAATTAAAAATGCCATGTCATGCCGAAACCGTTGCAGACCCCGTAGCAAATAGCATGTAAATTGTTTGTAACATGTCTGTAAATTGTTTAACACTATCTTAAATAAAGCATTATTTGTAGGTGTAGACCAGCTAAAACTCACCACTTAAACCAGCTAAGACCTGCCAACCAGTTTCGGATGGTTTTAGCTGTTTGTTTGTTTTGTTTGCAGGGAAAGTGAATCATTTTATGAAACAGATGATTCAGTTGATTCAAAGTTTTAAAAGCTAAATTTCTCCCATACAGCCCTGGAAGGTGAAGTTTAATCGTTAAAAAATATTTCTATGCCAAAAAAGTATTAATGTGTAATGGTGTGTAAAATATTGATGAAAATTTCAATTATAGGTTCTTTGCATGCCATGTTTAAGATCACATCACATTCACTAAATGATAAGGCCTTTGTGTGGTTTTAGATGTTTGTTGATAACTATGAGAAAAACTGTAGTTTGTCTGCTCATGGTAATGCTCATGCTTTGCGTGATAATCAGTGAACTGCTGTTTCCTGTCGTAGATTTATTTCAGTTAGTAAAGGCTGCCCGTTTTTTTTGTCTGTTGCAAACTTGAAAAGCTATTACTCCTTTAAAATGAAAACAAAAGTTTAATTTATCAATATTTAGTTAGTAAATTATTAAATTTACTCAACATTTTTTTATATATAAAAGTATCTTTTATATGGTTTGAAATAAACTTTAATATTTTCTTTCATTATATTACAGTGTTAAATGTATATTTTTCATGTGTCTTTCTGCAGTTTCATTATCTTCACAAAATCTTCTTTTTTTATCTGCTACCTTTCTCTACTGTTATATTTGTAACATTATGTGAAAGCATGTGTAAGTTTTTATCAACCATATTAAAGACAAACTAATCAAAACACTCATCACAGCCACACCAAGATGTGTGAGCTGGGGATTTTACCATAGTTCAGAAGCCTTGGATCTTAATCTGCAATAAAAGTAGTAACATATTCAGCTACAGTGTAACATTTAAAGATACTTTTTTTTAAATTTGGCTCTTTGTATCTTTTGCTGGTTTCTTGCTCTTTCTGATGTTTTCATTTCTTTAACTGGGGACTTGAGTTTATTGCACAGCATAAAATGAATACTAAAATCATGTCTGAACCCTAAACATGTAGTATAAAAAATGAATTCATATATTGTTTAAATAAATTAGAATAACATTTTACTTCTTAAACCACTTAAAACATAGATTGCAACATCCTTCACTTTCTCTTATTATGGTAGATTTTCTGTCGATGTTAAATGAGTTGTATTGGTGATAATGGGCATGCAGATGTTACTAAGTGATGAGCAGTTTTCTGCTGAGACACTGTGACTCCACCACAACTGAAGCAAGGGCAGGCCATTCTGTGTTGCTGTTTATTCTCATGAAAAACTATTTAAGGTAAACCATAATATTATTCCTTCAACTTTAGATTCTGCCTATGCTTCATGGGAAAACAAAGGGCTTGTATATTTTTCTGATTTATTTATTGATGGAGTTTTTGCAACTTTTTCTGATCTTTCAGTAAAATTCAATAAACCACAATCTTTGTTTCGATTCTTTCAAGTACGTAACTTTGTTCAATCTCATTGTCCTTCTTTTCCAGTCTTGCCTGAATCCTCCTTATATGAAAAGTGTCTATTACAGAAACACAGGTCTATATCCGTTTTATATAATTTAATTCTCCCTTACACTCTCCCTTCATCCTTTCGGTTTAAACATCAATGGGAGAAAGAACTCGGTTTTAGTTTGGAGTCGGATTGGTGGGAATTAGCTGCTGGTAAAGTTAATTCTTCTTCATCCTGTGCCAGACTGAGTCTTATTCAATTTAAGGTTTTTCATAGAATTCATTTTACAAACGTCAAATTAAGTAAGCTATTTCCAGATGTGGATACCACTTGCAGTAGGTGTTCTCTGGCTCCTGCTGATCATACCCATATGTTTTTTTCTTGTTCAAAACTGAAAGATTTTTGGTGTTCCTTTTTTGATACTTTTTCTAAAGTCTTGAATATTTCCATTGAACCATGCCCCCAAATTGCTATTTTTGGTCTTCCATCAGATTTAAATAAATACACAAAGTATATTGATTTTCTTGCCTTTGCCTCACTGATAGCTCGCAGACGAATTTTACTGCACTGGAAATCTTCTAAATCTCCTCCCACTTTTTCATGGTTAGAAGATTTGTTGTCTTTTCTATATATTGAAAAAATTAAGTTTTTTTAAGAGGTCCTCTGCTTGACTTTGTCAAAAATACACCACTTATCTTTACTGACTTATAACATGTATTTTTTATTTTCTGTGTAGTCTCTTGTTCATTTTTTTTCTGACTTATTTAATTCTGTATAATATTCCATTTTTATTTTTTTATTGAAAATGTACTTAAGTTTTATTCTCCTCCTTTGGGGTGGGTGGGGTTTGGGATTACTGAGGGTTGTGACTGTTCGTGTTTGTGTCCACCCTTAGTAGTTGTTATTAGAAAAATGGAATGTATACAGTATATGTATTATTAGTGCTCTTTCATTGTGTTCAGTATATTCCAATAAATAAAAAAAATAAAAATAAAAAAAGGTAAACCATAATATTTGTTTTGAAATTTAAATTATTTAATTGCAAAATTGTTTTTGTCCAAACAGACAATAAGAGATGCTTAGCTATATGCTGTACATTTAAACTTTTTTACATACACAGCTCATCTCAATGTTTGCTGCAGATCTTCTTGTGTTTGTCTCTATTCTATCAGGTTGGTTAGGTTTTTCTTCCTTGTTTTCAAGTTTAACAATCAGAAAGATAATTTCATTCATTTTACACATTGATTATTTTGATATACAGTGCAATGGCACACACACACACATTTATTTTTTTAATCATTAAGTCTATTTATAGCACATTTGTATTCCATCTGCTTGCTGTCAGTCAGCCCTGGAAGTATCGATCCCCAAATCCCTCAACACCACCAGTGGCTCTTGTCTTCTGATTCCTTGTCTATTCAACATTTCAAAGGAGAGAGAAAACATTCTTGAAAGTTCACCAGAAGTAACATGGAGACGAGGATCTCTGTGGTCACTCTACGACACGGATGGTTTCACCATCGATCAACGTCAGAAGGAGCCTGTGATGGAAGTGGTGGGTGACCTACGAAAGAAAAACTGCACTTCTGTCATGAGGAACCTCACCAGCCTGCATTCAGATCGTTACTTCTTCAGGATTCAAGCTGAGAACTTCCAAGTGACTGAAACAAAAGCTGTGCACATAAATGTGTCAGGTAAGGCAGAGCAAATGTTTTAATAATAAACCAAGATATTACCAAAAACAAGTCTTTGCAGTGGCATCAAATCTTTGAAAAAAAAATATTAGTAAACTATAGATATACAAATTTATTGAGTTCAATTGCAGTAACTTTGCAGTAACTTTAACATTCAAAATGCACTAAAACGCTACGGTAGGGTTGCACGATATTGGAAAAATATTTTCAATATTTAGTTTTTCTGCCATATATATATATCACAGATGATCAAGTTAGATGCTAACCTAATGTGTTGCTGGTAAGTTATGTGTTAATGTCTGTCATTTAGAGATTTTCCCATATTTTCCTGATATGAATCCCATGCATTAGGTGTGTTATATATGTTTGTATTCTTATAATAGTTTCAAAGTGTTTTCTGAAACATATAAGTGCAAATGTCGGTATTTAAATAATATAATTTTAATGAATTAATGAAAATGAATAAATAAAAAAAAGGATTGTTTAAAGCCATGGTTCTCAAAGTGTCAGGCCCCCTCTAGTTGTTATGCAGGTGAATCACTAAATTAAACTAATTAATGTTAATACATTTTAACTTAATCTTCGAGTACGTTTTTTTTTTTTTTGCACATTTAAGTATGTTACAGTTAAAGTACAGTACAGTTTTTGTAACTTTTGTTACATAATTAAATTAAAATTTTTAATTTAAACTTTTTTTTTTCATTTACCTGTGTATGTAAGCACAATTGTAGTGTTAATGTTTAAACTGTATTTACCATGGTAAAGTGTCTGACAACAATTAATATTCTTATTAGAATAAAACTGCCTCATTTTTTAACTGTAGAGCTGTTACTGAATAGTTTGGCCTACTACGCTGCTGAAATGTATTGTTGGTCATTATGGTGGAACTTAATATTTAATAACAAATATTTTCTGAAGTGGTACTTGGTATAAAAAGTTTGAGAACCAGTGGTTTAAAGAAATGGTATAATATGAAATCCTGCTTTTAAGAACTTTTCAGTAAACCATTTCTTCTTTCCCCATGTAGAGTCATCAAGGATCCAGCTTGTTCTTGAAACATTGGTAAGAAATTGTTCATCTGCTACATTGCACTGTCACTTCTGGTAGAGATGCTTTGACCTTTTGTGATAGGTTTTGATTGTACTTAGTTAAATAAACATCTACTGAATTAGATTTTACTTATTTTACTACACTGTATTGCTAGTGTTCTGATTAAAACAGTGTAACTGGGGGCTCTGAAAACACTGCTTGTGAATAATTTGTTAATATTGTACATTTTCATCTGAATACATTAAATAAGTGTTTAATGAATAGTGTTGTCCACTTTGTTTCCAACCTCACTGTTACTGAACTGTAAAGTGAAAATATTGTGTGATTTATTTTGCATTCAGTTTTCAGTGAAATATATTTCACAATATCAAAGTTATTGTGAAACATTGTGAACATAACTCAATGGTTAAATCTTATGTGCCCTCCAGAAGTTTGCACTCTGCAAGTGAACGACGCCTTGTGGTGCCATCCCATAGAGGTTCGAAATCACTCTCAAGGACCTTTTCCTGGACTGTGTCCAGCTGGTGGAATGACCTCCCAATCTCAATCCGGACTGCTGAGTCTTTACTCATTTTCAAGAAACATCTTAAGACTCATCTTTTTCACCAGAACTTAACCAACTAATGCTAGCACTTTTCCTTTTTTTCTTGTCTTTCATATTAAAAAAAAAAAAAAAAAAAAACCTGGCTATGCGTTCTGTACTAGACTAACTGAGACTTGTCATGGCACTTGTCCACCTGACTGCTTCTGTTGTTCTCATTTGTAAGTCGCTTTGGATAAAATCGTCTGTTAAATGATTAAATGTAAATGTTTATACAGGACGGTACAGAAAGTGCACAAGTGGGAGAGAGTGGAGGGGATGGAGTCAGAAAGGACCTAGCGCTGGGACTCTTTCAAGGATCACCCGAAGCACAACCACACTGTATGCACGAGGCTGCTGGTTCTAACATTTTAGAGTCTCCTTCGGTAGAAATCTCATTCTGCATTCCCCAGTCTCACTCATTAGGCTATATGTTTCTGTAAATGTTGACGTTGCATTGTGTACCTTTTATTGAAAGTAGCCCACTTTTAACTGTTTAGACATGCCTTCATTTTTAAATTTGCAATGCTTGAGTTGGAGGCGTGATGCCGAAAGGGGTGTTTGCAAAGGTTGTTTAAAAACATGCTTTATTCTTATAGTTCCACACTAGGTGACAGTAGTAACACAGAAACAGCCTATACTCCACCTTTAAAACATGCTACTTTTCACTTTTAACAGTTCCCATGGTTGTTCTCATCAGAGAGATCATGTTTGAATGCATATACAGGGTTAATGATGCAGTTGTCCTCATCTTCACATGGTTTTGACTGAAGCTGCTCGCTTTTCACTGCACTTTGCAGAAACATTGGTGCAAACGTTCTGATCTTGGCTTGTCTCCTGAAATGCATTGATAAATGAGCTGTGAACTTCTTATTCTGATATCAATGATACACTCACCATAGTGTACATTCGAGTGACAGCACAGTACTTAGTTAGTTCTATTCAGTGCTTATTAGTTTTGACATTGATACTCTCTCTCTATTGATGAATAGTTGATGAAACTCATTTCATGAAAAACATGCCATGGCACAAAAGATACTTACACTTCTGATCGGTTCTTTACACCTGTGTATACCAAAACACGAATGCATTCTCATTTATCTCAAAAAATGTATGAAATACTTTATATCATTTACATTTCTGGCAAGATCTTACCTTCTGTAAGTCATAGAAATAAGAATGGCAACAAGTGCAAATTTAAACAATAAGAAAACTCCCAAAATTGAGAGGAAAGTTGTGAAGGATATGCCTGCAAAAACAAAGAGAACAGACAAATATCAAAATCATTGCTTTTGTGCCTGTTGAGACACATCACGTTTTATATGTTTAATGTCTCAACATAACTAATAAAAATAGTTTTTTCTCACGTGCTAGGGCTCATTTTTTAAAACTCAACATCTATAGTCTCCAGCACAGACTGACCTAGGACAGTGATCTGTAAGTTTGTGGAGTTCATTGCACCGTATAGATTCTGTGCCTCACAAATGTATTCCCCAGTGTTATCACGGGAAGTAGTGAAGGAAATCACATGTGAGATGCCCAATTCTTCCTCTAAACCTGCTCTCTTCATGAACCACCTGTGGACTGCAGGAGGGTTGGCTTTACTTTGACAGGTGAGGGTCACATTATCACCAAGCCAGACCAAGTCTGTGAAAGAGATCCATGTTTCCTTCGGAGGATCTGGGGCAGGAAAAAAAAGAAACATATTGTGTAGGCTATTTTCAAAACAAACAACAATAAAAAGAAAAAAGCTGTGTTGGGTTAAAATCTCACACTCCACACTGAGGATGACCATCTTGTGGCTGAGCAGGGGTCTGTCCTCTCTGTGTAGATTTTGAATAGAAACACAGTTCACTTTCAGCTCATGATGGTGTAACAATGGGATGAAATTCAAGATGGCAGAAACACTCTGAGTCCCATCAGCGTTCATCTGTGTCCTCTGTGTTACGTTACCACCTAATGCAGGATCCCAGATTACATTTGGAGGGTGACTGGGGCAGGGAGCGGGAACAGTGCAGGTCAGATTCACCTCCTCACCCTCCCTGAGCACCGGCACAGTCACATCCGGCTCAGCCAAGGAATCTACCAGAATATTGAGAGGAGAACGTAGTAATGGTATGGTACCCATTCACTGCAGAGCATTAGGTTTTAATATGAATGCAGCCTAAATCATTTTCAACTTTGTATGCAGATACACTTCTGAACAAATTCACCCCACTAACTCTAATTCATTATTTCTACACAAATCTGTTCAAGACATCTTGTGAAAATTCCTATATATTTTTAATATCACAATCAAGCCCGTCGCGACAAGGCAGGCAAACCAAGCAATTGCTTGGGGACAACGACTGGTTAAGAATAAAATGCAACGACACTGTGTGAGCGCCCCTTTGATCGTCAATGCAGTAACGTGTAATGACACTGTTATCGTTATCAGTAGTCGCTGACAGCAGCCAGCCAACTTGATCTCTGCAACCGGTAAAATACAAAACCTCCTCCCCAGCCGGCACATGACCGACCTTCAATGTTGAAATATGGTTGAAATAAGGTCAGTTGAGGTTTCGACGTTGAAACAACGTTGATTCAACGTTTAAAGCTGAATGGTTGAAAACATCCAGCACATGACCAACTTTCAATGTTGAAATATGGTTGAAATAAGGTCAGTTGTGGTTTCAACGTTTAAAGATGAACTGTTGAAAAACTTCCAGCAAATGACCAATTTTCAACATGATTTAAATTAATTAATTTATTATTTTAATTGCATTTTAAAATATTTTAGTCATCATACCTATTCTAAAATCTAAAGGTATATGTTAAATATTATCATCATTAACAACAATAAAACTATATACATTTCGCTGCTTTATCACACTGAAACAACTCCCATTGGTAGTTTTATGTTATTACTTCTATCATGATTGGTTAATCTGGCTGTCATTCAGGAAAGTGGACAATGAATCGGTTCGCGCCTTTCTAAATTAAAAAATATGACCGTTATTGTCGTCTTTCTGTGAGTGAGGCGGCTAACTGTGAGTTGCTGCTCGTTATAACTGACTGCTCGGTCGGTCCCGAATTATTTCATATTTGCCTGTACATTTTTTATTTATTTTGAGTGAATTTGAGTCGTGACATGTCAATGGAGAACAAAAACTGTGAACACAAGAAGGGTCAGGTGTTCAGCGAGGTCCTGAAAACATCCTGCAAAATGAGGTAAGAAAATCGCTAACGTTATCTTTATTATCTTTTGAAAATAGTAAAGTATTACCAGAGTTTACAAATGGGTAGTTTAAAGGACATGTAACCTGCAGATAAATAAATACCCGTGTGTCTATTTTTGCATTGCTTTATCACAGACAGGGCCGTTTGAAGGAATTTGGGTGCCCCAAGCAAAATGGACATAGAGGCCCCCTGACCCCCGCACGCACGCAAAGCCTACAGGAACCATAGCATAACCATACAGTTTAAGTTCCCCCACACTTTATATTAATAAAAAAGGTTTACAGTGCAAATACTGCTTGAAAAAATAGTTTGGTGGGAATTCAATAGTGATTTGCACTGTTTTTGTTTTCTAATAATATGAGAGCACACACTTATCAGTTTAAACTTTGGGCTGTGCAGAATATCAGCTATAATTATAGAGCTTGTGGTACCTTGGCTATAAAGAGGAAACATCAGCACTGAGAAGTGATGCATCTGTTGATGTTGAGCACGAAGTTGAAAATAATTAGAAAAAAAAATCTGAAATTACCTGTGAAGAACGTTTTACCATTTCACTATTACTATATTGAAAGAGGTCACTATTAACAGCTCAGGGGTGCGTTTCCCAAAACCAAGTTAGATGGTAGACACTTTATAATAACAATCATTAACAGATGGTAAATTGATAGTTAATTAATCTTTAGTTAATTGTCATTTAACTGTTAGCAAACAGTATTTTTTCTTATTATAAAGTTTACCGAAAACTTAAATATATGTTAGCATTTCCATATTTTGATATTAGAAGGAAGGGATGCAGGCAGCTGCTTTCACTACCAATGCTTAAAAACATCCTAAGCTAATGTTTGATGCATGGAATTTATTGTGTGGTTTTCATAACTCCCATTTGGTAAATATATTATCACGGTGGAATAGTATAGCATGCTATTTGCTATGCCACTTTCATCTAGGGCTGTAGCTATCAAATTTTTTAGTAATCGAGTATTCTACCAAAAAATCCATCGAATAATCGAGTAATCGGATAAAATGTGTTTTTGCTTATAAATATTAATTATGCAAGAGAAAATAAGACTCCTGGGTCTCTTAAAATGAACATCTACGTTTCCTTTTTTTTAGAAAAAAAAAAATATATATATTTTTTAAAAATGCATAGAGTGCAATGCAAACATCAAAAATAAACATTTAATTATTATCCATTGTTTCTCTGTCTGTACTTGTACTGTGAACAATGACAATAAAGTTGACAGATGAATTAAGTGCCATTCCGTTCGGGTTTTAAATAAATCATTTTCTGAGATGCACATTAAACACAAAACATTCATTTAATTTATATTTGAATTATTGAAAATTAAGCAAACTTAACTTTTTGGTAAACAAAGGGGATTTCATATTAAAAATAAAACCTGGAAGAAATTGTGTGATTAAACCTTAAAAAAAAACTACTACTACTTTTTTTAGTAGTAGGCTATGTACATTCTGCTGTAATAGCTTCAGTGTGTGTTAATAAAGGAAGTTGCGCTTCTGCTCCATTCATTAACAGAGACACGCAGAACATGCAGGATTCATATTTAAACAGACTGTTCCGGCTTAATATTTACAGATATTAGTCCATATCATGATTTGATGTAAGTGCAATGACCTATTTTTAATTCATTCAAAATTTTGCAAATTACGTGCCATTCCGCGTTAAACTGTAAATTCTGTTTTTATGACTGGATTCCGCGATTCCCTCCGCGTTTTCTGCATCGCGGAAATCATAGGGCCCTAGTTGTAGTATACCAGCTTTATCTTGCAATCGACACACGCCACGACGTTCTCTTTATGTTTGAACGCGCCCTCAAATCAAAACACTGCTGACTCCTTGCAGTATGAGATTTCTGTTCTGCGTCTTCCTTATCCCGTTAAAAAAACATGTTACAGTAACCATATTCCTTCCGTTCGAAAAAAAAGTTGCACTAACTGTTCGTTACAAGCAGCATTTGCCGTCAGGCTATGGAAAGCCAAGTGGACCAGAAAACGCGTGCTTTTCAACGCCGTATTAATTTTAAAACGCCGTTTTCATAACGCCGCCAGGTGTTAAATAAGCGCCGTTACGCGATAAGTAAACGCCAGACGCCACCACGCGTTAAAATAACGCCACACGCCGACAGACGTTAAGTTAACGCGACACGCCACTTAAGATGCAGATTTATTTACTCATCTACATGGACACACCTCTCATGGCTACAAGGACTCTACGGCAAGTCAGAGCATCCAGTTTGCAAGAGCGCGAAGATGGCAAGGATAGCCCTTACAATTATACATATAGCTTTTGTCTCATAAAGTTAAAACACGAATGAGTGCAAATTTGGAAAATATTTTATTCAACAGTTAAATTAATACGAAAGTAATATTATTATTTTATTATTATATTATATTTTGAGTAGGCTATCATTTCAATTTAATAAATAGTTGGTGATAGTTTCACAAAAATAGAAATTCTGTTTATTTACATTTACTCAACCCAATGATTCAGATGCAGTTTCTGTAACAAAAGTATAGCATGTGTAATTCTAAATTAAATATTAATATTTAAAGCTACATTTTGTTTGCTTTTTCAGATTTAACTCAATTAGGCTCTAAAATATCTTCTGAGGGTACTTTTTCTTCCTTTTTAAAAACATAATAACATATGATAAACTGAAATCATACTCAAAAGTAGTTACCTGATTTATTTTACAATAAAGCAATTACAAATATGGATATAGGGAATATAGTTATCGAATGACACAAATAAGTCCAAATTTGGAAATTATTACAATGGTTAAATAAATGAGAAAATGTATGGCAAGTCCTGACCTTTTGGATGTATTTAATTATAAATACCTTTGTAATCTATAATAACAGTACATTTGTTCATTCTTGAATATTAATATAGGTACCTGTAATTTTGGACAAATTATATATACTTTGTTTGTGAATTTGCACATGCTATAATGTAAGCATCATTAATGACCCCTTTGTGTTTAATAAAAAAAATAAAAAAGATTGATTAGTGAAATGAAAGAATGATTTAATATAAAATGAGACTGATTATTAATTGTCTCCCATTGGCCTGATTAGCTTTGCCCTCAAAACCTTTCTTATTTAGTGGTACAGTATTGCATTATTTGTACATAATACACTTTGCATAAACGTTTGCAATTAGTTTTTTAAAAGGTAACGTTACAGTATCAAGGCCTCTATGCTTTTCTTTTTTTGATATTTCTTTGTTTAGGAACATAAATTAATAGGGCAATATTTGATTTTTTTTTTTTTTTTAGCTTTTTGATCCCATTTTCCATCTAATTTTTATTAAATTAGTAAAATACAATCCAGAAGAATAAGTTACCAGTCAAATGAAATCAGCATCAACATTTCAGCTTTGCAAGACACAGAACTCTGCTGTTGCATTAAGGATTATGCAGACTTTTTGAGAAGACTTGGAGGTGGCGTTAATGTATTTCATAAGAACGATGTAATGAAATTAATGTTTAAAATATAAAGTTTTGAAAATGGAAATATTAAACGATTTAAATTACTCATTTATACTTTCAAATGAAACTGAAACCGACAGTAGGTGGCAGCATGTCACTGCCTTATCAATGAATCACAAAGCAAATGACTCTCTTTATGAATGGGTGATGGGTAAATCATTGACTCGCTAGATTTGTTCTAAAATGCAGATTCATTCATAAACCTTGTTCAGAAACAGCTGTGTGTTTGTTTGGAGATGCACCGCGATCAGCTGTGACTTTGTTTGAATTTGTTTTTAAGAAATAAAGCAAATTAAGTGTTCCTGAAATTTAAGTCCATATGTTCAGGGGCGCCTGCAGGATTTCTTCCGAGGGAGTCATCTCTACACTGTTTGTTATGATGAATGACAATACTGCAGTCTGCTTTCACGATCTGAGGTGAACCAATAAACATTTACTGCCTTCATTCAATCCCCATACTCCGTCTGTTTAATCTTATTTACTATCCTAATTGCATTATTATTATTATTACTATTATTATTCAGATTTGCCTTTGTTGTTGATGCTAATACAAAATATCAGGGGGGATTCCCATAAGTCTATTTTTAGTGGGGGTCAGCTCTGCAGTTCTGCTTAATTCAGCTATGATTATCATTTCAGTTTATGTTTATAAATAAATAAATAAATAAATATATATATATATATATATATATATATATATATATATATATATATATATATATATATATATATATATATATTTAAAAATGAAAGAAAAATGATATTTAATTTAGAATTACATATGCTCTACTTTTAAAACAGTTTGGTTATCAGCATTCTTCAAAATATCTTCCTCAAACGCAATACAGGCATAAGGTTTGAAACAACATTAGGTTGAGTAAATGTAAATGTAAATAAACAGATTTTCTATTTTTGTGAAACTATCGCCAACTATTTATTAAATTGAAATGATAGCCTACTCAAAATATAATATAATAATAAAATAATAATATTACTTTCTTATTAATTTAACTGTTGAATAAAATCTTTTCCAAATTTGCACTTATTCATGCCTGGGGTGATAACTTTATGAGACAAAAGCTATATGTAGAATTGTAAGGGCTAGCCATCTTCGCGCTCTTGCAAACTGGATGCTCTGACTTGCCGTAGAGTCCTTGTAGCCATGAGAGGTGTGTCCATGTAGATGAGTAAATAAATCTGCATTTTAAGTGGCGTGTCGCGTTAACTTAACGTCTATCGGCGTGTGGCGTTATTTTAACGCGTGGTGGCGTCTTGCGTTAACTTAACGCGTAACGGCGCTTATTTAACGCCTGGCGGCGTTATGAAAACGGCGTTTTAAAATGAATACGGCGTTGAAAAGCACGCGTATTCTGACCCATTTGGCTTTCCATATCAGGCAGGTAACTTAGCTAACATAAACATATTTTTCCTAGCCTGCTGCAAAATTACAAGACTGACAAGTAGAGCTATTTTATCCAGTGTAATTTATCACTTACATTATCTTGTTTTTTTCTTATCCTCCTCTTCCTTTCTCTTTTGGCGTCTTGAAGCATAATTCCGCTTCATGACTGCCGAGGTTTTGTATTTTACCGGTTGCAGAGATCACGTTGGCTGGCTGCTGTCAGCGACTACTGAGAGGGGGCCCCCTTGAGGGGGATCCCGATTACAGTGTCATTGCACGTTACTGCATAAAGGGGCGCTCACACAGTGTCGTTGCATTTTATTCTTAACCAGTCGTTGTCTTGGGGCCCCAGTCCAGCTCGTTTGCCTGCCTTGTCGCGACGGGCCTGGAGTGAGTATATCATGAATCCGTCTTCCAAAATGTGTTTTAGTCTTATCCTGAATCACTATAGTACGCCTATAATAAATGTTCATACGATTTTAGACCAAGTGTTGCAGGGTAGCGAAGTGTTAAAAATTAACCAAGCTAAGCAGCTATGAGTAGAATCACAACAATACAAACTTTAATTTGAAGCAAAAAGGTAAATGAATAAGTGACAAAAAGATAAATGCAAGACTTTACAGCTTTAGTGGACTGCAATCCCATGAAGCACTGCGTATGACAATTAAATTTAAAAATAAATATAAAACGATTAATTTGAAGTTGTTGGTTGTGTCTGTCAAACCAATATATTTTCATTTTATTACAAAATATGCATAGGCCTATATATATTCAAATGTTTGAGAATTTTGAGAGGATTCATTTTCAGCGCATTCAAGCGATTCTGAACCAGTAAACAAACAAGTGACACTTCAGAGGGTGAATTAAGTTCTCTTTTGCATCTTACTGCACTTGAACTGACAAAAAAACAAAAGGTCAAAATGGCCGTTTTGGCCAGTATGGAGTTAATTAAGTTAGTTGGCAGACAAAATGTGTCAGATCTGTGGTCTGAGAGTGAAAGCAGCTTAAAGGGTTAGTTCACGCAAATCATTTATTCATTGTTCCAAAAGTTTTTTTCTTCTGTAAGATATTTTGAATGAATACTGAAAGAATGTTGGTAACCAAACCACTGACAGGATTAAGCTGTTGTATTCAATATTTTTTCCCATAGGCCTACTATGGATGTGAATACCGTAATTACAATTCTTCAAAATACCGCATTCTTCAAAATATTTCATGATTAAAGCTGCACTTATAAGAAGATCCAACCATCAAGACATTTTTACATTTAAACAGTTACGTATGTCCATTTATCCAGAATATCTATTCAAAAATGTTCTAGGCCTATATATGTATATAATATTACATTTATTTTGAATTTAATCCACTTCACAGCTAGGGCACTTAAAAACACTCAAGTCTTGAACATTCTGGGGAATTGCATTAAATATTGTAATTCTTTAGCACCAGGAGGCACTATAACTACAAGAATCATATTCTCACTGCCAAAAAAAAAGTTATGTTAGCATTTTGTCTATACAAATCATGAACAATTTTGTTTAAATACACTAAATGCTAAAATATCTTAAAATATCAATATGCAAACCAAAACCAATACAATTTCAAAACACAGTCATTCTGTGAATGAACATCTAGTTCACTTGAAAAGAAGAAGAATAAATAAATAAAGTCAGTTTGATTAAATTTTGCTGTATTTCAAAGTGAAACCCACACCAATAATAATTATAGAATAATGATAATTGTGCATTCTGTAGTCAATCAACACGGTAAGACAAAAGTTCTCATTGCATTTCCTCCAATAATTTCTTAACATAAGCCAAGAACAATATGGATTATAAATAATTGTATTAATATCTCTGAGACTGCGTGACATAGCTCACACAACAGTAACAACTATGGTTTTCATCCACACAGTTACACTCACACAAGCTAAAAAATGTTCCTCATGAAGATAAAGACCTTATCAGGATCTATGTGGAAAGTGCAACATACAAAACTCAACCACTGACAAAATGAATATACAAATGTTTAAAATCTTTTAAAAAGTGCTGCAAAACTTGTCTTCATAAAATTTCAACCGCTTGACGTCATAAAACTGTAATTACTTCATTGCCTACACATATCATGGAAACAAATGTTATAAATCAATGTCATTTGGATTACCTCAAGGCTATTCATGCAAATACAGACAAGAAAACAGCAATACTACCTACTATTGCAACAAAATGTTAACAGCAGAGGCATCCCAAAAATTCAGAATGAACCTTATATATAAATACTTTTGTAAGTTAACACTACATTTCTCAGAAGAAAGCAATACTTTTCCAAGAGAATGCATAATGCAAATGCTTTGTTAGCAAACACAAATGCATTGAAATATTTTTTTTAATCTTTTTTTTTTTCATTCACCTTGATTAATTTTATCTATTCTCATAAGCCTGATGCTTGATAATATATATATATATATATATATATATATATATATATATATATATATATATATATAGATAGATAGATAGATAGATAGATAAAAGCTTCCAAAACGTGATCAAACTTGTTAAATAGTGTGTCTGTCTTTCTCAAATTGAACACCTAACATATTGTAAAGAATGGAAAAAAAATAGGTCTAATCTTATGCGCTGCATAAACGCAAACACGCCAGACATTTTTGTAGAAAACATTCTGAACATCTTTGCGGAAATTTATGTTGCTGGGAATTTAAAGTCAGGTGCACAAAGACTTGAGATTTGAATAACCAGTGCTCTCTTACACCCTTAATACAGTGACTGAAGTAAGACCCTTGAGCAAGGCACCGAATAAAGCTGGAATATGGCTGCCCACTGCTCCAGGTGTATATTTACTACTGTGTGCGTACACTAAGATGGGTTAAATACAGAGCACAAATTCTGAGTATGGGTCATGATACATGGCCACTCATCATTTCACTTCGCAATGTAAATGTAGCTAGTTTGGCTTTAGATAAAGGGATAGTTTACACAAAACGTAAGAAAATTCTCTTGTCTTCATTTAATTTAAAACCTATAAGGCTTCCTTCTGTGAACCACAAAATGGGGCATTTTAAAGAATGGTAGCCATTGACTTTCACCAAGTAGAGTACATGATTTCTACTTTCTGGGTAAACTATCCCTGTATCATTTTAAGGTTTGTGTTTACATGCCTTTTTTTTTTTTTTGGAGAGAGAGTGAATAAAATTAAATCATGATTCATTCACCATATAACAACAAGCCACTTCACTATTTCTGTTGGGGGGGGGGGGGGGTAAAGATTTGGATTCTATTCATTTTCATAAGAACAAAAACATCTAACACACACTTCTAAATATGTTTTCCAAGCAAAACTTGTTTTGTATGAGTTTGGAATGACATGAGCATGATGACTTAACCCCACCCAACTTTGTTAGATAACCTGTACAAATTAAACCTAGAGTAAACCTCACGCATTGTCAATTGTACAGAAACATAAGATATGATGGTGTTGGGGTCTCTTAAGAGGTACTTTAATGCTCTGTACTCGCCCCATTTTGCCCCCAAAAAATTTCACCAGCTTGTTCTTTTCCGACAAGGGTTTAATCAACCATAACAGCTGAACATAATGGTGTTTAATAGTTTACAAATATCAGCAGGTCAGCATGGTGCTGTGCATATTTCTCCACAGTCTTATAGTCTGGCCAGAGTCACGTTGGTGCACCAGGAACAGGTCTTTGTGTACACAGGGGTTCTCTCGATCTTCTTCCCGAATGTCAAAGGTCTTGAATCCGTCGTTTTGCGTTGCAGTGATTCCAAGTGCCTTGAAGCACATCCCATTGTAGACATCATCAATAGGGAAGAAGGGTATGTAAAAGGAGACTTGGTAAAGAGAAGGAAGAAGGTTTCCAGAAAATAGGAATCCACCGCCACCAGCATAAGGAGGGTAAGGACCTTCATAGAATGACTGAGGAACATAATATTTGATTTTAGGGTCCCGTAATGGGTTGGCATTAAAAATGATCTGCCCCGTGTACAATGCCGTGACCTGTTCAGGCTCCAGAGTCTTTAGATGATTCAGAATTGCTTGAGTGTTAGCAAAAACATCATCGTCACCCTTAAAAACGAAAGATACGTGTGGACAGTTATCAAGCATCCACTTGAAGAACACATGCTCTTTTAGAGTAAGGTTGTAAAAAGAGTCCTGAAAATCCCAGACGAGAAGGTCTTGAAACTGCTGGGCTTCAAATGAAACCAGTTTATCGAGATTGGGATCATCCGCAGATGATCGTCCCAGCAGAAAGACAGTTCGTACCTGAAGTCTTTTTTCATACAAGCCTCCTCTTCCCCAGGTCTCTCGGATTGCTTGGCGCCTCTCGAAGTTCCTTGGGATAGATTTGATCGCAAAAAGGAGGAAAATTTGATCCTCTTCATTCTCTGATGCGCACTTGTCAGGCTGATTGATAAGAAGCGGTGGGTCTCGACACTCCATGCCTCTAAGGAAGTCTTCATAAAGTGGAGGGTACAAATGGACATCTTGAATGTTGGTTTTTATCAACTCAAAACTCTCAGGCTGACAGAGAAACTTGTCATGTGGGTCTTTCTCTGTTTGATTGGCAGTGGAATCAAACTGCCTGAGGAGAGAATGAAGCTTCCGGTTCCAGAAAGCACCATTTTTGGGAATGTCTTTTCTGAAAGTCTCAGAAATTGTAAGGGGTGGAAGTTCATATGGCATAACACTTTTGGTTTTCTTTTTGGTATTGCTGATAACTACAGTTGTAGTTGTATCTGGAAATGAAGTGATCTTGGCCAGGTCTCTTTGTTTGTGTTCCACATCCTTTAGTTTGGAAAAGAAAAAGAACAGGCAAAAGCTGCTAGCTAGTGCTATGACGAGTAATTTCAAATGCTTCTTTTTCATTTTACAACAACTCTGTTAAGAGAAGTGCACTCTTGAGAAACAAGTAAGGATGTTGCTCTTTACAGGAAGTGGTGGGGATTCACAAAGAATGTACTTTAAGCACCGCTCTGTCTCTTAATTTGTTCTTGTGGAATCAATGTTACTGTAGCTGATCATATATGTGCTTTTTATAAGAATAACAACATGCCTCTTCCACTGAATTCAGTTTCTTTTATTAGATACCCACTGATGTCAAGTTGAGCTGTGAGCCTATAGACACAAGAAACAGTAATGCTAGTGAGTTCACAAAGTGACAGTTAAACAGTTCAAATGTTTACATAAAACACATTCTTTATCATACCAGATAACAGTAGATAGCTTCCTTTAAGAAATTCATGTGGCTTGTGTGTGTGAAGAATGCTGTCTGTCACGAAAAGGCTGACAGTTAAGGTGCAGTTCACTGAGAAAATAAAATATATATATATTTTTTTAATTCAACTTCATGTTGAAGAAACAAATACATTTTTCCAAATATTATCCTTCATGTTTCCGAGAAGTCAGTCAATCAAGCGTGGAACAACATGAGGGTAGTTAATGACAGAAATTTCATTTTTGAGTGTACTATTCCTCATATAAAATCTTACTGAACCTGAGATAGAGCTGTCAATGCCAATATCACCATACAGAAAATGTATTAATACAACTAGCATGTTTTTATTGTTTGCATAATCACCAGACATAATTTTTGTATGTGGATCTAAAATTAAACAACCTTTTAATTTATTAAAACATCTAGTCTTGGGTGATTAATTAAACAGCAAAGTTAATAGTCTACAGTAGGACACTGCGTTGAGCTCAGGGAAAGAAAATATACAGTCCCTGAGAGAAAGTGTGCGCTGTGATCTATTTCCATACAAGATGGATCATTGAACTTCTGGAGGTATATTCAGAAAGTTATTTGATCTGGCATATGATCTATGAAGTTCAAACCCTATACCCTGATTTGTAGTATACAGCAAAACATAATCTTTGCCTCATTTGTGATTGATAATGCAGATTTTTAAAAAGGCAGATTGTAGCTGTATCCCAAAGCCTTCATATTTGTATAACATGTATCAGCCATAGTAATCAACTAAGATTTCTACCTGTCTTGAATTATTAGTTGATTGAAATATTAAACATGCTTCCCAAAAATTCAACAAATAAGAAAATTATGTTTTGATTTCCAAATTTAACGTAAAGGACAGTTTGAAATAATCATGGTGGAATGATGCCTGCTGCTTCACTTACTGTTTTGTTAAAAGTACACATAATATAAAATGCAGCATTATTAATTTTTTAACACCTTACCTAGCTAGACTACCTATTTGTACATGCAAGTCCAAGAAGGCAATGCACTTGAGGCACAGTCTATTTTTTCCAGATAATTCCTAAAACTAAACTACTCCTTTAAAAAAAGGAGACGTTTAGAAACTGCACTAATTTTGTATTTTTATGGAAAACTAACAAATTAACTTGTATAACTAAAGCATAGTTTCCGCCAAAATAATTAGATAACTGGACTTACCATGTGAGCGTCTATTAACGTCCAAACTGATCGTCAGAACAAAAGTAAACCACTGTGCACTCTGTTTCTTACCAAGCAAAAGCACTAAGTCGACTCCACCTTTATTACATCAGCACCTCTCTGTCTATGATTGGGGCTTTTCAGCTAAGACATTTGGGGACCTTAAAGCTGCAGTAGGTAACTTTTGTAAAAATATATTTTTTACATATTTGTTAAACCTGTCATTATGTCCTGACAGTAGAATATGAGACAGATAATCTGTGGAAAAATCAAGCTCCTCTGGCTCCTCCCAGAGTCCTATTGCCATTTGCAGTTACGGACCGCTCCCGGTAAGAAACAACCAATCAGAGCTGTGGTCCGTAACTTTGTTTGTGTTCAAAATGTAGAAAAATGTATATAATAAGCGAGTGCACCATGAATCCATTTTCCAAACCGTGTTTTTAGCTTGTCCTGAATCACTAGGGTGCACCTATAATAAGTGTTTATATTCAGACTATTTTAGATTGCTTCGGGGATACCGCGGCGGAGTAACCCAGTACCTTTGTGATTCTTCATAGACATAAACAGAGAGAAGTAGTTCCGGCTACGATGTTCTTCCGCAAGACGCAAGCAGTTCTGTTTATTAACCGCTAGAACGTCAAAAGTTACCTACCGCAGCTTTAATAAAAAGTATAAATAAAAAATAAACAACTCGCGAGAGACGCAATTTTTTTATTTTATCATAAGTTATTTCATATAACTCTTTGCTTCGATGTTCATTGACAAATGTGATACAAACTGATACAAACATATGTTTTCTTTTATTTTTTTTCAAAATATTTCCAAATGTGTTAACTATATCAGGAAATGTCTCGATTCTCAAACATGTGTAAGTAAATGCATTTGATCTATAATGGGTGATGGGCAAAGTAGAGTAATAGTATAATCTATTAACTACACATAAAAACCCGACTTTTTACTTAAATACCAAGATATGGGTGTCATGCCATAAAATTGTTTTAATACATCTGATGTTTTATTCAATGTAAATTTAATAACAAACTTGTAAGTTACTAACATTTGAATTTACAGAGAGGAAAGAACATTTGGAACATTTTCATTTCAGTCTAGCCAGAGTTCAGACAAACTCCCATTTAAATCACTGAAGCAGTTTACAATGTGAAATATAGATCTCATTCTACTTACCGTATTTTCCGGACTATAAGTCGCACTTTTTTTCATAGTTTGGCTGGTCCCGCCACTTACAGTCAGCTGCGACTTATTTATCAAAATTAATTTGACATGATCCAAGAGAAAACATTACCGTCTACAGCCACGAGAGGGCGCTCTATGTTGCTCAGTGCTCCTGTAGTCTACCCCTGAAAACATAGAGCGCCCTCTCGCGGCTCTAGACAGTAATGTTTTCTTTGGGTTCTTGGTTCAAAATAAATGCGACTTAAAGTCCAGTGCGTCTTACATATGTTGTTACACCTCATTTCTTTAAAGCTGTTACTCTGAGGGGTTGATCAGATTTTTTACATGTACAGATAAAATACTCTTCACAACACAAATGATCTATGTATCTTAATTTACCAGTGTATATGTACATACATACATATGTACATACAGGTACAAAAACCAACAAATAAACCAAAGTCAATTTAAACACCACTCGTCTTCTAACTCAATCAACAATATGAAATAAACGTCTCATTCCATGAAGAGTTGAAGTAAGAGAATTGATGAGTGATAGTCCACAAAGTTATTTGATTGCAATGTTTTCCTATATCCCATAGTGTCATTGGCGTTCAGTGTGTTGCTGTCCTGTGTGTCGCATTGGATGAACCCAGAGGTGAATTAAGATCATGAGCGTACGTAACCCAGGTCACATGTAGTTAGAAAATAAAGCTGGAGTGGTTAATACAATGAGACTGGGCCTGGGCTCGTTGTAGGGAAATACAACTTGTTTTGTATGTTACTTAATAAATGTATATTTGCAATACTATTGGCTATTCTTATAAAGACCACCACAACTGTATTTTGATTGAAAAAATATTCACAAGTATTTATTTACAACATTAAATAAAAGACCAATGTATCTTACTCAGGTGGTATTCTGTAGAAATGTAGAAAGACTTCAGTATAATTTCACTTTGAACATAAGTTGAACATTGTTACTTTTGACCCCATGGGTTGGGACGAAAGTAACACACAGGTGGGTCAAAAGTAACACAACAATATAAGCTAGATTTTTTTCTGTTAGTCTTATTTTTCTTAAGTATACCTGATTGTGACCTTGTTAATAAGTAACTGCAAACATATTTTGTCCTTTATCTTTGCAAAACAATTATTACATTACATTTTCATATTTTCATTTTAAATTTAAGTTTCATCAGATGTCTTAAAACCTGACTGTATTTTTTATTGTAAATTTCAATGTATTTTTATATAATAAAAAAAATTCTACAGAATGCACAATTTAAAAATTTAATCACATTAGCATAATAAAAAAAAACTCTAATCATAATGTAACAGTAGGCCTATTTATGTTTCTATCCAGTTGTTTTTATGCATGAATTGAAAATGTGCATTAAAACATCTGGAAACACTGCAAATTCACAGGTGGAAGTGTAAAGGCTAAGATAGGCTAAAACCTAAATATAAATGTGATGTTCCTCTATGTCCAGAAACGCCCTCTCAAAAACATCTGGATAAAACCAGACCTCTGTCTGTCTTTCTGACCCTCACTCAGACGGGTTTTTTTTTTTGGTATAATATGACATAAACATTTGTAAGAAATGATGCAAGACACAGAAATTCACAGAATAGCTTGCACTGGAACAAAATAAATACTTTTTGTGACTGTAGCGGGACAAAAGTAACAATTGTTACTTTCGTCCCGACAGGAACTTGATTTAATTTTATATTTAAAAAAAAATTGAAAATGCAAACTTTAGGATGTGTTAAAGCACTAAATAACCTGTAGATTGATCATTACTGTGACACATGAAACAAGAAAAACAACACGACTAATAAAAAAAAATTACAGCTTCAACAATTTACTTTTTGTACTCGAAAACAGTTTTACGGACCTAACTTCCGGAAACGATGAGGAAATCACATGATATTTCTCCAATCTTCCATATTGTTGCAGTGATTTCATCCACAACATGTCTACGTTGACTCTGAGCCCTCATATCAACATTTCTTGACACTGTTGTTGGATGTGGTAGTATCTCACTGACTCCATTTTTCCAATTTTCCTGCTGTGTTGACCAAATTTGGGGCCAGCTGTGTGAAGCCTTTTCCGGAGATGGTGTCTTGGCAAACAAATTCGACAAATTTTTCTGTGGTCTCTTTTTTTAAACTGCTCCTAGACTTAGTAAATGTCAATTTGGTTTGCCCCTTTGTGATGAGGCATGAGTGCCACCTTAAACCTGCGCTTCCAGACTTGTGACTTTTGGCATTTATCACACTGTGCAAAGGGCCATTTTTTCCATGTGTCTATGACCTAAGAAAAAGACTCCCCCATACATCAGTTTTGCCCGACGTGGGTTTCTTAACAGTAACTGACCATTTTCTGGTCCAAGCGGAACGTCCTTCAAGGACGCACATCCACACTGTGCTCTGCCATCCTTATCTTGGTAGAGCCCGCTCTGTTTCTGAGGAATGTTATGCAAATGCTGCGTGCACAGACCTTGCCCAAAAGCCATGACACAGAAAGCACTGGTCCACGCGTGCATAACAGTCCTGAGCGCAGACTGTACCTGTACCTGGTTCCAAAATTGATACCGAGGGTATTTTAATAGTAAAGTGGTGATTTAATGTGTAGAGGCCCTTACTTCAAATGAAATCAAAGACCAAACTGATGTGACAAACAAAATCATGCCAAAACGAAGCTTCTTATAGATAGATGGATACACACACACACACACACACACACACACACATATGCAAACTCTATATAAAGTTCCTCCTATGAAGGAATGATATTGTTGTTGGGAGAGCCTATTGCTTCATAGGAAGAACTTCAGTGTTTGCATGTTTCATACATCCAGCTTTAATAGGTCATATATGCAAATATATAAACCTTCCTCAAAAAAGTTTTTTTTTTTTTGTTAATTGTGTGTAATATGATGCATTATATTTGCATTTGTGGGTGTCTGAAACTTGCATATAGGTTACCGTAGGCAAATATTTATTCTCAAGTAGACATCATACTTCCTGTTTAACTGAATGTTCTAACAAATGTTTGCTAGAAGTTAGGAGGAAATATAATGTTTTTAAAACGTTGCTAAGATATTTTAACAGACATACTGTTTTAACTCCGTTTATAGCCCCCAAAGGGGCAGCATGTCCTGGGGGATTACAAATATTAAAACAAAAATAATAGAAAACAACAATAAAAACATGACATTTTATTGTGTCCTAATAAGAACGAAAACAAAAATAATAAATTCATTTTCTAATGTTTTTGATTCTAATCCTTCAATTATCAACTAACTAATCTTTTAACTTTTCTCAACAAATCTGTTTAGTTCAAAATCCACCAAACAGTGGCATATGAACCCTTATTTATTTAGGAAATTTTGAGACTAAAAACTATTTTCAGAAATGTCCCGGCCAATATGCAGCTGCATATTTTTCTTAAATGTTACAAATCAACAAACACCATGCAAATACATATTTAAAAGAAGTCATATTATGTTTGCCATTATTTGTCTATTTGGTGTAATGCAATGTGTTTATGCAGTTTAAAGTTAAAAAATATATATTTTCCACATACTGTACATTATTGTTTCGCCTTCTGAAACACGTCGATTTTATTCTTTTTTTTTTACAATTCTCATCGGTCTGAAAAGCGAGGTGTGCTCTGATTGGTCAGTTATCCAGTGCTTTGTGATTGGGCGAATGCCTCAAGAATGTGATGGAAATGTTACGCCCCTTGTCATACTATGATGCATTTCACGATCAAGATAGACCATAGAAAATAGACCCTAAATGAATTTATAAATACCAAGTACCAATGAAACTTATTTTATTGGAACAATTAATTCACAGCAAGACTAACTGTATTATATAATAACCAATGAATTAAAAACAATTTTATCCTATTGCAAGAAAGATGGCAACAGGCCATGTTTCTCTCATTTAGGGGAGTCAAAAAAAAACAATCACACTGTATAGGTTGAATCAGTCCTTATTTTACTCTTTTTCTTCTCCATATGTCAAAAAAAAAAAAAAAAACTAGTAGAGAATTTCAAATAATTATTCAAGATTAGTCCATGCAGGAATCAGCTAGCAAAAAATAGGCAGAGATACAAGGTATGGTATTTCCGATAAGAATAAAATTGAACTAAAGGATTGAACAGAATGAACAAAGGCTTTTTGAGCTCAGTAGCATTTTCTCAGCCAGAGCACAAGGCGTTTCTGAAGCTCGGTGTGCACAGCACCCAATGATACAACTGAGGCTGGTTTCGGCTCTCAAGCCACAATCCCTCAAATCTCATTCAAACAACAGCCTTGCTTTCTTTAGTGTTCTCTGAAGTGTGGCGGTACGGCCGTGTCATAGAGAGAGAGAGGTAAAGCAAGGACGTTAAGGCACTGAGAGTTGAGTTGGTGGTAAAAGGGAGCGAGATGGCGATAGCCAAGTGGCAAAGGGGGCACAGGTGAGGAAGAGGATCTTAGCGAAGGTCACTTTCATCATCTTGTAAGGATTTCTTGATACGAAGCAGCATGGTGGTGAGCCACTGATCCAGTCGTGAGATGGTATCATACTCCTTTACCTGAAAGAGAAAGAGCTTGTCTTATGTGACAGGAATTTAATGTAAGTTGCTTAACACGTTTTTAGTGAAACTAGGAAGCTATGGTGAAACTATGCTTCCAGTGACATGAATATTGTTTAAGAGATTTTATAAGCAACAGATAGGGCAAGCAAGTGCTCGTCTTACAGCATCAGTATATGCATCCACGTTCTGTTCCTCAAAGGCATCTAAAAGTTTCTGTAAAAAAAAAAAATGAAACGGGCTCATTTTAAACATATATCCATCCATCATCCCTCGGTCAGAACCACAGTGTGTTGCTGTCACCCAACACACTCCACAGACAGAATGGTTTGTTCACAATTCTTTTACTTTACTGACATGATTATTTTAGACAAATGAGAATAAACACTCTCAGCAGGTATCATCTTTGCACTGAATTCAAAATTACAAAAAGCCAATCTAGAAGCATGCCTTCAGGGCAAAGTTTACAAAACTGGTTTAGTGTAAAACTGGTTTGCTTTGTCAATTAAAGGTACAGGTTGTAGGAACTGCCACTAGAGGACGCACTTCCAAAAAAATCGCGTGGTTTGATGATGCTCAGGAGGAGCGTGGAATGATGGGATTTGTTGTCTTCTACCCAACCGCTGATGGCCATCAATCAGACGGAAAGATAAATCATGGATTTAACACGAGTTCAACGATTTGCGTGAGTAGATTACATAATGCAAAGACGCGATCAGACTATGGATCAGGTCTTGCACAGGTCTGGAAACGTGATGCCCCAAATTTGGCGTGTATGCCCCATAATACCAATCTTGTTTATCGTTATAATAGCATACGTTTTCTGTAAAGATACGAATCAAAACAACTCACCTGTCGAGTAAAACACAAGCGAGATCGGCATCTCTTTCTTGTTGAAGTTTGTCACAAAGCTACTTCCGCATTTGTCCACGAAACTGTTGTCATGTGGTTTCTACGTCAGTAAAGGCAGTAACAAAGGGTAACTAACGTCACTGACAGGTGACTGCACTGCCCCGTGTCACTTTTTAGAATTGGAATTTTCTCATGATTTACAAGTAGTTGAAAACATTAGAGATATTGTTAGTAATTAGCTGGACAAAATATATAACACTAGCCTAGGGTTTAGCCTAGGGTTTATGGATATTTTACTGCAAATATCTTACAAAGTGTACCTTTAATGATTCACCTCAAGATTGAGAAAAATAACATGTTTTTACAAGCTAAAAATACTAAAAATTACTATTGTAAAAAATATATTTTACACTATTATAAAAACCTTTGATAAGCCATGAAGTTGTATCGAATACTTTAAAAAAATAAAAATAGATAAAAAAATTTTAAACATATTCATAAATGAGAATAAATTAACAGAGTAAATAAAGAATCAAATAAATTCTACATTTAAACAAAACACCTAGAGTAAGGGGTTCAAATCCTCAGTATAAGCAATGAAATGTTCAAAATGTAGAACACATTTAATGCTTTTTTTTTTTTGTTGCTGTGATAATTTTTTGTGCTGAGATCCAGCCTTACCTTCACCAATTTGCATTCACGTGAATCTGAAAAGGCTGGAAACATTTCCTCATACTTCTGGACAGCAAGCTACAAGGATGGCATCAAGGACAAGGAATTTGAAAGGGAACTGCAAACAACAGCTGTTTTCCATCAGCTTCTTTAAAGATGTGGTTCTGGTGGGGTGTTTCATACCTTAGCATTCAGCATGTCCACACAGAAGTGACAGAGAGCAGCCTTAAAGAAATAGTCCTTTGCGCTGTATTTCAACAGAGTGCTGTCCATTGCATGTGTTGCAACCTGGAAACCCACCAACACAAAAAAGACTGACTGATAGTGACTGATATTTTACCCGACAGAAAATGCCTGACAGGTAGAGATTATATTTAAGCTTATATTACTTTAACAAGTTCAGTCTTTTCCCCTACTGAAATATATATATTTACAAAAAAAGGGTATGTTCATTCTTAAAAGCTACCATTATTTACATATCCAAATCAATGCTTATTACACATGAAGGAAAAATATTTCTGTGTAAAACAATGATGACCTTCATATGGGATCTCCTAGGGGATCATGTGTACTGAAACCAGACTGACATAGTTTTGTTTACCTGTTCATAGATCTCAGTGGCTTTAGGGTACTGCTCCAGTTGAGCTGCATAGGTGGCAACTTTGAGAAGGCACTTGTTGGCAGAGCTTTGACATCAGAGAAGAACAGACAGATTAGAAACTGTTCTAGATCATGACTCATTTATGATTAAGGAAAGAAACTCCCCCCAAAAAGATCATGTGATAATGAAGATTTGGATCATGTGTCATATGCTTCCTGCAAGGCGGTGTATCTCAATATGGTTAATGTGAAATGGGAGCAAAGGTCTTGGCCTTTAGCAAACATGGTTGCTATGCAAGTCTCGAGCACTAGGAGTAAAAACAGCTTTAAACCATCGTACCTTGTGGACTCCTCGCCTTTATAATAGTCTGCTGCCTGTTCATAGTGAGCTATGGCCTAAGGAAAGGTTATAAAGTACTTTGATTAAATTATAGAATAAAAGTGATAGGTCAGGGGTTTTCAGACTTGTCTCGCAGGTCCCCCAGCCCTGCACATTGTGTATGTCTCCCTCATCTAACACACCTGATCAGCTCATTCGTAGAGAACGCAAAACCTGAATTGGATGCATCCGATAAGGGAGACATACAAAATGTGCAGGGGCTGGGGTCCTCTGGGATAAGTTTGAAAACTCCTGTGATAAGTTATGCAACCTTGTTTTACAATAGAAAATAATCAGTCAATGTGACAAAAGAAATCTGACCTTGTCAATGTCCACCAGTTCCGTTTCATAAATTTCAGCAATGGTGACGTGGTGTTTCGCTGCAATTGTAAATCGACCCTACAAGATGAGACACATAAAACAACAAGCATCACATTTACAGTCTAGGCATGACTAAATGCATAATTAACATAAAATCAATGATAACATGATTGACTGGCGAAAAAGAGCTTCAATTTCTTCAAGTTCAGCAGGTTAGTTTTAGCTCAAAAACACCACTGCCCATTTTCCTCTACAGAAAGCCATCCGAAATAGTAGAATATATATGCGCGGTGCGCTTGCGGCATTCTGAATGTCGCAAGCGCACCGCGGGTCATGTGACAAGAACTAACCAGTCTGCTTCATCCTTTCCTGTAACAACGTTGGAAGCTCAGCCAAGATGAAGGAACAGCTGATCATAGTTGTATATTGCAATTTCGAAATAAATTTAGTAGCAGAGCTACTGCAAGAGATTTTTAGAGCTGCAAATCAGTTTATCCTTTGCTGAAATTTACGCGCCTCATGGAGAGAGCACGTCATTGTTGCTTAGCAAAGACAGACGCCTCATGAGCGCTTCTGCCCGAATGCTTTGGAAAGGAGGAGAACGCGGCGTGACTAGCATTTTCCACCCGTTTTTAGGCACGATATGTGAACGGCCCCTAAGGCGCTCACTCACTCAGTATGCGATGAAGGCTCATTGCAAAATGTCTAATGCATTTAACACACCAGAAATAGAAGATCCTCCAATAACCAACAGGTCTGGTATTTGAGTGCACTTTGGATTCCCTGTAAGCTATAATGGTGATGACAGAATGAATGGTAAATAGTAAGGTCTCATATCCGCGGCTATAACGTAAATGAAGCCTACCGATCGCCACGGTGATGTCTTTTGCCCTGTTTGAATCCGTTGGAAATGTCGGTCTAAATGCTTCAGGGATAGTTTGTTGCGTGTATGTTTCTCCTTTTTTCGTCTTTTCCCAGATACTGACACAATAAGGTGATGTCGGCATAAATGAGTTGACATGTTTCAAGTATTGTATTCTCGCTGGTGTACCCTATGTCATGTAGCGGATGCGACATACCGTTGTTGTTTTTTATCCACCACTCTCTTGCCATCACCATTATAGCTTAAAGGGAATACAAAGTGCACCCAAACACCAGACCTGTTGGTTATTGGAAGATCTTTCTGGTCTGTTAAACGCATTGGTCATTTTGCAACGAGCCTTCAGCTCGTACTGAGTGAGCGAGCGCCTGACTGAGTAGCCTAACATAAACATATAACTATAAGTTGGTGTTTTTTTTTCTTCGGGAGTGTCAGGGGCGTTGCCTGTTACGTCGTTTGGGTTATATATATATATATATATATATATGTATATATATATATATATAAACTTGGTTTTGCCCCCATTTTTCATGAGCTGAAATCAAAGATCTAAGACTTACTCTATGTACACAAAAAGCCTATTTCTCTCCAATATTGGTCACAAATCTGTCTAAATCTATGTTAGTGAGCACTTCTCCTTTTTGCAGAGATAATCCATCCACCTCACAGGTGTGGCATATCAAGATGCTGATTTGACAGATTATTGCACAGGTGCGTCTTAGGTTTGCCACAATAATCTTTGCTGTATTTGTGGTCCAGGGGGTCCAAAAACCAGTCAGTATCTGGTGTGACCACCACTTGCCTCATGCAGTGCAACACATCTTCACATAGAGTTGATCAGGTTGTTGACTGTGGCCTGTGGGATGTTGGTCCACTCCTCTTCAATGGCTGTGTGAAGTTGCTGGACATTGGCAGGAACTGGAACACACTGTCGTATACACCAATCCAGAGCATCCCTAACATGCTCAATGGGTGACATGTCCGGTGAGTATGCTGGCCATGCAAGAACCTGGGATGTTTTCAGCTTCCAGAAATTGTGTATAGATCCTTGCAACGATGGGCCATGCATTATCATGCTGCAACATGAGGTAATGGTTGTGGATGAATGGCACAACAATAGGCCTCAGGATTTTATGCCATCAATAAAATGCACCTGTGTTCATTATCTATAACATACACCTGTCAATACCATAACCCCACCGCCACCATGGGCCACTCGATCCACAAAGTTGACATCAGCAAACCACTCCCCCACATGACGCCATACACAGTGTAACATTAGGAAGTGACGATAAATACTTTTTGTAAGCAAAGTAAATAGAAATAATGACTTTATTTAACAATTTGTCTCCTCTGTGTGTCTCCGCATCACCGTATCCCCATTTTGGAGAATATCCGGTGAACGCAAACTACATACGCTCTTCTGTGTATACAGATACATTTTCTGTTTGTATTTATGCTTTGATTTGAAAGAAAACAGTGCATCCTTGTGGCACGGCTGACACAGAAGAGCGTAAGCAGCTTGCGTTCAGTGGATATTCTCCAAAATGGCGCTACAGTGATGCGAGGAGACAGACATAGAGGAGATGAATTATTGAAAAAATAAATAATTATTTTTGTTTTCTTCACGTACAAAAGTATTCTCATGGCTTTATAACGTTACTGTTGAACCACTAATGGCAGAAGGACTATTCTGACAATGCTTTTCATACTTTTCTGGACCTTCAAAATATAATTTACTTGGCAGTCAGTGGGACAGTCAAAAGC
Source organism: Carassius gibelio (assembly GCF_023724105.1). NCBI lineage: Eukaryota > Metazoa > Chordata > Actinopteri > Cypriniformes > Cyprinidae > Carassius > Carassius gibelio. Next base: position 22,595,918 of record NC_068388.1, on the reverse strand, counting down.
TTCCCAGTTCTCATCCAAATTATCTTAAATTGTGTTCCGAAGACACAAAAAGCTTTTAAGGGTTTGGAATGACATGGGGGTAAAGTGATAAACAACAAAAGTTCAATTTTAGGGATGGAGTAACACTTTAAAAGCGAATTAGTAGACCAATCGTTAAAAAACACAGACTCATTCTAAAATGAAGTAAGGTTTGTAAACAAGGAAACAATTTTAACTATGAACAACACTGACGTGCAGAGCTCACTTCACCTCTGTCCCAGTCAGGGGAAATCTTCTTAATCATTATAAAGCTATGCTTTCCTCATACAGATTGATTGTTATCCCACACAAACGTGTGATTGAACTCAAGGATGGACAGTATTTCACATACATGTATTTAAAATACTTATTTGAAATATAAAATACTATTTTGTATTTAAAAGCCTTTGGCAAAAATCAAATGTAATTAAATGTAATGCATTTAAATACATTTAAGATTAATGTTTTTTTGTAATTTCAAAAAACATAAAATACTTTGTATCAGTCAACCTCTTTATCGGGTTGCTGATTAGTTTAGACACACCCCCTCTCCCCAACCCCAACAATCATCATGTGTTCAGTTATTATGAAAGAATAAAAGAGCACTGAAAAGGGGAAAAATATTGTGAGCCAATCAGTTTTAATAGTTAACTAGCTTGTCAAATATGTTTAAAGCATGTTAGGGCTGGGTGATATTACAATACATATCATGGCAATGATATAAAGTGTGAATCAACTTAAGTTTTTTATAACATTAACATAGACAGGCCTGTTGGGGTAAGCAAATATATCCATGCAGCTTTTAGTGGGCAGGAATTATTGGAATATTAGGAATGGAGAAGGAAGCATGGATTAATGAGTAACTGAATGTGATGTGCTTGGTGAAATTGCACTTATTATAAGTGTGCACGTGTATGTGTCCTCTATAGATTCAGTGGTTGGAGTTGGGTTAATACTCCTTGACAAGTTGGCTACATTTAAACTCAAAACATATTGATCATTTAATAATTGTTGTAATGCTAAAATGTTTGTTTTCAACTTCCAAATAGGTGTCCAGTGATTGATAAATAAGTATTTGATTGACGAATACTGTACCCTAGGTGTTATGTAGGATCATGATTTTGCATACCATTGCATGAATAGATGCCCGACACATAATATATTAATATATTTATGATAAACAATCAAATGATTAATTAGTTGATATGAATACGGTTTCTTCTTATGAATGACTTGTTTGTTATTGAGTCAGTGTTGCTGATGCAAAGTAGGCCCTTCATTACCAGACACCAAGTAACTAAATTAGGACAATGGAGTCATTCGCAAACTGTTAAACATTAAACTTTCTGTTACTTTGAAAATAACCTTCATTTGGGAGATCACAGGGATACCTGAATATTTTATCTGTTAACTGGTTGCATATGTCAGATTTACTGGATGACTCGAGCAGAGAAAAGCTGTTGCTTTCGAACGTTGTTTACTTAGTCAACTGATTGATTTGTCAGTGTATTGGAGCAGGGATAAATAAAAATTTCATGCTCCCTTGTATAAGCATTTTGTAGTATTTTTAAAATACAAAAATACAGTAGTTCATTTTGATACACTTAAAATTAAGGGTTTTGGTATTTTATTTTAAAATGCATTTTGATGTATCTTTGCCCAAACATTGGACAATTCAAGCTGAATCACATACATGCAAATATATGATAATGCACATAGCACTGTGATATGGCTCTATAGATTTCCACAGAAACGAGCGCAAAAACCATTTTGAGAATTTGAAACTTCTGTTTTTGCGATAGCTCTATATATTTTCATAGCCGTATTCGAACAGTAATTGTTTCTCATGGGTACGTTAGGTATTTTCAGCATTTACAGGGGTTAGTTGGTGATTTTATTGCTGTCTGAATCCAGAATGTCAGTGTTTTTCTACTCGCGTAATAAAAGTCCCACAGTGAACGAACTGAGGACTATGCGTGTGAGTGTGTGTGTGTGTGTGTGTGTGTGTGTGTGTGTGTGTGTAAGCTAAATAGAATAGAATCAAGAATAGGCTACATGCCCATGGCAAATTCTATTCAGTTTGTCATACTAATTACTACTAGTCTGTGGATTAATTTGAACAGTATTTCAAAAATACTATAAGCATATAGCAATGGACACAACTACCAAAGAAAACACAAAGGATGGTCAATTAGACTAAATAAGTTTAAAACTAAGAAAAAAACTTTGATGGTTTATGTCATTTTAACAGTCCAATAAATTTATTTGATTGCAACATTGATTGTAAATTGAGATTTAGAAGTCCTTAGGAGGACTTCTCAGCTGCCTAAGGCTTAGGAGCTACTTACAGCTTTTAAAAGTGTTTAATTTTTATGAGTTGCTTCTAATGCAGAAATTTAGGAGCAACTCAAAAAAATTAGGGACTTTTTTTTTTTTTTTTAATTAGGGACTTTTTAGGCAAAGGTAATTTATCTGTGTACTATAATCTAATGGTCAAACACAGCACTGAATCAACATTGGACAAATTAAATGCCTGGAAAATGGATATAAAAGAAGATATAGATGAAGTAGACTGGAAGAAATATGAATGTCTTAAAGCACAAACACAGACAATAAATACAAGGTTTAAATTACTTCAATATAAATGGTTAATGAGAACCTATATAACACCTGTCAAACTTCATCGAATATCCTGTAATATTCCAGATGTGTGTTCTAAATGCTTGGATAACAAAGGTACATTATACCATTGCCTCTGGGAATGTCCAAAAACACAAAACTTCTGGAAGGAGGTTTTAAAATGTATGTCAAATATGTTTGGCATTAAAATTCCTATGAATGTAAAACTTTGCATTCTTGGAATATATCCAATGGACATCATACAAACATCAAAACAGATTAAACTTATAGACTTTGGTCTGCTTCAAGCCAGAAGAGCTATTGCACATGGATGCTCCATCCATGAAAATGTGGATTAAGGAGATATCAAACTGTATCGGATTGGAAAGGCTAACTCATATTGCTAAATGCAAGAGGAAAGACTTTGATCGGCTGTGGGAGCCATACATAAATATCATGTAAACTGGGAATGTAGACCTTACAGAAAAACACTTTGTAAACATTGTCTGTAGCAAATTCATATTATATATAAAAACATTTATATATATATATATATATATATATATATATATATGTGTATATATATATATATATATATATATATATATATATATATATATATATATATAATTTATTATTATTATTATTATTATTATTTTCTTTACCTTTAAGAAGTGTTAATTGAAGATGTATATGTGAAAAGGTGTAAGTATGTGTACTTGTTCTGTGGTTATAAAATGAGAAAATGACAATAAACATATTGAAAAAAAAAATTGGGACTTTTTTGTTGTTGTTGTTTTGTGAATAAATTACCGCATTAGGAGCAAACATTTTTTGTGAATACATTTCCGCATTAGGAGCAACTTTTTTTTTGTATTACTGCCCCTGGTTAGTGCACACTAAACCACATGCATGCATTGTGTTAGAGTACCCTCCAGTGGTGCATCAAGTAATTTGCAATCATTTTTCAATTTCTAACAATTGCTTTGGATATGTTGAACTATTTCCAAAACACCCGCAAATAGATAAACAGAAGTGTCAAAATGATTCTGTAACACAGAAGCAGCTCTACTTTTATTTCAAACACCATCTATAGCCCCCACAGATGTAAGAGAGACTCTTACCATGTCTGTATAGATCTCTATGGCCCTGTTCAAGCAGTTTATGGCTTCTGTGGAGAGAATGACAGACAACTGAACTTTAACCATTTTCAAAGAACTGCATGTAAACAGCCAGATCATTTTTAACACCAACGTAAAAATAACTTGTTTTAGAATATTGAAATAAATGTTTTATTTATTTTAAAAAGCAATGAGTCTCATTCATTAATAACTGTGTGGATTATTTGTATTTATATGCACAGGAGGAAAATTTACAACTGGATGCTGTGAATACCTTGAGGGTCTGATTTTTTAAAGGCATTGCCAGCATCAATGAAGTTTGTGGCTGCGTCATGTTTACTTTGCATCTGCAGGTGTAGAAGAGCTGCTTGGGAGAAAGCGTTTCCAGAAGCTGACAATCACAAACAGCAAAATGCAAATGTTACGATAAATATCACAATACAAATATAATATAACATAATAAATATAACATAATACGAATAATCATCCAATGTTAAAGGTTAAAGTTAAAGATATTAATATAACTAAGGTGAGTCTGACAGTCTTATGTTTTTTATTTGACAGCGATTTCACATTTCTTGTTTGTATGAAGGCTAAATACAAATAAAAGGTGAACACTAATTAATTACCATTTACATAGTTTTAAACGAGGAGGTTACATAGACTTGATAAATTCATTTTTCAGACATTTGTAGGTACAGACATCCATTTTGGCAGTTTTTCTGAGATTTATTGAATATTGTTCATATACATTCAGCCCTACATTGATGTAACAAATACACACACACACACACACACACACACATATATGGGTCAAAGACGTTAAGATGTCCGCATCTAAAGAAATGTACAAAAGTGATTTTGTGTCCATAAAAAGCACATTAAATGTAAGTAAAATGTCTACTTTTAAGGTTACAAATAGTTTTTGGAGAATAAAATGTCAAAATTTGGTTGAAATAATGTTACATTGTCATTCAGTGTAACACAATATTTATGCAAAAATTCAAACAACATGCTTATTCTGACGTGTACATATTAAAGTACCTAAAAGAATAAAGGAGCATACTAAATTGAGCATACTATTATTGCGATTTAAATTAGTAAAAAATTCTTACTGACAAATGGGCAAAACCTGGGATAGTGGCAAATGTTAAAAATGTAAAATTACAACTCATTAATATTTGGGGTGAAAGTAATTTGTCTTTTAATATGTCATAAATAGATTTTTGTTGCAAATATGCCTGACAAGATTGTTACACTGAATGACATTTTACTGGGTGTCTTCTGTAAATTGGGGGGAAATGTATGATATTTATTTTTTGCTCAGAAAAACTAAAACAAAATTGCAATTAAATAAAACAGAAAACTTTTAGCATTTTGTTGGGGGAATCCTACAACAGTTTAAAGCAGTATTACACTTTTTTTATGCTTAAACACTTTTTCGTCTTTGACCCATATGTGTGTGTGTGTGTGTGGGTGTGGGTGTAAAAGATTAAACAACATACTTATTATGAACTGTACTTATTAAAATATATGGAACTATATTTATTTATTGTTACATATTGCTCAGAAATAAGGAAGTAAATTTGTTTTTTGTTTACCATATAATGAATATTGCCTATGTTTTTCAGCTGTGAGGGTTTCTACAGTCCAAGCAGAACACGCAGGTTAATGTGTTCATGTTTGTCATGTCCAGTGTCAGCTGACTCCTAGCAAAGCCTACAATTACATTTTCACTTTCATCGCCTGACTATTTCATCATCAGCTTTATGGAAGCATAACGCCAGATCACATGACTAACGTAAGATCTCAACTTTAACTATATACAAATTTAAGAATAGATTTATACAGACACGATATATGTGATGACAGTTTTTTTAGGTTTAACTGTGTTACGAACTCAACAAAACAAATAGAAATTAAACATACAGACATTTACAATTCAATGTGGTTTCAATCTGCACATCCAAACAATCTCTCATTTGGCAGGAAAAATAGTTTTTAGACACTTTTGCCAACCCTGATATTCACTTATATAAAGTTTGTGTTTTACAGCTAACTGACTAGCATGCTAAGTTAACTATCTGTTTGCCCGGGTTGGCTTGTCGGCAGTCTGTTAAAAGTTATAAAACATACCCAAACAGAGAGCCAAAGAAAGACTGCGAGGATTTCACTTTCTTCTCGGCTTCAGCCATGAGAGCCATGGCCTCTTTTTCTTTCCCGGAGTTATCCATGAATATTGTTTACAGTTTAACTTTAGCAGCAGACTCTGAAATCCAGCCACATCAACACATCTCTGAGGAAACGTCCGACACGTCCGTCTGCTGCCTCCTTTCAAAATAAAAGTTAAGTTGAGTTTGGCCAAAATATATATATATGTTTAAAGAAAAACAAGAACAAGCAATTAATATTAAAAATGTTTATATGTATAAAAGCAGCATATATACTTTTGATATACAATGATACAATCTTAACTTCATTTTATCTTTTAATTTGACTTTTATCCAAAAAACTTGTTTACAGTAAAAGTCTGACATAAAAAATATATAATCAGAAAAATCTGACATTAAACAGTTCATATCTTCAAACAAAATTCCTATTATTGTTATTTTAAAGTTTGCATATGCATTTTATGGCTCATATAGTATAAAAGCGAGAATATGGAGGTTTCTCCATTTTATTGCAGGTAAATTTGGTGCAGTTGATATTTATTGGACATTTACATCTGCATTTCATTTAGTCATTTAGCTGACGCTTTTATCCAAAGCGACTTACAAATGAGGACAATGGAAGCAATCAAAAACAAAAGAGCATTGTGAATTGTGAAATTGTGATTAAATGATGGGTTGCTGGAACCACAAGCAGTTCTGTCTTGGCAAGGTTGAGTTGAAGGTGATGGTCCTTCATCCAGCAAAAAATGTCTGTTAGACAAGCTGAGATGCGAGCAGCTATCGTTGGATCATCAGGATAGAATGAGAGATAGAGTTGAGTGTCATCAGCATTGCAGTGGTATGAAAAGCCATGTTTCTGAATGACAGAACCTAATGATGTCATGTAGACAGAGAAGAGAAGTGGTCCAAGAACTGAGCTTTGAGGCACCCCAGTAGTTAGATACTGTGGCCTGGATACCTCACTTCTCGAAGATACTTTGAAGGACCAATCTGACAGATAAGACTCAAACCAATGGAGTGTGGTTCCTGAGATGCCCTTTGCCAGTAGGGTTGACAGGAGGATCTTGTGGTTAACTGTGTCAAAAACAGCAGACAGATAAAGCAAGATACGTATTGAAGATTTGGATTCAACAACTGAGAGCAAGGCAGTCTCAGTTGATTGTCCACTTCTGAAGCCAGATTTCGAGGAGACGAGACAGCTCGTTAAAAATTTTTTGCAATGAAAGGAAGAAGGGAAACTGGTCTTTAGTTCTCTAAAAGAGATAGGTTAAGGGTGGGTTTTTTTAAGAAGTGGAATTATACAAGCCTGTCTAAATGATGAGGGAACAACACCAGTGCAGCCAACGAACAGGATGCGGCCGCTAGAAGAAGCCGCCGCCCCTGGCGCCCCGGACCAAAAAGGGACATGTTTTGGGGAGAGCTGAGTGACCATTTCTTCCAGATGCTTTCAAGCTACCACTTGTACTCTGGCACAATACATAGACTATGTTGTTTGAAAAAGTGGCTTGCCATTCACAGTTGGTGAAATGGTAGAGGAGGACACTCAGCCACAGCCTACCCAGCCCACTAGCATCACCTTGTCATTTCCCATTATTATTTCAGTGACCCACCTGCCTCAGAATTCCTCACTAGTTCTTCCCCCCTTTTCAACATGTCTGCCACAAACCCAGAGCCAGTTCCAACCTTGTTGATAAAACAAGCATATGCCAGTTAGGTATGATTTGAAGCATAGCTGCTGGTTTGAGCTGGTTTAAGATGGTCCATAGCTGGTTATGAGTTGGTCATGTGCTGGTCCAAAGCTGATCCTAAGCAGGAGCTAGTTGCAACATGCTAGTTGCTCAAACTAGCTCATAACTAGCTAAGGACTAGCTTGAACCAGCTCAAACCTGCTTAAACTAGCAGCCATTCTTTAAAACATAACCAGCATATGCTGTTTTTTTTTCAACAGGGAAAGCTAATCAAAGACCTAAAGCCTGAGCAGAGTCCAGCTCCAACTTTGGCCTCTGAGCCCTGACCCTTTGGTTACCCTTGGCTCCATGATCCGTCAGTTTCACCGGTGTCTGTCATTCCTTGGACTCCACTGGGCGCCCTGGCCCTCTGGCTCAGCCTTGGTCAGTCATCATCAAGCCTGCACCACGTTCTTCCAGACCACTGACCCCTGGCTCCCTCTGGCTCCCTCTGGTCTCCTCCTTCTCTCTTATTAGCTCAGCCCCGGCCTGAGCCCTCTGTCAATACATCCATGGTCACACTCCATCCCTCCTCAGTTGGACTTGTTATGGCGTGAGGACACAATTTTGTTATTCTGATTGTTAATTAAAGTTGACAGCTGCATTTAGATCCTGGCTGAACTCATCGTTTGCTGCAACCTATCACTGACAATTGTGAGTAGAAAAACGTATAGTACAATATGAGTCATTTTGAATGACTAGCAGTATAAAACATGTTTTTTGTGTGTGTACTTCTTTATAAAAAAATAAAATAAAAAAATAAAAAAACTGGTTTCACAGAAAAACACACATGTAACAACCTAAAGGTGATTCGTTTTAGAATTATACTAAAATGCTTTTTACTTACTTAAAAAGTGTGACGAATCAGAGGAAATAAAGTATTTTTTAACAAAGATCTGATCATGTTAATAATTTAGAGGCTTTAGAAATTCATGTATCAAATATTAAACGATAGACTTTATAAGGTTAATATTTTGAAAGCAAGATAAATGGTGCTGAATTGTTTTTATCTGAAAAGAAAAAAAGGTAACTTTTACTCCAGATTGAAAGTTGTTTATGCTTTTATGCTTGAGGTAGTGCAACCTCTGTAAATGTCCACCAGAGGATGTGCTCTGCTTATGTACAGTAACACTAACCTGGGCTAACATGCAGTTTATGGGACATCTTTGTGAGGAATTCCCCATGTAGGCACGTGATGCACATGCAGACCCCTGTGTGCTGGTCTGTGAGAGGGAATCCCGGCATGGAGGAGGTGTCCACAACATGTACAAATATTGTGCATGTTTGCTTGTCTCTATGGTTGCTATGTAATCAAGAGACTGCCATGTGTTTGGAGCCTTTATGTAACTCTTTTTTTTTTTTTTTTTTTAATGTCTCATAGTTCACATAGAGAGACTATTGTGAACACATTAATATGCTTGGTAAGAGGCTTATGGAAAATTATATGACATTACTTCCTAAGGGAATATTGTTATGCTGACACATACTAAAACATTTTCTCTGTTCAGTATATATATATATATATATATATATATATATATATATATATATATATATATATATATTCAAATACTTTAACTACCCAGTTTTGTTTACGGGAATTGTTAGGAGTTTCAGTATAAACTGCAGATGATTGTAATGATTTATGTTTACTTGCTCAATTTAATTTATGAGGTGGATCTCAAATGCTTGTATGTTCACACAGCCTCTGTCACCACACACGCACAAACTTGCAGGGTTCAGGATTAAAACCAGCCCTTAAGAAAAGTCCAAATAGGGAGATGTTAACGTTTTCCATAAAGTCACGGTGTCAAAACCCTGAAATGGGACTTTAGGAAACTTAACGGACCCAAGGAAAAGAGATATTAATAACTCCTTCAAGCCCATCCCACCACATTCTTCACCACTGAGTCACATTGTAAACCAGCAATGAAGTGATGGGTGGATTGCCACTGTTTCTCATTTGTGTTTCTTTCCACTAAGAAATTGAGGAAAGAAACAGGGAGATACCCTTCCTCTCTTTCTTCACAAACCTGAAGGGTTACACGCACACATACACAAAATGCTTTCACAGGTTGTGGGGTTGTATGAGGGAAGAGGAATAACTCAGGCATTGAGTAAGATGTGAAAAAAGTTATAACAGCCTCTGGAATGATGAAGAGCTGGAAAGTATAAGCCAACAGAGGAACGGGTGGTTGTGCTGGAAGATGGAAAATGGTGGTATGGGGTTTTGGCAGGGAGATCTGTGACTCACTGTTTATCTGGCCTGTCACCGAGCAACTGTACAGCATATGTGTGCACAACACTGCAGCCTTTTTGCCTGCCTTTCCCAAAAATTCTAGATTTGTAAAAGGCTTTTTCCATAGAGAGGATACCAAATGGGCTTAAACTTTCAAAAGTCTGTTTTGTATTTAACCCTGTAAATGAAATTTTGCTGAAAAATATATTTGACTTGTTGAATTTTGTTTTTTTCTAGCAATAAACATTACAAAAACACAAACATTAAATTAAATAATAATGAAAAGCAAATAAAAGAAAACACATTATGAGCTAGCTAGTTTGGTGTAAAAGAGTAGGGATGGGTAAAAAATACTGATTAATCGATTCTCATTTTTACTGAACGATACCGATTAGTTGATTAGTCTAGTCTGTTTTCGGTTAATGAGCAGAACACTGAAGGGCTACTCCCATCCAATATATCGCAATAAGTTTTGTGCTTTTGTACTTTTAATATGAAACGAAACAGTCTCAGGTTTCGAATTCACCTTTTTCTTTTTTCTTTTTCCGGTTCATTAGCCGCTATAGGTAAATAACGAGGAGAATAACAACGTGCAGTAAGCAGTAAAACTGTTTGCACTACAAACCAATGTGATCATAATTAAGATAATACATTAAAATAATATTATAAAACACACCAACTTTCAATACCAAGCAGCAAAATGTTTTGTTCAGCTAAAAATAGCTGGACGGAGTGGATGCAATTGAGACCGGAAGCCAGACCCATAGAATTTACAAATGGCCCTCTTTTATGACAAGAAAAAGGTGGATTGCAAAATGCAAACAATAAATGCCGTTTTGGCGCTGTTTAATGTTCGCAGATCGCTGTAGTCTCAGTTCAACAGTCGCGGCAGTGCGCGGAGCGCGTGAACTAATAATACCAGTTTAAGCACGAAATAATCATGACTAAACATCCGAAGGTAAGTTAAAAGAAAAAATACAATTTTACAATCCCTATCATGTCTCTTGTAATCGCCCGTGCAACGTCACATTTACCTTACCTTTATTCAGTGACCATAAACATATTTGTCAGAAAAATAAACTGTAGAGAGGTGCATTTTGCTATATATATGCTTCAGATAACATATTCGTACTGTTCTTCAATGTTTAATTTATGTTTAAATTAATCCATGAAGTTTTAATGACAGCCACCATTACATTTATATATATAGTATATACAAAACTAATTTAAGTAGAAATATTATTATGTAACTGTAACTTTATTATTTTCAAACCTTCATTAAGTGTAATTTTAACAAATCAGTCAATTTTAACCTTCAACATTATAGTAGTACCAACAGACTTTCGTTCCTTGATAATATTTGGTATGTACTGTACTGTATTGAAGTATTTGAAGGGCAGGACAAAGCCAGGGAAAACCCTGCTGGATGCCCGCGGTGGTCCTTACATGCAAATCGGTCTTTATATTCAAAATAATCTTTACTGAATTCTAATTGGTAATCAAATCAAATCGCAAGCTTGTGAATTAGAATTTAATCTAAAACCCAGCCCTATTTTACACTGCAGTTCGTTTTGTAAAAATTATTTTCAAACCAAAGAGGTACAAGTCAAAGGATCTTTATTCAGCTCAATATATTTACTGTGAAAACAATGGTCATCTGAAGCAGACAGTGGAACTGTTTACAGTAGTCAGTAAGAAATCTCCATCAAATTATATATATATATATATATATATATATATATATATATATATATATATATATATTGTGTCATTCATTCATAGTATGCAATGAGCTCATTCTATATATATATTAAAAAACTGATCACATATAAAGAATGTCTCATTTTTATTTTAAAAGCAAGGACAACAACATGCTAGTAAACTGATTTATATGTTCCAAAACAAAGTCTTAGAAAGGTTTTCACTTGCCTCCTCTGGTCTACTGTCAAAGGAGTTTGAGAGTTTTAAGTGCTTGACTTCACATTCTGATTTAGCTGACTACATTAAAAGCCACATAGAAAGTGTGTAAAGCCAAGTCTACAGATTTCTACAATAAATGATGAAAATTTACGAAAATGTCTTATCTACAAGAGTTTGTTTGCTATCCATTAGTTTAAGAGCCATTATAAGCCATACGTGTAGCATTTTTGGATTTGATGTCATATGATATTACCATCAGGAAAAGAATGGTGACAGATGCAACATTCCATTCAAATGACTGAGACCAGTCTTTGGTTTATCACATTGCTCTTTGGTTTCCAGCTGGAAATCTTTGAACTGTGACATTGGAACCAAAAATACAAAGTAAGACATTAATTGCCTGTTACAAAATGACCAATGTACAAAATGGCACCAAAATACAGTGAATGGAGATGCACTGCAGCTGCTGTGGAGCTGGACAACATGCAGGAAGTGCAGACAAGGATCAGTGGAAACCATGTAGGCACATTGTCTAAGCATCAGAGCCTTTTTGCCGACGCTTGGATGGTGGTACGAGACGGGCAGGCAACTCAGGGGGCAGCCCGTGACCATCCAGTTTCACTTCAATCAGGTGGCTGGCCAGGGCAAACTCCTCGTCATCCAGCATGCCATCGCGATCCACATCCGAGAGCTTCCAGATGCGGCCCAGCACAGAGTTGGGCAGCCGAGTGCTCACCATCCAATCTTTGGCTTTGGTGCCACTTAGTTTGCCTTCATTCGGGGATAGGTTGTAGAAGATCTCATCATACTTTGGTTTGTCTTTTGTCACCACCCATTCCTCATCTTCCTCACCCACTTCACCATTTTCATCCGCAGTCTCGCCAAAGGGGTCACCTTCCACAAAGGGTCCGGCACGGGTTCCCAAGAAGGCCCCACCTTGGACCCCAAGTTGGACCCCAGCCTCTATTTCTTCCTGCCTAAGAAGGGGCATGAGTTTGGCAATGTCGGAAGACAACAACTCATCCAGCATAGCCATCAGGTTGGGCTTCAGGGCTTTGAACTTGGTGAAGTCATGTACCATTAGTTGCTCCTAAGAAAAGTCATTAAAGACTATGTCAAGCAAGAAAATAGGTATTTTAACTTCAAAACAAGGACCAGGTGGTTGCACTAACCTGCATCTTGGTACAATCAGGGAAATCTCCAGGAGAGATATGATGCTGTAGCTGAATCTTGGAGAAGATGACCGGGAGTTGGTAGATCAGGTTCTTCTTCTTATTGTCCTTCCTGAAGACAGACGGCATCTCTTGCTTCAAGTAACTGATGATATGGGCATGCACCTGTGAGTGAAGTACACGTAGACTCTATTGACATTCATCGTATAGACACAAAACACTGAAATATTATTCAAAATATCTTCTTTTGTGAAAGAAGAAAGTCATACAGGTTTGGAATGACATGCAGGTAAGTAAATTATGACATGTATTGCATTCATGCAGAAGTGTTAACTTCTGACATCACAGTGGTCATTGTTGATATACTGACTTACCCTCACAAGACGTGCCCTCTTGACCAAGTCATTAAGTTTGCGTAGGGCTGCATTGCGTGGCAGATTCTGGATATCAGCAAACAGATCTTCCTCCTCCAACTCAAACAGCTTGCGGTTGTCGGACACCATAAGAGGTTCAGACCAGAAGGACCCAATGTACACTCTCAGAACCTCAGGAGTACCAAACACTTTCCCCAGAGACCACATTAAAGCTCCATACACCCGCATGAGCTGCTGGGTGTCAATCATATCTGCCTTGTTCAGCACAACACGGAGTTTGTCTTCATTCCCCTTGAGGGCCCCGATAGCCTCCGAGAATTCATCTGAGATCTCTAACTTGTGGGCATCAAAGAGAAGGATGATCCTGTCCACACGTTCAGCAAACCAGCGGAGAACTGCTGGGAAGTCATATCCTACAAAATGAAGGCAGATGTAGACAAACTGAACAAAACAGAACGGTAACTTCGCTTGTTTCCATTTTAGCATTTACTTCTCTAGTTGGCGGGACTCTTTTCAGTTTAAACTCACACTGGTCTGTGAATTCTAGAGAAGTATGCACTATTGCTGTACAACAGAGTTCTGTTGTTTCCTAATAGTTAGAGAGTCAGACTTCTAACCCAAAGATCACAGGTTCGAGTCTCAGTACTGGCATAAATGTAGGTGAGGGGAGTGAACGACCAGTGTTCTTTTCCACCTTCATTATCCACAAATGAGGTGCCCTTGAACACAAATGAGGTGCCCTTGCCTGGTTGCTTCCCGGGCACCACAGAAAAATGGATTGCGGTGAGTTTTTTCACTACTGCTGTGTGTGTGTGTGCATTTAGATGTGTGTGATACCATACTTGGCTACACGTCAGCCACTCACTCACTGCTACTGTCATACAGATTTGTTTGACTGCAACCCCAATCAAACATACCTGCACCTGCTAATCAAGGTGTTTAGGTATACTTGATAATTGCTGGCAGATGTGTTGGAGCAGGTCTGGAACTAAAGTTTGCAGTATGGTAAATTTCCAGGAGTAGCCAACCCTACTCCTGGAGTGCTACCTTCCTGCATACTTCAGGCCCCATCCACACGGAGATGCCTTTCACTGTATATGCATACATTTTGTATCATATTTGTGTTTCGTCCACACGGATCCGGCATTTTGGGAGAGTGAAACCTAGATTTTTTGAAACCGGGCCCCAGAGTGGATAAATCTGAAAACGCCCAATACTTTTTTGTATAGACATCGAGTGCGTATATTTTCTGAAACGATGACATCATCAGCCCACGTCTCGCCCCTAGTCAGACACCGCTATGTTACATAACAGAAACCAAAACATGAACAAACACTGAAGGATTGTCTTTTTATTTACTATCATTGACAGATTAATAAATGTATTGTTCCATGTTCGTTTGTATACCGCGCACAAGGTTTATGCGCATAGTCCAAGTCTTCTTCTCCATTTTTAGTGTATCTCTGTGGCAGAATTACAGCGCCACATACTGGTTTTGCATGTATACTCCTTTTGTGTTGGTTTTGTGTAGACACAGATATTTCTTGTGATGAGAGTAGCCTCAGTTACAGCTTTACTCCAACATAGCTGCCTGTTATTTTTAAGCAATCCTGAACACCTTAATTAGCTGTTTCAGGTGTTTTTGATTAGGATTGGAGCTACTTCTGTTCTGTGGATTGTACTTCTGGAACCCAACTGTTGAGCTCTATTGAAACTATTATACAATTTTGAGCTCCTTTTAGCTTTTTAACAATCTTCTAAATTATGATGTGCACATTTTTCTGTGAACATTATATGCTAAAACAGTTATGAGAACAGTTGAATCCTGCAGACATTCCTACGTCCCACCATGTCATGCCTTAACATTCCTTTCCTTTCCTCTCCCTGTCACACCTTAATGGCTCACTTTCCAATTCTGTGCTTGGAAAACATGTGAGGAAAAGCAGACATCGACCAGAAAGGCGAAACACTGATAAACTAAGATTACCCAATGATGTTTTCTGTAGGAGAGACTATAGACTGATCATCTGCTGTTTACTCTGAAACATGTCTCAGATTAGTATTATCTCTTTTATTTATGGCAGTTAGTACCTAATTCCCACACATAATTAAAGAGACATTGTATACCAGCTTAAATGAAGTTAAGTTTCAAATGGGAAATGAATTGAAATTTGGCATAAAATACCCTCAGACCCCACTCTTTACTTTTCCATTCTGCTTACCTCGACTAACTCTCTGTTTGGCTCCGGAGAGAATGCCTGGGGTGTCAATTATGCTGATGCTCTCCAGGACCTGGTTGGGCATCTGAGCACACTGGAACCTGTCAGAGACAGAGATGAAGTTTAAACTGATTTTGTATTTCATTTAGTGATGGAACCAAACTTTCGTAAGTTCATTGAATGGGTAAGTCAAGGAAAAACTCCATGTTGATGTATTTTGATGCATTGCATGTTTTGTCTATGATTTTTCTGCTGTTATAAGCTGCAGTCGCCCGGTTGCGATTTGATTCCTTAAAAGGGCACAGCACAATTATAAAACATTCAGGAACTCTTTAGTTAAAATCACCCCCCACCCTGAGAAAAGCTGAAAAATGAGCCATTACTCCTAACCCACTGTTGTGTGTGATCTAAGAAGCAGACTTCTAGCGTCACTCCTCCCAGGCCAATCCATTGTGTGGAAGAGGTGCTTGAAACACACAGGGCTTCCTGAGGGAAAATGAACAGTACTGCCAAAATCAAACAATACTTGCCACTAATGATCTGTGGCATAGAAAAACATGTTCTCTTCCTGCTTAAAATGAGTTTAACGAGTGGACTGCTTCCCTGGGCAGGAAGTAGGAGAAAAGAAGTTCTCAAAACATGTTTGCAAAAATACACCCAAAGAGATCATAGCAAAACTGTATCTGATTAAGACTCCCTGTACTCAAAACAGCACCTCCTCTGGTGTTGACAGACCAACTACAAGCTAATTATGTTGAAACTTTCTTGGCAAGGTTAATGAGAGGACTGATGTGTTCAGATGACCTGGACTTGAACTACAGCTTACTTTCCTCCCACTGTTTGGCTACTGCTTGGTATTTAAATACCTGACATTGCTCCATCTACCACTTATTTAACCAAATTAATATTGATTAATAAATATTAGGACAATATATATTTTTTAAAATTAGTAAGACAATTTTTTATTTCTATATTAAATATTTTAACAAAACTTCTTCACTGCTTTTTAATATTTGATAAACCCATGTGGTTTGATCAACATGCAGAAAATAAAAAACAAATCAGCAAATTACATCAATGAGACCCCAGCCAATCCTCATGACTGTATATCATAAGATAATTTTACCTTTTCATGGCAAGGCACATTTTGAAGTGTCATGTTTTATGATTCCCAAAAAATTTATTGATACATATTTATAAAATATTTACTTTTTTTTATGTATCCACTCAAATGTGTTCAAAGTGTAATGAAAATATGTTATTACTTTTTACTTAGTTGTTACACCAAATGACATAAAATTTACATCTGTAAGACTTTGGTACATTCCTTTTAATTTGTGCTACATGAATGCGCTCATAGCAATGCGCTTGCAACCACTCATGTCAATTGGTGGAATCTTCTGAATCTTCAGAAATAACATTATCTTCAGGAAATGCAAACATAATTTCTTCAGAAACTTTAAAAATGATAAATATTTGATTATTTAAATACAAACTTTGAAACCAGGTACACTCTTTAACCGCTCATTGCCCTCTCTTGTGATCTCTCCCCTCCACAAGTTTTCCATAAATAAGGAAAGTCACTCTTACCTAAGAAATTTGGCACGGACTCTTGAAATTCCGTAGCAAAAACTAACACACTGTTTCTCTGTTATCTTCCCTGCATGCCCAGAGTAAGACAGATCAGTCGACACATTCTTCCACACAACCCACCCTCATTTCTCATGTCATATAGCGGCTCAGTGTAACATCTGCCTGTATGACTCTGTTCACCTGTTGAGGAAAGTGTTTCCGAAGGGGTTGAGCTTGCGGAAGGGTTTGTTGGGATCCACTATGAGGGCGTTTCCAGGAATAAGTCCCTCCACATCTCCGTGCATGATAGCAGTGAAGTTGTCGGTGGTGGGCTCTGGCCCTATACGACTCCCTGGAACATCCTGTTCCAGCAGATACCTGTGTTGACAGAACAAGCTACGGTTAGAGTGTTGACATGATCGTTTTTAACAACAGTGTAGTTTTTATTCTGTCATCTGCTAGAACAAACAAACCGCTGAGGAACAGTTGGGTTTAGGTTCAGCTTAATGTATTTCCATTTGGTAAATAACCTAAAACCAACCCTTGAATTTAATACTGAGTTCAAACCAATGTTAGATAGACAGAAGTGACACATAGTGAGCTAAACCATGAGTGGACTAATACCACTATCCAGGGCCATAACCACATAGACACCATAGTTTTAGCTTCTGTCAAAGATTACTTTAAACCCAATTTATAGCCTCATAAAAGCCCTAGTAAACTGACTTATTTAGTCTTACTTGATGAAGGTAGTCTTTCCTGTGGAGTACTGCCCAACCACTAGCACCATGGGTTTGTTGTCAAAGTCGGCGTCTTCCAGACTCGGTGAGTGGAAGTCATCGAAGCAGTAGTATTGCTCCAGGGGCAGGAGTTTCTTTCGATAGAGTGACTTCAGGCCCTCGGTCACTGTCCGGATCACCTCAGGGGCTTTCTTGACATTCTTGCGTCCCCAGCGTGACATCTTCGACTTGCGGGAGTATTCAGAGCTTCCTTTGCAGTTAATTTATGGCTGTGTTTTGCACTGTTTACGTGTCCTGTGGGATGACTGTGAAGACTATTCTCTCGCTTCCAGTATTTATATAATGTACCCAAATGTTCTGCCTTGAGGGTTTACAGTGTTTAAGGGATGCTTGCTGGAGTTATAAAGCAGTATTATACAATGTTATATAACGTTTAACTCCCAAGTTTCTTCTGTTTTAGTAAGTGACTTTTTTTTTGCCTGAAAAACATAAAAAGGGTAAATGTAAGGTTTAATAGTTGATGGTTATATTTTATACAGTATTTGCTGTAAGAGTTTTAGCGGTATATTTAATTAATTTTTTTGGTTAACAGGACTTGCTTCCATTAAAATGCCTAGCTTTTCCATTTACCTTCAATTAAAGAATCTAAAGAGACATTTTCAGCCTAGAGGGAAAGTAGAGAGCATTGTCCATGCACGTCCCTGGAAAAAGTTTGCGCTCATTTTGGAAACACTTACACACACCCACCCGAACTCTGGGTCCACAAGCACACATTCATTACTTATTTCCGTATATTGAAAAGGGTGAGCCATGTTTTCCAGCAGCAGTTTACAGTGGAAAGTTGAATTAGTGAAGGATTACGGTGTGTAAAGGGCTGAATACACCAGCAATGTGTCAAATTCAAGCATATTCAGTAGTTTTTCTTGAATCTTGACATGATTTTGCAGTAATTCCAACAATGAGCATTTGGCTCAAAGTGGATTCTAAACACTTGCAACTGAGGCATCATGTTTAACAAGAGGATTTATTCTGAATCAAAATGGAGGTTGTGCATAAGTAAATGCACTCCAGAGAGGCGTGTTTCTCATGTCAAGGTTGCCAACCTTGCCAACCTTAGAGCCTTTATCATCAACTAAAAAGAGACTAGCTATGTTGCAATAAAAGTTCAACTTTTGCACAGCTGTCTTAGCAAAAGGATAATGGTTTGGATTTGACTTTTATGTAAGACTCACATGCCTTGACCCAAAATGCCTTGTGGCAATCTTCACCACAATTGCAACACAGACAGTTGAATTCTTTTGGAGAAGCCTTAAGCTTCTGTTAATTTCCAGAAGTATTACAAAATGAGAACACTGTGTGCCAATAATCAGAGGAAAAGCCAAAGGCATTGCCTCCCTTGTTTAGTCCTTTTTTCCCTTTAGTTTATTGATGCATGCATCCACCGTTCTGAACTTTAATCTGAAAATACATTTAATCTGAAAGGGATTTTAAAGTGTAAAACACAAAGCGAAGGTACACTCCAAAATGTCCAAGACTTGTCTTCTTACCTGGAGAATGCTGAATCTTAGGTTAACCACACTTTCAATAGCTGCGGAGGTGTTTCTACACACGAAGATGTGCCTTAGAAGAAGAATCTTTATCCAAGGCAAACAAGTACTACCAAGTCAGATGTTTTAAGTGATGGTTCTTCTCAGTTATTTCATGTATTTCAGATGAGAGGTCTTAATCTGATCTGCCTGTTCTTCTGACTCTTCCAGCAAAATCAGCTATAAGCATGTATACAAGTACTGCCTCTTTCCCTGCCTACGTTTCTCTCTGCTCCTCTTCTTCAAACTCTGCCTGACACAGAAGCAGGGGAGAGCCCTGAACGTCTGGTTGGTTTTAGGCGAGTGATGACAATGGGTTTAAACCAAAGTGGGGACAGGGAGTGAGGGGGGCGCATCAACATGCTAAGGTGGAGTCAAGCATTTTATAGGGAGAGTCCTTCATTTACATAAAGTACTGCCTGCAAACATGAGGGTGTGGTGGTACTTGTCTTTCAGCAGATGCTGCACCATGGGGCGATGTATTCCATTATGATTTTGTTGGCTTTTGTTTGATCTAAGAGATCTGTTTGCAGAGCAGATGTTCACGTGACTCTTGACGTGACAGACCACCTTTGAGAGACTTGGCAGATCATCTATATTGTGCTCTGGTGCGCCTCTCTGACTCAGACCCGATTAAGCAATGCCCCCTACTGGCCAGTAAGATCAATACATATAAACAATGAAGTTAAACCTCTTACTGCTGTCAGCCTTAAAAATAAATAAATAAATAAAACATGTCAAATAGCAAAGAGAAACAAGTGTAATTGTTTCATAAAAGAAGCAAGGTTTAATTTACAGTTTTACTAAATGTACAGTTTTTTTTAAAAAGTGTCATTATACACAATAAATACAATACAAAATTAATCTGTAGTACTATACTTCAAGTTCTTACATTTCTATTTTTTTCTTTACAACATTATTGTTCTTTTTTTCCATGTCATTGCTTTTGCTGTGTTTGCTTCTGAACAGTTTGAAGATCATTCAGTGATTTGATCGTAAATGTGTAAAAGTGTCTGAACATACGCTTACAAAAAACAAACAACAACAACAAAAAAGGCATTTGTGTCTGGGAACTTTTCACACTCGGGGATGCAAAAACTTTCAATATTTCCATATCTTCAATATTCTTCCCAGGAAAATCCTATAAAAAAAAATTTTATTAAAGGGGTGACCACATTTGCTGTGCTGTGTATGTTTGATTTGTAAATGTGCTCTTGATACTGGAATGCTTTTAAAGGTCAAGAGATTTTCTACAGTTATGGTGACTTTTCTGTTTGTGAATGCTTCATTGTTAATTCCTCTAGCTGGAAAAGCAAAACCAGAGATTTCTTGTTTTTGGGGAGACAGCACTATACTACTATGAATTAATGAGCCTCTACACAGTGATTACCAGTTCCCAAAAACAGAATTCCATGGCAAAGTGGGACCATTTTAAACAAAGGGAGAACTGATCCATTAGTCTCTTCAAAACAAATTCTCCAAAATAACCAAATGAACTACTATTTGATATGACCGTTTTCATGATATCACTTAAAAAGTTCCTGCAATCCGCATACGTCACAGTAATTATGAACATTATTTATTAACAGAATGGTCATAAATTTTTGTTTCTCAAAAGTTGAGAGAAATCTTAAATTGGGAAAATGACATAGGAACCGTCCCAGATTCGAACCTAGGGGAAAACAAAAACCCAGAGCGACAAAATTTTGAAAATCATATCAAAGTGCACTTTTTATACTCTAGAAAGTACACTTAAAGGGCCATATGTAAACCAAAAAAACACATTTCATCAGCACAAACCACAGACAAAACAAAGCAAACACAGCTGATCATGGGAAAAAGTGTCTCCGTTTGCTTCCCCTTATCCACTGACATCCTGCTTTTCAGTCTTTCAGTCAACCCAAAGGGTTGTTATCTACTGTGCGTCTGTGAAACTAAATTCCCATTTTGTCCTCGGCCCCCTACCTGTGGATGCTGGGACATGGGGGTGGACGAGGATTGTGTGGAGAGGGGAGGCATGGACTGTCTGTAGGAAGCATGGGTTTGGTGCTGATTAGGCAGGCTCTCCCCATGAACCCTCGCTAATGCCCCTTTCCCTGAGCCTCCATGTCCATGGCCCTGTTGGAGGTTCAGAATACTGTCTATGGCACACTGCAGGTGCTCATTCAACGAGTCGTCAGGCGGCGGGCTGCCGCTGGAGAAACTTGCATTGTCCATATCCGGAGAGTCGGACTTACAGCGTTTGGCAGGAAGTGTGAAGTCTCTTGTGCAGGAAGACTCTCCAGGAGAAGGTGGACCAGGGGCATGCTGATCCATCCTAAAGGTACCCCTTCCACCCTCTCGGTTTTTGCTCCCTATGCCCCTCAAACGCGACAAACCACCACCTTCATCTGCCTTGTCCTCATCCTCTTTGTCTGAGAAATCTCGGTGATGTTGGTATGCATTTTTGATGCCACGGTAGAGGACATCCTCTACTGCTGCAAGGCTCTGAGACTCTACATGGGAGTGAGACTGCCCATGTCCACCCTGCCTCTCTAGTTTCACGCTGGCTATCACAGTCCGTTCAGGTTGAGGGGAAGAACCTTGTGGCTCGGGGGAATAAGTAATAGGGGGTCCTGCTGGTACAATGGGCAGTGGGTCTCCACCTCCTCCTGGTACTCCTGGCCTGCGACGTGGACTGATGTTCTCACGGTAAGTCTTTCGAAGCGGGAGCCGACAAGTGGTAAGTGGAGGAGTCGCTGTGGAGACTGGGTTCCGTTTAATTCCACCTACCTCGTGGTGTTCCAGAGTACCGTTCATCTGAGCCGTAGATGTGGAAGGGGACGATGAAGACCAGGTGGAGGAAAATGAGGGCGTAGGTCCACTTGAGGAAGTTGCGCTACTGGAGGTGGAGCCTGTATGTGTGGTTACTGTAGTGACAGTGGAAGAAGGGGTGGGGTAAGACGTTCGGGGAGGAGTTCTAATGACTGTGGTGGGTGGGGTTACATGGGTGGGCTTGACTTTCTGCGGCTGTTCAAGGGGCGGTGGTTGTGGAGTGAGTTGGGATTGGGAGTGGACTGGATCTAAAGCAGTGTTGTGAACCACCTTACTAAGTCCAGCCTCCTGTTTGATCTTCAGCTTCAAACCTATTCGCTGGCGTGCCTCGTAGGTCTTGATTGGCGGTTTGCTGGTCCGCTGGGGAAGCGCAACATCATCGTCGTCATCAGCAGGACGGGAGGACGGAGTGCGGCCAAAGGAGGCAATTGGCGTGACTGGCTCTGCAGATGGCCGGACTACGGGAGCAAGTGTAGGGGTGGAGCTGGTGGACCAGGATACCGATGCTCCCCCTCCACCTTGTTTGATCACCAGCTTGGTAGGAGGGAAGAGGGCAGGGGTAGAAGCAGGTGTCGGGGCAGCAGCAGGAGTAGGTGCAGAGGCTGGGGTTGGAGCAGGGGCAACAGCTGCAGCAGGAGCAGGAGCAGGTGTGACTGCCACAGGTTGACCTGCACCTGCTGTTGCTGTTCGTACAGAACTCAGCTCCACCTGTACCGGTCTCACAGCACTGCTGTCCAGCAAACAGGAATTGGCCACAAATTCTTCTGCAAAGAGTAATAGATGAAAGTGATTAAATGTCACGCCATCAGAAAACACACTGTTTGATCCCATTTACAATTTACAAGCTATTGGTCGAGTAACTGTCACAGTGGTCATGAAGCAATTTCATGACAACTTTAACTTGTATTGAACCTTAGTCATTACCTGGTTTCTCCTTGGCCAGAACCCTGTCCTGACTAAGTGCAACCTTCTCCTCCTGAATGAACATCCGGTCAATCATAACCATCTCTGCAGAGGGACCCAGCCTCTGCTCAAGGTAGCAAACACACAAGACGCCAATGAATTGAGGGCTCATAAGTTCCAAACATCAAAAGGGGTCAAGTGGGTGAGATTTAAATGATACCTTTGACTCCTCAAAAAGCAAGTGACGATATTTATCCACCATTGCTTGCGTGCGCTTCAAGAGATGGCATGAGGCATTCTCAAATTCTTCATCCACTGGGCAGAGAAGTGTAAAGCAAGAGTTACACAGCAGCCATAAAGGGGGTGCCACACAACTACACTACAGGACCGTAAAAGAGTGTTCACAGAGTTATGAGCATTTACCTTTGCGGTAGTCTTCCGGGGATGAAGCCATGCCTTGGTACAAGTGGTACGGCAGCAGTCGATGAAGTGTATCCTCAAATGAGTGGAAAGGAGAGCTGTAGTCAGGATGGAGAACTGAGCCTTGCTGTTTTCGCAGCTGTTCCAGCATCCTACAGATATACAAGCATGTGAGTGGGAAAACTGCTCATCTTATAAAAACAAAACAAAGGCCTACTGCAAACCAACTAGCAGTTTAAATAAATGGCTTCACACCTTGCATGATGCATACTTAATGATTTGTGTTTAATGGCTGGGAAACAGTTTTAGAGTACTAATCCCTTAAATGCCACTTTCTCATAATTTATGGGTTTATTCTTGGATTTAACTAATAACATTGCCAATTTAAGCTATTTATATATGTATATATTACCTGGCTTCTTTGCTTGGTTCCATACTAAAAGGCCTTTTTAGTGTGGAAGTCTGAGAAAAGACAAGAGATAATAAAAGATTACCACAAATAAGACATCATCCAGCTCTCTTTAAAAGTCTTATGTAATGTGATTATGAATCTTACCTGTGTTTGAAGAGCAGGTGGTGGAGGTGCGGGCATTTGAGAGAGAGCAGTGCCTAAAACCTGTATCTGCAGACCTCCTTTACTCAGAGTCAGACCACCAACTGAACTTATGACTCCTGGCTTTGCCTGCAAACCAGAGTCAAGAGAGTGTTAAAAATTTAGTAATGATAATTCTACAATATCTTTACTGCAAAGGTAAATTATCCAGCTGTAAACTATAGTAAAAAAATATATATAACAACTATATTTCTCTCACCTGAACAGTCTGTGCAAGGTTTGGAGTTGTGATTCCCTGGTTCACTGTAGTCCCCGCAGAAAATACTTGAGTGTCATTTGCACCTAAGGTGAAGACAACACACTGTAAACATAGCAATATTTGAAAGTGGAAGATCTAAAGAATACACATATAAGATTCCCACCTGTAGTAGAGGACTTGACAAGCACAGACTTCTGCTGCAGAAGGGACTGGACTGGTGCTTGGTTGGTGCCACTTGTCGTTGAAGTTGCAGCTTGGACTGACTGCTGATCGGGCATTTTGTTGAACTGGTTGGTAGCCTGTTGCTGAGAGGCTTGGGCTTGGGCCTGAGCTTGCTGCTTAGCCTGGAGAAGAATGTTTTGTTGGACCTGTATAAATCACAAGCACACATCATTTTAGTAGAGTTCACATAAAAAAAATTATGGAGATTTGTAAGAGCAGGAGCTCTTACCTATTACCTATTTTCTTTTCATTATAAGTAGTCTTGCCCACAGTTGCACCTATTAAGCTCTTCTATATATATATATTGGTGAATTAACCATCCAAAATGTGCATATGGCTGATTTGGTCAGGAGTTTTCATTTTAGTGCAAACTTGTTATTTCACAATCAGTTAGAACACAATATAAAGGCTAAGAAGATGACGTAATACCTGGTGAAGTTTTTCCAAAAGCTGCTTTTGCTGAGGAGAGGGCTGTGTGATGGATGACATGGTCTGCAGCTGCGCACTGACCAGCTGAAGGTGATGCTGCTGTTCTGCAGTCAGCCCTGGCACCACTGTCACCTGCTGTTTCACCACTGAAGCTGGAGGAGAGCTCACAGCAGCCTGGAACTGGAACTGTGCAGGAAGTGGCTGCGGAGGCTTCGGGGAACAGGAAGAAGGAGGCATGTCTGTCTGCAGGGCAGTAGGCTGAGTCTGAGGAAGAACTTGAGGCTGGAGCTGCACTTGTACTTGCTGAGGCTGCTGCTGCTGCTGTTGTTGAGGTGGAGGAGCTGGCTGTGGAGAACCTCCGATCTGATTGTGTATGATAAAGAGAGATGGTAGAGAGGACGGCGTGCAGGAGCGTGAGGGAGTCTGTGCCTGAGACGGAGGCTGCGGCTGTGATGGAGGCCGAGACTGTTGGTGCTGGTGAGGAGACTGGATCTGCTGCCCGATGGTTATGGGAGAAGCTTGGGCAGGTTGAGGACTGTCAGTCAGGGTGGGTGTTGGTGCAGGGGTGACCACAGGCTGAGATGGGGAGGCGCTTTGGATCTTTATAGACTGTGAATGTGCTGCCGACGGAACCTAGACAGCATAAAAAAAATTTTAAAAAAAAGAGGAGGAAGAGAGAAAATGGTCAACGGATGTTTCGTTAATCAGCCAGTTCATATTTATAATTCATCATTTTTTGGAAAATGTATTTTTAGGGATGCACTGAAATTTCAGCAAACAGAAAATGACACCTTAACAAAATAAAAAAAAATATTTTCAATAAAATCATTTCAACAGCAATTTGAAAGTGAAAAACATCTTGTTATCAAACCAACATTTTGCAATACTGACATTTGAACTTCAATTCTGCACAGAAAAAAAAAGAAATCCACATACACCATTTTCCAAATGATTATGCAAGTAACAAACATATCAGCAGGATTTCATTAAAATATATATTCAGCTTTTAATTTTTTTCAAAGAGTTTGTTTTTTATTTCTCATGTTTTAAGATTACTGGCATCAATCTTAGACAGGTTAGTTAATTAGTTGGTGATCAGGTGATCAGTCAGGTGATCTTGCTTAAAGGGAAACCCACTTAAAGAGGATGTGCCACATTATTAAGCAAGTCACAGTTCTCATGCAATACAGGGAGGAAGAAAGATCTTTCTTAAGATGAAAAGTGCCAAATAGTGCAATGTCTTGCAAAAAGCATGAAAACAATTGATATATCGCAAAAACTGAAAAAGAGATCATCAAACTGTCAAAAGATTTGAGGGTAATTAAAAGCACAGAAGAATTGTGCAAATAAAGGCTTATTAAGAAAGGTTTAAGAAAGGTCAGACAAATTGTTATTAAAAGGGCAGCCACTGTTGAGCAGCAAACAGGTATTTAAAAGCGTCTTGGGAAGTGAAATGGTAGGTCCCTTTAGGGTCCCTGACAGTGTTAAAATGACCTCCCCACAATATGTTCCTAATAAATCATTTCATGGTATAGAAAGAAGCGTGCCTTCCAAAATAATATGGTTTTCACGTAGGATAATGCACCATCCCATGCTGCCAAAAACACTTTTGATTCCTTGATTGCTATGGGCATAAAAATAGAAAAAAAATAATGGTGTTGCCACCATCCTCCTCTGACCTCAACCCTATTGAGAACCTTTGGAGCATCCTTAAAGTGAAGATCTATGAGGGTGTGCGGCAGTATACCTCCAGACAACAGCTCTGGAAGGCAATACTGGCATCTTCAAATTAAATACTGCCAGAAACTATGTATGGATTTAGAAGTTAAATGGATAAGAGAATTGTTAAAGTCATCTCCAAGAAGGATGCAGATATTGATATGTAACTTGAACTGTAAACAGGCTTTTTGTTTTAAATTGTGTTTATTTTTGGAAAAATGATCTGTCCATGCAGTACATGCAACATTATCAATTATTTCAATAACTTTTTAAAATAATAGTTAAGGATTAAGTTAATCCTTATTCATACTGACTGATTCAGACAAAAATGGGATGTGCATTATAATTTGGAACACGGTGTAAAATAGGAGAGATGGATTCAGGAAGATATGGATTTTCTAATCTATTTGTTTGAGAATTTTCCTCAGTTCTCTGAAAGACTTTATCAGTTTTAGATGATGGATAACCTCATCACAAACCAGAACAGTTTACAATCACTGAGTGAATTAGGGCAGAACTTCTGTAAAAACATATCAAGTAGTGAAGCTGAGACACTATACAACAAGCAGATGCAGATGGGAACAGCAAAAAAAAAAAAAAAAAAAAAAAAAAGGCTTAGTGATAGTTCACCCAAAAATTACAATTCTGCAATTACTTACACTCATGTCGTTCCAAACCCATAAGTACTTCGTTTCTCTTCGGAATACAAATTAAGATATTTGTAATGAAATCTGAGAGCTTTCTGACCCAGCATAGACAGCAAGGCAACTTGCACCAGTGGTTCAAAAGTAATTTTATGAAGCTACGAAAATACTTTTTGTGCGTTAAAAAAGAAAACAAAATAATGACTATATTCATCTATTTGTTCTCTTCTGTGTTAGTCTTCGACAGGTGTTCACAAGACTACCATGATGCATCATTGTACTCTTGTGAATGCACGTCGAAGACTAACATGGAAGAAAACTAGTTGTTGAATGAAATTGTTAATTTTTGCTTTCTTTGCGCACAAAAAGAATCGTTGTAGCTTCATAAATTTAAGGTTGATCCACTGATGTCACATGGCGAATTTTAACGACGTCTTTACTACCCTTTGTTCGGTTTGAAATGACATGAGAATGAGTAATTAATGACAGAATTTTCATTTTGGGGTGAACTATCCCTTTAAAAAGATACGAAAATTCGAGGTGCTTCTGAATATATTCTACATTACATTTTTCAATTATTCATTTAAGGAAATGGCAGAACATCCAAGTAACACTAAATGGCTTCATCTTTCATGGTGTTTTCCATTTAATTTTAGTCAGTTAATACATTAACGTCCTAATGATAAGAATACCAATAGCAAGAATTTCTTTGTATTACTGTTGTACAGTTTAGGTTCACAATCATTTTTAATATATGCAAATGGTAAAGAAAAACAAAACAGTATCCGAGTTTCAGTTTCAACCAAGAATTTCACTTCAGTGCATCACTAAAACAATCACTAACTTGCAATCATACCTATAAAGTGCAAAAAATGAAAAACTCCACAAAAATGTAGTGGAATAAAAAAAACACCACACAGCAACAAGCAACAATAAACCAATACAAGTAGGATAATACAAAAGCAAGAAATAATAGAAAGGAAAAATATCTTCAAAATGGAAAAAAAGACAGTTTTCGTAAAGACTACAACATCTGAAAGACTAAAATGTACAAAATATCTAAACTGTACATAAGGTATTTAACAGATTTTTTTTTTTTTGGTGGGGGGGGTTTAAGACAACTGACATGAGGACAATTTTTGCAAAAAACAACAAAAATTGGTTCACAAAGAACAGACAAGAAATAAAAATAGTAAAAATCTAAACTAAAACAGATTTGCTGGTAGAGGGCAAAGGTAATTTAGGGCAGCGAGCAAGTGATCAAGATCAAATCTTTGAAAGTGATCTTGAAAGGAATTAATTTTATTTATTTTGGGGATGCTGGGTGGAGGTGGGAGGGGGGACTGATCGAGGATAAAGACAGCAGTTACTGAAGATGAGGGTAGCATAAGTAGTAAGTAGACAATGTTAATATGAATGGACAGAGTGAGCGGCAAAGATTTACAGAAGCGAAACTAATAGGAAGAGCCATAGTTCCATCATGACAGGCCCATGGGAATATGCATGAAGATGATGCAAACACAAAAAAGAAAATTAAAGTTCCTAGAGTTTCATTATTGCATGTGACACCATAGCCCCTTTCACACTACGATTCTGGCAAATACACAGGTAAAGTTTTCCTGCAATTGTTCCCGGGTTGCTAGATTTTGCACTTTCACACTACCAGTGATTACCCGAAATATGTGCGCGACTTCACACACAACCCGTAAAGATCCCGTAACGACACGTGAAATCAGATCGTGATGTGTAATGTACGAGTCGAAAAACATTAGGCACGTTATACTTTCACTGAAGCTAGTAAACGATCTCAGCGTCAGCATGGAAAGTGAGGAACTAAATGATCTCTGCTTTATTACAGTTTGCACATATTTTTTTGTCACGAACATTTTCCTCCAAAACAGCCGGTAAAAGAGTTGCGTGATAGCATGCATCATCACTACGACTCGGCATTAGATCTGGCTTTTGTTCCCACAGCGCTCGTCCCGGGATTGAATCTGGCAATGTTACTAGGTCCCCGACCCGGGTTCAATGCCGGAATCAATCCCGGGATGTGTTTGCTTTCACACAGAAGGCAACCCGGCAATGTTCCAGCAATTTGCCGGGGTTGACGTGCAGTGTGAAAGGGGCTCATTTGAAAAGCAACAACTGCACTGCACTGTTATTTGCAAAAACCCATATCCAAGTGAGTGGAAGTTTCCTACTCATGCAAATAACAGCTGGAAATAAATATTGAGGTATAGCAAGGTTCAAGGTAAGGTATAGCGTGCAATAATAGTACTGATTAATGGACAAAATAAACCCATTACACTATAATTATAGTATCAATGAAAGAAACGGATAACAGTGCAGATTGCAGAAAGAAAGACCTAATACAAACACAGGCAAAAACAAGAGTGAGAATGAGTACAAGAGCAATAAAAACCCAAGCCAGAGCAATGACAGTAGAAAGACAAGGGGACAGAGAATTTCTGGGAGAATTCTGCTGGGAGACAGAGGTCAATACGCAGCAGTGGCAGCAACAAGTGGGTGGGGCTTAGTACGGAGCTTGAGCTCATCTACCTTGTTAACCACTGTTGCCATGTGGGCGGGGCCAAGGGAGGGGCTGGGACTCTGCCTCTGCCGAGTCTCAGCTAACAAGTTGTCATGGCTTGAAGGGGCGGGACCAGAACTGCTGCCGCTGACGATAACAGATGCAGGTACACCCACAGCGGCAGGTGGGTCTTTTCCTGCTTGCTGCTGTCGGTCCTAATATGGGTACATTTATCAGTTCAGGAATGTGAGAGGTAAAACAATCATCCAAACTGGTCAGAGGTCAGCTTGGGGATCAAATGTTGTTATGTTAGCTTATTAGCAAAGACGCACAGTTTGAAAACAACAAATAAGGTTTAAAGAGAGCACACTGACCTGCTGCAGGAACATTTGAAGAGACTCCTGACTAAGGATCATGCTGGAACCAGGTGATGTGAACAACACCTTTCCTGGGCTGTGCTGGGCCTGAGAACCCAAACCCACCATTGAGGATGTGGATGTGGCCATAGTTGGGGATGGAGATGAAGAGGAAGAAACCGAAGATGCTATTGAAACTGGTGGAGTCGTTTGAACTGTGAGAATTGAGGATTGCAGTTGGGTCTGTGCTGGTTGAGCAGCAGGGTCCGTAGAACCGCCCAATACCGTGATACCTTCTCCTGTCTGGCATGGTGCCATGGCCGTCGATCCGCTGCTACCATTATTAGGTATGCCACCAGATTGCTGCAACGTCTGTAAACTGACTGCTGGGCTAAGGCTCTCCACGGACAGGGAATTCTGTATCGGCATGCCCTGGATGAGCGTTTGTACGTGGCCCGTTACCGGATGGGCTTGTGTCTGCGTTTGTGCCAAGGATACCGGCATTTGGAACAGTGTGGGCTGACCCATCTGACCAGACTGGAGCTGGATGTGTCCAGAGAGAATATGGGCGGCACCAGGGTGACCCTGTGAGGCCAACACCTGACCCAGGTTGATGTTCTGATTGGCTGTCAAAATCTGATTAGCGATTATCTGCCCCCCAGGCCCCTGACTAGTAATAATGTGACCCCCAGGATGCTGAGTCAGGATCTGACCTCCTGCCTGAAGCCCCGGTAACAGGAACTGGTGGTTTTGGCCTTGCAGGACAGTTTGCGAGGGAATGACAATGCTGCCCTGCTGGTTTAACAAGTGAACACTGAGTGGTTTGCCCGACGTTTGGGGGCCCTGTTGCTTAAAGAGCGCTTGAGAAAACTGTGTTCCCTGCGACGTGGCCTGTGTGCTCAAAACTACGTTTGAGCCAGGCTTCCCGAGGAACGTTACATTCTGACCAGCTGATACTGGGATTTGCTGCACCCCCAGAGCCTTATTAGTATCATTTGGCAAGGCATGTGGAGCAGGAAGCTGTTGGTGTTGCTTGAAGACTTTGGGTTGGATGGGACCCCCTTGCGGAGGTTTGGGCTGTATAGGCGTTGGCGTTCGCTGGATGATGACATTCTGCATAATTTGGCCTTGAGGCTGGGTTTGAGATCCAATTCCTGCACCCAAAGAGGCATTACCAAAACCCACAATGCCACCAGCAGTGGCCATTGTAGTTGCGCTGTTGTTGGTATTTGTGTTGCTTAAGCAGACAGCCGGCCCATTTAAGGCAGGGGACCCTAGAGTAGCCTTGCCCCCTTGAATTAAAAGTCCACCTCCTGAACTCAAAACAGAGCCTCCAAGCCCAGCCTGCGTTCCAGCGCTTGCTGCCTCAGGCCCAGGTTGATGCAGTTGATAGCCACCCATGGTTTTTGTCAAGATCTGCTGCCCAGATGGATTTATAGTCATTACAGTGGGTTGGCCCACAACTTGAATTTGTCCAATGCCCAATGGTCCAGACTGACTTCCATTCGGCAGGGCCTGAAGGCTCGAAATAGGTTGAAGGGTTACATTTCCAAGCCCGACTTGCTGTACGAATGGCTGGACACTGATAGCTTTGTTCATGACCTGGGGTTGTAGCTGCAGGCCTGGATGTGCCAGGACTGAGCTGAGCATGTCTTGGGTGGCATTTGAGGGTGCAGTAGGTGTGCCTTGGTTTGGAAAAATCTGAGTTGGACCTCCAATGCCCACCCCAGACAGGCCAGCATCAGTGAGGGGTTGGACCACCTGCGTAAGGCCAGTTAGCCCAAATTGACTGAGGTCAAGCTCAGCATCTGCCTCTTGAAGGCTCTGTTCTGTGATGTTAGCCTCTGCCAGGCTCTGCTGCAAAATGTCACAAGGCTCATGATTTGTCCCAACACCATTGCTTCCGTTGTCTCCTCCCGGCGATCCCCCCAAGATGTCATCTTCCAAGAAGTCCAAATCAACGCTGACTCTTGGAAGGCCTGGCTCATTTGTCGACAGCTGAGCCTGTGGCTGGACCTCAGGAACATGGCCCTGGAAGAGACAGAGATACCAATGTTAGCCATTCATCCTGGCCACACATTCAGAAGAATGAAGGAATAAAATGGCAGGTGTGGATCTGGGATGGTCACAGGTCTCTGGGACTGACTGCTGTAGATGCGGTGCGCAATTAATCCGAGGGCTGAGGAACACGCGCTACAAAAAAAGGATGGAGACAGGAAGAAAGCACAAATGGGGGATATTACTCACCCCAGTGCTGGAGAAGAACGAGCTGGAAGGGTCACTTGAGCCATCCAAAAGGTCATCAGTGTCCAGCTACAGACAGACATACCCAGGATAGGACAGGCAGAAATCACCACAGCACAAAGACAGACATGTGAAAGCGAAAGGGAGCAGATGCATAAAGGGCAAATAGGCAGACAAAGAAGGAAAAGCAAGGGAAGAGCAAAGTGAGGACAGTGCACCAATCAACCAGAACAAAATACAGGCATAACCAGGTTAAAAGGCCAAGCAAATAGGAAAGAAAACAGGAGTCAAAAGACAGGAAAATTACATTAGTGTGTTATATATGTGAATTAACCGAAGAGGAAAAAAATCAGGAGTGAAAACAAGAGGAGCAGTTATGTTTTAAAGAAAAGATCAATAAGCTGGACAACCGGTTTAGGGGCAGAAATGTAAAAATAACCCGGAGAGGATTAGGAAGTTCAGTGTGTTCAGTGTTTTTCTGTGATGTATCTGGGTTACACGTTCAAAGTGGGATTTCTGCCTTGCCCATCAGTGAAGCTTGCAAAAATCTGATTTTTTTTCTTTCCGTACTCACTTGTGTTTCTGATCCATGAAGAAAATCATTGAGTGCTTGTGGGTCACTGTACAACAAGAAAGATGTTATTCAGCTTGGTTTATGCATAACCAATATACAAACGTGAATATACAAAATTAAGTGCAAGTTAACTATCATTTTTGGTGCAACAGAGTGAACTTACCAAATTACATCTAGCAAGCACCTGCCATCTTCATCATCCATGTCAACTGTTTTTTTTATATATATATAAAAATGCAGAATCATTAGGGCTGAATGCTCACAAACATTACAAATTGGCTAAACATTACAAAGTCAAAAGGAAATACTTCCTAAGTATGTAGGTCATTTAATTTAGTCAATTTATTTGAATTGGACCATGCAGACTAATGACAACAAAGCAGAATAATTAGCAGAAAACAATCATGAAAAGTAAACTGTTTCAAATATTATCCATTTCAATCTAAAGAAAATAAATCACACTGCTGATAAAAATGCTAATAATACTAAAAGCAGACTGCAACGTAAAAGCAAATGCTGCGAGGCAAACCTTGGTTAGTGAGTGGCATGTGTCAAAAAATACAATAAAAAAAGAAACATACAAACAAGTCAGCAAGTTTTTGGCATTATCATTACATACAGGTATATCCAATTTAACAAAGAACGAAGAAATTAATCTGAACCCATAATTAAGCTGCTCTGCTGAAATAAATTCTAAAAAACTGAAACACTATACTGATCGATTCAGGTTCAATACGTATATTTAAATATAAAGCATTCTGATACGTGCACATTTTCACATCCTTTGAAAGCAGTAGATGAACTTTCGCGCACTGTCTGTAAGCGCGAGACAAGTCGAGAGAAAAGCGCGCGCATCACCTCACACCGTCTCACAGACAGAAAACAAACCAAAGAGAACCAAGTATCAGGATTTACAGACTCGCGCGCAACAAATTTCAAGACTTTGGGCGAGTCGCTGTGCTGTTCGCGGTCACAGTCTCGATCTAAACAAATCAAAACCACGAAATGAGGACGAGGTAGGCGGGGACGCCACTAATGTTTGTTGGGGCTAAAACGGTCTCCGCAAAGAGCACTCAGACCATCATTAACAAACATCAGCGAGCACTTCTACTGTCAAAGACTCGTTTTCGCGTATTTTGAGAGCAGCCCGTATCAGAAGAGCTGCACCGGAGACGTGAATGGACACTCTGGACCTGCAGGACACGGCGGTTATTTCTCGCATTTGTAAAGCTGTAATAACTCGCTCGACATTCCCTCTCGTGCACATGCTTTTATCTGCAAACATTGGACAAGTTTCACCGCACAGCACGCATTTAATTCGTCTTTTTGACGAGATTCAGTTAGCTGTGGCTAGCTAGCTTCCTAGCTCTAATATGTGCGTTTACAGACGCAATACGAACAAATCTGACAGTGACTGACTGTAAACACATAGCATTTCTGCCATTAGAACGCATTCACTGAATCCAATGCACACAATTAGTGAATATTTAGTGTTCGCGCTCCAATTTATGCAATTGCGTAGCATATCTTTATCCCTGCTAAATATGAGTTTATGTTGGAATACTCTTGGATCAGGGGTATGTTTGGGAATTCGTTGTAAAATCACCCTGTTCGCCGAGCTGTGCAGCGGGCCGGCTATATGAAGCAGGAGGAGGCGATGTCTGCACGCGAATGTTGCAACGTTGCAGTAGTTATTGAGAATTAAAGAGAAATTGCTACATTGTATCAAACTTACCCGAGACGATAGAGGTGCAGCGCGCGGGGTCTCCAGTACGGCCCTGCACGGGCTCCGCCTCAGGACCCAACACAAGCAGGAAACAGAGGCCCGCCGCGATCGCCTGATTTAATTAGATAAACCACACTGTAGTTGTAGTTATTGCTGCGGCTATACGCATTTGCCCTCTTACATCGACACGATATTATGCAGTATTTGTGTACGGGTTCCCTGTAAAAGTAGGGAAATATTGCGCTTCATTAAAGTGAATAACATTGTCTGGTTTCGCGGTTGTAAACGTAGGATACATCGTCCAATAACAATAGTTTAACCTTGATATGAACAACAATATAGACCAGATAACACATTCTCTAGACATTGATATTTCGATAATTTTATACTTAAGCTAGACTGTATCTTTAGATTTCTTATAATTTAATTGCTCTATCTATTTATATGTATATATCTATCTATCTATATATCATATATATGTATATGTGTGTGTGTAAACAAGCAGTTGTATGACTGAAGAAAACTGAAGAAAAAAAAAACCTGAAGTTTTTAGGTGTATATCCATATTATTTTAATTTAAAAATAAATCCCATTCAGGTATCTGCTCGAGTTATGGTAAGAAGGAAAACATAATAATTGGTGGGATTTAAAAGAACACATTATTTAACTAATTGCATAAAGTTTGTGATCATCCTCTCTAAGAAGAACCTTTTCCCACAGTAGTGAGATGCCACTAAAGTTGGACTCTCTCCACAATAACAAACAGGCGGTTGTCTCTACAGCTTCACCTTGGGTCCAGATGTTTTTATGACAAAGGAGTCTGTTTTGATGAAACACAGGGGCCTGTGATTGGCCCTCTTGGATAAACATCACAAATAAGGGGTGGTGCATTACAGTGGAGGATTGGCTTATTTGTGATAAAGGCTAAACTTAACCATTTGCCCCCTCACATAAAATCATTTTTGATGAAGTATGTATAAGAGGCGTGGTCTTCCCTCTTGTTTACCGCCATTGATTGGTCGCATTTGAAGTTGTGCATGAATGCTGATTATAGCTAGGGTGTGGCTTGGACCTTCACGATCTGCTGCTTTAAAATCATCCAAGCGTGACAGAAACATAGCAGTGAATAGATTTTCATCCGTCACCACCCACCCACTCCTTCCTCTTTGTCTCCTTTTAACTGCGCATGTCCTCCAGTCAACAGAGACGTCTTCCCTCCTTCAGCCATGCCATAATCTATTGGAGCAGTTATAAACTCATTCATTCTCATGGTATTGCGGGAGATTAACCTATCCGCAAGCCTTCATTATTCAAGGTTCTAGAAATGAACTACACTAGCAATGTTGTCAGTCTCCAGCCGAGGACGCCGATGCATTATTTTAAGACCATCAGCCCCCCATCTCAACCTTAAATGGAGTGATCACGAATGAAAAGGCAAATTACTTTTCAGAATTACGTGATATCTTGGTAATCTTTTTCTTTCTCTGAATGGAGATGCTCTTGTAGGTTGCTGTTCTTTTCTCCAAATTGTGATGCCTTCGTTGTTTATTTAAAATTTCTAAATTGTACATAGATACAATGTTAGCAGAGAAATAAAAGATAATAATCATTATAATAATGGGCATCACAAACATAACTTAATTTGATTTAAATTGTGTTTCAATTTGTACATACAAAGTATGCATATGTGTGAAATATTTCAAGAACTTGATGTTGAATTCTGTAATTTATTCTGTGATATATATATAAAATTAATACTTAAGGACATCATATTTGAAAAACGAAGATTCTTAAATAAAGTATACCTTCAGTATATGTTTCTTTGTCCCGGTAAATATTATAAACTGCAGTACTTTCATCTAATTTCACACACCTAAAATGCCGTTTATTTTAGTTTCCATGGTAACACCAACATTCTTTACGACAGCGTACTGCCGTGTTCTGCCAGACCGGTGTCGTAGCTTTTTGCAGAATCACCATGGCGTCTGTGTTGAAGGAGACCACGGGATTATATGAGACGCTGAAAGCCGAGTGGAACAAGAAGAATCCAAATCTTAATAAATGTGGTGAGATCCTGAGCAAGCTAAAGGTAGGATCGTTGATATATAACAGCAATAATACTCCTAAAGTACAGAAGTAATCCGTAGTGTTACGCTGATGAGCAGTTAGCAAAGCTGCTATCCTGAACTGTCCAGTGATGACTTTTTAACAACAAACTATTTTTTGTGTGTGTGTTTGATCTATATATATCTTCTGATTTTTAGTGATTTGAGTGGATTTGGGTTTATTCACCGCCAGGGTAGCAAGTTAGCTAGTATACATTATTTTTTTATATGAAATGATAGCGTCCGTTGATTTAATTGATATTCATTCACCGATTCAAAGGTTTTTTTTTCTTCTACAAAAATTCTGTTTAACTGCATACTTGTATTTAATACTTTAGTTACTATTAAGATAAATACACATATATTAACTGACAGTTTTCAGGAACCGATTGATATTAAATATCATATATTACTAATCTTTCATGTCTCATTTAAATTCGTCACATTGTGTTGTGGTCATTATTATTATTATTTAGATATCCCTGTTGGAGTTGAACTTTCTACCAACTACTGGGACCAAACTCACCAAACAGCAGCTTATCCTTGCCAGTGAGTATTTATGGCAGCATTTTAATTTGTTTTCTTTTAAATCTGAAATAAGTATTTTTATATTTTAATTTTTATTATTATCAATATTTAATTGTTAATTGTAGGAGATGTTCTGGAGATTGGAGCACTATGGAGCATTCTGAAGAAAGACATCCCGTCCTTTGAACGCTACATGGCTCAGCTGAAGTGTTATTACTTTGATTACAAGTAATTACTTTTGTTGGTCTTGCATCTTCTGTTTACTTGCTATCACTCCATATTATTTCCTTAATATGTGCTAACAATAGGTGAGCTGAAATCACATAAAGCGTTACACAATATACCTTTTCAACATGTTTTACCCTGAGTTTTTTTGCTAGCGTTTTCTTTGCCCCTGTTAAAGTCTGGTCTCTTGTTAAATGTCACAGGGATGAGTTGCCCGAGTCATCGTACAGGCATCAGTTGCTGGGACTCAACTTGCTCTTCCTGCTCTCTCAGAACAGAGTGTCTGAGTTCCACACAGAGCTGGAGAGACTGAGCGCAAAAGTCATCCAGACAAATACCTACATCAAACATCCAGTTTCATTAGAACAGGTGTGGGACACTTTTTCTTTTTCCCCTCTCTTGCTACTTATATTAAATACATATGGCACTGTCTGTTTTTTTCCCTCCTAACTTTTTGTTTCTTAATTTCAGTATCTGATGGAGGGCAGTTACAACAAGGTCTTTCTTGCCAAAGGAAATATTCCTGCTGAGAGCTACACCTTCTTCATTGACATTCTTCTGGATACTATTCGGTAGGGGTTGTTTGTAGTCTTACGGACTAATTGTAAATGTTAAACTGTTATTAAAATGTTGTTGTTGTTTTTGTTTGTAGAGATGAGATTGCAGGTTGCATAGAAAAAGCGTATGAACAAATTCAATTCAATGAGGCCACACGGGTGCTTTTCTTTTCTTCTCCAAAAAAGATGACAGAATATGCGAAGAAAGTAAGTGTTCGTTGTGTTTGTCAAATAATTTCACTAGGCCTGTCACAATCATGAATTTTGAGGTTAACTGTCATACACATATTTGCAATTGATTCTAATCTTATTCTGTTTTCTTTATGTCACATGCAAGTCTGTGTAATTTTTATTATTTGGAATCAAATGTAATATAATAATAAAAGTGCTAAAAAATAAAAATAAAAGTAGGCCCAATTAATTTACATTTAAATAAAGATAAAAAATTTTACTAACTCTCTGGCCATCTAAGATCTAGATGAGTTTGTTTGTTCATCAGAAAAGATTTGGAGAATTTTAGCATTACATCACTTGCTCACCAATGGATCCTTGGCAGTGAATGGGTGCCGTCTGAATGTCCAAACAGTCCAAACAGCTGATAAAAACATCACGACAGTCCAAGTAATCTACACATCAATCAATTCATGCCTTATAAATAAAAAATGTTTGTAAGAAACAAAGCCTTAAGATGTTTTTAACTTCAAACTAGTTGTTTCTGGCTAAAATATGAGTCCTCTATAACTTCACTACCTCCAAATGTTGTCTTGTCTGAATCTGGAGAGAACTATGCGCAGATCAAGCACCGTTAACAAGTGAAAACAGTCCAAAACCATGTGGTTTGGCAAGAAAAAAAATGTGAAAAGTTAAAATTCCTCAAACTTGTTCCTGGAATAAGATGTTTTTCACTGTACAGTATGTTAATGGATAAAACTAGAGTTGTGTGGATTGTGATGTTTTTATAAGCTGTTTGGTCTCTCATTCTGACGGCACCCATTCACTGCAGAGGATCCATTGGTGAGTAAAAGATGTCATGATAAATTTCCCCAAATCTGTTCCCATGAAGAAACAAACTGATCTACATCTTGTATGGCCTGAGGGCAAGTACACATTATTCCTTTATTGGATAGATCCTAATATGTTCATGGTTTGTCTTGTGCTCTGCAGAGAGGCTGGACTCAGAGTCCTGATGGATACTATTCATTCAGTACCCAGCATCAAAAGACAGAGGAAGTGTCCATCCCCTCCACAGAACTGGCCCAACAAGTCATCGAATATGCACGGCAGCTGGAAATGATTGTGTAGTGTGGATATAACAGAGTTTAGACACATGTATACAGGAAGGTTCACATTTGTTTGTCCAAATATACAATAAAACCATTTTACAGTGGCCATATATCTGTACAGGACACAGGATGACACTGCTGCCAATAATAACTCTCAGAGGACGAGACCAGAACTCTTTAGCTTACGTTATCAATATCTACCTGTTTGATTCTCTGCTGGGTGTGTCAACCCTCCTGCATTACTGATGACCTTCTAATAACTGCGTCTCAATTTGTTTTCTAAATAAACATTTAATATGTCTTATTTTGAATATTCACATGTTGTTCCTCTCAACAAGGTTTGTTTTTATCAAGAGCGAGTTTGTGTAAAAATGTGAAGAAAATCGGCCTGGCTGGCATTGATGCTTCTG
Organism: Carassius gibelio; assembly: GCF_023724105.1. Lineage (NCBI taxonomy): Eukaryota > Metazoa > Chordata > Actinopteri > Cypriniformes > Cyprinidae > Carassius > Carassius gibelio. The sequence continues at coordinate 22,555,939 of NC_068388.1, read as the reverse complement.
ATGAATAAAGCGTTTTTCTGACTCTTTTATAAAATGTTTTTTGAAATACTGTACAAGTAACATGTTACTTATATTGTGTTAGACGCAGGAACTACGATGAAACTTTGTCTTTTTGTCTCAAATGCAAAAAAGTGAGGTAAGTAGTCCATTTGTGTTCTAAACTGATAAAATATTGTTTTAACTTTCTAACAGAAGGATGTCAACAAATGAAGTGGATGCTTTAGAGTGGCTCATACTAAAGTCTTTCTGATCTGGCTAGATAACAAAGTTTAAGTCACAGTTGAATTAAGATTCATATTTACGCATGTTTGACTCCCCATCCTCTAAAGGCAGGTCAGCATTCAAACAGTGTTTGCTGTACATATGCCAGTGTCCCTCATGATGTACTTTTCTTCTTTTTTTTCATTTCATAGTTGTTGTTTTTTATTTGATCAGGAGTTTGCATATGCACTTTTTTTTTTTTCTTCTTCTTATTTTTCATGGACTTTTGGTGCATGGAGGACTATGGTGACTATATTGGCCGATAGATAGTTCTTAACATGGTTTGGATTTAAAGCTGGGGGTCATCTTATATCAGCAAATGCACCACCCTCTTACAAAAAGAATCGTCACTGGTATCATTGAATATCAAGTGGTTGGTTTAATTCTTTGTAGTCTTGCCTTTGTTTAGCCCTTCGTTCTGCTTTACCACTACAGGTGAGAGAGGAACTTGTAATGTCATCATCCAGTTTATATCCTGCATTTGAGGGCAGAGCAGAGGGATTTCTGAATGGTTTTGGTGTCAGATATCTGGGGCCTAAACATATGTGAGCTTTCATTCTCTTCTGTGCAAGGTTGACCTCTAGTTGGGAAGCTTCTTTTGACAATACAGATGAGCCTCTTGTTTTATAAAGATTCATTCAGTTCTATAAAAGAAAACCAATAGAAGTTTAATAAAAAAATTAAAAAAAAACATGTCCAAGTTATATTTAACCCAATGAATCTAAAGAAAGAGCATAAAGGAAATTAAGTCTATTTTTAGGAACCCTAGGATTTGTAATGCGGCATTATTAAGGAAAAAAGCACCAGGCCCAGATTGTGTTACACCAGCCTGTCTGAAATCCTGTGCTGACCAGCTGGCCTCCATCTTCACACAGATTTTCAACAGATCGCTGGAGCTGTGTGAAGTCCCTTCATGCCTCAAACGTCCCACCATCATCCCCATCCCTAAGAAACCCAAAATTACAGGAATAAATGACTACAGGCCTGTGGCTCTAACGTCTGTAGTCATGAAGTCATTTGAGAAACTGGTGCTGGCCCACCTGAAGGACATCACTGGGCCCTTGCTGGATCCTCTTCAGTTTGCCTACAGAGCAAACAGGTCTGTGGACGATGCAGTAAACATTGGACTGCATTATGTTCTGCAACACCTAGACAGACCGGGGACTTATGTGAGGATCCTGTTTGTGGACTTCAGCTCGGCCTTCAACACGATCATCCCAAACCTCCTCCTGCCCAAACTAAATCAGCTCTCCATGCCCACCTCCGTCTGTCAGTGGATCAACAGCTTCCTGACAGACAGGCAGCAGCTAGTGAGGCTGGGAAAATACACATCCAGCACCCGTACAATCAGCACCGGAGCTCCCCAGGGCTGTGTTCTCTCCCCACTGCTCTTCTCCCTGTACACCAACGATTGCACATCTAAGGACCCCTCTGTCAAGCTCCTGAAGTTTGCAGACGACACCACACTCATCGGCCTCATTCAGGACGGTGACGAGTCTTCTTACAGACAGGAAGTAAAAGAGCTGGCTGTCTGGTGCAGTCTCAACAACCTGGAGCTTAACAGGCTCAAAACAGTGGAGATGATCGTGGACTTCAGGAGAGACCCCCCTGCACTCCCCCCACTCACCATCATGAACAGCACTGTGACTGCAGTGGAGTCATTCAGGTTCCTGGGAACCACCATCTCTCAGGACCTGAAGTGGGACATTCACATTGACTCCATTGTGAAAAAGGCCCAGCAGAGGTTGTACTTCCTTCGCCAGCTGAGGAAGTTTAACCTGCCACAGGAGCTGCTGAAACAGTTCTACTCCACCATCATTGAATCCATCCTCTGCACTTCAGTAACTGTCTGGTTCAGCTCAGCTTCTAAATCTGACCTCAGAAGACTACAGAGAGTAGTCCGGACTGCTGAGCGAATCATCGGTTCAACTCTCCCATCTATTCAAGAACTGTACTTATCCAGAGTGAGAAAAAGGGCTGTCAAAATCACTCTGGACCCCTCACATCCAGCACACTTCCTCTTTGAACTGTTGCCATCTGGTCGACGCTACAGAGCACTGAGCACTAGAACGACCAGACACAGGACCAGTTTCTTCCCTCAGGCAATCCATCTTATGAACAGCTGATAATAACGGCGAACACACTACACTTTATATTTATATACACACACACTTTATTTATCTAACACACATACTTGGTATACACTTAAATTTTGCACACAATATATATGTACATACATAACTTCACTTTGTAATATACCTGCCTACAATTGTCATTTGTATATTGTCATTCACTGTCTACATATTTGTATTTTTTATTCTTTTATTATGTGTTTTATGTTCTGTCGCTGTCATTCTGTTGTACTGTGGAGCTTCTGTCACGAAAACAAATTCCTCGTATGTGTAAACATACCTGGCAATAAAGCTCATTCTGATTCTGATTCTGATTCTGATTATTGTTACAACAGTTGAGCAAAATGAATACACCCATATTCAAGTTAATTGAAATTGTGCATTTTGCATTACATTTAATAACACGGGCACACTACAAAAAATAAAGATAATCTGAGGAAAGTTTATATTTTCTTTTATGTATCCTTGTATGCCCTTATTTTCACCCTTTTTGAGTTTGCTGAAGTGTGTCCTGTTTTCTTTCACTTCAGCTGGCTTTAAGTGGAGCTGGTACCCATGCTGGTGTCTTTTTGGTTGTAGCTGCAATTTCTCTCTGCTTTTCAGGTACAATGTGTGCTGTCTAATAAAAGATCTGCCCTTGTTAGCACAGACTTTAACCTTTCCACTCTTGGATCCTGTTGAGGGCCCTTCCTCTGTAAAGTTTTAATTTAACAGTGTGTTATTGTGAATACAGCAGCACAACATGTTGGAAATACACCAGTCAACGTGTTAGTATGTTCATTATTTCAGACAGATTTAAGTGTTATAGGAGAAAAGTCAAAAGTCTTTTCCATTTTAAATATTAATATTAATATTATTATTATTATGTATTATTTGCTTTACTGTACTAGACAGTGTTCATAATATACTGTCTCTGAGTGCTTCAGCTTGACTCAATATGCTTGAGTTTTTGATGATCTGAGAGATCACAGTAAATCTATTTAACGTGTGTGTGTGCAAAACAAGTGTGAGAGTTAGTTTCTCAGAAGTCCTGGCTACTTAGAAAATGATTTGAAATTCTTAGAAACTTACCTGGAGGACATACTGAACCCCTCAATTGGACAAATATGCATTAGGATTGAATGAGATAAAAGCATCCGCATTTAATGAAGGTATAAATGTTGAGATTGGGTGTTTCCTCTTTGTGGCACTCTGGAGTCAACTTGGATGACTTTATGACTGTAACCTTTTCTTTCAAGGAAAAAAAAAATCTTCAAAGTACTTTTATCTCATACCTTTACTTTACTAAAAGGCAAAATTGCCAAAACAGTAGGCAATTGAATATTCCTTAGATTTTTGTTCATCAGGAAAATAAAATATCAATTCACCTTTTTTATAATTGTCAATAAAGGTTTTTTGATTAATTTTATTTATTTATTTATTTATTTATTTATTTATTGGGTATATATGTATTTAATTAGAAGGAAAACATACATTTAACATGAATAATACTGATACATGTACAGTATATGTATTATTAATACATTTAAAATTATTAAGTTCGCGCGCAAACATTCATTAGACAACTGATGATATTTGACAAAATAATTTTAAAATGGCAAACTATTTAAGCACTACCGTGCTGTAACTTCGTGTACTTTATCCAGTTGGTACGGGAGCGAGACTGATTATTTGAGTAAGAAAGGCTCGTCGCTGGCGTGGCTGTTTATCAATGGTGGGCTATCAGTGAACATGAATGGGGAGTTGGAGATGAATGGAGACTGGCTGCTGCGAATTCTGTCATGGCGTATGGAACTGAATGGGAGCTGTCCAAGGTACTGAGGCGTTATCCATCGCTGATCAACACTAGATCAACCGAGTTTGCACACTTATCACTGTGTTACCGTTTATTGATCATTTGCGATCTCTCTCTAACATTAAAAGCCACTCTCTTTTCAAATTTGACACTGGTGGCTGCTTATGCGCATGGCCATTCATAGAAGCAAATCGCTTGTCCACAAAACTGGACCGATGCGGTCAGGGACACCGTGTCCATCCACGAGTGTGTTTAATGTGAGTGTGCACCGAACTGCTGTACTAGACAGGTAGAAAGAGAGAGAGAGAATCAGGGAGGGAGTGAGTGAAAGAGAGGAAGGGAGGGAGGGAGCGAGAGAGGGAGGGAGGACGATGATGATGATGCTGCCGGTGGAAAATGGCTGCTGCATCCTCGAGCCCATCCAAAACCATATGAAGGTGGACAGAGAAAGACGAGAATATGAGAGCAGCGAACACAAGGACTGAGTGAAAGAGAGACCGTGGTCGTGCGTATGTGAGCGAGAGTGTGAGAACGCGCGCGCGTTTGTGCGTGCGTGTGTGTGTGTGTATGATTGTGAGAACGCGCCCGCGCGCGCGAGTGTGTGTGTGTGTTCGGTAAGAAGGGGAATAAAAAAGACGAGAGACCGGGGGGCAGCCAGCTCGAAGCGGCGGGCAACACCAAGCCATGGAGGGCGAGTAAGTCCATGCATTTTTTATTTGAGCAGAGCAGATTGATTTGCAGCACCTCTAATGGACTGTAAAATGCTCACACCAGATCATCTGATGTTAGATTTTCATAAACACTATTACGCAGCTATAGCTATCAACACTGTACACCATATTCTCCATTTACATCCAACGTTTGATTAATAACGCTAGTGAATGGGCCTCAGCTGAAGTGCACTATATAAAACGCCTTCAGTGCGCGTGAAAGACGAACAGGGCGCAGTAAGAGACGGCTTTTTTGTATGAGGATGATGTGTGTGGAGGCTCCACGTATAACCACCAAATGCATCCGTGAATTATAAAACATGTCGTTCCAAATCGGCCAAATGTGGCGAGTTTTCTGGCGTCGTTCACACCGGCGGGATGGAGGCGGAGAGGGATGCTTTTATCAACGCGTCTCGAGTTTCATTATGATTTTTAAAGCCAAACTTTATGAATGAAATGTGATTTTTCTCTCTCACCCCCCTCCTCCTCTTCCTCTTCATGTCTCCCCCTCCCCCCAGCGCTTCTCTTCTTCTTCTTCTTCTTCTCCTCCATATCCTCCTTTCACCCACTCATCTGCCGTGCTGTAGAATATATGTGGTTTTATTCATTCATAAAACAGCGGGATGAACGAATGAGTGCGCGTGAACGTGTGTCGATCGGACGATATGGTGGTGCAATGGCTTATAATAACTGATGCCGTTTAATAACACAAACGGGGCTCTGAATCAAAATGGATGTGATTTCATAGCGTTTATTGTAATGGAGCTTGTCGGACTGGAAACCGCTGTGAGGGCCTTGTATGGCGAATTGGCGCGTTCATTGATACATCTAACTCTTCATCTCCCAGCCTCTCCCTCATCATCTCCACACGTTTCATTCCCCTCAGGCCATTCATTTATTTACGATTTCTTTCTCTGTGCTAATCCCTCATATTAACACATGGAGCCATTATGTCCTCTTTTGTTTTATATCGGAAACGCGGAACGACTATATTAAAGACTTTTCTACAGAAATGAGCGATGGCTGTGAACGCTTGTTCCGTGCGCGCGCTGAAAGTGTGATTAGATTTTCCTCGCCCACGTGACCGTCCATTAAAAAAATCGCGCTGTTTCCTCTCATTGTTATAATCGTGCTTCGACTGTTTATGCATTCTGAACCTGTAGCTTAGTGAATACAGAAAGCACACGTGACGTTGTGATTTAAGATTATTCCATCAATCTAACACAAACCGGTGCTTGCAACCACGCCACACCATCTCGTCTCAAGAAATCAATCCAAATTCTCCTATAACCCCGTCCCTTGTTAAAACATGTAGTACTTATAGTAGCCTACATAATATTAAATGGCGATTTTTTTAAATAATAATAAAAATAATAATAATACCACGCATACAATGTCCCTGACAGAACCCTAAAATGGGCATCCAAACAAATCACACCTGTCTCTGTCACAGCAAAACTATTCTGGTGAGCGGCCCTCCTTTATTTAGCGAATCAGAAACGTTCTCAGCCTGTCAGTCTTCTGCAAATTTAGGCTTTCTGGGGGCGGGGCTTTAGAAAAGGGGCGTGTCAAATCCATTAGCTAAGGGTGAATTCCAAACGGAAGTGAGCATCCCTATGCCCTTCTCCCTTCGAAGAGCAGAGCCAGTGAAGTGTGTTCTGGCATTACTGTCTCATATAAGTGTTTGGAAGTCCCTTGGCGAAGGAAATGACTGACTACATGCGTGCAGCATTCAGCACTCCATCAGTTGTTGAAAATAAATATTTCTTCTTATTCTTCTTATTTTATTCAAATATTGTTTAATATTATGTTGCTTAAACTTGCGTACACTACCGTCTTAAATCATATTACTAACAAAAATATTTTGTAATTAGTCTATTCTACTTGCGTTTGTATGTGAAGTGGAAGTCAACCCCAAATTTGCTTGAAAAAGCATGGCAAGATCTATTAACCGGAGATCACATGAAAACGTAAAATCCCTGCCGTGAAGTAACCATCGCATGTTCCCTTCGCTAACAGACTTCTGGAAGGTACTCAGGTGCTCACTTACATGGTGTCCCCTTCCCAAAGTGCAAAAGAGCTGTTTGGAATTCACCTTAAACCTGGTGAATGCTGTCAAAAGGGGTGAAATAGGTCGTATCTTTAACATCAGCATAAAAATGAACCACATTTACTGCATGCTAAATGTATGTTACGGGCATTATTGTAGACCGCCCTTAAGTACACTTTGATTTAAATTACTTAGTAATATTGTATCAAATAATAATAACTTGCTCCACCTCTGAAATGACTCTTCATTTGGACTAACAACATCATCATCATGGCGTGGGCAGGGAAAAGAAAAACATGTTTCATCCTCTCCCCTCATCACGTGCCTGCTGCTATTGCTGTGATCATCACATAAACCATAATGTAGCAAAAGTCTGTGAGGTGCGTTGCCTCCCAAAACCCTGATCTACAGACAAACCTGGTTGCAGTTGGCTTGAACTGGCTGGCTTCATGTTTTCAACATTGAAAAGAAAGAAAGATTGTAGAAGGCATTTCACTAAGTACTTCCAAAATGTATTTACATTTTAATGCATGTTCTCTGATGTGGCCGGTTCATCAGTGCATGCTATTTCTATTAATAAAATGTTTTACATTTTTTACAGATGTAATGTAATTGCTCAGTGTCTGAAACATCCTTTCTTTTTTATGATGCCCAACCACATTAACGTCCACTTTTCATGATCTAATAAACTCCAAATGGATAAAATGCAATGTCCCACCTTACCTTTATTCTCACTGAATATTCAGTTTCACATTTGGAAATATGTCTAGAAAGATTACAGAAGCAAAATGGTTTATGAACGTCATCATTTCAGTGGACGTTGCAGAGCAAGTAATAACGCTTCACAGTGTATCTTTGTCTTTTCTCTATCAGTTGTCAGTTTCCTTCATTTTAATATTTTATACTGATGGTTGTATTTTCTTCCTCAGTTGCCTTTGTCTCAAAGTCTGTGTTTGTGTGTGTGGGTGTGTGTGTTTGCGCTCAGCTGGATAGTGCACTGACTACTTTCACTTCCCTGACAGTGTGCGTGTCCGAGCCGTGGTGATGACACGTGATGATTCTAGCGGTGGCTGGGTGCCCCTTGGAGGCGGCGGCCTCAGTCACGTGGTCATATGTAAGGGGCGGAGCTCTGAAGGTTGTGGACGGAGACAGTACGTCATACGTGGAGAACGGCTACGCGATCGAGCAGTGAGTGTGTGCGTGTGTGTTCATGCCTGTCTTTGAGTGCACTGATGATCCCTCAGCCTGATAGTCCTGGTAGTTGTGGTAATTTGGTAGTTGCCCTCATGAGTGGCCCGCGAGTGACCCGCCTCTCTGTTTTTAATGCAGCCTGTGCTGGAATGCGCCATTCAAAAGGGTCTGGTCTACAACAAGGTGAACCCCATCTTCCATCACTGGCGTGTGGAGGAGAGGAAGTTTGGTCTGACCTTCCAGAGCCCAGCTGACGCCATCTCCTTCGAGAGGGGGCTTCAAAGTGTCCTTGAGAAGCTGGACAGAGGTACAGAAACAGCAAAAGATAGTGAACAGGAAGCTTGAGTGAAAGAGCTTTAAAGCCAAGTAACTCTGTTGTACCAGTACAGTGAAGTAGATGATACCATGCAAGGGTATTCTATTTTCTTTCTTGAAATGTATTCATGTTAAACCAGAATCTATTTTTTTTCTTCTGCAGGATCTGACTCGCCATCCTCCTCGACACCTGAAGAGGGCGACACTGAGGATGACGGTCAAGCAGTGAGTGTTTTTATCACGACAAAGTGCTTCAAAGTATCTGGTTCATCATCTCTGTGTCTGTTTGAGAATTACTTTGTGCATAGATACTCATGAAGTCGTGACAGACATTGAAGTCAATAAATCTAAATTGACTGTATTTATTTTCCTATGTGTTTCTGGTCGTATTGTGCATGATTCACCAGTGCATGTCATTCCAAATAAAATTGTCTTTGTAATCATCAAATTGAATCAAAATGTAATAACTTGCTTTGCCGTTTCCTGGCTAAAATCTTGACAATAATTTCATTTATTTATCTGAATACTTTTCAAATGAAGTCAAAGCTGAATTAGTGAATGACTCATTCATAAAACAAAACATCCAAACTACACCTTTACACCTTCTATTCTCCAAATTGTTGCATGAGCATGATGTGGTTCTGCATGTTTGATGACTTGCAGTCTGTCTCAGTCTCATACAGGGAGTGAGTCGTCATCCAACAGCAGAAAAGAGATGCTGCCCAAACCCATTACCATTGTGACCAGTGAGTCCTCCTCCACCTGTTATGTGCACTCCACAGAGGAGTTTGCGTATGGGGCAGGGCACGCTGTCACGACGCAGACCCCGGCCCAGGTATAAGATTCACTTTGCTTGAAAGTTGATTCCAGTGAGCTGATGCTGGTCTGTCGGTTAATGCCATGTCTATGTGACCAAAAACGGAAAAATCTTTAAAAAATCATACTTTTTAATATTCATGTGGTTTTTAATTTTTTTTCTTCTTCATACAATTTAGAAAAAATGGTGTAGATTAATGATAAAAATGTCATGTGGTGCAACCATCAATGTAAAGTAATAAAATGTGAATATATATGAATGTATTCATCTTAATAATTATGTACAAAAAGCTTTTAAATGAGAATATAAGTTTATTATAATTATTATTATTATTTTTTTTACAAATACCATATATTTTTCATATTAATACAAAAATAAAATTTGTTGGTTGTCGCACCTAGGCAGTATTTGGTAATGTGATATATGACGATAATGAACATGCACAATATTGTTATCAGGGGCACTTCAAAATACTGTGAATAATTATTTATTACTAATTATAAAAATTTTTTTTAATGTATTTTAAGAATACTTTTCCCATCAACTGGTCACAGTGCACAACACTGCTGCGCGCTCTCGTGTAAACAAGCATGAATGAGAAGCGCACATTCACTCTCTGACAGCAGGTGGCACTGAACAGCAGAAATGCAGCCATAACCCTGGAAACCAAAGCAGCTGCACAGCTACTTTATGAATGATTTAAACAGCCATACAGATATTCACTATGGTGCTCATCACAGCACCAAATACTTAAATGAAAATACTTTCTTAGATTTGAATCTGGACTACAACATGCCCTAGATATTGTTTGAAAATGTTTTGATTCTTTATTGTTCAGTCACACTTTACATTAAGGCCCCATTAATGTCAATGAAAAAATCCTCTAAACAATTATCTTGGTTAATTTCTATATTTAATAACTCGTTATTTAATTAACTCCAGTTAACATGAATTTAACAAAGATTAATAACTTCTGTAGCAAATGTAGCTATTGCTCATTGTTAATGTTAGTACATTAACGTGAACTAATGAGATATTATTGTAAAAAGGGTTAGCTACTGGTCTTTATAATTATTTTGCACTTAAATCTGTGTGAAGTTATTTACTTTATACATTGTTTTTTGTATTGCTTAGTTGTATTTAAATTAAGAGTTTCTTTTTGTTATAAGAAACAATTAATTAACCCTGTTATACTTTATTATGACAACACTATTTTGCAACTAAATGTCAATATTTTGATAATACCAAATACAGTGATAAAGGCATTTGCAATTAAAAAATCTGATACAGTCACATGCCTACTCACGCGGCATGACATTTTACAAGCATGACAACCAACCAAAAGGTTGATTTTTTAAATTGTTGGACAAAATACATTTTTTATATAAGCAAATATTAAGAATTTCATCTTTTAATGAGGCTTTTTTGCTTCGTAATGAGCCTTTTTTTTATTTTTGCTTGACTATCTCCCCAAAAAATATCAAAATGAATTTTAATTCAGAAATGGAAAACATGTTCATCAGAGAAATGGTGTATTTGATTCACCGTACACTCTCAGACAAAAAAGGTAAAAAGCTGTCACTGATGCGGTACCATTTCACAAGGTACTAATGTGTACAATTTAGGTACTAATACACACCTTTAAGCTACTAACATGCCCCTTCCTGTAGATCAAACAGTAGAGCACGGTGCTGGCAATGCCAAGCTCATAGGTTTGATTTACCAGGGAAGACAAGGTCTGAATAAAATGTGTACTTTGAATGAAATGGAGGTCATTTTGGATAACAGTGTATGTTAAATGTATAAAAAAGGCATTTTATTGTATTTTTGAATAAATTAATAGTTCCGTCATGTCACTGCCTCTCCAGCATTATATTCAACCCGCTCTTTTTTCACCACAGATCCACACCCGACCTGCCCAGCACCAGCTCACCCAAGTCTCCGCTGTTTTGAATCCTCCGGCACCCCCTCCTCCTCCTCCGGCTCCCCCGACCCCCCCCATAGTGCCCCCCGCCTCCCCCCTCTCTCCGCTCTCGCCCACCATCTCCCTGCTGGAGGAAGGGGACCTCCACAGCCTCGACCCCTGCAAGGACCTGTGGGGTACACGCGGCTACGAGGACTACCGCCGCGCCGGTGCTACACGGACCAAGGTGGGCGGGCTGACGGGGGGCGTGGTGGTGAGCAGCAGTCAGGACAAATCAGAGCTCTGCGTGGTGCGCTTTGAGAAGGAACTGGCCGGTGTGGGCACCACAGGCTGCGAGGTCACCGTCATGCTGGACACCAAAGGCTCTCAGCTCAACTCTTCGCCCACCTGCATACCCAACGCCGTGCCGGGAGTACCGTCGGCCAGTGGCTCCCCGGAGGAGACGGGTAAAGGCTCGCCCTCACCCTGCTGCATCCACACCTCGCTCGCCACGCCCCGCTCTCGGACTCGCAAGCGAGGGGGCAGTGGAGGGGAAGCCATCTCGCCCGACGACGACAGCTCTTGCCCGCAGGGCTCCTCCTCCTGCTCGTCACGCTGTGTGTACTGCCGCTCCGTCTTCAGCGCCTCCGACAACGGACGAGGCCGCTGCCGGGATGCTCCCGATCCGGCGCTACACTGCCTGCGCCAGTGGACGTGTGTGTGGTGCGCAGAGAGCCTGCTCTACCACTGCATGTCGGACTCCGAGGGCGAGTTCTGGGAGCCGTGCTCGTGCGAGGACTCGATGGGCAGGCGGCCGCACCCGTTGTGCTGCGCCCGCTGGATGGCACTGTTGACGCTGTCTCTTTTCGTGCCCTGCATGTGCTGCTACCTGCCCCTGCGCGCATGCCTGCGCTGTGGGGAGAGATGTGGCTGCTGCGGAGGAAAGCACAAGGCCGTGCGATGAGGCCTGACCGGGGGGAGGGCGTGTGGGTGGGGCTCATCGTGACGGGACAGGAGCACAAAAACGTTGTCGTCATTCGAGGATCATTCGAAGATCTCCTACATAAACCTTGACGATAACATCCCCTCGCCCTCCTCGAGGCCGTCTGCTGCATTCCGCTCTTCTCTGCTCGGACCCTTCACACCGGTGGAGGGCGCATGGGTTCGGGAAGATCGCTTTCTGATTTGCTGGTCGTTGGGGTCAGGGGTCGTCTCCGGGAAGTGGGGAGTGAATGGGGATCAGTGACGTGTAAACAATTGTTCGTTTTTTTTTCTCTTTGGTTTTATTTATTACATTTAATTTAGGGAGAAAAATTATATGACAAATGTTTATAGCTATGGTTATTGAGTATATTATTTTACTTGAACTATTGAAAGATTTTATTTTTAGTTTTTGCAATTGATTTAATGAATACACTCCCCTTGTACCTCTAAGTTACTAAGTTTTACCTCAATGTCCAGAGGAGAGGAAGGCAGATATTTCGGGGACGGAGTGCTGTGGTGAGGTTTTGTATGTGGTCTTTACAGTAGATTTTTCACACGCGTTCGGCCAGAACATATTTGTGAAGGAGAACATTTTGATGTCGTATCACTTTTTAGTTGTTTGAGAACAGGGAACGTGAACGTCTGATCGAGGGCAGTTTCACCAAAATCACCACTTTCACCACATGCATGTCATTTTTCTGTCAAGATTATAGTTGTATTAGATTTGCCAGCAACCAAGAATGTTATCTATATTTGAAGTATAGACCAAAAAAGTGGAGGGATAATCTAGACATGAATCTGCCGAACATTTGCAAAGCAAATGGGAACCTAGGCCTTGAAAAGTAGTCGAACACACCACCAAAAATACAGTGCAATTGAAGTTAAGGGTAAAAAGCATAGGCTTGTTGTGTGTGACACAACATTTGAACTTTATCTGTCAGTATAGCAACAAGAGAAGTACTGAGTCTTTAACTATAATGAGTAACAATGATCCTCAGGTGTGCTTTTGGGCCGTCGCACCATGTCCTAAACAGAGAAACGCAGTGACAGGATGTTTTGTCTGTTGTTAGCCCCGCCCACAGTGAAATCCCATTGGTCCATCATCTATGACTGTATTAGAGTATATTTTGTTTTCACTGTGGACAGACAAATGACTTGACGCTGAAAACGTTATCGTCTGGCTAACGGACGCAAGAATTTAGACCTGGCATAACGGTTTGGACTTAAAAGTGTTAAAAATATTGCTTTAAATATCTCAAAGCTGCTATTTCAACTCCCTTAAACTTGTCATACCTCGCTGCTAGTAATGAGGAGTTCAGGAATCAGACACAGCCCTGTAGTCAATGTTTGAGTTAGGAAGACGACGCCTCTAAATTATGATATCTATGATGGGGAAGATCTAATGTCCAAACTCTGTATTAACTGCTCATTAGAGTCACTTTAAAAGAAAAGGGTTTTTACTGCTAGATGAACCACTAGACCATTCGATCTACACACATGCATTGTATTTCATTATGCATCTGGACTCCATTTCTGAAGACGTGAAACATCCTCTCTCACTCAGAATATTAGACGTGAATAGAGAAACACAACAAGACCCACAAATAGCACTGGAAAAGAAAACTTTTGTGAGATGAGACCACCCTTGAGGGCCCTAGTCATGCATCCTATTAATAAATGTGCCTTTTGATTTATTTAACCAATAACCTATAATTTCTAAGTAACAACATACCTAAATACTCGTTTTCTTTTTCGGGTTGTTTATTTCTGCCAGTGTGCATATTTTAATATGTATGTGTCTATTAGTTTGAAAAGTAATCAATGGAGAATATTACCTGTTTATATATTTATTGAGATATTTATTCTAATTCTTTATTTATTTATTTTTGGAGACGGGTTTTTATTTTCTGTGCTGTCTTCTCTGACTTTGTGCCAATTTGCTGCTTTGAGGTGTTACATATCGTGGGTTTGTATCATTAATTAAACCCTAACTCTATATTTTAATGAAACGTTTGCACTCTGATTCGTGTTTACATGTGATTACACACTGATACTGGGACTGATACTCATAACCACAATATCAGGAGTATTAAAGCACACGACAGCAATAGTGCATTGTGCTCCATTCAAACATCCAGTCAGAACAGGGCCAATTTCACACAAGGAAACGCATGAGAATTTATAATATTTTATAATAAATAATTTATAATATTTTCATGACAATAATCTTCCCCTTAAAACACAATCATGAAAATTCTGGGTAGACAATATTTTTCAAATTAAAATCAAATGAAATTGAAATCTGTTGATTATTATATTTAACAAACACTACCTACATATTCATGTAATTTAAATTATACAGTTTTATATTACAGTGGTACACATTATAAAAAACATAGAAATGGGATGAGAATGTCTTTAATTGTCATGAAAATAAGGTAAAAATATATTGAAATGCCAGACAATTCCTTACAGTTCTGTTTGATCTACCTGCAATCATAACTGTGACCACTAGGCGGAGCCAACGCATATTCTTTATTGTCCACAAGGGGGCGCCTCAGTCACTGAAATTCAATTCCAGAACCCACCTTAACTCAATTAAAAGCAAGCAGAAGAATTACATACACAGTTTTCACTTTTTTTAAAAAAAATCGTATGGTGACAATCTAAATACAGAAGAGCTGGATGGACAGAAAAGCTCTTAAAGTGTGAGCTCAGGACAGGTGCTGGCTCTTGTGTTTCAGGATCTCTGTTGAGGTGAGCGTCAGACCCAGTGAAGATGATGAGGACCATTTTTCACTGTCAGACTCAGACTTAAAATAAAGAAAAACATTTACTGTGTGGAGTTGATCAGTGATGCTGCAAATCTAGAGCATTACTATTGCTAAGACATGAGAAGATTTAAATATGATTTATTTTAGAAACAAACTGATATTTTAAAATACATATTACAATTGCTATAATAGTAATAATATAATACTTCATATATTTTTATTAATATCTTGAATTATCTTTCATTTATTATTTCCATTTTCCCTTTAATAATTTAGATTTTTTTTTGTCATTTTTATTAGTTGTAATATATATATATATATATATATATATATATATATATATATATATATATATATATATATATATATATATATAGAAGATTATGTCCGATATATATACCTGCCGAGTCATTTTCAAAATCTACTGCCAGCCTAATTTTTGACATGGAAAATAAATGTCAGAAAGAAAGGGCTTTTACTCCACAGCGTTACTGTCCACAGAGCTGACCACCAGCAGCACGGTCTGTGACAAGAAGAGCATCCAAGATCAAGAAAAAGACTTCGCAACATGCTCTACCGGTCGGAAATGTTTTTGAGAGAAGTATCTTGTGCTCAGCAAAGCTGCATTTATTTGATATAAGATAAATGTATTTTTTATATTATAGCAAAATTTACATTTTTTATTTATAGCAGAGTTATTATAGTAAACATTCATTTCCTTTACTTCGAATAAAATAAACTTTAACAGAAATAAAATAAATTATAAAAACCCTAATTTACAACTTATTTTATTATTTAGCTTTTTTGCCAGCAATTTTTTATTATTATTATTTTATTTTTATTTTTTTGCTGAGGTAAAATTCTGCTTTTCATTTAGTTTTAACTTGATGTACTAAGATTTTTTTTATGTAAATAAATAAATAAATATAGACTGCTTCATGTTTTTTTGTGGAAACCATAATACATTTTTTTCAAGCTTCTTTGATGAATAGAAAGTTTATAAAGAACATCGTTTATTTGAAAAAGAAATATCTTTTAATACTTTTGTCTTCACTGTGAATTTTGATTTTGAATGCATATTTTCTGAACAAAAGTATTATTTTCTTTAAAATAAATACATAAACAAGAACTACTTCTTACCCCAAACTTTTATGTACTCTCTATTCTTGTTGGTTTTGAAAACATTATAGTGTTTCAGGGTTAACATTTTAAACTGAAGTTTAAATTTAAATGGAGTAATAAATAAAAATGTTGTCACACATTGAATAAATGGCAGTGTACACATTTGATACATTTTGAATTTTTTTTTAATACATTTCTCAAGATAGCGTTATTTATTTTACAAATATTATGAATTATTATTTCAGAAATATCATTATGTTTTTCAGGGACATGAACTAACCTCATCTTGTCTTTAAAAGTTCAAATCAGATGATATTTTAAGAGACTTATTAACTGTAACATGAGGGTCTGCAATAACTTGTGTATTCAGTGTATTTCTCTGTGAATCTCACAAAGCTTGGATCATATATAATCTTAAAATAATAATAATAATAACAATAATAATAAAAAATAAAATTATGTTTTTCAACATCAAAAATGAACCCTATTTTTAATCCCAAGATTAAGCCATGTGACATTTTTTACATGATTTTCACAATCATCAAAACACATTTTGCACATAGTTTTGTCTTATGTTTTATTTACCCTTCAAACATTTAGGGTCAGTAAAAACAGTAATATTGTGAAATATTATTAAAATTGTAAATGTTTTCTAATTAAATATATTTTCAACTGTAATTTATTCCAGTGATGCAAAGCTGTATTTTCAGCATCATTACTCCAGTCTTCAGTGTCACATGAAATCATCTAATGCTCAAAATGTGAAAATCATGGTGCAAATCTTTTTCAGGATGCTTTGATAAACAAAAGAAGAGAAATCTTTTGTACTATAACTTTTGATCTTTTTAATGCATCCTTGACAAAAAAAAAAAATAATAATTTCTTTCAAAAAAACAAAACAAAAAATCACTCCGAAAGACTCCGAAAGAAAAACATTATTGTATGTTATCTTAAAGGGATAGTTCACCCAAAAATAACACTCTCACATATACCCTTCAAATCTGTACGCATGTCTTTCTTCTATTGATCACAGAAGAAGATATTCTGAAGATTGTTAATAACCACACAGTTTTGGTTACCTTTTACTTCCATTTAACAGAGGAAAGAAAGTCATAGCTTTGGAACAGCACAAGGGTGACGGAATGTTCATTTTTGGGTGGACTGTCCCTTTAAGAACTGAATAAATTGAACTGTTGAATCTAGATTAGCTTTCTCTTTTCTTTTCCCCTTATGCTGTCAAATCCAAATTTAAACCAAGGTGCAGAACTTTCCTCCTGGTGCTCTCTCTCTGCTGCTCTGTCCTGCCGCAGGTATCTGCCTCCAGCAGACCGTGAGTCCACAGCAGCTCCTACACAACCAGATGACACAGTCAAGGCAAATGCAGTTAAAGCTGTTAGAACAGAGGAAACCATAGATATCGTCTGAGGTTGACCATCTCATAAATCCTCTGTTCCTGCAGCCCTCTCCTTCTGCACACCTTTCTAGAGCCACTTCCTCTGTCTGCTTTCACCATATTGGATCACTTGTGTTGTTCTGTATTACATAAATGCTGTTCTTTTTGCCTTTATTCATCAAAGTATCCTGAAAAAGTATCACAGGTTCCAAAAATAAAATAAAATAAATAAATAAATAAAATAAAACATTAGGCAGCAAAACTGTTTCCAACATTGATATTAAATCAGCATATTACAATTATTTCTGAAGGATCATGTGACACTGAAGAGTAATGATGCTGAAAATTCAGCTTTGCATCACAGAAATAAATTATATTTTAAAGTATATTAAAATATAAAACCATTATTTTAAATCATAATAATATTTTACAATATTAAAATGTTTCTGTATTTTTGGTCAAAAAAAAAAAAAAGTGTATGTGCAGAATAAATTTCTTTACAAAAACACTGAAAATCGTAATGATCCCAAACTTTTGAACAGCAGTGTAATTAGGTAGAATAGGTAGTTATATCTCACAACGAATTTAGACAAAAAATAATTAATAGTTATATCTCAATTCTGACTTTTTCCAGAAGTAAGGGGTGCCTAATGTCTGTATCACAATTTACATGATGCATATTTTCTTCAAGAGAATGTAATATGTGATGTTGTGCATTGCTATTAATATTTTGGTATCATATTAATATCAATGCACAATATCACAAATCACATTCACCAGAGGAATATTTCATTCACAAACATTAGTTGAACACTTTATTCCTTTTCTAAACACACTGTATGACATTTTATTGACTATTGATTGAGCAACATAACTATTGTAGAATTAGTAATGTGTGTGTGTGTGTATATATATATATATATATATATATATATATATATGTGTGTGTGTGTGTGTGTGTGTGTGTGTGTATATAATTTCAGTAATTTGAAGCATGTCTTAGTCTAGTATCTCACTCAATTATTAGAATTATCTGATAATTAAATAAAAGCATTGTTTTTTCATAATTTTCATGAAACCAAAGATTTGTTCCTCCATATATGAGAGATCACCTGTAGGATGAGTCTAGCGCCACCCTGTGGATCTCAGGAACAGGAAATGGATTTATTGTTCAGAACTGGCCCTGACCCAGAACTCCTCTGCATCAAAACTCATCTCCTTCAGCTTTCCTGTTAAGAAACACCTATGAAGTTCTAACATGAGGACAGTAGACAATTTTGGCAAGGACCATGATATAATAGTTGGTGGCAGGGTCTGAAAAAAAAAAAAAAAAAAAAAAAGTATATTACATATATATATATGTGTGTGTGTGTGTATATATAAATATATATATGTATGTATATATATATATATATATATATGTATCTTTTTTTTAAATTATTTTTTGCAAAATGCTAAAATGTTTACAAGTATATAGAAACTATGTTCTTAAGTATTAAAGGTAAAACAACAACTTTAATTTATGAAATGTAGTGCAGTAAAAAGTATGACATTATGCTTTGAAATGTCAAGTAAAGTTTTTCAAAGGAAAAAAAAATATGTACTTGAGTAAAGTAAAAAATACTTCACTGCTGTCCACATCTGTTAACATGACAGCAGTGTCAAGTAAAAACCATTTGAAACAACCTTTTATTGTTTGTACAAAAATATACATAGTTTTAAGACCTCCCAGTAACAGAAACACTGCAAAAAAATATTTTTTCCAGATAAACAAAATAATATACATTTCGTCACATACCACGGGGGAGCATTTACATTACTGAGGTAAACAAAAGTAATGTTGGTCAAACTTGGTAAAATTGGAAGTTAAAGGACATGGATGATTTACAACTAAATTATTCAGCACTATTAAAATGTTCAACACTATTAACAATCAAATGACAGAGTGTATACTGAATATATCTGAAATCATGCAAGTCTTTATTTAAAGTTATCAAACAAATCTCCAACATGCAGAAATTGAATGGAATTTGTACTTCTAGAACCGGTTTATTGCACTCTTTCAGTAAAAGTATAATACATATTTCACACTGTATTAACCAGATACACATTTTATTTGCTAAACTGTTCAATCATGGTGGATGAAACAATGATTTTATTATTTCTAAATGTATTTTTCAAATGTAGTCCCTCAATCAAACCTTAAGCACTCCAGACTTCCTTTCAAGTGTTTCCATGTTTAACTCTCACATTACATACATATATATTGCACAAGTCATAAAAGACTGAAGATGTTTACATTCAAGTATGCGATCGAGACTTTAGAAATATACACTCCTTGAACCAGAGAAAATCCCCAGGTACAGACCAAAGCTAAAAACTAAATCTTTCATATTCAAACAATAAAAGCTTCACTTCAAGAATGAACCTTTAAAAAAGAAAACAAGACATTTATTTACACATTTTAAGACAGAATAAAACCTTCCACTCTCATAAAATATATAAACATATAAAACAATTGTTAGACAAAAACTGGTCAAAAGTCTGTCCTTCTCTTCAGCCAGGCCATGTGTGTCATTAAAACATTTGCAACCTGAGAAAACAAAACGGTTCATAAAACTTCAGTTCATTATAATCTTTGAGGCAGTTTATACTCCTGTCTTCTCCTTGATCCAGGCCCTGAATTTTGGCACGGTTGTGTAGATGCCAGGCTTGTTTCTGCGAGCACAACCATCACCCCAGCTCACCACTCCTGCCAGGAACATACGCTCATTTGATAAAACTGACATAGGACCACCAGAATCCCCCTAAAGAGAGAGAGAGGGGGTTATTTACATGGATTACAATAACAGGAGGATGAATCAAGAAAATAAAAAGATACAAATAAAATGGCATTTAAGTTAGAGATGCCCAATATTCAAATTCTGAATGATATCAAAAAGCAGATAATCATTTTTATAAATGGCAGATTAGAGCTGAAACAACGAATCGATTTAATCGATTAAAATCGATTATTAAAATAGTTGTCAACTAATTTAGTAATCGATTCGTCGCTAAATAAATTTTATTTGCCATAAGCGGCTCATTTCGTGCGCATTTCAAATCTGCGGTGACCAAAGTGTGGCAGTAATGAGCCACCGGAGGTTTTACTCAGCCAGTACAGCAGGTGAAGTAGCGAATAGCCAATAGCTGGCCTCGTTTTATGTCACGTGCTTCCCGAACAGCGTCTCTGCAGCATTCAGCGGGAAGTGGGAGTACTTTACTTTGAGCCTTCAAAATGAAGAGTAACCTGTAAACTCTGCACTACTGAACTGTTTAAGGGGCCGTTCACATATCGTGTCTTTTGCGTGCTCAAGTTCGTTATTTCCTATGTAGGCGCGCAGTATGCACTCTCATAATGGAAGCGACGCGGTCGCGACATTAACATTTAAAGCTTTACAAACATGTTATGTGATCAGTTTGTCGTTTACCAGTTCATAATTCAGACTTGCAGCCTAATTATGACTGAATGAGAGAGGTAAATGTTTGAGTATATTTAAAATGCACTTCTTTTCTAAGTATTCACTGCTCTTTTTCACACAGAAGGTTTTTTGTGTGTGTCCCAATTTTTTTTTTTTCTGGACAACCTTCTGATGGATTTTACTTTAAATTGTGAGTTCCATTCAGGTTTCATGCCATTGGCACTTTTTTTCGAAGGATTGTTTACAATTTCACAGCATAAGCTATAAAGCTTTTTCCCAGTAAATAATAAAATACAATGCACTGCAATTTTATTCTGTTTTATCCTTATACTTCGTGAAAATATGTTCTCAAAGATTCCTTAAGCTTTGTTTGGGATGTTAAACTACTTTAGGAGCTCTAAGGACTGCCATGGTGAAAACAATATTTGAAATCTCCTTGTGAATTTTGCTAGAGTATGGGTCAGTGTTCGGTGGTCAGAAGAGTTCGACAAAGGATTACTAACATAATAAAACAACTCCAGGTATATTTTTGATGAGGATATGACAATGCAAAATGGTTAAAATCTCTTAAAAATCTATGCTGAATGATAAAGACCCTTTATTAATAATTTACTTGGGGAAAAAAATGGAAAAAACTAAAATATAAGTACATAAACCGATTAATCGTAAAAATAATCGACAGATTAATCGATTATCAAAATAATCGTTTTTATAAAAGTATAAGGATAAAACAGAATAAAATTGCAGTGCATTGTATTTTATTATTTACTGGGAAAAAGCTTTATAGCTTATGCTGTGAAATTGTAAACAATCCTTCGAAAAAAAGTGCCAATGGCATGAAACCTGAATGGTACTCACAATTTAAAGTAAAATCCATCAGAAGGTTGTCCAGAAAAAAAAAAATTGGGACACACACAAAAAACCTTCTGTGTGAAAAAGAGCAGTGAATACTTAGAAAAGAAGTGCATTTTAAATATACTCAAACATTTACCTCTCTCATTCAGTCATAATTAGGCTGCAAGTCTGAATTATGAACTGGTAAACGACAAACTGATCACATAACATGTTTGTAAAGCTTTAAATGTTAATGTCGCGACCGCGTCGCTTCCATTATGAGAGTGCATACTGCGCGCCTACATAGGAAATAACGAACTTGAGCACGCAAAAGACACGATATGTGAACGGCCCCTTAAACAGTTCAGTAGTGCAGAGTTTACAGGTTACTCTTCATTTTGAAGGCTCAAAGTAAAGTACTCCCACTTCCCGCTGAATGCTGCAGAGACGCTGTTCGGGAAGCACGTGACATAAAACGAGGCCAGCTATTGGCTATTCGCTACTTCACCTGCTGTACTGGCTGAGTAAAACCTCCGGTGGCTCATTACTGCCACACTTTGGTCACCGCAGATTTGAAATATGCACGAAATGAGCCGCTTATGGCAAATAAAATTTATTTAGCGACGAATCGATTACTAAATTAGTTGACAACTATTTTAATAATCGATTTTAATCGATTAAATCGATTCGTTGTTTCAGCTCTAATGATAATCAATAAAAGACCTATTTTAAATTCAATGCTACTTTAAAAACAAAAACAAAAAAAAAGATAATAAAACACATAAAATATTTGTAAATGCCTAAATAGAAAATATTAGTTAAAAATTAGTTAAAATTATTCTTCTCTTTAACATCAACTTTAAGTGAGCATTAGATGATGGCATACGATATCTAGATCTAAAAATAGGGAAAAATGAGCATTACCAAATAAAAATCTAATGTTGATCAAAACTTAAATTGTAAAAAATGAATAAATAGAATCTCTGATACTGACCACTAAATCAAATAATAAACAGAAATAAACCAGACATGCTTTAAAGGGAATAGTCCTGTGTCCGTGTCTGTTTAAAGCACATTCATCAGTGGTCTTTATGAAACCCACCTGACAGGCATCCACTCCTCCGGTCAGAACGCCAGCACACGTCATGCGAGACGTGATCTGACCATCCATTAGTTGGTTACACACTGTGCTGTTGATGATGCGAACATTCGCTTTCTGCAGCACAGTCGCTCCAGAGCCTGAAATACACACACACACACACACACAAATTAAACACTAAGTTAAAGCACTGAATCCCTATTCACTGTTACTTCATATTCACTCAGGTCCATTATAATCATTAACAGTTACATCTTTTGAGTTTATATAGTGTATTAGTAAATGTCAAAATCAACTAATACCATAAAGATTCATAAATCCTTTAGAAGTATTTTTCAATGTTTGTTTAACAAATACAACCTTGTTGTAAAGTGTGACTGATGAGAACTTCTGTTCTTGGGGTGAAATACTGCAGGATTTGTGAACGGTTTAAAGCATTATTGCGTGGCTCTTTTACTGACCTCCTTCTCTGGTGGCACCCCACCCGGTGATAGTGACCGTTTCACCAGCCGGGAAGACGTCAGTGGCAGTGGGCAAGCAGATGGGTCGAATGCTGGCACTGAAGGTCACGGGTGAGTCCAGCTCCATCAGAGCGATGTCGTTGTCATACGTGTAGGCATTGTAGTTTTTGTGAGGAATGATTTGTTTTATCAATCTCTTTGTTGCCTTCTGTTTCTCTTTTTGTGTGTGGAGACCCAAGTATGCTTCCCATGTGCCCGGCTGAGAATATCTGTGAATTCATCAGGTGTACAGACATCAGCATTTTCTCTTCTATTCTAAAGTGAGAAAACCAATGTACTGTATTTTACGGACTATAAGTCACACTTTTTTTCATAGTTTGGCTGGTCCTGCGACTTATAGTCAGGTGCAACTTATTTATCAAAATTAGACACGAAGATAGAGAAATGAACCAAGAGAAATTAACTTGAAAACATTACGGTCCACGGCCGCGAGAGGGCGCTCTATGCTGCTCAGTTCTCCTGTAGTCTACACTGAAGACATAGAGCGCCCTCTCGCGGCTGGAGACGGTAATGTTTTCTCTTTTCTAAATAAATTTCTTGGTTCTAAATAAATGCGACTTAAATATGTTTTTTTCATCATCATGACGTATTTTTGGACTGATGTGACTTATATTCAGGTGCGACTTATAGTCTGAAAAATACGGTAACTGATAAATTAATTTTACGGGTGTACGATTTATATTAACTTTTTTAAAGCAGTGTGTAGAACCACAAAACAAAGCAATGTTTTATATGTGACTTGTGCACAAGACTCCAAAGTTCCATAATGTAGTTTAATATATCTGATCTTAGTTTCAAACCAAAGCCGCGTTTCCACCAAAGGAACTTTACCCAGGAACTAGGGACTTTGGGCTGGTACTTGGTGTGTTTCCACCGCAGGAACCAGGAACTAAATAAAGTTCCGGGTAAAAAAAATGCCCCTCAGAAAGTCCCTGCTGGCGAGGTGGTACTTTTTTAAAGTTCCGGAACTTTCGGGGCGGGACTTTGGCGCTAAACATGCTGATTGGTTGAGTCCACGTAGCATTGGTTGAGTTCAACCACCATTTATTCGGATCAACATTTTCAAAATATTACTGTTATTGTGTCATGAAATGTAATTTTAAAAGTATTTCAGGCGAGAATGTAGTTGTTTAAAACTCAAATCTGTGGTTTATTTATATAGACAGCGCCTTTTTAAAAATGTGTTTCGCCGATCTCAGAGACGGTGAGCTCCACTCGATTAGCGGGAGCTCAGTCCTCATGTATCCGCAGAGAGCAGCCTCTCCTGGGATAGACCTTCTGATAAGTGCCGCTGGCTCTGATGTGTCTTTAGTGGTTAAACATAAAATATAATTCAGCTGCGGGGTAAATCTAACAGGTTTTCTTTTGTCTGTATTCAATTTATCTATATGTTAAAACGAAAATAAAAAAGGCAAGTCTATATAATATTTCGTTTCATTGTAATGGCTGCATATACACATATCCCTGTACTAAGTACATTTCTGCAGCTGTTAAAATGCTTAAATGAAAACCAAAGGAGGCAGTGGTATTTGATATTCTATTTCGTTTTATTGTAAATATACAGTAAGGATAATTGCAGTAGCCAAGACGAGCTGACTGAAGTTATCAAGTATAATATATATATATATATATATATATATATATATATATATAGTTACGCTGCTGTTTATAGATTTACCAGACTTGTGTCGTCGCTGACATCACACTCCCCAGTCGAATGCACTAAGTCAGAACTAACTACCGATGATGCACGTCCAAAATCAGCGTACCTTTTTTTTTTTTTAAATCAGCGGTACTTTGTATTGAGAAACACGCGCTGACCTACGTCACCAGTCATTTGCCTAATCTTCCCGGTACTTTACACCGCGGTGGAAACGCAGAAAGCAACAGGTGTGGGAAGAAAAAAGTTCCTGGGAAAAATGTTCCGGGTAATTTCGGTGGAAACGCGGCACAAGATACTAGAACTTTTCAGAACTTTTGCTATTTAATACAAAGATGTTCACTTTTGACACTACCATTTCTAAAGACATCTCTTCTACTCTCTACCAAAGCTGTATTTATTTGAAGACCAAATACAGTAAAAAAGTTTTCGGCATCAGAAATCATTCTAAAATGTTGATTTGCTGCTCAAAAAACATTTTTTATTATCATCAATGTTGATTTTTTTTTCTTGCTGCTTAACATTTTTGTGGAAATCGTCATACACTAGCATTCAAATGTTTGGAGTAAGATTTAAAGATGTAAAAAAAAGAGAGTGATTAATATTTTTATTCAGAAAGGATAAAATAAATTGATAAAGTGACAGTAAAGGATAAGGATTTCTATTTCAATTGTTGTTTTAAATATAAGGATCATGTGATACTGAAGACTGCAGTAATGATGATGAAAATTCAGCTTTGATCACAGAAATAAATTCTATCTTAAAATAAATTCAAAAACTTATTTTAAATTTTAAAATTATTTTTTACTGTATATATAAATTCAATTAAATGCAGCCTTGGTGACGTCTTTCATATATATTAAACAAACAAATCTTAATTATTCCTTCTGGACTTCTGGCCTGTAGTGTAAGTGTCCAAACAGTTTTTGAAAGGTTTATTTAATGGTGCAGTTAAAGAAAGAAAACAGAACATTTACTTGATTTTGTCTTCGTCTTGTACGCAGTGGGCAGCCGTCACAATCCATTGTTCACTGATGATTGATGCGCCGCAAACATGTGCGGTGTTTTTAACGTGCAGGCTGACCTGCCATGGGAACTCATCCACATCTGCTTCCTGCCCACCCACAATTCGAGGCTTCGAGTTAGCCTTCCTACCACAGTCTAGAGGACAAAGAAAGAGCGAGAGATAGAAACCAATGCTTAACAATGCAGGATATGTGTTGAAGAATAGATGTGAGGAAGTGGAAGCTCTGCACGCACTGCAGTTGGACTCGTCTGATCCGTCGTCGCAGTCAACTTGCCCGTCACACATAGGGTTCGGTTTGGTTAAGCATTTGCCATTACCGCACAGAAACGTTGAGTCTTTACAGATATCTGACAGCACAATGAGAACGAATGAAGAGAAAGAATCCGCTTAAAGTCTCCAAATGTATTCTCTGAATATTTTTGAATTCAATAAACAATAAAAATAATACTACGATAAATTCTTTGTCACCTCTTGAACAGCCGTCTTCATCTGAGCCATCTTTACAGTCTCGATTCCCGTCACACCTCAGCTTCTCTGAGACACACTGATTGTCGTTGCATTGAAATTCTCCAACGTTACAGCCTGCCAGAAAAGAGGACAGCGGTGTTAAACCAGATGAGGATGTGTTTCTGAGTGCTGGAGAATACAGAGGCCCATCCACAGACAGGGTACCGCATGAGGAAATGGGTTTCAGAGTAACTTCCAAATCACAATATTTTGATCAATGCATTTCCAAGTCATCTCCTCGAAGTTCTCTAATTTTGGGCTGGAAACCTGTTTATGCAATCTACCACATGCCTTCTGTCCTCTGACTGATAGTTTATTTTAGTGTTATTATAAAAACAGTCTCTTCAGGTCATGGTACACTTGTCTTTGAACTGTAAAATCCTTTTTTTATAAAGTGAATGGAAAAATTATGCTTATATTCTTATTAAAGATGATAATTTACTGGATGGAGGCAACTTAGGTTTACTAAATACTGAATTTGTTTTTGGAAAATCCAAAAAAATCCAAAAAAATTGAGGTGTTTTTTCTTCCAAGCTCCATATTCTCCTATATAATACTATATGATCCATAAAAGCATCCATCTAAATATTATTTCATATGACAGGCTTTACAGGGTTAACTAACATTAATGTATTATAAAAACAGATAATTAATTAATTATAGAAAATAACAGAACTGAAATGGCATAATTGCATTATTAACCAATTTCAAATTTGAGATCCTTAGTCCTCATAAAAAATCTAAGTGAATAAAATGCTGAATTCTTGGTAGAAATAGTGATAAATATAAAAGCTAATTTTAATAAATAAAAAGTTTAAATAACTTCTTAAATTGAGACTATTATAGTATCTTTGTATACTGAATGTGTCTGTGTCTCCATGTCTTCTCCTTTCATTGCCTGTGGAGGCAGCATTTCTCACGTTTGAATGAATATAGAGAAAAAGTCGGAGAGAAAGGAAGAAAGAAAAGGCTCCTACCACAATTAAGTTCATCTGTATCATCTCCACAGTCATTTACTCCATCACACCGCCAGAACATCGGCTTACAGAACCCGTTTCTGCACTTGATCATGCTGGCATCACATTCTGAAATCCACATTCAATCTCAGTATATCTGAACTCAGGTCATATTCAGAGAGCAAGTGTGTAATTCTGTGTGTGAATCTGAGACAGAGTTCGCTGCACACTTACGGCAGTTCCTCTCGTCTGTGCTGTCACCACAATCGTTCCAGCCGTCACAGCGCAAAGGTGGGTTTATACAGCGCTTGTTGTCACACTGGAACTTATACGGGCAGGCTGAGAGATTCAGAAACTGGATTCACTTTTTAATATGTTCACACTCACACCATTTTAAAACTGCATCAATTAGTCTATTTATTTCCACCTCAGGCCAGACGGTTACCAATAGTTAAATATTTTTCTACTTTTTACTTAGTAACCATTTTTATGTCTTAACTTACGGTCAGTGGGCTCAAAGACCTCATAAATGGCGTTAAAACCTTGATCTACTTGTGATGAATCCGATTTGAACACAACAGTCATCTTGTTACTGTTGACGGTCACTATGGTATTTTCAGGCTGCTTTCCACACAATGTGCTGCAAAGAAACAAACAAGCAGTGCGTGTGAAACCTCCAACTACATTTACATTTACACTTTATCATTTAGCAGACGCTTTTATCCAAAACGACTTACAATTGAGAACAATAGAAGACCAACAAGAGAACAACAACAGTATACAAGTGCCATGACAAGTCTCAGTTAGTCTAGTACAGAACACCTAGCCAGGTTTTTTTTTCTTCCCAAGAATATGATAGACAAGAAAAGAAAACTATTTACCATGGAGAAAATTATGTCAGAGAGAGACTTTTTTCTTTAAATTACTGAACCATATACTGATTAACTGCATAACATCTACTGAACTAAATATGTTGTTGCTATTGAAAGAATGTTGGCTGAACTTTTGTGACTTCTTTACCCTTCTTTGTATATAGTTTTTATGTGCTGAAATTTAAGTTTAATTGTTAAATTGTTAGTAATATTACTTTTGATTTCAAGATAAATGAGCGCTGCTTAAGCTGATTAAAGAAGATATTTGTAAGTTGTAAAAGTTGTAAAAATGACAAACATCAAAGAGATGTTGTCAGTTGTTTCCTTTAAACGATTAAAACCCAGTACTTTTTCCATGAGCTTTCACCTCATGCCCTTGAGCAAAACATTTAAACCCAGACTGTTCAATGTATTTGTTTCTATAATAAGTGTACTGTACACCGCTTTTAAATTAATCTCAACAAAAGATGAGCAATACATGTGACCATACTAGAATTATTCAGAATTACTGATTTATTAATTTAACCCAAAATATCATCTGAGAGGAAAAAAATAACATTATACCCTTCAGCCAATAATATCTCAATATTTATTAGCTAAAATGACAAACTAGAAACTGCTCATTTACCATTTTTTAAATGTAATTTTCATACTAAATATTTTTGTTGCTTTCCAGTAAAATATATATTTTAAACTAAATACATTTACACGAGAAAAAAAAAACTAAACAATTAAAATGTTTGCCCATTTCATTTATTTAACCTTCTTAAGCCAATATGGATTTTTTTTCTTGTTTCAAGCATAACTAAATTTCTAAAGACAACTTTCTGTGTCAACTTTTCTTCTCAAAATAAATAAATCTTCTTTTAATATTTTTAAACCTTTTTACTAGAATA
Organism: Carassius gibelio; assembly: GCF_023724105.1. Lineage (NCBI taxonomy): Eukaryota > Metazoa > Chordata > Actinopteri > Cypriniformes > Cyprinidae > Carassius > Carassius gibelio. The sequence goes on along the minus strand of NC_068388.1, from coordinate 22,526,659 downwards.
CAAGACAAAAATAGGTGGGAAGATCCAAAAGAAATGTCTAATGCGGCCAAGCGCTTTATCAGCACTCTTAGAGGATCAATTTTGTGTAATGTCTACAAGAAGTTTTAAAATACGGACCTTACACCAACAATCTGCACATAATCTCCAGAGCAATGATTCAGACTCCCTGTAGAAACCATGAACGTGGTGAACCTTAACTTGATGTGTTTACCATCAGGAACCTTTAAACAACAGAGATTGGTATAACACTGTTATAACAGTCGTTCAATGTGACATTTACTAGATCAAAATGAATGTCTCACCTGGATGTCCCACTGACATGTTTTGTTGGGTGGGTAATAACTGGGGAAGTTGGGTGACTTAAAACTACCAGACGTTCCACCTAATTTACCACCACATGCAAGATCTGTTAAACGGGGAGAACGAGAGGATTAGAAAGTTCACAGTACAGCATACTCTATTATTATATTATATAATCATAAAAACATATTAATCATTCAAAATATGTTTTTGTTGAAACAACAAGGATTCTTTTTTACCGCTGCTATCTTGACTGATCTGAGTCATACGGGCTCTGAAACCCGGAAAATTCCCTTCTTCGTTGGTTACAAAGGTGACCAGCATAACATTCCGGGACGAGATGAAATTTAAAGGATTACTGGGAGAGTAAAAGCCACACTCCCTGTTTGAGAGAGAAAAACTTTGAGTTCATATTCCACACGCTGATATTAGAGATGCATATAAAGCCACCAGATGGTGCTCCATCTGGAAACACGGTTCATAGTTCCCTTACTCTTCCATGAGGTGTTTGTCCACGGCGACCAATGAGTCATACACTCTCACAAAGTCATTTGAACAGTTTCCTTCCAGGTTGAAGGTGTCAAAAGACAACTTTAGCACGTGGCCTGGGTCTCCCCGAAGCTGCCACTGCACAAAAGTGTTTGGAGCATAAGGTTCGTCGGGGAAACCTGGGGATGTAATGATCTCTTCAGCAGAACTCTTGGCGTGCTGGGAGTATCTCATACTTGCTGGAAATACAGAAAAATATGTTATTCTTACACATTTATTATTGGATACACAGTACATTAATGAGTGCTTAGGGAATTCTGTTCCAAAACCCACTGAACTTTGGTGCCTAGGATTTCCACTACATGGGAAACACAGAGAGAACTGCGGAATTCAACCATGTCTAACTTGAAGAAATTGTACAGTAGAATGTAGTTCCCAAATAACTTTTTTTTTTTTAAGATACCACAGTTTTTACAACAGTGTTTACACTTGGATATTTATTCTAAATGTAAATTAATAGCTTTATAAATGCAACTGATTAGACATCATTTGTAATTTTTAAAGTATTATTTAAATGGAATTCAGAAAAATTAAAACGGAAAATCCAGAATTTAAAACTTCGGGGGGGGAAAAAGAGCACTAAGATTTGCTTTGCTGCCTACTGCTTACATAGTCAGCTGCTTTCTATGGCAGCATTCAAACTGAACAGAAACCACACGTGACGGTCTATTTTTTTTAACTGATCTTGTTGCAGTTCATTATGGGATGGGATTGCTGATGCTGCCTTATAATTTGGCAAAACTAAGATATCTCAGCATCATTAGGTTACCTTTCAGAACTTGCTATGGAAGCAGCTCATTAGGTTTTGTTACAGAGAGTATATGAGAGACATGAGAGACATGAGTAATGGACTACTCACCCCTGGCTTTTGAGAACAAACGTGTGTCCAGAGCTGTTAATGAAAGATTGACATCTGTGCTTCAGGATCATGGGAATTCAAATATTATATAACAAGCAATCTAGAGATCGGTATCAAAGTGAACCTCACAAAACCCATAATCACAAAAAAAAAGTTGTTTGAGAAACCCATTTTTAGGAAATTGTTTTCATCATAATTAAGCACACTACCCCCAATCTCATTACTGTAATGCAAAATAAAATAATGAAATGTTATTTTAAGCATTTATAGATCTGATTACTGTTGTACTATTTGTAAGTTTGTACATTTATTTCTTTAGGCAAAGTTTTTAATGTAGATTTTGCTGAAAAATATGACCTAGACACATTTAAATGAGTTTCATCCATCTATCCAAACTATGTCATGGATGTGCTATGCAGTATTACCTGAAGACACAACATGATCAAAGACCAGGGGACCCTGTTTTTCCCCAACTCTGCGAACTTTGGAGCTTAACCTGTTCACAGCCTGATCCACTTCTGCTTCCTGTCCCGCTGGAACAGCAAACTCTGACTCATAGTAAGCTATTACACTGCCCTCACTGCAGACAGACAGAGACAGGCCACGTTCAATATAACAGTGTACATCAACGACTACCAGAAAAATGCATTTTCACATTGATGAAAATTTGTTAGAACTTTAGCCACTTATTGTTCATTAAAGTTATTTTTCAATAGTGAAAAGTAAAAATTTTGCCCATTTATGATGAAATGCAAATAAAACATTTCAATTTAGGCAAAACAAAATGGTCTGTGCAGATCCAAAAGGAATAGTTCACTTAAATATGAAAATGTACTTACCTTCAGGCCATCCAAGATGTAGATGAGCGAGTTGGTTTCTTCATCGGAGAAATGTAGCATTACATCACTTATTCACTACTGGATCCCTTGTGGTGAATGGGTGCCGTCAGAATGAGAGTCCAAACAGCTGATTACAGTCCGTCAGTGGGTTTTGCTGTGAGAGGAAAACAGGGGATGGACTTTTTCAGTGGAGGAAATGTTATTATGGATTTTGGACTTTTTTTGCCAGAAGTGATGTTTTTATCAGCTGTTTTGACTCTCGTTCTGACGACACCCATTCACTGCAGAGGATCTACTGGTGAGCAAATTTCGCAGTTTTAATTAAGAAATAACTCATCTACATCTTGGATGAGCAAAGATAGCTGCAAAACCAAAAAAAACATTCAAAAAGTGTTTTAAAAATGTGTGTATTCTTCGTACCTGAAGGCTTGGACTTCGGAACCAATGTAATATTTAGACAGTTGTGGAGATTCGGAGTACATTGATTTTAGCTAAACATGAATAAAAAAATTAATTACACACTTTTCAACTGTCATCATTATGCAAAACAAATTAGTTATAATTTGATTCCTACCTGAGCCATGACTTGGTTTGCCAAGTCTTTAAATTCTGCACTGTCCGGGTTTTCATACGCATCCACAAAAGCTTGATTTGCGATCCTAACTGAGCCGGTGTAAATCTTCTGTGACTGCAAATTCTGCCGGACTGAAGACACCAGGGAGACACGAACCAACAAACATGTGATCAGCACTATCAGGCCGGACACTGGTAACAGTGTTATGCTGTCTGTGGCTACAGTACTGACTTACAGTGGAAATGCCAGACCAGAAGCCCAATGGTCAAAGCCAAAACAGCAGCCAAGATCACCACAACAACAATGATCCCAACTTTCCCAGGGCCCCTCTTCTTCTTCAGCTTTTTATTATCTGATGCTGGCAAGAATGTGTCAGCTAGTTCCCAGTTCATATCCTAAAAGCAAAAGAAAAAATATATACTTTATACATTCTCTGTGAATTTCAGGGTCTCTGAATTCAACCAGAAAAAAGTCAGTTTGAAGAAATACATAAAAATTAAAGCTGCAGCACATATCCTCAACAGAATCGGATTGAACAGAAAATACACAGTAAATTGCAGAGCTTTTCTGACAGAATAAGTACAGATTCAGATGTATTATATAAGAGCAGCATCAAAACACTTCCCTAGGTGTTGTTTTCAGAGGAGAAGGAGGACTGTCTACATTTTTATAAAGCAATCAAACTTTTTTTTTTTTTTTTTTTTGTAATACCATTCATCATAGACACCACCAAAAAATTGGTTTTAAATAATTGAGTTGAGAAAAGCATGTTTGGGTGGACTGTGGAAATTTTAACTGCTTTTACTTTCTTACTGTATTTACTAAATATTATCATGCATTTTAAGCAATAGAAAACATTTAACAAGGATAAGTGATGAAACTTTATTTGAATAAATATTATGTTAATATAAACCATGCTAAAAATATATATAATAATAAAGCTTGCTGTTTTAACAGTTCTTCAGATGCCTTTAACCAAGAAATGACATAAATAAGTGAAAGTGACGTGACATTCAGCCAAGTATGGTGGGTGACCCATACTCAAAATTTGTGCTCTGCATTTAACCCATCCGAAATGCACACACACAGAGCAGTGACATACACACACATCCGGAGCAGTGGGCAGCCCTTTATGCTGCGGCGCCCGGGGAGCAGTTGGGGGTTCGATGCCTTGCTCAAGGGCACCTCAGTCGTGGTATTGAAGGTGGAGAGAGAGCTGTTCATGCACTCCCCCCACCCACAATTCCTGCCGGCCCGGGACTCGAACTCACAACCTTTCGATTGGGAGTCCGACTCTCTAACCATTAGGCCACGACTTCCCCCTGAATGAGGCCGATGAGTATGGTGTCATCTGCAAACTTCAGGAGCTTGACAGAGGTGTCCTTAGTGACAGACGGAGTTGCAGAACATAATGCAGTCCAAAGTCTACTGCATCGTCCACAGACCTGTTTGCTCTGTAGACAAACTGAAGAGGATCTAGCAAGGGTCCAGTGATGTCCTTCAGGTGGGCCAGCACCAGTTTTGCAAATGACTTCATGACTACAGATGTTAAAGCCACAGCCCTTTAGTCATTTAGTCCTGTAATTTTGGGTTTCTTTGGGATGGGGATGAAGGTGGAGCGTTTGAAGTATGAAGGGACTTCACACATCTCCAGTGATCTGTTGAAGATCTGTGTGAAGATGGGGGCCAGCTGGTCAGCACAGGATTTCAGACAGGCTGGTGTAACACAATCTGGGTCTGGTGCTTTTTTCCTTTTCTGCTTCCGGAAGACCTGGCGTACAGCATCCTCGCTGTATTGCATGTGTGTGTGTGTGGGGGGGGGGGGGGGTGCAGGAGGTGTGGATGGTGAAAGCGGTTGTTTGAAAAGGACTTAGGTCAGTATAAGATGAACCAGGCTGTGATCAGAATGTCCCAAAGCTGCTCGAGGAACAGAGTGATATGCATACTTTATTGTGGTGTAACAGTGATCCAATATACGACTGTCTCTTGTGGGACATGTAACATGCTGTCTGTATTTTGGCAGTTCATAGGAGAGATTGCCTTTATTAAAGACCCAGAGAATGATTAAAACAGAGTCCGGGTGTTGTTGTTCTGTCTCTGTGATCTGGGGCCTGTACCATGATGGTAGCTGAACAAATTCAGAGTTACAGGATTAGTTTTAAGTTGACAAAACCAAACCTCTCCAGTCCGGCTTTATTGGTACCATGATGCTGATCATCAACTTTCTTTGTCAACTCAGGCTTTGATCCTGAGTTTGTGGAGCGTGTGCACATGAATATGTGACATCACTGGTGAACAGCCAATCACGGCCTTGCAATACAAAGAAAGTTTGATTTACTTAGCGAGATTCAAAACTGAAGGTTAAAGGTTTTGCTAAAGGTTAACAGATTGATGAATATGACCAATTTAAACGTCATATGAATTATGAAGGAGGACAAATAAAATAAATTATCTTGCTTTATCAGTGAAGTCACAAGTGAAACTCGTTAACTTAGTTTACACATTTGAAAATATATAGTGATAAGAGACTAAAACATGTAAGGTCAGATTTTTTATTTTTTAAATAGTGCAATCGTTTGATCTGTATCTTATATGTATACATTACTATTTAAAATAAACGATTTATAATAACTGTTAAAGTAAAATTGCTTGTGTGTAAAAGATAAATAATAATATCACAATTATTATATAAATCATAAAAGACTCAGTAATTATCATTTTGTTGTTGTTGTTGTTTTTTTTTAGCATTAGTGACCTTTAATTATGAGCAAGATAAACTGGAGTGACTGTGTCAGACATGTGTCACTTCTTTCACATCTGATTGGTCCAGCTTCAGTTTGAGATCTCTAATCCAGAACATAGCCTGCCCCAGAGCAGGTTAGCTGTGGAGTGTAAGTTACTATGGAAATAAACGCAGCTAAAAGCCTAGCCACTTACATGGTACCTAAAACCCAGGATTGGTGCAAACTAAACTGAAATTTACCTGGCTAGCCAAATAATCCGGCTTCATGGTACAGGCCCCTGATCAGCAAGTTTCTGTAAAGCTGAGCTCACATGCGCTTGCGGGGGAATGTAAACACTCACCAGAATGAACGAGTGAAACTCCCGCAGCGAATAGAACGGCTTGCAGCATTTCTAGATTAGGACAGCACATCTTCTTTAACACAGTTACATCTGTTGTGTAAATTTTGTGTAAAAAATAAATAAAATAAATAAATAAAAGGACTTTGTGACAAAAGAGCATTTACACGTGATGTGAAGTGCACCAGGTTTCTAATTAAGTATGAGTTTTTAATGTTTCTGAAAGAAATCTCTTATGCTCACCAAGACTGCATTTATTTGATCAAAAAATCAGTACAAACGATAATATTGTGAAATATTATTACAATTTAAAATAACTTTCAAACTACTTTGATGATGTTTTTCTTACCTTTCTGGACATGGACATTATACCGTGCACACAGTTTCAATGGAGGGACAGAAAGCTCTTGGACTAAATCTAAAATATCTTAAACTTTGTTCTGAATATGAACGGAGGTCTTACGGGTTTGGAACAACATGAGGGTGAGTTATTAATTACATAGTTTTAATATTTGGGTGAACTAACCCTTCAAGCAGTTGACATTCTATGACGACATTGAAAAACCAGCTGATCACTGCTGAATAAGTGAGATTTCACAGAGTCATTTTCAGGTTTCATTTGTGGGGGTGTTGTCTCATAGTAAATCTAACCGCCGTAAGCATGTTGTAACAGATGCAGGTGTACACACAGGTATCATACAAATACACAATAACATGACGTGGTGCTGACCCTTCAACTCAAAACTGATTCATGAAATCAATTAAACCACATATGCACCAAAACACTTAATCTGATCTGCATTTAACTAGTAGTGTTGCTTTAAAACAATACCCAAGTACAAGTTAGTTACATTTTATATCTTAGAACCCAATCTTTTTATGTTTATATTGTTTTTATCAAGAGTATTATTTTATACAGATTTAGAAAACTTGAAACCACACTATGCTCAGGGACCCTGTGAATCATATTTTGAACTGGTTAATTTATATAAACCTTTCGAATGGACCAACTTTTTCTCAACACTACATATGACGGAAACAGAGATGGCTTTTGATTTCTTTGAAAACATCTGAGCGACTGTCAAACTGGTGAGTAATGCAGTTAAGCTGCGTGTCACTACTTACTTCCCAGCAACCAGTGACAAACCGATGTTTGAGATCTTGGTTAAAGATTTTAAAAACAGCCCGTTAAAGGGCAGATATTATGTTTTCACTTATTTTGAAGAAATATTTAGTAAAAATGAATATTAATTTTATTTTTTGCAAAGTAGGGTATGTCTCAGTTCTTATTATATTGGTAAACAGTCACCTAGTAGTACACTGAAATAAATGGGTGTAGTATTTACTTATTGTAGGAAAATATTTTCACGCACAAATGCCAAAAAACACATTGAACTCAACTTAAATTGTTTCAAAATAAAGACTGAAATAGCATTTTCTAGTAAAACATTATAATATATATATATATATATATATATATATATATATATATATACTATTATAATTTTTTTAAGTGTACCCTAAATGCTGGCATCCACATTCTGCGGAGAAACATGTATCAGTCACCACGACATATAACCAAACAATTCACTAGCAGTGACTTTTTAATCCCTTAAAATAAGAGCTACATATAATCGCCAGAGACTTAAGATGCAGTTGTCGACTGGAAGCACTTCATTTAAGGTCTTGTAAAAGTCTATTGGCATCCAATCCTCACAGACAACAATGAAGCATAGCTAAACCAGTCAAGCAGAACGACTTAAACACAAACAGAAATGAAATCCCCAACACATGCAAACCGATCGAGATGAAAAGAAAAGGAATGAATGTCAGCTGAACACCTGGGCTTGTTCTCACAGAGTTACTTTTCAAGTTTGTTAACTGTACAAGTTCAGTATAGAGGTTAACAATCAAAATGTCAGGTTGTGCAATGTGTCATTACATCTTATAGTCAACCTACAAGGCCTTGCAGGTACAAAAAATTATACATATATATATATATATATATATTATATAATCAATGTTAGCTTTCATCTTGATTGTTAAAGCCACAAAGTTGTAAAGAACATCTACTAAAAATATTAGTGTTAGAGGAGCTTTAACATAACATAATACTAACTTACGAACACATTTTGAGTCCCTGAACCCAAAAATGTATGACTTCCTGATATTTACAGGTTTCCCATGAGCGTGGGAACCTTGACAGCAATAGACATAGTCATAGATGGCAGCAATGCCCCTACCACCATAACAACAATCTTGTAAATAAGATTAAATATAAATAAAATATACATTTATAGTTTTAAACTTCCAGCCCTTGCAGATCTTGAAATGATCCCTTTCACGAAACAGGTCGACACAACATGAAATACATTCAAGTGATAAAAGATGCCCACCGCACAGCTCTTAGTACAGATATGTGAGATATCACTCATTACATGTTTGAGGTTGGAAACTATTAAGTTGTTAATAATATAAAGTCTGGGTAAATCTTACCGAAGAGGATCCGGGAGTGTAGCGCATTCCTCGATCCATAGGGTCCATTTCTGAGAGACCACCAGGAGAATAATTATCTACAAACGTTTCTTCTCCTCACACTTCTTCCTCTGCTAATAAAATAAGACGAAGAATTGTGTACTTTAAGAAAAAAAAAACCAAGCTTGCTATTTTAAGAGTGTGGAAATCAACAACACGACCATAACAAGTGCACGAGGAACAAAATGTAAACACAACACAAATATAAATTACAGCGTCCTTTTAAATGAACTGTGGAACCAACTAAGACGTGTATGTCTCAAGAACGAGATGACAGGATTAAAACCAGGTATTTGTATGTTCCCCTGCGAGAGTGAAGATTGTTTCGACTGCCTGAGAAACGAGGAAGATATTTCCGGTAGAGTGGGCGTGACTAACTCAAGCGATACCGGCTCTACAGGTGAGCACTAAACAGAAATAACACTTTAAAACACAATCTCCAATCTACACAATAGTCCTAAATACACCGATATAAGTGACTACATACCTTAACATTTTAAAGCAACTGTAAGGTAGGCTTTATTTAAAGTATAGATATGACTGTAGAAATTCAGTATCGATGAGTATTTCTGCTGCGGAGTGACTCACCTTCCGCGAGCGTCTACTATGTCTCGGAATCTTATTAGTGTGCTGCCTACTTAGAGCGCGTGGTTAGTCAACATACCTGTAGACTGATTCGGAATGCGCCTATGGGACCGAAAAGACTGTGTAAGTAGTAGAATTTGAGACAAAGCCTTCAATGATACAAACTTGACTTGTAGGTTTCTGTTGCATGAATATGGCGTTTCCACTTAATAGAGCTCACTGGAAAAACGATGAGTAGGTATTACTAAATATAGACCAATACAAAAAAATAATTAAAAACACACAAAAATAATAATATCATTATATAGATATATTATTTGTATTAGTATACACACACATATAGCTATAGAGAGAGAGAGAGAGAGAGAGAGTGAGAGAGAGAGAGAGAGAGAGAGAGAGCAACACAAATCAAATATGTAAAATGATACTAATACTAATACAATATAATATGCCAGTAATAATAAAGTTTATAGATATCATATATTCTTAATATACACTCACCTAAAGGACTATTAGGAACACCTGTTCAATTTCTCATTATTGCAATTATGTAATCAACCAATCACATGGCAGTTGCATCAATGCACTTAGGGGTGTGGTCCTGGTCAAGACAATCTCCTGAACTCCAAACTGAATGTCAGAATGGGAAAGAAAGGTGATTTAAGCAATTTTGAGCATGGCATGGTTGTTGGTGCCAGACGGGCCGGTCTGAGTATTTCACAATCTGCTCAGTTACTTGGATTTGGCAGTCCTGTGGGCCAAAATGCCTTGTTGATGCTAGAGGTCAGAGGAGAATGGGCCGACTGATTCAAGCTGATAGAAGAGCAACTTTGAGTGAAATAACCAATCGTTAAAACCGAGGTATGCAGCAAAGCATTTGTGAAGCCACAACACGCACAACCTTGAGGTGGATGGGCTACAACAGCAGAAGACCCCACCGGGTACCACTCATCTGCACTACAAATAGGAAAAAGAGGCTACAATTTGCACAAGCTCACCAAAATTGGACAGTTGAAGACTGGAAAAATGTTGCCTGGTCTGATGAGTCTCAATTTCTGTTGAGCTTCGTGCCCTGGATGTGCATCCCACAGATCTCCATCAACTGCAAGATGCTATCCTATCAATATGGGCCAACATTTATAAAGAATGCTTTCAGCACCTTGTTGAATCAATGCCACGTAGAAATAAAGGCAGTTCTGAAGGCGAAAGGGGGTCAAACACAGTATTAGTATGGTGTTCCTAATAATCCTTTAGGTGAGTGTATCTTAATATGGTAAAGTTTGTTGACCAAATCTATTTGCTTAACTCAATAAATTAAATTAAATAAAATGATATACAGTATAGAAATTTAACAACTAAATTATAATCAAAAGGCAATCTTATAGTGAGGGTACCAAAAGATTTGGTAAGTCATACAAATATTCACCAGAAATGGATATGGGTTAGTCTCTCAAAATGGCAATTTTATATAGATACACAGATAAATGTTTAGATGGATGTCCTTATTGACCCTTGGATTTATAGCATCAGCAACTGCACAATCAATAGCACACAGTATCTAGCAAAAACTCTTAAAGATAATATATAAGGTATAGACATGTGCATCAGAATGTGGGAAAACATGAATAAGTTGCACAGAGGGCAGATGACATCTGTCAGATGTATTGACTATTGGATTGTGTAAATGTGGTGTGATGGGAGAAGCAGACAGTCTATTGTGTAACAACTGCAGGGGGTCAAACACCATGTGGTTTTTTCTGCCCGCTGCTACTGATTTTACATGGACCACCTGTACATCCGTGTCTGTGCTCACAGGTAGACATGGACATGTAAATCAGTGTCCTGCTGTGTGACATTACTTCTCCCGCTGTGTATTACAGTTTATTCTTCAACAGGATAAGAAGAAAAGATTGAAATGACCTGAATATTGAGTCCGACTCTGTCCGTTATTTACTATGCCCACTCACTTCTGCCCAGGCCTGCTAAAAAATAAAATTCTGCCTACGCTACTGATGTTAAAGAGGAAATTGTGGACTTTTATGAGATACCAAATGTGTGGTTTGGTCATGTCAACTTCCCCTCGCTGACTGTGAAACTTCTGTCAATGCAACACAAAATTGGAAAGAAAATCATATACAGTATTATTTTGTAATTAGCATTTATGTTTCATTTATTTTCACTTTGTCTGTGAATAAACATTTCTCTCTCTCATTAAAAAAATTAAAAATTAAATAAATTAACTTCTTAGAAAAAAGATAGTTAATAGATGGTTTTATATGTAATCCACTAGGAATTTCTGCATACGTTTCCAATGGTTGGGAAGAACATATAAGAAAAATGGTTCTAGACAGTTATTTTTTTTGGTACTAAATACAACCCTTTTTATTATGGTTTCATAAAGGACCATGCTTTGAAAGTTCTATATGAGACAACACTGGTGTTTTAAATAACATTTTTAATAATAATAATTCGTTTTTTAATTTTGTTTATAATCTTTTTTTTCTACCTCTCTATCTGCCTGGTCTTATAATATCTTCTAGTCTATTTTAGGGTTTTACATCAAAACTTTTTCGACAAATGAAATTGTAGCATATATGACAGTGCTCTAACAACAGTTATTAACTGAATACATGATAATCGACACTGAATATTTATAAATACAGAAGTAAAACAGAAAATAGATGTAATGAAGACCAAGTTCCAGTGAAATATCTTGACAGTCCTCTATGATGCATCATTCTGGTGTAACTGTGTGGCAGCTTCTCTCTGCAAATGATGAGGTTGTGACAGGTGGCACCTGTTTGGTAGAAATACTCAACTGGGTTTAGAGTTACACTGTGTTTTTTTCCATTAGTTTCAAGGGATAGTAAAAAAAAAAAAAAAATTTAAAATCTCACCTAAGTTTTTTTTTTTTTATTCGTCTATTGAATGTGGTTAACCACATTCTTCAAAATACCTTTTTTTTTGTATTCAGCAGAATTATGAAACTCATTCAGGTCTGAAACAACTGTGATTGAGTAAATGATGGAAGAATTGTAATTTTTGGGTGAATTTTCCTTTTAAGTAAAAACATGTTTAGGCAGGCTAGAAATAGCCATTATGAAAATCTAACAATAGCATATGTATTGTTAGTGAGGAAGAAGAGAGACGTATCCTCGACTGAACAGGCACACACATAGACAGATTCATATGTTTAGATTCCCTTAGAGTTATATGCTCTAGTGTGGAAAAAATTTACAAACTCAAATGGGGAACAATAACTTACATATGACAAAATATACACTTTTACAATCACATCTCAATCACACATAAATGTCCGTGTATATATTACTACATACAATAACAACACACCAAACAAACATTCTCTAAACATTTCAGGGGGTTGCAAGGTGCACACACCCAGCATGATGACCTCATTTCCGCTAGGTCCCTTCTTCAGACGCCCGGTGGCGCGCTTGATCCTGTTTTTAGAGCTCGCGCAGTGGCAGTCGGGGACGCGCTACATTCCACGCGCACTCAGAGCGGGATCAACGCACAGTGGGAAAAACACAGGAAAGAGAGACACACACAGCAATCGCTCGAGGATCGTTTACCTAGCTGCTTTCTGTTTAATAGCCTCTTGTAAGAATCCACATCGGGATAATTTCAGCACAAGCCCCAGCAGAGAGTAACCGAGGAAGATGGGTTTAATCCCGGCCGTGTCTGTGCTCGTTCTGGTCATCGCTGTTCCGAGTCTGGCCGGATACATTGAGGTGCGTGCGCACTAATATTACCCCCTCGTTTTCGCAATTATCTTATATTCTTTTACATTAATATTTTTGTACTGAAACCTCTTCTTATAGTGATATTAATATTTCTGAATAAGTAGTAGTTTAGAATAAATGTTCAGCCTATGAAATCATCACACTGATGATTATAATGTAATATGAAATGTTCAATTTTGACAATGTCTTTGGACGGTCTTTCTTCGGACAGGCTGTAGAGGTTAAATGCCTTTTTATTTATTTTTTATTTTAGTACTTTTATTTTTGTTGTTGTATTGGAAATTTGAACCCCCCCCCCCCCACACACACACACACAGATTTTTTTAATCTTAGTGCCAGTTTGAAGTCCTCTGTAGCTGAAATCTGAATGAATCTGAATCTCTGTATATCTTCAAATTTCATTTTAACCAGTAATGTTAGTTGCCGTTTTAATATTTGTGTTATTTCATAAACTTATGAATTATAACCTGATCTTACATTGGAGAATATCCACACTTTTCCTTGATAAATCGATCAGAAGAGATCTTATAAAGGTTTGTATCTGCTCTGAGGTTTGGCTTAATGTAAAATGACATAAACCATAAAAAATTAATAAAAATCAAACAATCCAACTGGACAAACCGCTTCAACATATTTGATCTGATAGTATAGTTTACTAAAATGATTCAGATCATTAGATGTATTCATCAGAAATAGCTTTCAGGGGGTTGCTGTGATCGGTGTGACGAGCTTTAGGTGCACTCCCCATGTTAAAGGGCAAGTTTGTGTTCGTCAGAGAACAATGGGTCGGCCTTGTGAAACATGTAAGTTGCTTTCACAGTAGGCAAATTATGCAAATGAATTTGTGTGGTATATTAGATGAAGCCAAGTCAAGTCTCCGGGACGATCCCTGTCTGGTTGCTTTAAACCTGTCCTTGTCCAAGAGGAGTCTCTGCGCTCATTTCTGATGGCATGCTCTTCCTATAAGAGCTCAGCCTGAAGGCATGATATAACAAATTGTGAAACCATTGTTTTCAGCGCCAGAAATAATGGTTGCAAAGCACTAAAATAAAAAAAAAGCAATCTCTTTGTTGCTAATTGCTGCATTTAGAGAGAAAGGCGCTGCCTGTGGTTCACCGTCATGAGGAGGTGCAGGGATGTTGATGGATGTGCGTAGAAAAGCATTGCTGTAGAAAATCAAAGAATCATTTTACCTTCAGATCAATATTACGACCTTATTGTGTTTCTGTTATTACTGCTTTTGTCTTTTGTTATACATTTGACTCCTTGTGTCCTTGATTGTTTTGATCCGATCGCTCCTCAAGCTCTCTGATCAACATCAACCTTAATTGAGGGGGGAGTTTTGTCACCCAGTGTATTTGTGTTTTACAGTTAATGTTGTTGATTCATATTTATATTGTAAGATATAATTAAAAAAAAATTTATTTCAAACTCTGAATTGAATTTATTTTAACTAAAAAAGACAATAATAAACATTTTTCAGCTGATGGTAATAGTTATAGTAATATTCAGGTGCTGAAATACTACAAAGAATTATCTATTTATGTTTAACTTTAAAATATCACTGGTTAGTATTCAATGTAAGCATAAACATTAATGACAGACAGCAGCTGATTTATTTAGGCGCTGTCTCTTTAAGACCTCATGCACGGATCTATCATACTGTTACAAGTTTTGTTTACATTCCCTTAATATATATATATATATATATATATATATATATATATATATATATATATATATATATATATATATATATATATATATATATATATATATATATATATACACAACTCAACAAGTCGGGCATTCTGACATAATTATGTATTTAATTGGCCGTTTAGGTGCAACAAACTTAATTCTGTAGTTGCACGCTCCCGAGTGTGAGGTCACAGAAAGGGGTTTCACAGAGAGTGGGAAAGTACTGAATTGAGCACTTTGAGTGTTTAAAATTTTAACACTCAAAAGCACATGCAAATGATGATAGTCATCTGTACTGCTCTGAAATATTTGTAGGAATTTCCCACGTTACAGGTTTTGAAACTGTGGGAATTACTAGAATAATTCCACACCGGCGATGACATGACTGCGGCGCCAAATCATTTACTGTCCTCACGCATTGACGTAATCAAATTGCAATTGTCAGGTGTATTTTGTCGGAGACAAAGGGAATGTGTTAAAGTCACTCTGGGCTGTCTGTTTGATTGTTGATGCATTGCTGGTAACTCTCTGGTGCTGCTGCAAGCTTGGATTTGTTTTTTGTTTTTCCCTCAGCTGTGGATATGTAAAAAAAATTTGTTACAGCCATGAGATATCCAGGCTCAACAATAAGGATTTTATCCGGTTCAGATTTTTGTTTACCTTGACAACGTTCTTTTTTTATTTTTGTCTGTTGCATTGCATCACCGCACTTTTTTGTGCATGTAAAATGAATGTAAAGTGATAGATAAAGACCTTCTGAGACTCCTGTGTCAATTTGGTTGCAGTCTATTTAAATTTTTTTGACTGCAAAAAGGATCCCTTACTCTCCTGTCAAGTACGAGGCTGAAGCTTTGGCCTTGAGCCATCCTTATTGTTAAGCACTGGATGTTTTATCTGTGTTTTCCAATAGTGTATTTGATCAAATCCTGTTTTGTTAGTCTCAGTTTGTCAGTTTTTGCTTGTACAGCTTTCATAATGACTGGCACTACTGCTTGGTTTTTTTTCTTGTTGTTTTTGTTGTCAGAGATGTGTAATTAAAAGAACAAATTCACAGAAGACATTTTGTTTATTTGAAATGAGTTAATTTCTTCGACCATTAATTTACAAATGAGTTCCTCTGGAAATTCAAATGAATAAGCTGCCCAACCCAAAGCACAATCTTGCTGACATAGATCGTTGCCAATTCAGTCCCTCCAGAAAAAAACGTGATTATGCGATCGCCTGATTTAATGCATAATCAAGGCATTTTTTTAGATATGCTGCTCTTTCGCCGCATAAATTGCCAATTTCAGAAAGCAAAATGTGCGGGGCTAGCATGATTTCATAATCCATGTATTGTCGTTGCAAAAAAACTCACATATATATATTAGCAGAAAGTTGAAAAATGTTGCGTTTTCTTCACACAAGTAAAGCGCCATTTTCCCCCTATTGCCATGGGTACCTTATGAAGTGACGTAATTACGTGACGTGAACATCATCTGCAAACCCCGCGGTGAAACCAGGGTGAAACTTGAAGCGCGCAAATCATTCTTATTTGCCAACAAAAATAAGCGCAAAAGAATGCGCAAAGCAGTTTCCTGATTTGTTAAATGACAGTGGAGCCAAATTATATTGCGAGAACTTGCGAAAACGGCGGTTTGATGAAATAGAGGAAAAAAGGTGATTCCCCCAACACCCCCTTCTCACTAGGCTACTAACGATGTTGTAGTTTCATTCAGAAGTTGATGCAACTTTACAGTTGTAAGATTGCACTTTTTTTTGTTACAGAACAGTACACAAACTTACAGTTGTAATTATAGTAGTAGTATGTAAAATAATTTACGTTGCAGTAAGAGATTGCAACTTAAATATTCTGTGATTTAGTATGCTCACTTATCATAGGAAGTAATAAGAAATTACTCTTTACATTAAGGTAGTAGCCTAGTGAGAAAAAGGTGTTGGGGGAATCACCTTTTTTTCTCTTTTTCATCAAACCGCAGTTTTTGCGCAAGTTCACGCAATTTCTTTGCATAAAATTGCAAAAATATCCCGCATATTCCATCGCATTTTTTAAGAAAACATGCTGCAAAATCAAGGATTTTTGCACGCAACAATCACAAAAAAAATCAACGTTTTTCTGGAGGGACTGCCAATTAACGCAACAGAGGCGTGCTGGAATTTGACTGGCGCTGAATCATATTTGTGCTGTGTGCAAAGCTTGCCTGCTTTTGAACGTTTTCACCGATGCTCTGAATGCAAGCTTTGGCACATACTAACATGAATGAAGTGTGTATTTTGAATACCTGTGTGCTCCAGTAACCTGCTGCTGGCACAGACATGACCGATTCAGATAATAGCAAGAGTGATCAAGCACATTAAAAACCCTGAACTTGGCGTACTTGGGAGTTACGCAATCCAGCTATCGTCAGGTTTAAGAGAAACCTAAAACCCAGCTTGTAAAATTTTCTCAGTGGTTGAGTGGGCGTCTTTGTACTCTTTTTCAAGCCACTGAGATGGTAAACAAAAAGTGTTGTCTCTTCTAAAGCTTGCTCGAGGGCCCACTTGGCTCTCGTTACGCAGTCGTGCAGCATTGCGTCCAATGATGGGACTCTAGGCTCTTGTAACGATGCAGTGCTAGGAGTAGTTAAAAGTCAATGTGAAAACTACCTGGTCTCATTTTGCATAATTCATCAGTGGATATTATAAAAAGCATTGTAATACAGAAACGGTGCCTTTTACATGTTGACTTTTATTTTTTTTTCCTAATGTGGTTGGTTCTGATCAAATCTTCCACTTGGTTAGACCTAACATGCGTAAAAGTCAAGGAGCATTTCTTTGGTATTCACACCTGTGTTTGGTTAACCACATGCAGTGGTTTTGTGTGTGTGTATGCGTGAATGTTTGCAGGGGTGTGTGGTGTCTGCGGGGGTGATTCTGTCTGCAGCCTTTGATGGCACACAATCCATTTGTATGCAGACTTCATTGTGTGGATGTGTTAGCAGGGCTTTTAATAGCATGCATTGCTCACCCCAGGAGTGATGAATGGATGTCGGTGAGGGGCTATTGTGAGCTTTGAATTGGTGCTAGCATCCTGACCAGCACAAGGACCCGATTGGGACATGACATTACATGCGTGTTTATCAGATGTGACGACAGCCAGGCTGCAGATGCTAATTGCCACATTGTGCACTTCTCTTGATGTGATGCTCAGTGGAAGAATACAAAGTAACTGGCATTTGTTTATTTACCCTGAGACATTCATAATTGGCTAGAACAGGCTATCTTTATGGTAAATGTAAGGACTTCTGTATTCTCACATCCAGTAACATCCGTCTGGCCAGTGATAGATGTGTACTCTTACATTCACAATTTTCACCACCTAGATATTAGATTAAATTAGCATCAAAATAAATATAGCATCTGGCCCTACTAAGACTGATGACGGGCGAATTAGGAGCATTGCTGGCTTTTAACATTACTGGCTATCTGTTTTTCATATTTATGTCTGTATTACTAAAATTATTATTATTATTTTTCCCACTTGCATATTTGACAAACATGTCATTATGTGAATAGAAGGCGAAGGCTCGTTATTTTAGTCTTTTTTTTTTTTGATTATGTAGGCGATTCCATGCGTATCTCCACAAGTAGTTCTGGTGGGGAAAAAAAACAAAATTTTTTTTTGCCATCCTAGATCAAATTCTGATGATTTTCCTCCAAAATCAACACAGTCAAGACACCCAGGTTTTAATGAGCGTTTTCTTTTTAGTAGACCGCTTTTCACGCATTACTCATCGTGCTAAGTGATGGCATCACAAAACATTTTGGATGTGATTTCACATGCACGTCAGGTGTGGCAGAGCTCTATTGTTGGATTTCAGGCATTGATAATGGTCTTGTCAACCATTTCCTGTTTGGTAAAGCCTGAGCTGTGTTAGCGCCACCCTGATGCTCATCCTCTGAGCTGAGGGCTTAGTGCTCACAGAGACACTTTCAATTATTTTACCAGCCGCTCTCAGTCTCCTCACAAATCCTCTTATAGCTTTAAGACACACTGAGTCCTCGACAGGAGAGAAGAGAACATGTTACATCTGCGGATACTCCGCCCGTCCATTACTGATATGATATGATATGATACATACGCAAACATGCTTTGATGGCCGCACCCTCGAGTGAGCTCACAATGAGTCTCTGCACCTTATTAGTCACTGACACTGCACCATTTATTCAGAATCCTGCCCTCAGTCTCTTATAGTCAGCAGGATCGTTTGCGTGGTCGACTAATAGGCTGAGATTTTAGGTTAGGCTATTTTTAAGTTCAGTGGTCCTGTGACATGACAAATGGGTTAATAAAGAATTAATATTCCTTGTGGTGTCTCGATTAATATGAGATCCTGAAAAATGCATGCTTAGTGAAAAACTACAAATTTATAATCCATATCCACTCACAGAAAACAATATATTGATTTAATTTTCTAATTTACTTTTTGTGTAGAAAAGGGTCTATGCGAGAGGACGTGAACTATCAGAATTATGTTGTGATTTACACCTGAGAAGACATAATGAGCTGCATAATGAGCCTTTCAGTCAGCTTGTGTCACTGAGAGGGAAGAGTTACAACAAAGAATGTGATGACAAAATAAATGTATATAATTTTATATTTGTAGTTTATTTAGAACATATTTAATTATCCCACAACATAATGTAATATTCACTTGCGATTGCAGTTAAACCGTATTAGGAACAAATCAAAGCTGACTTTCAAAGCTGAATCTTTAGCATCATTGCTCTAGTCACACACCGATTTTCTTTATTATTATTATTATTATTATTATTATTATTATTGATGTGGAAAAGAGCTGAGCATTTTTTTTTCTTCGTTTTTTTTTTGTGGATAAATTGAAAGAAACAGCATTTATTGTTACATTTGTTACAGTTACATTTATGTATTACATTTATATTATTTACATCAAGCTTTTGAATGGTATAGTATTGTATATTGTTATTAAAACTTTATAATGTTTCACATGACTATACATTTAGTCAGGAATTATAGTTTGGAAAAGGTCTAACTAGTAAAATGTTTACGTTATGTGAAGTATATAAATAAATAAAAAGAGACTTACTCACGTTTATGATCTCTGCTGAATAAAGTGCTTCATTCTTTTTTTTCTGAGGAAATCCAAATCTCAAATCCTCAACCAGATCACATCTTTTTGGGGTGAATTATGAATTATGAATCGACTCCGGGTTAAAGTCATTTAAAATGGAGTTTCAAACAATAAGCTATTAAACTATAAACCATAAAACAGTTAGACCATATGCCAACATCTGAACAAATGATGTAAATGAAATTTTTTGGTTATTAATGTTAAAATGTTATTAGTTGTAGGAAATAAAACTGTCCTCTTGCATTATTTGCTATCTTTTGGGTTACTGATTAGTTAGGTTTACACAGATCTCTATTTCTGTGTTTTTTTTTGTTTTTTCATATTCATTTTAATAAATTTCTGTATTATATCTGTATTTGTATTATGTATTGAGAGATTTCTATTGCAGATTTATTTTTATTTTTTTATTGACAAAATAAGGTCTTTTGGAAAAAAAGTTTTTTTGGAAATCTAAGTGTAAATATAGGGCAAAAAGTAGGGATGCACGATATTGGATTTTGGCCGATATTCGATATGCCGATATTTTCTAAATAATTTTGGCCGATACCGATATCGATATATATACAAATATATACTGATATATTTACAAATATATACTGATATATTTAAACTTTAATTTTACTGAAGAGAAATCCATGTATCTCTTCTGTACTGATTCTACCATAAATTTATTATTTTACAAATGTAGACAGACATTCACATCTGAAAAACAGGTCAATTATTTCACTTGGAGAATATCGGTTTGGCTCATCGGCAGAAATATTCATATCGGCCGATACCGATAATGGTCATTTTAAGCTTTTATCGGCCGATACCGATGTTGTGCCGATATTATCGTGCATCCCTAGCAAAAAGAAAGTATGGTTTTTCAATCTGCGTTCCATCTATTCTCTTACTTTGTTCATTTCCTGTTTTAATTCTAAAGTTATTGCAATATTTAAAAAAATATTTAAATAAAGGGAACGCACACACACACACACACGTGTAAAATTAGAGTTTTCAGCATCCTTGCTTCAGTGTCACAGTCTCATATGCTGATTTGTTGTTTAAAATATTTCTTATTAGTGTTGAAAACAATTGCACTGCTTAATATTTTTGTATAAACCATTATATTTTCCCCGTGAATTTCTGACAAATAAAGTATAAAAAGAATAGCAATTTAAATGTGAAGTAAATGTAATGTCACTTTTGATTAATTTAATGCATATTCAATGCATTAATTTCTTGTATTCCAAAAACAAACACCTTCACCAAACCCAAATGGTTATGGTATTGTTTTGATTAATTTTTTTGGTGGAACTGGCTGTCATTTATCAGCTTCCACTTCCAGAGTTAATGTTAACTGCTTGCAAGTTGCTAACTTTTTGTTTAAAATCTGTACCTTGTTTCAAAATGCGAGACTCCCTATAGTTTCTTGCTTTCTTTGTGTCTGAGTTTGAGTGCATCTGTCTTATCAGTCTGTCTGCCACTGACTCGCTCTCTTTCAGTAAACGTCTCTCTTATCTCCTCCTGTGTCATGTCTGAGCGTGTCTGCTGTTTTAGGTCCCTCTTCAGGACCGGCTGCATTAGAGGAAGTTAAATATAGCGAGCTCGTAAGGCAAGCCCCGCTCGCACGATCTCTCTGAATCTCTGTCTCCTGGGCGGTGTGTTCGCTCTAATTACCCAGCCCGTATTCGTCCGTCTTCTCTTTGTACGAGAGAGTGAGAGGCACCATTACCTCCCACAGCTCGGCTCGACTCGGCTCATCACAAATTTAGACTCTCTACCATCAAAGACTGGAACAAGCGGGCACATTTGCCACTTTAGCGTGAATGCCAGCAGTCCGTTCCACCTTTATCTGCACCGTAGAGATTTGTCATCTACTCTACGGTTTGTAGGACATCATGGATTTTGTGGGTTTGAATATGTGCAAGTGTGTTTGAGCTTGTACGCTCATTGCCTGCATCAGTAGTTGCGTTCGGATGGGGTGTGACTCATCTCCTCTGCATTTGGTCACATATGAATAAAACATTTGCTGTCCTATTCAAGAGCATGTTGTTCTCTCTCACATGCACAGATTTCTTCTGTGTGCTTATGGCCCATTTCTATAGCCATCTGAATTTCTCTTGATGGTTGGATATTTGTGTCAAGGTGATTGAGAAAGATCTCTATGTGTGTGAATGTTAGTATGGATGTTCGGCCTACTATTTTTGAAAAGAAAGTATTATGAAGGATTGTATGTTTTTACTGCATTTGCCACTATGCACAGTATTAAACCAGAGCATGCTGTGTGGAATACCATATCACATAATGCAGGGATTCCTATATGGGGGTTAATGGAAAGGTAATAACTAAAAGTAAAATTAATTAAAAGTAAAAAACGGCGCTGCAAATATTAGCAATAGCAAATATTTAATTGCAAATTAAAAAAAATATAAAAATCAAAATGTTTTATTAAAAAAAATTAAAACAAGATTAATATTTTTTTTCTGTTTAGATATTTTTCCTTAGAGGTGAAATGTCATATAATAGGTTCAAACAGAAACTAAATATTTGCAATCTCATTTGATATATTTTATCTATTTATTTGCATGCATGGTCATTAACCGAGAACCACGGACATGTGAAAATGTTGTTGAATATTGAAATATATTGAAAAAAAAAAGTACTTCTAAGGGATTCAGCTGAATAAAGTTTGGGATGCAATAAAATGCTATTTGTTTCAGTATAACTTTTTTTAATCAAAGTTATTTGATTCACCTGCCAAAAGTTGGTTTGATGTCTTTACAGAAAAACTAACACAACAAACAAAACAAGGATGTAGCACACTACAAATGTTTAGCATTTTATAATGCGTCAGATGCTTAATGCATGTTTATTGATCTTTTTGTAAACCATTTACACATGCATATGTTTCTAATAGCGCTTTTTTGAGCTTATTAGTCATGGAAACTCAATCTTCCGATGAAAACTACTCTCTGGTGTCATATGCTGGACTTCTCTGATCATTTTATCCACATAAATCACACCCTTTTCTCACAATTGACTGCCAGTTCGCATTCAGATCTACTACCATAAAAACAACAACCAAAGGACAAAACCCAGTTCCTGTCCTACTTTTATTTACAATAATCCAATTCACTTGGATGTGCGTCATTGTGACCTAAGTAATTCCATTCAGCCACACCCCTTTTCCAAAACACAGCCCCTCAAAGACGTGGCCACATTGACTGACGGGCACAGTAGCGCTCCCATGTTTTCTGACTTGCTAGCACTCTAGCAGCCCTCAAACTCTTTATTTATTTATTTTTGCTCACTCTTTTCCTACGTTACGTTAATTTATGTGGTGTTCCTTGACTATATTGGTTTTTATGTGTTTTAAGTTTTTAAGTGGATTTTGAAGTGTGTCAGTCGCCTCATTCTTCTCTTGTCTATCAAACCTCTTGTTCTTGCTCTTGTAGGAGTGGCAGCAAATGAATCTGGGAATAAAACAAAACGCAGAACTCCTGTGTACGTTGTAGCGCTTTAATTTACATGATCAAATGAGCTTGTAAATTTTGTGTGGGAGATGACTGGAGGCTTGGTATCCTCATTTGAATTCAGCTCAGGCGTTGACTCGTAGCCCCTCCTGTGTTGTGGTCTTTATTTGAATTCTAAGAGCAGGCCTCATTGAGAGATGGGCTTGTCTCAGTCATTAAGGCTTTGTGCTTTCTGAGCAGCGGTCTTTAGGTGGTTTGTTTGTGTATCTCAAGTAATTTTATCTGGATGTGGAATGACCAGTCATTAGCAGATTTTTGGTTCTCCTTTGTGCCTCCCTCTCTTTTTCTGCCCAAGTAAACAATATAATCTCTGCCAGCATTTCTGTTTTGACTCTGTTGGCTGTTTTTGTCTAAAGCATCTGGAATTTCATTACCTAACTAGTTAGATAATACCAGTTCCAAGAACAACAAAGCTGTGCATACATCCTGACACCAGCCTACAATTCAACATGATCCAATAGGGAACCGATTATTTAGAAAAATTACTAATGTACTGAACTTAGGAATGGTAAGTTCTTTTAAGAAAAATGGCGGGTTTAGCAACTGGGGAAGTTACTGTGATGGGTTTTTGTTTTCATATAATGTAGTAGAGCTGCAACTAACGATTATTTTTTCTGTCGACTAATCGAACTATTATTTTTATTACAATAAATAATTAACCTAATGTTCTTTTTTTTTAATTAGCTAATAAATCCTTTGGATAACTTTACTAATAAAATGCATAAGTACAACTTATAATATTTCAACCTTTATTCATTTTCAACAAATGTGGTTGAAGTTTTTACAGTATAAAATAATAAAGAGGCAAAGAAAATTATTTTACTATGGTAAGTATGAGTTTATGATAGCGTTTATAATTAAACCACAGTAGCCATAAATTTACAGTTGTCTGAGACGTCATTAAATGTTCTGCTATGGTTTACCGTGGTTTCCAGAGATCTGGAGCTGATTTGGGGTGGCTCAGTGATTGGTGACTGTTGTCTTGCGGCACGCTGTTTTTAAGGGGCCGTTCACATATCACGTCTTTTGTGCGCTCAAGTTCGTTATTTCCAATGTAGGCGCGTGATAAGCGCCCTCATAATGGAAGCGACGCGGTCGCAACGCACACGCGGTGCGACGCTCGTTTTTTCCAGGCGCGTCTGCACCGCATCGAGTTAAAAACATCTCAACTTTTCAGAATGCCGCAAGCGCAAGAATAACAGACCTGAACCAGAAAGTTGGTCACCAGATCACACGGTAACCAGTTAAACCTTAACACCGGAGCGCGCCAAGATGTTTTCCTCTGAGGTGCTCGCGCATCGCAGTTGTGCTGCCGTTGTACATCATATCGGTTTTGCAAAGGGAACAAAGGGCCATTTTATTTGTCCTCTGTTTAAAGTATTCCCATACTTTTGATAACAGTGGTCTCTGTTTTTGTGATAGAATGCAACTTTCTCCATTCCCAGTATGCCATTACACGAGATGTAAACAAACCGTGTGACGTATTTTTGTAGTCGACGTAATCGATGACGTTGACGCGCCGTTGCAGCTCTATAGTGTAGCTCGCTTGTTCATGTTCTCAATGTGGTGTGACCAGTTAGTTTCCTAAATGAACCTTGAAATGAGTATCCGCAAGATGTTGTATGTATTTGGAAGTAAGAAATTTAATTATGTATTTACCTTTATTGTGTGATTTTGTTTCTGGCCTTGAGTGATGATCAAATTGGTCTTAAGAGGCAGAGCAGGGGAAGAGGATGAAAATGTCAGATCAGGAGAGGTGAGCAGAGAGATCAGTACGATGTAACCGTATACACCCCAGAGGCCTGGATCTGCACTGCTGAACCACCAAAAGCACTGCCAACACTGATACAGCACTTTTGGGAGGAAAAACAAAAACGCAGGAGAGAGAGAATGCTATTGGCTGCACAGTGAAAATAAAAGCATCCTGAAGTCCGACCTCCAAGATATCTGTAATCTCTCAAAAGCTCCGAGGTCAGCAGCATCCAATGAGCCAGAAATTAGCAGTTTATGGGTCTGAGTTTTCGGTTTATTGGTGGCAGTGACCGTGGAGAAGTGTCCAATCTGAAATCACCACAGGCAGTTTTTCGCAGCTCTGTCCTGTATGATGAAGGAGAAGGGAACAGGATGAGATGAAGGAGCCTTTGAGAAGGGCCTGCAGCAGGACGCCTGTCATGGAGAGATATACGATGTCCTCACGAGTGGGAGGGAATGTGGGAAGGTTGGAAGAAGTCGAAAACGGGTTTACACACACTCAAATGCAGTGAACGTTCAGTCTCTGGGGAAGTAACAGCACAGCTCATGGCTGCCACAGCCCTTATCACCTTCTCCCTCTTCTGCAAATAGAACTGTACTAATAAAGGTGTGCGATAGCCGGTACAAAGCTGTAGTGGGTGTGTGTGTGTATATTTATGTATGTATGAATCATTGATGCGTGGGTCAATGTATAAACAACCCGCACCCGACCGATGTTTTCAACTAACCCGCCCACTACTCGGATCCCAAAAAAAGAAATATAAAATATTGTACCCGACCCGCTTCCTGACCGCATTTTTTAAAAGGAGTAAATGCGTCGCCCCTTTATATTAATTTACTTAAATAGGCTATAGCCTACAGGATAAGCATTATGACCTCACACATAAAGCTTGCCACAAAGAACTGGTTAAAGTAATGATTATGAATGTCTAAATTAGCACGGAGACATTTAATTGTTTAATAGTAAACTGGTGTTTTCTGTGTCACTGATAAGATGAAGTTGTCGGTGCGGACTCGCCATGAACGCCAGAGAGAAATGCTCATTTCAGATGGATTACATATTCAGATTATAACCTATTTATTTTGGTTTGAATATTTTTGTTTAAAAGTAGACATTTCAAGCTCTCTGTAATATATTGCCTATATTTATTTTTAAACCCACTGACTAAAAGATTAAGACACTACCTGACCCAAAATATCACCCAAAGTTTCTACAGCTATTTTACTAGCTTTTTCAGAATCTGGAAAGACTTGTTACTGCAGTCGGTAGTGCGATATGAATGTGTGAGTTGTACGGCATGATGAATGCTGGTCACTTCTGCTGCCCAAACTGTGTCAGCCTGTGGGTCATTTGGTTTATTGAAAAATGATTGCACTGATTTGCATGTTTCTTGATGATGGGCTTTTTTTCTGTGGTACTCACATGCACCATGTCGCTCACGTCGTATTCTCCACCATGTCCCACAGAAAAACTGCTTTTGCATAAAATGCAAAAAGCTCTCTCTGCTTCGCCATCTACAGGTCTTAACCAAGAGTGTTGCGGTCCATTCGCTATTAAAAATGCATCTTCTCTTTTTCATGGCCACACTGGCCATGACTGCTTAAGATTGTTGACTATGTTGAGGAGGCGTTCGTTCACCAGTCAACAGTTTGATTGACGTACAACTCAGCCTATCAACTAACGCTTTTATTGCTCTCTTCTGAATTATTGGACATAAGTTAACAGTACGCCTATGGACGTATCCATATATTTATTAGGCAGGGTCAACGGAAAAAGCGGGTCAGATGCTCAATTTGCGTTAGGCGGGACAAAGGGTAAAATTGCTGTACAGTACAACGTAAAACGGGACAGGTGGTCACTCTATAAAAAAAAAAGTGTAGGCCTATGTATTTCAAAATTGTGTCTAGTACTATATAAATTACAATGGTTTAATTGGCATCTTTATTTCAAACGACCCAACCGACCTCAACCAGAATATCATGAAAAATAAAATAAAAAGTCCCACCTCCAACACATCGGCCAAGCAGAAAAGCTTATGCCGATATTTGAAAAATGCCAAATATCGGCCGATTATATTGGCCTTGGCGATGTTTTGGTCGACCACTACTAGCAACTTTAACAACTTTTTGGAATACCTAAGGAATCATAAAGCAACATTGGCGGATCGATGAAGCCTAAAGCGCACTTAATGTTTTACGTGTACACTAGGTATTGTATGCGTGTCCTGTACATGGACTGATTCTTCTAGCAGTACACACTTAGCTTGCACATGTGCCTTAAATTTTGTACGAATAAGTTGGTCCACAAAGTGGCATTGTATCAGTTGAAAAAGACACACAACTCTGGTTTAAATTAATACAAAGACATTTGTGTAGCTCATAATTTCTGAGGGGGAAATTCAACTTCACTCTTCACTCTGCTTCAGAGTTCCTTGTAAACTAGCGATTTGATTCAGACTCTTAATCAGTGAATCATTTGGAGCCACAGCTTACTTCTTAATTCCCAGCTGAGAATCCAAAAAAAAAAAAAAAAGTGACATTCAGCCAAGTATGGTCACCCATACTCAGAATTTGAACTAGAACTCACAACACTTCGATTGGGAGGCCAACCCTCTAACCATTAGGCCACCACTTCCCCACAAAACATGGCTCTTCAAACAGAAAGTAGATGTCTAAATGTATTGCATGCTGAAATACAGTGTAAGATCTCCATAAGCTCGGCATAAACTCAGCATGTTTTTCTCTTGAAGATACGCTCAGTCTTTTTATTTTTAAACGGCTCACTCAGTTCCTGACAGATTGTTGTTTATCACAGTCCTCATTGAGAGGCTTTTCATTATTAGTTGCTAATTATAATGAATTCCACACTGCCAGCTGACTCCTCCGTCTTCCCACTATTCCTCAGAATGTCTTCATCACTTTCCTAATGTCTCTGAGAGTGGAAGGCTGGAAGACTCTACTACTGCTGAGATAAAGCGCTTCACATCGTGCTCCATTTGAGCAGGAACAGGATGTTTTGCTATGGGGGCAGAGATGCATTTTGGAACGTGTTTTTTTTTTTTAGTGAGTTGATTTCCAGCAGATTTAGAGAGGGAGAGCTTTGTTTCAGCACACTGTGAACACAGGAGATCTTCTGTATAGTTTGCAGAGACCGACAGGGCAATAAGAGACCACAAACAAAAAAAAAAATCCACAATCAAATTTGAAAGATTTTAATATTATCCCATTCCTCTTGTTAACTTCATGTGAAACTAGCCCTTTATATCTTCACATTTCTGCCTGAAACCTGCCTTTCTCCACATGGGTTTCTGTACTGCTGTAGTCCTGTCTACTTAAATCCATCTTTCCCTGCACCCTGCTGAACAGAGACAAATACCCCTGTCCAAATTATGTTCATCATGAATGTTCCTCCTGCAAGATGATGGCCACTCTCCATTCCCCTTCAGTACCTCAGGAAGGACTCTGTATATGTGTGTGTGTGTGTGGCACAGAGGGATCTGCTTTTCTCCCGCTGCTTGTCTTCTGTTCAGCAATAGGGGGTGGATCAGGGGACTCAATGATCCATTTAACCTCAACCTTGGAGGTTGTGAGAGGAGGGCAGAGCTGCAGACGGAGGGGAGATTCATTCGCAGTGTGTGAATGTGAGAAGTGGGGTGTATTTCTTTCATTGGATTCATTTCTCTTCCTTGGCATTCCGCCCTGGTTTTTGTTCTGCATCAGTATTTCTTGCTTGGTATGGCCTGTCAATGTATGGTGTTAGTATCATGGAAATTCCATGGAGCTGAATGATTTTTGTGATGGGTGAAACTGAAATTCATTGCATGACTAATTACCATGGTACCACCAGTTTTACCACAGTACCATGGTACTATCATGGGGCATGTCCAAAAATAAATGGCCTTGCCATGGTACCATGTTACAAAACCTTTGTATTGTTGTGGTGTTTTTTGGCACTGTTTTTGCTCCAGTCCTTTTCTCTTTCTCTGACTGTTTGAGGTGTTGTGATATGGGTAAAGCTAGTGTTCTCTGATAGGAGTTTAATTTCACACAGATACACACACACACACACACACACACTTCCGCTCAGCCAGCATTCTCACTCCTCTTTGGCTTTTAGAAATGGCAGAGATGTGAGATTTTAAGAGGTTTTTCTCGCTGCTGGTCAGTCCAGAAACAGATGGACCGTCTGTAAAGCCATTCTGCTCCACTCCAGCCTTCAGCCGCCCCACAGGAACACAGCTTCATTTAAACACCTCTCAAGCGTCCACCCTGGGTTTATAATCGTCTGTCCATGTTTGTTCTACTTCCTTGGTCTGTCTTGGTTTCATTTTTTTCTCCCACTGTCCTCTGTGTGCTCAACAATTAAAGGTGCGCTAGGGGTTATTTTGGAATAACATGCTGCTGTACTATTCATACTATTTTTGCAGTGTCTGTATAGTGCACAGTATGCACATTTCCAAAATGTGCAAATACAACCGCTCAACAGCATGAAATATTATATCTCCCGATGCATTTCTCATCTCCTCCTTGAATTATTATTTGCTCAGACAGCCGGAACATAGACACAAACCGAATAAAAAATGCAAAGCAACCATATTTCTAAGAAACTGGGCATCTCTCACTGAATTAAACAAAACATGAACTTGGCAACATGTAGCTTACTTCAGTTTGAAACATTTTAATTTGACATGCAGTCCCATTTTATATTATGTGTCTTTAACTACTGTGTACTTGTGTCAAAAGTCGTTATTAGTTGCAGTGTACTTTTTCTGTAGGTTAAACTATAAAATATAAAGCTGGGCCATATGTAGGTAGCAAACTAGTATTCCATCCCAGACAAAACATTTTTCTTGCTCTACTAAACTTATTCATCATTCTAATTAACTCTTATGTCAGTGCTCTTGAATGTTATACTGCCACCTATCAGTGTGGAGGAAGCAAACCCTAAAAGCAATTGTCCTATTTACAGAAATTTACATTTTAATATTTTATTTTGAATTAAGAAATTATTATATTATATTATTCTCGAAACGGCAAACTTCTATTGCACTGCATGTTGATAAATACAGGATGTAGACGAGAATGAGAGGGAGGGAGAGAGATTGCTTGTGTCTGGCACAGGGAAGTGAGCACAGGTTGTTTCTCAGAAATCCCAAGGTCTACGGGCAGAGATTATGCGGGCGAGCTGTCGGCCAGACACGGCCCACACTGCTGCTTAATCCTGTTCGTTTAAACCGTGAGACAAGCAAACAATGGCGAAAACAAGCACAGTAACGGACTGCATTCACAGCGGTGTCCACTAAGTCCCAAATCTCCACTTTACGATGCACTGGATTTCCCTGCTTGGATCTCAGGCCTGCCGCGGAAAGCAGGGTTAGAAGGAACCAATCATTTACAGTTACTAACAAGGAGTTTAGTCTTCACAACTCAACTTTACAACACCGAAAGGGAGGAATTACAATAAGCGCTTTTGCAAAAATGAGCTTCACATTTATGCTTTAAACCTTCCACGATTTCCCCATAGATTCTTTTTCAGAATCTGTAAAAATATGAGTAATTTTCAAAAAATAAGAGAGATCATACTAAATGCATGTTATTTTTTATTTAGTACTGTCCTGAGTAAGATATTGTGCATAAAAGATATTAACATTTAGTCCACAAGACAAAACAATTGCTGAAATTATTAAAATAACCCTACTCAAAAGTTTGGGAACCCTTGGTTCTTAATACTGTGTTCTGGTACCTGATGATCCTCGACTGTCTTTCTGTTTTGTGATGGTTGTTCATGAGTCCCTTGTTTGTTCTGAACAGTTAAACTGAGCAGCGTTCTTCAGAAAAATCTTTAAGGTCCTGCAGATTCTTCAGTTTTCCAGCGTCTTTGCATATTTGAACCCTTTCCAGCAGTGACTTTATGATTTTGAGATTCATCTTTTTAGACTGAGGACTTTTGAGGTACTCAAAAACAACTATTAAAAAAGATTCAAACATTCACTGATGCTCCAGAAGGAAACAAGATGCATTAAGAGCTTGAAAATATCTTGAGTCAGATTTAGTAAATGACATTTTTGGGTGAACACATTACATGACAAAGGAAAAACCCACTTTATATCTTGCAATTCAGAGTATAATTGTGAATTTCTCCACACAACTGAGTTATTAACTCCTAATCATGAGATCTTGGGATTGTGTCAGAATCATAAGTTTTTTCACTCAGAACTGAGAGAAAGCCTTAGTTGTGAGGTTTTTGTTTTTTTTATTGGTGGTGGAAACATGGGCACCTAATATAGAGTGGTACCAACCCACTAGAGTGTTTTTTTTTTTGTTGTTGTTGTTTTTTTTTTTTGAGCAATGTGTTGCCCATCAATATTCAGTGAATCCTTTCCACGTTTGGCATGTGTGGGGATTCAGAGGAAAAAGAAAGTGTCCCTGAGAGGAAGGTAGGACTCAAAGTGATAATCAAAGGAAGGACCACAAAAGATTTTGATGCCCGTGATGCATTGTGGGTGAGCGTTATTGTGTCTATTTCTGTCGTCAGCATCTGGTGTGGTGATGTCAGGAATGAAATCCTCTAAAGGGACACGTGGGCGCAAAGCCTCCGGATTGAGAGGTTCGACCTGTCACATGGCACAGAGACGCACACTCAGGAGAAAGAAGCAGAGCAGGGAAACAAGAGCGCTCATGCATTTAAAAGTATGAGAATCTAAAAAGGCCACTGCGGGAGAAGATGCTTCTGTCACACTTTACTGTCAGGATGAGAATGCAGATGGAAGGAGTGTGTGAAAGCAAAGGCAGCAGCCCACAATCAAAACCAATTCTGTTGTAACAGTGACAGGACACATCACTTCTCTTTTTCCCTACACTCTTTTTTTTTTTTTTTGCCGAACATGTTTTCAGACCCAACAATTTATGTGCCATTTTTACATCTGTACATTTAATTCATTTTAGTTT
Organism: Carassius gibelio; assembly: GCF_023724105.1. NCBI lineage: Eukaryota > Metazoa > Chordata > Actinopteri > Cypriniformes > Cyprinidae > Carassius > Carassius gibelio. Next base: position 22,494,504 of record NC_068388.1, on the reverse strand, counting down.
GTCATGACCATTTTGACTTATGTAAATGACCTCGGTTATGATTATTTCCCCCTTTAAGTCTTCTTCTGCTAGTACATTTTCATGGCCTTTTTCCATCCTCTCTCCTGGCTCTAAATCTCAATTGAAAAGTCTTAAAGACCATGTAGTTTCCTCTTCTGCATCCTTCAATAACAGAATTCACTCACTGTGTCATTGTCTTTAACTGCGTTGTCTTAATGCGTCACAAATAGACTTAATTTATCTATAAGGCATTTGCCCATTGCCCATTACTTCAATATTACTATTATGGCTAAGTTGTAAAGAGATGTAAACAGGCAGTCGGTCAAATGTAGATGTGTACATGATTTGAGTCTTCAGGAAATAAGGAAAGTATAAGGCTGTTTTTATTTTTTCTTCTGGTACGTCCCCTTTAATGGAAATCACTGCTGTGTCATCAGCATCAGAAACAATGGCACTGATTGAAACCTCAGTAATGGTTTTTGATGGTTATGTGCTGTTGTTTTGTTTCAGCATGCCTGAAAACATTATATGAAACAGATGTCTGATGACAGCATGCAGTTTCTCATGAAACCATCAGGCATTGATTGTGACAGACCTCCGTGCTTTCGTTAGACTGAAGATCGCTTGTTATTTGCGGCAGCAGCCAGTGGCGCATTTCATTTTAAAGTTGAGCTTTCCGTTTTATTGCTTGCCTGGATTTCAGCTTCCATCTGAGAGAAACATTCAGCAGGCTCGCCAGAGTTGCGTTTTCTCTGCAGTATATTGGGTGTCGTTATGAGACGTTATTTTTAGTCTTCTCAGCCGTTACACAGAGAGAGGGAACGTTCACAGAGGCCTGGATATTTCACCGGAGAAACCAGTGCTGCATTTTAAGAGCGCAAAAATGTATCTGAGTGATTTGTTTTCTCTCAGCCCTTTTCCTCGTCTGTGTCTGGTCGTGACAGTGATGGATCTAATAAGGTCATGTTGGCATTACTCTAACTTTTAAATGGCTCTTAAACGTCTTCGTATCTACACCCTTGAGCTGTGAATCAGGGAATTTGTATCTCTTTCAGCATCATTACATCTCTCACTCTTTCTTTGTTTTTATTCGCTCTGTCTACTTTATCCATCCTTGAACTAGGACTGCAACAGGGCATGACAGTCATGATTCTCTTTTAGATGGTAGTTTTTCTTGTTTGGTTCATTTTTGAAACCTTTATTCAACGTTTAATACCAGTCGTGCACATTCATATGGATGTCTTTTAGCCCAATTTTTTTTCATTTCCCTACCCCAGCTCTCCTAATGTCTCAATCTTCATCAAGCAGCGTGAAGCCGCAGTCGTAATGTTGTAATTTGGTGACGTCTGGGACTGGCCCCTGGAGGATGTGTTTATGTGTGTGCTGAGACTGTGTGTGTGTGTGTTTGGCGTAAGGTAAGAGTCTTTTGAGACTGTGTCTGAAATGTATGTCAGAGAGAGCCCGAGGGGATACAGCTCTGCTCTGGTCTCTCTTCACTGCAGCCTCTCCTCGACACACACACACACACACACAGCTCCTACTGCTGTCTGCTTAGCAATTACACACACTTTTACACACATGCATTTTATTGCACGGAGACATGATTTTTTTTGTGCAATAGCTCAACATGCACTGTTGCAGTTTTAAAGCCTAGTATTTTACCTACCTAGATGACATTAAGGCATTAAAAGTTCAATAAGTCATCTTTTTTCACAGTATAATGTATAATTAATTGAGTTTTTAATTATTTTTTTTGTTTGTTTTTCTTTTTTTCTTTTTCATTTTATTTTATTTTTCTTAAAACGGACTCAACTTAAAACCCAAGCTAGGATCAGAAACGTATTTGTTAAAGCCCTTGCATGTATTCTTCAGCAAAACCTGTTGATTTATTTGGTTTTCTAAATCATATTTAAGGTGAAACTACATCTAGGTAAATGAAGTTCAGGTTGTGCATTACCACCCTAAATTTAGAAGGATTTCATGTTACTTTACACTGATGAGGTCATAATATGTGGTTTTATTCTTGGAGTATTTTGGTGTTAGCCTAGTATTATGGTGTTAACATGCTGATGCCAAAATCTATTTAGCCAGGGTCACACCATATTTAATTTTTGACAGGGATGGAAGTGCAACATGCCAAATATTCATCTGACAAAAAAAAAATGTTTTGTATGCAAAACTTTCATGACATGTGATCTAGGTATGCCAAATACTGCTAAGTCTACCCCTCACGGCATCATTTTCATTGATATCAAATGCAACGCTGTGTATAACATGCCTAAGGTCTACTGTGATTAGATTAATCCCATGTGATTCAGTTCAGGGCAGTTGTTTATGTGGACATTTTGGTGTTTAACTTCAGTTTTCTGATTACAGCGGTGCAGAGATTTGTCCTCAAGTCGAGGCAGCCATATTGTCATCCTGCTCTTTCCGAGGTCTGGGCAAAGTAAACCTGCTCTTTTCCTCTCTTACGCTCTACTCTGACCTCTGCCGTCTCCTCTACTCTGGGCTCAAATAGCTGGCTTGCCGAGCATGCTGGGAAGAGCATGACCCAGGGATCTGACAGAGAGCTGTCCTTTCACCTCTGACCTCTGAATGCACCTCACCATTTGTACTGCTTTCTATAAATGGCACAGGATGGTGTCACTATCCCGCCTCAGCAGTTGAGAATGGAAATTTTACAGGAAAACGTGCTTCAAAGCAAAGTCATTAGCTTGTATTTCACCGGTTTACTGTTGAGACCGCCTTGGACAGGTTATGAAACCATAATAGTAGCAAGAGTGTGGTTCCCCTTCCACAGACCTCAGTTTTCAAGTGATAGAGTTACCTTCACCTTTAAATCACAGGTTGATTAAATCTATTAATGTTAAAAGTGTAAGTAGCTTTAAGGCTTCCTGTTTATATTAATGTCCAATGTTGCGCTATATTGCAGCTAGGCTTGCCTCGATAAACGGTGTTGACGGTGATACCGGTGGTAAGCCACAACACCAGTTACGTCACCGACCCCCACCGTCATTTTGATTTATAATTTTTTTTATAGTAATAAAAATCATTATAGTTGAGTAAAAGAACAGACACAAGATGGACAAGACGATGGCGGATGATTTAGTTTCGAAACTAAATACAAAAACGCCTGTTTGGCAATATTTTGGAATTTAAAAACCTGTTGACTTTTGCCGTTTATCTAAGGTGATCTTTGAGGTTTTTGTTTTTTAAACCGTTGTTTTTTATTTAATTGGTTCCACATTGTTTGTGGATTTTACTTTATTTAAACTTTGTCATTTATTTATTTTATTTGACAAGGTTTATGCCATGCCTCCAAACTTTCTTACTCGTTTTACTAATAAACTATCTACGTTTCTGATTTATATGGTTATGTATTATAAGTTTACTTAATTTATATTGTAAATTTATATTGTATATTTGTATACCTATTTAAAATTAATGTGTTGTTTGTTATTTTATATTAGTCATAGCTTGCCCTATAGCATGGTGCATTTTTATTTTTGTTGTTAAAAGTTATGTTTTATATATATATATATATATATATATATATATATATATATATATATATATATATATATATATATATATATATATAGGCTAAAGTGAGTTTGACATTGCATTCAAGAAATTGACGCCAAACTGCCGCTAATTCAAAAGTGAATGTAAAATGCACACAGTGCTTTTAAGCGAAGGAAAGCGAGGAAAAGAGGGAAAATTCAAACGCACTAAAATCTAACAATTGCTTTACACCAAATTGCCACTTTTTAAAAAAAGAGGGAACGCCCTGCCCCACGATGACACTGGTATTGCCGGTGTTGCACGCTTCGAATAACCGGTGGGAAAATTTCCTCACCATCACAATCCTAATTGCAGCAACTCCTTGCATTATGAATTACCTCATGACATACTTCAGAAAGCATTAGTGCATGAAATTGAGCTTTCTGGGATTTGTTACCTCGCGCAGGTTTGTTTGCATGAACAGGGTGTGTTAGGTTAAGGGCTGTGTGCTTTGAGGACATTTTTGTGCTGGGGATTTGAGGTGTGCCGTCTTGTTTTAGCTTTTGGAAAATGCAACTGTGATTGTGTTCTCAAAGCAGATACACATCCACACAGTTCTCTCTCTCTCTCTCTCTCTCTCTCTCTCTCTCTCTCTCTTTCTCTCTCTCTCATCCATGAATGTGACCCCGTGATAAATTGAAGCATTGTAATACAAGGAGTTGTGTGTGTGCGAGTGCACATTTTTGTGAATAATACCAAGATTAGGGATCATGTGATTATAGCTCGTTGAGCTTTGCACCGTTTCATGCTTGTATTACCTGGACCTTTTTCCTCTTGTACTTTTCCACTCTGTATGTGTGTGTGGGCACAAAGGTGTGCTGTCAGACCAGACCTCCTGTGATGAAGGACTGAAGGCTAATGAACTGTAGGGAGAGACACTCCAGCGCTCTCGCACACACTCAAACACACACTCGTATGAGTTCAGCTGTTCGTGAGAATGTCACACGTCACACCGAACTGGTTCACACTCCTTTAGAGACGGTCCTCTGCTTCCTGTGACATTGGCCGAGTATCCCAGAGGACACGGGGCCATGATTTATTGAGGTTTCTCCGCTTTTTATGCATGCGTGTTTTGTGGCCTGAAATGTATTTGGACACTTAAGTATGACCTAAAAATGTCTGACTATTTGATATTTTGTTTTCAATGCAGTGAAATGCGTATGTACTGTCACTCAGAGGACAGGGTCTGTATTTGTGGTGGCTGAATATGATTTCAACTGTTCTGACTTGCATTTTTGCTGAGAATTGAGAGTTTCTTGTAAACTGAAGTCTTGTTTTCCTCATACACTCTCTAGTTGTGTGTGTTTTTCATAGCTTTAGGTCAGTAATAATGTCTCATTCCAGCAGGGATTTCGAAGCACTGAGTCACTCTGCAGTAGAGGAACAGAACGCTTTCACAATCATACACACCATCATCCTTGTGATCAGTTTCACAATATGTCAAAAAGTCCTTCCTTTTTTACCATAATTGTGACTAAGTGGGGTTTATCACTTTGGTAGGCTAAACAAGGGTCAAATCTACTTTTTTTCAAATCCCTTTCTCGATATTTAGTTATAATTCAATTGATTTATATATTTGCGTTTTATTTAATTAGTGTTATAATATACTCAACTATATGTAGTCTGTTTTCTCTGATAATATTCCTACTGTTATTTTACACTACTAAACAGAGAGAGACTTTAAGATCTGTCTTAAAAACAAACCAGAACCCTGTTTCTCCATTTTATGTTCCCCTGTAAATGTTTTTACTGCAAAGGGTGGATCATATGTCACGAAAACACCCAAAGTTGTTCATCACTACAAAATCACACATGAATACAGCACCAGATTAGTTTGAATGTGTTAAAGATTATATAATAAGATTTGAATGAGTCCTTGATATTTTATTAACCTATCAGGTATAAGTTTTGTAAAAGGCTGATTTACCCATGACTATATTCACAGTATAGCACCGCCTCTGGTACTTGACTGCCTAAATATTGCATTATTAGTGAACTCGTACAGCTACACGAAGAGATATTTAACAGTATAGCATACAAACAAGCAAACAAACAAACACACACTCAGAAAAAACTTTTCTGATGTAATCTGATGTTTGGAAACACGTGTGTGTGTGGCCTCTGGTTTTCTGTTTTAAACGATGAGGAAAAACCACCCAGCAGGCCCCAAACACGAGGCCCACATCTCAGCCTGGGCAGTGAAACAACTGGTACTCCTAAATAAATAAACTGAGACTCTTTACACCCCATGCAAGAACCCATCATGGTTTAATTCAGCCTTTACAACATCTGTCCATCTGTGAGCCGCTCTTAAACCAGCTTGTAACATGTCTGGGCACTACAGGGGTGACGTGAAACAGACCAAACTGCATGGTCCACTCCACACAGCCTGACTGTAAATGACCGTCGCGTTGTGCTTCTGTTTTAAAATATTAAAAACAGGAGTGTATTTTAAGGGTGGGATAAAAATTGAGGGTGGGAATTAGGGTTATTCAGTGAAAACATGGAACAAAAACATGAAAAATGGCATGATGTAAATTAGGGCTGGACAGTATGACCACACAGACACACAATTTAACAGTAAAACATTATTATGGTGGTTGGCAGTACATGTTAAAGGTACAATACTGGCTTTAGTATCAGTGTTTGTTGTTGAATATACTGGTTTACATTCAAATGTTCCTGATTGTAAATTACATTTACTTTAACATATTCAGTTTGTTCTGTTAAATATTCTGGCAACTACAAGCTACCAAAATTATTACATTACATTTACAGTGTATGAATCATGTGACCGTAGAAATGTCCACAGCGAGAGATCTGTTAACACTTTTCAATGCGGTTCCTTTAGCATAACACTTTAGATCTGGGAACACATATTAATTATTAAATGTTTCCCCACAAACTCCTAATTTGCAAATTCGATTGCAAAGAAAAAGCAAGTTACACACTGAATTAAATCTTCCTGTAAAATGTACTTCAATAATCAGTTTTATTTATGACATCTGAATTCTTTTTTTGAACAGTGAAGTTAACTAATGCTAACAAATGGAACTTTATTGTAAAAAGTATCCAAATTTTACTATATTGATTATTAGTGGAGAGATCTGCTTTATGATTTTTGCAAATTCCGATCCATGGAGTTACTGTGCCAGGCTGTCACATCACAGGGATTCCCAGAATGCAATGCTTTGCATGCGTGTGAGAAAGACTGCTGTTTAACCCGCCTCTCTCATGGTTACATGTTACAGGCACACTGTGATAACTGTAAGAGTTATAGATCAGGAAGCTGACAGGCAAAAACATTTGCCTATTGACTTTGAATACGTTCTTCTCCAAAGGTTTAGCAGTCTGTTCAGTTCCCTCTGACCTTTACATCAGGCTAGTTTCATATCTCTGGGCAAATAGTCACACTGGGTCACAAACGAATCCCTGTTCCTACACAAAGTTACGCAAGATAAAGGTGTGCGAGGCGTCACAACCGTCCCATTGTCCTGCGACCGACTGACGTGATACTGACAGACAAGACTGCTACAGTCACAACCGCGAGTCAAAATCCCACTCACGCGCCGCCTAAACATGCATTTGTGAGGTTTTTTTTTTACATGACCTTTGAAACATGGTTTGGTCTGAACAGGTAGTGCTCCTAAACTAACTCAGGAAATTTTTTTAATAATATTTTAATTCTGAAATCAAAATAATTTTGGTATACTTGAATCGATGTTTTAGTATAAATGTTACTTTTTTTATTTTACTTCTCACCGTTTACAGTGACACAACAATTTTCTTGAAAAAGTGAATTTGAAATGTTAACAGAATTTTTCTGTTACACTTCATATAGTTCATTAAAAATATATATATTTTATGATTAAAGGGTTAATCAACTAGAATTATAAAGTTTGTTAGACTGATGTTAAATTGTTCACACTAAACAAAAACTATAAATAATTAAATTTGGCACACATCTAAATAATTAAGAAACAAAATAAGTAATAATAATAATACGTTTTATAATGACAGTTCACATAAATAAATGAATTAATTAATTAAATTCAATATCTAAATAGCTGAATTTCCAATTATTGTATAAAAAAGTAAACTTGTATTAATTCAATTTATTTTGTAATTTAATTTAATATATTTTATTCAAATAATAGTAAAGTGAATAATATTAAACACTTAAGATCTAAGTATATAGCCGCGTTTCCACCGCAGGAACTTTACCCAGGAACTAGGGACTTTGGCCTGGTACTTGGTGTGTTTCCACCGCAGGAACCAGGAACTAAATAAAAGTTCCGGGTAAAAAAATGCCCCCCATAAAGTCCCTGCTGGCGAGGTGGTACTTTTTTAAAGTTCCGGAACTTTCGGGGGCGGGACTTTGGCGCTAAACATGCTGATTGGTTGAGTTCACGCAGCATTGGTTGAGTTCAACCACCAGTTATTCGGATCAACATTTTCAAAATATTACTGTTATTGTGTCATGAAATGTAATTTTAAAAGTATTTCAGGCGAGAATGTAGTTGTTTAAAACTCAAATCTGTTGTTTATTTATAAAGACAGCGCCTATTTAAAAATGTGTTTCGCCGATCTCTGAGACGGTGAGCTCCACACGATCAGCGAGAGCTCAGTCCTCATGTATTCACCGAGAAGCAGCCTCTCCTGGGATAGACCTTCTGTGCCGCTGGCTCTGATGTGTCTTTAGTGGTTAAACATAAAATATAATTCAGCTGCGGGGTAATTTTCTAACAGGTTTTCTTTGGTCTGTATTCAATTTATCTATATGTTAAAATGAAAATAAAAAGGCAAGTCTATATAATATTTATTTCATTGTAATGGCTGTATATAACGTTACACTTATCCCTGAACTAAGTACATTTCTGCAGCTGTTATTATGTTTAAATGAAAATGAAAGGAGGCATTGGTATTTTATATCCTATTTCGTTTTATTGTAAATATACTGAGGGGAAAATTGCAGTAGCCAAAGCCATCTGAGTTCACGCAGCATTGGTTGAGTTCAACCACCATTTATTCGGATAATTTTCAAATATTACAGTTATTGTGTCATGAAATGTAATTTTAAAAGTATTTCAGGCGAGAATGTAGTTGTTTAAAACTCAAATCTGTGGTTTATTTATATAGACAGCGCCTATTTAAAAATGTGTTTCGCCGATCTCGTAGACGGTGAGCTCCACTCGATCAGCGGGAGCTCAGTCCTCATGTATCCGCAGAGAAGCAGCCTTACCTCGGATAGACGTTCTGATATGTGCCGCTGGCTCTGATGTGTCTTTAGTGGTTAAACATAACATATAATTCAGCTGCGGGGTAAATCTAACAGGTTTTCTTTGGTCTGTATTCAATTTATCTATATGTTAAAATGAAAATAAAAAAGGCGAATTTATATAATATTTCGTTTCATTGTAATGGCTGTATACACATTTCCCTGAACTAAGTACATTTCTGCAGTTGTTATTATGCTTAAATGAAAACGAAAGGAGGCAGTGGTATTTGATATCATATTTCGTTTTATTGTAAATATACAGTAAGGAAAATTGCAGTAGCCAAGACGAGCTGACTGAAGTTATCAAGTACGCTGCTGTTTATAGATTCACCGGACTTGCGTCGTCGCAGACATCACACTCCCCAGTCGAATGCACAAAGTCTGAACCAACTACCGAGGATGCACGTCCAAAATCAGCGTTTTTTTTTTTTTTTTTTATCAGCGGTAATTTGTATTGAGAAACGCGCGCAGACCTACGTCACCAGTCTATTTGCCTAATCTACCCGGTACTTTACACCGCGGTGGAAACGCAGAAAGCAACAGGTCTGGGGGGAAAAAAGTTCCTGGGAAAAAAAGTTCCTGGTACAAATGTTCCGGGTAATTTCGGTGGAAACACGGCATATGTGTGTGCATATATATGCATGTTTATTATATAGGTGTGTGTGTGTGTGTGCATGCATGAAACAATGTTTTTGATCAGCATATTAGAATGGTTTCTGAAGAATCATGCGACACTGAAGATTGAATTGATGCTGAAACCTTTTGATCTAATTCAGCCTTAAATTTCAGTAATTAAATCCAGTAACAGAGTTCCTCATATTGTGGCAAACTGAAGCATACTGTGCCGTCTCTGTCTCTGTCTTTACAGTGATATTTAACATGTGGTTGTGTTCTGCGCTTCAGGATGTAGATGGATGGGGAGTGTTCTTTCAGGTCTGTGTCAATATAACAAGCAGAGCCACAGGAAGCTTGTCTCCAGCGGGACACATTGTGAAAGAGTGTCTGAACTATGAGCAAATATAAAAGGGGAAGAGAAGCAAAACTCGCAGACTGTGCTTGTGCTGATCGAGGTCAGATTCGCTGGAATGAGAGCCTCATTTCCTCACAAGGTCTCTGTTGTTTGTGTTTGTCCATTAGTGACGCCAATTTCCAAATCTCTCTCATTAGTGTGCCCATGACTCCATCCCACTGTCTGCGGCTTCTTTCAGGTCTTCTTTCAGGTCTAAACACAGAAGATACAGGTGTGTGTGTGAGAGCTTGTATTATGTGTATAAAGTAAATGCCCTCAGCATATTTAAGATGAGGACCCACAGCATGCACCCTTCTCATGGGTACATTAGCTTTCGCGCCGATTCTGATTCTCCCCGGGAGCCTCGTCCACTTCTTTGAGTGTGTCAGTCAAAGTTTAAGTGCTTTTGAAATGGTCTGCCGCTTTCTGTCTTCCACTTACTGCTGCTCTTGCACTTAAAGCTGGAGTATTTTTTGCTTACTCTGGTCATTGTTACTGGCCTTTTCTTTCTGTGTCTTCCATCACCCCTGTCCTTCTTTTCTGATTTTCTGTCCCATCTCTCTACCTTCTGGCATAAACTCTCTCTCTCTCTCTCTCTCTCTCTCTCTCTCTCTCTCTCTCTCTCTCTCTCTAGCTCTAATTAAGCTCTATTAACATGACTGTAACAATATTACATATCAGCATGATGCACAATGTAAACCAATATGTCATAACCATATAAATAAATGAAAAGATAAAGTGTGACAGTGTAGCTTTAACCATGCTTAACACCTAACATTGTGAATGGCTAGAGATGAATAGAGAAAAAGGCAACAAAGAAGATTTTTTTTTTTTGTATCTATTTAGGAGTCTTAGACCTTACCAACGATATATAGTTTGTCATTGATTAGATTAGGATTTTATTGTAATATAAAGTGTTGTCACGGTACCAAAATATTTCAGTATTCGGTACCGATACCAGTGAAAAACCAATTTCGGCACCAAAGCAAAACACAATAATATGAAGAAAAAAATATATTATCATTTAAAAATAAAACCAATGTCATTCTCTATACTTATTTACAATTGTGTTTTAAAGTTTCTCTACAAGTAATATAATTATGAAAAATAGTAAACCAGTTTCACCCTAATTTTATTTGTCTTTTAATTAATGAATTTTAAACATTTTATTTTTTGGTGAATAAAGGGGATTTGCTATTAAAATTTAAACATGGAAAAATATTGTGATTTTATTTCTTTAAAAATAGTTTTATTAGTTTTTTCAACAGTAGTAGCAGTATCACAAACATTCTACTAAATAATAATATTTCTAGCACAATGCCTTTGTGTAAAAATTAACTTTTATTTTGACGGGCTACTTTTATTTTGACACTGGTTTTACTCAAATGAAACAGTAAAATTCTTGTGAAGTGACTCAGAACAGTTCTGGTGATGTAGTTTGTATTTTTGTCCTCATTGAGACAGCAGATGCTGAAATTACTGCAGGCATCACGCGCTTCAGTTTATGTAGTAAACAAACCATTCATTCATTCACACAGAGACGCGCGGGAAAAATAGGATTCATATTCAACCAACTTAACGGCTTAACATTTACAGATACTGGTCCATATGGAGATTTGATTTGATTAATTTATGCTAACTTGGCAAATTATGTGACTGTCCATATTAAAATGTAAGTTTCATTTTCATGACTGGATTTTGAGATTCTGTCTGCGTTTTCTGCATTGCGGAAATCACAGCGATGTATGCGTCAAGAACTGGGTTGACCGGGTACTCTGTACCATCGCAACTTAAAGAAACCTGGTACCATCACATTTTCATTTTTTTAGTACCGACTTGGTACCGAAGTACCGGTTCTTATGACAACACTAGTAAATATAGTGAAGTAAATGTAGGGGGCCCACCGAGGGGCCCAGTGACAGTTAACAGGTTAATAATCGTAAATTAATAATCGCAATTACAATTTCAAAGGAATATTTGACAATTATGATATTTGTCATAATCATGCAGCCATAACTCTCTCCATCATGTCGTTCCAAACCCACAAGACCTTCGTTCATGGATATTTGCCCCCTGTATATTATGTCTTTATTAATCAAACAACAATATTGTTAATAACTAAAGCAACTCTGTTTTAGGGCATGCATTTAGAGAAGTAACTCACTCTCTCCAAGAAGTTTCACTTGTTAAATCATCACCAGCCATCAAAGTGCCACTTCTGTAATAAATGTGCTGCCTTCGGTATGTTTCAGGCTTATTACTGTCAGACTTCAAATTGTCTGCTGTGAGTAATGTTCCCATTATTATGTGTAATCCATTTTTGTGATAGTTTTGAACAATAAAGGCTAGGGATTTGACGGAGTTATTTGTCAGTCATCCCTCTGAAGGGCTGTTTATATACTGCTAAGAAATGCATCGGCTTAATTATACAGGGCTTCATAAAGGCATCTTTCACAACCCATTTTACTTCCAAAATCTGACATAATTCCAGGTGAAATGGGTTATTCAGCCGCAAAATAATAAAAGATGGGTCTCTTTTATCGGTTGTGAGTTGATTGGATTATGAAAAGTGTCTTGCATAACATAGTGGGAGCGGTTGTGAAGTAACTAGGATTTGTGTGCTGTTGGTGTTGTTTGGAGCGTATCCAGACGAGTGGAAGGAATGACGGAGGCATGGCTGATGAAGCCGTCATGTCTGTGTGGTCTTACTGGGGCGTCCTCGCCCTCCTCTGGGCAGATTTACAATGCGGTCTCTCTCTCAATCTCTCTCTCTCCAAACCTATCCTTTGCTTTTCTCCTCCTCCTCCTCTCTCTTTCTACAGCATTTTAAAGACAGGATGATCTGCTTGTTTACTCGGCTGCTGTGTTGCGAACATGTGGCAATTCCACAAGTCACGTGTCTCCCACTGCGCCTGTAATCTTAAAATGATTTATGAACTGGTTACTCAAGAGCAGTTATGTGGAGTCACAAAGGTTTATTTATTATTATTTTTAAATTCACTTTTCTAGTTTATAGTTTTTATGCGTAGGTGTTGTTGTTGTTATTAACGTTTATTTCTTATTAACATGACCAATAATATCATCAATATTTATTAATAATTATATTTTTAAATAAGTTTGTTATTATTATTATTTATTTTCTTTTGTATTATTATTATTATTAGTTTTATTATTTTTATTTTTTTCAAAACGGGTGCATTGTATTAAAGTTTTTTTTCTTCATATAAATGCTGTTCTTTTAAACTTTCTATTCATCAAAAATCCTGAAAAGAGAGAATCAGTAATATTATTTTTATTATAATATTATTTTTACAAGATCATATAAGCTTATGTATAATATTATAATATAATAAATAACACAATCATTCAAAAGTTTGGGGTCAACAAGATTTTCTTTTTTTTTTTTTTTTTTTTTTAAATAAACGTCTGTTCAGTAAAATGCATTGTTGATCAAAGTGCCAGTAGAGACATTTGTAATGTTATAAAATATTAATATTGGGGGGGGGGGGGGTGCTGTTCTATAAATAAATAATGTAATCAATCAATAATAAAATACAATAAATAATAAAATAAATATCAGTTTCCACTTAAATATTTAGCTATTTTCAACACTGATAATAAGAAATGTTTTTTGAGCAAATTTTCTTATGGTGAGCATTAGAGACTTTTATTTCTAAAGTATGAAACACAACTCACTTATGTTTTTCATAAATACAAGTGTGTTTGTGTAGAGATGTTGATTGCTGTGTGGAGACAGGTCTGGGCCGTCACCTCCTCAGGCGAGATCTGTCTTCAGACTGCAGGGGATTACTGTAACTGCCCTGGGATTTTAAACCAGCTTGTTCACATTTCAGGAGTGTAATCTTACAGTTACTTGGAATAAATCTTAACTTTCATCACAGTCGAGAAGTGTTAGTGTAGAGCTTTAATGACAGGCCGGGCGAAGCTGCTTCCTGTTTCAGGAAAAGGGGAAGAACATGATGTAAACAAGAGTGTGTGCAATCTACAGGAAGGGCAAAAAGGGACGAGAGGGGGGAAACTTTACTTTGGGGATTTTTTGTTTGAGCTTGTGAAACCAGTTTTTGGGCTTAGTCATTTGGAAATCAAAAGTCTTTTGCATTTTCCCACCTTCTCTGACCTTTAACAGCAAACATGAAGCTTGTTTACCGCTGTATATACCAAGTAAAAATCCCAGTCGTTCAGAAAAGTAACGCTGGGTCACTGCTGAGAGTTGTGCAGTGAAGCAGGCATCATCAACCTCAGCCATCGGCAGGAAATGATGCCTTTAGAGGCTGTCGGACATTTTCCTTTTGTCCCTGGAGTGTTTTAAAGCGATTCAAGGAGTCATCGGGAAGGTCACTTTGTGAGTTCGGAGGCATGACCGTATGCTAAGAACAAACATGGACGGGACTGACAGACTCTATGCGATCAAGCCTGTATAAGCACACAAACCAAATCCAATTTAAAATCCCTTTGATAGGACAAAGAGGGACCCTAGAGCACAAGGAGTATGTCGTTAGTGATGATAACTGCTTCGGACTTTCTCATTCTGCTCATTCTGCTCACTCCAGATTACATCTTTCTTTATGAGAGTGGACAGATTGGGGGGTTGGGCTATGCTTTTATTTGTCTCTGGCCGAAATCAGTCATTAAAAAAGACGTCCTGTGTTATGTCTAGGCCCCTATGAGTGTATTATGACAGGTCTGATCCTGCTTGACTTTTATTGGACTATAATAAGAGTGTCCATTAACGTTTCTTCTTTTCTGCTCCTCAGGCGCTGGCAGCCAATGCTGGTACTGGATTTGCTGTTGCAGAGCCGCAGGTTGCCATGTTTTGCGGCAAACTCAACATGCACATTAATATCCAGACTGGCCGCTGGGAGCCGGACCCTTCCGGATCCAAATCCTGCGTCGGAACCAAAGAAGAAGTGCTGCAATACTGTCAAGAGGTAAAACAATGTTACAAAACATTCATGTGCATTAAAATGCATTTTTTGTTCAATCCTTGCAGGAAGTGAGCAATGAGCTTGTCTGCTTGAGCATATATATGCAATATCATGAATTGGTGATTAATGACATCTTCCCTTAAATCCTGCTTTGCTTGGAAATGCATAGATTGGGTTGCGTTTCACGCTGACTTTAAACTAGCATTCAATTTTTTTTTATATTTATTACTTTATTATAAATGTAAAAACAGCACTACCGTACTTGTACATTTTGAGATTGCTTTTTTTATTTTATTGATGTCCTGTATTTCAGGAGAGAGTGAATCTTGTGTTCGTTCCAGATCGTGAGCAGATGGTGTCTGGAGATTGTGAAGCATGCATCACCACTTAATGTACAGACTCAATCTCTTCTCGCTCTTTCTTTTTAGGTGTATCCTGAACTGCAAATCACAAATGTGGTGGAGGCCAACCAGCCAGTGAAGATTGAGAACTGGTGCAGGAAGGACAAGAAACAGTGCAAGGGCCACGCTCACATCGTGATCCCCTACAAGTGCTTGGGTGAGTGGTGTGTGATTGACAGCTCTGTTGTCCTTTTAAATGGCCAGTTATCCAGAATGCCCTGTGGGCTTGAAGTAAGACATCTGAGAAGCAAGAACAGCAGTTCAAAGTGACAGGTGAAGACGTTAAAGATCAGATTCATTCCCTGCACTGGAGCCCAGGTAGCTGCTACGGTTCCTCGTCTGTGATTGGCTACAGGCTCCAAAATATATTGCACAATACAAAGAAATTATGACGCATTAAAGGGGCTATGAACAGAATTTTTTTTTTTATTTGATAATGTTTCACGATGGGCATTTATAATGTTAGTATCACCATTTTTCCTTTTTTACATTTATAAAATAAAAATAAATATATATACCCTGATTGTAAAGGAAGTGTTTTTTGTTCACTTTCAGTCTATAATTTAAGATTAGGCATTAGAATGGACCAGGTCCATATCTTACAGTGAAATGTACTGAACAAACAAATAATGCTCTACTTAAACATCCACGTAGTTAAAAATTAATAATCACTTTCCTAGGATTAGGATCCTTTGGAAGGTAATGTTTTTTTAAAGGTCCCGTTCTTCGTGATCCCATGTTTTAAACTTTAGTTAGTGTGTAATGTTGTTGTTGTTGTTGTTGTTGTTAGAGTATAAATAATATCTGTAGAATTCTAAAGCTCAAAGTTCAATGCCAAGCGAGATTTTTTTTATTTAACAGAATTCGCCTACACAAAAAATGACCCGTTTGGACTACATCCCTCTAGTTCCTGCAGTAATGACGTCACTAAAACAGTTTTTTGACTAACCTCCGCCCACATGAATTCACAAAAAACGGGGCGCTCCGACGGAGAAGAGGAAGTGTTGTTTGTGTTTGTCGCCATGTCGTTGAAACGCTGTTATTTTAATCTTGGAGTCCAATCACCTTCGTTTGGGCTTCCCAGAGATCAATGGTTAAAATTTATGTTTAACTCTCTTCCTGAAAATTATAATCCACATGTAAAACTATGCAGCACATTTTGCTGAGGACAGCTTCCTCAATCTCAATCAGTTTAATGCCGGATTCGCACAAAGATTATTCTTGAAAGATGGAGCAGTTCCCTCTTTGTCTGGAGAAGGCGTTGTTTATGGACCACAACCGGTAAGTATATTTTATTATTTAAGTTGGTGCGTTTAACAGTTTCTGTAACTTATTACACAAAGGGCAACACTGTTTAGCTTTAACTAGATGGTAGGGTTGTGCAAATAAATTGAATGCAATTTTCATGCGCATCTCATCAGTAAAAACACTCCTGTGATTATAAGTACATCTCCAGCACATGCTCCTGCCCACTTGCTTCTCAAAACTAGCCCAATCGCGTTACCAGGAGGGCAGCTGCGCTCAGCTGGTGTCGAATCACAACACAGGAACCGCTTTCCCAATCAGAACGCGTTACTTATTTCTGAAGGAGGAACTTTACAGAACAAGGAAGTCATCAGCCCGTTTTTATGACCGTGAAAACAGCGGTATACAGATAGGTTAATTGTGTGAAAAATACTGTTTTTTACACGCGAAACATGAACGCGTTATATTGCCACTGTAAACACAATCAAAGCTTCAAAAAAGCACGAAAAATGGGAACTTTAATGCTTCGGTGGGCGGAGCCAAAGACATGATGATAGAAGTAGGCGTTGATCTGATTTTGTAGAGGCAGGCTTTTGTTGCACTATGATGTCACAATGTGACAAATCTGAAACAAGTCATTTTCAGGTCTTGGTTTCAATAAAAGCTTTTTTGAGCTCTGAAACTGTTATACATAACAGTACAATGATCTCTTCAATGTTAAAACATCAAGGAAAATATGATTTCTCAACTCATGACTTTTAAAGTGTTTTCTTGTTGGAAAAAGTAGCTACAGTTAAACTAAGGTTAATTACTGCCACACTACTTGAAAAAAGTTCAGTAAGTGCTGCTGCTTGTTACTCCTGAACACAGGTCTCAGGAAGAAGGCATTGTGGCGAAAAGCCATTACTGTGTGGAGAACTTTGTAGTAATCAGTCACACTGATTGTATTGGTCTGGGGATCCCTGCCGATTATTATTATTTGCTTAACCACTTTAAAATGGCTTTTTGGTTGCTTTAAGTCAGAAAACGTTAAGAAAACAACAGACATGCAGCTAGATTATATCATTTCACATACCTGGCCTATCACTTGACGCAAACATCCAAAAGTCTGTGTTAAAAGAGAGCTTCCTGTTGTGCTATTTAATTAAGCCACGACTGCTGTAGCCTTTATACAGCATAGGCGTGTTCTCCCTTTATTTTTAATTTGGTATGTATACTGTTTGAATGACAGCTTGGTAAATCTGTTGACGATCAAATTCAATATTGTTACTCATAAGCACTGGGTTCATTATCAGTGCAGTGGCAGACGTCCAAACTAATAGCACGTAATTACCGTCTCTATTATGATTGGTTGATATACCAGAAGGGGAGGCCTCCCTAGCAAGGTTTCTTTTCTCAACACTCCTCAACGCTGAAAGTTTTTTTATTTTTATTTTTTTATTTTTTTACCAATGGAGGCACGAGAGCTCCCCAGACGAGCCGCCACTGATAGTAATACAGCAAAATCCCATTTCCCCTTTCAGACAGAGGCTGGTGGAGATCCACTGGGGTGTGTGTGTCTGTGTGTGTGTGTGTGTGTGTTATAGTTTCTCATGCCACAGAGGTGGCTACAATACATTGCCTCTCCTCCAAGAGTTTTTCCAGCAAATGCCAAAGGCAAATTGGTCATTTGGGTGGTTTAAACTGTCAGAGTTGGTAAACTCTCTTTAACAGACTTTCTTTCGGTCAACCCCTTTTTTTTTTTTTTTTTTTTTTCCTTGCTAACACAGTCTCTGGCTTTTTGACCGTGTGTTTGTGGTGATATACAGTTTAAGTTGAAAACACATCAGTGGAGAATCTCTACATAATAAATGATGGAATCATGTTTTGTTCAAATGTTTTGGAGTCTCTTATGCTCAACTTTTTTTCAATTTGAATATGTTAAAATGCAGATTATTTCTGTGCAAAGCTGCATTTTCAGCATCATTGCACGAATCTTCAGTTTTACATTTCAGCAATCATTATATTATTCTGATTAGGCATAAAATTCAAAATAACTTCCCAGTGACAAGTAGTTTTAAACTCTTTATTTTGTATATTTGGTGAAAAAATATAAATTGCACTCAACCCCTGATAAACCACCAGTAATGCAAATATATTCAGAAATACTTTTACTCAACCAGGCACAAATAACTTCCCACTGTTATTAATTTTCTCAAGAAAATAAATGATTCCAGTCCCATATTTCAAATGGTTCTAATCCACATAAGAAAATAACATTTATCTCATTACGTCTCCGAGGAGAAGCTGCTGTCCATGGCTTTACCTCATCTCCTCCCGTGTTTGTCCCGCTCTTGTAGAGGATTGAGTTGTGGCTCTTTGCGGGCTGAAAAAAGCCATTAGCGCTGCCAGCCGACTGTGAAATGGGCCGACGGTCGGAGGCTTTCCAAGATGGCTGATTTTTGTATTTTTCGCATCACCTGACGTCGGCTGCTGTTTGATTGACCGGGTCGGGCGGACGATGCACTTTCAGTCCAGTGCTTCCTGTGTCTCTTTCTCTATGAATGACAGTTTGCCAATCGAATCTCTCGGTCTGGAGGAATCTAAAGCTGTTTAAGTCTCCATATAGCAGCACCACACTGTTCCATCAACAACTTTCTCTACTTATGCGTCGCGATGGAAATAGTTTTATTGATCTGAAGTGGAGAATGCAAACTGGCTGTAGATAAAAAGAGAAAAATGACACCGCAGCAAAACCCACAACAAATTTTTTGAACATAACAAATTACTGCGTTGCTTTGTAGTAGCTAGGATGTTTTTGGGTTGTTGCGATACAGTAGTTTAACTTCTGCCGATTTACAGTCCTCGTCTCTGATTGCTTAGAAAAGTAACCCCACATTTCTTCTTAAAAGTTGCAGGATTTGAAGTGATTTTGATCATTCAGGTCTGAAACACAAATTATGCTGGACAATTTATGGACTGGTGCTTAATGCAAACCCATTACCCTAACCAAAATATTAGAAAATATTGATGTTTGCTTTGATAAAAATGTGTGGGTCTTTCTGGCTGCAGTTGATGGTGATTCCAGTTGAAGTCAAGGACTAGATGTATTCTGTGTCTGGAAAAGCATTTCTCTGTATTCCTCTTAAAGCACATTTGTAACTTGAACAGAATTGGTACATCAGCGAGACTCGAGGCTCGTGTTCAGGCTCACCTCTCCACTTCCTCTGGGGTTTAACTGCTGTTATTAATGAGGAGGTTTCATTGTGATTCAGCAACATCCTGGCCTCTGGAGTTTAATTAGAGATAGTGATTTGTTTTTGTAGTGTAATGCAGTGAAATGGGCGGCTCATCTGTTTCTCTGTCTCTTACTGCAGAGCATATGCTTGGGCTTGAGGGTTATGCAGTATTGTTGTTTGTACTTCCAAGCAGTTGCATGCCTTAAAAAATCTGATGCATGCTCGTAAAATTTTTTTTTAAAATTGTCATCCTCAAAGAAGGGGAAATGTTCATGCTGCATTGCATGGTTGTTTCTGCATCGAAGTTAAACCATGTGCAAAAGTGTATTGAAACCAGCAGCATGAGCATTCTTCTAAACTTCTCTTTTTATGTTACATGAAAGGCATATGACATTACAAATCCTTTTGTTAATCTTGAAACACAAATGAAGCTATTTTAATGAAATTTAAAGTCCATTTCACCAAAATCTTGAGTCTTCAAAACGTTCATGGAGATAAAAACAAAATCCAGATTTTAAATGTTTTATGTGATGAATAAATTTAATTTCGACTTTAAATAACATATAAACATTGATCAGCGCACATATACAGAGTACAGCGATTGGGTTTCTTCAGAAGATTCGCAATGTTTTTATGAATTTTTAAGCCAAATTTTATGCAATGGACTTTCAGTGGAGGGACTGACATCATTCACAAAATCTTTATTTGGGTTTCAAAGATGAACAAAGTCTTATGGGTTGGAATAACATGACGGCACATAAATGAAAGAATAGATATTTGTATGAACTTTCCTGTTTTTAATCAGTCTTCCCTTGATCATTTTAGTTTCAGTTTCCTTAAACGAAATGGAGAAAGCCTAAGATGAGGAGGTTTATATGAGCGCAGTAATTACATCTGCGGGTGAATGTTAATGAGTTTTCAGAGCTATTCTGGTCAACGGAGAGCAGGGCTCGTATTTGACCATTAGCTCTTTACTTTCAAACATTGGCTTGATTCAGCTGATGTGAACTACTAATGGGCAGCCAGCAGACGTTTTCCAGTATTTTGTTTGGGTTTGTTTGGTCGCTGACTATTTCATCCTATAGCCATAATAGTCCTGAATGATACCAATACAAGGTAGTGCTGAGATAAACAGCTCTTTAGCAGAGAAGATTGTGCCAAATCAACAGCGGCTCTGCTCCACAGAAACATCAGCAGTGTTCAGCTCTCCAAAGGTTACTCTTGTTCATCTCATGCTAGTGTTTCTGAAAACAGACGCGGATGCAGGCAGATTCTGATAGATACAACCAGAGATACAAATGGAAAAAAACACTGGAAAATCATTTTTAGAGAGATTATACGGTGTTTAATGTGTAATAGCCATAAATCTTTCATGCAGGACTGGGACGGAGCAGAAGAACTGGGCTATAAACCATGAAGATGAAAGCAGTTGGCCTCAATCCTTTTGTCATTTTTCTTCATAGCATTTTTTTCTCCCTTTGTCTCTTTCTAACCAACTGTAATATGCTGCTTTTTCCAGCCTTTGTTGAAGCATCTAAGAGTTTTTTGATCATGTCGTGAGTCTGCAGTTTGCCTTTACAAGTCAAGTTCTTTCATGCACATTTCATGCACAGTTGTTTAATATAAAATGGAAAATCAGGGATTACATGAGCGAATACCCATTGGCCTAAATACTGTATATTTAATTATTATCAAAGGAATAATTAATCCAGGAATACAGTGATCGTTCCACACCTGTATGCTTTTATTTTGTCCAGATTTTGAAGAATCTTCCTGCAATTCTTTTGCATTCTTTCTTTTGCACGCTTGCCATCGGTGACTTCAAACTAGCACGGTTCATTATTGTGCAGTTTTTTTCTGATTACCAGAGAATAGTTAAATTTAAAAAAAAAAAAAAATGTATTTGTTAGCTCACACAGAGCTTACAAATGACTTCCAAAGACTTTAAAATAAAGTAAAAGAAAAAAAAAAAGTGCTTTATTGTTGCTTTTTGGTTATTGGCATTGTGGGTCAATGGACAGGGGCTCGTTTGAGCAACTAATACATATTCCAAAAAATGCAGTATTCAACACAACATATTTTTCTAGAATCTATATTTATCCTGTTTGACACATTATTTATTCACATTGCCAAAAGAGATGATTTCTTTTCATAAAAAAAGCCTAATAACCATATTTGTTTCTTAAATAAATTAAGTGAAACCTGCATCCTAGTGCGACCACGAATGTACTGTTTGAAACATTGTCTACTTCAACAGAATATTGTATATACCATGTATATTTTTACATTTTAACATGCACTATCATATAACGTAATATGAAGCAGTATAGTATGTTTGTAGCTGTAATTTGTGAATACTGTATCCTACATTGTATTGCATTGACTTTACATTTTCAGTGACAAATGAATCTGATGGTTTGCAGCATCTGCTTGAATATTTATTTAATGCACAATAGTCATTTTTATTTTTGAGGTAATTGTAGTTAGATTATGCTGAATTAAACACGATGGTATGTAATAATGTAGAATACTACACGGTTAATGGTTTTGCATTGCATTTAGTAAAAAGAATAAATAGTATGCATCATGCAGTGTATTTTTTCCGTTTCCTGGCTGGTGTGTGTTGTGTTGTAGAATACTGCACTTCTCTGCCTCGCTGTTCACATGATATCAATGCGATAGCCCTTTATTCCAGTTGAGCAGCAGCACGCAGTCTTACCAGCGCTGTCAGGACTTATTTTCTGCTGTAAAATAAATAATGTAATTGCTGAATCACCCACACGGTTTTTCAGCAGAGCAGATTGTGTTGTGAACATTCCGGGTTCAATACAAGTTAAGCTTTATCGACAGCATCTGTGACATGCTGTCGATTGCCCCTGAAAAATAATTTTGACTTGCCTCTCAGCTTGTGAAAACAAGCTAAAATCGACATTTAATGCACTTATAATGGAAACAAGCCATAAAATATATTTTTTAATATATTACCACTATTGTAGATGTGCTGTATAATATTGTCTGATTCTGGTCGTTAACTTTTAAAGCCAGTAATCCCTTTAACCCTACAAGCCAAGATGCTGGAAAGGAAGTAGTTTTTTTTCTGTGATAATCAAGAGCGTGTTGTTTTAAGTTCATAATGTTCCTCTGTGCATCTCAGTAGCAAGAGAAGCAATGCAGCATTTCATATCGCGAGTTAGATAGGGTCTTATGAAATCAGTTTTGTGTTAAACAAAAAACAAAAACAAATTCTGGATTCTGTTTTTACATTTATTTTTTTCTGTTTAAATGGTTAAATTATAGTAATCAAAATGTTTGTCAAATTTAATTGAAATCATAAAACGTTAGACAATTTAGTAAAGTTAGTTAAAATAAAATCAAGGGCCCAATGAAATCCATCGTTTTTGACTTTAATGCTAAAATTACATTTAGTTAAAATGATCAGAAAGCATGTCTAATCAAATTCATAGGACTTAAACAATGTATTCAAAAATCAATAATATTATTATTACTTAGAGAACTACGTTCTACTGTAGAATCACACCCTTTATTTTTTAAGTTGAACCAAATTTTTATTTTGCCGGTTTATCATTAAAACCTTTGAAGTTCTGTGAGTGTGTATATGATATGACAATAGTTTTAACACATGAATTGATTAGAGCAGCTCTGGAGATGAAGTTGTCTACATATACACATGCCATTTGATCAAGAGTAAAGCCCTATATTTTGAATTATTCACCCAAAATTTGGCAAATTCCAAGAAGGTCTTCATTAAACAGTCAATCTTTATTTTTTGAACTGGATTCTGTGATTCCTTCCACATTTTCTGCCTAAAGGAAATCATAGTGCCCTAGATAGTGTTTGGTGTTAGTGTTTGAATGAGTTGTGTGAGTAAAACTGTATATGTCGAGTCATTCAGGTTAGATGCTGTTTTCAATTATGTAAGGAGTTTAGCTAGTTTGGCCCCGAGGGCCGATGAGGACGAGTTTTGGCAAGAGTGCATGTGTGAGTTTGTACGGCATGAAGAGGCTTTGGTTCGAACAACAGCTGTGTTATCTTAGATTTCCAGTTCTTTCCTCCAAACCCTCTCATTTTCCAAAACACTGGCCTTTTCTTTCTCTCCTGTCTGGCTTTCCTCGGCTCTGGATTCAGGCTGATTTGGCCTTAGGCCTGTTTTGTGGTAACGGCTAAATGAGCAGTTTGTGGACGGTCACAATCCTCTTCTATTGTGAACAGACTTCTGGTCATTAAAGGATTCAACCTCTTTCTCTGTCGTTCAGGCTCAAAGGTCAGATTGGCCTCCCAGCTGTCCTGAAATCAGCTCTGTAATAACTCTCCTGCATATGGCTCCCAATCCCATACTGTCCCGTCTGATGGCATCTGAGCTCCTCAGCTGTCACTCACTCCTTCACATGCTCCCTCAAACAGGTTGTCCTGCTCTAAACTCCAGTGGTTAAGCCTGATCAGAAAAATGTTTGTAAGCACCACCATGTTCAAACTCAGAAATGTTGAGCAAGAATTACATAGTTCTCCTTCAAAAGTGCAATGAGACCTCTCTCTCTCTGCTGTGGACGGGACGGTCTGTGTGAGCCAGATCTTTGTTCTGTCTCCTGGTACTGACCAGATGTCTATTCAGATGCCACTTGCTCTATTTGTAATATGCTCATTATAAAATGCAAGAGACCATGTGTTGATGAATTATTAAGCTGTGTTGTCCTAAATTTGCAATTCTGTTTCGTTGAAGTGGGTGTTAGATGTTTTGCTGTTTGCATTGCACCAGCTGCAAGATATTACAGCCTCAGCTTTGCCAATAATCTGCATGCTGTATGTTTTTATGATTTCAGTTGGGGAATTTGTGAGTGACGTCCTCCTGGTGCCAGAGAAGTGTAAATTCTTCCACAAGGAGCGTATGGATATTTGCGTGAGCCATCAGCAGTGGCACGGTGTGGCCAAAGAGGTAAGATGGCAACGTCCAGCGCCACATACAGACACTGATTACATAATGCGCAATAATGCTTAATCAGAAGCAGCGCAACAAGTAATCTTGCAGTGAACGTATTTAAAATCTAATATACAGCTTTGTAAAGCCAGCCTTTGGACAAATGAGATTCAACAGATAGGGCTCGCAAAAGATGCAGAAGGAGCCACGTCATGGATATTCAGTAAATTACATTTCTAAAAACACAGTTCGATCCGCTTCTCTGAAATTCTCATTGGTCAATGGATGTCGCTGCCAGAACACACTCAACTTTTGGTCATCGTGACAGAAGTAGGACTTTGTGAATTTTTCCAAATTCATTAAAAATTTTTTCCCGAATTCCATTTTTATTTGCATTTTGCTTTTTAATGGCTAATATATTTTAGTAATCAAGAAGTGTCTCTAAGGTAAATCATGAAATATGTACAGTTTACCTAAATTACATTTTAGTTCATTTAATTACATGTTACATTTTTATTTCAATTTCTCTGGATTGCATTTAATGGTTGAGTTAAATTTAATAATCAAAAAGCATGTCTAATTAATTGATTGACATAATATTCAAAAAAACTTTTGCAATTTAATAATTTATTACATTGTTTTTTTCCAAAAAATAGTGCCCAATGAATTTGTCTGTTATGCTTTTTCACAATTTATGATAAAAAACATTAACAAGTGTTACCGATGTAATTAAATGAAATCCAAATGGTTCCTTGTATTTTGTCAAACTGATGCACAACAGAGGTTGACTGTTAAAACTAAAACATGGAAGAAAAATTGTGATTCCTTAAAGTTTTAATAATTGTATGTATTTAAAAAATATGGGTTTCAAAAATATGGGATTCAGTCTGTTTTCAGCACGAAAGAAAACATAGGATCCTACAGAACATGGCTTTCACAAGCTTTTATCAAAATGTGATTTTCCTCTACATCTGAGCCATCCTCAGCCCTTGTAGAAATCGCTGGCTTTCCAGTGTGTTGTGCACTCGTTCTCGCAGCCTTTCCTGCTGCATGCTTGAGTCCTCACATTTCACTCTGATAATTGGATAAGCTGAGCTGCTGTAATACTGCTAATCTCTAGACTTCTGCCACCTCACACACACATGCTCTGCTCTCCAAATCTGCTCTTGAACTCGTTTTACACTCACTCACAACTCATGAATGCTGCTCTGCTTCTGCCTCTCTTTTTTCCCTGCCGTCTGTGCTGTCTTTTCTAATTGTTGTCAGCTTGAATCTTCCACAGTTTGAGTTTTTTGTAGAGCATTTTCACAGTTTTTGGGTGTGACCGCTGCATTCATTTGCATAAACTGCTTAAATTCCTCAAGTTATCATTCTTTGTGTGTCACTAACTAACACTGGATGTTTATGATTATGTGTGGCAAAAATGTCAAAAAGAGGCAAAGCACATCAATGGAGCATCTCAGAGTTATAAGTAATCAACATTAAGACACTTATGCACTACTATTAAGGTTTGGGGCCATTAAGGTAATTTAAAAGTCTCTTTCGCTTATCTTTATTTTAAGGGTGCATTTATATGTTAAAAAAATACAATAATAGTATGAAATATTATTACAATAGAAAATGGCTTTTCTAGTTTAATAGATTAAAAAAATTATGGAATTCTCCTGTTTTTTTATTTTTTTATTTTTTATTTTTTATTTTTTTTTAGCAGCCGTTATTCCAGTCTTCAGTGTCACATTGATCCTTCAAAAATCAGAAATTCTGAAATGCTGTTTGGGTGCTTAAAGTTTTGGGGAAATTTCGCCACTTTTTTTTTTTTTTTAGGATTTTTTGATGAATAGAAAGTTCACAAGAAAGGAATATTTACATATTTTATATGTAATATAGTTTCTATTGTAATAATTAAAAGTCTTTGCTGTCACTCATGGTCCGTGACCAATGTAATGCATCATTGCAGAATAAAGGAATTATATAAAAAAATAATAATAATCTCACTGACACCAAACCTTTGAATGGTAGTGTATCATTCTTGCTTAAAATTAATATTTGTGTGTGTGTGTGTGTGTGTGTGTGTGTGTGTGTGTGTGTGTGTATATATATATATATATATATATATATGCATTTAATAGTCATGTGGTGATGGTAATCTTATGAAATGAAATACACTTAATCTTAATTTTATTAAATGTTTTATTAAATGATTTACACTTATTTTGATTGGTGAAACCAAAAGATAATATTCATAACAGAATAAATGTGAAATAATTATAATAAGAAAACTAATAAATATAATAAACTAACCAACATTAATCTTGAGTTTCAAAACTAACAAATATAAGTCTTTAATGTTAACTCTGAATTCTGATTAAATGTGCCTGATTCAAAGTTATTAATTAGCTGATATATGCACACCATTGACCAAACAGCAATTGTAAATAATTATTGTTGTTATTTTTGTATTACTCCATCATTTTGCAATACTTTACTATTGATGATTGTTGTCATATGTAAAGAATGAAATGTGATCTATAAAGTTTAGCTTTGAGTTTGTGAAGCTACGCTTGCATCCCAGACATGTATTGTCATCACTGCCATCCTCATGAAAGAATATGCAGAATGCCGTGAACTCTGTGTGCAGAATAGAGTTGAACGTAGAATACGACACAACCAGGTTTAGCTGCAGTGTGTACATGGTCACAGTGTGTGTTGGAATTGTAAATCACCCTGAGCTGCCGTCATTCATTCTCGGTGTGTGCATACTCTATGAAAGCAACTCGACTGATCCCAGGACAGACATTTAGGAGCTCTGCTAAATTTCTCCGGGCTGTTCTTACGCAGCAGACTGGCCTTTCAGAGCACATTTGCTCTAATTGAATGGGATTTCTTGACTCTCTCTCTAGGCCTGCTCTAAGGGGAACATGGTCCTGCACAGCTACGGCATGCTGCTGCCCTGTGGCATCGATAAGTTCCACGGCACTGAATACGTCTGCTGCCCGTCTACTCGTCCTGAAGAGCCCGCACCTCCTGCTTCACCTTCTAACGAGCTAGATGATGAGGAAGAGGATGAGGATGAGGCGGTGGAGGTGGAGGAGCCTGCTGTTGAGGAGGAGGAGGAGGATGATGATGATGATGATGAAGTAGTAGAGGAGAGGTAATGTAGTGCATACACATGATCTTCTGAAATGAGTCTTACGATGTATTCACACCAAACGCGATTTAAATTATTTGCACAGGTAGATTACATACAAAGTCAATGCAAGGACGTGAATATAGGCGAATTCCTGACGTGAGATTTCCTGACGTAAATTTAACGTGAGATATTTGCCTCGATAGTGTCTTCCGCGCAAGTAAAATTTTTTTTTAATCTTGTGCAAGTGAAGAGCTAAAATATATGAAACATAAAATAAAAACATACGAGTGGCATGAAAAACATCCCGCGAATAATCTAGAGCGAGGGACGCGATGGGCATATTCTCTTCTTGTTTGGTGTGAACACACCATAAGGGCTTGTTTACACCAAGGACAATGACTGTAAAGATAGTTTTAATAGTTTTAAAAATAATTAATTTTTAATAGCAGTAGCATTCTGTAGTGGAGTATACACCACAACTACAACAATAACGACACGGGATCAATCTCGGTACAATGACTTTCAGAAAGATTTTATCCGGTTGATCAACAAATCAAATACCGACAGTCAATTAGAATTAGCGTTTTAACATGGCAGACATCTTAACTTTAGTATATGTTTATAATAAGCAGGAGTTTTTTGTGCGTTGGTGTCGATGCAAATATATAGTTGTCATTAAAGTTATCTTTATTGTGATTGGTTTTAGTGTAAACGGGCCTTTAGTTCACTGTGGTTTGTGGTTTCAGAAATAAGGGCTTAATCATTTACCACAATTTCAATTAAATTAATTTACCACAATTAATCATACACTATCAACAAGAATTTTTTTTTTATACATTTTATATTTACAGATAAATTGCATTGAAACTTTGCCACACGAGGCCAAGGTTGCGTGTTTTTTCAAGGCTTTTTTTATTTTATTTTTTTTTTATTTTTATTTTTTTTGTATCTCGGATCAGTTTTAAAAGGCTCCAAAGTTTCAGATCAGTTTTAAGAAATCATAAAGAAAGAAATTAAACCATTTTAATGTCTATTTATATTTGTATGCACTATTGTTCACATGTTTAAGGTATCTTGTGCTCGCCAATCTAACTTAGTAATTGCTAAAAAGCGGCTTAGTCACAATGTCATCATTTTTTGTATTGTCAATTATTTACTTACAGCCTCCATAACCTCCTCAAAGCAAATGCTCCAGCACGCTTTTCAAAGGATGATGTATTGGTGTGACTGAGCTGTCGTATCTTATTATGATTTGAGGAGTAGTTGCTGAAACATCATGTGTGTGTGTGAGCGTACACTGTGTGAGTGTAGTGTTGGATAAATTAGGTTGACCATCTGGATATTTTCGAGTGCCATGCCTTTGACCTCTGGCAGCTGCTTGATTCACTTCCATAAATCATAAAACCTCCAACCTGTGCTCCTCCTCTCCCTCCGTTTCCCATGTTCTCCTTCCCTCTCATCCCACTTATGTCAGTTTTATCATGTCTCCTCCTCCTTATTTCCTGAATTACTGTCCTTTGTATACATTTCACCTAAAAATAAAACGTGTCATAATTTACTTTAGAATCACTGATGTACTAAAATAGTTTTTGATGTTTTGAATTAGATTGTATTTCTGTAGTATATTTTATTATACTTTTTTTTTCATAAATGTTTAATGTCTATATATAGTTTTGAATTAGTGTGTGTAATTGCGTGTAATTTTTGTTACTTTAGTACTCAATCTCGAACTGGTCCAAAACGAGAAATGTAGCCTTTCATATGGGTTTAACAATAATAACCCTGTCATTTACTCTCATTTCAAGAAAGACACAATTTATCCTATGAATCAAAAAAGGCTATTTGTAAAAAAAAAAAAAAAAAAAATGTTTAAGCTGCTCATAAATACAAATTAAAAGAGCTTTTTTATTATTATTACTTGGGCAGCAATACTATTTTAAATGTTGAGTAGGGTGTAGATTGGGACTCTACTGCTGTCTGTTTAAATAAAGGCTAAAAGGTAAGTGTAACCGGGCTGACAAGACATGAGACGTGTGGATCCATATGCAAGGTTTTATTGGACAGAGATGTCATAACAGGCATGGATCAAACACTGGCAAACTGGTTTATAGAGGGCATGAAACAAAAATAATCCTAGGGCATGCATGGGTCTTCAAGGAGCGTACAATATCCAGAGGGCTAAGCAAGAGGGGGTAATCCAGTATCCAGAAAAAAAAGGGTCAAAACACGATTAACAAGGCAAAGCAAGAGAAAGACTAAACTATGAAAAACTATAAACTAAAACAAGACTATGAAAACAAACATGGAATGGCTTGGTATTGAAGCTATTGTTATGGGAGGGATATGCGCAGAACAATACTCGGCACTGTGTGAACGGAAGTCCAATGCTTATAAAGCGATGATTGTGCTGTGTGTGTGTAATTGGAGGCAGCTCTGTGTGATTGTTTTCAGGTGAATGTTATTGGTGCAATGGAGCATGGGAAATGTAGTCCAGGGTGTGCTGTGTAGTGTGCTGTGGAAGAGTACCTCTGGTTGTGATTTAACAGAAGTTCAGTGACCGGATCGTGACAGTAAGAAAAATGTAACTTCTA
The DNA here is from genome assembly GCF_023724105.1 of Carassius gibelio. NCBI lineage: Eukaryota > Metazoa > Chordata > Actinopteri > Cypriniformes > Cyprinidae > Carassius > Carassius gibelio. Next base: position 22,464,189 of record NC_068388.1, on the reverse strand, counting down.
AACCATGTTTATTCTATATTTTTATCCTTTTTTAGCAATTCTGTTGCCAATGAGCAGCCCACTCCAGAGGACACAGCTGAAGAGGAGCAGGAGGAGGACGACGGAGATGAGGAGGACTACCACTACGTGTACGAAGATGAAGAGGACGACCGAGACAGTGAGGAAAAGGACATGAAGAAAGAGAAACCTGCCATCCCTGAAAGCCAGGATGGTGACAGAACTCTGCAGGAACTGGAAGGTCGGTATCACACTGTTTCCTTCATTAATTTACATAGTCACAGTGATTCATTGATACGTATTTCTGGTCCTCTGTACTATAGAGGTTTACAATTATAGACTTTTTTATTTTTTTATTTATTATTATTATTTTTTTTTTTACATTTAGTTCTGAAAATAAGTATACATTTTATTTTTTGCCTATTTGTCTATACATCCTATATATCACAACAGCCGGGGTCCAGAAATAAGTCTCATTCATTTTTTTCCATAGAGAAATATATTTTCTTTGATCAGTTATGTAAACCTTGCAAGAAAAGATCTTGACTCTGATAAAGCCACACGTCAGTGTGATTTTAACTTCATTTTTTAAAAATCTGCATGCTACGGCCAAAATTATATTACCCAGAATCCTGATAAAGATGAATGCACCAATCAGAGAAGTCGCTTGCTGCCATGGAAACAAAATTATGGCAGAGCTCAGCAGTGCTCGCTAGCCGTGAAGCATGTCATTAAAAAATTTCCCTACAGAAATCTCAAACTTGTGTGTTTGTAGGTATCTGAATATTTTGCTGTGAAGTTCATTTGTTTTTATACTAATGGCTCGTTCACACCAATAACAAACAACTATTACTAAAAAGATAATAATTGTTCTAAATTGAGAATAGGGAAGTCCACACCTCAAATATAATGATAACAGAGGAAAATATTGTTGGAATTTTTTTTTTTTTTTTTCTTCAGCTGATGACTGATAAAAGTGCATATGTGACCCTGGACCACAAAACCAGTCTCAAGTGTACATTTTATGAAAGCTTTCTAAATAAGCTTTCCATTAAAACTTAACTAACTTAACTTAAGTATGGGTTATTAGGATTGGATGATATTTGGCCGAGGTACAACTATTTGAATATCTGGAATCTGAGCGTGCAAAAAAAAAATCTAAATACTGAGAAAATCGCCTTTTAAAGTTGTCCAAATAAATTCTTATCAGACGTATTACTAAAGTTATCTATATTTATGATAGGAAATTTACAAAATATCTTCATGGAATTAATATCCTAATGATTTTTTGGTATAAAAGAAAAATCGATAATTTTGACCCATAAAAGGTTTTTTTGCCTTTTGCTAAAAAATATACCCCAGCAACTTAAGACTACTTTTGTGCTCCAGGGTCACATATAGCTAATCAGAATCCACCGGACTATAACAAACTCGCGTGGATGTTAATGTAGTTATCGTTATAGTTGTCGCCTTTAGTCATTCCTCAATGAATATTCTAGGTGCAAAGTCTATGGAGGAAGTAAATGGGAAAGATTTTCTGGACCCAGGGTAAAAATAAAAAAAAGTGCGCGGTCATTGTTGCGCTCTATAGTTGAATGGCATTACTCATAGCTGCCCCCGGTGGCTGGAGGCTCTAACTGCGCCTCCCCTCCTGTATTAGCGGTGTGTTCTCTGGAGGCGGAGACCGGCCCCTGCCGTGCCTCTATGCCTCGCTGGCACTTCGACATGCAGCAGAGGAAGTGTGTGCACTTCATCTACGGAGGCTGTGCCGGCAACCGCAACAATTTCGACTCAGAGGAGTACTGCATGGCCGTGTGTAAACGTTTGAGTAAGTCACTCGTCACCAAGGACTCCGTCCCCTTCTGCTCCGCCCTCTTTGCTTTCTCTCACAATACTAATGCTATACTAGTTTACCCAGATGTGAATTTCAAAACAGCCTTGCTTTTAAAACAGTGTTGCAATCTTGCAATACAATTGCAAGATTGATAAAATACATGTAATGCATAAAATACATACAATGTAATTACCTATTATTGTTTATTAGTAGTTTATTAGTAGTTGTACCACTAATAATAATTTGTCATTGGAATATTATCAAAATGATAAAATTTTACTAAAGAAAAAAAAACACGCAAGGGCATGTGTTTTTACCACAGTTAATGTTTTATTGGTTTAATCTTATTTCATTCAGTCTATCCTGTTATTTCTGTTTGTGCAGTGTCCCATTCTTTGTTATTCGGTCTTTGCTTTTGCTTTGTGTGTCTTTCAGTTCTAATCTGCCAATGTTTTGAATGTATGTAAGAGTAGAAACATCATCCTGTGTTCCTTTGGCAATATTAAATGATGGGTTTAATATGGTGGGGAGTTTTTTTTTTTTTTTTTTTTCACATTAACCTTCATAATCCAAGGTTTCTCTTGTGCTCTTATCAGTCTAGATGCTGAAGACGGTTTGTTCTCATCAGTATGCATGTCTGATGTTGCCTTTTGTGCACTGCCTTATGGGTAATCATGTCGGTCTTGTCATCTGTATACTAAGGAAATCTGATTTGAACTCATATCTTGATCATAGCGTGCAGAGCTGTGCAGTAACTCTTAAGATAAATGCTAAGGCGAGCGGTTCTGTCAGAAGAGAGCTATTCAGAGGACAGGATGAAAGGAATGGGAAATGAAGTACTGTCTGGTTCTCTCAGAATCAGGGGAAATACAAAGTCATCTCCTGAGTCGTGGGAAGCTTATTCTTCGCTTTGGTCCGATCTTAGTTGTCTCTTTTTCTTGTCAGCTGCCGCTCCTTCTTACCTGTCTTTAAGTCTTTCTATCAATTTGTTTGTGTGTGTGAATGTTTAAAAAATGTGTTGCTATAGGACATTTCCTTCAACTCTGAAATGTTTCAGTAAGCACTAAGTCCTGCCTTACATTTTGTCCAAAAGCGAATCTTATAAGACTGCATAATTTGCTGATTACATAAGCCCCTTTCACACTGCCATTCCGGCAAATACACGGGTAAAGTGTTCTGCCAATTGTTCCCGGGTCGCTAGATTTTGCACTTTCACACTTCCAGTGATTACCCGGAATATGTGCGTGCTTTCACACAGAACCCGTAAAGATCCCGTAATGACACGTGACATCAGCGCGTGACGTGTAATGTACGAGTCGAAAACGCTAGGCACGTTATACTTTCACTGAAGCAAGCAAACGATCTCAGCGTCAGCACGGAAAGTGAGGAACTAACTGATCCCTGCCTTATTACAGTTTGCACATATGTTTTCGTCGCGAATGTTGATCTTCCTTCACAACAGCCGGTAAAAGAGTCGCACGATAACGTGCGTCATCACTACGACTCTGCATTAGATCTGGCTTTTGTTCACACAGCGCTCGTCCCGGGTTGAAACCGGCAATGTTACTTGGTCCCCGACACTGGTTCATTGTCGGAATCAATCCCGGGACGTGTTTGCTTTCACACAGAAAGTGACCCGGCAATGTCCCGATATAAGCCGGGTCCGACGTGCAGTGTGAAAGGGGCCTTTAGAGTCAGCAACAGCCTATGCTTCTGCAATGCTGTGATTCCTAAAAATGCTTCCTGTCTAGTGTTTGAGAGAGAGCTTCACTTTTTATAATCTCCCTCCCTTTACTCCCTCAGCTGTGCCGCCCACCCCTCAACCAACAGATGACGTGGATGTGTACTTCGAGACCCCAGCAGATGATAAAGAGCACAGCCGTTTCCAGAAGGCCAAGGAGCAACTTGAGATCAGACACCGCAACCGCATGGAAAGGGTGAGTGAGATGTCACTCATTTACATCTGGTCAATGAACAGTTGTTGTCATGTGACATTATGGAGTTGTTTCCATGTGGCTAGTGAGATCCCAGCCATTGTTTGAGCCCCAAGTGATTTGAATATGTTGCTCTCACCAGGTGAGGAAGGAGTGGGAGGAGGCTGAGAGCCAGGCCAGGAACCTGCCCAAAGCTGAGAGACAGACACTGATCCAGGTACACCTCAGCTGCCATGCCAGAGGACATCTCCTTTTCGATGTGACCGTTTAGTCATGGGGTTTTTATTATTCTCTCTGCAGCACTTCCAGGCTATGGTGGAGTCCTTGGAGGAGGAGGCAGCCAGTGAGAAACAGCAGCTGGTGGAGACTCATCTTGCCCGGGTGGAGGCCATGCTGAACGATCGCCGCCGTCTTGCCCTGGAGAACTACCTAGCCGCTCTGCAGGCTGATCCACCAAGGGTGAGACGATACACCACATCTAAAAACCTACTAGACCCGTTTACAACTGAAAGGAACATCCTCTTTGGTGGTAAATGCAGGTGTTAGATGCTTTGTAGTCTGACAACTTCTACTTTCTTGATCTAGTAAAAAAAGATGCATGACAAATAAGTGAGTGTCCACAATCAAAAATATCCTTAAAAAGTGTTATAAATATACTTATATTGGTTTCATATGTATTGTAATATGATACAAATAAACTTTTAAAATATAAATAAATGTAAAAACAATGTACTTAATTTTAAAGAAAATCTTTAATTATTTAAAAAATGTATTTTGGTGTAACCATCAGAAAGTAATATATTTTTGTTATACCCGGAATACTTGTTGCTGTGCTAATCTTAGTTTTTTAAGAGTTTAAAATCTTTCTCATGTTGAGAAGTTTTTTTTTATTTTATTTTTTTATTCACTGGTATTAATTTATAATGAATATATAAATACCAAAACATTTATGTAGAGTCGTACCAAATTACATTTACAACCTGAACTAACTTTTCCTTGTCATAAAGAGGTCGGTTAATCTGGTATTTTAAGAGACTTGTCGACACACGGTCATGAAGGTCTGCTCGTGTCCTGTTATTTCCTGCATGTTGGTTGCACCACATGACTTTGGTTTGGCTGAAAGGTGTTTTCCAAACTTTGAGTAAAGCAATTTTGTAACTTTTTATTTTTACATTTATAAAGCTTTTTTTTTTACTTCGAAATGATTATAATTATTCTAGTTCTATAATAAATAGATTTTACCAAACCAAATGTTTTTCTTTTGCAAAATTTATTTTATAGAGGCTTTTTTTCCACCATAATGTCAGGACGGTTGTATCAAAATTAAATTAAAAACATGCTCATCATAGAAGAGGTCATTGAATGTATAAAATTGCATATCATTTAATAAATTTTTCATGTCAATGACCCATCAGTTGAGATGCGTTTGAGATTCATGTTAATACCAGGTGTGGATGGTATTGTGTCTGTGTTGACCACATGTATGTAAATACCAGCCCTTTGTTGACTCGGAGTGACTTCCAGCATTGACCAATCGCTTCCAGTTTATTAATGAACATGCATCATCTGCAGTCATGTGAGAAATGCATGATCTGTTAGTGAATAAAGGAAGTCTGTGAGATAAATGCTTCCTTGAAGGATTGTTCTCCTCTCATAATGACCAGATAACAATTCTCATACTCGAGTCTCTGATGGGCGATGGTTGCCTTTTTCTCTCTGCTGTGTGATTTAATGGTGGCAGATTACCCGTCCTCTATTACCCTGCTGAAAGCTCATAATGGGGAGGGTGGCTTCAGATATTAATTTGAATTTTTCAGCATCTCACTAATCCTCTTGTTATTGCTCTGTGCTGCGGATCTTGCGGCTCTTTGAACCTAGCGCTGATTCACGGATCAGCCAGCTCATAAGGAGACGTCCACCTGACTCACCCTGCCTTTGTGGTCAGTTTATCTTCTCTGTCTGTGTCCGCAGCCCCACCGTATCCTGCAGGCTCTGAAGAGGTATGTGCGTGCCGAGAATAAGGATCGTCAGCACACCATCCGCCACTACCAGCACGTCCTGGCCGTGGACCCCGAGAAGGCCGCCCAGATGAAGTCCCAAGTCAGTGTTACCCATCTGCCTCGCATTCCTGCTAAATCCTGTTTTCAGTTTGTTTGTTTTCTGACCTTGCATAGTTGTTTTTTTTTTGTTTTTTTTTACTGTTTTACTTGCCTTTTGGTCCCTGCTTAAAGGTGCACTAAGCGAATTTTGCCAAACGATGTTGATATTTGAAAGGACCAAAACAAACACACCCATACCCCAACAGGAACTCGCCCCGTTTTGATAACATCCACCCAACACGTACGTACACAACCCTGGGAGCGACGATAGTAGAGTCTCTTATGCCTGCCAGTAAATATAAGCGATCTGTTTTACTATGGTAATTCAACGTAAACATCTATGTCTATCTGGCATCTTCCGCTATCTATAATCGATCTGCTAATATCTGTCCTGTGCATCTACTCGGCGCTCTCTTCTCACTGTCATTACTAGACACGCCCCTCTGTTCCGATACCGTGGTCTAAAGCTTTTTTTTATATTGTTTAGTGCACCTTTAATATTTAAAGGCCATAAATGATCCATTTTCAGAATAATTTCACAAAAAGGTTTAAAATTTGTGGCTGTTTGGCAAAACAGTGGTGTTTGAAATAAAAAAAAACGATCATTGTTCCGTTCAACTAGTAGTGCAGAAATGACATATTTCTCCTTTAATCGATGCAAATGTTTTCTGTATGTATGTACGATGTTACTAGGATTGTCCAGGAGAGCCACAAGTGATTCTCGCGTTAGAAACATTCTCTGAGAGATTAGCACTGCACTGCTCCTGTGTAACTTCAAACTTAGCAAGTTGGCTGAAAGGAACTTTCATGTTTAAGCCAATGGCGTGGCTTTATAATTAGCATTCGGGACTGGCCGCAGTCAGCAGTGATGTTTGTCATGGTTTACAGGAAAATCATGGGAAACGAAACCCACATTCACAACAATGTCTTGTGTGTTCGTTTACTGGCTGGTGGCAGTTCCTGTTTATTTCAGATTTAATTAGTGGCAAACTTCCTGGTGTCTAGTTCTGCGCCTGGGTTTGTGCAAAACAAAGAATAAAATCCTTAACTTCTATTTTCTTATTTTCGAACTTAACGAATACATATCTTGTAGTCCTTATCTTGTTTGTTTGTTTGAAAAGAATGTTCTTAAGTCATCATAAATAATGTCTATTAAGTTAGATTAACCTTCATCTTAAATCTTAAATCCCCAAACGTAAGGGTAACATAATACTAGCTACATACAGTATAATTCATATGTATGGAGTGACATTATTGATCGCTGATGTAAAAACAATGATTGATCATGTGGCTTTTTGCCACATTCATTACCAACAACATTACTAAAACATTAATCAAATCGGAACATTTATTTAAATTTTATAGTTAATTTTTTTTTTTTATTATTTGTTTTGTTTGTTTTATAGTTCATTTTAGGACTTAAGATTTTCACTCTAGACCGACAAGCACAAATTAATGAAATGAAACACCTGTTGTGGTGTAAATAGTGTGTATAAATATGATTATTACAATAATATGCATGTAGTGTAAAAAGACAGTCTTTGAGGTGTTTTTCATTGAGCCAATCAGAAAATTTTCAACAAGAGCTGCCAAACAATCAGATAACGACACTCAAGCTCAGTATTTGTTCTTAAATTAGATGTTCTTAAGAAAATATTTAATAACTTTTCCAGAATTGCACATTCTTACAAACCTCTTCTTGAATCCTGCCCCTGAATCTGTTCAACTGTTCAATAATGTTTATAAATGGGATGGGCTTTTAATGGCTAGTTCAGTCAAATGAAGATTCTGTCATCGTTTACTCACCCTCGTGTCCCATTGGACTGACGTCTGTGGAACACAAAAGGAGAAATTTGTCCTAAATATGTCTTGAGCATAGAAATCGCAAAAACCCTAATGGGATTTGAGCAGAAAGAGGATGTGAAGTTTTCCGTAAATATTATTTGTAATTTCAGTCTGAGCGTTTACAATGCTTTTGTTAGTTTTTTTGTTCTCTTTAGGTTCTTGACAGCCTCTGTGCTATTATTGTGTGGGGAATTACAGTTTATATCAATTTATATCCTCTCTTTTTTTGTGCTCCGCTGATGAAAGTAAATCATACAGGTTTGGACTGACCTGAGGGTGAGCAAATGATGACACCGTATTCATTTTTGAATGAACTATCCCTTTATCGACTGTCTCGTGTAGGTTTTATAAAAGCACTTAGTGTTAGAGCAAAAAATAGCAGTTAGACTGTCGACTCGTGGAGCTGCGCTTTATATAACCATGTATTTGAGAAATGGAGCAAATAAAGCAACAGGGTGACCGCTGTGTGCAGGAACTTTCTGAGGTCCAGACGGAAGACTAGAGGGTCTACAAAGACATTTTAGAGCAGTTTCCCCCTTCTTCTATCTCTTTAGATATATAGGCCCGTCATTGCCATCTGTTGCTGTTTTCTGAACATTGCACACAAATGTGGTGACAACAAAGGAACAGGCGTGGTTGCTCGTCTCTTCTCTTCACTGATTGCCACAGCATGTGTTACATTAATCCATCCAGCAATACACAACCACAGACATGTCCCATCCTGCAGAACGGAGTCGTCTTAGAAATATCATCTTGTGCAAGTGTTTTAAAAGTGTGTCTGGGTTTCTTAGGTGATGACCCACCTGCGGGTGATTGAGGAGAGGATGAACCAGAGCCTGTCTCTGCTTTATAAGGTGCCCTACGTCGCAGAGGAGATCCAGGACGAGATCGGTAAGTGAGGAGATCTGGACCAGGTTTTGTCAGATTATATTACTTGTATCATGAAATTGAGTAACACGGTGAGTACCAGTGGCAGGTATTTTCCTCTGTTGCTAGGTAACAACTCAGAAGGTGTCCGCTTCAGTGTGTTACTCATGTTTTTGTCTGTTTCGTTTTACTGCTGACCGTAAATGCACCACATTGTCTGCTGCTGAGAAATACTGCTTCTGTCTGCCACGGATCCACCGCAGGAGATTGTGAGATGTTTGCTTGCAATACTCAAGTGCAGCCATCCAGTTATTATTTCTTGTATTTATTTTTTTAGTGGCTTTGGTTCTGGAAGTATTTTTCTCATGCATTTTCTCCAGTGAATTGAAAGAAGCCATGAACCAAATCAACATACTCGGGGATGAATCACAAAATTGCTAAATTTGATTAGAAGCAAAAGGAGAAAAAAAGAAAGAAATTGTGTATTTAAAAAAACTACAATCACTGGAAATATGATGTAATCAAATGAGAAACTATAGTACGAACTACGATTACAATTATTAACTCATAATCAATGAGAATTGTAGGAAGACTCTTGTAGCAATTGTGATTTGTGGTCATTGCTAAACCCTCCTTTTTTCCATAATGACAAAAACTCATCACTGTGCAGGATTGTGGGTAGTGTAGTTCTTCAAAGATATTTCAATGGTAAAGCTTGCATAAAATACTCTCGACTGCAAGCTCACATTCAGATTTATAACATTATTGCAAAAAATCAGTTTCCTTTAGGGGGAAAATGTTTAAGATTCTCGGTTTCTGTACAACCAAACAACTAGCAGTTCACGTGACTTAAATAGGCAGACTGTATGTAATCAATACTGATCCATTCTTGCAAGTTAAGTCAGATTACATTTAAACATATCGTGAACCGAACCCCTAACCTCTCTTTTCAATGCGTCTCGCTTGATGTGAATCACTAGTGCACATATGAGCTCGACAAACTGGACTCTGATGTCTGACTCTAAAGCTCCCTTGATTTATCATGGATAAAGCTGTACAAAGATATTCTGTCTTTTTTATGCATTCTTTTGTCCTGCTTTGAGCTTTTAGTCCCCTAAACAACTGCACAATCTTTCTGCATCTCAGATAATTACACCTGTATGAAAACTTGCCTTCAGAAATTAGCGCTCTCTCTCACACACACACACAAAAGTGTAATTTGGCTTCCCTTTTATCACTCCGTTTGAAAACATCCCATCGCAATCAAAGTAAATGACAGTGTTCTGAAGCGTTTGTTGCGCCGTCCTCTTTGTTTCAGGTGGAAACCGTCGAGCTGTTCCCAGAGACAACCCTCTGCACTTGCATTTTTTTTTTCTCTCTCTCTTTTCATCTTTTTCGTTCGTTTTATGAGAGGAGCCGTGGCATTGTGTAGTATAGATGAGACTAGTGTGAGGGGTTTGACAGAACTGGGTCAAGACTCCTCCAGACTCCCACTAGTGTGTGTAGATGTCGTTTTTAAGCCAGACTCTGTGCACAATGTTTTTGCAAGTTTAAAGAAGTAGAAAGAGTCATTTTAGCTTCAGCGATGCCTGGAAGTGCCGCAGTATGGAACCTCGTAATGGATAATTGATCGCGTTTGTGACTGCGTGGTGCCACGTTTAATGGTTTTAGGAATGGATCACTTCCTGCATCTCTTGCCTCCTGTGATTTTTCGGTTTTTAACCATGTTCCTCTCTGCATCTCCCAATTCAGATGAACTTCTGCAGGATCAAAAGGCAGATATGGACCAGTTCCTGTCCTCCATCTCTGAGTCTCAGCCTGATGTTACCGTGTCCTCTGAGGAGAGCGTGGAGGTTCCTGCCTTTGAAGGAAAGCCTTTCCGCCCCTTCCAGGTCAACTCCCTGGGCTCCCCCGCTGAACCCGAGGGTACGTTTCTAGTCTAAATTTACACAGGCAAACCTTTCAGGCTCTCGGCTGCTCTCCTCGGTCTCTCGATATGGCACTGTGGCCGAGGCAGGTTTTGTATCCGTGTCAAGCCACTATTATCCACTTCACCACTGGAATAAAACCGCTTTAACCGTCTTAGCTGGTTTAAGCTGGTCTCCCAGCCTGAGTTAAGCCTGCTCACCTGAAAAGTGTCCAAACCCCTTCTAAAACCAGAAAACCAAAGACCAGCTCAGACTGGTTCAAGTTGTTTTTCATCAGGGTTGGACCCCATGGCACTTTGGAAGTTAATACCCTTTGGAAAACTGAATCATATTTCCACTTCTTACTGAATTTTATATTTCGTACCATTTCTAACACTGAGAGCATTCAGTGGAGGTTTGATCTGATTTTCTGTAGTAACTCCAAGAGAATATGCTTGTTTAGTAGGCTAAATGGTTATCTAAAGTAGCTATAAAATAACTTATAACTTAATCTGAATATTATTATATGATATGTACATTTGATATAGTAATTTTATGTGATAGGAGATTTGTTGACAATTGTTTATGCATCTACATTCATCAGTATTTGGCATGGCACCAGTTAGAAAACTCATTATTACCCACAGCCTACTAGAGTGAATCTTATAAAACCTGCTAGGGTCATATTTCACATTTAAAAAAGCATTTAAATACAGAAAAAGGTTTGTTGAGGTGTCTGGCTCTTGTTTAAAGTGTCTGATTTGAGCCAGTATTAGCTTCTCTCTCTCTGGCAGGACGAGGTCTGTTCTCGTTAGCGTTCTCTAAATGCACCGAAGTCCAAATATTGCACTCTGGCCGTAGGTTTCTGCTTCTCTAAGCTTGCCTGAATCCCCGTTGGCATTGCCTTAAACACCACCCCATTTGAAGTTCAGCTGAAATCATAAAGCCTGAGGCTCTGGCGTCGCACTGCAGCCAAGTGCTTGAAAAATCTCTCTCTTTCTTCGCCCTGGCCTGCCTGAGCCTGCCAAGCCTTTAAGGAAACTGCAAAACTGTGAAATTAAAACGCGATCTACAAAAAGAGCAATGTAATAAACACATTAGACCCCAGGAGGGCTTTCATTAGAAACACATCCTGGGTCTTTCTTTCCCCTTTTCTTTGATTTTGTTTTCTTTATCATTCTGTCCCTGCGGGATTCTCCTCTCCGTCCGCAGACACAGCTTGATGAGCCTGACTACTTCTCTTTTACTCACCTGTTTTTTTTTCTTCTCTTTTTCTATTCCAATCTTTTCTTGTTTTGTCTTTTGCTTGAACGCACTTCCTAGGCGATCTCTCTGAACCCCCTCGTGCCTTCAAGAAAGGTGGGTCTCCGCTGCTTCTCTGTGTCTCTTTCTTCTTCAGCGCTTAAATGTTCTGTTTGCTGTTTTTTTCCTGCGTTTTGTTAATTTTTTTGCATAAAGGGCTGGGTATTGCATTTCTTATATCTTATTTTGATTCTGTCAGATATTGGTTTAATTTTGGAATATTTCAGTATGTCAGGATGCCTGTTTTTATATAAAACAGTATTTTTCTTTGTGACCACTAAAGTGCATTTCATCAATCGTGAGTATAATAAGAGCAATTATTATGCTGATCATAAACCGTTATTAAAAACTCCATGCAAAATGGGGAAAAGAGAAAGTAAGTTTATTGGTCTTGTATTCACACACCTAAAGTAGAGGTTTTTGTCGCCATGTCCTGGATTAATATTATTGTTTTAATTAATTTAAATATATTATTATAAGAATTTTTCATTTAAAAAAATTATATATAAAATAATACATATTTAATAATTTAATCATCATCATTATTATCATTTAATGATTTAATCTGTAATTGTGGGATTTAAAAAAATCTATGTCGGATATATATATATATATATATATATATATATATATATATATATATATATATATATATATATATATATATATATATATATATATATATATATATAACCCAGCCCTACTTGCATATCTTGAAACATCTCCCCATCTGTCCTCATATTTTTACTGTATTTCCACCCCATGCTTTTGCTCTGTCCGTCCCTTGAGTCCTATTAGCCGTCTTGTTCTTAGTGTCCTCTCTCAGACCGAACATCCCATCCCTCTGTGTCTGGCTGGAAGAGCTTTGCCTATTGAAGAGTCCAGGCAGCTTGTTAAGATAATTAGCCCTTTGGATGGGGAAGGAGTCCAATGTAAATGTGCTGTGTGCTGCTAAAGCAGTTATGTCTGCCTTACTATCTGCCTCGGTCAGGAAGACAAATAACCTGATTCACCATGTTGACGGATCCTTAGCACACATTTGCTGCTTATCAAGCTAAAGGCCGTTCACACCAAGAACGATAACTAACTATAAAGATAACGATATTAGCGTCCACACCAGCGAACGATATTGTTTGTGTATTCTAAGAGGACGCGCATCTGCAGCTTTAAATTATCAAGCTCATTACAGCAGGATTGATTCTGATTGGTTGGCAATGTTTTTATCATTCATCAGAAAAAAAAATCGTTCTGAAAGTGATTGCAACGATATCGTTTCTCTGTGCCTTTATCGTTATAGTTGTGGTGTGGACTCCACTATTCTTTAATATTGAGAACGGTTTTTAGAACTATATCTTTATCGTTAACTTTATAGTTATCGTGCTTGGTGTGAACGGGCCTTTACTCTCGTCACTCTCCTTTTATCTTGTGCTTTTCATGATAAGAGCTCATCAGTTAGCAGTTCTGTCCCAGGACGGTTTAGCTGACCCATGGCAAGTTTTTGCTCCCAGATTTTACAATTGGAACATCAGCCTGTTTACCGTTTAACCTTGTGGTCCTGCCCCTTATGAATGCACGTATAAACCTATTTGCTAAATACTTGCGCCGAGAATTGACTTCTCATAGGCATTTTTTATATATATTGAATATATCTGCATTGTCTTTTAAGCAAAATACTTCGAATTTTGACCAGTTACTTCCATCAGTCAGAATACTATAGTCTGTTCCCAATCACATTTGATCAACATCAACAAAAGCCATCTTTACACAGACTGTTTAATGCTGCTCAATGGTGCTATACATAAAGTTGCAAAACATACATTGTCCAGACAAATCTAAATGCCTCCGATCGCCTTTGCATTCATATTCTCAGCAGAAATGTTGGTGATTGGTTGTAATGCTCAATGCTGTAAAAACATTCAATCTGATGCAATGTGAGCAGATCTAAATTTAATGCCACAATCGACACTGTTCATTTTTACTTGTTACACTACTTGTTACACTACTTGTTACATTTTACTTGTTACATTTCCAACTGCTGTTTAATAGTTTAGTTGCACATTTTTGCACTTTCATCTTAAATTTGTGGTTTATTTTTTGTTCATCTTGATTTTATTTTTGCCCCAAGACCATTGACTCTTGTCTAGTAAACATACTTGAGGTTGGGCTCTGACTCGAGCTAGTTAGCATCTTAGCAAAGCTCCAGGAACTACCTTTAAAACCAATCATAATGCATTAGAAACCATATAGCAGCACCCTACACCCACCCACACCACCTTAACATCCCGGTGACACCAGCCACAGTTTCTTCTGTGATTGTCAATATCTGATTTGTCTGGTTTTCGTTGTCTCATCTCATGTGTAAAGTCTAATTGTCTTTGACACACTTCACTTCCATGTCATGAAGTAGTTTGACTGTGTGTGTGTGTGTGTGGTTAGTGGTTCAGTCGTGCATGGTTAAGCTGTTGAACATAGTTGATCATTTAACATCGGTGACCTGCTGCTTTGACAGTCAAACAGTGAGTGTGGGTGAAGGGTATTGTTCTTCTCTTCACCAGTGAGATTTGCAACCAGGTCAAGGACTCATTTAGCCAGGTGTCTTTGGAAATTTCTAGAATTTACATACAATGTTTACCACAGAAAAATGCTATTCAGTTTTTTTTTTTCAGTATTATTTAAATATCATTGAGATACTATTATAGTTTTCATTAATATTTTAAATTAGGTCTTATTATTAGATTTCTATTTTATTTTTATTTTTGGTTTTGTTTTGCCTTTTTTTTAAATGCCTTTTATAGTGTTTTTTTTTTCAGTTTTTGTTTTTTTCTGGTTAGAACATCAAGGTAAACTAAATGAAAATTAGATATTTCAGCTAGTTGCCAAAAAAACATTTTTTTAGATTTATTGTATTTCAAGTAACATTTGTTTTTATTTTCTTATTTTTTTTTTTTTTATTTATAACCTTTTCATGTTAATGTAGTAAAATGACAGTCTAAAACGAATTGGTTTACGTGGACATAAAATGGGTTATGAATGAAGTTTCATGTTGACTTCAATTGTTGAATATGTAGGGTGAGTATATGTATTTATGGAGCCGTTACTGGAAACGAGTGCTCACAGGACGTCCCAAAACACTGATTCTACTAAGAGGAGACCCTTTGACCACAATAGATCACACCGCTCTCTCGGAGCTGAATGTTTACACTGAGCTTTTCTGTACTGATCCAGGAGGATTCTGGGTTCAGTGTGAGCTTCTACATCAGGCACTTAAATAAATGCATGACTAATGAAACAGTCTAAGTTGGCGTCCGGACTGCGTGACAAAAAAAAACAATTAGCAGGACATCAGGATTCTGGCCCAATTCGGATTGTACTAGAAGCTCAGGTTTTATATAGGTAGGTAAGTAGGTAGGTAGGTAGGTAGGTAGGTATACTATATGTAGATATTTAAATTATATGACAGCTACTGTTGGTCACAGACATATCTGTAAGCGTTTGAGTTGTATTAATTTCACAATGCAAGATTCCAGCTCGTCTTCCTGTCTCTGATTGGCTGTTCCCTCTGCAGGTTCTGGCATGAACAGTCTGGATGGTCTGATTGGAGCAGAGGAAAAAGTCATCAACAGGAAGAACAAGATCGATGAAAATGTGGTGAGCCCACCAGCCTGCCTCCAACACCACACACACTTTACTGATCCGTTGCGAACACTGTTCAAACTGCTGACACCAACTCTCATGACTGAAATTACATAAACATTTTTTTTTATTATTTTTTTTTTTATACACATTAACTTTGTGTGCTAATAATAAAATGAAGAATTGGCTTCATAATACATCTAGATAAACACTGACCTAATAGAGACCACCTGCTCTGTAAACTTTATTTGTATAACTATGGTCTCATAGTTATAACTGTGTCATATGAATTTCTTTGACTTGACTGTATTTGCAAGGCAGTACTAGCTTTCTTTCTTCACATTTGTCTATGGTTTGCAAACATTTTGACAACTAAATATAATAGTCCCCCTACTTTTTAAATCTAAATAATAAATTAAAAACATTTATACTTTGTAAAAAAAAAAAAAGTAATATTATTAAGATAATATGTTGTTGCCAGAATGAAATAATTGGAATCTTATATTCTCATTGTGCTTAAAAAAATATATATATATTTTTTTACATAAATTTAAATGCATTTATAACCTCATTTTTATGATATAGTTCCAAAACGGCTTTACAGACAGTACAACCTGCAGTGTTTGGCTAAAATCGACAGTTTCGTAATATTAACAACAAATCAAACAAATAAAATAATCACCATTAATCTCATGATTTCTGATCTGCCTTTAGAAAGTACTGTAGACTAAGAGGTTAAAAATGTCAAATTCTGTAAATGTTTCACTTTTAACTCCAATAATTTAACATAATCTTTATATTTAAATGTAATAGTTTAAACTCCTCTCATTGACATATATTGCTAGAATGTTAGCTGTTCAAAATCTAACCAAAGGTTATTGCATTGTCATATTATATGCATGTTGCATTATGATTGGGTTTCCTTGTTGCATTTATTTGCAAACTTGGTCCGTTTAAACATCTATGGCTAACCCAAAGCTTAAAATCTAACCTTACCTAAAACTTTAGCACTGTTCTGCTGCCTTGCAATCCCTGCTATCTCCTTCCAGATAGACAAATCTGGTCTTATCTCATTTATATCCCAGCATTCATTGCATGCCACGTTCACATATTTCCCAGGCACATTCCAGTCTTCTCTAATCACAGCTCACACGAGATCCCGTGTGCCTGTGAAGGGCTGAGCTGAACACATGCAATGCATGATTTTTTTTTTTGTTGTTGTTGCATGTTTGTGTTTCTAAAATCACATGTTTGTGAGAATCTAAGCTACGTTAAAGGGATAGTCCACCCAAAAATGAAAACCCTTGTGTTTTCCCTAACCTCTATTGGCTTTTTCTTCTGTAGAAGAATGAATGTTGGTGACCAGACAGTTTTGGTTTGTATTGCCTGCTATTTTATGGATAAAAATAGAGCAGAGGTCAATGGGAACTGAAACTGTTTGGTTGCCACAGAAGAAAAAAAGTTCTGCAGGTATGGAATGACATGAGTACATGATGAGTTTTCATTTTATTGGCAAACTGTCCCTTTAAACGTGCTCTTAGCCCCTTCATCGAATGTTTTTTTTGATTACATGTTGAGCTGTTTTGTTTTATAGCAAAACACTAAGATGAAATGTGTAATCTTTCCCTGAATTAAATGCAACCAGCCATGTTTTCTAACAAAGACATAGTCACTGTATCAAAGTTCATCAGTTATTTTGGATTTGCTCACAGTATTTAATACCCATCTATTGCTGTAAACAGCACAATAACCCCCACAGACATCGAGGGGGAAACGTCAGCCCAATATTCAGAATCAGTTTACATTTGGTCCCCCTTAATCTTGAGTATTAGTGTAAGCGCTTTCAGTAAACTAACACACACACTGTTCTGCACATCGCCTCAGGAAGTAACTGAGACTGCCCTGTCTGTTTTGACAGGTGATTGATGAGACTCTGGATGTTAAAGAAGTGATTTTGAATGGTGGTGATCCTCTGGTAAGTACAGCGCCCTCCTCTGCCCGACTCACGGTACTGTTAAACCTCAGACTCAGATTATGGGCTGGAGGGAGATTGCAGTAGGCCGCTTCTGTCCTATCTGTGAGCAAATATCATTTATGACCTTGTATTGTTTATCCACAAGCTTCCACGGCACGTGTGCATGTTTTTAACGCGATCGCATGAGAATGTCCGCTTGATACGGGGCTATCATCCTTCGTCATCAAAGTGAAATTGAGCACTAAACATTTGTGTGTGAAAATTGCCAGTCACTGCCGTAAGTGCACATTCAGTCCATTTAGCACTTTGTGAAGCAGATCGATACCATCAAACACATTCTTCAAGGGATAGTCCTCCCCAGAAATGAATATTGTCAGTTCACAGGAAGAACGATAGCTATATTTCAGTGGTATTATTATAAGTTCTTTGCATTTATGCCATCTGCTAGTTTAAAGCGACAGTTCACTCAAATATTTAAATTCTGTTAATTTACTCATTATGTGCTATAGGTCTCGCTGTACATAAGTTCCTTGCTTCAGCGGGTCGACAGCTCTTTGAGATGTCTAATTAACCATGTTTGTCAGTGCTCTTTGTGCTTTTGGAGTGTAAATACTGTAACGCTGCTGTTTATTTTTCCCTCCCAGTTCAGCCGTGGATCAGAGCAGGAGACGTTCCGCCCCCTGGCGGATGAGTTCAGCTTCGGAAGCAGCGCTCTGATTGGCCTGCTGGTGATTGCAGTGGCCATCGCGAGTGTGATTGTGATCAGTCTGGTGCTGCTGAGGAAGAGGCAGTACGGCACCATCAGTCACGGCATTGTGGAGGTGAGCTAACGGTCACACGTGACGCTCCATCATTCACTCTTAGTGTTTTCAGTGCATCCATGAGGACGATAACACAAAGGCTAGACAGGCTCTCTCAGTCGCTGTGAGGGATAATGCTCTCACTCAGAGAACACAAGGACAAGCAGGTTCAGGCTTATATACAATTAATTCTATACAATATTTAATAAATATACACTACCATTGAAAGGTTTGATGTCAGTAACATTTTTAAGAAATTAATGCTTTGATTAAACATAGTAAAACATTTATAATGTAACAAAAGATATAGATGGATAAAGCCGTTCTTTTGAACTTTCTATTTCATTACTGAAAAAAATGTTAAGCAGCGCAACATTTCTGAAATTAATAGTTCACCCCAAAATTTAAATAATTGAAAATGTACTCACCCTCAGGCCTTCTAAGTGTAGACGAGTTTGTTTTGTCATGGGAACAGATTTGGAGAGATTTCACTTTCTCAGCAACGGATGCTCTGCAGTGAATGGGTGCCGTCAGAATGAGAGTCCCAACAGCTGATAAAAACATCACAATAATCCACAGTCCATGTTTCTAATAAAAATCCATTATTAAAGTGGTGTTAACTTCAAAAGGTTGTTTCCAGCTAAAATAAAAGTCCTCTATCCATAATATTGCTTTCTCCAGTGAAGAAGTCGTCTTGTCTGAATCAGGAGAGAAATATGCAAGGATCAAAAACAGTTCTAAACAAATAGGTCTATGGATTTTAAGGATGGACTTTTTCACTGGAGGAAGTGTTATTGTAGATCATTATGGACTGGTATTTTGTCCAGAAGCAACGGTTTAAAGTTAAAATTTCTAAATAATGGATTTGCTTCTTTAAAATACGCAGTTTTTCTCTTCACAAGACTTTAACTGATGGACTGGAGTGCACTTGTGTTGTTTTTATCAGCTGTTTGGACTCTCATTCTGACGGCACCCATTCACTGAAGAGGATCCATTAGTGAGCAAGTGACGTAATGCTAAAATTCTCCAAATCTAGTCTGATGAAGAATCAAAATCATGAATGGTTTGCGAATGAGTACATTTGCATTTTTCTGTAAACTATTCCCCGAAGGACTATATGAAACTGAAGACTGGAGTAAGGCTGTTAAAAATTTCAGCTTTTTTAAATGGTAAATTTTTTTTTAAATAGAAGCCCTTTGTTTTAAATTGTAATAGTATTTCACTATATTTTTGATTAAATAAATGCAGACTCCTTTCAAAAACATTACAAATAATCTTACCGACCCCAAACTTTTGGGTTAATTGTTTATTCTTCTTTGGAAGTGCGGTGGTCTTCAATCTTCCTCTTGTGTTTCAGGTTGATCCAATGCTATCTCCAGAAGAGCGTCACCTGAGCAAGATGCAGAACCACGGCTACGAAAACCCCACCTACAAATACCTGGAGCAGATGCAGATTTAGCCTTCAATGCAGCGCTGTGGAGCTAGAGAGGGGTGAACATACTACTGACCAATTATAAAACTGCTCTCAAATCATTTCATGCATTTGAAATGCGTATTCTGGTTCATTACAAGAAAACAAAAAACAATGGTATATTAATACTACTACTTCTAATACTGCTACTGTTGTACCATGGAGCGCATTTTTATGCTCTTGTAACTTTTTTTTATTTTTATTTTTTTTTATTTTAAAGTCAATGGTTTTGAATCAGAAGAACATGATTCTGCAAATCAGCCTGGAATTGATTTTGCGTCATTGAAATCAGAACGTATTGTAATGTTATTTTAAATGTTGATTTTCTAAAGTTGTGTTCAGATCTAGTCTATAGAGGTACAGCAAAGCCAAAACAGTCCGTATGAGACAGCAGTTTATCTACACCATCGCCGGCCGCCAGGATATACTTCTTTTAAATAGACCGCTTGTATATGAAGGTTATTTGTAATGACTTAAATGTATAGTGAATCAGAAAATATGAAAAGAAAATCATTCATTAATTTACTTTGTAATTATTAAAAACACACAATATAGAAAAAGTAGACGGTCAGTTTATGCATAGTCATTTTTATTCTTTTTTTTTTTTTTTTCCAGAGCTTAAATCTTTGCTGGGTTACAGGTTTAAACTTTGACTGATATCCCCGGTCCAAACATCTGATACTATCGCCTGTGTAAGATACGATGAATGCTGTGACGGCCTGCCAGA
The DNA here is from genome assembly GCF_023724105.1 of Carassius gibelio. Classification (NCBI taxonomy): domain Eukaryota; kingdom Metazoa; phylum Chordata; class Actinopteri; order Cypriniformes; family Cyprinidae; genus Carassius; species Carassius gibelio. Next base: position 22,443,798 of record NC_068388.1, on the reverse strand, counting down.
TATTTTGGCTGATTGTGAATGTAGAGGTGTCCGACTTGTGTATCATTACCACGTCATTTGTTTTTATCTTTTGGTTATGGTGTCACATACTTGGACCGATAAACGTGCGGCCCCTGCAGACGGTCAGTGTGGAAGAGCCACAAGGTTAAGGGCCTCCAGACTCCCATATCACACTAAAATGTCTCGTTACTCAATGAATGCTATTTCCATGCCGTTACATGCACACACTCCCTTTTTATAGTAAATCTGGCCTGATAAAATGTTGCATTCAGCTTAGGTTGATCACAATTGTATTGCATTTTCATTTCATAGCTGCCTAATGAGAACCGTCATGGAGAATTTAGTCATGTGGCAATACTTTGCACGCATTGCTTAAATCAAAGAGAGCATAAATGCATTACTGGAGTCATCTGTAATTATAATACTATGATATATTTCATAAGTCCCACAAGGTCGTACCCTTGAAAACCACGATTAAACGCAAAAACATGCTAAAGTTACCCCGCTGGAGGCCAAGGCAAGTGCAAGAAATGTTTTGCATGTCCAATACAATGGAAGGCAAAGAAAAAAATGTAATCAATCAATTTTTTCTCTCTCTCTCTTCCCCTCTTCTAAGCAATGTGTTTGTATGCCTGTATAGTTGATGTTGCAATCATAGCTTTTATCAAGGACAACCTGTGGTGTGCATTGTTCTTAAATGAGATGTTATGATATATATTTTTAAATTTGTTCTCTTCTTTTATTTTCTATTTTTTCCCCTCTTCCTGTGACTGTATTTCTGTACGTGACTTTCACTATGCACCTAAATGGCTCCAGTCTTGGACCTCGTCATTGCCTGCTTGATTTGTGGAAATGGTCGAAGGGGTGAGGGGAAAATAATACAAAGTTCATATATTAGAAGAAAAATATGATTGAATCCAGTGGAAATGGCTTCTTGGTTACAGGTGTGAAACATCAATAAATTCACTACTTCCACGTTGGTGTCATTTTGTCTTTTTTTTCTACTTTTTATACCAGTTTAAGAAATGTGTGAATGTTCTTATATCTGATAAGTAGTCTGAATTCAGTTCAGGATATAGAAGCATTTGAAAGATTATATAAAAATATGCATGAATTACTTTGACATATTTCATAATGGTTTATTTTTTGTGGACACATTTTAATACACCTTTAACTGCTCTTATTTACTTGAAAATCAAAAGTAACAGTCATCCAAAATATTTATTTTTACTTAAAAAATCACCTACTGTTTTATAAGAAACTGATCAATATTAAGCGTGTTTATGGTTAAACAAGAATGAATCAGAAAAAAAATCTACTTAATTCAAATGGAAAACAAGTTTTTGTTTTAAGCATAAACTTATTTTATTTTGTTCGGAAAACAAAAAATGTATTTATTTTTTTGTTGAATACGTGCATACCAGTGTTGCCAACTTCTTTCAATGGAAAGTAGCTAAACCCTGCCTGAAAAGTCGCTAAATGTCGCTAGATGACGTCATATGCTAATTAGCATATTCATGACGTAAGTGCGTCATATTATCTCGCCCTTTCTATGCTCATGTACTGCGTTTTAAGGCAGCCAAAATTCTCAATAAAATTTTTTATTATTATATTTTAATGTTTTTGTTGTCCGACAACGGAATTAATATTATAATGACTGAAACGCGGTCCATTAAGAATACATAACCAGCTCTCAAAGATGTTAATCTCTGCACTAAAATCCTATTCACGACATTGTCTAATTAAATCACATACACATAAGATTAAGATAGTGATTGTACTGTGATTTCGGCTATACTTGTATGTAAAATAGAGTTAGAAGCAACAGAATATATTTTTTTAACAGAAAGAGCTGCTCCTTTCTGCCCGCTGAACATAGCAGAAGCAGATGCAGAGAGAGAGAGGCGTGTGCGCACGCTGGGAGAGAGAGAGAGCGAGAGAGCTCGTGCGGCAGTACCGGAGAGTCTCAGAGACTAAATAAGGTCTATCAAAAAAAGTCGCCAGATTTGTCGCTAGTCGCTTTTTTGGAAAAAAGTCGCTATGGGGGTCTGAAAAGTCGCTAAATCTAGCGACAAAATCGCTAAGTTGGCAACACTGGTGCATACATGTACAAAACTGCTTGTGAGGCGCGCTTGAATGTTATTGGTGCGTCTGGCACATTCTCGTTTTCTCATTGGACGGCCTTGAAGACGTTTAAATTTTTTAATTGGTTGGGAGAAAAGGCGGAAAATTCCCATTGGCACTGAAAGGAAAATGGCATACAAGCATCAAATAACTATTATCTCTAAATTAAATACAATATGCACATATCGGGATTCAAAATAAACGACGAAGACTTAATCCAGCACAGCATATAAACAATTTTAGCCCTATCTTTCCTGAAAATCCCCACTGATTTATACTACAATGTGGAAACCGTCGTCCGGGACCGCGCGTCTGTTGCTAGGTAGATTATGTTAATATATGTAAGGCAGCCATCACTGCAGCTACCATTCAGAGGGAAGACCCACTTCAACCTTTTCCTAAAAATGAAGAAAACCCTTGGGAAATCCAAGCCCGAAGATTAAGCGCGGATTCAGTATCGTTTCTCAGTAAGTTTCACGTAAAATTCGCCGCCTGTTTTCCATTTAACGCTCGATTAGAGTAAAGATATATTTTGTCTAGTGTCTTCGGCGTGCTTTGTTGTTGCCTTAGTCCCACCCAAAATGGAGTCGCTTCTTCCTCATTCTGCTGCAGACACTCACGGTCGGGCTCATCTGTGCGCGGGGAGCCAAGCTCCACAGTCATGCATCTTGAAACCTCCATGTAACTAATGTGTTTGATTAAAACGACACCACAGGGCCGTTACAGTTCAAACAGGGCTTCTGCTCTCATTCCACTGTCGTTGCTGACAGAGTTTATGTCTGATAAGCTTCAGTGGAAATGTGTTTGTGCCGCTGCTGGTTGTGTGGTATAGTCCGACTGGAACTCCCAACCTGCGGGCTTGAGACGGGGGACGGGGGAGCCTGACGAACAGCCCCATTACTTCGTTCGCGATTACAGCCTTTATAATCTCTTAATTTGTCACAGGGTATGAAGAAGGCCGGGGTGTTTGTCGTTAACGTGTGGTTTCTCTCTCAGCGCGGGTGTCGGGGTTTTTCTGCCCGGCCGTGTGCCTCCTCCTCCCCCATGCAGTGATTAGACTGACCGCTCCTCCAGTAACTCAACGTCTCGCGCCTGTGTTTGGGTTGAACTTAAACAGCGAGCTTTCAGTGAATGAGCTTTGATCTGATCCCTCTCCATCAGCCACTCTATCACAAGACGTATAATGCCATAAATTAATCATGGTGTTCTTTTGAGTACTTACAGTACTTTTGTAAGGGAGTTATTACATTACTGTTTATACAGGATGATCACAGTCATGGAAAACATGGAAAAATTAGGCAATTTTTAAACTGAGGTTTCCAGACCTGACCCTAAGACTATAATTGGAGGCCAAGTCGAATTAATTTGTCACACTCACAATACATGTTATTGCAGATAGAAAATCATGATATTATTGTTTATAATATCTTAATGTCTTTAGAAAAATAGAGCCGGGCCATAAAATAGATTACATTATATAACAACAGAAGCAGTCAAGCAGTTTAGATGGGTATCGCCCTATGTGAGTATACTGTGTTTATGCATTTAAAATTGAACATACTTATGTATTCAAATTGTTTTTATAAAGTTGCCATTCTTGCATTAAATTTGTCTTGAAATGCCCATTCACCCCATCTGTTTACTAAATGCTTATCATAGAAATAATATTATCGACCCCCACCCCTCCCTTGTAGATTTTTGATGTGTTATATTTTGAGGCGTTCAATTTTTTTTCTTTGGTTTTGTTGTAAGTGCATCACATAATGCTAAACCACAGGGAGGCCACAGACAGATGTTGTTATCTGTACTGCATTAACAGAAAGTCAGTTCATAGAAAAATGAATCACTTACTAGTGTATAATCCCGAGAAGGACTGCAGCCTCGAAGCCTTACTGGGATTTGTTCTTCCATTTAAAGCACTTTTAAACTCGCCCCTTTGAGCTCAATTTCATGTCCACATTTCAACAACTGATGCATAGAACCAAATTCTAAATAGCAACATTTTGGGGATAATCCACAATAAGAATGAAATGACAGTTTGTGTGATGCATGTGCAGGTGGTTGATGAGCGGTGGATTGGTGGAGGAGGTGATCGGTCTCACCTCGTTCTGATGCTATGGAGGCCAAGCAGGAGTCAACACATGTGTGGAGTTCAGCAGCCAACAATGACACTGGAAATACACCTCAGGTACAGCCAAACCTGGCTCTATAGATCTATTAGTTATATGGAACTATTTAGTTACCTTAATTTCACATTGTTCAACAGAGAATCAATAAAGCATGTATTTCTGTTTCAATTATATCGAATGCACTACCACTCTTTCTTATGCAACAAATGTTTTCAAGCTTTTTTATGAAGTATCTTGAATTAAAAAAAACAACAACATTAATTTATATTAAAATTTTATTTTGACTTTTAAATTCTGAACAAACACAGAGCATCATAGACTTGCCTACTTAATTTAAATGGTTACTGAGAACTTCAGCCCATTATGCTCTAAACGATGTCATGTCTTAGGGCTGATGATGAATTTCTTCAGTCCAATTAATAAGGCTCAGGAGACGAGTTCCAGGTGTCAGAATATAGACTTTATTGCTCAAAGCAACAAAGCCGAGATGACGGCCGCCGCATCTGCCGCCCGTGCACTCATTTCATACCTCTATCTCCATACCTTATTTGGTAGTTCCGGTTTTTAATTGGCATTGCCTGCCAAGTTTGCAACCCCTTATCACTATATTTCTCTTAATGGTGGAATTCGGCCAAGTCAACAATTAAACAATCTCTCCCTATTGGTTGGCTATGGTCACTATCCCTCCAAGTCTGTTTACCACTGATGTCAACACTTGGAAATCACCCAAAGTTCTCAGGGTTATTTTAGTTCACAGGTGCATTACAGAAGTCAGTTTAGTTCACAGATACAACTTAGTGGAAGATTACCAGGACCTCCCATGTGTACAATCCTGTTCAACACTACTAGTACTGCCCTATGGGAGGGCCTTTATACATCTGACCCTCTTCATGACATCCAGTATTTGGAAATAACTCAGCATATTGATCAGTATATTGCTTTCTGTCATAGTTATGCACAATATTATAAGTAAGATAATACCATTTTAAGTAAATAACGTAGAATAACACATTTGAATTGAGTAATACCAAAGAATAACACAATAACAACTAAAAGATGGCAAATCGGGGGGAAAGCTTTTAAGTATACTCCAGCTTTAAAACAACTGTGTTACATATATTACTTATTAATTTTTTTTTTTTGTTGTTTTTTTTGTTCTCCTTTTTACTTATTGGGTTTTTGTTTACATGCAATGACAAAAAGGTCAATATGTTTGTGTGACAATTATAATCTTCTTTTGTTTTCAGACCAAATGTCACATTTGGAAAAGTGCATAATTAATAAGCATAATTCACCCTTTTTTTTTTTTTTTTTTTGTGAGTCATTATGCAAGTGTGTCTTTCGCAGAGAATGTCAAAAATGTTTTGACTCCAATGTAAACTGTGAAATGTGCAAGATCTTTATAATGATAATAAAAAAGTAAAAACACAAAAACAATTGCGTTACAATTAGGCATGTTCTCCTGCAAAGGTCTCATTGTGATTGTGCAATCCATATATACATTAATACAGTAAAAATCATGCAGTAATTGTCATGAAAATGTCATGATGCAAACATGGTCCTTAGAAAGAGGCTTTATTATATATTTAATTTTGTTGTGAAATCCCATGCTGTCATGAGGCTCACCTGATCTCAGTATTAAAGTGTTATGGGTGTGCAGGTGCATTTTGAGAGCGGTGCGGTGGCTCAGATCGTGTACAGCGGAGAGCAGTCAGACCACGCTCAGCAGCAGGTTGTATACGCTGCAGATGGAAGCTCCTACACCTCGGTCGAGTCGGCCGAACACACACTGGTGTACATACACCCGGCCGATGGATCGCAGGTGAGTCTTCACTGTGGAGATGTATGGATTCCAGCAAACAGGGTTAGAGTTCAAAATTATGGTTGAAATGTATAATGTAAATGATAGACAAAGCATCTTATAGTTCTGCATGATGTGTTATAAGCTGTACAGTCGATTGTTATTACTGCAAAATAAATCCTTTCAAGTGTGGTACAAGATCGATCACTTTGTGGGTAAAGATATGCCGGAATCAAATTTTCAAAGTGCGATTAATTGCTCATGCCTTTATCACGGTATTATCACGATATTGAAATTTGGTCATAATACAGTATTACAGGTTTAATAACTTTTTTCTTATAAATAACTGAATATTTGAATACAATAAAGCAATACAGAAAAATATCTAAAGTTAAAAGTTTTACACAGATTAAAGTGCAAAAGTACTAGAAAGACCATTCAGTATCACTTTACAATAAGACCTCATTAGTTAACCATTAACATTCGATGAGCAATAGCCACATTTGCTACAGAAGTTATTAATCTTTACTAGTCTTAGTCTTAGTCTTAGTTCATGTTAGCTCATTAAATAACACAGCTGCAACTTTCGATTTGAACAATGTGTTATTAAATATTGGAATACCTAAGATTAATGAATGTTCAGAAGAATTTTTCATTGGCAGTTTATGTTAATTAATAAATTAACTTATGTTTCCTAATGAAGCCCTAATGTAAAGTGTGAATTAACAATAAAGTATCAAACATTTAACAATATGTAGGTCATGCTTTAGTCCAGATTAAAATAAATTCGAAATTTAAATATCATATTAAGTCTAAATATTTAAGTATTTGTCGTTGTGATGAACACCATAGAATGCACAAATCTGAATGGCTATTTTAAAATTTATTTAAATATGTTTTAGAAAGTAGCGCAGCTGCTTTATTTATGGGGGTTCCAGGGTAACGGCAGCATTTTTTTTCTGCAGTTTAGCGCCATCTGCTGTCAGAGAGTGAAAGTGCTTTCATTCAATGCGTCGCTCATGTGTACAGCGGTGCATGCAGCAGGTTAACTGCACTTTTTTGTTCCTGTTCAGGCGGTGTTTACAGATCAGCCCCAAGTGGCCTACATTCAGCAGGATGGAACCACACAACAGGTAGTGTGGCGTTCCATAGCATTATCATGTGTTATTTTCTTTCTTTTTTAAACCTTATAAACTATGGCATGGGGGTGCAAATGTTAACTTTTAGGGAATGGCTATTGATGGTGACCACTCACATTATCTGTTGTCTCAGGTGACTGTGCTGCTACCGAGCGGGCAGAACTTGAACACTGCAAATCTACACGTATTGAGTAACTTAGCCGATGGCCCACAGGCGATCCTGGAACCTGTGACACAGGTGAAACACACATCCTGCAGGATTTTGTGTCTTTGTATTGACTTGTGGTGAACTCAAACCTCTTACAGAATATGAAATATAACATAATTTGCATTAGTGAAGCAAGATTAACCTCCTCTTGACTGGACACTGGTTATTTCCTAACAGAGCCAACTTTCTGTGACTAATGCAGCTGTCCCCAACATGCCGGAGGCCTCGTCGAGTCCCCTGGGGGCCACCGATTCCACTGTGGATTCAGAGGATGAGGAAGAAGACAACGATAGCGACGATTCTGAAATGGACGACTGGGAACCCAGGACACCCCAGCCGTTCACCCCTCAGAGCCTCTGTGAGGAGACATTTAACACTGTACTCTTGAGACTGTGTGATGGAGGAAACTGCAAGCTCACTTTTGAGTGTGTTCATGTGTTGTTATTTCTATGTGTAGGGTGTGAAGACTGTAATAATGCTAATCCCGGAGCTTGTATGAAACACGGTCCTCTGCACCCCATCCTCAGCCGCTCTGTGATGTCCAAGGCTCGGGCCAGTCTTCCTCTCGTCCTGTATATCGACCGCTTCCTGGGCGGAGTCTTTACCAAGAGGCGGATCCCCAAACGCACACAGTTCGGTCCTATAGAGGGGCCGCTGGTGCCACAGAGCCAACTGCAGGACACGCACATCCACCTCAAAGTACGACAAACCAGTAATCTTTTATTCTAAATAATAAAAAGTGTTTGAAAGTCTCATACAGTGCTGCATTGCTTCTGTGTAGTTATACATGCTAGACCCTGAGAAAGAAGACGAGAGGGCCGAGGACCTCTGGTTTGACCTGACCGATGAGGAGCGATGTAACTGGATGATGTTTGTCCGGCCCGCCCAGAATCACCTGGAGCAGAACCTGGTGGCTTATCAATACGGATCGGACATCTTTTACGCCACCATTAAGAACATTCAGCCCAAACAGGAGCTTAAGGTGGGCTGAAAGGAAAACTTGTTATCTATATCAAACAAATGACAGGGGAAAAAATGCTAAAAAAATTGTATTATTAGTTTTATTATTAGTATTTATTTGTTTATTTTTGTGCAATGGATTGCTACCGGTGTTAATTAACATTTAAGATGCTATTGTAGTTTTTCTCAATATTGTGAATTAGATTTAATTGTAATTCTAGTTTTTGTCATTTTTATTATTTTTAAGTCTATATAGTTTTTGTTCGGTCTATTTATTTATTTATTATTATTTTTTTTTAGTCCTTCAACTTAAAACTGAACAAAAATGAGAAATGTTGCCTTTGGATCTAACTGAAATAAAATATGTTTTAATAAGTTTTTTTTTATTATTATTATTGTTGTTTTATATATAATATATTCAAGTAGTGAAATTCACATTAGGCTTCCATTCCAGGTGTGGTACGCTGCATCATATGCTGAGTTTGTCAACCAAAAGGTTCATGATGTCACAGATGAAGAGAGAAAAGGTAAATTATTGTTTCTTTTAAAATTACTAACAGTTTGAAGTGTTATAATAGATGAGAGACACTGATGATTCTTTCACATAGCCACCCACATGACAGACTATACATTTGTTAACAACCCTTTACAATGCTTGTAAATCACATCCAAGTGTGCCTAAATGGATGTGCAAAACAAAGAGAGCGAGAGGAAGTCTTACTTACCATGTAGAATTGATGCGCTACATGCAAATTATATTTTGTTATTATTCCTGGCAAAATAGAGGAGTTCCTTTGGAATTATTCAGCCTTTAAGAACAAGCAGAAGACATTTTGTTTTCTTTTCGGGAAAGAGATGCATTGATTTCCCCTTATCCGAACAATGATATTATACTGGTAATAGTTTAAAAATCTGTTTCTGTTGTGGTTCCTGGGTCAGTTTTACGTGAGCAGGAGAAGAACTGGCCGTGTTATGAATGTAACAGACGGTTCATGAGCTCAGAGCAGCTTCAGCAGCACTTAAACATGCACGACGACAAGCTGAACCTCATCCAAAGGTTTGAATGCACATCAGTGACTCCGATGTTCATGATTATATTCCTGGAAGTGAGTTCATTATAGTGTCTGACAAGGATTGTTTTCTTCCAGGCCGAAGGGCCGTGGCCGAGGACGGGGCAGGAAGCGATTCGGCGGCACAAGGCGACCAGGACGACGTATGAAATTCATCTGCCCACAGACACCTGTTGAGAGTGCTGACAAGACACAGGTACTGTTCTTTCATCATTTACTCACAATCACATCATTTCAAACCCATAATAATTCCATCAATCTTTAAAACGCAAATTTCAGGGATTTCTGTCCCTCCACTGAAAGTCCATTCAACCAAAACTTTGATGCTTCAAAAAGTTCATAAAGACATGATAAAAGTGATCCATAATAATGGAACAGTGCAAAAAGTTTTCTTTGGCTTTTATTCACATTTAAACATTGATTAACACACACACACGTATGGTAACGGCAGCTCAAATTTGTTTGCTTCATGCAGATTGGATTTACCATCTCTTTCTGAACGTTTGAAGTGATTTTGTGCTAATTCTGTGTCTCTGCACCTGCTGTAGGAGCTCTTAGGATCTGTAGACAAACTACCGTTTGAGGAGAGGACAGACGGAGCTCTCAACGGGCTGAAGGTGGTGGAGATGGCAGCCGAATCGATGGAGACCGAGACAGAAGAAGGGCTTGATACCCCAGCAACCCAAACTGAGGATCTGCAAAAGGAGGGTGATTCTGTCACCCCACCTCCAGCCACAGAAGTCCCGGGGTCTGCCAAAGAGGACCTGTCTCAGACAAGTCCTGAAGACCCTCACCTCACACCGCAGGACATGAGGAGGGCGAGGAGGATTAGGGTAAGATGTGCCTCAGATCTCTGCAGTGTTGTGTGTTAAGTAGGCTAGAGTTGTTTAACGGTGGAGTGTATGTGAGTGTGTCTTTCTCTTTTGTCGCGTGCTGCACGTTAAGGTGGACTTGCAGGTAGGTCTACTGTGGGCCAGAGTAAAACCTTCTCTTTCAGTCAATGCAGTGTTGTGATGTCACGCTACACTGACAGTCTACATCTCCATTACATCTGTCTTCATCCGCCAGCAGAGTTCAAGGACAGCTGCTCCAAAAATGGAGTAGCCATGTCACCTTGTCTGACCAAAAGTAGATGTTTAGCATGTCATGGGTGATCTGTTCTTTTATGATTAAGCTTAAAGGATAGTTCACCCAAAAATCTAAATGTCATTAATATTTCACCCTCTTGTCGTTCCAAACCCTTAAGACTTCTGTTTATCTTCGGAACACAGTTGAAGATATTTTAGATTTAGTCCGAGAGCTCTCAGTCCCTCCATTGAAGCTGTGTGTATGGTAGGGCTGTCAACGAATATTCTAAATTCGAATATATATTCGAATAGTAAAAAAAAAAAAAAAAAAGAATTTCGAAGGTGAAAATTAATATTCAAATAAAATAAAAAAATGTGGAAAAAAACGGCTGCAGTAGTAGAGGCGTAGTTGGCTGCTTTGCGAGTGGGTTCAGGGACTGGTCGCACTGTCTGGCACAGCAGCACTGCTGAAAGTCTTCATGGAAGATGCCAGCAAGTGCAGAGCCCAATTCGACCGCAGCAGAGATAGTGAGGTAAAATTGTTGACCCGTGAGATAAAGTTGTATGCAAGTTATTTAAGATACAGTTAGCATACCATTCGACCACTAGCAACATGAGGTCACATCTCAAAAATGTGCACCCAAATGAGCATGGCATAATGTCTGGAACTCCAGCTAAACAGTCACGTCTTGACACTTAACATTACTTTGCATCGCCTTCCGCAAGCTCTTTGTCTGCAACACAACATGAGGCCATAACGGATAAATTAATTTCGTTTTCTTTGTAAGGACATGAGACCAATCAGTATCGCTGATGGGGCAGGCTTCGGGGAGTTCTGTCATGCAATGGAACCGAGGTTTGATTATTTATCGTTTCATGTCAAGGAAAAGCTACATGTTTACCACAGCACAGCTCGCTCGGAGCATTCAATGTCAGTTCTAAATGCTGTAAAACTTCAATTAATATTAATAACATTTGTTTCAATCACTGAATGAAGCCTTGGGACAACAGTCGCGACCTTAAATTGCTTGCACAAAACTCTTGATCAGCGCTCAAAATTGGTTTGTTCATTTAAACCGTAATGCGCAGAAAACGTGAGGGTGAGAGAGCGTGAGGTCTGCAGTCTTGCCCATTAGTTGATTTCCTTGTTTTTGTGCAGGTAATATGTTGTAAAATATGTTTAAACTTAAATAGACTACCTATACAAGTAGTTATGTCTCTTTGTATTATTTTGTCCTGTTATTGACTTAATGCGTGTCATTGACAACATGTGCGACCAGATGTTGTTTTTAGAGGGAATATTCAAACGTCATTTTTGAGCAATTTTCACAGCCCTAGTGTATGGTATACTGTCGATGTCCAGAAAGGTAAGAAAAACATAATCAAAGTAGTCCATGTGTCATCAGAGGGTCAGTTAGAATATTTTGAAGCATTGAAAATAAATTTTGGTCCAAAAATAGTAAAAACTATGACTGTATTCAGCATTGTCTTCTCTTCCGTGTCTGTTGTGAGAGAGTTCAAAACAAAGCAGTTTTGATATCCGGTTTGCGAACGAATCATTCGATGTAACCGGATCTTTTTGAACCAGTTCAACAAATCGTACTGAATCGTTTTAAACGGACTACTTTGATGTTTTTCTTACCTTTCTGGACATGGACAGTATACCGTACACACAGCTTCAATGGAGGGACTGAGAGCACTCAGACTAAATCTAAAATATCTTAAATTGTGTTCTGAAGATAAACGGAGGTCTTACGGGTTTGGAACAACATGAGGATGCCATTTCATACAGACGATTGATGACTAATATGAGGCAGGGCAACAACTTACTGCATGATGGAGCCTAGAAAATGTCCCTAAAATTCAAGATATGGGGCAAAACGCCCCTGTTTGAAATTTTGTCTCATATTTACATTACACAGTTATGAAATATTACACAAGTACATATGTGATAAGTTACTCGTCTTATACAACAGTTCATTAAGAAGTTAATATTGTGTTATTTTAGACACTGTGTTGTCTGTTTTGCTCAATTTTGACAACCAGAAGATAAAAACAAAGCAGCAAAAACTGTCAAAGCAGCATCTCCGAGCAACCCACAGTGGCATTTCATTTCTTAATCCACGTTTTGAACGAAATTGGTGAACCATGTTATTTGGCGCGTTGAGCCATTGGCCATAGTGTTGGATTTGAAGTGGTGCTGCACAGACCGATCAGTGTATGACATCAAAGAACCGCGAGAGCTTAGAGAGCAGACTCCTTGTGCTTTTGAACCCTTTACTTCACTCCTGAATGAATCGGCCAATTGAACGAATCAAATGAATAAATGACTCGATGACTTGATGATCAAGACATTTACCACCACCAACTGGGAGTTTTAGTTTATTATTTAGAGTATCATGTCATTAAATAAATAATTTCATATTTTCATAGTAATAATAATAAAAATAAGAAAATAAATTATTAAAGTTATAGTTCACCCAACCAAAAATGACAATTCTATCATCATTTATAAAACATTAGGGTATATGTAATAAATTGTATCAAACAAAATATTTCTTGCTAAACCTACTTTTTGTAATCTCTGTTTGATGCTTTGTATAACAATGACTTTAAATGATCTTTTCAGAGTAATTTCCCCAAATTTGATGTGTGATTAATTAGATTAATTACTCACCACATCATGTAATTAATTAATTAGATTAAAAATTTCAATCGCTTACCAGCCCTAGCATTTTGATGAACCAATATCAATTATTAAATCCTAAGAATTAATCTGCTTTCTGTTGACGAATGAACAAACGTTGCTTAATATTATTAGTAGTGTGCCTTCTAAGCAATAATCAAAAAAACAATTGTGCTTTGTTACTTTTAATATCTAACAAATTCTCAGCTTTTAAATCTTGTCAGTTTTATCATGAAATTAAAAAAATACAATTTTGGCACTGAGTGCACATGAACCAGTCATCTCTTCCTTTTAAATGTAAAAGTTTATTTTTTAACAAAAAAAGTAGTCTAGAAGCAAGATTATATCTTTAAATAGAAAAACAGGCTTTTGTGCGATTTAAATGTTTGGTAAGTGTTTGTGTGTTGATTATATCGGAAACTAAATAGAAATTGCATTTAATAGTTTGGACTAGTTACCTTTGAAATCATAGTAATGTACAAACTGACAAGTACCTGCACTATACCTGATATGTATCCAAATAAATCAATATCAAAATCAGAATCTAATCAAATTAAGATCTTGTGAATTGAAATAAATCTGAATTGTGCTCCAAAAATAGCAAAATAGCATAAATTACTGCTGATACTATCGTTTGGCTGAAATAAAAACTATATGGTTAGCTATAAAATAAAATCATGGACATTATCACAGCCATGAATATTAATACTAGCATTGCAAATCATTCTGTTAAACATCTCCTTTTGTGTTCAATGGAGGACAGTCTTTTGTGTTTGGAACTATACTAGAGCTTAAAGCTACAACTTAAAGATTAAATCCTGTTTGTGTTCAGCATGCAAACACGACGACTTGTTTCAGCCACCATCTCTGTCCTGTGCAAATGCATTGTGTCATTGCTCACAAATCATATGATTCATCATCTTCTCATTTCAAAAGTGTCCATTCCTCCATGCTTTCTCTCTTCCCTTACCCAGAATGCCGCTCTCCAGCATCTTTTCATCCGTAAGTCCGTTCGACCCTTTAAATGTTCTCATTGTGGGAAAGCCTTTCGAGATAAAGACAAGCTGGAGCAGCACATGCGATACCACGGGCGGGACAGCTGCCGTCACATGTGTCATCAGTGCGGTAAGGGCTTCCTGACGAACGCTGTGCTTGAGGATCACCTGCAACTGCACTGTGACCAGCGCACCTACTCCTGCCTCTTCTGCACCGAGTCCTACGACAGACTGGACCTGCTCAGAGTACATGTGGGGGTTCACCAGGTCAACGGCTGCTTTTCCTGTCCTTCCTGCAAGAAAACCTTCACAGACTTCATACAGGTGTCCTGTGCTAACAAACAGAATGACACATAGTCATAAAACTGTTTCTGAACCACCTCATTATGACTTCTTTTTTTTTTTTTGGCTTTTAAACCCTTCCTTTCCATTCCAAAAATCTCTAATTATTAAAGGAATATTACACCCAAAACTGAAAAATTCAGAAAACTGACTCACTCTCAGGCCGTCTAAGATGTAAATGAGTTTGTTTCTTCATTGGAAAAGATTTGGAGAAATTTAGCATCCCGTCACTCATCAATGGATCCTCTGCAGTGAATGGGTGCCGTCAGAATGAAAGCCCAAAGAGCTGATTAAAACATCACGATAATCCAGAAGTAATACACACCTCTCCAGTCCATCAATGAATGTCTTGTAAAGTGAAAATCTGCATGTTTGTAAGAAAGAAATCCATCAGGACACTTTAGCCATCACTTTTGGCCATAATACGAGTCCATAATCCATAATGTATAAAGCCCGTTTCCACCACTCAATAAAAAATAAAACTAATAATAAAGGTAATTGTGACTTTTTATCTCACAATTCTGATTTTATGACTCGCATTATGACTTTGTAATTGCAATTATATAGTAAAAATTGAGAGATATGAACTAAATCAAGAAGTCAGAATTGTGATCTAAAAAGTTGCAATTACCTTGTTTTATTTTTTTATTCAGTGACAGAAATGGGCTTCCACAATAATGAAAAATCCATTACCTGTTGTCCTCTCACATCAAAATCCACCAACATATATATTTAGAGCCGTTTTAGACCATTTAGCTTGTAAGCTGATTGATCAGTGCGTATTTCTCTCCTGATTCAGATGAAATGTCAAACATATTAATGATAAATTTATAACAAATGCGCTGCTTTTCACTTCATAAGATCTTCATAAGATTTTAATTGATGGCCTGAAGTCATGTGGATTATTGTGATGGTTTTAGCAGCTGTTTGGACTCTCATCCTGACGGCACCCATTCACTGCAGAGGATCCATTGATGAGCAAGTGATGGAATGCTAAATACAGTCTTTGATAACAAGTGAATTTTCAAGAGAAAAAAAAGGAAATCAGAAGTGACATGATCTTTTAATATCTGATTACATTGCAATATTCTGTGTTTAATGATATGTGATGAATCAGTCATGTATCGGTTTTGTGCAGGTAAAGAAACACGTGAGGAGTTTCCACTCCGAGAAGATCTTCCAGTGTACAGAGTGTGATAAAGCCTTCTGCAGGCCTGATAAACTACGACTCCACATGCTTCGCCACTCTGACCGCAAGGACTTCCTGTGCTCCGCCTGTGGGAAACAGTTTAAGGTGATCCACATGTGCCAAGATGAATAATAAGCATGCATAAAGATGAACTTCTCATTCATTTTGTTGTGTGTTGTTTTTCCTTTGGCTAGAGGAAGGATAAATTACGGGAACACATGCAGAGGATGCACAACCCTGAGCGCGAGGCCAAAAAGGACCACATCCATCGCACCAAAGCTCTGAAACAGAAGGAGCCCACCACTGACTTTGAGAGCTTCATGTTTAAATGCCGACTCTGTATGATGGGCTTCAGAAGACGAGGAATGCTGGTACTGAAGTTTCTTTGTCTTCTATTTATTAATTACGTTTTTTGCTGTTTATTTGCCTTTCCAAATTGAAATCCTAGGCCACTTGTGACCTCTTTGCTTGCTCTCCTTCTGCTCTGTCTGCAGGTGAATCACCTGTCTAAGAGACATCCTGAGATGCGTTTAGAGGAGGTTCCTGAGCTGACGCTGCCCATCATTAAACCCAACAGAGATTATTTCTGCCAGTACTGTGATAAGGTCTGGACTCCTTCAGCACATGAATGTTCTACTGGGGCTGTTTATGAGAGCTGTGAGCTCTGGTCTTCACATTGGCTGCAGTTACAGCTGACTCATAGAAAGACAATAGCAGTGTGTCCTAGAGCCAAGAGACCCTCTGAAGACAGAGTTGCCATTTGGCTCTTTCTGCATAGTACGTTCATATCGACAGGGTTCCCGTGGAAATGGAAAACAGGGAAATATCAGTCAATTATTGTTTTATTTTTATTTATATACAATTAAAAATACAAATCCTTCAGACCTCATACTAACATGCTATATTCTATATATTTTATAATATTCTAATATGATGTATTATCAAGGTTGGAAAAATCTAAATATTTCTGATATACCTGTATATACTTAATATATATATATATAATATATATAATACTTTTTTAGAATTCTTTTATGAGTAAAATGTTAAAGAACAGCATTTATTTAAAACGGAAATTTTTGTTACAAAATACACTACCGTTCAAAAGTTTGGGGTCAATACTTTTATTTTTTTTGTCTTTTTTTTTAATTACTACTTTTAATTCAGCAAGGATGTGTTAAGTTGATAGAAAAAAATGTACTGTAAATACTTATATTGTTTGAAAATATTTATATTTTAAATCAATTTTGTAAAAAAAAGTATCACAGCTTAAAAAATAAAATTATGCTCCTCATAAGACTTAAAGATAAAAAAATATTATATATATATTATTCCCCCCCCCCCCTAAGTCTTATGATGAGCATAATTTTATTATGTTTTATCTAATATTATTAAAGAAAATTTTACTGATTCCAAACTTTGGAATGGTACAAACACACACAAGTATATCTATATCATGCAATTACACCCTGAAAGTTATTGTATTTATTAAGTATTGTATTATGTTATTATTTGATCTTCACCCTTTCCTTTACCTGTTCAGGTGTATAAAAGTGCCAGTAAGAGGAAGGCCCACATTTTGAAGAACCACCCCGGGGCAGAATTGCCCCCCAGCATCCGGAAGCTGCGTCCAGCCGGGCCAGGAGAGCCTGACCCCATGCTGAGCACACACACACAGCTGACCGGCACCATCGCTTCTGCACCCGTGTGCTGCCCGCACTGTGCCAAACAGTACAGCAGCAAGGTACTGTACAGCCAGTGATCACATGGTATAGATGTTCATGTGAATCGATTGATGTGTCCTAACACACGTCTGTCTTTATTTTCAGACAAAGATGGTCCAGCACATCCGTAAGAAGCATCCAGAGTATCAGTACAACAGCAGCAGCAGCATCCCGGCACCTCTGGCCGCTACCGTCATCAGCAGCACTCCTGCCGTCATCACAACAGACGGCGCTACTGCAGAGACCGTGGTGGTGAGCCAAACGTGCACGCTCACACACACTCTCCCAAACACTTCAATCTAAATCTGCCCTATTTACTTTATACACTAATGTTTTGGGTCTCCGTGGGCTCATTGGACAATGTTATTGTCAGTGTTAACATCCAGTTGAATGCTTTAAATGACTGAAGAGGCAGTTGCAGTAAAGTGTCATGTAACAACCCAGTGTTCATCAATTCGTGTCTTTCTCCTAGACGACCGATCTGTTGACCCAGGCCATGACGGAGCTGTCCCAGACCCTGACCACAGACTACCGCACAGCACAAGGGGATTTCCAGAGGATCCAGTACATCCCAGTGTCTCAGGCAGGAGGAGGCCTGTCCCAGCCACAGCACATTCAGCTGCAGGTGGTGCAGGTGGCCCAGGTACGCACGCGCTCACAATCCCTTTTGAATCTTTATTACTTTTCACTTTTTTTTTTTTTTTTTTTGCTTTATCTTTTTCATTTTGTCTATTCTATTTGCTTTATTCTTTTAGCTTTGTTCTTTTTTTGTTTTGTTTTTAATAATTCCAATTTCTAAATGTTTTTGTATTAAGTTGCTTATGCTCATCAAGGCTACTTTCATTTCAAAAATACAGTAAAAAAAAAAAAAGAAATGTTGTGAAATATTGCAATTTAAAATAGCTGTTATAAAAATATTTTGAAATGTTTATTTCTGCGATGACAAAGCAGAATTTCACATGAGATTTCAGAAATCTGTCTAATATGCTGATTTGCTGCTCAAGCGACGTTTCTTATCACTTTTGATAATAATAATAATAAATACTTTTATTCTTTGAGGATGCATTAAATTGAAAAATAAACTTATAATCTTAAAAAAAGAAATTCTGTTGCTATTAAATGCTATAAATATAGTGCTTCTCCATCTTGTGGTGAGTTTTAGCCTGATTTGGTAAGTGAGTGTTCTGTGTGTCTCTGCAGGCATCCTCTCCTCACTCTACAGTGGATGTGAGTCAGTTACACGACCCTCACAGTTACAGTCAGCACTCTGTTCAGGTCCAGCACATCCAGGTGGCTGAGCCTACAGGGACAGTGCAGGCCAATGCACAGGTGAGGCATGCTGTATACACTCATTTGATATAATATCACAATATGGATTAGTCTAATTTTCTCTGTAGGCTGCACTTTAACTGTAGGATAATTTTGCCTATTTCCAAACAGCTGTGTGTTGATTCAATGTCAGTATAAGTAAATGAACAATTACCATTCTTTGTCAGAGTTACATGCCATGAATATCCCTTGTATTTATCAGCAAATGTCCACCAGATGGTGCAAAATATGTACATTTTCATCTGGCAGAATAAGTTTAATAACTCCAGGGCTTTTGTTAAAACTACAGATCGAACATCTGCATTTTTGTATTCCCACCCTCTGGCAGTCGGATCCAAAGAGGGTCGTGCTGTTGACCAAAGAGAACAAAAAAATAACAAAAATAAAGTTCGAACATCGCACAGTGCTCATTCAATAAATACACCGCTAAACAGATGAGTTTTGAGTCTAGATTTAAATGTGACTAATGTTTTAGCACATCTGATCTCTTCTGGAAGCTGATTCCATAGTAAAAAGGAGGACTCCCCTTGTTTTGTGTGAACCCTTGGTATTTCTAACTGACTCGATCCTAGTGATCTGAGTGCTCTGTTAGGTTTATATTCAGTGAGCATATCTGCAATATATTTCAGTCCTAGGTCATTGAGTGATTTATAAATGAGTAAAAGTACTTTAAAATCAATCCTAGATGTAACTGGAAGCCAGTGTAAGGACCTGATGACTGGTGTGATATGCTCAGATTTTCTGGTTCTAGTCAGAATCCTGGCAGCAGTGTTCTGGATGAGCTGCAGCTGTCTAATGGTCTTTTTGGGAAGGCCGGTGAGGAGCCCATTACAATAGTCCGCCCTGCTGGTGATAAAGGCATGTACTAGTTTCTCCAAGTCTTGACTGGAAACAAAACATCTAATTCTTGCAATGTTTTTTAAATGATAGTATGCTGATTTAGTTACTGCTTTGACATGACTACTGAAACTAAGGTCTGTGTCCAGAATCACACCAAGATTCCTGACTTGATTTTTAGTTGTTTGACCCCTAGAGTCAAGGTATGGATTCATCATGAAAACTTCATATTTGTTTCCAAATGCAATAACTTGCAGTTTTTTACTTGTTTAACTGAAGAAAGTTCTGGCACATCCAACTATTAATTTCATCAATACACTGGCAGAGGGAGTCAATGTGGCTGTAGTCATTTGGAGATAAGGCTAGGTAAATCTGGGTATCATCAGAATAGCCATGATTTTATTTATAGCCATTATTTGACGTAGTGGGAGCATATACAGGCTAAACAAGAGCGGTGCAAGAATTGAGCCTTGTGGGACTCCGTATGTCATAGACATTAGGCTTATGCTCTCCTAGACTCACATAACAGCCTCCCCCTTCTAAATATGACCTAAACCATTTGAGTACCTTCCTTTAGATAAATGTTTACACTGAGAGTTTTTGAAATTTTATGAATTTTCTCTGGCAAGACGTTAAAATAAAAGCTTAATGGATTAAAATTTGAAAATGAACAAATTAAGACATTATTATTACTATGGTAATTTTACAGTTGCATTGTAAAATAAAAGTATATATTTTTTAAATACTTGATTTATTCTACATTACAATAGTATTACTACAAAACATTTCTTATTTTTATATTTCTATTTATTAATAAACAAAATAAAAATCAAATAATTGAAGTAGAAATAGTTGAACAATGTTTACTTTATGGATACTGAAAGAGGTTTAAGTTGTTGTTTCTTAAAGATTTTCTAATATTATTATTTGTTTATATAAAGCTTTTTTATTATTATTATTATTGTTCAGCCCCAAACTTTGGAATACATTTTGCAGAAAAACTGCAACATTTAAACTTATTCACACCAAGACCAACTTTTTGGTCTATAATTTTATATTAAGATGTTCTATAATGATTCAGATTCTATATTTAATAATTCAATAAATATAAAATATTAGATTTTTTCTTTATATACTTTTGTGTAGTTAAGTGACATCAGTAGTGATGGCTGCTTTTGAAACACTGCTTCATGAAGCTTAGCGAAACAATTGTTTCGGAACACGTATCGAAAGCCCAAAGTCAATTGATTTCAGTAAACAAGACTTTATGTCATAACTGTTTTTAAACATTTCGAAATTTCAATAGTTCACCTCAAGGGGGTATTCTCTATGACCCCGTGAATCTTCCGAGATAATATAATAATAGACGCTAATGCAGTGGTTCTCTCAGTGAACTAGTATCAGTTTGATCAATTTGTAAAAATTTTAATGAGATATTTGTGTAAGTAAAAGGATTAGTAGTAGTTAATAGTCTCTTACTGGCCTGTTTAGACAAGCTCTCCATAAAATAAACAAAACAAGCCAATGCAAATGAATAATAGTTATTTTAAAGACGCATAGGCCTTCATTATAAATGGTATTTCATTATTTTAATTGCATTTAATATATTATTCTTTCAAGAAAGCATTTTCATTGAAGTTTTTATGCATGTTTTGGTCTGAGTTTTTGTTGCATTTACACAGTTTTGACCAGCGGCATCAGTGAAACATTTTGTGAAGCAATTGATTCGAAGCTTCGAAACGTTTCGTTGCACCCATCACTAACCATCACTACTACCCTTTTAACACTTTTTAATCATCCAATCAGGTTTCAGCTCAGCCTCTAAGTCCCTCCTCTCAGCAAGCAGCCCAGGAGCTTAGCACCGCCCAGCTGACCCCTGTGACCCTCGCTCAGGCCCCGCCTCTTCAGACCTCCACCAGTCAGACACAAGGTGCTGCACAGCATGCGTTCCTTCCCAGCAACTGGAACTACAGGAGTTACCGTAAGTATCTTCAGCAAAAGCTTTTTTAATAGTTATCTATTGTTATATTATACAGTAAACCTAATGGCAGCATTGTGTTTTCCTCCTTTTGCTCCTGTAAGCATCTGAGATCCAGATGATGGCTCTTCCTCATACTCAGTATGTGATAGCAGAGGCCAGCACCCCTGTCACAGCGGCTGTCAGCAGCAGTCAGCTCCAAACGGTGAGTCTGTTCACTCGAGGAGCTACCTGTCTTCCACATAAATTCCTGTGCTTTTGCTTCATATTGTTTGGTTTCTGGTGCATTGCAGACACACTATGTGATCTCAGAAGGACAGACGGAGCTGGAGGGTAAGCAGGTGCATGTCCCGTCCAGCGCAGCGCAGGTTCACCCCGACCCACTGGAGCAGCCGGCCGTCAGTCAGCAGACCACCACGCAGTACATCATCACCACCACCACCAACGGGACGGGTGCCAGTGAGGTTCACATCAGCAAACCCTGACCCTCATTCTCACATGAAGAACCTGAGTCGTCATCTTGAAATGAACAAACAGATTTTGGATTTATTTTCTTGAAATGTTAAAAACAATGAACGGAAATAGTGATTTTTATGAATTAATAAAAACACTGGAGTGTTTAACTGTGTTTCTCTGGACGCCCAAAAAGACCCAGGCATATATGTTTTCAGGACAAATCCTGACTTCAGACCCATGCCATCCTGCCTTTTATTATCCTCATTCTGGACTATTTAGTTTTTTCCCCTCTCTTTATTTGTTGTAAATGTCCTCTTAAGTATTGAGAGATTCTACATTTTCTTACCTGAGTGAATCTGATGATAGGATTTTTTTCTTTTGTTCATATTTCCCCACAATAAAAGGGGTCAAGAGGTCAAATGTTTCTTTTGGAGAATCTATCATCAGTCTCAAAATTGTCTCGTTCTATTGATGGTTGAAGCAAAACTTCCAAGGTCAAATCATTCATGCACAGATCAGCTCTCTTGCAAAATAAAAGCAATCCCTAGATTAATGCTTTACTTAATACAGTTGACTATATAATATGGTCTGTGGAAGGAGTCACCAGCCAGAGCGAGGTTCAGAGCAAAGTTGAGCACTTCATACTCCACAGAAATCCTTCTCAAAATGTCACAATTTATCTGAGTCATAATAATCTGTTTATTATCTGTTGACTGGAGAACAATAAGAACTTGTGTGTATTTTATGTAACTTATGTTTATGGACATACTAGTATTTATTTGGGTTTTGCACATCCATCAGTGGAGCATTGCTGCGACTTTATAACCTGAGAAAGAGAAACGTATCCAGCATACACTATTTATGCGGAGACAAACTTGTAAAATGTAAAAATAAATAAATAAATTCAGTATCTGTACAGTAATGCGCCTCAGCGTCTGGGTTGCTGTCTCCTGTTGTTCCTAGTGATGGGAAATAAACGCCCTTTTGTAAACTTGATGTCTTTCTTGTCTGTGAGTCTTCAAATCCCTTATCTTGGCTTAATTTTGTAGACCGCCCTTTTTTTTTTCTTTAAGAAATGTTTAGGTATAAATAAACCCACTGAATGAATTCAGGGCCCCTCAGTCGGGCCCCTCTCAGACTCTGGGCCCTATGCACCCCTATGCATGTCCCTCTTTCCACTGGTTGCTACACCTCTGACAACACATGACAGGCACAGAAAGACACTGTCAAGGGTCATCATGTTATTTCACCCACAGGAATTACGTCAGAAAACCATACAGTCTATTCACAAAGAAAAATGCAACTTGAAAATCTTTTTTTCCCCTTTTTTGAGTACTTTAATAAAACTTAGAATTTACAAATAATTTATAGTAAGTACATTACATTAAACGTTTTCTATTGTTACACAAGATGAGTTTAAATTACTAATTATTAATAATAATTTCTGGTAACTGATTTAAATTTAGAAGTAAATATTAAGGGAATATAATGTATAAATAAAACACAATTATTTTCGATAGATTTGTATTAAAAAAGATGCACTGATGTGACATGGTAACAAATGTAAAAAAATAAAAAATAAAAATTGCTGTAGTTTCATTCAACCATCAAGAATATTTACAGTGCAATATTTACAGTTTTGTCCTTCTTGAGTGCGTTGTTTTATTTTAAATAGTATATTTTAAATGAGCTGTTGAGTGTAAAGTATTTGAGGAGGGAGTGGTGCCAGTCAAGTCAGTAGTTTTCCCGTGGAATTGTGGGTTATTTTTCATGTCTGCTGGTTGAAGCGACCTGAATAACGTGTATTGTATTTTTGTGAATTTCTCAGAGACTGTACATGCCACAGTTTTAAGTCTGGATGTCAGAGCTCATTTAGGGCTTTTCAGAGATACCAAATGATTAGATGTTTCACCATGATCACTCCCTCTGCTTGGTCATCAAAAATGTTTGAAATGAATTTAGTGACACGCTTATGGAAAATAAGATTTTGTAATTATCATTTAAATCTAATTTTCAAATTGTGTGTCATAAATTAACATCTCAGGAAGATGTTTTGGGGTTTCCAATCAAAACCACATTGATATACAAATTAGATGTAGTTTATAGATACATTGTATATAATGAGAAAACCCTTTTATGGTCATTTTACACACATTTTGCAGAAAGAAAAATGGTATATTGAATAATTCTGTTATAACATAGTTGAGAATCATCTTTATACAAAAAAAAATCTTGAAAACTAAAAAAGTATTGATGATTTAAAAAATCTATTGTTTTTGCCTATGCATGGTCATTTATGTATTTTACCGAGGACACAGCATAACTTATGAATGAAATATATTTTACAATAAATAACTAAAAAATCTTGGGTCTTAGGAGGTTAAATAAGCTGAGGAGGAGGATGCCATCCCCATAGTTTTGACAAAAGTTGGATGTTTTTAAATTTTTAATGCCTATATTATTTCATGTGACAACCTTCAATTTATGCACAGTTTTAATATATATTTTAATAAAAATAAATATTGGAGTCTCTATATAGTGCCTTTACTGTGACTTGTGATTTTCTGCATGTGAAATGTGTAAATAAGTTCCCATTTGCATAATAAAATAGTATTAATAATATGTTACATTATGGTATAGTATTGATTGTTTTTATTAGCATTCAAATTTGTCAAATATAACAGAAAAGGTTGATGTGGGAAGATTTTAGTCTGTTTGAAAGAAGTCTCTCATGCTCACCAAGGCTGCATTTTATTTTTTATTTTTTATTTTGAAAAAGCTGTAAAGACAGTAATATTGTGAAATATTGCTATTTAAAAGGATATATAAATTGTTTTCATAGTAATTCAATTCCTTTTTCAGCATCATTACTCGTGTCACGTGACCCGTTAGAAATCAATCTAATATGCTGATTTAGTGTTTAAGAAACATTTAATAACTTTAAAAAAAAAACCTTCAAAAGAACAGCATTTATTTTCTGTTTAAACAGGAAAATTACATGTCTTTACTGTCATTTTTGATTAATGCAAATGTGATGGGTTTAAATATCAATTTATTTACAAAAAGAAAGAAAGAAAGAAAGAAAGAAAGAAAGAAAGATAAAAAGCTTACTGACCCTTGCTTTCAGGATGGTATTTATGTAGTCAGTAGTCATCCAGCTCGTCTGCTTGACTATTGAAGGCCTCGTTGTATCGTGAGTAACTGTGTAAATAAGATCTTTTCGGTTCTGATCGGACACAGTAAGTGTGTAAATACAGCCAGAGATACTGTGTATGGGTGTCTGTTCTTCTCATGCTGTCTGTGAGCACAAGAGGGCACAATCCTCTCAGAAATAACCACCAGCTCCTTCACAACAGCTCGATCAAGGCAAGTACAAGAGACAGACTCTGTATGCACTAATATAAGAATTATTTCCAGTACACATTTAGGGTGGATAGTATGCAAACGTCTTAGAAACGTCTTAGAAGACCAAAGGTCCTTCCTCAGTCTGTTCTCCATATAGGCCTATATCTATTTCAGCCAGATACAGATTTAACAGTAATATCACCCCTTCTATCTGCTCATAGCACTGAGGCCAAACCTTTCCACCAGATCATCTCTATAGTGGGAAACATCTGCTGGGTTTGTGTGAATATGAGAGCAAACGTGCTCCTTCATTCTCTACTAGTCTTTGTGGATTCAGTAGGACTTTCTATTTGATTGAAATCTGTGTGATGTACTGTACTCTGACAGGACCTGAGGGTCTCTACCTTCTTAAAATGGCCTTTTCTCTTATATTCAATGAATAGTAGTAAGATTGTTAGAATTTTTTTTTTTCATAATAGTAATTATTTTGAGTGAACTTAATATGAATTTATTTGTGACTGATATTTATAATTGTATTTCTAAAATATATTTATTATTAGATAATGTTTTGTGAAGTTAATATAAGTGGTTCTTGTCTGAAAGAAAACATGACTTTGTCATGTACTCTTTGCATTGGCATAAGGTTGTGATTTTTATTTTATAAATATAAGTATAATATTAAAGTATTGTGGGTTTTTTGGTGTTTGTTTTTAACATGTTGTTATGTGGTTGCCAGTGAGTTTTTGCTGTGTTTGCTTGTTGTCTCTAGATACAGTATGACTTGGATCCCTTCTTTTTTTCATTATTTTTTTATTTTATGATCCAGCAGGCAACAAATGATCACTTTTTTGTCATTCATTCAAAATGCTGCATGGTGTTATATATCATTCACTTCTGTAGCAAAAACAAATTAGACTACCGTTCTAAAGTTTCAGGGCAGCAAGATTTGTGTAGCACAGCAAGCATGCATTAAAAGTGACAGCACAGACTTGTTACAGCACACCATTACAGTTTTTTTCAATCGCTAACAAGCGCTTAACCATACTTCAGATACTTTTTCTAAACTCTTAACACAGACTCACACCTACAAAACACAATTGGCCAAATGGATAATTTTCTTCTCAAAAACACATTTTGTTAAATATATACTAAATCTTCATTTCAAAATAGAACACATCTTTATCTGCACACACCAACTTTACCAAAACACTGGAAATCTGACTCAAAATTAAATTATTCTGTCAAAGAATAACACTTGTTTTCACCTCACAAGGTACATACAGTCAATCAAAGTACACCAGGTTTCAGAATACTGGCTATTGTTGACATTACTAAAACTGCATAGACTTTTATGTTTCAGTTTTACAGGTATTTGCATGCAAAACATGTAATTCACTGTTTTACACTAAATTTCTTGGTTTGGAAATGTATGTCCAAATGTACAGTAATGTTCACATTCAAAAGCATTCCAGTAAAAAGCTATTTTTCCCTTTACTGTTTACTGCAGGAGGCAGTACAGTAGAAACACGGTATGATAGAACAGAACAGGTTCGACAGTATTGCTTACAGTGAACAAAATATCAATGAAACACATAAGAGCATTCTGAACATAAAACAACAACAGCAAAAAGCCCAGATAAAAAAGGGGGGGGGGGGGGGTTACAGTTTTTTTCAATCGCTAACAAGCGCTTAACCATACTTCAGATACTTTTTCTAAACTCTTAACACAGACTCACACCTACAAAACACAATTGGCCAAATGGATAATTTTCTTCTCAAAAACACATTTTGTTAAATATATACTAAATCTTCATTTCAAAATAGAACACATCTTTATCTGCACACACCAACTTTACCAAAACACTGGAAATCTGACTCAAAATTAAATTATTCTGTCAAAGAATAACACTTGTTTTCATCTCACAAGGTACATACAGTCAATCAAAGTACACCAGGTTTCAAAATACTGGCTATTGTTGACATTACTAAAACTGCATAGACTTTTATGTTTCAGTTTTACAGGTATTTGCAAGCAAAACACTAAATTTCTTGGTTAGGAACTGTATGTCCAAATGTACAGTAATGTTCACATTCAAAAGCATTCCAGTAAAAAGCTATTTTTTCCCTTTACAGTTTACTGCAGGAGGCAGTACAATAGAAACACAGTATGATAGAACAGAACAGGTTCGACAGTATTGCTTACAGTGAACAAAATAACAACAGCAAAAAGCCCAGATAAAGGGGGGGGGGGGGGGGAGAGATTTTTATTTTAAAATAAAAATCTCTCACTGCTCCTGCTCCTCTCACTGGGCCCCTTGCTCTTACTCTTCCTCGTCCATACATTACAGTGTTTCTCTTTTTCTGTTTCTGTTTCCAAAAACATCACTCTTCAAAGTCCTCCTTTTATTGTATAAGTTTACTGTCTAAAAAATAACCCCTGCCATTGAGTCTAAGCCAGATTGGAATCAGTTGTGGTTGGCCCAATTTACACAACATAAATCAGCTAAGATAAATTGTTTTTGAACTGATATCATCGCGGAAGCAGAGGTTTTTATATTGTATCTAAGGTTTGGAACATTTTTTTTGCTATTGTGGGATGTTGTGTGTTAACATTTGTAAATACTACAAAAACGATCCATAATTTTGTTGGGAGGTATAGCTTGTCTGTTCAGAATATGTAAGCATTGTGGAAATGTGTTCAATGACTCCATATTGTGTGAAAACGACATGAAATGTGTGAATGGTATGGCCACAATAGACAGATGCTGTGCTAATTGTGTTTAGAGTTTTGAAAATGTGACAACTGCTTGGACAAATGCTTGTTAGCGACTGAAAAAGACTGTAAAATAAAAACAATCTCTCACTGCCCCTGCTCCTCTCACTGCTCCTGCTCCCCTCACTGCATCTCTCATTGCTCCTGCTCCTCTCACTGCATCTCTCGCTGCTCCTGCTCCTCTCACTGCTCCTCTCACTGCTCCTGCTCCTCTCACTGCTCCTGCTCTTCTCACTGCTCCTGCTCCTCTCACTGCATCTCTCACTGCTCCTGCTCCTCTCACTTTTCCTGCTCTTCTCACTGCATCTCTCATTGCTCCTGCTCCTCTCACTGCATCTCTCGCTGCTCCTGCTCCTCTCACTGCATCTCTCGCTGCTCCTGCTCCTCTCACTGCTCCTGCTCCTCTCACTGCTCCTGCTCCTCTCACTGCTCCTGCTCCTCTCACTGCATCTCTCACTGCTCCTGCTCCTCTCACTTTTCCTGCTCTTCTTACTGCATCTCTCACTGCTCCTGCTCCTCTCACTGCTCCTCTCACTGCTCCTGCTCCTCTCACTTCTCCTGCTCCTCTCACTGCTCCTGCTCCTCTCACTGCTCCTCTCACTGCTCCTGCTCCTCTCAGTGCTCCTGCTCCTCTCACTGCATCTATCACTGCTCCTGTTCCTCTCACTGCATCTCTCACTGCATCTCTCACTGCTCCTCTCACTGCTCCTCTCACTGCATCTCTCACTGCTCCTGCTCCTCTCACTTTTCCTGCTCTTCTCACTGCATCTCTCATTGCTCCTGCTCCTCTCACTGCATCTCTCGCTGCTCCTGCTCCTCTCACTGCTCCTTTCACTGCTCCTGCTCCTCTCACTGCTCCTGCTCCTCTCACTGCTCCTGCTCCTCTCACTGCATCTCTCACTGCTCCTGCTCCTCTCACTTTTCCTGCTCTTCTTACTGCATCTCTCACTGCTCCTGCTCCTCTCACTGCTCCTCTCACTTCTCCTGCTCCTCTCACTGCTCCTGCTCCTCTCACTGCTCCTCTCACTGCTCCTGCTCCTCTCAGTGCTCCTGCTCCTCTCACTGCATCTATCACTGCTCCTGTTCCTCTCACTGCATCTCTCACTGCTCCTGCTCCTCTCACTGCTCCTCTCACTGCATCTCTCACTGCTCCTGCTCCTCTCACTTTTCCTGCTCTTCTCACTGCATCTCTCACACCTTCTGCTCCTCTCACTGCTCCTGCTCTTCTCCCTGGGCCCCTTGCTCTTACTCTTCCTCGTCCATACATTACAGTGTTTCTCTTTTTCTGTTTCTGTTTTGCAAAAACCTCACTCTTCAAAGTCCTCCTTTTATTGTATAAGTTTATTGTCTAAAAAATAAGCCCTGCCATTGAGTCTAAGCCAGATTGGAATCAGCTGTGGTTGGCCCAATTTACACAACATAAATCAGCTTAGATATATTGTTTTTGAACTGATATCATTGCAGAAGCAGAGGTTTTTATACTCTATCTAAGGTTTGGAACATTGTTTTTGCTATTGTGGGATGTTGTGTGTTAACATTTGTAAATACTACAAAAACGATCCATAATTTTGTTGGGAGGTATATCTTGTCTGTTCAGAATATGTAAGCATTGTGGAAATGTGTTCAATGACTCCATATTGTGTGAAAACGACATGAAATGTGTGAATGGTATGGCCACAATAGATAGATGCTGTGTTAATTGTGTTTAGAGTTTTGAAAATGTGACAACTGCTTGGACAAATGCTTGTTAGCGACTGAAAAAAACTGTAATAATATCAATCTGTCATTTGACACAGTTCCACACGTAAATATGAGTTCATGTAAATACACATTAATGCTAACTGTGGCCTTTGCTATAAGCATACTCTTTAATACTTGACTGTTCATTATTTCATTTTACGACCCTTTTCAAGGTTCAAGCTCGTCAATTGGTTAGATAGTCGGTTTTGGTCTTAAAAACATTTGGCATGATATACTGGAGTTTATGGGCTAGAAACATCTAGAAACGTCATTGCCAGAAACCTGTTATTACTAAAAAAGTGAGCCGCACTACGGATTTGCTCTGAACCGACAAATGCTTTTAATCCAACTTCAGTCAGTTCCACCGTCAAATTTTGGCAGGACAGTCCTTTACAATTACCGCCAATCAGAACGCCTGTTCAGAAGTCAATGATGGATGTTAATGCACTGATCCACTGCTGATCCCATCATGTGTCAGTCCAGCATGTGTGAAAAGTTGACAGAACATAAACCATGTTGCTTTTATGTGACTGGATCTGGAACAGAAGATGAGGTCAAGTATATTTATGCGCTGTATGCTGAGATACGCAGAACGAGTCCAGCGGACAGGAATGTCAAACAGAAGGCCAGAAATATCTCAGCAGTGGAACCTCAAAACCGCAGCTTAACCAGCGACAAATATGTCCAAATTGTGTGTGAACTGGCTGTGTGTGTGATTGTATGTGTTTCAGAGGCTGCATTGGCTCGGTGCCTAACTCTTCTTGTTTTGTGGCCTCTGCACCTGTTGGTCTTTCTGTTGCTCTAATTGAACAGGGTGGGCCGTACCCGGGGGACCGCAGGCAGGAATGGAATGTGTTCTTATAAGCGCTCCGGGATAGGAGTTGTCACAACACTTTACATGCACACATACACACACACACAGTGAAGAAAGAAAGCAGGAGAGGGGGAGTGTATGAGAAGTGTGAAGATAGAGATCATTTGTGCGAAGCAATGCCTGAACAAAAGTGCTTCATCCCTCCACTCCGCACGACCTTTCACTCATTCATTATTAAACTAGAGAAACAATGCAAATAAAAACGGCTTCGTTCATTCTGCTCAGATGCCAGATGTGAATACAGTCTAATCTGACACAGAGGGACTGTTAGAAAGCCAATGAGGCAGATAGCACAGGAATCTCTGTCATGTACCAGGCTGATAATGTCAGGCCTGCCATAGCTGACGGGTGAGATCAGACCCTCGGAAAGACAACTGCTGGCGGACACTTCCCATAACTGAGCAGACGCAGCTTGTGTGCATACATCGTCTTGTCTATCAATTTATTCCAAAATATATTAAATGTATATATATATATATATATATATATATATATATATATATATATATATATATATATATATATATATATATATATATATGCTTTTGGAGGAATATAAAAAAAAATTGCAAGGTGATAAATCTTGATATTATAATGAATCCTCATTAAAATAATTATTGATTAGAAAACCTCAATTCTAGCGAGAGAAGCAGCAATCATTTTGTCATCCGAAATCCCAAACTTCCTTTCTACACTCTTAAAAACAATTAGGTCCTTAATTAGCATTTATGAGATGTATTTTCTTCACATTAAGAAAAAAAATTTATATTTTAAGATTCTTTGGGGAACCAAAGATATTACCTCTTTGCGAAAACCCCTTTTTTCTACCTTTACTTGCAGGGGCGCTGCACAAGATCCCATGGGCCCCCCTCCCCTTGAAAATATATATTCCAGACTTTTCAAAGGCCCTCTCTTCCTTTGGGGCCCTGGTAATCAGTACTGGTTTTACCCCCAGTCCGACGCCCGTTTACTTGTACAATAGGTGAAAAGAGTGGGAGAATCTACATCAGAATTACATTCATACTACAAACATCCTATATTTAACATGCTTTTTTTGCAAAGTAATTACGGTACATATTTAATATAAGAGTCTTATATTATAAATAAATAAATATCCTTAGAATATTTTTTTCATGACAAGGCAAGGTTAGTTAAGGTCATAAAAATGTCATTTCATAAAAAAAAATGATATTTATGAATTAATAATACATGATATTTTTGATTAACTTGATGAACTTTTTAATCACATGAGTCTGACATGAATAGAAAAAGATACATAAAAAAAAGAAAAAAGTTGTTGTTTTAGAGCACTTGGGTTACCATGGTGTTCTGGACAGTTGCTAGGGTGTTTTGTTCGGTCCCCAGTCCCCAATTTGTCTGTTCAGTAGTGTTTTTGGGGTTGTATTTTTGCCTAAGAAAAAAACACTAAAAGGGCTGTTTTAATTCAGATTTGTAACTCAAGTTTGTGCCAATATAAGCCCTTTTTCTTTGATGGCACTTTGAGATAGGGACCAATCTGGTGGAGCATCTGGTGCTTAGATAAACAAGAAACTCGGAGGAAAAGTAAAATCATTCATTTTTATGATAGAGTAATCTGTGAGATCTACTCAAGGACGAGGTGTCCATGAATAGTTTTCCAAATGTTTGGTGCACCATATGCCCATGCGCTCACAGCTTAGTTTTGTGTTAGATGCCATTAGATTTTGAGCAGAATAATTTGGCTGTTTGTAAAAGAATCATGTTGAACTATTGAGAGCAGATGACTTATTTTAATACATGCGTTGGACAGGCTAAAAGTCATACTACTTGTTGCAAAGGATTCTGGGATATAGGGGAAGGACAGAGACAGCACCATATATGCTGCTGCAGATAGATATGCAGCACAGTTGTATAAGCAAATGACTCATCATCATCATCTAAAAAAGAAAAAGAGCAATAGAGCATTTATAGCAAGGAGATTCACAGCAATACAGTAAAACCACAGACTGCAACACACTGTAAAATCCCATCTGAACATGTTAAAGGATATAGACACCAGGAGAAACAAACAACTTGATTCATATAATACTCTATAGGCTATAGCAGATACATAAAGACAGCACACACACACACATGCAGAGAGAGAGAAATAAATAAATAAAATATATGTATTGAATTGTCATTAAACTGGACAATACATACATACACCTGTGAAAGTTATGCATTGGATTTGTTGTGCAATACATTTTTGTATATAAAATCGATTGAAACACTGAGACAAAGCGTTTATATATGCACTCTATATCAGATACTGTAGGCCTAAATAATTATAAAAGTTGCATTTATATTTAATTTCATAAAAAATATTTAATACATAGATTTTATTTCATATGGTGGGCAACATGTTTTTCTTAACTACTTAAATTGTGAATTGTTTAACAATTGTTTAATCGGTCTTTTAGGTAAACTAGTTTAATCTGGTCATTGAATTATAGGCTCCTACAGGATTCATTATGATCCCAGTTTAAAATATTAAAATCAGGGGTCTGATTCACGAAAATCATCTTAAGAAATCTGTAAGAAAAATTCGTTAATAAATGTCCTAAGATAAATTCCAAGAAGTTCTTAAGAAATGCGATTCTTGTAAAAATAAAAATTCTGATGAAGAAAATTACATGTATTGTTAAATCAGTGCTGGTTCTTGCTGAAGACTCGCTGATAAACTCAATGAAAAACACTTCGTAATAATCACAATAAATGTGCATGTTTTTGAATAAAGAGCCTGTCACGAGATGAACTGTGCTCGCGCTGCATGTGTGCTTAATACCGCCAAAGATTATTTATTTAAGGTTATTTGTTGGCTAAAATTTACATTTCTGCCTGTTTTCTAAAAAAATAAAAATTCGTGGAAATGCAAGAAAATTGTCTACTTTTCCCCCCTTAAGTTAGAAGGAGAAAATGGCAGTTAAGAATATTTTTTTCTTAAGAATTATTCGTGAATCCGGCCCCAGCGGCGGTAAAAAAAAAAAAAAAAGAAAAAGAAAAAAAGGCCGCGCAGGTTATCGTGACGTCACAGAAAGAATTCGATTTCGTAGAACTTATAAGTCCAAGAAATCATTTTGTGGGTTTAGTAGCAGTGGTGAGTGAAACTGAGTAGTTATTTTCAGCGATTGTTATCGATTTTGACAACAATGTTTCAGCGACCTTGTCGAGTTCATCCGTTGACGGAGAGTCAGGTGTGTGATCTCAACACCCCCCCAAACCCCAGCAGCAGCACAGAGGAACAACATCCTCATGAGAGCACTGCTGATGCTGCTGAGGGAAACGACGAGGAGAGGAAGGTTATGGAGAAAGGGAAGAAGAAAAAGAAGTGGTGGAGGTTGTCTTCTTTGTTTGGAGCTGTGAAGAAACATCTGAAGGGCAGCTCGAACCCAGTTCAGGGTGAAGTAGAGCTGCAGCAAGAGCAAGAGCAGAGTGAGGGAGTGAAGAACCAGAACCAGTGTAAAGACAGATGCAGTGATGGTAAATCAATGATCAACTCATAAGAATATGTTACACAGTTTACTGAAGCTCTGTACTTTACATCAAATGCCATCATTTATCCCTGGATATCCATTTGTAGTAAATTAATCTAGAGGATAGATTATAATAGTTGTCTTATTTAGTCTTCAATACCCTTTTCCTATCTTTTTAATGTTTCCTCAATATAGATAAGTCAAATCAGGGGAATCTTAAATAAAAACATTCATATAAGCACAATAATAAATAAAGAAACTTGAAGACTGATCAAGGATAAGATCCAGGATATGTTTAAAAATAATTCTATGAGATTATATATGAATTAAAATTGAGTAATACAAATATTTGACTTTTAGGTTAACTGCAGTTGTTTCATCTTTTAACAGACTACACTGTCAGACACAACCTCGTGAGCGATCAGCTGTGTGAAGGTGGATTTGACGCTGAGGCGACACGTTTGAAGGATGACCCTGAAGTAAGTAAAAGATGAATGAAAACTTGCCTAGCTAGAAAATACATTTAGTCCTGTCTTATCTTCATCATTTGGTTATATAATTATATTGTTAGGAAGGCCTCTCAGTGTATCTTTTTGTCCTGGTTGGGTTTAAATTAAATCAAACTTTACAAAATGTAGCATAGATTTCATGACAGGAATGATGAGGCGTCTACACATGAGGTAAGTTGTTCATTTTCTTGATCAGGTGTCTGTGAAACATCTTAACAAGACTGATGAAGATGTGGAAGGTTTATACACTGTTAGTAGGATGCACTTCTTCTCTCTTTTAAAACAAACAGTTTATTTATTTCAGTAGAGTAACTAAATCCTCGTTTGGAAAAGAACTTTCACCTTACCGTTGTAAAAACTGTCTCTGTTTTAGCTTGGATCTCCACAACGTCTTCCAGAAGAGAAGGATCTCAACATCCTGGCAAATAGAGGCCCAGATAGCCACGGATGTGATCTCAGCACCCCCCCAAACCCCAGCAGCAGCACAGAGGAACAACATCCTCATGAGAGCACTGCTGATGCTGCTGATGGAAACGACCAGGAGAGGAAGGTGATGGAGAAAGAGAAGAAGAAAAAGAAGTGGTGGAGGGTGGCCTCTTTCTACGGAGCTGTGAAGAAACATCTGAAGCGCAGCTCGAACCCAGTTCAGGGTGAAGAAGAGCTGAAGCAAGAGCAAGAGCAGCAGAGAGAGAAAGTGAAGAACCAGAAAGAACAGAAAGCCAGATGCAGTGATGGTAAATGACATGAGCATGACCAGTCATCATTCACACCTACACATCCATAACTGGGACATTCATTAATCAATCAATTGAATCATTCTAGTTTTAAATTATAGATTATAATAGCTTTTAAGCGTCTTGTTTGGTCTCTAATTTGGTCTAATTTTTAAGGTTTCCTCAATGAAGAATTGATAAAATGTGTTAAATCTGAAATTATAAATAAATAAAATCCACTTCAACACATATAAATCAACTTGAAAATGGATTAAGGTCATGATCAGATCTTTCATCCGGGAAATGTAAAATAAACAGTTTTTGTAATTTTATATGCACATAGTTTAGGGATGACAAATAATAACATGAACATATTTAATATAGTCTCTACTGATGTAAATGTTATCATCTGTAATTTAAGATTTTTATATAAAATCAAATGGAATAATAACTATAACAAATGTGTAAAACTGCAGTTGTTTTATCTTGTAACAGACTTCATTTCCAGCCACTACCAGCTGGGTGATCTGCTGGGTGAAGGTGGATTTGGTTCTGTGTATGAGGCGAGACGTTTGGAGGATAACCTTAAAGTAAGTGAAAACTTGATGAAAACTTATCTAGCGAAGTGATTTTGCCCCGTCTCATCTTTATACTCCTGTGATGTCATGCTATTGTTTGCAAGGCCTCTCGGTGTATCTTTTTGTCCTGGTTGAACTTAAATTCAATTCAACTTTACAAAACTTGTCTGTATATATTTAATGGTGGCCTCTTCACAAGTTAATTGTTGTTTGTTTTCTTGATCAGGTGGCGGTCAAATATGTTAATAAGACCGAAACCTACAGGCAAAGTTTATACATTGTAAGTAAGATGCACTCTCTCTGTTCTCCTCTCACTAACTAGTAGGAAAACTGGACTAAGTGCTTATTTGGAAAACAACTTCTATCTTACCAACGTCTTTCTTTTAGCCTGGATATCAGCAACATGTTCCACTGGAGATCGCCCTCACAATCCTGGCTAATAAAGGCCCCAGAGTGCCAGAGATCATCCAGCTGCTGGACTGGAAGGACTACAATGACCATTTCGTCATGATCCTTGAATGTCCCTCTCCTTGCGAGACTTTGGAAGACTTTGTGGGGCGTCAGGGTGGACGTCTCAACGAGAGCTTAGCACGGCGAGTCATGATGCAGGTGACTAAGGCTGCGAACGTGTGCTGCCAGCGCCAAGTGTTCCACCGTGACATCAAACCGAGCAACCTTCTCATCAACAACCAGACACTTGAAGTCAAACTAATTGACTTTGGGTGTGGGGACATTCTGAGGACAACTGTCTACATGTCATACTCTGGTATGTACTGTATCTAAAAGCTACAACTCTAGTGACGATTATATTATGAGTTGACCAGGCGTGAGTCACCAAAACAACAAGAAGCATCCGATATATATACAGTAGAATTACGACACTGTTACAGTCATGGATCTGGTCACTGTTGTGAACCGAACTTGCACATCTAACAAAATCTTTTTCTTCCAGGCACAGCAACATACGTCCCTCCTGAGTTTCACATAAAGGGAAAGTACCACGGCAAGCCTGCGACGGTTTGGTCACTGGGGGTTCTGTTATTTAAAATAGTGGCCGGATATTATCCAAGTTTCTTAGATCTGCACATGCTCAAACTGCATCTCTGGTCCAAAACTGGTCTGTCAAACGGTAAGAGTTCAGTTATCATTTTAAACATACAAAACAAGGACAAGTGGCTTTCTGAAAGATGGCGTTAGAAAATGCATGAAGTTTTCTTGATTTCTGATGCCTGAACTCAGATCGTACAGCTAATATGATCATT
Source organism: Carassius gibelio (assembly GCF_023724105.1). NCBI lineage: Eukaryota > Metazoa > Chordata > Actinopteri > Cypriniformes > Cyprinidae > Carassius > Carassius gibelio. The sequence goes on along the minus strand of NC_068388.1, from coordinate 22,406,476 downwards.
AAATTAAAGCATGTGTTAAGTTTAAAGTAATATTCAGATGTCCCTCTCATCTTTCTGCACAGAATGCTGCAGATTGCTCCGCGATCTCCTGCAAATAAAGCCAAAGAACCGAATTCAGCTGGAGGAAATCCTTTCCCACAAGTGGTTTACGGTACTAAACCTAAGATCACCTTAAAATAATTTGACGTGTTTAACATTTTTTCTTTTCAATTTTCAAATCAAGTTTTCTCGCTTTGCTTTTATTGTTAGATTTAAGAAGTTGTATGTTTTACCTTATAAAATGTCATTCGTAGTGTATTTACACATGTAATAATACTGTATTTGTTTCTGTTTTGTTTCAGGCCACCACATAAGACCACCTCAGAAGTTGTTGTATCTTCAGCTCTCCAATGGTTCCTGCAATAGTTGCAGCAGTATCAGAGGCCCAGTCTACCACGTCTGTCCCCTGCAGTCCAAAACATCCCAGAAAAGCTGTTTTAAACTAGAATATATATTAAGTTAAAGTGTTATTGTCGCGTTAACGCTTTAGGAGTAGTGGGATGTTGATCAGTACTGGCTTGGGATGGGTGTCATCACGTGTCTCAACCAATGAGAGCATTTGTGGTGGGCCTAAGACTGCAGCAGCTCACATGAAGCACTCACGACTTCATAAGTGGGAAACCCAAAGTTTCTGTTAACACGTAAAGGGAGCAGAGAAGCGCTCTCGCTCAACACAGTGGAGTGCATAGATTTGTTTGAGTCTTTTGGGTAGCACGGGTAACACGGGTAACACGGCCCTCTCACAATACACAGAAATCTGCTGAAATCATCCGTGAAGCAGTTTTCTGTGTAGCATCTCTGCACATCATCTGTGTAGTAGTTTAATATATTGTGTATATTTAATTTTCTTATTTTTGGCACAGTCTATAAAGAGTATGCCAGACCTACAATTCACTGCTTTTTGTATGTTATATAACTTTTATGTGAAAAATAAAATCTTGAATCTTGAATATATTGTTTTACAGATTTATCACATTTGCTGCTCAGAAATGTTCACACAATCACGCTGCATGTGTTAGAAATTCTGCGGTCCGCTCACACTACATGTGCACCACACCCGAACCGAACTGAACCGTGCTCTGGCCCACCTCTTCCAACCGAGCCGGGGCCAGCTAAACGAACCGCGGCACGGAGTGATCACACTAGATACACCCTTATTCTCCTGCATCCCGCACACACAAGTCTCTACTCGCCCATCAAGTGTCCCACACCGCACTCGATAGTGCAGGTCTCCACTCGGAAGGCATCTGTTATAATCGTATGATGGAGGCTCTGAACTCTGAGCATAACTTTATTTTCTATAACAAACTATAAAATATTTTTAAATAAAGTAAAAAAAAAAAACAATAAAGTAAAACCACAGACTGCAACACTGTAAAGTACCATCTGAATATGTTAAAAGCTATAGACATCAGGAGAAATTAATAACTTGATTGATATAATACACAATAGGCTATAGCAGATACATAAAGACAGCACACACAGAGAGAGAGAAAAATAAATCTTGATTTACATACCTGTCAAGTATCCCGTTTTGGCCAGGAAAGTCACATATTTTACCCTTCTTTCCCGTCGTCCTCCCGTATTAGTATTTTCCCGTAAATCTCCTGTATTTTAATTTTTAATTTTTTTATTTTAACCTGCGTTATTAATAAAATATTAATAAAAAAAACATTCCCAATCTGAGCTCTGTTACTAGTCTAGCGATAACTGCCACCTGTAGTAGCCTGTCGCGAGGAGTGTGTGAGGTCAGATGACATGAGTTATAACGCGGGAAAAACAACAACAACAAAAGAAAAACCGAGACGGATGATGGATGCTACGATAGAGAGTGAAGGCACACCTGCCAAAGAACCAAACCCCATTTGTAAATACCAGGATAAATGGGACAGCGAATTTACTTTTTTAAAGAATGCAAAGTCTGCAACAAATTTGTACAACAACTCACTAAAAGAGTAAAAGAAAAGTTATGTGAAATAAAAAGAAAAACTGTAAAAGAAAAGCAATATGAAATGAAAAGAATGTGTGGAATGAAAATAAAATGTAAATGTAAAGACAAGCAATGTTAAATTAACAGAAAATATGCAAATAAGCCTTTAAATAAATGCTCTTCATATATACCCTTTTGTGTTTTCATTTGGGCTATGACACCTGTCTTAAAATGTAAGGGATATTGGAGCTTTGTTGGGATGATTTGAAAATTTCCCTTATTTTCAAAACCAAAATTTGACAGGTATGATTTGGAAGAAGCCTGCAGACAAATGAAAATGTAAACTAGCCACAAGTTATTAGTATTTTATATAAAATATATTTATTGAATTGTCATTAAACTGGACAATACATACATATTCCAGTGAAAGTTATGCATTGGATTTGTTGTGCAATACATTTTTTTATATAAAATCGATTGAAACACTGAGACAAAGTGTTTATATATGCATTCTATATTAGGGTGACCAGATGTCCCCGTTCAAAATAACCAGCGAACACACTGGAAATGCTAGACCAATTTAGCCTTCTGGATATCATATGATTGCAACTATTGCGATTACTTGGTCACATCTCGCAAGCCGTTATTGTAGCCATGAAAAGCTTGGACAAGAGCATAGCGCTATTATCATCAGTTATCAAAAGAGACTGCATTATATACATATTAAAACAAAGTAATACCGTTGTGCAGTGTATAACAAGACATGTAGGTTGCGGGATTGTTTTGCACAATAGGCCTATTAAACATTCCTGAAACTCAGCGAAACAACTCTGAAGTCTCTGATATGAATGATATAAAAAATAATAAACTAATCAGTTACACTTGCACAATTACATTTGCAGAAAGCACATACTTTGTAGTCAATATGAGCCTGAAATGCTAAATATTAACCCTGATTAGGGATAGAAAAGATCCATTTCCAGAAGCATGTTTTTATAAACAAAATTCGAAAGGTTTTCAACAGTTGTGAAAATGTTAAATACAGTTAGAAAATAATATATTTGTTGTTTTATTTATCATATGTTATCATATTTACTGTTTTATTTTAATGTGTTTTTGTAAAGCCATAATTTTGTTATAATACCAGCCTGTTTTTAGATGTTTCCTGTTTGCAGAGGAGTAAAATATGGTACTTGAGTAATTTTACTTGATTATTGTACTTAAGCACAGCAAAAAACGTTGGGTTGTTTTTTTAACCCAACATTTGGGTTTCACATATTGGGTCAATGTGTTGGGTTATCTTAAAATTTGTTGGGTAATTTTTTTTTCGTTGTTGGGTTATTTTTAGTTATAACCCAACTGTTGGGTTAAATATGTTTCCCGCTTCACTCCTGTTCAAATTTTAACGGTCCAGTCAGAGACTCAATGACATCAGTGTGGCAGCCTGCCTGATTATGAAGGGTAAGTATCTTGTTAATATAATCGTATGATGTATATAACTTTCATAACATTAAGTAATGGTTCTGATACGTTAATTTCTTTATACGTTAAAAAGTTCCGTTTGTTTCCCCCAGATAATCAGATCGATTGTAAATGAATGCTATTCATGTTTGTTCGCCAGTATTAATACACTAAAAGATAAGCTGCAAAAAATGTTTAGACAAATATTACTTAAAGTTAATAAAAATGTTAGAAAAACCGCACGGACCATTTATCGGATCGGACCTGTGAAAGAAGCTGCTCGAGCTGAGCACACATCAGTCATGCGACAGACAGACTCCGCGAGAATCGTTTGAATGAACCTGCAATTTTCTGTTATAAAAGGTAAAAACCCAGGCGAAAGAAAAGCGCGCCATTGTGAGGTAATCTGCTCTTTCAGCGAAAGTTTATACCAGTGCCCCAAATTTACATAACGTTAACGTTACTCCTACAACAAACCTTTAAGGAGGGAGCGTAAAACAGAAGCCATATTCTTCTTAGCGCACCAGCACTAGTTAATTGTACTGTAAAAGTGTTTTTATGATTTATTATTGAATATTGTTATGCATCTATTGGAATACCCTATAATTACAGCATTTTCTCTTATGAATCTAGATTGTTTGACATGTTTTTTAAATGTGTTGTACTAAATGTGTTTATACTTGTGTTTTAGACAATGGACTTTTTTGTGAAGGAAAAAATGCAACAATAGAATTTCTGCCTGTTAACTGAAGCATTTCAAGGTAAGTAACCTATTAAAATTAATGATACATAAGTTTTCAATTTTACTTAGACCTATGACTTCCAAAAATTATGAAAAAAGGACAAATGAGGTGAAATAAGTGTATTGTTGCATTCCGTCCAACAAAGCTTCCTTTAATTTACAGTGTACTTTTGTTCCTCCCTACAAGTCCAAATCAGTCAAAGGGTAAAGGTGTCATGATTCTGCCTTCATGTCCTGACTTTTCTCTAGTCTTGAGGCAGGATCATGACAGACCCGTGCTTTGTGTACAAGCACATGGCCTTGTCTTTGGGCCATGTGCTTGTGTTGTCTCGTTCCCTTGCCCTGCCCCCCTTGTCATCCTAGTCTTGTCATGATTGCCTTATCTGTGCCACCTGTTGTGTCTTAATTAGTTCCCCTATTTAGATCCCCTAGTGTGCTCTGTCTTTTGTCAGGTTCATTGTTCCACATATATGATTGCTTACCATATCGTGAGTGTCTCTATATTAGGGCTGTAGTACTCGAGACATTTTTTTGTAGTCTTGGACTTGTCTCGGACTCGTTGCATTTGCTCTCGGACTTGGCCATTGGACTCGCCAAGTCTTCTAGTTGGTCTCGACCGAGTCCAGCAAAAAAAAAAAGTATCCTTCAAAACAAAACCACATTTGCATGATGTCGCGACTGAAAACGTGTGGAAAACGCTAGGCGCGCCGCTCTCTTTATTTCCAAAGCACTGTAATCTGTGCTTGCGCTCCAGTGGCGTCTGCTGTTGCTGGGCAACCATGACCCGCTCTCCATGATGACGCAGAAGTTTCAGCAAAGAATAAATGGATTTCCAGCTCTGATAATAAATTCATTTAAAAAAATGGCTATCCTTGTACAGCTATTATCATCTGTTTCTCCATCTTAGCTTTCAGTATTGTTCCGGGAAAGGATGTGCATGACCAGCGGTGCACTTACTGCGACGTGAAAAGTTTAGATGTTTCTAATTTAATTTTCTATATGTTAGATTGTGTTTTATTTACGTCTACACCTAGATCGCCTCAAACGTCCCCTTTACAATAATAAAATACTAATTATTGTTGTACAGTATAGGGGTTGCAAGACTACTGATTTCTACTAGTCGATTTTTTTATAAAAAAATATGCTTGAGTTAGCTACTCGACTCGTGGTTCATGCTATTGTAAATGAAAACACTAAATCTTTTTTTTAATTGATAAACGCTTATTAATGTATAGCCTTATGCAACAGTTACATATATAAATTTTAAAAACTTTATAATTATGACATTACATATTTAAATTGTCATGTAACAGCCAGTATTTGTATCTGTAACAATCACAAAATTTTTCCTATCTGCATTCGGATACAACATCGTACAGTTACTTGATAAGACTGTTATGACTTTTTATATTTTTTTCGTAGTTATCACTGAACAAGTATGTCGTGTTAAACTAAAATAATTAGTAATTTCTAAAATAATATTTATCATGCAAGCAGAGAGATGTCATGACAAATGTTTAGTGATCATTTGAACACGACTGAATCCATTCAATGGGCACACTTTCAGTACGCAGAACACTTTAAGCGAGTCTATAATGTTTAGTGAACTTCACTAAACAAATGTGTGTGTGCCGCGCAAACCAGCAAAAGGTAAAGATGCAAACATGTAGGACAAGTAGAAAATGTATCCGTATCTAAGCTGATTATTAGCCTACTCTTGAGAGGGAAATGGTTTGGTTTTTGAGAGACTGAGACGCGCAACGTTGCTGTTTGATTGGTGAGCGCGCTGTGCTTATTCCATTCATTCGTATCATATCGTAGCCTAAGCTTTAAAGCATTGCCTTTTAAATATTTACAAATACTATAACGTGTATGATGTATTATTATAGGTAAAATTACTCTTGCAACGCTCTGATTTCTGAGAGATGCACAGAGAGGCGACAACAATGCAGTGTTTGATTTGCGCTCTTTTCACTCATAAAGTTTACATTCATTCACTTCTGGCGCTGATCCCCTGGCTCACCTGCATGGGTGTAGGTTTAGGGGGGGACGCTAGGTACTACTAGTCCCTATCAATATTTTGAGATGACAAATTTGTCCCCACCAATATTTAGCAAGCTACTTTGAACTGCTATTTGGATCGATTCTAGCGGCCAGGACGACGACAGTACAAGAAACACCTATGGCGTTTATTCAGTCTCAAAACTCGCGCACATAAAATCTAGGCGCGTGCACAGGATACGAGGGCAAAGAACAGCATCCGCGCGCAAAATGCCATCCTCGCGCGGGCGCATTTCTGCACCGCGAGCGCTCAGAAAGTATCCGCGCGCGTTTCTGCTCCGCGAGCGCTCAGAAAGTATCCGCGCGCGTTTCTGCTCCACGCGCACGCACAAATACTGTCTCGCGAGCACGGGGCTGTGACGCACTCTTGCTCGTTCGGCTATCAAGATGAAATTTGAGACTTTGGAGGCGGGGCCAGTGGCTGATGTCTCGATGTCTCCGTTCTCCACTCATTTGATTGGTCACTTTCAACACCGATCAGGTGCAGTCAAGAGAAGATGAGAGGTTGAGAGAAGAAAGATTTTCATGGACCATCATGTCGGAACAAGTAAGTCACAAATAATCTTTCTGGGATCGCATTGTAATATTATTTGATGATTTTGATTTTGTTTCCTGTATGCACTGTAATTTTGCAAGTTAGCTATATTTTTGTCGTTAGTAAAACTAATAGCAGAAGTTTTCTGCCCTCCAGAAATTTGCTAAAGCTAGCTACCCTTTAGCTAAAACTGTTATATTTAAATAACTGGAAATTTACATTTAGCGGTTTTACCAAAGGGGTAGCTAGCTTTAGAAATGCAGTAATTTGTTGATTGGTAAAATTATTAGCGTACAAACCTGCGAATGCTAATTGGGAAAAATACATACATTATTTTCGTGATAAATTTTTTTTTCGACAAGTTTTAAACGGTGGTTTGTGTGTGTGAGACCATGAGACATTATTAACTATACTTTGTTCTGTCTTGCAACAGCTAAGACATCACATTTATCAAAGGCTTTTGCATAAAATAGAACTGGGATTCAACACAACACCACTGAATTTGGATTACTTCGAATTTGTTTGTCGTCAGGAGCTGTATCTTCTGCATGCCCTATCCAATCATGTAGAAGTACATCCTGCTATCACCCAGGCTTTGCAAGATCTCTTTGACCTTGTGAAGGCACAACTGGAACATCCAGACACATGTTTCACGGTGGAAGTTGCTGCTGGTACCACAGGGCGACCCAAAATTTTGATTGGAGAACAATGCTTGAAAGAAATGCTCCATACTCGACTTCCTGTGTCTTGCATAGCTAAACTGATGGGTGTTTCAAGAAGCACAGTCTTCAGACGAATGGAAGAGTACGAGCTCTCTGTCAGGAACACGTATAGTTCCATCAGTGATGATGAACTTGACGGTTTGGTTGCTTCAATCAAGAATAATTTACCAAACGCTGGCTACAGGATGGTCAGAGGGAGACTGGAGTCAATAGGCCATAGGGTTCAGTGGAGAAGAATTGCAGCCTCCATGCATAGGGTTGATTCTGTGGGCATCATCTCAAGGCTGTCAAGTCTTGGCTGTGTTGTACGCAGAGTTTACTCTGTACCAGGACCCTTGTCTCTGGTACATGTGGACACAAACCACAAGTTAATCAGGTTTGTATTAAAGTCAAGTTTATTTGAAGTTAATTAATCTAAAGTACTGGATGGCTACTTCATTTTGGATTTCATAATACACATTGACATTGTTTTAATATGATATTTTATGCCCAATTGCTTTCTAGATACAACATTGTGATATTTGGAGGAGTGGATGGTTTCTCCAGGAAGGTAATTAGCTGCTGCTGGTTTTTAACATTTTAGTAATACCACATGTTGAACACGGGCTATACCAGCATAGACTTTGTGCCTTTGGTAAACATTCTTAAGAATAAAGATTTTTACATAACTTTTTAAATATAACGCTTGTAATGCTCAGACCTTAAATTCATTGAAAGTCTATAGACATAAACAGAGAGAAGTAGCTCCGGCTACAATCATGTTCCCGCAAGATGCATTGGCACTCAACCGGTTAATAAACAAAACTGCATACAAAGTTTACATAATTTACCTTTAAGTAAAAGGCACACAACAAACAAATTTCATAATAGAACTTGGTCAGTGTGCTTTGCTTGCTGAGCATACTCATGCTTCCTGAGAAGGAACCATATCAGTTTTAACTTGGATGCCCTTTAATTGTTTAAAATGTTTCTTTTGTAGATAATGTACTTGAATGCAGCCACAAATAACTGTGCATCAACGGCATTTCACTTCTTCCTTGAGGCAACTCACCTGCATGGTTTACCTTCAAGGTAGTGTATTTTAGAAAGTTAAAAAGCTACAGTGTTATCTATGTACTGTAGGTAAATAGGCTGGGAAAATTCAAATTGTTTAATATGAGCTTCATCTTACATGGAAAAATTTAGATTAATCTGACACTTTACTTGAGCGTAGTTTCCTAAAAGCAAAATGTCATTACAAAATAATTATTCTGTTTACACACTCATCCCACTGTACACACTCATCGTCCTTGGTTGTGGGTTTATATTGGATGACATTTATCAATTTATCAATATTGACTACTTCTTGAGGGTTGTGTTTATTAAACTAAGAAGTTACAGAACCATCATCAAAAATATAAATAAGTAGTTCAGTTAGGCCTAATTGGTACCATAATTACTGTGATTTCAGGGTAAGAGCTGACCAGGGAGTGGAGAACGTGGACATTGCCCGGTTTATGTTCACTGTCCGTGGCACTGATCGGGGAAGCTTCATCTCGGGAAAAAGTGTGCACAACCAAAGGTACAATTCATTTCTTAACTTGCATAGTTTTTTCCTGATATTCATACTCGTCCTCATATTTTATAACAGCGTACCTTTATGGTCAGGTATGTTATACACATGACAAACAAAAAAGAGTTGAAAGACTTCAGTCTTTGTTGCATTAATTTCCTGTTATCACTGTAAAGCTGTTTTGAAACAATCTGTAAAAAGCACTATATAAATAAAGGTGACTTGGCTTGACTTTAAGTACTGCTTCCCTTAAAGTAATAGTTCACCCAAAAATTTAAATTCTGTCATTTACTCACCCTCAAGTTGTTTCAAACCTGTATGAATTTCTTTCTTCTGCTGAACACAAAAGAAGATATTTTGAAGAATGTGGGCAACCAAACGGTTGATGTACCCCATTGACTTGCATAGTTTTTTTTTAATTTTGCTTTCTTGTTCAGCAGAATAAATAAATTCATACAGGTTTGAAACAACTTGAGGGTGAGTAAATGACAGAATTAAAATTTTTGGGTGAACTATCCCTTGAAATAATGCGTCTTCACCTGTCTTGTTCTCCATAAAATAAGTGTTAATACAACAGATTTGTTTACTGCAATCTTGTATTAGTAGTGGAATAAATAAACCTAATATCAATTATGTATTTGATGCTCTAAGACTAAGTAGTATAAAATACTCATAACCATTTAACGCATCTTGGCACATGACTAAGAAATTGCATAATAGAACTTGAGAAATCTGGCCAATGTCCTATGCATTGTCTTTTTTGTTAACCAGAAACTGTAACATTTTACCTGTTTGTCACCCAGATATTTACTTTAAACTACTATTATTAACGCCACATTTTCATAATCTCACTAAGTTCTTTAAACACAGTATATATGGTTTTACCACTTCCAAGATTGGGTGCTAGCCAGGTATGACATGGCACAACACAATTACACCATGTGATGCACCAACATAGTTTTCCAATTAGAAATGTATTGCCTGCTTGACTTTGGCACAATGTTGTTTTCTTACACTGTACTCAAGATAATTTTGTTTTAATCCTCTGTAGGATAGAACGATTATGGCGAGATGTGTGGATCTCAGTATCATCGAAGTACTACAATCTTCTGCACTCCCTTGAAGAAGATGACCTCTTGGACATTTCATGTACAGATGACATATTCTGTGTGCATTATGCAATTCTTCCAAGACTCAAAAGAGACTTGGAGATATTCACTGAAGGCTGGAACCACCATCCACTACGTACTGAGGGAAACCGGAGTCCGACACAGATTTGGGAAATTGCTCGGATGCTAAACACCAATGTACATTCAGAGAACTTTGCAGTAAGTGGTTTTTTTTTTTTTTTTTTCTAAAGAAAATTTATAAGACTTGGGACCAGATTTACTAACAGCTTGCCTTGATGCATTCATAGGACCTTCAAGAGCCAGACATTGACTGGGACACCGCTGTTGACTTTGATGGCCCTGACTCAGAAACTGGTGTTATAGTGCCTGAATACGAGTGCCCTCTGACTGAAGAGGAGATGACGGAACTCCAATCTTTGGTTGATCAAGCTGATCCAAACATTACTGATGAAGAGCTATACATTCTCTGCTATCAACACATAAAACGGCTGCGGACACACAGTTAACCTCTTCAGGTCTGATGTTCCAATCATTGCAAACACGTTGCCTCGTTTAGGTCCTCTAGTTAACGATCACATACATGCTAAGGAATTTTGCCTTAGCAGTCTTTTAGTTTGTGTTTGAACAACAGTTTTGTAATGTATATTTGAAATATTGCAAACACTTTTTTTCTTTTAACATTTTTTTATTGCACAATTTCAATACATTTAACAGGTAACGATTTGTAATTCATGTATTTGAAATGCTTCTGAATTTCAAAAATGTGCATGGAAAGTATCAGAAATGTAAGAAAGCATTGATACTGCATACTTGATACAACACTCCTTAACGCTAATAAAGTACTACTAAAAACTACAAGGTTTTATGAATGCATACTCAAACATGAAAATTCTGTCGTTAATTATTCACCCTCATGTCGCTCCAAACCCGTAAGGCTTTCACATTAATTATCACGGCCTGCGATAATTAATGTGATATGGCTCAGCTTGTCAGTGAACTACGGTTCTGTGTAGGGAATGCCGCTCCATCTGAAAGCAGGTGATGGCGATTTACTACTCATCAAGGAACCGGCTTTACTGACGAGATGCGCATAACAATGTCATGCGATATATCGCCCAGCCCTAGTTGACACAAAAATAGACTTATTGCATGTTGGAGATATTTTGCAAATGAAGTGGTAAATAGTTTTTTGCACAAAGTACTCAAGTTGATTCATAAAATTAAGGTTTTATTAATCACTGGAGTCACATGGATTACGTTAATGATGTCTTTACTACCTTTCTGGGGCTTGAAAGCAGTAGTTGTGTTGACTGTCTATAGCAGGGGTGGCCAACCCTGGTCCAGGAGAGCCTCAGTCCTGCAGAGTTCAGCTCCAACCCTAATCAAACACACCTGAACAAGATAATCAAGGTCTGAAAGGTTGCTAGAAAGCTACAGGCAGGTGAGTTTTTATGAGGGTTGGAGCTAAACTCTGCAGGACTGAAGCTCTCCAGGACCAGGGTTGGCCACCCCTGGTCTATAGAGTGACAGAAATCTCTCAGATCTCATCAAAAAGGTCTTCCATTTGTGTTCTGAAGATGAATAAAGTCTTACAGGTTTGGAACAACATGAGGGTGAGTAATGAATGACAGAATTTTTGGGTGAATTAACCCTTTAAAATTGTTCTGGAACTTTGCAGACATCAATTTTATCATTTTATACCTTCTGTACCTGACAAGTGTCTTTAGAATAAACCTGAACAATGAGAAGGTGAATTCTCCAACTCACTTCCTTTCTAACAGCGGCCAAATTCATACCCATGGACAATGGCCTGAGAGATAACACTTTTGAACTCTGCATAAGTCGTCAGGTGTGTAACTGGGAATGTCACTGAGCCGGAACAAGAATTAACCACAGGATAGCATATACTATGTGTACCATAGCGCACATGACAGTCATGGTCAAATTCCATGACAATTTTGAAATTTTCACGGTCTGCATGAATTAGTGGAACATGAGCCTGTCCTGTCAGCCACTGGCAGAACCTGCCAACATTAATGTTCATGTCATTGATACGTGTTTCTGCCTTAACATCTTCATCTTCACCCTTCTCTTCAGGCATGTCTCCTCTGTTGCCCTCTTCTGAAAAAGTTATATAAAATCATTGTGAACAAAGTTAATTTAAAGGATGATTAAAAGCATCATAACTTGCCAATATAAGATAATCAAGTTATAGCTCCTTGTTTGCTATGAAACAGGAAAACATTACTTCTATTACAAAGTAAAATTAGAAACTAATTTACTTTTAACACAAGTGTTTACTACAACTACTTATATAACCAATAATCCTACTAAGTTTCTACTGTATAGCTCGGGGGTGTCAAACTAATTTTTCAGTGAGGGCCATTTCAGCATTATGGCTGCCCTCAAAGGGCCGTTTGTAACTGTAAGACTGTAAAATGTTGCTACTCCTTAACATTGTGTTGATTGATGTGGCGATTATGTAATAGGTAGGTGTGTTCGGAGGTATATCGCTGCTTGTGTATTTCGAACTTCGTTTTACCTCTAAACGAATAACGGGAAAAAACTTTGTTGTGAGTATATTGGTGCCTTTAGTGTTCTCTAATTTAGTATGGTAACATTAATTTGTACAAATTATTCACCTTCATCCTCCATGTCCTGTACAAAGTCCTGCAAAAAGTTGACCACTCTGGACTCTCTCTGACGCCTCATTGTACCCTTTTCACTGAAGATTGGTGAAAGTGACTTTACTAGAAAATCGGCATCCACCTGAAGTTTGCAAAAGAGAAGAAAGTCATCCAGTGTTAAAAAAAAAATAATAAAAAAGTTTTGGTAAAAATTATTCAATGCAGATTTTATAATGGACGGTATTTTAATTGCTTGCCTTGCAAAAAGATCCTGGAACAAACAGCTGTCTACAGATCTCCGCTTCTTGCTGGACCAAGCTGAGGAGCCCATACAGTTTCATTCCAGAGCAGATTTGTTGCAGCATGGGAAGTAACCTCACTGTAGCGTGCAGAACTACAGAGCTGTAACAAAAAGTTAAAAATAAATAAATAAAAGGCCAATTCTAGAATTTGAATTAAAATTAAAGGAAATGTCCTACCGCACAATGTCTTCCCTTCTTTGTATGGACACTGCCCCTGTGTATCCACATGACAAAATCCTGTCTGTGCACACCATCAGGGTTGCATTGTCAGCTGCATTAATCTTTAAAACACACAAAACCACACTTAAACTTCCACCTGAAATAAGAGACTTTAAATTAAGTTTACAAGAAAAAGGGTCCTTTTTGTTATTTTGAAACTACGTATCATTATGGACCGAAAGTATGGAATTAATAATGATGATATTTTAACATTTGCCACCTAAACATTAAATTATGATTCGCAATGCAATTTTTTCACATTTTAATGAATTACCTCTTTTATTAGTTCCATGAGTTCAGGGTCTGTAATGTCATTTTCAGTTATCGCTTCCTGATCGATTTCTCCAGTGGATATATAGTTGTAACACCACTGCATAAAAAAATTTGGGGGTGGTCCATCCTGTGCGATGCTGACAGCAAACAATTCTCCAATAGTCCTACAATCCAACAAATATATTACTGCAACATTGGGTAGCAATATCAGAATGAGTGAGTAGGGAGGTTACTTTTGAGAGATAAGTACAATAATCTGAAACATGTTTTGTAATGTAGGGGTGTAAAAATATATTGTCACAATATATCACACAAAAAATTGCAACTATGTATTGTGTATAGTTCACCAAAATGAAAATTATTGTGTAAGAATTGTTTTTACAGAGTTTACAGAGTTTTAGGGTAATTAGATTGCTCCCCCGTCCCCCTGCCCCCGCTGGACTGTGTTTAGATTATATTACTTCGGGTATCGCAATAGCATCATATCATGAGTTCAGTATTGATATGTATCGAATCGTGGCATGAGGGAATCGTTACACCCCTACTTGTATGTAAAACTCATTACATATAGTCCATCTAATGTTAGTCTTTTTAAAACAACACACTTCTTGTAATGCAAGTATCTGTATGCATGTGAACAGTCAGTGTGAAATGCTTGGCTAACATGGATTCGGTATATAGAAAAGTGTCACTATGTAATTTCTATTTACAATTTTTATAACCTACTTGAAATTGTGTTTGTCCATGTCCGTCATTGAATACTTGGGGTTTTTGCCGTTATCCCCTCCCTCAAAGAACCGCTTCTCTATTCCTGCCATCATTTCTTTTCAGAATATGGAAATAGAGAACATAAAAAAAATAAACTGCATAATTCTGCTCTTGGTAGATAACAAACAAAAAAAGCCATACCGGTTAAAAATTCCTTCCTCAGAGCCCCATTGTCAATGCCAGCCTCTCCAATAAAAGAAACTCTAAGGGGATTTTTTGGTGAAGATTTTTTCTGTCGCTGCCACTGTTTTAAGCCTCTTTCAAGCATCTGATCCCTTGTAACACAAATGCTGAAGATGCTGGTTTCATCCATCCTTTCAGTAAGGATTTTGATGACATCAGCAATGCTTAATATTGGGAAGGAAAAAAAAATAGGAGTTAGGGAAATTTCATATCATTACTGTCAAATTAATAAAACTTTCTGAAGAAAGCTTTATTTTGAAAGTACCTTTTAATCTCTTGATGTGCCTTAAATCGTTTTTGGGGCCATTTCTCTGTTCCATCAGTTTCTTTATCTAAGTTGATGGTCTCTGTTTCATCATAAGATCTGTTGGAATACATGCTTTAGTCATACTAAAAGATTGAGATAGTCTGTATTTCAGCATAACAGGATAAAACAACTGTTTGATACTTGAAATTATGCTTCAGAAGATGATAATGCATGAGAAAATTGAGAAATACCTTTCACCACAGATGCTTGCATGGATTTCAACAAAGTCACTGGGGTAAAACCGCTCACAAATTGGACAAGCCGTCTAAAATGTAGCCCAGTATTAATAAATTTTTTTATATTGTACACACCAAATATTTTGCCTGAGGGAAGTCCTAAACTAAAGATCATGGCACAGACGTGAAGAAATTATTATAAAGTCGTTATTTTTGTCAGCCGTTTCCTTCATCAGTCTAACTACTTGGTCCAGAAGATGTTACTGGGCCTTTTAGACTCTTTTTATTGCTTTTAATATCACATTCACAAGTAAAATAGTTAATGTTAACATAATTTTGTTATAACTAATTAACAAAGGCATTGAAAAGGTGGCCAAAGTTTATTTTTAGTTTAAACTAAACTACAATTTAGTTTATTGTAAGGAAAATTGTATTCATTGCATGCCTTGGACATGGACCATTTTTTTTCTTACTTGGACGTCAGGAACCTTGACACATGAAGGAAGATCTAAATCTGTGGAGTCCTTTAAAAGTAAGATGAGTGATAAAACAAATTAGAGTGTAACAATTATGAACAATAAACTTTTAACAGTAAATATGATCTAATTTGGAACATATATCAGACTTTATATTTGAGTTTCTAACAACTTACTGTCACAGACAGGCCAATATTGGGAGTGCCATCTGGAGAGTTGTCAATGGATGGCATAATGTCAATGGCAAGACTGGTTGATGGCAGGTCTTCATTATCTGGTGACCCCGGGAAATGTTCAGTCTGCAAGAAAACAAACAAATAAACAAAACAAACATATTAGCCAAAGGACAAATAAAATCTGATTAATTCATTTATTTAGAGCAATTGTTCTGGGTAAAATATTCCTGCCTGTTCATCGGAGTCAGTTGAGACCTTCACTGTCTCACAAGATGCCACATGTGCGGCTAATAACTGGACTGGCATGTTTTCTAAGCACGAATGGCATGTTGCTTTTGGCATTTTTTCGAACTCCTTTGAAGAGTAAGGAAGTGGTGTCAAATCAAGTGCTCCTTGCACTGGTACTATGAACAGAGTTGACTTCCCACGTGCAACTGAATTTAGGTAAATACCCGAATAACCTTCTGCCTCAGGGGGCACAATACACAATTTTCTTTGTCCACATCCCCCTACAAGAAAAAATAAACAAACATTTAATATTGTACAATTTTAAGTAAAGTAAATTTGCTGATAGACAATGTACATAAAGATAGGAAAATTAATTATCTTACCAACAGCCTTTTACAACATCCATGCCCCTTTCAAATCAGCCATTTTAGTGTATGTCTCCTCAAGTTTTCTGGACAGCTGTGTATAATTAATATAAGTTTTCTGTTAAAGAAAAGCCTGTGTATAATGTCCAGTTGTCCACCCACCACAGATAACACAAAACTTATGTGGGAAACACTGGATTCCAAACATCAAGTTCTTGGAAATAGATTATATTACATTAAAATACCTGTAATCAGACTACAGTTACTTTTTTGATTACAGGATTACATATTCACACAATGGCAATAAATTATTCATAATTATTCATAATCACCCTAATTTTTCTTTTTAATCTTTTTAAATTTTAAAAAGCAGTCACAATTTAGATTAGGGTCCAATTCTCACTATTAACTAACCATTAACTACAACTTTTGCCTCAATAAACTCCTAATTACTGCTTAATTAATAGTTAGTAAGGTAGATGTTAAGTTTAGGTATTATCGTCCCCCATCTTCAAGAAATGGCTAAAGACACATCTTTTTCGTTAACACTTGACCCATTAATACTAACACTTACTAGTCTATATGTCTATTTCAAAAAAACAAAATAAAAGTTTTGCTACATGTACTGTGCTGGACTAGCTGTGGCTGGACACGACTCACGGTACTTGCATATTTCTGCCCTATTGCTGGTTTGATTGCTTTTATTGTTCTCATTTGTAAGTTTCTTTGGATAAAAGCGTATGCTAATTTATTAAATGTTAAATGTGCATAGTGTTAAAGAAAACCTACCCATGAATGGTCAGCATCTTCCATTACAGCAATTGTTCTCCGGCCCATCCCTGCCTGAAGAAGGTTTAATTCTTCAATGTTTGTGTCTTCTCCACATATTTGTTCACTAAGTAGAACTGAATCGGGAAGCATTTGATGGTACTACTGAGGCTTTTTATGTTAAGAGCAGAATTTGTTCTCTTTTTCCCCGCTGATTTTCTTTTGGTAAAAGTCTTCCCAAACAGCCCTGGGAAGGATCTATAGAAGAGTAAAATAAGAGATGAGACAGGGTAAGATGCATTAAGAGACAAACAATGTTAAGCGCACAACATTAAAAAAAAAAGATTTTGTAATGATGAAAAAAAAAAACAGCACTGTCAAGCTCTATTGCCTGAATATGACAAACCTTGTCATGTTCTGCTCAATGGCATTACCAGTATGCCTCTGGTTTGCAGATTCTGCAGAAACTCCTTATGAGAAACCAGCAAAACCACAAATTTGCCATTCAAACAAAGACAATAAATGAATAACAGAGTATATAAAATATTGCCCATCATAAGAATATTAAAAATAATTGCTTGTAAACAATATTAAGGTGACAATAACAACAATCCTCACTTTCTCTAGGTGCTGGCTGAGACAGGGCATTCTGCAGCAGGGACACCACCCGCCGTGCAGCATCCTGCAACTCTTCCTATCATATACACATAACATTATTTTATAAATTAACCTAACATAAGTTGATCATTTTGTGGAATAGGAAAACCTAGAAACATAAATTCTGTTTTCTATCTAATACCTAATCTGTACATACCCACATTTATCTTAATTATTCTTAAAAATTCTTATTCTTAAAAATACTGATAAACTGTGTATAATTTAAGTTGTTAAACTAAGTATAAGCATTAATAGGCAGATAGTTTACTCATATGTCAGATATCACATATGACACATCAATATGCGAGATCCCAAACATACACATGCGCTCTACCTAGTGCAAACACAACGCGAGGCGCTTGACCCAGTTTATTCGTAGATCATAGAAGTGTGATCTATACTAAGCCTCAGCAAAAGTCATGTAGTGTATTGCAGCCTTTAAGGTAAACAAACTAAGTTAATTGTGTCGATTTTCCATTAGGCCTCAATGGTGCGCCTGACGTCAGTTCAACAGTAGGCCTACTTCGATGCGCAAAAGGATGCTGGATCAAAATCGTTTGTGTTGATTTTACGTCGGTTTGCTATCTGGGTATGCATTAGGTCTATATTTTTATATAGATTTTAAACTATAGAGATTATTCCTCATTTTACCTCTTTTTTCTCAGACATCTTGGCTGATTCCTTCCCCTCAAAAACGGCGGGTAAAAGAGAGAGGTGGGAGACTGAAGGTGACTGTATGTTGAAAGTGACCAATCAAATGAGCGGAGACATCAGCCACTGGCCCCGCCTCCAAAGTCTAAAATTTCATCTTGATAGCCGAACGAGCGAGAGTGCGTCACAGCCCCGTGCTCGCGAGACAGTATTTGTGCGCGTGGAGCAGAAACGCGCGCGGATACTTTCTGTGCGCTCGCGGTGCAGAAATGCGCCCGCGCGAGGATGGCATTTTGCGCGCGGATGCTGTTCTTTGCCCTCGTGTCCTGTGCACGCGCCTAGATTTTATGTGCGCGAGTTTTGAGACTGAATAAACGCCATAAACACCGTAATTTGATTGGCGACGGGGTATCTGACAGGCTACACGCGAGGGCCAGGACTGCTTTTGTGCTTGCACTAGCAGCGAGCGGGTGGTTTGTGTGCGCGCGCATGTTGACGTTGACGACGCCGACGTTAAGTTACAAGAGCTGTCTCTCTGCCACATACAAAGGCCAGAGTAAAAACATTTTAATATTCCGGGTTTTTTTTTTTGCCCCTTTTTGTACTTTGTAGATGCCACCCAAGAAGAAGAAAAGGGGACATAAGAAGCTTTTTCATAATGCAGAGTCGGAGTGTAAGTAGGCAAAATAACTAGCTAGCCACACAAATAAACTAGCAGTAGTGACTTTCAAATGCTTATTCTGTGGAAAATAGTATTAACTGATGATAGTATTACCCAGGATGATAGAATGCTACGTTAGCAAGTAACTGAATGTCAATTAGCCTGGAAGTTACCTTAACTCCTTGTGGCAGAGTATTTTTTGTTAGTGTAAATACTAATTTATCTTAATAAAACGTTTGGTTGTTCAGCATTACACAGTCTCAGATGTTTATTTTTTGAGAGTGCATTTTTGAGATTATACAGTTATACTAGCCTAAATCACCATTAAATAACTGGTATCTTTACCATTAAATCACTGGGGGGGGGGGTGTCCCCACCTAAGCTGAGACCAAACCTACGCCCATGCTCACCTGTTATCTAGCAAACACCAGACTGTGTCAGCTTCAGCCGAGTATTCAGGCAGAATTATTCCTTGTGCGTTATTCGTTTTTTAAGCCATTATCCTTGCCATTCCGAATAAGGTATTCGGCTTCAGGCACAACCCTAATTATTACATTACATATTTTATTTTAACATGCAACATAGATAAGGTCATATAGTAACAGCTCCACGCAATATTATAATTCTAAAATTCACGTCGCACTTGCAAACACTTTGTGTGAATTATGGTTAATGCATGCTGGAGTAGTTGAGTGTTTCCGACAGCGCAGAGTAGTCTATGCAAGCACTAAGTACAGTATGTCGATGTATTTATATGCGCATGCCCAGTAGAGCCAAACGTATACCTTGCTTGCTGCGCGCATTTGTCATATCCCGAGCTTTGCATGCATCTGTGCACTGTGCCAAGGCAAGGCATCAGTCATTTAAATTTTTGAACACAGACATAATGTCAGCAAAAGCAGCATTATTAAGTAATTAAAATGAAAATAAAGTACATAAAAATAATTTGACCTTACAGCTCCAAACTCTGTTCTAGAGGGCCAGTGTCCTTTATAGTTTATCTCCCAGGGTCGGACTGGGGGTAAAACCAGTAGTGATTAGGAATCTGAAATATATTTTATTTTACCTGGATATTTTCATGGGTGGGGGGCATGATGGCCCATCAGGACTGCCTATGCATAGAGCCCGGGATCTTGTGTAACGCCCCTGTTAGCTTTAACCCTAATTATACACACTTGAACCAGCTAATCAAGCTCTTACTATAAACACTAATCTTCCAGGTGTGTTAAGGCCAGGTGGAGATAAACTTTTCAGGACATTGGCCCTCCAAGTTGTAGTTTGGAGACCCCTGTCCTACAGAGTTGTTACTTTGCACATGCTTTTTGATCATTACAAATAATAATGTACATTTATTTTCTTAGAATAGGAGATATGCTGTCTCTCGCATCACAAACATTATCAGTAGTTAAGTATGTGGTCTTGAAGAGGACCCTTTTTTCTCTCATTTGGATTCGAAACTTTTGGACTTGGACTTGACTTGGACTCGAACCTCTTTGGACTCGGTCTTGACTAGTCCTGGACTTGGACTTGACTTGGACTCGACAAAGCTGGACTTGACTACAGCTCTACTCTATATGTTTCTGTATCCTAGAAGAAGACGTTGTGAGTCCTGTGTTTGTGTATCTGAAGTTAGTGTTTTTGTGTTAAGAGTCTTTGTTTATCGTGTTGACCAAGTCTTGTTGAATCGTTTAGTCTCAGCCCTAGTCGTTGTTTTCCCCCTCGTGGGTTTTGTTTTCCCCTTTTGTATTTAATAAATCCTGTGTTTTGGTACTTCCTGTCTGCATCTGAGTTCATCCCAACCCCTACACAACAGAATGAACCGACCACTTAAGAACTCAGCAGACAGGAGGGTTGCCCTCCCATGTTCGTCAGAAGGCGAGTGGATCCTTCACAATTATGCCCAGCTGTGGGAGAAGTTCTCCCAGGAGGAGCCGCAGGTTTCACCCCAGAGGTCCCCACCATCGACCCAGCTGCCAGTAATCCCAGAAGGTCATCTCCTGGCTGTTACTACACTGGGGGAACAGGCAGATCCCTCCCAGAGTCCTAAGGCGCCTTCCACAGCCATCAGTCTCCCCAGGAAGCGAGTGAGACTATTTTCGTGGGAGTCAGCTTCGGAATCGTTGGCGTCAGAGTCTGCCCTGCCTGAGACAATACTCCCCCAACCCTTCTCTGACCCAGCTATGACCTCTGCACCGCGGCCAAGGAGGAAGAGGAAGAAGGGGTCTCCCGGTCCTGCGTCTCTGTCTCCTCCTGACCCGGCGAGGCTGCCCGAGCCAGCAGCGGTGAGCGCTGGCGTGCCTGAGCCAGCAGCGGTGACCCTTGACCCCGAACCGGCGACTAAGAGAACTGTTTCCAAGTCCGCAGTCGTGAGGGCGGAGGAGAGAGCCGCGGCCGACTCTGCAGCAGAAGCATTCCTACAGTCTGTCTCATCTCGTAAGGAGATGCCTGTTGTAATCGCTGACAATACTCTGTCTAATTATTTGTCTCGTCTTGTTCAGATCCTTCAAGTCCCTACCAGTCCTGTCTTTTCCCCAGACCCTGTCCCCAGAGATCCCGAGCCAGCCGCAGTTAGCGCAGTTCCTGACCCAGTTTCCGTCTCCACTGATGTTGCCCCGTGTCCCGTTGATGTTGCCCCTTGTCTGGCTGATGTTGTTGAGTGTCCAGCTGTTGTCTCCCTGTGTCCAGCTGTTGTCTCCCAGTGTCCTGTGACTTCTCCTATCATGTCCTCTGTCAGTTGTCCTGAGACCACTCCCCACCCCTCACCACCCAGACCTGCCCGGACCCCTCCCCGTCAGCTTTCGTCCCGTCCTTCTAAGACTCCTAACCCACCCACCCTGGTCTGTCCCCCATGAATTTTGTTGTCCCGCCTCCTCCCCTTCCCTGTTAGTTTTTTTTGATTTGTCACCCTAACCCTGCCGTTGTGTATTCATGTTTGCCTTTGTTGTTATTTGTCATGTCTTGTTGGGTTTTTTCTCTGTCCCAGTCAGTCATGCCCTGCGTTTGATGTTCTCTTGAGGAGCGTCTGGAAGCCGCTCCTTGAGGGAGGGGTTCTGTCATGATTCTGCCTACATGTCCTGACTTTTCTCTAGTCTTGAGGCAGGATCATGACAGACCCGTGTTTTGTGTACAAGCACATGGCCTTGTCTTTGGGCCATGTGCTTGTGTTGTCTCGTTCCCTTGCCCCGCCCCCCTTGTCATCCTAGTCTTGTCGTGATTGCCTTATCTGTGCCACCTGTTGTGTTTCATTTAGTTCCCCTAATGAGATCCCCTAGTGTGCTCTGTCTTTCGTCAGTTCATTGTTCCACATATATGATTGTTTACCATATCGTAAGTGTCTCTATATGTTTCTGTATCCTAGAAGAAGACGTTGTGAGTCCTGTGTTTGTGTATCTGAAATTAGTGTTTTTGTGTTAAGAGTCTTTGTTTATCGTGTTGACCAAGTCTTGTTGAATCGTTTAGTCTCAGCCCTAGTCGTTGTTTTCCCCCTCGTGGGTTTTGTTTCCCCCTTTTGTATTTAATAAATCCTGTGTTTTGGTACTTCCTGTCTGCATCTGAGTTCATCCCAACCCCTGCACACAACAAAAGGGTGGGAAAATGTACTCCCATTAGCCGCAAATATTGCCACAAATTTTCTGGAGGGAGTGAAAACTGGTTTAGTCTGTCTCTTAATGCAAATGATAGTGGATCCCCACAAAGACTGTAAAAATGTAAACCGTAAGGTTACCTTTTTTTTTTTTTACTTGTCTTTAAAATCTCTATACTTTTGTCATTTAAAGGCCTTCATGCAGAAATTGTCTTTAAAACCCTTCCTGCTTTGTTTCGGCTCCCATCCTTGTCACCCCTGATCCCACACGGCAGTTCATGGTGGAGGTCGACGCATCAGAGGTGGGGGTAGGAGCAGTGTTGTCCCAACGTGCTGCTTCAGACGATAAGGTACACCCTTGCGCGTTTTTCTCTCATCGATTATCTCCTGCCGAACGTAATTATGACATTGGCAATAGAGAGTTGTTGGCGGTCAAATTAGCTTTGGAGGAGTGGCGCCACTGGTTAGAGGGTTCAGGAGTTCCCTTTATTGTTTGGACCGATTACAAGAATTTAGAGTACATCAGAACTGCCAAAAGAGTAAATTCCAGGCAGGCTCGGTGGGCACTTTTTTTCGGCCGTTTTGAATTTACCCTAGCGTACCGCCCGGGTTCAAAAAATGTTAAACCCGATTCTTTGTCTCATCTCTTTGATCCCTCCGCCCGTCCCGCTACTCCCGAGTGTATTTTGCCTGAGAGATTAGTAGTCTCAGCACTCATATGGGAGGTCGAGTCGAAGGACAAGACGGCCTTAGAAGGGGTAATGCCTCCTTCCGGTTGCCCACCGAACCGCTTATTTGTGCCAGAAGAGTTAAGGTCCGAAGTTGTCCAGTGGGGTCATTGTTCCAACATGGCTTGTCATCCAGGGATAAGTAGAACTAATGGGTTGGTTAGACAACGATTCTGGTGGCCACGTATGGCTCGCGATGTCCGCGATTTTGTTTTGGCTTGTTCAGTTTGCGCCAGTGGTAAGTCATCTAACTGACCTCCTGATGGGCTTCTTCAACCGCTGTCTGTCCCTTCGAGACCCTGGTCACATATCGCTCTAGATTTTGTCACCGCCCTCCTGCCCTCTAATGGCATGACAGTCGTTTTGACTGTAGTGGACCGGTTCTCGAAGGCGGCACATTTCATTCCCTTGCCCAAATTACATAAAGCCAAGGAGACAGCGGTTACTGTTTTAGATCATGTCTTTCGGCTTCATGGCCTCCCGGTAGACGTGGTTTCAGACAGGGGATCTCAGTTTATATCCAAATTTGGAAAGAGTTTTGCAAATTATTAGGAGCGTCAGTTAGCTTGTCGTCGGGTTATCATCCCCAAAGCAACGGACAATCTGAGCGAGCCAACCAAGATTTGGAGAGGACGTTGAGATGTTTGGTCTCCAAGAATCCTTCTTCCTGGAGTCAACAACTCTCTATGGTGGAGTACGCCCACAATTCGTTGCCAGTGTCAGCTACGGGCCTCTCTCCGTTTCAGTGTAGTGTAGGGTACCAGCCACCAGTGTTTCCCAGTCTGGAATCTGAAGTCGCGGTCCCCTCCGCTCACGCTTTTGTCCAGAGGTGCCACCGCACCTGGACCAGGGCCCGTGAGACTCTGCTCCGGGTGAGGGAGCGCACTAAGGCCAAGGCCGATCGCCACCGGTCAAAGCCTCCCGTCTACGTCGTGGGTCAAAAAGTGTGGCTTTCTACCAGTAACATTCCATTGCGATCCGTTTCTAATAAACTAGCTCCCAAATTTATCGGCCCGTTCACTATCACCAAGATCATTAGTCCGGTGACATTCCGCCTCAAACTTCCTCCTGCGTACAAGAGGATACACCCCGCCTTTCATGTGTCCAAAATTAAACCCGTGTTTTATGCAGTATTAATCCGCCTACTCCGGTTCCCCCGCTGCCGCTTCTCGTAGATGGGGAACTGACTTATTCAGTTAATCGCATTCTGGACTCGAGACGGCGGGGACGAGGATTCCAGTATCTGGTGGACTGGGAAGGTTACGGTCCGGAGGAGAGGAGTTGGATACCTGCTAGGGACATATTGGATCACTCCCTTATTGATGAATTCAATCAGCAGGTAGGCCCTTCTGGGAACTCCTCCTTCTCCTCCTGGCTTGTCTCACGTCCTGTGTTTGTGAGATCGTTGTTTCATGTCGTTGTGTTTACCCCCGCCTGGCTTCTGTGTAGTTTGCGTTGAATGTCTGTGTTTCCCCAGAACCTCATCCACTCTCCGCACGACCACTCAGCCACGGACACTTACCTTCGGCTCTGTTCCCCGCAGTTCCTGTGCCACTCTCTCCTGCTGCCTTACGCCGTCAACACCCGGATTCCTCAGCTTCTCTCCACCACCGTCTGGACTTCTCACCGCCAAAACCATCCCTCTGGAGTGTTGCTGTATCATCGTCATTGTGTGTCTTTGTACCATCATCTATCCTCTCATTAAATATTTGTACTCGCTATTGTTTCCAGACTGTCCTTTCACCAGCCGTCACAAGTTCATCATTGAATTCAGTTATGTCATCTCTGTTCAGTTTAAGTAGTGTCTGTGCATTTATTTGCAATCAAGTCAATGATATTGCTGTGGATGAAGTGACCCCAACTAAGCAAGCCAGAGGCGACAACGGCAAGGAACCGAAACTCCATCGGTGACAGAATGGAGAAAAAAAACCTTGGGAGAAACCAGGCTCAGTTGGGGGGCCAGTTCTCCTCTGACCAGACGAAACCAGTAGTTCAATTCTAGGCTGCACCAAAGTCAGATTGTGCAGAAGAATCATCTGTTTCCTGTGGTCTTGTCCTGGTGGTCCTCTGAGACAAGGTCTTTACAGGGGATCTGTATCTGGGGCTCTAGTTGTCCTGGTCTCCGTTGTCTTTCAGGGCAGTAGAGGTCCTTTCTAGGTGCTGATCCACCATCATGTCTGGATACGTACTGGATCCGAGTGACTGCAGTGACCCTCTGGTCTGGATATAGACTGGATCTGGTTGCCACGGTGACCTCGGAACAAGAGAGAAACAGACAAATATTAGCGTAGATGCCATTCTTCTAATGATGTAGAAGGTACATGTAATGTGAAGTGTTTCCGGTTCCGGTTTACCTTATTAATGCAGCCTAAAAATCCTTTAACGGATTTGGATATTAAAAGCATATTAGTATGTTATGTGTATGCCAGGTTAAAGAGATGGTCTTTAATCTAGATTTAAACTGCAAGAGTGTGTCTGCCTCCCGAACAATGTTAGGTAGGTTATTCCAGAGTTTAGGCGCCAAATAGGAAAAGGACCTGCCGCCCGCAGTTGGTTTTGATATTCTAGGTATTATCAAATTGTCTGAGTTTTGTGAACGTAGCGGACGTAGAGGAGTATAATGTAAAAGGAGCTCATTCAAAAACTGAGGTGCTAAACCATTCAGGGCTTTATAAGTAATAAGCAATATTTTAAAATCTATACGATGTTTGATAGGGAGCCAGTGCAGCGATGACAGGACCGGGCTAATATGGTCATACTTCCTGGTTCTAGTAAGAACTCTTGCTGCTGTATTTTGGACTAGCTGTAGTTTGTTTACTAAGCGTGCAGAACAACCACCCAATAAAGCATTACAATAATCTAACCTTGAGGTCATAAATGCATGGATTAACATTTCTGCATTTGACATTGAGAGCATAGGCTGTAATTTAGATATATTTTTGAGATGGAAAAAAGCAGTTTTACAAATGCTAGAAACGTGGCTTTCTAAGGAAAGATTGCGATCAAATAGCACACCTAGGTTCCTAACTGATGACGAAGAATTGACAGAGCAACCATCAAGTCTTAGACAGTGTTCTAGGTTATTACAAGCAGAGTTATTAGGTCCTATAATTAACATCTCTGTTTTTTCTGAATTTAGCAGTAAGAAATTACTCGTCATCCAATTTTTTATATCGACTATGCATTCCATTAGTTTTTCAAATTGGTGTGTTTCACCGGGCCGCGAAGAAATATAGAGCTGAGTATCATCAGCATAACAGTGAAAGCTAACACCATGTTTCCTGATGATATCTCCCAAGGGTAACATATAAAGCGTGACGAGTAGCGGCCCTAGTATTGAGCCTTGAGGTACTCCATACTGCACTTGTGATCGATATGATACATCTTCATTCACTGCTACGAACTGATGGTGGTCATATAAGTACAATTCAAACCATGCTAATGCACTTCCACTGATGCCAACAAATTGTTCAAGTCTATGCAAAAGAATGCTGTGGTCAGTTGTGTCAAACGCGGCACTAAGATCCAATAAAACTAATAGAGAGATACACCCACGATCAGATGATAAGAGCAGATCATTTGTAACTCTAAGGAGAGCAGTCTCAGTACTATGATACGGTCTAAATCCTGACTGGAAATCCTCACAAATATAATATTTTTCCACATGTCCTGGTGCTTGGTGACAAGGAAAACTCCTCCCAAGATTTTATTATTTTAAACGGGGAGGCGATGGAACAGGAGACGATACTACAAGCAGTCGATCTGTGTTTCAAACTTTTCTTTGTATATGACATCTACTACCCAAAGCCCTCTGCTCATATTTGAGAGTTTTTGTAACACACAGTCTTTAATAGTTTCTTCTGCACAGTGTCTCCTCCTGAAAAACTTTGTATTTAGTAATCAGTAATTTTTATTTTATTTTATTGATCATCAGTAGGTCCAGCAGTATATTTTTTATTATTATTACTTGATTTTATGATTATTTTTTGTTTTATTATATGTTATGTTCATTTTATTTGAAAGTCTTAATATTTGCCAAGTGTGGTAACCCATATTCGGAATTGGTGCTCTGCATTTAACCCGTCCAAGTGCACACACACAGCAGTGAAAAGTGAACACACACCTAGAGCAGTGGGCAGCTATAGATCCAGCACCTGGGGAGCATCTGGGGGTTCAGTGCCTTGCTCAAGGGCACTTCAGTCATGAGTATTGAGGGTGGGAGAGAGCACTGTTCATTCACTCCCTCCACCTACAACTCCTGCCAGCACCGAGACTCAAACCTGCGACTTTTGGGTTACAGGTCCAACTCTAACCATTAGGCCACAGCTGTGAACTGTATTAGCACATTTGTGTGTTTTGATATGAATATGAATCGACACATTTGTACATCTTGAAAATGTCAGTTGTATTTTTACACGTTCTTGTACATTTAAATAAAATATTTTAAAATATATTTGTAAATGTGTTGCTTGCATATCAATATAAAATCTGTAAGTTACAACAAAGTAGTTTCAAAATATGGTTGTATTAAGTAATTTTTTTTAAATAAAAATACTGATGTTAATTAATATAAATAATTAACTCAACTGTTGGGTAACTTTTAACCCAATGGGTTGGGTTGAAATAACCCACAGATGGGAAGGTGCTATACCAACCCGTAGCTGGATTACAGGTTGGGTTATTTTTAAATCAACATTTTTTAGTGTGAGGATTATTTTGGGGGTATTTGTACTTTATTCATGCAAAATGTAAACTGATTACTTGTACTTTTACTTGATTACATATCTGAAGAAAAAATACTGTACTTTTTACTCCATTAAATTTTATATTAACTTAAGAAGTACTCAGTCATTTTTATTTTATCTCATGTACATTAAATATGGTTAACAGAAATTCAAATGTGCCTTTGATGTGCAAAATCCAATGAGGTTTGTTTTCACACATCAAGCACACACATTTCAGCATAACTTTAACCAGGTACATTTCTGGCATCAAATGTCGAATCTGAAGAAGCATTTTGAGGTAACAAAGTTGCTGTTTTTTCCCTCAATAAATAAATAAAATAAATATATAAAAAATCTCTCTCTCTATATACATATTGTTCATTTTGATATATTTTTAAGCTGTACATATTGGCTGAAATACTATCAGTGACACAAATTCAAATACAATTCATGTTTTGGTATAGAGATGACAGCTTTTTTAAATGAAATGTTAAAAATTTCCAAAACGTGTTTAAATGAGCCTCGTATGTTATATTTATTATAAATGATGTTTAGTGATGTATGTTCTTACCAGAGTGGACTTTTTACACCCCAGGATATTCGCGATGTTTATTATCTTTCAGTGTGAGTTTTGGTGAATTGTATAAAAAATAAAATAAAAAACCCTGTGGTAGGTTTGATCCTCAAACACCACTGTATCAATTATGATATGAATGTATACAACCAACAACAATCAAATAAAAAACACAAAAACATACTGTCATATGTAAATTCGTAGATAATGACAAGTGAGATTTCAGTGATATTTTGACCACTGAAGGTGCCCCCGGTTTTAATTTCAGAAATCTGGTCACCTTACTCTATCTATGTAGACAGATAAGCCTAGATAATTAGAGTTGCATTTGTATGAAATTTAAATATTTAAATTCATAAAATACATTTAATAGATAAATTTTGTTTCATATGGTGGGCAACATGTATTTCTTTTCTACTTAAATTGTGAATTGTTTAACAATTGTTTAATCTGGGTGTTTTAGGTATAGTTTACTCTTGTCATTGAATGATAGGCTCCTGGGATTCATTATGATCCCAGTTTAAAATATTAAAATCAGGGGTCTGATTCACGAAAATCATCTTAAGAAATATGTAAGAAAAATATGTTAAGAAATTTCCTAAGATAAATTCCAATAAGTTCTTAAGAAATTTAATTCTTGTAAAAAAAAAAAAAAATCAGAAGAAGAAAATGACACGCATTATCGAATCAGTGCTGGTTCTTGCTGAAGACTCGCTGATAAACTCAATGAAAAACACTTCGTAATAATCACAATAAACGCGCATGTTTTTGAATAAAGAGCCTGTCACGAGATGAAGTGTGCGCGCGCTGCAGGTGTGCTTAATACCACCAAAGATTATTGATTTATTTGTTGGCTAAAATTAAAAATGAACTCCCTGTCTGACTTGTTTTGTAAAAAAAAAATGAAAATTCGTGGAAATGCAAGAAAATTGCATACTTTTTACCCCCTTACGTTAGAAGGAGAACATGGCAGTTTTCCTTAAGAATGCTTCGTAAATCCGGCGCGAGCGGCGTGAAAAAAAAAAAAAAAAAAAGGGCGCGCGGGTTATCGTGACGTCACAGAAAGAATTCGATTTCGTAGAACTTATAAGTCCAAGAAATCATTTTGTGGGTTTAGTAGCAGTGGTGAGTGAAACTGAGCAGTTATTTTCAGCGATTGTTATCGATTTTGACAACAATGTTTCAGCGACCTTGTCGAGTTCATCCGTTGACGGAGAGTCAGGTGTGTGATCTCAACACCCCCCCAAACCCCAGCAGCAGCACAGAGGAACAACATCCTCATGAGAGCACTGCTGATGCTGCTGAGGGAAACGACCAGGAGAGAAAAGTGATGGAGAAAGGGAAGAAGAAAAAGAAGTGGTGGAGGTTGTCTTCTTTGTTTGGAGCTGTGAAGAAACATCTGAAGGGCAGCTCGAACCCAGTTCAGGGTGAAGTAGAGCTGCAGCAAGAGCAAGAGCAGAGTGAGGGAGTGAAGAACCAGAACCAGTGTAAAGACAGATGCAGTGATGGTAAATCAATGATCAACTCATAAGAATATGTTACACAGTTTACTGAAGCTCTGTACTTTACATCAAATGCCATCATTTATCCCTGGATATCCATTTGTAGTAAATTAATCTAGAGGATAGATTATAATGGTTGTCTTATTTAGTCTTCAATACCCTTTTCCTATCTTTTTAATGTTTCCTCAATATAGATAAGTCAAATCAGGCGAATGTTAAATTTAAAAAATTCACATAAGCACAATAATAAATAAAGAAACTTGAAGACTGATCAAGGGAAAGATTCAGGATATGTTTAAAAATAATTCTATGAGATTATATATGAAATAAAATTGAATAATACAAATATTTGAACTTTTAGGTTAACTGCAGTTGTTTCATCTTTTAACAGACTACACTGTCAGACACGACCTCGTGAGCGATCAGCTGTGTGAAGGTGGATTTGACGCTGAGGCGACACGTTTGAAGGATGACCCTGAAGTAAGTAAAAGATGAATGAAAACGTGCCTAGCTAGCAAATACATTTAGTCCTGTCTTATCTTCATCATTTGGTTATATAATTACATTGTTAGCAAGGCCTCTCAGTGTATCTTTTTGTCCTGGTTGGGTTTAAATTAAAACAAACTACAAACTACATTTGGAAAATAACTTTCACCTTACCGTTGTAAAAATTGTCTCTCTTTTAGCTTGGATCTCCACAACGTCTTCCAGAGGAGAATGACCTCAACATCCTGGAAAATAGAGGCCCAGACAGCCACGGATGTGATCTCAGCACCCCCCCAAACCCCAGCAGCAGCACAGAGGAACAACATCCTCATGAGAGCACTGCTGATGCTGCTGAGGGAAACGACCAGGAGAGGAAGGTGATGGAGAAAGAGAAGAAGAAGAAAAAGAAGTGGTGGAGGGTGGCCTCTTTCTACGGAGCTGTGAAGAAACATCTGAAGCGCTGCTCGAACCCAGTTCAGGGTGAAGAAGAGCTGAAGCAAGAGCAAGAGCAGCAGAGAGAGAAAGTGAAGAACCAGAAAGAACAGAAAGCCAGATGCAGTGATGGTAAATGACATGAGCATGACCAGTCATCATTCACACCTACACATCCATTACTGGGACATTCATTAATCAATCAATTGAATCATTCTAGTTTTAAATGATAGATTATAATAGCTTTTAAGCATCTTGTTTGGTCTCTGATTGGTCAAATTTTTAAGGTTTCTTCAATGAAGAATTGATAAAATGTGTTAAATCTGAAATATTTAATAGATAAAATCCACATCAACACATATAAATCAACTTGAAAATGGATTAAGGCCATGATCAGATCTTTCATCCAGGAAATGTAAAAAAAAAATAGTTTTTGTAATTTTATATGCACATAGTTTAGGGGTGACAAATAATAACATGAACACATTCAATGTAGTGTCTACTGATGAAAAAATATCACTAAATCTCTTTAGATTTTTATATAAAATTAAATGGAATAATAACTATAACAAATGTTTAAAACTGCAGTTGTTTTATCTTGTAACAGACTTCATTTCCAGCCACTACCAGCTGGGTGATCTGCTGGGTGAAGGTGGATTTGGTTCTGTGTATGAGGCGAGACGTTTGGAGGATGACCTTAAAGTAAGTGAAAACTTGATGAAAACGTATCTAGCGAAGTGATTTTGACCCGTCTCATCTTTATACTTCTGTGATGTCATGCTATTGTTTGCAAGGCCTCTCGGTGTATCTTTTTGTCCTGGTTGAACTTAAATTCAATTCAACTTTACAAAACTTGTCTGTATATATTTAATGGTGGCCTCTTCACAAGTTAATTGTTGTTTGTTTTCTTGATCAGGTGGCGGTCAAATATGTTAATAAGACCGAAACCTACAGGCCAAGTTTATACATTGTAAGTAAGATGCACTCTCTCTGTTCTCCTCTCACTAACTAGTAGGAAAACTGGACTAAGTGCTTATTTGGAAAACAACTTCTATCTTACCAACGTCTTTCTTTTAGGCTGGATATCAGCAACTCGTTCCACTGGAGATCGCCCTCACAATCCTGGCTAATAAAGGCCCCAGAGTGCCAGAGATCATCCAGCTGCTGGACTGGAAGGACTACAATGACCATTTCGTCATGATCCTTGAATGTCCCTCTCCTTGCGAGACTTTGGAAGACTTTGTGGGGCGTCAGGGTGGACGTCTCAACGAGAGCTTAGCACGGCGAGTCATGATGCAGGTGACTAAAGCTGCGAACGTGTGCTGCCAGCGCCAAGTGTTCCACCGTGACATCAAACCGAGCAACCTTCTCATCAACAACCAGACACTTGAAGTCAAACTAATTGACTTTGGGTGTGGGGACATTCTGAGGACAACTGTCTACATGTCATACTCTGGTATGTACTGTATCTAAAAGCTACAACTCTAGTGACGATTATATTATGAGTTGACCAGGTGTGGGTCACCAAAACAACAAGAAGCACCCGATATATATACAGTAGAATTACGACACTGTTACAGTCATGGATCTCGTCACTGTTGTGAACCGAACTTGCGCATCTAACAAAATCTTTTTCTTCCAGGCACAGCAACATACGTCCCTCCTGAGTTTTACATAAAGGGAAAGTACCACGGCAAGCCTGCGACGGTTTGGTCACTGGGGGTTCTGTTATTTAAAATAGTGGCCGGATATTATCCAGGTTTCTTAGATCTGCACATGCTCAAACTGCATCTCTGGTCCCAAACTGGTCTGTCAAATGGTAAGAGTTCAGTTATCATTTTAAACATACAAAACTGGGACAAGTGGCTTTCTGAAAGATGGCGTTAGAAAATGCATGAAGTTTTCTTGATTTCTGATGCCTGAACTCAGATCGTACAATTAATATGATCATTAAATTAAAGCAGGTGTTAAGTTTAAAGTAATATTCATGTGTCCCTTTCATCTTTCTGCACAGAATGCTGCAGATTGCTCCGTGCTCTCCTGCAAATAAAGCCAAAGAACCGAATTCAGCTGGAGGAAATCCTTTCGCACAAGTGGTTTACGGTACTAAACCTAAGATCACCTTAAAATAATTTGACATATTTAACATTTTTCTTTTTTACATTTCAATTTTCGAATCAAGTTTTCTCGCTTTGCTTTTATTGTTAGATTTAAGAAGTTGTATGTTTTACCTTATAAAATGTCATTCGTAGTGTATTTACACGTAATAATTCTGTATTTGTTTCTGTTTTGTTTCAGGTCACCACATAAGACCACCTCAGAAGTAGTTGTATCTTCAGCTCTCCAATGGTTCCTGCAATAGTTGCAGCAGTATCAGAGGCCCAGTCTACCACGTCTGTCCCCTGCAGTCCAAAACATCCCAGAAAAGCTGTTTTAAACTAGAATATATATTAAGTTAAAGTGTTATTGTCACGTTAACGTTTTAATTGATTAACAGCAACAATTATTTTATCGCGCATTAACAGTTGTTTGTTAATATGAAAGTCCATTGCTCACTGGCTCTGAATACACATGCAGTCAAAGCATGGGTCACAGGAGTAGTGGGATGTTGATCAGTACTGGCTTGGGATGGGTGTCATCACGCGTCTCAACCAATGAGAGCATTTGTGGTGGGCCTAAGACTGCAGCAGCTCACATGAAGTGCTCAGGACTTCATAAGTGGGAAACCCAAAGTTTCTGTTAACACGTAAAGGCAGCAGAGAAGCGCTCTCGCTCAGCACAGTGGAGTGCATCGATTTGTTTTGAGTCTTTTGGGAAGCGGTAAAACACGGCCCTCTCACAATACACAGAAATCTGCTGAAATCATCCGTGAAGCAGTTTTCTGTGTAGAATCTCTGCACATCATCTGTGTAGAAGTTTAATATATTGTGTATATTTAATTTTCTTATTTTTAGCACAGTCTATAAAGAGTATGCCAGACCTACAATTCACTGCTTTTTGTATGTTATATAACTTTTATGTGAAAAATAAAATCTTGAATCTTGAATATATTGTTTTACAGATCTATCACATTTGCTGCTCATAAATGTTCACACAATCACGCTGCATGTGTTAGAAATTCTGCGGTCCGCTCACACTACATGTGCACCACACCCGAACCGAACTGAACCGTGCTCTGGCCCACCTCTTCCAACCGAGCCGGGGCCAGCTAAACGAACCGCGGCACGGAGTGATCACACTAGATACACCCTTATTCTCCTGCATCCCACACACACAAGTCTCTACTCGCCCATCAAGTGTCCCACACCGCACTCGATAGTGCAGGTCTCCACTCGGAAGGCATCTGTTATAATCGTATGATGGAGGCTCTGAACTCTGAGCATAACTTTATTTTCTATAACAAACTATAAAATATTTTTAAATAAAGTAAAAAAAAAAAACAATAAAGTAAAACCACAGACTGCAACACTGTAAAGTACCATCTGAATATGTTAAAAGCTATAGACATCAGGAGAAATTAATAACTTGATTGATATAATACACAATAGGCTATAGCAGATACATAAAGACAGCACACACAGAGAGAGAGAAAAATAAATCTTGATTTACATACCTGTCAAGTATCCCGTTTTGGCCAGGAAAGTCACATATTTTACCCTTCTTTCCCGTCGTCCTCCCGTATTAGTATTTTCCCGTAAATCTCCTGTATTTTAATTTTTAATTTTTTTATTTTAACCTGCGTTATTAATAAAATATTAATAAAAAAAACATTCCCAATCTGAGCTCTGTTACTAGTCTAGCGATAACTGCCACCTGTAGTAGCCTGTCGCGAGGAGTGTGTGAGGTCAGATGACATGAGTTATAACGCGGGAAAAACAACAACAACAAAAGAAAAACCGAGACGGATGATGGATGCTACGATAGAGAGTGAAGG
Organism: Carassius gibelio; assembly: GCF_023724105.1. Lineage (NCBI taxonomy): Eukaryota > Metazoa > Chordata > Actinopteri > Cypriniformes > Cyprinidae > Carassius > Carassius gibelio. Next base: position 22,371,504 of record NC_068388.1, on the reverse strand, counting down.
CACACCTGCCAAAGAACCAAACCCCATTTGTAAATACCAGGATAAATGGGACAGCGAATTTACTTTTTTAAAGAATGCAAAGTCTGCAACAAATTTGTACAACAACTCACTAAAAGAGTAAAAGAAAAGTTATGTGAAATAAAAAGAAAAACTGTAAAAGAAAAGCAATATGAAATGAAAAGAATGTGTGGAATGAAAATAAAATGTAAATGTAAAGACAAGCAATGTTAAATTAACAGAAAATATGCAAATAAGCCTTTAAATAAATGCTCTTCATATATACCCTTTTGTGTTTTCATTTGGGCTATAACACCTGTCTTAAAATGTAAGGGATATTGGAGCTTTGTTGGGATGATTTGAAAATTTCCCTTATTTTCAAAACCAAAATTTGACAGGTATGATTTGGAAGAAGCCTGCAGACAAATGAAAATGTAAACTAGCCACAAGTTATTAGTATTTTATATAAAATATATTTATTGAATTGTCATTAAACTGGACAATACATACATATTCCAGTGAAAGTTATGCATTGGATTTGTTGTGCAATACATTTTTTTATATAAAATCGATTGAAACACTGAGACAAAGTGTTTATATATGCATTCTATATTAGGGTGACCAGATGTCCCCGTTCAAAATAACCAGCGCACACACTGGAAATGCTAGACCAATTTAGCCTTCTGGATATCATATGATTGCAACTATTGCGATTACTTGGTCACATCTCGCAAGCCGTTATTGTAGCCATGAAAAGCTTGGACAAGAGCATAGCGCTATTATCATCAGTTATCAAAAGAGACTGCATTATATACATATTAAAACAAAGTAATACCGTTGTGCAGTGTATAACAAGACATGTAGGTTGCGGGATTGTTTTGCACAATAGGCCTATTAAACATTCCTGAAACTCAGCGAAACAACTCTGAAGTCTCTGTTTTGAATGATATAAAAAATAATAAACTAATCAGTTACACTTGCACAATTACATTTGCAGAAAGCACATACTTTGTAGTCAATATGAGCCTGAAATGCTAAATATTAACCCTGATTAGGGATAGAAAAGATCCATTTCCAGAAGCATGTTTTTATAAACAAAATTCGAAAGGTTTTCAACAGTTGTGAAAATGTTAAATACAGTTAGAAAATAATATATTTGTTGTTTTATTTATCATATGTTATCATATTTACTGTTTTATTTTAATGTGTTTTTGTAAAGCCATAATTTTGTTATAATACCAGCCTGTTTTTAGATGTTTCCTGTTTGCAGAGGAGTAAAATATGGTACTTGAGTAATTTTACTTGATTATTGTACTTAAGCACAGCAAAAAACGTTGGGTTGTTTTTTTAACCCAACATTTGGGTTTCACATATTGGGTCAATGTGTTGGGTTATCTTAAAATTTGTTGGGTAATTTTTTTTTCGTTGTTGGGTTATTTTTAGTTATAACCCAACTGTTGGGTTAAATATGTTTCTGCTTCACTCCTGTTCAAATTTTAACGGTCCAGTCAGAGACTCAATGACATCAGTGTGGCAGCCTGCCTGATTATGAAGGGTAAGTAACTTGTTAATATAATCGTATGATGTATATAACTTTCATAACATTAAGTAATGGTTCTGATACGTTAATTTCTTTATACGTTAAAAAGTTTTAATTCCCTTTAGTCCGTTTGTTTCCCCCAGATAATCAGATCGATTGTAAATGAATGCTATTCATGTTTGTTCGCCAGTATTAATACACTAAAAGATAAGCTGCAAAAAATGTTTAGACAAATATTACTTAAAGTTAATAAAAATGTTAGAAAAACCGCACGGACCATTTATCGGATCGGACCTGTGAAAGAAGCTGCTCGAGCTGAGCACACATCAGTCATGCGACAGACAGACTCCGCGAGAATCGTTTGAATGAACCTGCAATTTTCTGTTATAAAAGGTAAAAACCCAGGCGAAAGAAAAGCGCGCCATTGTGAGGTAATCTGCTCTTTCAGCGAAAGTTTATACCAGTGCCCCAAATTTACATAACGTTAACGTTACTCCTACAACAAACCTTTAAGGAGGGAGCGTAAAACAGAAGCCATATTCTTCTTAGCGCACCAGCACTAGTTAATTGTACTGTAAAAGTGTTTTTATGATTTATTATTGAATATTGTTATGCATCTATTGGAATACCCTATAATTACAGCATTTTCTCTTATGAATCTAGATTGTTTGACATGTTTTTTAAATGTGTTGTACTAAATGTGTTTATACTTGTGTTTTAGACAATGGACTTTTTTGTGAAGGAAAAAATGCAACAATAGAATTTCTGCCTGTTAACTGAAGCATTTCAAGGTAAGTAACCTATTAAAATTAATGATACATAAGTTTTCAATTTTACTTAGACCTATGACTTCCAAAAATTATGAAAAAAGGACAAATGAGGTGAAATAAGTGTATTGTTGCATTCCGTCCAACAAAGCTTCCTTTAATTTACAGTGTACTTTTGTTCCTCCCTACAAGTCCAAATCAGTCAAAGGGTAAAGGTGTCATGATTCTGCCTTCATGTCCTGACTTTTCTCTAGTCTTGAGGCAGGATCATGACAGACCCATGCTTTGTGTACAAGCACATGGCCTTGTCTTTGGGCCATGTGCTTGTGTTGTCTCGTTCCCTTGCCCTGCCCCCCTTGTCATCCTAGTCTTGTCATGATTGCCTTATCTGTGCCACCTGTTGTGTCTTAATTAGTTCCCCTATTTAGATCCCCTAGTGTGCTCTGTCTTTTGTCAGGTTCATTGTTCCACATATATGATTGCTTACCATATCGTGAGTGTCTCTATATTAGGGCTGTAGTACTCGAGACATTTTTCTGTAGTCTTGGACTTGTCTCGGACTCGTTGCATTTGCTCTCGGACTTGGCCATTGGACTCGCCAAGTCTTCTAGTTGGTCTCGACCGAGTCCAGCAAAAAAAAAAAGTATCCTTCAAAACAAAACCACATTTGCATGATGTCGCGACTGAAAACGTGTGGAAAATGCTAGGCGCGCCGCTCTCTTTATTTCCAAAGCACTGTAATCTGTGCTTGCGCTCCAGTGGCGTCTGCTGTTGCTGGGCAACCATGACCCGCTCTCCATGATGACGCAGAAGTTTCAGCAAAGAATAAATGGATTTCCAGCTCTGATAATAAATTCATTTAAAAAAATGGCTATCCTTGTACAGCTATTATCATCTGTTTCTCCATCTTAGCTTTCAGTATTGTTCCGGGAAAGGATGTGCATGACCAGCGGTGCACTTACTGCGACCTGAAAAGTTTAGATGTTTCTAATTTAATTTTCTATATGTTAGATTGTGTTTTATTTACGTCTACACCTAGATCGCCTCAAACGTCCCCTTTACAATAATGAAATACTAATTATTGTTGTACAGTATAGGGGTTGCAAGACTACTGATTTCTACTAGTCGATTTTTTTATAAAAAATATGCTTGAGTTAGCTACTCGACTCGTGGTTCATGCTATTGTAAATGAAAACACTAAATCTTTTTTTTTTAATTGATAAACGCTTATTAATGTATAGCCTTATGCAACAGTTACATATATACATTTTAAAAACTTTATAATTATGACATTACATATTTAAATTGTCATGTAACAGCCAGTATTTGTATCTGTAACAATCACAAAATTTTTCCTATCTGCATTCGGATACAACATCGTACAGTTACTTGATAAGACTGTTATGACTTTTTATATTTTTTTCGTAGTTATCACTGAACAAGTATGTCGTGTTAAACTAAAATAATTATTAATTTCTAAAATAATATTTATCATGCAAGCAGAGAGATGTCATGGCAAATGTTTAGTGATCATTTGAACACGACTGAATCCATTCAATGGGCACACTTTCAGTACGCAGAACACTTTAAGCGAGTCTATAATGTTTAGTGAACTTCACTAAACAAATGTGTGTGTGCCGCGCAAACCAGCAAAAGGTAAAGATGCAAACATGTAGGACAAGTAGAAAATGTATCCGTATCTAAGCTGATTATTAGCCTACTCTTGAGAGGGAACTGGTTTGGTTTTTGAGAGACTGAGACGCGCAACGTTGCTGTTTGATTGGTGAGCGCGCTGTGCTTATTCCATTCATTCGTATCATATCGTAGCCTAAGCTTTAAAGCATTGCCTTTTAAATATTTACAAATACTATAACGTGTATGATGTATTATTATAGGTAAAATTACTCTTGCAACGCTCTGATTTCTGAGAGATGCACAGAGAGGCGACAACAATGCGGTGTTTGATTTGCGCTCTTTTCACTCATAAACACTCTAAAAAACGCTGGGTTGTTTTTTCAACCCAACTGCTGGGTTGAGGCCGTTGGATAGGACTTTGGGATGTTTTAACCCAAGTTTGGGTTGAAAATAACTCTCTTTTTTAACCCAGCGGGCTGGGTTGAGGACGCGGACGTGAAGGAGAGCACGCACGTCACGTCAAAATCGTACTTCTCCAGTGCGAGCAGTCGCCATTTTCTCAGCGTGATAGAAGCGAGAAGCGAGTGAAAGACTATGGTAAGTAAATATTCAAAATGTAAAGTTATCTTTTATTGTTTACCCGGTTGTATGAAAGGCGGAAGGTTTTATGAAAGGCGGAAACAAAGGAGCTTAACGTTATATATATAAAAAAAAAAAAAAACGGACGGAGGTCTTAACTGCCTCATATAACGTTACTGAACGGAGGATGTACTTTTAATATAACGTCTGTGAATGTATTTTGTCATATTTACATAAGATTTTACATTATCTGTACTTTTTGAGGCGTTAACAGACGGTTATGGTCACGGTTACGCTCATGTGAATTTGTCTTTTTTTTTTTCGCGGTTAAACTGAATGTATGTTTGTCTCCTAAAGGAAACGGCATTGTGTAGTAAAGACTAGCATAATTATTTTGAGGCTGTTGAAGTGGTAACTGTTAAAAGTATGTTTTACATGTAATATTTCTTGTCGAGCTCCTGTCTTCATTGTCCTCGCGCCGAGAGTTAAAGACACAGAAGCTGTTTGTGTGAGGAGTCACAGACCTGTGTGAGGATGAGGAGGAGGTGTTCTTCTGAAGAGAGGGACAGACGGTTTAAGGAGAGTAAACTTCAGAATAACATCAAGTTATCTTTATTTTTACTAAGACTAAAATAATGTGGTTTTTTTTTAGATGTTGAAATCCAGAGACAAGATAACTTCATTCTTTTGAGACTGATGTAAGTTAAATTATTATTACTTTTTTTTTTTAGAAAATTAATGTTTCTGTTGTGTCCTGCCTGTTAACTTCACATTTTGATGCAACAACAGTGTGATTACGTGCTCATTTCATTAAGACCATTGATGTCTGTGTTTTTTATTGCAGAACTCAAACCAACTTTGGAGTTGTCTTGTCTGATTTGGAGAGTCATTATTCTTGGTCTTCACTCTTAAAGGTAAAGTTCACACAAAAAATCATTTACTTGCCCTCAAGTCATTCCAAACCTATAAGACTTTTGTCTGTCTTTACAACATAAATTAATATATTTTTAGTTTTCTCATAATATTTGTTAATCCATTTATAGTTTAGATAATCAGTATTTTCAAGCTTCATAAATATAGAGTTATTGTAGAAGTAAATTCTGATATTTATATATGAATACATCTTAAATTATATGATAGCAAACATGTATGTTCAAAATAAAATACTGGTCTCCCAGACCAGCAATGGAGGACACAAAAAGAGAATATTAAATATATTCATACGTTTTCCAAAAAATGAGCAGAGTTTGTATGAGTCTGGAAAAACATGGGGAGAGTAAATTATGACCATTTTAATTATTTGGTGAACTAACGGTTTGAAGAGCAGCCCTCCATGTACATGAATATTGTGAGGTATGTGAATGTCATGACTGTTTTAATGTTTCAGTAAAGAAGCTTTCTGAAAGCAATATTTATTCAAACAATATCGCATGTCCTCACACTAGTGCTGCCATTATAGCATTCTGGAGCCCTGTGGTGGTCTGAGACATTAAACAACCACACAAGTGTTGAAACTTTAAAACCGATTATTTACAGTATTGTTCAAAATAATAGCAGTACAATGTGACTAACCAGAATAATCAAGGTTTTTCGTATATTTTTTTATTGCTACGTGGCAAACAAGTTACCAGTAGGTTCAGTAGATTCTCAGAAAACAAATGAGACCCAGCATTCATGATATGCACGCTCTTAAGGCTGTGCAATTGGGCAATTAGTTGAATTAGTTGAAAGGGGTGTGTTCAAACAAATAGCAGTGTGGCATTCAATCACTGAGGTCATCAATTTTGTGAAGAAACAGGTGTGAATCAGGTGGCCCCTATTTAAGGATGAAGCCAACACTTGTTGAACATGCATTTGAAAGCTGAGGAAAATGGGTCGTTCAAGACATTGTTCAGAAGAACAGCGTACTTTGATTAAAAAGTTGATTAGAGAGGGGAAAACCTATAAAGAGGTGCAAAAAATGATAGGCTGTTCAGCTAAAATGATCTCCAATGCCTTAAAATGGAGAGCAAAACCAGAGAGACGTGGAAGAAAACGGAAGACAACCATCAAAATGGATAGAAGAATAACCAGAATGGCAAAGGCTCAGCCAATGATCACCTCCAGGATGATCAAAGACAGTCTGGAGTTACCTGTAAGTACTGTGACAGTTAGAAGACGTCTGTGTGAAGCTAATCTATTTTCAAGAATCCCACGCAAAGTCCCTCTGTTAAAAAAAAGGCTTGTGCAGAAGAGGTTACAATTTGCCAAAGAACACATCAACTGGCCTAAAGAGAAATGGAGGAACATTTTGTGGACTGATGAGAGTAAAATTGTTCTTTTTGGGTCCAAGGGCCACAGGCAGTTTGTGAGACGACCCCCAAACTCTGAATTCAAGCCACAGTACACAGTGAAGACAGTGAAGCATGGAGGTGCAAGCATCATGATATGGGCATGTTTCTCCTACTATGGTGTTGGGCCTATTTATCGCATACCAGGGATCATGGATCAGTTTGCATATGTTAAAATACTTGAAGAGGTCATGTTGCCCTATGCTGAAGAGGACATGCCCTTGAAATGGTTGTTTCAACAAGACAATGACCCAAAACACACTAGTAAACGGGCAAAGTCTTGGTTCCAAATCAACAAAATTAATGTTATGGAGTGGCCAGCCCAATCTCCAGACCTTAATCCAATTGAGAACTTGTGGGGTGATATCAAAAATGCTGTTTCTGAAGCAAAACCAAGAAATGTGAATGAATTGTGGAATGTTGTTAAAGAATCATGGAGTGGAATAACAGCTGAGAGGTGCCACAAGTTGGTTGACTCCATGCCACACAGATGTCAAGCAGTTTTAAAAAACTGTGGTCATACAACTAAATATTAGTTTAGTGATTCACAGGATTGCTAAATCCCAGAAAAAAAAAATGTTTGTACAAAATAGTTTTGAGTTTGTACAGTCAAAGGTAGACACTGCTATTTTTTTGAACACACCCCTTTCAACTAATTGCCCAATTGCACAGCCTTAAGAGCGTGCATATCATGAATGCTGGGTCTTGTTTGTTTTCTGAGAATCTACTGAACCTACTGGTAACTTGTTTGCCACGTAGCAATAAAAAATATACTAAAAACCTTGATTATTCTGGTTAGTCACATTGTACTGCTATTATTTTGAACAATACTGTACCTATCCTTACGCATGTGAATACACCTCTACCTGAAAATGGATAGTTTAATTGTTTAATTTTTTCAAATGTGTTTCTCTTAGGCCACTGATGAAGAACAGGCGGTGACTGGGATGAATCCTGGTCAGAGAGGAGAATATTCTTTCCCCTAAACTGATGCAGCGGTGGTTTTAAAGGAGGACGCTGCCCTGGATGATGTAGAAGATGTCACATGCTGTGCTGATGGGGCTTCTTCATGACTACATCAGTTATGCTAAAGAGATCATGAAAATTGACCGTGATGCATGATCTGTATTCATGGACTATGAAACAAACTGTAAGTGTAGAATTTGTTAAAAAAAAAAAAAAAGTTAAATGCTTTTTCTGTGTTGTTTAGTAGAAGAGTTTACACTCTGTCATTCATACACCTGTCACTTTCTTTCTCTCACACACACACACACACACACACACACACACATGCGTCTGTTAAATGTTATAATATCAAAGTTAATGTTGTGATTTATTTGTGTACTGTCATGCCAGAATAGTTGGAAAAAAACCTAACTAATTGTAAATTTATTGTATGTGTTTTCGTATATTTTTATACAATATATACAATTGAACAAAGTCCAATTTGATCTTAAGTTATATTCATCAAATGTTCAATGCTTTATGAACTCTGTAGCTGTTAATGCCATCCTTTTCTGCATTTCTTCTAACATGTTACTTTTTGACTTTTTTCTTGTTTTTAATATTTTCCTTTTGGTAATTATTATTTGTGTGTAAAAGTGATATTTAAAATGAACAACATTTGTAGGTTTAATGCCTAGCTCAATTTGGGTTAATTTTAACGTAGAAATGCGTTTCCCCACCTAAGCTGAGACCAAACCTACGCCCATGCTCACCTGTTATCTAGCAAACACCAGACTGTGTCAGCTTCAGACGAGTATTCAGGCAGAATTATTCCTTGTGCGTTATTCGTTTTTTAAGCCATTATCCTTGCCATTCCGAATAAGGTATTCGGCTTCAGGCACAACCCTAATTATTACATTACATATTTTATTTTTACATGCAACATAGATAAGGTCATATAGTAACAGCTCCACGCAATATTATAATTCTAAAACTCACGTCGCACTTGCAAACAAATTGTGTGAATTATGGTTAATGCATGCTGGAGTAGTTGAGTGTTTCCGACAGCGCAGAGTAGTCTATGCAAGCACTAAGTACAGTATGTCGATGTATTTATATGCGCATGCCCAGTAGAGCCAAACGTATCCCTTGCTTGCTGCGCGCATTTGTCATATCCCGAGCTTTGCATGCGTCTGTGCACTGTGCCAAGGCAAGGCATCAGTCATTTAAATTTTTGAACACAGACATAATGTCAGCAAAAGCAGCATTATTAAGTAATTAAAATGAAAATAAAGTACATAAAAATAATTTGACCTTACAGCTCCAAACTCTGTTCTAGAGGGCCAGTGTCCTTTATAGTTTATCTCCCAGGGTCGGACTGGGGGTAAAACCAGTACTGATTAGGAATCTGAAATATATTTTATTTTACCTGGATATTTTCATGGGTGGGGGGCATGATGGCCCATCAGGACTGCCTATGCATAGAGCCCGGGATCTTGTGTAACGCCCCTGTTAGCTTTAACCCTAATTATACACACTTGAACCAGCTAATCAAGCTCTTACTATAAACACTAATCTTCCAGGTGTGTTAAGGCCAGGTGGAGATAAACTTTTCAGGACATTGGCCCTCCAAGATGTAGTTTGGAGACCCCTGTCCTACAGAGTTGTTACATTGCACATGCTTTTTGATCATTACAAATAATAATGTACATTTATTTTCTTAGAATAGGAGATATGCTGTCTCTCGCATCACAAACATTATCAGTAGTTAAGTATGTGGTCTTGAAGAGGACCCTTTTTTCTCTCATTTGGACTCGAAACTTTTGGACTTGGACTTGACTTGGACTCGAACCTCTTTGGACTCGGTCTTGACTAGTCCTGGACTTGGACTTGACTTGGACTCGACAAAGCTGGACTTGACTACAGCTCTACTCTATATGTTTCTGTATCCTAGAAGAAGACGTTGTGAGTCCTGTGTTTGTGTATCTGAAGTTAGTGTTTTTGTGTTAAGAGTCTTTGTTTATCGTGTTGACCAAGTCTTGTTGAATCGTTTAGTCTCAGCCCTAGTCGTTGTTTTCCCCCTCGTGGGTTTTGTTTTCCCCTTTTGTATTTAATAAATCCTATGTTTTGGTACTTCCTGTCTGCATCTGAGTTCATCCCAACCCCTACACAACAGAATGAACCGACCACTTAAGAACTCAGCAGACAGGAGGGTTGCCCTCCCATGTTCGTCAGAAGGCGAGTGGATCCTTCACAATTATGCCCAGCTGTGGGAGAAGTTCTCCCAGGAGGAGCCGCAGGTTTCACCCCAGAGGTCCCCACCATCGACCCAGCTGCCAGTAATCCCAGAAGGTCATCTCCTGGCTGTTACTACACTGGGGGAACAGGCAGATCCCTCCCAGAGTCCTAAGGCGCCTTCCACAGCCATCAGTCTCCCCAGGAAGCGAGTGAGACTATTTTCGTGGGAGTCAGCTTCGGAATCGTCGGCGTCAGAGTCTGCCCTGCCTGAGACAATACTCCCCCAACCCTTCTCTGACCCAGCTATGACCTCTGCACCGTGGCCAAGGAGGAAGAGGAAGAAGGGGTCTCCCGGTCCTGCGTCTCTGTCTCCTCCTGACCCGGCGAGGCTGCCCGAGCCAGCAGCGGTGAGCGCTGGCGTGCCCGAGCCAGCAGCGGTGAGCGCTTGGCGTGCCCGAGCCAGCAGCAGTGAGGGCTGGCGTGCCCGAGCCAGCAGCGGTGACCCTTGACCCCGAACCGGCGACTAAGAGAACTGTTTCCAAGTCCGCAGTCGTGAGGGCGGAGGAGAGAGCCGCGGCCGACTCTGCAGCAGAAGCATTCCTACAGTCTGTCTCATCTCGTAAGGAGATGCCTGTTGTAATCGCTGACAATACTCTGTCTAATTATTTGTCTCGTCTTGTTCAGATCCTTCAAGTCCCTACCAGTCCTGTCTTTTCCCCAGACCCTGTCCCCAGAGATCCCGAGCCAGCCGCAGTTAGCGCAGTTCCTGACCCAGTTTCCGTCTCCACTGATGTTGCCCCGTGTCCCGTTGATGTTGCCCCTTGTCTGGCTGATGTTGTTGAGTGTCCAGCTGTTGTCTCCCTGTGTCCAGCTGTTGTCTCCCCGTGTCCTGTGACTTCTCCTGTCATGTCCTCTGTCAGTTGTCCTGACACGTCTGGAAGCCGCTCCTTGAGGGAGGGGTTCTGTCATGATTCTGCCTTCATGTCCTGACTTTTCTCTAGTCTTGAGGCAGGATCATGACAGACCCGTGTTTTGTGTACAAGCACATGGCCTTGTCTTTGGGCCATGTGCTTGTGTTGTCTCGTTCCCTTGCCCCGCCCCCCTTGTCATCCTAGTCTTGTCGTGATTGCCTTATCTGTGCCACCTGTTGTGTCTCAATTAGTTCCCCTATTTAGATCCCCTAGTGTGCTCTGTCTTTCGTCAGTTCATTGTTCCACATATATGATTGTTTACCATATCGTAAGTGTCTCTATATGTTTCTGTATCCTAGAAGAAGACGTTGTGAGTCCTGTGTTTGTGTATCTGAAGTTAGTGTTTTTGTGTTAAGAGTCTTTGTTTATCGTGTTGACCAAGTCTTGTTGAATCGTTTAGTCTCAGCCCTAGTCGTTGTTTTCCCCCTAGAGGGTTTTGTTTTCCCCTTTTGTATTTAATAAATCCTGTGTTTTGGTACTTCCTGTCTGCATCTGAGTTCATCCCAACCCCTCCACACAACAAAAGGGTGGGAAAATGTACTCCCATTAGCCGCAAATATTGCCACAAATTTTCTGGAGGGAGTGAAAACTGGTTTAGTCTGTCTCTTAATGCAAATGATAGTGGATCCCCACAAAGACTGTAAACTGTAAGCTTAGATTTTTTTTTTTTTTTTTTACTTGGCTGTAAAATCTCTATACTTTTGTCATTTAAAGGCCTTCATGCAGAAATTGTCTTTAAAACCCTTCCTGCCATCTGCACCATACCACACAAATGGAAAAATGGTGTGCACATCACACATGGAAATGAAGCGGTCCTTCATTGACATTCAACCTGTAAATAAAAGCAACACTTTAAAATTACAGTGCCCTGTTTAGTCAAGTCACCTTTATTTATTTTGTATAAGACACACATTGTAGAATACAAACAGTTCCAAGAAGAGATTTTTAATAAAATGATGACAGAATTTTAATGTATAGGTGAAGTATCACTTTAACCTATTTAAATTCGCTATAGCTTTTAACTCATTTAAATTCACTCATTTGTAAAGTGAGGATCAGTGAAATATCATCACAATGCATGTTAACTTAACTTTTTTTTTTTTTATTCTTTTAAGGCTGGCACTAATTAGTGCTGTACTTGAATCACGAGCGTCCGGAGAGCAACTGGGGGTTCAGTGCCTTGCTCAAGGGCACTTCAGCCATGAGTATTGAGGGTGGGAGAGAGCACTGTTCATTCACTCCCTCCACCTACAACTCCTGCCAGCACCGAGACTCAAACCTGCGACTTTTGGGTTACAGGTCCAACTCTAACCATTAAGCTGTGAACTATATTAACACATTTCTGTGTTTTGATATGAATATGAATCGACACATTTGTACATCTTGAAAATGTCAGTTGTATTTTTACACGTTCTTGTACATTTAAACAAAATATTTTAAAATATATTTGTAAATGTGTTGCTTGCATATCAATATAAAATCTGTAAGTTACAACAAAGTGTGTTTGCTGTTACAAGCTTTCGGAATCTATAATGTTTATTTCCACTAGATGGCGCTTGTGTACTTCAACACTCATTTATTTATAACTTTTTGATCAGTCTAATCTGTATATTTTTATATTTCGACTATTTTATAATGCTTATTGTGATTTATATACTCAACTGTTGTATATTTGAGGAATATTTATTCTTTCTAAGAGTTTTCTTTGGTTATATTTTATTTTGCTCCCATCGTGCCTTTGTATGTCACTTCCTGTTTTGTCACGGAGAACGAGTCAGAACTGCGATCCGAGTTTAACAGAGCAATTCTGCTGATCATATGGAATGATGTAATCATTGCAAAGTTTAAAGTATTTCTATTTAGAAGTCATCCGATAAAGAAGCTTTAAGATAACCCCCTCTCTTAGCTCATAAGCAGGCAAAAGTGGTATGTGGATGTATTTTCTGTTTATGTACGAGTTTAAAGTCATGTGTGTTTTACATGTAACTGAATGTATGACATGTTTGTTGTATATTCACCCTTTTTTACTCAGTTCTACGGTGTTGGTGTTGGAGTCTAAGTCCAGAACACATTAAACATCAGTTAAAGAACCTCAGCCTTCGCGTCATGACTAAGGGCGGGCATAGTAGAACACTTTCTGCGTCGGTGAAGGCCAACTGCATCAGATCGTAAAGCTGCACGAGGAAATCGGCCATCAAGAGGCGCCACATGTTGAATGAGGGAAGTACAACATGAAAAGATTGCAATTGACTTGACTGAAGCAAGCAAAGGCTGAACAAGCAAGCACTTTTGAAGTTAGTGACTTGGAAGCAGCGCAAGGTCTTGTGAACTGTCACTGAAGTTTCAATTGCTCTGGTATTTCCATCATTCCCATTCTAAGATAAAGTTGGACATTTTTCTATTATCGTTTGACTTATTAAGAAACTAAAAGGGACTAAACAGATAAACAATTTTGCTACTATTAAATAAGACTAAAGTTTGAATTTTCTGTTGTATTCAAGTATTTGTGTATACTTCATCATTTAAGCGTGTTGATATTCACATTTTTTCTTTACAAGTTGAATTCATAGACTACTTCTTGACAGTTCTGTAGCTTGTTATCATTTACATGATTGGATCACATAAGTGTAGCTGAGATAACCGCTTTACACTAAACTTTAGATTGCTCTTTGAATATTCACATTATAGTGCAACACAGGTTTAGCATGTCAAATACAAGTGAAAATACATTGCTGGCTACTAAAGAAGTTAGCTATACAACCCCTACTGCACAAGACGTAGACAATGCAGAGCAGGTCATTCCATCAGAGCAGGCTGATATAACTGATCAAGTTGAAGTGGCTGCACAAGTACAACAACCTCAGGTGGACATAGATAATACACAGCTCTCAGATATTAGAAGAAGCCAGCGAGCACGCACGCTTACCGAGAAGGGTAAAACGCTGCAAGACGCTAGACTAAATGATCTGAAAAGAAGCTTTGAGCAGAAGTATAGAAGGTGGAAGTATCACATCAATGGTTTGAAAAGAGCCATTAAGAACAATGATGATGCAGAATTGATTTGTGAAGTTGTGAGCACCATTAATGCCACTCAGTCTGAGGTCGACCATATTTATGGTGACATAAGAAGCATCACAAGCCCTGAACCTGAAATTCGGAGGAAAAATGACACTTGCCTTGCCATTACTAGCACTGCAAATGAGAAGTCTCAAAGATTCCTCAACGGTGATCCTAAGGACATTCCCTGGCCTGATTCAGATTCAGTGTTTGAAGCCACTGTGTCCAGCATCATCTCAGCAACCTCCAGTAAGTCAAAGTCTGTTTCCAAGATGTCCAGTCAATCTTACAGTGATTCTCTGCAGAAAAGACAAGAAGCAGCGGCTGAAGTAGCGGCTACACAAGAAGTGATTAAAATAATGAAGACACAACATCAACATGAAGAGGAAATTAGGAAACTGGAGGCAGAGGATGAAAGGTTAGCAGCAGAAAGAGAAGCTCAAGAAAGGGAAACCGAAGCGGAGAATGCAAGGAAAAGGGCTCAATTTATTTCAGAAAGCACTGTTAGAAAAATAAAGCTGGAAGAAAAGAAAAAAGAAGTGGAACGGTTGGAGGAACTAAAAAGACATAACGCAGCACAAGCAAGGCTGCAAGTTTATGCTGAAAGCATCAAAGGTGATGAGGGAGAACAGCGTTCTGCTCCTCTTCTTCAACAAAGGCAAGAACATTATGTTTTTCAACCAAGCGTTCCTTTTTCTCTCTCTCAGCCATTTACGCTCGCTCAAGACACTGCTCCTTTCAACCAACCCTCTTGTTCTTCTCAAAGGTTACCCCAAGCTCATATCTCTCAGTCACCTACATGGCCTGCTCCCAACGAAACTTCTAATGATCTTGTGAAGGCACTGGCTGAAGCGATTACAGCCAATAGGATTCCAATTACAGAACCTGTTGTTTTTTCTGGAAATCCCCTGAAGTATAATGACTGGAAGCTGTCCTTCCAGACGTTAATTGATCGCAAGAACTTGCCATCACAAGAAAAGCTATTCTTTCTACGCAAGTATGTAGGTGGTCCGGCCAAGAGAGCGATTGAAGGACATTTTGTGGCTGGAACAGAAATGGCTTACACGGCAGCCTGGAACATCCTTGATGACCGGTTCGGCAATCCGTTCGTAGTTGGCAAATCTTACCGTGACAAAATACAGTCTTGGCACAAGATTGCTGCCAAAGACAGCAAAGACCTCCAGGAATTTGTAGATTTCCTAAGCAGTGTTGAATCAGCAATGCCTTATGTACAAGGTTTACAAGCTCTGAATGACTGTGTTGAAAATCAAAGAATATTAGCCAAATTGCCAGACTGGTTGAGTTCACGTTGGAATAGAGCAGTCACCAAGTTTCAAGACGAATACAAAGGATTCCCAGATTTCAAATACTTTGTTGAATTTCTTAACAAGGAAGCTAGAATCGCATGCAATCCTATCACCTCACTGCAAGCGATAAAGCCAGCAGAGCAAGAAATGTTCAAGCAATCAGATCAAGATCATTCTAAGTTTCAGAGGAATCGCAACTCAAGTGCAAAGACATTCACCACTAGTTCCAGTGAAAGGACTAGCCTTATGTGTGTCTTTTGTAAGAGATTAGGCCACACTCTCCATAAGTGTCGCAAATTTATGGAAAGACCAATTGAGGAAAGATTGAAGTTTGTACAGTCTGAGAAGTTGTGCTTTGGCTGTCTTAAGACTGGTCATAACTCCAGAAGCTGCACCTCTAGGAGTGTGTGTGAAAAATGTGAGAAGGCTCACCCAACAAGCCTACACCAGGACCGTGTAAATAAATACCCAGGACAAAGCTCTAGAACCAGTCAAGATCAGTTCAAGGTCAATCACGGATCTGCAGATAGAACAGCCGAATCACAGAAGGTACAAGAGTCTAAGCCTGTGACTTCAAACAGAGTAGTTCAAGAAAGGAACGGCACTCATACGTCATCAATCATTCCAGTATATGTCTCAACAACAGATGAACCAAGGAAGGAGATTTTAGTGTATGCCTTGCTTGATACTCAGAGCGACACTACTTTCATTTTAAAGGACACAGCTGAGACACTTGATATCAAGAAAGAGCCTGTCAAACTCAAGATTTCCACCATAACATCCAAAACGAAGGTTGTGTCCAGTCACAAATTGAATGGTCTACAAGTAAGAGGCATTCAGTCTGAAGTTAAAATCAAACTTCCAACAACTTATACTAGAGACTACATACCTGCAAATAGATCTCATATACCCACATGTGAAACCGCAAAGAATTGGCCTCATCTAGAACATCTGGCAGATGAAATGGCTCCTGCACTTGACTGTGAAGTAGGTTTGTTAATAGGCTACAACTGCCCTCAAGCCTTACTTCCCAGGGATGTTCTCAGTGGCAATGAAGATCAGCCATTTGCACAAAGATCCGTGTTGGGTTGGAGTATCGTTGGATACAACCATGACGACAGTTATTATGAAGATGAAATCGGTGTGAGTCACAAGATTATCATGAAGCAAGTTCTACCAGCTCGTGATCCATCTCACAAACTCAAGTCTGAAGTCTGCTTTGTACAGAGGAACAAGGTTAAAGAGATGATCACTCCGGCAGAGATATTGAAGGTTTTTGAGTCAGACTTTGTAGAACGGGATAATGAGGAAGTCTCAACGTCGCAAGAAGACTTAAGGTTTTTGGCAAAATTGAATGAAGGCATTAAGCAAGTGCAAGATGGACACTATGAGATGCCATTGCCTTTTAAGGGTGAGAGGCCAGATTTGCCAAACAACAAAGCGTGTGCAGAGCATCGACTCAAATCCCTAGAGAAGCGTTTAAAGAGAGATGAACAGTACCAAAAGGACTACATGGCTTTCATGAAGGACATAATAGCAAGAGGCGATGCTGAAAGGGTCCCAGAGATGGAGTTAAGTAGTCAACCAGCATGGTATATACCTCACCATGGAGTATATAACCCACAGAAGCCAGGCAAGATTCGTATCGTCTTTGATTGCTCTGCAAGATTTCAGAATACTTCTCTGAATGAGCATCTACTGACTGGGCCTGACCTCACAAATACCCTTGTTGGAGTCTTGTGTCGTTTCCGGAAAGGGCAAGTAGCCATCATGTGTGATGTGGAGCGTATGTTCCACCAGTTCCACGTTGCTCCAAAGGATCGGGACTACCTCAGGTTCCTATGGTGGGAAGATGGAAACATGGAAGCCTCACCTTCAGTTTTTCGAATGAAGGTCCATTTGTTCGGAGCGGCCTCCTCGCCTGGATGTGCAAACTTCGGCCTCAAATACCTTGCCGTACAAGGTCAAGGCAAGTTTAATCAAGCCACAGTGAAGTTCATACAACGTAATTTTTATGTTGACGATGGCTTAGCGAGTGTGGACACTGAAGCAGAGGCAATCCAGCTTGTAAAGGAAGCCAGGGGTCTCTGCAATACCGGAAAGCTTCGCTTGCATAAATTCATCACCAACAGCAAGACGGTGATTGCCACAATTCCAAAGGAGGAATGTACTGAAGGGGCAATTGACTTTGACTTGACCCTAGGAGAACCTAAAGTAGAGAGGGCGCTCGGCATCCAATGGTGCGTGGCTTCAGACAAGTTCCACTTCAGAGTGTTAGTAAAGGAAAATCCTTTTACTAGAAGAGGTGTGCTGTCTACAGTTGCTTCCATTTTTGATCCTCTTGGATTCGTCGCTCCCTTCATTTTAGTTGGGAAAAGGACTCTACAAAAGATGTGTCAAGACAAGTTAGGCTGGGACGAACCACTTCCTGATGACCTCAAGCCGCTTTGGGAAGCTTGGTTGCGAGACCTCCATAACCTGTCTTTGGTGAAGATACCACGTTGTTATGTGCCATCAACATTCAAGGATGTTCAACAATATGAGCTACACCATTTCTCAGACGCCAGTGTGTCAGGCTATGGAGTATGTTCATACCTCAGAGCTGTAACCAAGTCTGGAGAAGTCTACTGCACTCTTGTTATGAGTAAAGCTAGGGTTGCTCCAACAAAGGTAACAACAATTCCCAGACTGGAGCTCTCAGCTGCAGTGGTTGCCACAAGAACTGGTGATCTGCTCAAAAGAGAACTAGAATTGGATGGCATTCGTGAATACTACTGGACCGACTCCAAAGTTGTCCTTGGCTATATTAACAACGATGCACGACGTTTCCATGTATTTGTAGCCAACCGAGTTCAGCAGATCAGAACAAGCACTGAGACTAGTCAATGGAGATATGTGGCTTCAGAACAAAATCCAGCTGACCATGCCTCTCGTGGGCTCACCGTAAAGGAACTCATGGGATCGAACTGGTTTACTGGTCCAAGTTTCCTATGGCAAAGAGAACTCCCTAAGGATGACATTAAGGTGGGAGAAGTTAATGATGGAGACCCGGAACTCAAAAGGGCACAGGTTCTAATGACCAAGGCAAGGGAAGAGTGGTGTCTGTCAGATCGCTTGCAAAGGTTTTCAGATTGGAAGAGGGCAGTGAAAGCCATAGCAAGGCTCAAACGTTGTGCAAGGAGTGCGAAAGGTTTGGTAGAAAGATCCAACAATTCCACAACACTTGAAGAAAGGAAGGATGCTGAACAATTCATAATTCACATTGTTCAAGAAGAAGTGTTCAGTGACGAGATCAAGCATCTAAGACAAGGCAAGGAAGTTAATTCAAGTCTTTTCAACAAGCTGTACAAGTTAAGTCCGTTTATCGATGACCATGATGTCTTACGAGTGGGAGGACGATTGACACAGGCAGAGCTTCACTCTCATGTCAAGCATCCAGCCATTCTTCCTAAAGGACATCATATATCTCGTTTACTCATAAAACACTTCCATGAAAAGGTGCAACATCAAGGTCGTGGCATAACCATCAATGAAATCCGCTCCAATGGTATTTGGATTCTGGGATGCAGTAGCGAAGTTTCATCTCTCATCTACAAATGCATTAAGTGTAGGAAGCTGAGGAAATGCAATCAGGAGCAAAGGATGGCTGACCTGCCACCAGAAAGGATGGAAGCTACCCCTCCGTTCACCTATAGTGGCATGGACTGCTTCGGTCCGTTCTATGTTAAAGAGGGAAGGAAAGAGTTGAAGAGATACGGACTACTTTTCACCTGCATGTGTTCGCGAGCTGTTCATCTTGAGGTGCTGGATGATCTTAGTACTGATGCCTTTCTTAATGCACTGCGTTGTCTTATTGCTATACGTGGCAATGTAAGTCAGCTTTATAGTGATCAAGGTACCAACTTCGTGGGTGCAAAGGGAGAGTTCCTGAAGTTGATGAAGGGAATGGATCAAGAACGTGTGAAAGAGTTAGGCTGTACCTTTATCATGAACCCGCCTGCTTCCAGTCACATGGGTGGTGTCTGGGAGAGACAGATCCGGACTGTAAGGAGTGTACTAACGTCCATCCTAGACAAGTCTGCAGCAAGACTGGACAGTTCTTCCTTAAGAACATTCATGTATGAAGTAATGGCGATCGTAAATAGTCGACCATTGACCTCAGAGCACCTCAATGATCCTGTGGGACCAGAACCATTGACGCCGAATCATATACTAACAATGAAGTCCACCATCATTGCACCACCTCCTGGAGAGTTTGTGAGGGAAGATCTTTATCTTCAGAAAAGATGGAAAAGAGTTCAGTTTCTGGCAAATGAGTTTTGGACCAGGTGGAGGAAGGAATATCTGTTGAATCTGCAGCAGAGAAGTAAGTGGAATAAGAGCAGGAGAAACACCAAAATAAATGATATCGTTCTGCTTCAAGATGATTTGGCATCACGAAATCAGTGGAAGCTA
Source organism: Carassius gibelio (assembly GCF_023724105.1). NCBI lineage: Eukaryota > Metazoa > Chordata > Actinopteri > Cypriniformes > Cyprinidae > Carassius > Carassius gibelio. The sequence continues at coordinate 22,351,683 of NC_068388.1, read as the reverse complement.
GCTAAAGTGGTAGAAGTTTTCCCAGGATCTGATGGAATGGTGAGAAGACTTAAACTTCTTGTTAGTGATGCAACACTAGATAGCAAGGGTGCACGCACAAATAAGTCAGTCTACTTAGAAAGACCCATACACAAAACAGTGTTACTACTTGAAGCTGAGTAAAAGGGTTAAGTTTGAAAAGTGTTTAACTGTGTATGTTAAACGTGTACAAATACTTATCCACTGAATGTTTATTAGTTCATGTTGAGTTACTGAGTATTTATAAAGTAAATTCTTTTAAGAATCACACATTGCGTGATGGTGGGAGTGTGTTTGCTGTTACAAGCTTTCGGAATCTATAATGTTTATTTCCACTAGATGGCGCTTGTGTACTTCAACACTCATTTATTTATAACTTTTTGATCAGTCTAATCTGTATATTTTTATATTTCGACTATTTTATAATGCTTATTGTGATTTATATACTCAACTGTTGTATATTTGAGGAATATTTATTCTTTCTAAGAGTTTTCTTTGGTTATATTTTATTTTGCTCCCATCGTGCCTTTGTATGTCACTTCCTGTTTTGTCACGGAGAACGAGTCAGAACTGCGATCCGAGTTTAACAGAGCAATTCTGCTGATCATATGGAATGATGTAATCATTGCAAAGTTTAAAGTATTTCTATTTAGAAGTCATCCGATAAAGAAGCTTTAAGATAACCCCCTCTCTTAGCTCATAAGCAGGCAAAAGTGGTATGTGGATGTATTTTCTGTTTATGTACGAGTTTAAAGTCATGTGTGTTTTACATGTAACTGAATGTATGACATGTTTGTTGTATATTCACCCTTTTTTACTCAGTTCTACGGTGTTGGTGTTGGAGTCTAAGTCCAGAACACATTAAACATCAGTTAAAGAACCTCAGCCTTCGCGTCATGACTAAGGGCGGGCATACAAAGTTTCAAAATATGGTTGTGTTAAATAATTTTTAATAAAAATACTGATGTTAATTAATATAAATTAACTCAACGGTTGGGTAACTTTTAACCCAATGGGTTGGGTTGAAATAACCCACAGATGAGAAGGTGCTATACCAACCGTAGCTGGATTACAGGTTGGGTTATTTTTAACCCAACATTTTTTAGTGTGAGGATTATTTTGGGGGTATTTGTACTTTATTCATGCAAAATGTAAACTGATTACTTGTACTTTTACTTGATTACCTTTCTGAAGAAAAATACTGTACTTTTTACTCCATTAAATTTTATATTAACTTAAGTACTCATTCATTTTTATTTTTTTATTATATCTCGAATCTGAAGAAGCATTTTGAGGTAACAAAGTAGCTGTTTTTTCCCTCAATAAATAAAATAAATCTCTCTCTCTCTCTCTCTCTCTCTCTCTCTCTATATATATTGTTCATTTTGATATATTTTTAAGCTGTTTTGGTATAGAGATGACAGCTTTTTTTAAATGAAATGTTACAAATTTCCAAAAAGTGTTTAAATGAGCCCTGTATGTTATATTTATTATAAATGATGTTTAGTGATGTATGTTCTTATCAGAGTGGACTTTTTACACCCCAGGATATTTGTGATGGTTATTATTTTTCAGTGTGATTTTTGGTGAATTGTATAAAAAATAAAATAAAATAAAAAACCCTGTGGTAGGTTTGATCCTCAAACACCACTGTATCAATTATGATATTAATGTATGCAACCAACAACAATCAAATAAAAAACACAAAAACATACCGTCCTATGTAAATTCGTAGATAATGACAAGTGAGATTTCAGTGATATTTTGACCACTGAAGGTGCCCCCGGTTTTAATTTCAGAAATCTGGTCACCTTACTCTATCTACCTAGAAAGATAGGCCTAGATAATTATAAGAGTTGCATTTATATGAAATTTAAATATTTAAATTCATAAAATACATTTAATAGATACATTTTGTTTCATATGGTGGGCAACATGTATTTATTTTCTACTTAAATTGTGAATTGTTTAACAATTGTTTAATCTGGGTGTTTTAGGTAAGCTAGAGTTTACTCTTGTCATTGAATGATAGGCTCCTGGGATTCATTATGATCCCAGTTTAAAATATTAAAATCAGGGGTCTGATTCACGAAAATCATCTTAAGAAATATGTAAGAAAAATAAGTTAAGAAATTTCCTAAGATAAATTCCAATAAGTTCTAAAGAAATGCGACTCTTGTAAAAAAAAAAAAAAATCTGATGAAGAAAATGACATGCATTATCGAATCAATGCTGGTTCTTGCTGAAGAATCGCTGATAAACTCGTAATAATCATAATAAACGCGCATGTTTTTGAATAAAGAGCCTGTCACGAGATGAAGTGTGCGCGCGCTGCATGTGTGCTTAATACCGCCAAAGATTATTCATTTATTTGTTGGCTTAAATTAAAAATGAACTCCCTGTCTGACTTGTTTTGTAAAAAAATAAAAATTCGTGGAAATGCAAGAAAATTGCATACTTTTTTCCCCTTACGTTAGAAGGAGAACATGGCAGTTAAGAATATTTTTTTCTTAAGAATGCTTCGTGAATCCGGCGCGAGCGGCGTGAAAAAAAAAAGGGCGCGCGGGTTATCGTGACGTCACAGAAAGAATTCGATTTCGTAGAACTTATAAGTCCAAGAAATCATTTTGTGGGTTTAGTAGCAGTGGTGAGTGAAACTGAGCAGTTATTTTCAGCGATTGTTATCGATTCTGACAACAATGTTTCAGCGACCTTGTCGAGTTCATCCGTTGACGGAGAGTCAGGTGTGTGATCTCAACACCCCCCCAAACCCCAGCAGCAGCACAGAGGAACAACATCCTCATGAGAGCACTGCTGATGCTGCTGAGGGAAACGACCAGGAGAGGAAAGTGATGGAGAAAGGGAAGAAGAAAAAGAAGTGGTGGAGGTTGTCTTCTTTGTTTGGAGCTGTGAAGAAACATCTGAAGCGCAGCTCGAACCCAGTTCAGGGTGAAGTAGAGCTGCAGCAAGAGCAAGAGCAGAGTGAGGGAGTGAAGAACCAGAACCAGTGTAAAGACAGATGCAGTGATGGTAAATCAATGATCAACTCATAAGAATATGTTGCACAGTTTACTGAAGCTCTGGACTTTACATCAAATGCCATCATTTATCCCTGGATATCCATTTGTAGTAAATTAATCTAGAGGATAGATTATAATAGTTGTCTTATTTAGTCTTCAATACCCTTTTCCTATCTTTTTAATGTTTCCTCAATATAGATAAGTCAAATCAGGGGAATCTTAAATAAAAAAATTAATATAAGCACAATAATAAATAAAGAAATTTGAAGACTTTGATTTGAACTTTTAGGTTAACTGCAGTTGTTTCATCTTTTAACAGACTACACTGTCAGACACAACCTCGTGAGTGATCAGCTGTGTGAAGGTGGATTTGACGCTGAGGCGACACATTTGAAGGATGACCCTGAAGTAAGTAAAAGATGAATGAAAACGTGCCTAGCTAGCAAATACATTTAGTCCTGTCTTATCTTCATCATTTGGTTATATAATTATATTGTTAGCAAGGCCTCTCAGTGTATCTTTTTGTCCTGGTTGGATTTAAATTAAATCAAACTACAAACTACATTTGGAAAAGAACTTTCACCTTACCATTGTAAAAACTGTCTCTCTTTTAGCTTGGATGTCCACACCGTCTTCCAGAGGAGAAGGATCTCAACATCCTGGCAAATAGAGGCCCAGATAGCCACGGATGTGATCTCAGCACCCCCCCAAACCCCAGCAGCAGCACAGAGGAACAACATCCTCATGAGAGCACTGCTGATGCTGCTGAGGGAAACGACCAGGAGGGGAAGGTGATGGAGAAAGAGAAGAAGAAAAAGAAGTGGTGGAGGGTGGCCTCTTTCTACGGAGCTGTGAAGAAACATCTGAAGCGCAGCTCGAACCCAGTTCAGGGTGAAGAAGAGCTGAAGCAAGAGCAAGAGCAGCAGAGAGAGAAAGTGAAGAACCAGAAAGAACAGAAAGCCAGATGCAGTGATGGTAAATGACATGAGCATGACCAGTCATCATTCATACCTACACATCCATTACTGGGACATTCAGATCTTTCATCCAGGAAATATAAAAAAAAAAAATAGTTTTTGTAATTTTATATGCACATAGTTTAGGGATGACAAATAATAACATGAACATATTCATTGTAGTCTCTACTGATGTAAATGTTATCATCTGTAATTTAAGATTTTTATATAAAATCAAATGGAATAATAACTATAACAAATGTTTAAAAGTGCAGTTGTTTTATCTTGTAACAGACTTCATTTCCAGCCACTACCAGCTGGGTGATCTGCTGGGTGAAGGTGGATTTGGTTCTGTGTATGAGGCGAGACGTTTGGAGGATGACCTTAAAGTAAGTGAAAACTTGATGAAAACGTATCTAGTGAAGTGATTTTGCCCCGTCTCATCTTTATACTCCTGTGATGTCATGCTATTGTTTGCAAGGCCTCTCAGTGTATCTTTTTGTCCTGGTTGAACTTAAATTCAATTCAACTTTACAAAACTTGTCTGTATATATTTAATGGTGGCCTCTTCACAAGTCAATTGTTGTTTCTTTTCTTGATCAGGTGGCGGTCAAATATGTTAATAAGACCGAAACCTACAGGCCAAGTTTATACATTGTAAGTAAGATGCACTCTCTCTGTTCTCCTCTCACTAACTAGTAGGAAAACTGGACTAAGTGCTTATTTGGAAAACAACTTCTATCTTACCAACGTCTTTCTTTTAGCCTGGATATCAGCAACTCGTTCCACTGGAGATCGCCCTCACAATCCTGGCTAATAAAGGCCCCAGAGTGCCAGAGATCATCCAGCTGCTGGACTGGAAGGACTACAGTGACCATTTCGTCATGATCCTTGAATGTCCCTCTCCTTGCGAGACTTTGGAAGACTTTGTGGGGCGTCAGGGTGGACGTCTCAACGAGAGCTTAGCACGGCGAGTCATGATGCAGGTGACTAAAGCTGCGAACGTGTGCTGCCAGCGCCAAGTGTTCCACCGTGACATCAAACCGAGCAACCTTCTCATCAACAACCAGACACTTGAAGTCAAACTAATTGACTTTGGGTGTGGGGACATTCTGAGGACAACTGTCTACATGTCATACTCTGGTATGTACTGTATCTAAAAGCTACAACTCTAGTGACGATTATATTATGAGTTGACCAGGCGTGAGTCACCAAAGCAACAAGAAGCACCCGATATATATACAGTAGAATTACGACACTGTTACAGTCATGGATCTCGTCACTGTTGTGAACCGAACTTGCGCATCTAACAAAATCTTTTTCTTCCAGGCACAGCAACATACGTCCCTCCTGAGTTTCACATAAAGGGAAAGTACCACGGCAAGCCTGCGACGGTTTGGTCACTGGGGGTTCTGTTATTTAAAATAGTGGCCGGATATTATCCAAGTTTCTTAGATCTGCACATGCTCAAACTGCATTTCTGGTCCAAAACTGGTCTGTCAAACGGTAAGAGTTCAGTTATCATTTTAAACATACAAAACATGGACAAGTGGCTTTCTGAAAGATGGCGTTAGAAATTGCATGAAGTTTTCTTGATTTCTGATGCCTGAACTCAGATCGTACAGCTAATATGATCATTAAATTAAAGCATGTGTTAAGTTTAAAGTAATATTCAGATGTCCCTCTCATCTTTCTGCACAGAATGCTGCAGATTGCTCCGCGCTCTCCTGCAAATAAAGCCAAAGAACCGAATTCAGCTGGAGGAAATCCTTTCCCACAAGTGGTTTACGGTACTAAACCTAAGATCACCTTAAAATAATTTGACATATTTAACATTTTTCTTTTTTACATTTAAATTTTCAAATCAAGTTTTCTCGCTTTGCTTTTATTGTTAGATTTAATAAGTTGTATGTTTTACCTTATAAAATGTCATTTGTAGTGTATTTACACATGTAATAATACTGTATTTGTTTCTGTTTTGTTTCAGCTCACCACATAAGACCACCTCAGAAGTTGTTGTATCTTCAGCTCTCCAATGGTTCCTGCAATAGTTGCAGCAGTATCAGAGGCCCAGTCTACAACGTCTGTCCCCTGCAGTCCAAAACATCCCAGAAAAGCTGTTTTAAACTGTTTTAAACATAAGTGGGAAAACCAAAGTTTCTGTTAACACGTAAAGGCAGCAGAGAAGCGCTCTCGCTCAGCACAGTGGAGTGCATCGATTTGTTTTGAGTCTTTTGTGAAGGGGTAAAACACGGCCCTCTCACAATACACAGAAATCTGCTGAAATCATCCGTGAAGAAGTTTTCTGTGTAGAATCTCTGCACATCATCTGTGTAGAAGTTTAATATATTGTGTATATTTAATTTTCTTATTTTTGGCACAGTCTATAAAGAGTATGCCAGACCTACAATTCACTGCTTGTTGTATGTTATATAACTTTTATGTGAAAAATAAAATCTTGAATCTTGAATATATTGTTTTACAGATCGATCTCATTTGCTGCTCAGAAATGTTCACGCAATCACGCTGCATGTGTTAGAAGTTCTGTGCTTTATTTATAGATAAATAAATAATTAAAAGATCTCTCTCTCTCTCTCTCTCTCTCTCTCTCTCTCTCTCTCTCTCTCTCTCTCTCTCTCTATATATATATATATATATTAGGGGTGTAACGGTACGTGTATTGGTACCGGACCGTTTCAGTACAGGGCTTTCGGTATGGAGCATGTGTGTACATATGTGTACAATATTTTGTATGCGGAACATGGGTACATTTTCGTGTTTCCAAATGAACATATTAAGTGGCAGAAGTCTCAGCGTTCAGCTCAAATCCCGCCCTGCAGCTGATTCTAAGGCCGGTAACACAATGGCTGCGTGGCATGCTGTGAGTGTGGCGTTTCTGCTGTGTGTCAGTTGCGTGACGGCTGCTTCGCATTTTCTCTGTCTTTACACACCAGAATCAGGCCTGACGCGGCACTGGCGTGCTGCTGCTACTGTAGGTGACATAGAGGGAGGACTCTGACAGACCAGGATCTTGTCTTCACGACAACAATATCTATACTTCATGTTGAGCATAAATATAAAGCCTACTGATAAATGACACCAGCAAAATAGACTATGTTTGACAGGTGCAATATGCCAGTGTGTCACCGGCCTAAGGTTTTCAAAAGGCATCACGCGAGTGTGAACATCACTACAACTAGGAAAAAAACGACCGTGATTCAAATGCAGCTCCCGTCGGCATTTAAACAGACCTTTGCTCTTAATTCCGATCGGTCCAAGGCAATAACGAAATCTGAGCAGGTCTTAAAACTGAAACGGTTAATGCTGCACTTTACACTTTGGAAAAGTTATATATATATATTTTTTTTTTAATATGAGCAGGCCTACAAGGTGGGATTATGGAGTGAGTTTTGATTCTTTATTACATGCGAGAAAATAAAAGATCTGAGAGAAAAAAAAAAGTTTGAGAGAAAAAGTTATCACACTGATAGCAAAAAAACATTTCATGAGAGAAAAAAGAATATTTGAGAGAAAAAGTTTTCATGCCAATAGCAAAAAATAATAATATTTGAGACTAAAAAAAGTTTTGAGAGAAAGTATTTTCTCATAGAACATAAAAAAATATACATTTGAAATTTTTAAAATTATTTCTGAGAAAAAAAATCTCTCTCAAAATACTTTGAAAAAAACTCTGAAATATATATGTTTTGCTATCAGTGTGAAAATATTTTCTCTAAAAAAAAAAGTGTTTCTCTCGAAACGCTTTTCTTTGCTCTTGATGCAATTTCTTGCTCTCGTGTCAGGATTTTGCTTTCACTGTGAGAATTGTGTCATGGGCGGGGCCACGTTCCTATTGGCCAGTCGGGTGAGCATCGTCTTGTCTTGGGAGTCGAACTGAATCATTACACCATTGTTCGGTTCACCTGCATAGATGCCGCCTCTGCCTAATGGCTAGTTAAGTTGAGCACGGACACTCCAATGTTTGGGCAAGATGATGACACACAGCTGGCTGAGCAAGTTCAGTATCACTGAAGATTAAACATTAAAAAATAGCACTCATATTCATGAATGAACGTGTATTATATTATTTGCTTGCTAATCGCTAGTAAAGCTAACCAGCCATCATGCTAGGTAAACTTGCAAACTCACCTGGTTTAAACTATGTTTAAATCAAATGCCAAATTAATGTTTTGATTTAGATAGTTTCACGCCTTATTTGGTGAGTAGTGAGCTAGTTTCTACCTTTGCACTTGCTAGCCTCAAAGCACCTGAAGAGTAACTGCTTGTTCTTACAACCTCCCGCACAACTTTCAACTAACGTTAGTATGCATGGAAGGTGGCAACCCTACAACTAGCTAACGTTAGACAATGATTGACATACCGTTTGAAAGATTTAAAAGAAAAAATAATTACCATGACAGTACAGGCACAAACATATTTGTGGGTTGCTAATGTAAGAGTTAGTCCTAGACCTGCAATTTACCTTGTCAGCTCTAGACCTCGACTAGATGGTAAAAAATATTTAGAATAAGCCCCGTGTAGCTGAGTTTGTGAGCTATACATGCAGTGTAGCTAAACATGTGCAACAACCATACAAAGACTATTTTAAACAAAACTAGGTGGGACACTTTCAAACGGTATATCAATCATTACTCACTAAATAAGGCGTGAAACTATCTAAATCAAAACATTAATTTGGCATTTGATTTAAACATAGTATAAACCAGGTGAGTTGGCAAGTTTACCTAGCATGATGGCTGGTTAGCTTTACTAGCAATTAGCAAGCAAATAATATAATACACATTCATTCATGAATATGAGTGCTATATTTTAATGTTTAATCTTCAGTGATACTGAACTTGCTCAGCCAGCTGTGTGTCATCATCTTGCCCAAACATTGGAGTGTCCGTGCTCAACTTAACCAGCCATAAGGCAGAGGCGGCACCTATGCAGGTGAACGAACCGAACAATGGTGTAATGATTCAGTTCGACTCCCAAGACAAGACGATGCTCACCCGACTGGCCAATAGGAACGTGGCCCCGCCCATGACACAATTCTCACAGTGAAAGCAAAATCCTGACACGAGAGCAAGAAATTGCATCAAGAGCAAAGAAAAGCGTTTCGAGATAAACACTTTTTTTTTTTGAGAAAATATTTTCACACTGATAGCAAAAAATATATATTTGAGAGTTTTTTTCAAAGTATTTTGAGAGAGATTTTTTTTCTCAGAAATAATTTTTTAAATTTCAAATGTATATTTTTTTATGTTCTATGAGAAAATACTTTCTCTCAAAACTTTTTTTAGTCTCAATTATTATTATTTTTTGCTATTGGCATGAAAACTTTTTCTCTCAAATATTCTTTTTTCTCTCATGAAATGTTTTTTTGCTATCAGTGTGATAACTTTTTCTCTCAAACTTTTTTTTTTCTCTCAGATCTTTTATTTTCTCGCATGTAATAAAGACACATTTCTAACTCCATATGGGATTGGTAATGCTGCACTGTAATCATAGTTATTTATTTATATTTTTCATTATATTTTATTATATGATATTGGTTTGAGACTGAGAGTATTTTATTTAGTGAATAACTTTGCAGCAGTATTTTATTTCTTATTTTTTTATTTTATATATATTTTATTAAAAAGTATTAAAAAAAAAAAAATTGTTAAAAAAAAAGTTTCTATTAATAAACAACCTGCAGTTTAATGTTTGCAATTCTATCCCTTACTGTACTGAAAATGAACCGAACCGTGACTTTAAAACCGAGGTACGTACCGAACCGTGATTTTTGAGTACCGTTACACCCCTAATATATATATATATATATATATATATATATATATATATATATATATATATATATATATATATATATACAGATATACATTTTTTTTCAGTGTGATTTTTGGTGAATTTTATAAAAAAAAAAAAAACATGGGGTAGGTCTGATCCTCAAACACCACTATCAATTATGAAATTAATGTATGGAACCCACAACAATCAAATAAAAAACACAAAAATATACTGTCCATGTTTTTAAATTCGTAGATAATGACAAGTGAGATTTCAGTGATATTTTGACCACTGAAGTGCCCCCGGTTTTAATTTCAGAAATCTGGTCACCTTACTCTATCTATGTAGACAGATAGGCCTAGATAATTAGAGTTGCATTTATATGAAATTTAAATATTTAAATTAATAAAATACATTTAATACATATATTTTGTTTCATATGGTGGGCAACATTTTTTTCTTTACTACTTTAATTGTGAATTTTTTAACAATTGTTTAATCTGGGTGTTTTAGGTATAGTTTACTCTTGTCATTGAATGATAGGCTCCTGGGATTCATTATGATCCCAGTTTAAAATATTAAAATCAGGGATCTGATTCACGAAAAGCATCTTAAGAAATCTGTAAGAAAAGAAGAAGTTCTTAAGAAATGTGATTCTTGTAAAAAAAATTCCGAAGAAGAAAATGACATGCATTATTGAATCAGTGCTGGTTCTTGCTGAAGACTCGCTGATAAACTCTTAATAAATCACAACAAACGCGCATGTTTTTGAATAAAGAGCCTGTCACTAGATGAAGTGTGCGCGCGTTGCATGTGTGCTTAATACCGCCAAAGATTATTCATTTATTTGTTGGCTTAAATTAAAAATGAACTCCCTGTCTGACTTGTTTTGTAAAACAAATAAAAATTCGTGGCAATGCAAGAAAATTGCATACTTTTTTCCCTTGCGTTAGAAGGAGAACATGGCAGTTAAGAATATTTTTTTCTTAAGAATGCTTCGTGAATCCGGCGCGAGCGGCGTGGAAAAAATAAATAAATAAATAAATAAAAAAAAGGGCCGCTCGGGTTATCGTGACGTCACAGAAAGAATTCGATTTCGTAGAACTTATAAGTCCAAGAAATCATTTTGTGGGTTTAGTAGCAGTGGTGAGTGAAACTGAGCAGTTATTTTCAGCGATTGTTATCGATTTTGACAACAATGTTTCAGCGACCTTGTCGAGTTCATCCGTTGACGGAGAGTCAGGTGTGTGATCTCAGCACCCCCCCAAACCCCAGCAGCAGCACAGAGGAACAACATCCTCATGAGAGCACTGCTGATGCTGCTGAGGGAAACGACCAGGAGAGGAAGGTGATGGAGAAAGGGAAGACGAAAAAGAAGTGGTGGAGGTTGTCTTCTTTGTTTGGAGCTGTGAAGAAACATCTGAAGCGCAGCTCGAACCCAGTTCAGGGTGAAGTAGAGCTGCAGCAAGAGCAAGAGCAGAGTGAGGGAGTGAAGAACCAGAACCAGTGTAAAGACAGATGCAGTGATGGTAAATCAATGATCAACTCATAAGAATATGTTACATAGTTTACTGAAGCTCTTTACTTTACATCAAATGCCATCATTTATCCCTGGATATCCATTTGTAGTAAATTAATCTAGAGGATAGATTATAATAGTTGTCTTATTTAGTCTTCAATACCCTTTTCCTATCTTTTTAATGTTTCCTCAATATAGATAAGTCAAATCAGGGGAATCTTAAATAAAAAAAATCATATAAGCACAATAATAAATAAAGAAACTTGAAGACTGATCAAGGGCAAGATTCAGGATATGTTTAAAAATAATTATATGAGATTATATATGAATTAAAATTGAGTAATACAAATATTTGACTTTTAGGTTAACTGCAGTTGTTTCATCTTTTAACAGACTACACTGTCAGACACAACCTCGTGAGTGATCAGCTGTGTGAAGGTGGATTTGACGCTGAGGCGACACGTTTGAAGGATGACACTGAAGTAAGTAAAAGATGAATGAAAACTTGCCCAGCTAGAAAATACATTTATTCCTGTCTTATCTTCATCATTTGGTTATATAATTATATTGTTAGGAAGGCCTCTCAGTGTGTCTTTTTGTCCTGGTTGGATTTAAATTAAGTCAAACTACAAACTACATTTGGAAAAGAACTTTCACCTTACCGTTGTAAAAACTGTCTCTCTTTTAGCTTGGATCTCCACACCGTCTTCCAGAGGAGAAGGATCTCAACATCCTGGCAAATAGAGGCCCAGATAGCCACGGATGTGATCTCAGCACCACCCCAAACCCCAGCAGCAGCACAGAGGAACAACATCCTCATGAGAGCACTGCTGATGCTGCTGATGGAAACGACCAGGAGAGGAAGGTGATGGAGAAAGAGAAGAAGAAAAAGAAGTGGTGGAGGGTGGCCTCTTTCTACGGAGCTGTGAAGAAACATCTGAAGCGCAGCTCGAACCCAGTTCAGGGTGAAGAAGAGCTGAAGCAAGAGCAAGAGCAGCAGAGAGAGAAAGTGAAGAACCAGAAAGAACAGAAAGCCAGATGCAGTGATGGTAAATGACATGAGCATGACCAGTCATCATTCACACCTACACATCCATTACTGGGACATTCATTAATCAATCAATTGAATCATTCTAGTTTTAAATTATAGATTATAATAGCTTTTAAGCATCTTGTTTGGTCTCTGATTGGTCAAATTTTTAAGGTTTCTTCAATGAAGAATTTATAAAATGTGATAAATCTCAAATTTTAAATAAATAAAATCCACATCACCACAAATATAAATCAACTTGAAAATAGATTAAGGCCATGATCAGATCTTTCATCCAGGAAATGTAAAAAAAAAATAGTTTTTGTAATTTTATATGCACATAGTTTAGGGGTGACAAATAATAACATGAACACATTCAATGTAGTGTCTACTGATGAAAAAATATCACTAAATCTGTTAAGATTTTTATATAAAATCAAATGGAATAATAACTATAACAAATGTTTAAAACTGCAGTTGTTTTATCTTGTAACAAACTTCATTTCCAGCCACTACCAGCTGGGTGATCTGCTGGGTGAAGGTGGATTTGGTTCTGTGTATGAGGTGAGACGTTTGGAGGATGACCTTAAAGTAAGTGAAAACTTGATGAAAACGTATCTAGCGAAGTGATTTTGCCCCGTCTCATCTTTATACTCCTGTGATGTCATGCTATTGTTTGCAAGGCCTCTCAGTGTATCTTTTTGTCCTGGTTGAACTTAAATTCAATTCAACTTTACAAAACTTGTCTGTTTAGATTTAATGGTGGCCTCTTCACAAGTTAATTGTTGTTTCTTTTCTTGATCAGGTGGCGGTCAAATATGTTAATAAGACCGAAACCTACAGGCCAAGTTTATACATTGTAAGTAAGATGCACTCTCTCTGTTCTCCTCCCACTAACTAGTAGGAAAACTGGACTAAGTGCTTATTTGGAAAACAACTTCTATCTTACCAACGTCTTTCTTTTAGGCTGGATATCAGCAACATGTTCCACTGGAGATCGCCCTCACAATCCTGGCTAATAAAGGCCCCAGAGTGCCAGAGATCATCCAGCTGCTGGACTGGAAGGACTACAATGACCATTTCGTCATGATCCTTGAATGTCCCTCTCCTTGCGAGACTTTGGAAGACTTTGTGGGGCGTCAGGGTGGACGTCTCAACGAGAGCTTAGCACGGCGAGTCATGATGCAGGTGACTAAAGCTGCGAACGTGTGCTGCCAGCGCCAAGTGTTCCACCGTGACATCAAACTGAGCAACCTTCTCATCAACAACCAGACACTTGAAGTCAAACTAATTGACTTTGGGTGTGGGGACATTCTGAGGACAACTGTCTACATGTCATACTCTGGTATGTACTGTATCTAAAAGCTACAACTCTAGTGACGATTATATTATGAGTGGACCAGGCGTGAGTCACCAAAACAACAAGAAGCACCCGATATATATACAGTAGAATTACGACACTGTTACAGTCATGGATCTCGTCACTGTTGTGAACCGAACTTGCACATCTAACAAAATCTTTTTCTTCCAGGCACAGCAACATACGTCCCTCCTGAGTTTCACATAAAGGGAAAGTACCACGGCAAGCCTGCGACGGTTTGGTCACTGGGGGTTCTGTTATTTAAAATAGTGGCCGGATATTATCCAAGTTTCTTAGATCTGCACATGCTCAAACTGCATCTCTGGTCCAAAACTGGTCTGTCAAATGGTAAGAGTTCAGTTATCATTTTAAACATACAAAACAGGGACAAGTGGCTTTCTGAAAGATGGCGTTAGAAAATGCATGAAGTTTTCTTGATTTCTGATGCCTGAACTCAGATCGTACAGCTAATATGATCATTAAATTAAAGCAGGTGTTAAGTTTAAGGTAATATTCAGATGTCCCTCTCATCTTTCTGCACAGAATGCTGCAGATTGCTCCGCGCTCTCCTGCAAATAAAGCCAAAGAACCGAATTCAGCTGGAGGAAATCCTTTCCCACAAGTGGTTTACGGTACTAAACATAAGATCAACTTAAAATAATTTGACATGTTTAAAATGTTTCTTTTCAATTTTCAAATCAAGTTTTCTCGCTTTGCTTTTATTGTTAGATTTAATAAGTTGTATGTGTTACCTTATAAAATGGCATTCGTAGTGTATTTACAAATGTAATAATACTGTATTTGTTTCTGTTTTGTTTCAGGCCACCACATAAGACCACCTCAGAAGTTGTTGTATCTTCAGCTCTCCAATGGTTCCTGCAATAGTTGCAGCAGTATCAGAGGCCCAGTCTACCACGTCTGTCCCCCGCAGTCCAAAACATCCCAGAAAAGCTGTTTTAAACTAGAATATATATTAAGTTAAAGTGTTATTGTCACGTTAATGCTTTAATTGATTAACAGCAAAAATTATTGCGCATTAACAGTTGTTTGTTAATATGAAAGTCCATTGCTCACTGGCTCTGAATACACATACAGTCAAAGCATGGGTCACAGGAGGAGTGGGATGTTGATCAGTACTGACTTGGGATGGGTGTCATCACGTGTCTCAACCAATGAGAGCATTTGTGGTGGGCCTAAGACTGCAGCAGCTCACATGAAGTGCTCACGACTTCATAAGTGGGAAACCCAAAGTTTCTGTTAACACGTAAAGGCAGCAGAGATGCGCTCTCGCTCAGCACAGTGGAGTGCATCGATTTGTTTTGAGTCTTTTGTGAAGCGGTAAAAAACACGTTTGTTTTTTAGGCCTCTCGTACCAGCTAATCCCACGGAAGGCTCCATCATCTACAAGTTTTGTTCTACTGTCTCTCTTTCTCTCTCTCTCTCTCTCTCTCTCTCTCTCTCTGTTTATCGCTCCACTCACTTCATCCAATGCTTAAGGCAGAGCACTCACTTAAATGCTAAACAGCCTCGAGACAAAGGGCTTGCACCTCGTACACATGTGACGGAAAACCTCTCCAAACTATCCCCCAGAAAAGAGAGAGTGAGAGAGATATGGAGGAGGCTGGTTGTCACGGTTGGTAAACCGTGATCTCGGGGTGTTTACACTCACTGTGATGAATTCTGTGTGTTCCGCGTCTGCACTGATCAGTTGTGGGCGTCTCCGTTAATTGTATCAGCAACAGCTTCCACTCATTACTCATCCACTATATACTGGCTTGTCTCATGTATTGTGTTTGTAAGATCGTTGTCTAATGTTTGATGTGGTTACCCTGTTCGTCTGGATCTCAGTGTTGTTGCGTTTGGATGTCTGTGTTTTCCCTAGAACCTCATCCACTCTCCGCACGTTCACTCAGCCAAGGACACTTACCTTCGGCTCTATTCCCCGCAGTTCCTGTGCCATCCTCTCCTGCTGCCTCACGCCGTCATCATCCGGATTACTCACCTTCTCTCCACCATCAGCTGGATTCCTCTCCTCTTCACCATCTCCTCGGAGTGTCGCTGTCTCATCGTCATTGTTTGTTTATGTACTCATTTTATATCTTCTCATTAAATCCGTCAACTTGCAATTGCTTCCATACTGTCCTTTCACCCACCGTCACATACCACGGTAGCAGCAAGCACCAACACCCTCACATATTTTATGCATCACAGTGGTCAACGCATGGATCAGCAGCAGGAGAGCATCTCTAACACCAGACGCGCTATCCGAGTGCTGGTGGCACAGGTGTCAGAGCTCACCCAGCGGATCCATTAGCTCAAATCTCCCACTGCGCCCATCGCACCGCCTGTGCCGTCCGTCCCCCGGGAGATTCCCCAGGACCACTTCCGGCTAGAGCCACGACTTCCGGCGCCAGAGGACTATGCGGGTGAGCCAGCGTTTTGTAGAACATTTCTAAGCAAGTGTTCGATGCATTTCGCCCTACAGCCCCGCACTTTTACTACTGAAGAGTCTAAAGTAGCGTTTACGCTCACACTACTGTCTGGCAAGGCTACCTTATGGGGGACGGCAGTGTGGGAGAATCAACACCTGTTTTGTGCTTCATTCCACGTCCTGGCAGGAGGCCGCCCATTGCCTCTCGGAACTCCGGCAAGGATCTTCTTCCGTCACCGACTACTCCATCGAGTTCCGCACCCTGGCAGCCGCGTGCCAGTGGAATGAGGCGGCGCAGTGGGATATATTCCTGCATGGGTTATCCGACCGTGTTCAGCAGGAGATCTACCTCCTCGAGCTGCCCACTACTCTCAATGGACTAATTGAACTGGTGTTACGAGTTTACGCTAGGTTTAATCGCCTGGGCCGCCAACACAGTCCTTCTAGATCTACCGTCTCTCCTTTTAGGGGGCGCTTGAGTAGAGAGAACACGGTCGGTTCTGTCGACGATCACGAGCCCATGCAGGTGGGTAGAGCTCGGCTGTCCCGGAGAGAGAGGGAACGGCGGAGGTCCCAAAGACTGTGCTTGTACTGTGGAGGCTCTACTCATAACATCAACTCATGCCCGGTTAAAAGAGCCAACCCGGTAGTAAATTTGAGGCTACTATCGGGTGGGATCTCCGCTGAGAAGTCCTCACCTACATCATCGACCCTCCTTCCGGTGAAACTGCGGTGGAAGAATCAACATCACGAGTGTCACGCCCTTCTGGACTCCGGAGCCGAAGGTAATTTCATGGATTCTTCACTTGCACATCACCTGAACATTCATGTCCTTCCTGTGTCTCTCCCCATCCATGTCACCGCACTCAACGGCCAGGAACTACCTCACGTCACACACCATAGTGAACCTATCACACTGATCACATCTGGAAACCATCAAGAAACCATATCCTTTTTCCTCATGGACTCCCCTGTTGCTCCCATTGTTTTAGGTCACCCCTGGTTGTCCAAACATAATCCACGAGTGGAATGGGGTTCTAACACTGTCACGTTGTGGAGTGAAAGATGTCATGAGTCTTGTCTGGTTTCTGCTTGTTCTGTTGTCCCTGTTTCTGTCTTTCAGAAGGAGAACATAGTTTTGCCAAACGTGCCCGTTGAGTATCTGGACCTGAAGGAGGTGTTCAGTAAGTCCCGTGCTGCTTCTCTCACTCCGCATCGTCCCTACGACTGTGCCATAGACTTAGTGTCAGGTAAGTCTCCACCCTAGAGCAAGTTATACTCTCTTTCTATTCCTGAGAGGGAGGCCATGGAGAAATAAATTTCTGATTCCTTAGCCTCTGAGTTCATCCGTCTTTCCTCTTCTCCAGCGGTGGCGCGGTTCTTTTTTGTGGGTAAGAAGGATGGTTCTCTGCGACCTTGCATTGATTACCGAGAGCTGAACAACATTACTATTAAGAATACTTATCCTTTAATACTCATGTCTTCAGCTTTCGAGAGGTTGCAGGGAGCAAATTCACAAAATTAGATTTACGTAATGCTTATCATTTGGTCCGCATCAGGAAGGGGGATGAATGGAAAACCGCCTTTAATACCCCTAGAGGGCACTTTGAGTACTTGGTGATGCCGTTTCGGGCTATCCAACTCGCCCGGGGTTTTCCAAGCACTCGTGAATGACGTGTTGAGAGATATGGTAGATCAGTTTATATATGTTTACCTGGATGACATACTGATTTTTTCTTCATCTCTCCAGGAACACGTTCAACACGTCAGACGAGTGCTCCAGAGGTTACTTGAGAATGGGCTTTTTGTCAAGACGGAGAAATGCGTATTCCATGCACAGTCTGTTCCCTTCCTAGGGTACATCGTCTCATCCGAGGGAATACGTATGGACCCTGACAAGGTCAGAGCTGTGATAGATTGGCCATCTCCAGATTCCCATAAGGCCCTACAGCAGTTTCTGGGGTTTGCCAATTTCTATCGGCGTTTTATTTGTAAATTACAGCCAACTAGCCTCACCTCTGACAGCCTTGACCTCCCCCAGTACTCCGTTCAGGTGGTCTGACGCAGCTGAGGCTGCGTTCTCTAACCTCAAGAACCGCTTTGTTTCGGCTCCCATCCTTGTCGCCCCTGATCCCACACGGCAGTTCGTGGTGGAGGTCGATGCATCAGAGGTGGGGGTAGGAGCAGTGTTGTCCCAACGTGCTGCTTCAGACGATAAGGTATACCCTTGCACATTTTTCTCTCATCGATTATCTCCTGCCAAACTTAATTATGACATTGGCAATAGAGAGTTGTTGGCGGTCAAATTAGCGTTGGAGGAGTGGCGCCACTGGTTATAGGGTTCAGGGGTTCCCTTTATTGTTTGGACCAATCACAAGAATTTAGAGTACATCAGAACTGCCAAAAGACTCAATTCCAGGCAGGCTCGGTGGGCACTTTTTTTCGGCCGTTTTGAATTTACCCTATCGTACTGCCCGGGTTCCAAAAATGTTAAACCCGATTCTTTGTCTCGTCTTTTTGATCCCTCCGCCCGTCCCGCTACTCCCGAGTGTATTTTGCCTGAGAGATTAGTACTCTCAGCACTCTGGTGGCCACGTATGGCTCGCGATGTCCGCGATTTTGTTTTGGCTTGTTCAGTTTGCGCCAGTGGTAAGCCATCTAACCGACCTCCTGATGGGCTTCTTCAACCGTCTGTCCCTTCGAGACCCTGGTCACTTATCGCTCTAGATTTTGTCACCGCCCTCCCACCCTCTAATGGCATGACAGTCGTTTTGACTGTAGTGGACCGGTTCTCGAAGGCGGCACATTTCATTCCATTGCGATCCGTTTCTAATAAACTAGCTCCCAAATTTATCGGCCCGTTCACTATCACCAAGATCATTAGTCCGGTGACAGTCCGCCTCAAACTACCTCCTGCATACAAGAGGATACACCTCGCCTTTCATGTGTCCAAAATTAAACCCGTGTTCTATGCACGTATTAATCCGCCTACTCCGGTTCCCCCGCCGCCGCGTCTCGTAGATGGGGAACCGACTTATTCGGTTAATCGCATTCTGGACTCGAGATGGAGGGGACGAGGATTCCAGTATCTGGTGGACTGGGAAGGTTACGGTCCAGAGGAGAGGAGTTGGGTACCTGCTAGGGACATATTGGATCACTCCCTTATTGATGAATTCAATCAGCAGGTAGGCCCTTCTGGGAACTGTTTTATGTCATTGTGTTTACCCCCGTCTGGCTTCTGTGTAGTTTGCGTTGGATGTCTGTGTTTCCCCAGAACCTCATCCACTCTCCGCACAATCACTCAGCCACGGACACTTACCTTTGGCTCTGTTCCCTGCAGTTCCTGTGCCACTCTCTCCTGCTGCCTCACGCCATCAACACCCGGATTCCTCAGCTTCTCTCCACCACCGTCTGGACTTCTCACCGCCAAAACCCTCCCTCTGGAGTGTTGCTGTATCATCGTCATTGTGTGTCTTTGTACCATCATCTATCCTCTCATTAAAAATTTGTACTCGCTATTGTTTCCAGACTGTCCTTTCACCAGGCGTCACAAGTTCATCATTGAATTCAGTTATGTCATCTCTGTTCAGTTTAAGTAGTGTCTGTGCATTTATTTGCAATCAAGTCAATGATATCGCTGTAGATGAAGTGACCCCAACTAAGCAAGCCAGAGGCGACAACGGCAAGGAACCGAAACACCTAACACATGGAAAAGCACCAGACAGAAACATGCAGTCAGTCTCTTGGCATTTTACATACAAGTCACCCAATACTCTGTGCCAAAAACAAACAAACAAACAAAACCTGTTTTCAAACAAGATAGCATCAAAATGCTTCAAAAGTCATATGTGGTTAGCAGAACAAAACATGGTTGTTTCCTTTAGCTACTTCCTTTTTTTCAGTGCACTGTTTTTTAGCTCAAGTGTTGCTGTCATTTGCTTAAAATACTTTGAGTTGTGTTCCAGTGGAATTTATTTGAGATTTTTGAAGCTGAAAAATTGAAAAGGAAAACTGTATTTGTTTTGGCCACAAATATTTGGGCTCACATGAAACTAATGCATAGAAAATATTGCACACAAACTGCTTGGTAATTATAAACTGCAGGTCAAAAAATTTTTAATAATTAAGTTTTTTTTTTTTTTTTGAAAAAAAAAAAAAAAAGTATTTTCATCTGTCACTACTCCAGTCTTCAGTGTCACGTGATCATTCAGAAATCATTCTAATATGCTGATTTTCTGCTTAAGAAACAGTTCTTATTTTATTTGGTAAGGACACATTAAAATGACCAAAAGTCACAGATATAATATATGCAACATTATATATAATGTTGCAAAAGTTTTCCATTTCAAATAAATGTTGTTCGTTTGAACTTCCTATTCATAAAATAATTTAGAAAAATATATTGTTTGCTACAAAAATATATAGCAGCAAAAACAATGTTTTCAATTGAATTTAGCAGTAAGAAATTACTCGTCATCAAATTTTTTATATCGACTATGCATTCCATTAGTTTTTCAAATTGGTGTGTTTCACCGGGCCGCGAAGAAATATAGAGCCGAGTATCATCAGCATAACAGTGAAAGCTAACACCATGTTTCCTGATGATATCTCCCAAGGGTAACATTTAAAGCGTGAAGAGTAGCGGCCCTAGTACTGAGCCTTGAGGTACTCCATACTGCACTTGTGATCGATATGATACATCTTCATTCACTGCTACGAACTGATGGTGGTCATATAAGTACGATTTAAACCATGCTAATGCACTTCCACTGATGCCAACAAAGTGTTCAAGTCTATGCAAAAGAATGCTGTGGTCAGTTGTGTCAAACGCGGCACTAAGATCCAATAAAACTAATAGAGAGATACACCCACGATCAGATGATAAGAGCAGATCATTTGTAACTCTAAGGAGAGCAGTCTCAGTACTATGATACGGTCTAAATCCTGACTGGAAATCCTCACATATACCATTTTCCCACATGTCCTGGTGCTTGGTGACAAGGAAAACTCCTCCCAAGATTTTATTATTTTAAACGGGGAGGCGATGGAACAGGAGACGATACTACAAGCAGTCGATCTGTGTTTCAAACTTTTCTTTGTATATGACATCTACTACCCAAAGCCCTCTGCTCATATTTGAGTTTTTGTAACACACAGTCTTTAATAGTTTCTTCTGCACAGTGTCTCCTCCTGAAAAACTTTGTATTTAGTAATCAGTAATTTTTATTTTATTTTATTGATCATCAGTAGGTCCAGCAGTATATTTTTTATTATTATTACTTGATTTTATGATTTTTTTTTTTTTATTATATGTTATGTTCATTTTATTTGAAAGTCTTAATATTTGCCAAGTGTGGTAACCCATATTCGGAATTGGTGCTCTGCATTTAACCCGTCCAAGTGCACACACACAGCAGTGAAAAGTGAACACACACCTAGAGCAGTGGGCAGCTATAGATCCAGCACCTGGGGAGCATCTGGGGGTTCAGTGCCTTGCTCAAGGGCACTTCAGTCATGAGTATTGAGGGTGGGAGAGAGCACTGTTCATTCACTCCCTCCACCTACAACTCCTGCCAGCACCGAGACTCAAACCTGCAACTTTTGGGTTACAGGTCCAACTCTTAACCATTAGGCCACAGCTGTGAACTGTATTAGCACATTTGTGTGTTTTGATATGAATATGAATCGACACATTTGTACATCTTGAAAATGTCAGTTGTATTTTTACACGTTCTTGTACATTTGAAATAAAATATTTTAAAATATATTTGTAAATGTGTTGCTTGCATATCAATATAAATATGTAAGTTACAACAAAGTAGTTTCAAAACATGGTTGTATTAAGTAATTTTTTTTTATAAAAATACTGATGTTAATTAATATAAATAATTAACTCAACTGTTGGGTAACTTTTAACTTTTTGGGTTGAAATAACCCACAGATGGGAAGGTGCTATACCAACCCGTAGCTGGATTACAGGTTGGGTTATTTTTAAATCAACATTTTTTAGTGTGAGGATTATTTTGGGGGTATTTGTACTTTATTCATGCAAAATGTAAACTGATTACTTGTACTTTTACTTGATTACCTTTCTGCAGAAAAATACTGTACTTTTTACTCCATTACATTTTATATTAACTTAAGAAGTACTCATTCATTTTTATTTTTTTATTTTATCTCATGTACATTAAATATGGTTAACAGAAATTCAAATGTGCCTTTGATGTGCAAAATCCAATGAGGTTTGTTTTCACACATCAAGCACACACATTTCAGCATAACTTTAACCAGGTACATTTCTGGCATCAAATGTCGAATCTGAAGAAGCATTTTGAGGTAACAAAGTTGCTGTTTTTTCCCTCAATAAATAAATAAAATAAATATATAAAAAATCTCTCTCTATATATATATTGTTCATTTTGATATATTTTTAAGCTGTACATATTGGCTGAAATACTATCAGTGACACAAATTCAAATACAATTCATGTTTTGGTATAGAGATGACAGCTTTTTTAAATGAAATGTTACAAATTACAAAAACGTGTTTAAATGAGCCTCGTATGTTATATTTATTATAAATGATGTTTAGTGATGTATGTTCTTACCAGAGTGGACTTTTTACACCCCAGGATATTTGCGATGTTTATTATTTTTCAGTGTGAGTTTTGGTGAATTGTATAAAAAATAAAATAAAAAACCCTGGGGTAGGTTTGATCCTCAAACACCACTGTATCAATTATGATATGAATGTATTCAACCAACAACAATCAAATAAAAAACACAAAAACATACTGTCCTATGTAAATTCGTAGATAATGACAAGTGAGATTTCAGTGATATTTTGATCACTGAAGGTGCCCCCGGTTTTAATTTCAGAAATCTGGTCACCTTACTCTATCTACCTAGAAAGATAGGCCTAGATAATTAGAGTTGCATTTATATGAAATTTAAATATTTAAATTCATAAAATACATTTAATAGATAAATTTTGTTTCATATGGTGGGCAACATGTATTTCTTTTCTACTTAAATTGTGAATCGTTTAACAATTGTTTAATCTGGGTGTTTTAGGTATAGTTTACTCTTGTCATTGAATGATAGGCTCCTGGGATTCATTATGATCCCAGTTTAAAATATTAAAATCAGGGGTCCGATTCACGAAAATCATCTTAAGAATTATGTAAGAAAAATATGTTAAGAAATTTCCTAAGATAAATTCCAATAAGTTCTTAAGAAATGTAATTCTTGTAAAAAAAAAAAAAAAAATCAGAAGAAAATGACATGCATTATTGAATCAGTGCTGGTTCTTGCTGAAGACTCGCTGATAAACTCGTAATAATCACAATAAACGCGCATGTTTTTGAATAAAGAGCCTGTCACGAGATGAAGTGTGCGCGCGCTGCAGGTGTGCTTAATACCACCAAAGATTATTGATTTATTTGTTGGCTAAAATTAAAAATGAACTCCCTGTCTGACTTGTTTTGTAAAAAAAAAAAAAAAAAAATTCGTGGAAATGCAAGAAAATTGCATACTTTTTACCCCCTTACGTTAGAAGGAGAACATGGCAGTTTTCCTTAAGAATGCTTCGTAAATCCGGCGCGAGCAGCGTGAAAAAAAAAAAAAAAAAAGGGCGCGCGGGTTATCGTGACGTCACAGAAAGAATTCGATTTCGTAGAACTTATAAGTCCAAGAAATCATTTTGTGGGTTTAGTAGCAGTGGCGAGTGAAACTGAGCAGTTATTTTCAGCGATTGTTATCGATTTTGACAACAATGTTTCAGCGACCTTGTCGAGTTCATCCGTTGACGGAGAGTCAGGTGTGTGATCTCAACACCCCCCCAAACCCCAGCAGCAGCACAGAGGAACAACATCCTCATGAGAGCACTGCTGATACTGCTGAGGGAAACGACCAGGAGAGGAAAGTGATGGAGAAAGGGAAGAAGAAAAAGAAGTGGTGGAGGTTGTCTTCTTTGTTTGGAGCTGTGAAGAAACATCTGAAGCGCAGCTCGAACCCAGTTCAGGGTGAAGAAGAGCTGCAGCAAGAGCAAGAGCAGAGTGAGGGAGTGAAGAACCAGAACCAGTGTAAAGACAGATGCAGTGATGGTAAATCAATGATCAACTCATAAGAATATGTTACACAGTTTACTGAAGCTCTGTACTTTACATCAAATGCCATCATTTATCCCTGGATATCCATTTGTAGTAAATTAATCTAGAGGATAGATTATAATAGTTGTCTTATTTAGTCTTCAATACCCTTTTCCTATCTTTTTAATGTTTCCTCAATATAGATAAGTCAAATCAGGGGAATCTTAAATAAAAAATTCATATAAGCACAATAATAAATAAAGAAATTTGAAGACTGATCAAGGGCAAGATCCAGGATATGTTTAAAAATAATTCTATGAGATTATATATGAATTAAAATTGAGTAATACAAATATTTGACTTTTAGGTTAACTGCAGTTGTTTCATCTTTTAACAGACTACACTGTCAGACACAACCTCGTGAGCGATCAGCTGTGTGAAGGTGGATTTGACGCTGAGGCGACACGTTTGAAGGATGACCCTGAAGTAAGTAAAAGATGAATGAAACTTGCCTAGGTAGCAAATACATTTAGTCCTGTCTTATCTTCATCATTTGGTTATATAATTATATTGTTAGCAAGGCCTCTCAGTGTATCTTTTTGTCCTGGTTGGATTTAAATTAAATCAAACTACAAACTACATTTGGAAAATAACTTTCACCTTACCATTGTAAAAACTGTCTCTCTTTTAGCTTGGATGTCCACAACGTCTTCCAGAGGAGAAGGATCTCAACATCCTGGCAAACAGAGGCCCAGATAGCCACGGATGTGATCTCAGCACCCCCCCAAACCCCAGCAGCAGCACAGAGGAACAACATCCTCATGAGAGCACTGCTGATGCTGCTGAGGGAAACGACCAGGAGAGGAAGGTGATGGAGAAAGAGAAAAAGAAAAAGAAGTGGTGGAGGGTGGCCTCTTTCTACGGAGCTGTGAAGAAACATCTGAAGCGCAGCTCGAACCCAGTTCAGGGTGAAGAAGAGCTGAAACAAGAGCAAGAGCAGCAGAGAGAGAAAGTGAAGAATCAGAAAGAACAGAAAGCCAGATGCAGTGATGGTAAATGACATGAGCATGACCAGTCATCATTCATTCCTACACATCCATTACTGGGACATTCAGATCTTTCATCCAGGAAATATAAAAAAAAATAGTTTTTGTAATTTTATATGCACATAGTTTAGGGATGACAAATAATAACATGAACATATTCATTGTAGTCTCTACTGATGTAAATGTTATCATCATTTGTTATAGTTATTATTCCATTTGATTTTATATAAAAATCTTAAATTATAAGATTTTTATATAAAATCAAATGGAATAATAACTATAACAAATGTTTAAAACTGCAGTTGTTTTATCTTGTAACAGACTTCATTTCCAGCCACTACCAGCTGGGTGATCTGCTGGGTGAAGGTGGATTTGGTTCTGTGTTTGAGGCGAGACGTTTGGAGGATGACCTTAAAGTAAGTGAAAACTTGATGAAAACGTATCTAGCGAAGTGATTTTGCCCCGTCTCATCTTTATACTCCTGTGATGTCATGCTATTGTTTGCAAGGCCTCTCAGTGTATCTTTTTGTCCTGGTTGAACTTAAATTCAATTCAACTTTACAAAACTTGTCTGTATATATTTAATGGTGGCCTCTTCACAAGTTAATTGTTGTTTGTTTTCTTGATCAGGTGGCGGTCAAATATGTTAATAAGACCGAAACCTACAGGCCAAGTTTATACATCGTAAGTAAGATGCACTCTCTCTGTTCTCCTCCCACTAACTAGTAGGAAAACTGGACTAAGTGCTTATTTGGAAAACAACTTATATCTTACCATCGTCTTTCTTTTAGCCTGGATATCAGCAACTCGTTCCACTGGAGATCGCCCTCACAATCCTGGCTAATAAAGGCCCCAGAGTGCCAGAGATCATCCAGCTGCTGGACTGGAAGGACTACAATGACCATTTCGTCATGATCCTTGAATGTCCCTCTCCTTGCGAGACTTTGGAAGACTTTGTGGGGCGTCAGGGTGGACGTCTCAACGAGAGCTTAGCACGGCGAGTCATGATGCAGGTGACTAAAGCTGCGAACGTTTGCTGCCAGCGCCAAGTGTTCCACCGTGACATCAAACCGAGCAACCTTCTCATCAACAACCAGACACTTGAAGTCAAACTAATTGACTTTGGGTGTGGGGACATTCTGAGGACAACTGTCTACATGTCATACTCTGGTATGTACTGTATCTAAAAGCTACAACTCTAGTGACGATTATATTATGAGTTGACCAGGCGTGAGTCACCAAAACAACAAGAAGCACCCGATATATATACAGTAGAATTACGTCACTGTTACAGTCATGGATCTCGTCACTGTTGTGAACCGAACTTGAGCATCTAACAAAATCTTTTTCTTCCAGGCACAGCAACATACGTCCCTCCTGAGTTTCACATAAAGGGAAAGTACCACGGCAAGCCTGCGACGGTTTGGTCACTGGGGGTTCTGTTATTTAAAATAGTGGCCGGATATTATCCAAGTTTCTTAGATCTGCACATGCTCAAACTGCATCTCTGGTCCAAAACTGGTCTGTCAAACGGTAAGAGTTCAGTTATCATTTTAAACATACAAAACAGGGACAAGTGGCTTTCTGAAAGATGGCGTTAGAAAATGCATGAAGTTTTCTTGATTTCTGATGCCTGAACTCAGATCGTACAGCTAATATGATCATTAAATTAAAGCATGTGTTAAGTTTAAAGTAATATTCAGATGTCCCTCTCATATTTCTGCACAGAATGCTGCAGATTGCTCCGCGCTCTCCTGCAAATAAAGCCAAAGAACCGAATTCAGCTGGAGGAAATCCTATATATTAAGTTAAAGTGTTATTGTCGCGTTAACGCTTTAGGAGTAGTGGGATGTTGATCAGTACTGGCTTGGGATGGGTGTCATCACGTGTCTCAACCAATGAGAGCATTTGTGGTGGGCCTAAGACTGCAGCAGCTCACATGAAGCACTCACGACTTCATAAGTGGGAAACCCAAAGTTTCTGTTAACACGTAAAGGGAGCAGACAAGCGCTCTCGCTCAGCACAGTGGAGTGCATCGATTTGTTTTGAGTCTTTTGTGAAGCGGTAAAACACGGCCCTCTCACAATACACAGAAATCTGCTGAAATCATCCGTGAAGCAGTTTTCTGTGTAGCATCTCTGCATATCATCTGTGTAGTAGTTTAATATATTGTGTATATTTAATTTTCTTATTTTTAGCACAGTCTATAAAGAGTATGCCAGACCTACAATTCACTGCTTTTTGTATGTTATATAACTTTTATGTGAAAAATAAAATCTTGAATCTTGAATATACTGTTTTACAGATCTATCACATTTGTTGCTCAGAAATGTTCACACAATCTCGCTGCATGTGTTAGAAATTCTGCGGTCCGCTCACACTACATGTGCACCACACCCGAACCGAACTGAACCGTGCTCTGGCCCACCTCTTCCAACCGAGCCGGGGCCAGCTAAACGAACCGCGGCACGGAGTGATCACACTAGATACACCCTTATTCTCCTGCATCTCGCACACACGAGTCTCTACTCGCCCATCAAGTGTCCCACACCGCACTCGATAGTGCAGGTCTCCACTCGGAAGGCGTCTGTTATAATCGTATGATGGAGGCTCTGAACTCTGAGCATAACTTTATTTTCTATAACAAACTATAAAATATTTTTAAATAAAGTAAAAAAAAAAAACAATAAAGTAAAACCACAGACTGCAACACTGTAAAGTACCATCTGAATATGTTAAAAGCTATAGACATCAGGAGAAATTAATAACTTGATTGATATAATACACTATAGGCTATAGCAGATACATAAAGACAGCACACACAGAGAGAGAGAAAAATAAATCTTGATTTACATACCTGTCAAGTATCCCGTTTTGGCCAGGAAAGTCACATATTTTACCCTTCTTTCCCGTCGTCCTCCCGTATTAGTATTTTCCCGTAAATCTCCTGTATTTTAATTTTTAATTTTTTTATTTTAACCTGCGTTATTAATAAAATATTAATAAAAAAAACATTCCCAATCTGAGCTCTGTTACTAGTCTAGCGATAACTGCCACCTGTAGTAGCCTGTCGCGAGGAGTGTGTGAGGTCAGATGACATGAGTTATAACGCGGGAAAAACAACAACAACAAAAGAAAAAACAGAGACGGATGAAGGATGCTACGATAGAGAGTGAAGGCACACCTGCCAAAGAACCAAACCCCATTTGTAAATACCAGGATAAATGGGACAGCGAATTTACTTTTTTAAAGCATGCAAAGTCTGCAACAAATTTGTACAACAACTCACTAAAAGAGTAAAAGAAAAGTTATGTGAAATAAAAAGAAAAACTGTAAAAGAAAAGCAATATGAAATGAAAAGAATGTGTGGAATGAAAATAAAATGTAAATGTAAAGACAAGCAATGTTAAATTAACAGAAAATATGCAAATAAGCCTTTAAATAAATGCTCTTCATATATACCCTTTTGTGTTTTCATTTGGGCTATAACACCTGTCTTCCCTTATTTTCAAAACCAAAATTTGACAGGTATGATTTGGAAGAAGCCTGCAGACAAATGAAAATGTAAACTAGCCACAAGTTATTAAAGCAAAAGTCATGCCTTTATTAGTATTTTATATAAAATATATTCATTGAATTGTCATTAAACTGGACAATACATACATATTCCAGTGAAAGTTATGCATTGGATTTGTTGTGCAATACATTTTTTTTATATAAAATCGATTGAAACACTGAGACAAAGTGTTTATATATGTGTTACGTCCCGTGACTCAAAAAGGGGACGCAACAAAAACTGGGACATAAGAAAGCCAATTCGTAAAAAAAACGTTTTATTTAGCTCAAACAAATATACCAAAACGTCTTCAGATAGTATTCAAAGTCAGTAATGGCATCCTAAAGATATGTGCGAAAATGTAATATCCTGTGGTGTGGTCTCGTGATGTGTGCAAAAAAGAAACATCAAACTATAACGAAAAACAATCAAGTTGGCCGCCCCCCTTCTGCCATCAAGCTTGCTTCTTATAAAGAGGCAAGGGAAATTGGGCACAGGTGTCACGGATGCAACCAGGTTACGGGGGGCGGAGTCATCCGACGTCTACTGGAAAAAAGCCCAATGAATACCCAGGTCGTCACAATATGCATTCTATATTAGGGTGACCACATGTCCCCGTTCAAAATAACCAGCGAACACACTGGAAATGCTAGACCAATTTAGCCTTCTGGATATCATATGATTGCAACTATTGCGATTACTTGGTCACATCTCGCAAGCCGTTATTGTAGCCATGAAAAGCTTGGACAAGAGCATAGCGCTATTATCATCAGTTATCAAAAGAGACTGCATTATATACATATTAAAATGTAGGTTGCGGGATTGTTTTGCACAATATGCCTATTAAACATTCCTGAAACTCTGCGACACAACTCTGAAGTCTCTGATTTGAATGATATAAAAAATAATAAACTAATCAGTTACACTTGCACAATTACATTTGCAGAAAGCACATACTTTGTAGTCAATATGAGCCTGAAATGCTAAATATTAACCCTGATTAGGGATAGAAAAGATCCATTTCCAGAAGCATGTTTTTATAAACAAAATTCGAAAGGTTTTCAACAGTTGTGAAAATGTTAAATACAGTTAGAAAATAATATATTTGTTGTTTTATTTATCATATGTTATCATATTTACTGTTTTATTTTAATGTGTTTTTGTAAAGCCATAATTTTGTTATAATACCAGCCGGTTTTTAGATGTTTCCTGTTTGCAGAGGAGTAAAATATGGTACTTGAGTAATTTTACTTGATTATTGTACTTAAGCCCAGCAAAAAACGTTGGGTTGTTTTTTTAACCCAACATTTGGGTTTCACATATTGGGTCAATGTGTTGGGTTAGCTTAAAATTTGTTGGGTAATTTTTTTTTCGTCGTTGGGTTATTTTTAGTTATAACCCAACTGTTGGGTTAAATATGTTTCTGCTTCACTCCTGTTCAAATTTTAACGGTCCAGTCAGAGACTCAATGACATCAGTGGCAGCCTGCCTGATTATGAAGGGTAAGTTCCTTGTTAATATAATCGTGTGATGTATACAACTTTCATAACATTAATGTGTCTGATCCGTTAATTTCTTTATACGTTAAAAAGTTTTAATTCCCTTTAGTCCGTTTGTTTCCCCCAGATAATCAGATCGATTGTAAATGAATGCTATTCATGTTTGTGCGCCAGTATTAATACACTAAAAGATAAGCTGCAAAAAATGTTTAGACAAATATTACTTAAAGTTAATACAAATGTTAGAAAAGCCGCACGGACCATTTATCGGATCGGACCTGTGAAAGAAGCTGCTCGAGCTGAGCTCACACATCAGTCATGCGACAGACAGACTCCGCGAGAATCGTTTGAATGAACCTGCAATTTTCTGTTATAAAAGGTAAAAACCCAGACGAAAGAAAAGCGCGCAGTCGTCAGGTAATCTGCTCTTTCAGCGAAAGTTTATACCAGTGCCCCAAATTTACATAACGTTAACGTTACTCCTACAACAAACCTTTAAGAGGGGAGCGTAAAACAGAAGCCATATTCTTCTTAGCGCACCAGCACTAGTTAATTGTACTGTAAAAGTTTTTTTATGATTTATTATTGAATATTGTTATGCATCTATTGGAATACCCTACAATTACAGCAGTTTCTCTTATGAAGCTAGATTGATTGACATGTTTTTTAAATGTGTTGTACTAAATGTGTTTTTATACTTGTGTTTTAGACAATGGACTTTTTTGTGAAAGAAAAAAATGCAACAATAGAATTTCTGCCTGTTAACTGAAGCATTTCAAGGTAAGTAACCTATTAAAATTAATGATACATAAGTTTTTAATTTTACTTAGACCTATGACTTCCAAAAATTATGAAAAAAGGACAAATGAGGTGAAATAAGTGTATTGTTGCATTCCGTCCAACAAAGCTTCCTTTAATTTACAGTGTACTTTTGTTCCTCCCTACAAGTCCAAATCAGTCAAAGGGTAAAGGTGTCATGATTCTGCCTTCATGTCCTGACTTTTTTCTAATCTTGAGGCAGGATCATGACAGACCCGTGTTTTGTGTACAAGCACATGGCCTTGTCTTTGGGCCATGTGCTTGTGTTGTCTCGTTCCCTTGCTCTGCCCCCCTTGTCATCCTAGTCTTGTCATGATTGCCTTATCTGTGCCACCTGTTGTGTCTTAATTAGTTCCCCTATTTAGATCCCCTAGTGTGCTCTGTCTTTTGTCAGGTTCATTGTTCCACATATATGATTGCTAACCATATCGTGAGTGTCTCTATATTAGGGCTGTAGTACTCGAGACATTTTTCTGTCGTCTCGGACTTGTCTCGGACTCGTTGCATTTGCTCTCGGACTTGGCCATTGGACTCGCCAAGTCTTCTAGTTGGTCTCGACCGAGTCCAGCAAAAAAAAAAAAAAAAAAAGTATCCTTCAAAACAAAACCACTTTTGCATGATGTCGCGACTGAAAACGTGTGGAAAACGCTAGGCGCGCCGCTCTCCTTATTTCCAAAGCACTGTAATCTGTGCTTGCGCTCCAGTGGCGTCTGCTGTTGCTGGGCAACCATGACCCGCTCTCCATGATGACGCAGAAGTTTCAGCAAAGAATAAATGGATTTCCAGCTCTGATAATAAATTCATTTTAAAAAATGGCTATCCTTGTACAGCTATTATCATCTGTTTCTCCATCTTAGCTTTCAGTATTGTTCCGGGAAAGGATGTGCATGACCAGCGGTGCACTTACTGCGACCTGAAAAGTTTAGATGTTTCTAATTTAATTTTCTATATGTTAGATTGTGTTTTATTTACGTCTACACCTAGATCGCCTCAAACGTCCCCTTTACAATAATGAAATACTAATTATTGTTGTACAGTATAGGGGTTGCAAGACTACTGATTTCTACTAGTCGATTTTTTTATAAAAAAATATGCTTGAGTAAGCTACTCGACTCGTGGTTCATGCTATTGTAAATGAAAACACTAAATCTTTTTTTTAATTGATAAACGCTTATTAATGTATAGCCTTATGCAACAGTTACATATATAAATTTTAAAAACTTTATAATTATGACATTACATATTTAAATTGTCATGTAACACCCAGTATTTGTATCTGTAACAATCACAAAATTTTTCCTATCTGCATTCGGATACAACATCGTACAGTTACTTGATAAGACTGTTATGACTTTTTATATTTTTTTCGTAGTTATCACTGAACAAGTATGTCGTGTTAAACTAAAATAATTAGTAATTTCTAAAATAATATTTATCATGCAAGCAGAGAGATGTCATGACAAATGTTTAGTGATCATTTGAACACGACTGAATCCATTCAATGGGCACACTTTCAGTACGCAGAACACTTTAAGCGAGTCTATAATGTTTAGTGAACTTCACTAAACAAATGTGTGTGTGCCGCGCAAACCAGCAAAAGGTAAAGATGCAAACATGTAGGACCAGTAGAAAATGTATCCGTATCTAAGCTGATTATTAGCCTACTCTTGAGAGGGAAATGGTTTGGTTTTTGAGAGACTGAGACGCGCAACGTTGCTGTTTGATTGGTGAGCGCGCTGTGCTTATTCCATTCATTTGTATCATATCGTAGCCTAAGCTTTAAAGCATTGCCTTTTAAATATTTACAAATACTATAACGTGTATGATGTATTATTATAGGTAAAATTACTTTTGCAACGCTCTGATTTCTGAGAGATGCACAGAGAGGCGACAACAATGCGGTGTTTGATTTGCGCTCTTTTCACTCAGTTTACATTCATTCACTTCTGGCGCTGATCCCCTGGCTCACCTGCATGGGTGTAGGTTTAGGGGGGGACGCTAGGTACTACTAGTCCCTATCAATATTTTGAGATGACAAATTTGTCCCCACCAATATTTAGCAAGTTACTTTGAACTGCTATTTGGATCGATTCTAGCGGCCAGGACGACGACAGTACAAGAAACACCGTAATTTGATTGGCGACGGGGTATCTGACAGGCTACACGCGAGGGCCAGGACTGCTTTTGTGCTTGCACTAGCAGCGAGCGGGTGGTTTGTGTGCGCGCGCATGTTGACGTTGACGACGCCGACGTTAAGTTACAAGAGCTGTCTCTCTGCCACATACAAAGGCCAGAGTAAAAACATTTTAATATTCCGGGGGGTTTTTTTTGCCCCTTTTTGTACTTTGTAGATGCCACCCAAGAAGAAGAAAGGGGACATAAAAAGCTTTTTCATAAAGCAGAGTCAGAGTGTAAGTAGGCAAAATAACTAGCTAGCCACACAAATAAACTAGCAGTAGTGACTTTCAAATGCTTATTCTGTGGAAAATAGTATTAACTGATGATAGTATTACCCAGGATGATAGAATGCTACGTTAGCAAGTAACTGAATGTCAATTAGCCTGGAAGTTACCTTAACTCCTTGTGGCAGAGTATTTTTTGTTAGTGTAAATACTAATGTACGTAATAATTTATCTTAATAAAACGTTTGGTTGTTCAGCATTACACAGTCTCAGATGTTTATTTTTTGAGAATGCATTTTTGAGATTATACAGTTATACTAGCCTTAATCACCATTAAATAACTGGTATCTTTACCATTAAATCACTGGGGGGTGTCCCCACCTAAGCTGAGACCAAACCTACGCCCATGCTCACCTGTTATCTAGCAAACACCAGACTGTGTCAGCTTCAGCCGAGTATTCAGGCAGAATTATTCCTTGTGCGTTATTCGTTTTTTAAGCCATTATCCTTGCCATTCCGAATAAGGTATTCGGCTTCAGGCACAACCCTAATTATTACATTACATATTTTATTTTTACATGCAACATAGATTAGGGTCATATAGTAACAGCTCCACGCAATATTATAATTCTAAAATTCACGTCGCACTTGCAAACACTTTGTGTGAATTATGGTTAATGCATGCTGGAGTAGTTGAGTGTTTCCGACAGCGCAGAGTAGTCTATGCAAGCACTAAGTACAGTATGTCGATGTATTTATGTGCGCATGCCCAGTAGAGCCAAACGTATACCTTGCTTGCTGCGCGCATTTGTCATATCCCGAGCTTTGCATGCGTCTGTGCACTGTGCCAAGGCAAGGCATCAGTCATTTAAATTTTTGAACACAGACATAATGTCAGCAAAAGCAGCATTATTAAGTAATTAAAATGAAAATAAAGTACATAAAAATAATTTGACCTTACAGCTCCAAACTCTGTTCTGGGCCAGTGTCCTTTATAGTTTAGCTCCCAGGGTCGGACTGGGGGTAAAACCAGTACTGATTACCAGGGCCCCAAAGGAAGAGAGGGCCCTTGAAAAGTAGGAATCTGAAATATATTTTATTTTACCTGGATATTTTCATGGGTGGGGGGCATGATGGCCCATCAGGACTGCCTATGCATAGAGCCCGGGATCTTGTGTAACGCCCCTGTTAGCTTTAACCCTAATTATACACACTTGAACCAGCTAATCAAGCTCTTACTATAAACACTAATCTTCCAGGTGTGTTAAGGCCAGGTGGAGATAAACTTTTCAGGACATTGGCCCTCCAGGATGTAGTTTGGAGACCCCTGTCCTACAGAGTTGTTACTTTGCACATGCTTTTTGATCATTACAAATAATAATGTACATTTATTTTCTTAGAATAGGAGATATGCTGTCTCTCGCATCAGTAGTTAAGTATGTGGTCTTGAAGAGGACCCTTTTTTCTCTCATTTGGACTCGGACTTGACTTGGACTCGAAACTTTTGGACTTGGACTTGACTTGGACTCGAACCTCTTTGGACTCGGTCTTGACTCGGTCTCGACTAGTCCTGGACTTGGACTTGACTTGGACTCGACAAAGCTGGACTTGACTACAGCTCTACTCTATATGTTTCTGTATCCTAGAAGAAGACGTTGTGAGTCCTGTGTTTGTGTATCTGAAGTTAGTGTTTTTGTGTTAAGAGTCTTTGTTTATCGTGTTGACCAAGTCTTGTTGAATCGTTTAGTCTCAGCTCTAGTCGTTGTTTTCCCCCTCGTGGGTTTTGTTTTCCCCTTTTGTGTTTAATAAATCCTGTGTTTTGGTACTTCCTGTCTGCATCTGAGTTCATCCCAACCCCTACACAACAGAATGAACCGACCACTTAAGAACTCAGCAGACAGGAGGGTTGCCCTCCCATGTTCGTCAGAAGGCGAGTGGATCCTTCACAATTATGCCCAGCTGTGGGAGAAGTTCTCCCAGGAGGAGCCGCAGGTTTCACCCCAGAGGTCCCCACCATCGACCCAGCTGCCAGTGATCCCAGAAGGTCATCTCCTAGCTGTTACTACACTGGGGGAACAGGCAGATCCCTCCCAGAGTCCTAAGGCGCCTTCCACAGCCATCAGTCTCCCCAGGAAGCGAGTGAGACTATTTTCGTGGGAGTCAGCTTCGGAATCGTCGGCGTCAGAGTCTGCCCTGCCTGAGACAATACTCCCCCAACCTTTCTCTGACCCAGCTATGACCTCTGCACCGCGGCCAAGGAGGAAGAGGAAGAATGGGTCTTCCGGTCCTGCGTCTCTGCAGTGTTAATTTCGTTGACTAAATATTTTCGTCATTATTTTCGTCACGAATATATTTTTGCCGACGAAAACGAAACGAAAACTAAAATAGAAGGCACTGATGGAGACTAAAACTATGACTAAATTGATTGACATTATCGTCAACGAATAAAGGACGAGACGAAAATAGACTGTGACGAAAATCAAATCAGCAGACGGGAGAGATGCGAGGAATGAGCAAAAGAACCGGCAAAAAAGAACAGACTGCATGAGAGAAGAGAACCAATCAGAGCCTGACTTATTGAGACGTGAAGCGAAGGTTTTCAGTTTTTATGAGCTCCCGGGAAGTCGGCATTCGAAGAGGTGATAGGGACTTTAAGCAACAGCCTCTGGTGGAACGGCAAAGCCATTCTGGCGTTGTATTGCCTGCGCGAATTTAACTGCTACTTTGTGACGTTCTAATTTAACGGTCTACTACGGGAGAACAGCTGATTTGCCAGAGTCGCTACAACGTGAGAGGTTAGGTAAATAAATGTTATGTTTTTAGACTTATTTACATCATACAATATTAAAAACTCCTCTTCTGACAAAAGATTGTCATTTAACGCCAAAAGCAATCCTTCTCCTGCTTTTTTAAATTATATATTTTTTTGGATCTCAATAAATGAATTAATGCTGCGTTGCGCTGTTCTGTTTTACCGTTGCTTAGTGACTTTTACGTTCTTGGCTACAGCGGTGTGACGGCAAACTTCCGGTCGCTGTAGCCGTTCCATTCGCAGCTGTTGCTTAAAGTCCCTACTGTCTTAAAAGAGCGACAAAATGTCCACAGCTCACTTCACGTTTGACGACAAACAAAACAAAACAAAGTGTAAAGCACGCAGAGCGCTCATTCGTGGCAAGAACACAACCAATTTGAAAATACATTTACAGACGAGCCACCCGGACATTTTCTCAAATGTAATTTCACAACGATGTTCTTTTGTTTATTGAGCTAAGCAAAATTGGAATAGTGCAGTGCGTAGATGTTGTAGCATTAAATATTACGAACTGAAAAGTACTGTAAAATAGCCCCTTCTTCAAATTAGATGCGAGCACAATACTAATACGTAATATCATGATAAATACATTTGATTAATACTAATGTTTAGTATATTTTATAATGTTCCACTTGTTGACAATATCACAAATATTTCTATATTAGTCATGTGAAACATGAATGTTCACATCCTATCATTATACATACAAATCTAGCAATAATGTAGTATTTAAAACATACAATATTGCTAGACAAATGAATACCTTATAAAATCTTGTTACTTTTTTTATCCACCTAGCTGCCAACTTATTAAATATTTACTTTAAATGTATGCACTTATTGTTCAGCTCAGCTGTAAGCTTTAAGGTCCTGGACCTAACATTATTTTTCTTTTATTGATGGTCAATTGGCAGCTAGTTATTGTTTACATTATCATGACAGTGTTTGTTGCTGCATAAAAGCTTTTGAATCGAAATAAAGACACAGTTGTGTTGAAATAAAGTTGAATTTGTGTTTTATATATTTTGGTTAAGTTTGTTTCCTATACCAGCTGTAAAAAATTGTCTAGTAAATCTGTTATTGATTTTAGTCTTATTTTAGTCGACTAAAATACCAAGCAATTTTAGTCGACTAAAATACCAAGCAATTTTAGTCGACTAAAATACCAAGCAATTTTAGTCGACTAAAATAAGACTAAAATTAAAACAAATCAGATGACTAAAACTTGACTAAAACTAAAAAGAATTATAGTCAAAAGACTAAGACTAAAACTAAATTAAAATTTCGTGTCAAAATTAACACTGCGTCTCTGTCTCCTCCTGACCCGGCGAGGCTGCCCGAGCCAGCAGCGGTGAGCGCTGGCATGCCTGAGCCAGCAGCGGTGACCCTTGACCCCGAACCGGCGACTAAGAGAACTGTTTCCAAGTCCGCAGTCGTGAGGGCGGAGGAGAGAGCCGCGGCCGACTCTGCAGCAGAAGCATTCCTACAGTCTGTCTCATCTCGTAAGGAGATGCCTGTTGTAATCGCTGACAATACTCTGTCTAATTATTTGTCTCGTCTTGTTCAGATCCTTCAAGTCCCTACCAGTCCTGTCTTTTCCCCAGACCCTGTCCCCAGAGATCCCGAGCCAGCCGCAGTTAGCGCAGTTCCTGACCCAGTTTCCGTCTCCACTGATGTTGCCCCGTGTCCCGTTGATGTTGCCCCTTGTCTGGCTGATGTTGTTGAGTGTCCAGCTGTTGTCTCCCCGTGTCCAGCTGTTGTCTTCCCGTGTCCTGTGACTTCTCCTGTCATGTCCTCTGTCAGTTGTCCTGAGACCACTCCCCACCCCTCACCACCCAGACCTGCCCGGACCCCTCCCCGTCAGCTTTCGTCCCGTCCTTCTAAGACTCCTAACCCACCCACCCTGGTCTGTCCCCCATGAACTTTGTTGTCCCGCCTCCTCCCCTTCCCTGTTTGTTTTTATTGATTTGTCACCCTAACCCTGCCGTTGTGTATTCATGTTTGCCTTTGTTGTTATTTGTTATGTCTTGTTGGGTTTTTTCTTTGTCTTTGGGCCATGTGCTTGTGTTGTCTCGTTCCCTTGCCCCGCCCCCTTGTCATCCTAGTCTTGTCGTGATTGCCTTATCTGTGCCACCTGTTGTGTCTTAATTAGTTCCCCTATTTAGATCCCATAGTGTGCTCTGTCTTTCGTCAGTTCATTGTTCCACATATATGATTGTTTACCATATCGTAAGTGTCTCTATATGTTTCTGTATCCTGGAAGAAGACGTTGTGAGTCCTGTGTTTGTGTATCTGAAGTTAGTGTTTTTGTGTTAAGAGTCTTTGTTTATCGTGTTGACCAAGTCTTGTTGAATCGTTTAGTCTCAGCCCTAGTCGTTGTTTTCCCCCTCGTGGGTTTTGTTTCCCCCTTTTGTATTTAATAAATCCTGTGTTTTGGTACTTCCTGTCTGCATCTGAGTTCATCCCAAACCCCTCCACACAACAAAAGGGTGGGAAAATGTACTCCCATTAGCCGCAAATATTGCCACAAATTTTCTGGAGGGAGTGAAAACTGGTTTAGTCTGTCTCTTAATGCAAATGATAGTGGATCCCCACAAAGACTGTAAACTGTAAGCATTTTTTTTTTTTTTTTTACTTGTCTGTAAAATCTCTATACTTTTGTCATTTAAAGGCCTTCATGCAGAAATTGTCTTTAAAACCCTTCCTGCCATCTGCACCATACCACACAAATGGAAAAATGGTGTGCACATCATACACTGAAATGAAGCGGTCCTTCATTGACATTCAACCTGTAAGTAAAAGCAACGCTTAAAATTACAGTGCCCTGTTTAGTCAAGTCACCTTTATTTATTTTGTATAAGACACACATTGTAGAATACAAACAGTTCCAAGAAGAGATTTTTAATAAAATGATGACAGAATTTTAATGTATGGGTGAAGTATCACTTTAACCTATTTAAATTCGCTATAGCTTTTAACTCATTTAAATTCACTCATTCGTAAAGTGAGGATCAGTGAAATATCATCACAATGCATGTTAACTTAACTTTTTTTAAAAATTCTTTTAAGGCTGGCACTAATTAGTGCTGTATTTGAATCACGAGCGTCCGGAGAGCAACTGGGGGTTCAGTGCCTTGCTCAAGGGCACTTCAGTCATGAGTATTGAGGGTGGGAGAGAGTACTCTTCATTCACTCCCTCCACCTACAACTCCTGCCAGCACCGAGACTCAAACCTGCGACTTTTGGGTTACAGGTTCAATTCTAAACATTAAGCTGTGAACTATATTTACACATTTCTGTGTTTTGATATGAATATGAATCGACACATTTGTACATCTTGAAAATGTCAGTTGTATTTTTACACGGTCGTGTACATTTAAATAAAATATTTTAAAATATTTGTAAATGTGTTGCTTGCATATCAATATAAAATCTGTAAGTTACAACAAAGTTTCAAAATATGGTTGTGTTAAATAATTTTTAATAAAAATACTGATGTTAATTAATATAAATTAACTCAACGGTTGGGTAACTTTTAACCCAATGGGTTGGGTTGAAATAACCCACAGATGAGAAGGTGCTATACACTCTAAAAACGGCTGGGTTATTTTTTAACCCAAAATGCTGGGTTGAGTCTGTTGGGTCATTTTGTTGGGTTATTTAATTTGTTTTTAAACACTTTTGGGTAGTTTCAATTTACCAGGTGTTGGGTTAAACCTGCTGGGTTGCGTCGCTGGGTTGTTTCAGGCCAGCGCTGGGTTATTTAACGCGCCTTGAAGATGTTTAAATCGCTCCCCAACTGTCATTTTGGAAGAACAATGGGGCAAAGCCACGGCTTTCAACTGTTTTAAGGTAAGTTTATTTAATGTTTTCAATAATAATTATTTTAAATTGGCAGAATTATAACTTTTTTTTGCAGCAACAATACTGTTAAACGTCTACAGGCCAACATTATTTACGTTAAATGATGAACTGTTTACCTCAAACGGCCAACCTACGCGACTCGCATAATCGTGTTAAGGTATCTGAGACGACAGATTAATAAAGTTTTATTAAGTTTCAGACAGTGACTGATGGCTGAAATATGCGAATACCTGTGAAAATAGAGGAAAAAGTAGTTTCTGACACTGAAAAAGTGAATTTGATATTTAAGTGAGTCAAATGAGTTCAAAAAGTGAATACGACTTTCTGCTCTAATGTAAACGCCTGCAGTTGTCCATATCGACATTTAAATCATACAAATTACGTACAATATAGTCGGATCGCAGGTCTAAAAGAACCAACGACCCAGTTCAAGTAAACCGGTTCAGTAATTCTCGAACAAAGTGATTCCCGGAAAAGAATCGACGTCTCAGGGCATTTCAAAGTGCGCGCACGCACAGCGAGTGACGCTGGCCGCGTTAGTGAAGTGATTTGATGCTTTTGTGGTTTATAAAGTCTTTTTACATACAAATTATAATTCAAAATGTGTTTTTTTCCTGTCAGAAAAGCGCATGGATACATTTGTGAGAGAAAAACTCGTCGAGTGCAGTCTTATTGAGGCGTCTAACGGTAAGTTCGTGTTTATTATACATTTTACATAATTGTTTGTCTGTGATAATCAACTAACGTTAACCCTCACGTAACTTAAACGCACATATATTTTTAATTCGTGCTATAAAGCTGCACCAGAATGTACCTAATTTATGAGCGTAAACATCATATATTAATTTTCCAGATCGTGTTTTTGACTTGTCCTTATCACTTTGGTACATCTATAAGTTTTTATATATGGACTGTTTTACCTACGTGACTTGTCATAGAAATGTCTGTGTGCGCGCATGCAGTGTGATCTCCCTTATCTGTGCCAGTGACTGTGTGTGTTTGATATAGCCAGCATATTAACATAAAACTGTGATTTATAATGACTGGAACATCCCATTGATTAGACAGTTTGAAAGCACACCTTTCAGCCAATCACTATATCATATTCTGCTTCTGTAGACCAACTCATAGGTGAATTTAACTCATAATCATGATGGGTCAATTTCATGATTAACTTCACACAGTTAATTGAACTGAATCACTGTTATTAAAACAATTTGTATTTTTTCTTTTTTTTTAAATTTTATTTTAAAGGTTGGAACAAACATGGAATTCCTTAACTGAGCAGAGTCCACAAAACCCCATCCAATTGTTGTGGTGATTTAAAAATGACAGCAGATCTCTCAGGCATTGATCATAATCAATGGAAAGGTAAGGATATTCTGCACTATTTTCAAAAGGAATTGCAAATTGTATATTTAATTGTATTTTTCCACATGTGGACATATACATTGTGAAATAGTCCAAACTCAATTGAAAAGCATTTTTATTTCAGATGCCTTACACAGAAAGCTGTCAATTTGTGTCAAGGGTGGGACTATACTATGGGGCGTGTTTGTATTGGGAGATATTTTGTAGTTTTTACCCCAAATCTCTCACTGTTTGCACTCTGATGCACGTCAGCAAACAACATTGCAGTTCTACTCTTATTTACCTAGCTGCATCTTACCCTATATTTTATTCCTCCGGTGAAAAGCATTTGGTTAATGGTGAATATTGACCAATAGTACCATGTGGCTCTAACGGTTAGCAGGGGATAGTAGCTGCATTTGGGGTAAAAATGACAGAATTATTTATTGTGTGAGGTGCCAAGAATATAGGTAGATCCGGGTTGCACTGTCTGTTCTTTATCACACATCTCTCGGAGCGGCAGCTGCCTTTAGTAGTGCCTTAACCTCCATTGTTCAAAGCATTTGGCACAATTGTCTTTGAGTGACGTCACCTCCCAATACAAACACTCTCCATAGTATGGTCCCACCTCTGACAAAAATTGACAGTTTTCAATGTGAGGCATTGGAAATTCAGATGCTAAAGATTCCATTTGAGTTTTGGCAGGTAACATGTGCGACACAGTGAAAAAACAGACATGGTAATTCATAAAACCTCATGTACTTGTTCTTATGATGCATCTATGCTAACATTAGTCTGTTTCTCTCTTATTCCAAGGTCACCGTAGCCACCCGTATCCAGTCTGTGTCCAGATCAGATGGAGATCATCATCTAGAAAGGACCTCTACATCCCTGAAAGACCGCGAAGACCAGGACAACTAGAGCCCAGATACAGATCCCCTGTAAAGACCTTGTCTCAGAGGAGCACCAGGACAAGACCACAGGAAACAGATGATTCTTCTGCACAATCTGACTTTGCTGCAGCCTGGAATTGAACTACTGGTTTCGTCTGGTCAGAGGAGAACTGACCCCCAACTGAGCCTGGTTTCTCCCAAGGATTTTTCTCCATTCTGTCACCGATGGAGTTTTGGTTCCTTGTTTTTCTTTAGTTGGGGACAATTAATATCAAGCGATATCATCCACTTGATTGCACAGAGGGACGATACATCACTGAATCAATGACGAATTGACTTTAACTGAAAACTGAGTGTTTACTTTTGTCCCTTTGCATTATTACACACTATTTTCCTATTTAATACTGTAAAGCTGCTATGATGCAGTATTTGATCAATATGACAGGCTTATTACTCATAATACATGGAAAATACAGCTACAAACTGACTTTGTTTTTCCATTTGAAATTTGGCAGTCACTGTGCATTCATGAAAACTGAAACCGTAATTTTTGTTCAGTGTTTTTGAAACTGTTTTTGTTCAAGATTTGCAATTGTGTTTGGATTGTCACAATTTGTCACATGTGGAAAACGCAATTGAAAATATAATTAGCAATTCCTTTTGAAAATTGTCCTTCCATAGACAGGCTCTATAACGGAGTACACTGCTCTGAGGTGTAGATCTTTGCTTCAGAGCTTAAGTGTTTGACAATAGTTCACCCCAAAATGAAAATTGTCACTAATTATTCACCCTGGTCTGAAAGCTCTCGAATATCAACGAAAATATCTTAACTTGTGTTCTGAAGATGAACGAAGGGCTTACGGGTTTGTAACGACATGAAGTTGAGTAATAAATGACAGAATTTTCATATTTGGGTGAACTATATGTTGAACTACCCTAAGCAGTGCACATCTACCTACGTAGGAGTCTTTATAAACTTGATATAAATTTAAGGACATCTTTAAATGATTTTACATTTAAATTTAAAGAATGTTAATTGTCAATGTCATTTCACTGTGTATTTAAATAGCTAAAAATCTCAAAATGTAATAGTTAAACAGCTAGACACAGGTCATTCAGAAATAATTTTCTTATTTATTGCAAATTTATTTCTGTGATTTTTATTTATTTATTTTGCATTTGCTGGAAACAAAAAAAGGGAAAATTCCATGTTGTTTGTCATTGGTACAAATTTTTTAATGTCAGATGGCATTAAAAATATTTTTTTACAGTCTAAATAACCTGTATTCTTCATTATTTATTAATCCATGATTGCTTTGTTAAGCAAAAGTGAAATTATGAGAATAACCCAGCAAGAATAACCCAGAATCATAAAAATGCAAACCCACAAATGGTAAAAATGACTCTATCTTGGGTTTTCTCAATAACCCAGCATGCTGGGTTAAAATGTGTAAACCAGCATGCTGGGTTACTTTAACCCAGCATGTGTTCTGTCCAATATTTACCCAGTGCTGGGTTGCCAATTGGGTTATTTTTAACCCAGCCATTTTTAGAGTGTACCAACCCGTAGCTGGATTACAGGTTGGGTTATTTTTAACCCAACATTTTTTAGTGTGAGGATTATTTTGGGGGTATTTGTACTTTTATTTCATGCAAAATGTAAACTGATTACTTGTACTTTTACTTGATTACCTTTCTGAAGAAAAATACTGTACTTTTTACTCCATTAAATTTTATATTAACTTAAGTACTCATTCATTTTTATTTTTTTTATTATATCTCGAATCTGAAGAAGCATTTTGAGGTAACAAAGTAGCTGTTTTTTCCCTCAATAAATAAAATAAATCTCTCTCTCTCTCTCTCTATATATATATTGTTCATTTTGATATATTTTTAAGCTGTTTTGGTATAGAGATGACAGCTTTTTTTAAATGAAATGTTACAAATTTCCAGAAAGTGTTTAAATGAGCCCTGTATGTTATATTTATTATAAATGATGTTTAGTGATGTATGTTCTTATCAGAGTGGACTTTTTACACCCCAGGATATTTGTGATGGTTATTATTTTTCAGTGTGATTTTTGGTGAATTGTATAAAAAATAAAATAAAATAAAAAACCCTGTGGTAGGTTTGATCCTCAAACACCACTGTATCAATTATGATATTAATGTATGCAACCAACAACAATCAAATAAAAAACACAAAAACATACCGTCCTATGTAAATTCGTAGATAATGACAAGTGAGATTTCAGTGATATTTTGACCACTGAAGTAGGAACTGCCCCCGGTTTTAATTTCAGAAATCTGGTCACCTTACTCTATCTACCTAGAAAGATAGGCCTAGATAATTATAAGAGTTGCGTT
Organism: Carassius gibelio; assembly: GCF_023724105.1. Taxonomy (NCBI): domain Eukaryota; kingdom Metazoa; phylum Chordata; class Actinopteri; order Cypriniformes; family Cyprinidae; genus Carassius; species Carassius gibelio. The sequence goes on along the minus strand of NC_068388.1, from coordinate 22,306,858 downwards.
TATATGAAATTTAAATATTTAAATTCATAAAATACATTTAATATATACATTTTGTTTCATATGGTGGGCAACATGTATTTATTTTCTACTTAAATTGTGAATTGTTTAACAATTGTTTAATCTGGGTCTTTTAGGTAAGCTAGAGTTTACTCTTGTCATTGAATGATAGGCTCCTGGGATTCATTGATCCCAGTTTAAAATATTAAAATCAGGGGTCTGATTCACGAAAATCATCTTAAGAAATATGTAAGAAAAATAAGTTAAGAAATTTCCTAAGATAAATTCCAATAAGTTCTAAAGAAATGCGATTCTTGTAAAAAAAAAAAAAAAATCTGATGAAGAAAATGACATGCATTATCGAATCAGTGCTGGTTCTTGCTGAAGACTCGCTGATAAACTCGTAATAATCACAATAAACGCGCATGTTTTTGAATAAAGAGCCTGTCACGAGATGAAGTGTGCGCGCGCTGCATGTGTGCTTAATACCGCCAAAGATTATTCATTTATTTGTTGGCTTAAATTAAAAATGAACTCCCTGTCTGACTTGTTTTGTAAAAAAATAAAAATTCGTGGAAATGCAAGAAAATTGCATACTTTTTTCCCCTTACGTTAGAAGGAGAACATGGCAGTTAAGAATATTTTTTTCTTAAGAATGCTTCATGAATCCGGCGCGAGCGGCGTGATAAAAAAAGGGCGCGCGGGTTATCGTGACGTCACAGAAAGAATTCAATTTCGTAGAACTTATAAGTCCAAGAAATCATTTTGTGGGTTTAGTAGCAGTGGTGAGTGAAACTGAGCAGTTATTTTCAGCGATTGTTATCGATTTTGACAACAATGTTTCAGCGACCTTGTCGAGTTCATCCGTTGACGGAGAGTCAGGTGTGTGATCTCAACACCCCCCCAAACCCCAGCAGCAGCACAGAGGAACAACATCCTCATGAGAGCACTGCTGATGCTGCTGAGGGAAACGACCAGGAGAGGAGGGTGATGGAGAAAGGGAAGAAGAAAAAGAAGTGGTGGAGGTTGTCTTCTTTGTTTGGAGCTGTGAAGAAACATCTGAAGCGCAGCTCGAACCCAGTTCAGGGTGAAGTAGAGCTGCAGCAAGAGCAAGAGCAGAGTGAGGGAGTGAAGAACCAGAACCAGTGTAAAGACAGATGCAGTGATGGTAAATCAATGATCAACTCATAAGAATATGTTGCACAGTTTACTGAAGCTCTGTACTTTACATCAAATGCCATCATTTATCCCTGGATATCCATTTGTAGTAAATTAATCTAGAGGATAGATTATAATAGTTGTCTTATTTAGTCTTCAATACCCTTTTCCTATCTTTTTAATGTTTCCTCAATATAGATAAGTCAAATCAGGGGAATCTTAAATAAAAAAAATTCATATAAGCACAATAATAAATAAAGAAACTTGAAGACTGATCAAGAGCAAGATCCAGGATATGTTTAAAAATAATTATATGAGATTATATATGAATTAAAATTGAATAATACAAATATTTGAACTTTTAGGTTAACTGCAGTTGTTTCATCTTTTAACAGACTACACTGTCAGACACAACCTCGTGAGTGATCAGCTGTGTGAAGGTGGATTTGACGCTGAGGCGACACGTTTGAAGGATGACCCTGAAGTAAGTAAAAGATGAATGAAAACTTGCCTAGCTAGCAAATACATTTAGTCCTGTCTCACTTCATCATTTGGTTATATAATTATACTGTTAGGAAGGCCTCTCAGTGTATCTTTTTGTCCTGGTTGGATTTAAATTAAGTCAAACTACAAACTACATTTGGAAAAGAACTTTCACCTTACCATTGTAAAAACTGTCTCTCTTTTAGCTTGGATGTCCACAACGTCTTCCAGAAGAGAAGGATCTCAACATCCTGGCAAATAGAGGCCCAGATAGCCACGGATGTGATCTCAGCACCCCCCCAAACCCCAGCAGCAGCACAGAGGAACAACATCCTCATGAGAGCACTGCTGATGCTGCTGAGGGAAACGACCAGGAGAGGAAGGTGATGGAGAAAGAGAAGAAGAAAAAGAAGTGGTGGAGGGTGGCCTCTTTCTACGGAGCTGTGAAGAAACATCTGAAGCGCAGCTCGAACCCAGTTCAGGGTGAAGAAGAGCTGAAGCAAGAGCAAGAGCAGCAGAGAGAGAAAGTGAAGAACCAGAAAGAACAGAAAGCCAGATGCAGTGATGGTAAATGACATGAGCATGACCAGTCATCATTCATACCTACACATCCATTACTGGGACATTCAGATCTTTCATCCAGGAAATATATAAAAAAAAAATAGTTTTAGTAATTTTATATGCACATAGTTTAGAGATGACAAATAATAACATGAACATATTCATTGTAGTCTCTACTGATGTAAATGCTATCATGTGTAATTTAAGATTTTTTATATAAAATCAAATGGAATAATAACTATAACAAATGTTTAAAAGTGCAGTTGTTTTATCTTGTAACAGACTTCATTTCCAGCCACTACCAGCTGGGTGATCTGCTGGGTGAAGGTGGATTTGGTTCTGTGTTTGAGGCGAGACGTTTGGAGGATGACCTTAAAGTAAGTGAAAACTTGATGAAAACGTATCTAGCGAAGTGATTTTGCCCCGTCTCATCTTTATACTCCTGTGATGTCATGCTATTGTTTGCAAGGCCTCTCAGTGTATCTTTTTGTCCTGGTTGAACTTAAATTCAATTCAACTTTACAAAACTTGTCTGTATATATTTAATGGTGGCCTCTTCACAAGTTAATTGTTGTTTGTTTTCTTGATCAGGTGGCGGTCAAATATGTTAATAAGACCGAAACCTACAGGCCAAGTTTATACATTGTAAGTAAGATGCACTCTCTCTGTTCTCCTCTCACTAACTAGTAGGAAAACTGGACTAAGTGCTTATTTGGAAAACAACTTCTATCTTACCAACGTCTTTCTTTTAGCCTGGATATCAGCAACATGTTCCACTGGAGATCGCCCTCACAATCCTGGCTAATAAAGGCCCCAGAGTGCCAGAGATCATCCAGCTGCTGGACTGGAAGGACTACAATGACCATTTCGTCATGATCCTTGAATGTCCCTCTCCTTGCGAGACTTTGGAAGACTTTGTGGGGCGTCAGGGTGGACGTCTCAACGAGAGCTTAGCACGGCGAGTCATGATGCAGGTGACTAAAGCTGCGAACGTGTGCTGCCAGCGCCAAGTGTTCCACCGTGACATCAAACCGAGCAACCTTCTCATCAACAACCAGACACTTGAAGTCAAACTAATTGACTTTGGGTGTGGGGACATTCTGAGGACAACTGTCTACATGTCATACTCTGGTATGTACTGTATCTAAAAGCTACAACTCTAGTGACGATTATATTATGAGTTGACCAGGCGTGGGTCACCAAAACAACAAGAAGCACCCGATATATATACAGTACAATTACGACACTGTTACAGTCATGGATCTCGTCACTGTTGTGAACCGAACTTGAGCATCTAACAAAATCTTTTTCTTCCAGGCACAGCAACATACGTCCCTCCTGAGTTTCACATAAAGGGAAAGTACCACGGCAAGCCTGCGACGGTTTGGTCACTGGGGGTTCTGTTATTTAAAATAGTGGCCGGATATTATCCAAGTTTCTTAGATCTGCACATGCTCAAACTGCATCTCTGGTCCAAAACTGGTCTGTCAAATGGTAAGAGTTCAGTTATCATTTTAAACATACAAAACAAGGACAAGTGGCTATCTGAAAGATGGCGTTAGAAAATGCATGAAGTTTCTTGATTTCTGATGCCTGAACTCAGATCGTACAATTAATATGATCATTAAATTAAAGCATGTGTTAAGTTTAAAGTAATATTCAGATGTCCCTCTCATATTTCTGCACAGAATGCTGCAGATTGCTCCGCGCTCTCCTGCAAATAAAGCCAAAGAACCGAATTCAGCTGGAGGAAATCCTTTCCCACAAGTGGTTTACGGTACTAAACCTAAGATCACCTTAAAATAATTTGACGTGTTTAACATTTTTCTGTTCAATTTTCAAATCAAGCTTTCTCGCTTTGCTTTTATTGTTAGATTTAAGAAGTTGTATGTTTTAACTTATAAAATGTCATTCGTAGTGTATTTACACGTAATAATACTGTATTTGTTTCTGTTTTGTTTCAGGCCACCACATAAGACCACCTCAGAAGTTCTCCAATGGTTCCTGCAATAGTTGCAGCAGTATCAGAGGCCCAGTCTACCACGTCTGTCCCCTGCAGTCCAAAACATCCCAGAAAAGCTGTTTTAAACTAGAATATATATTAAGTTAAAGTGTTATTGTCGCGTTAACGCTTTAGGAGTAGTGGGATGTTGATCAGTACTGGCTTGGGATGGGTGTCATCACGTGTCTCAACCAATGAGAGCATTTGTGGTGGGCCTAAGACTGCAGCAGCTCACATGAAGCACTCAGGACTTCATAAGTGGGAAACCCAAAGTTTCTGTTAACACGTAAAGGCAGCAGAGAAGCGCTCTCGCTCAGCACAGTGGAGTGCATCGATTTGTTTTGAGTCTTTTGTGAAGCAGTAAAACACGGCCCTCTCACAATACACAGAAATCTGCTGAAATCATCCGTGAAGCAGTTTTCTGTGTAACATCTCTGCACATCATCTGTGTAGTAGTTTAATATATTGTGTATATTTAATTTTCTTATTTTTAGCACAGTCTATAAAGAGTATGCCAGACCTACAATTCACTGCTTTTTGTATGTTATATAACTTTTATGTGAAAAATAAAATCTTGAATCTTGAATATATTGTTTTACAGGTCTATCACATTTGCTGCTCAGAAATGTTCACACAATCACACTGCATGTGTTAGAAGTTCTGTGCTTTATTTATAGAAATAAATAATTAAAAGAAATCTCTCTCTCTCTCTATATATATATATATATATATATATATAAATATATATATTGGGGGTGTAACGGTACGTGTATTGGTACCGGACCGTTTCAGTACAGGGCTTTCGGTATGGAGCATGTGTGTACCGAATGCAATATTTTGTATGCAGAATATGGGTACATTTTCGTGTTTCCAAATGAACATATTAAGTGGCGGAAGTCTACGCGTTCAGCGCAAATCCCGCCCTGATTCTAAGGTCTGTGACACACTGGCTGCGTGGCGTGAGCGTGGCGTGGTTTAAGACTGAGAGTATTTTATTTAGTGGAGAACTTTGCAGCAGTATTTTATTTCTTATTCTTTTTTTATTTTATATATATTTCATTAAAAAGTATTTTAAAAAACAAATTGTTAAAAAAAAGTTTATAGTAATAAACAACCTGCAGTTTAATGTTTATGCATTTCTATCCCTTACTGTACCGAAAATGAACCGAACCATGACTTTAAAACCGAGGTACGTACCGAACCGTGATTTTTGAGTACCGTTACAGCCCTAATATATATATATATATATATATATATATATATATAGTTCATTTTGATATATGTTTCAACTGTAGTATATTGGTTGAATGCACAAAATGGCTGAGTGCAAATACTGTCAGTGACAAGAATTTAAATATAATTCATGTTTTGATATATAGACATGACAGCTTTTTTAAATGTTTAGTGTTGTTCTTACCAGAGTGGACTTTTTACACCCCAGGATATTTACAATGGTTATTATTTTTCGGTGTGATTTTTGGTGAATTGTATTAAAAAAAAAAACCCTGGGGTAGGTTTGATCCTCAAACACCACTGTATCAATTATGAAATTAATGTATGGAACCCACAACAATCAAATAAAAACACAAAAACATACTGTCACAGTTTTTTAATTCGTAGATAATGGCAAGTGAGATTTCAGTGATATTTTGACCACTGAAGTGCCCCCGGTTTTAATTTCAGAAATCTGGTCACCTTAGTCTATATCTATAGACAGATAGGCCCAGATAATTATAAGAGTTGCATTTATATGAAATTTAAATATTTAAATTCATAAAATACATTTAATACATATATTTAGTTTCATATGGTGGGCAACATGTTTTTCTTTTCTACTTAAATTGTGAATTGTTTAACAATTGTTTAATCGGTCTTTTAGGTATAGTTTACTCTTGTCATTGAATGATAGGCTCCTGGTATTCATTATGATCCCAGTTTAAAATATTAAAATCAGGGGTCTGATTCACGAAAATCATCTTAAGAAATCTGTAAGAAAAATAAGTTAAGAAATGTCCTAAGAAAAATTCCAAAAAGTTCTTAAGAAATGCGATTCTTGTAAAAAAAAAATTCCGAAGAAGAAAATGACATGCATTATTGAAATAGTGCTGGTTCTTGCTGAAGACTCGCTGATAAACTCAATGAAAAACACTTCGTAAAAATCACAATAAACGCGCATGTTTTTGAATAAAGAGCCTGTCACGAGTGTGCTTTATACCGCCAAAGATTGTTCATTTATTTGTTGGCTTAAATTAAAAATGAACTCCCTTTCTGACTTGTTTTGTAAAAAAATAAAAATTCGTGGAAATGCAAGAAATTGCATACTTTTTTTCCCCTTACGTTAGAAGGAGAACATGGCAGTTAAGAATATTTTTTTCTTAAGAATGCTTCGTGAATCCGGCGCGAGCGGCGTGAAAAAAAAAGGGCGCGCAGGTTATCGTGACGTCACAGAAAGAATTCGATTTCGTAGAACTTATAAGTCCAAGAAATCATTTTGTGGGTTTAGTAGCAGTGGTGAGTGAAACTGAGCAGTTATTTTCAGCGATTGTTATCGATTTTGACAACAATGTTTCAGCGACCTTGTCGAGTTCATCCGTTGACGGAGAGTCAGGTGTGTGATCTCAACACCCCCCCAAACCCCAGCAGCAGCACAGAGGAACAACATCCTCATGAGAGCACTGCTGATGCTGCTGAGGGAAACGACCAGGAGAGGAAGGTGATGGAGAAAGGGAAGAAGAAAAAGAAGTGGTGGAGGTTGTCTTCTTTGTTTGGAGCTGTGAAGAAACATCTGAAGCGCAGCTCGAACCCAGTTCAGGGTGAAGTAGAGCTGCAGCAAGAGCAAGAGCAGAGTGAGGGAGTGAAGAACCAGAACCAGTGTAAAGACAGATGCAGTGATGGTAAATCAATGATCAACTCATAAGAATATGTTGCACAGTTTACTGAAGCTCTCTACTTTACATCAAATGCCATCAGTTATCCCTGGATATCCATTTGTAGTAAGTTAATCTAGAGGATAGATTATAATAGCTTTCTTATTTAGTCTTCAATACCCTTTTCCTATTTTTTTAATGTTTCCTCAATATAGATAAGTCAAATCAGGCGAATCTTAAATAAAAAAAAAATCACATAATCACAATAATAAATAAAGAAATTTGAAGACTGATCAAGGGCAAGATCCAGGATATGTTTAAAAATAATTCTATGAGATTATATATGAATTAAAATTGAATAATACAAATATTTGAACTTTTAGGTTAACTGCCGTTGTTTCATCTTTTAACAGACTACAATGTCAGACACAACCTCGTGAGTGATCAGCTGTGTGAAGGTGGATTTGATGATGAGGCGACACGTTTGAAGGATGACCCTGAAGTAAGTAAAAGATGAATGAAAACTTGCCTAGCTAGCAAATACATTTAGTCCTGTCTTATCTTCATCATTTGGTTATATAATTATACTGTTAGGAAGGCCTCTCAGTGTATCTTTTTGTCCTGGTTGGATTTAAATTAAGTCAAACTACAAACTACATTTGGAAAAGAACTTTCACCTTACCGTTGTAAAAACTGTCTCTCTTTTAGCTTGGATCTCCACACCGTCTTCCAGAGGAGAAGGACCTCAACATCCTGGCAAATAGAGGCCCAGATAGCCACGGATGTGATCTCAGCACACCCCCAAACCCCAGCAGCAGCACAGAGGAACAACATCCTCGTGAGAGCACTGCTGATGCTGCTGAGGGAAACGACCAGGAGAGGAAGGTGATGGAGAAAGAGAAGAAGAAAAAGAAGTGGTGGAGGGTGGCCTCTTTCTACGGAGCTGTGAAGAAACATCTGAAGCGCAGCTCGAACCCAGTTCAGGGTGAAGAAGAGCTGAAGCAAGAGCAAGAGCAGCAGAGAGAGAAAGTGAAGAACCAGAAAGAACAGAAAGCCAGATGCAGTGATGGTAAATGACATGAGCATGACCAGTCATCATTCATACCTACACATCCATTACTGGGACATTCATTAATCAATCAATTGAATCATTCTAGTTTTAAATGATAGATTATAATAGCTTTTAAGTATCTTGTTCGGTCTCTAATTGGTCTAATTTTTAAGGTTTCCTCAATGAAGAATTTATAAAATGTGATAAATCTCAAATTTTAAATAAATAAAATCCACATCAACACATATAAAATCAACTTGAAAATGGATTAAGGTCATGATCAGATCTTTCATCCAGGAAATAAAAAAAATAATAATAGTTTTTGTAATTTTATATGCACATAGTTTAGGGATGACAAATAATAACATGAACATATTCATTGTAGTCTCTACTGATGTAAATGCTATCATGTGTAATTTAAGATTTTTTATATAAAATCAAATGGAATAATAACTATAACAAATGTTTAAAAGTGCAGTTGTTTTATCTTGTAACAGACTTCATTTCCAGCCACTACCAGCTGGGTGATCTGCTGGGTGAAGGTGGATTTGGTTCTGTGTATGAGGCGAGACGTTTGGAGGATGACCTTAAAGTAAGTGAAAACTTGATGAAAACTTATCTAGCGAAGTGATTTTGCCCCGTCTCATCTTTATACTCCTGTGATGTCATGCTATTGTTTGCAAGGCCTCTCAGTGTATCTTTTTGTCCTGGTTGAACTTAAATTCAATTCAACTTTACAAAACTTGTCTGTTTACATTTAATGGTGGCCTCTTCACAAGTTAATTGTTGTTTGTTTTCTTGATCAGGTGGCGGTCAAATATGTTAATAAGACCGAAACCTACAGGCCAAGTTTATACATTGTAAGTAAGATGCACTCTCTCTGTTCTCCTCTCACTAACTAGTAGGAAAACTGGACTAAGTGCTTATTTGGAAAACAACTTCTATCTTACCAACGTCTTTCTTTTAGGCTGGATATCAGCAACTCGTTCCACTGGAGATCGCCCTCACAATCCTGGCTAATAAAGGCCCCAGAGTGCCAGAGATCATCCAGCTGCTGGACTGGAAGGACTACAATGACCATTTCGTCATGATCCTTGAATGTCCCTCTCCTTGCGAGACTTTGGAAGACTTTGTGGGGCGTCAGGGTGGACGTCTCAACGAGAGCTTAGCACGGCGAGTCATGATGCAGGTGACTAAAGCTGCGAACGTGTGCTGCCAGCGCCAAGTGTTCCACCGTGACATCAAACCGAGCAACCTTCTCATCAACAACCAGACACTTGAAGTCAAACTAATTGACTTTGGGTGTGGGGACATTCTGAGGACAACTGTCTACATGTCATACTCTGGTATGTACTGTATCTAAAAGCTACAACTCTAGTGACGATTATATTATGAGTTGACCAGGCGTGAGTCACCAAAACAACAAGAAGCACCCGATATATATACAGTAGAATTACGACACTGTTACAGTCATGGATCTCGTCACTGTTGTGAACCGAACTTGCACATCTAACAAAATCTTTTTCTTCCAGGCACAGCAACATACGTCCCTCCTGAGTTTCACATAAAGGGAAAGTACCACGGCAAGCCTGCGACGGTTTGGTCACTGGGGGTTCTGTTATTTAAAATAGTGGCCGGATATTATCCAGGTTTCTTAGATCTGCACATGCTCAAACTGCATCTCTGGTCCAAAACTGGTCTGTCAAATGGTAAGAGTTCAGTTATCATTTTAAACATACAAAACAGGGACAAGTGGCTTTCTGAAAGATGGCGTTAGAAATTGCATGAAGTTTTCTTGATTTCTGATGCCTGAACTCAGATCGTACAGCTAATATGATCATTAAATTAAAGCAGGTTTTAAGTTTAAAGTAATATTCAGATGTCCCTCTCATCTTTCTGCACAGAATGCTGCAGATTGCTCCGCGCTCTCCTGCAAATAAAGCCAAAGAACCGAATTCAGCTGGAGGAAATCCTTTCCCACAAGTGGTTTACGGTACTAAACCTAAGATCAACTTAAAATAATTTGACATATTTAACATTTTTCTTTTTTACATTTCAATTTTCGAATCAAGTTTTCTCGCTTTGCTTTTATTGTTAGATTTAAGAAGTTGTATGTTTTACCTTATAAAATGTCATTCGTAGTGTATTAACACTTGTAATAATACTGTATTTGTTTCTGTTTTGTTTCAGGCCACCACATAAGACCACCTGAGAAGTTGTTGTATCTTCAGCTCTCCAATGGTTCCTGCAATAGTTGCAGCAGTATCAGAGGCCCAGTCTACAACGTCTGTCCCCTGCAGTCCAAAACATCCCAGAAAAGCTGTTTTAAACTAGAATATATATTAAGTTAAAGTGTTATTGTCATGTTAACGCTTTAGGAGTAGTGGGATGTTGATCAGTACTGGCTTGGGATGGGTGTCATCACGTGTCTCAACCAATGAGAGTATTTGTGGTGGGCCGAAGACTGCAGCAGCTCACATGAAGTGCTCAGGACTTCCTAAGTGGGAAACCCAAAGTTTCTGTTAACACATAAAGGCAGCAGAGAAGTGCTCTCGCTCAGCACAGTGGAGTGCATCGATTTGTTTTGAGTCTTTTGTGAAGCGGTAAAACACGGCCCTCTCACAATACACAGAAATCTGCTGAAATCATCCGTGAAGCAGTTTTCTGTGTAGCATCTCTGCACATCATCTGTGTAGAAGTTTAATATATTGTGTATATTTAATTTTCTTATATTTGGCACAGTCTATAAAGAGTATTCCAGACCTACAATTCACTGCTTTTTGTATGTTATATAACTTTTATGTGAAAAATAAAATCTTGAATATATTGTTTTACAGATCTATCTCATTTGCTGCTCAGAAATGTTCATACAATCACGCTGCATGTGTTAGAAGTTCTGTGCTTTATTTATAGATAAATAAATAATTAAAAGATATCTCTCTCTCTTTATATATATAAATATATATATTGGGGGTGTAACGGTACGTGTATTGGTACCAGACCATTTCAGTACAAGGCTTTCGGTATGGAGCATGTGTGTACCGAATGCAATATTTTGTATGCAGAATATGGGTACATTTTCGTGTTTCCAAATGAACATATTAAGTGGCGGAAGTCTCCGCGTTCAGCGCAAATCCCGCCCTGATTCTAAGGTCTGTGACACACTGGCTGCGTGGCGTGAGCGTGGCGTGGTCTAAGACTGAGAGTATTTTATTTAGTGGAGAACTTTGCAGCAGTATTTTATTTCTTATTCTTTTTTTATTTTATATATATTTCATTAAAAAGTATTTTAAAAAACAAATTGTTAAAAAAAAAAGTTTATAGTAATAAACAACCTGCAGTTTAATGTTTGCATTTCTATCCCTTACTGTACCGAAAATGAACCGAAACATGACTTTAAAACCGAGGTACGTACCGAACCGGGATTTTTGAGTACCGTTACAGCCCTAATATATATATATATATATATATATATATATATATATATAGTTCATTTTGATATATGTTTAAGCTGTAGTATATTGGTTGAATGCACAAAATGGCTGAGTGCAAATACTGTCAGTGACAAGAATTTAAATATAATTCATGTTTTGATATATAGACATGACAGCTTTTTTAAATGTTTAGTGTTGTTCTTACCAGAGTGGACTTTTTACACCCCAGGATATTTGCAATGGTTATTATTTTTCGGTGTGATTTTTGGTGAATTGTACAAAAATAAAAATAAAACCCTGGGGTAGGTTTGATCCTCAAACACCACTGTATCAATTATGAAATTAATGTATGGAACCCACAACAATCAAATAAAAACACAAAAACATACTGTCCCAGTTTTTTAATTCGTAGATAATAACAAGTGAGATTTCAGTGATATTTTGACCACTGAAGTGCCCCCGGTTTTAATTTCAGAAATCTGGTCACCTTAGTCTATATCTATAGACAGATAGGCCTAGATAATTATAAGAGTTGCATTTATATGAAATTTAAATATTTAAATTCATAAAATACATTTAATACATATATTTTGTTTCATATGGTGGGCAACATGTTTTTCTTTACTAGTTTAATTGTGAATTGTTTAACAATTGTTTAATCGGTCTTTTAGGTATAGTTTACTATTGTCATTGAATGATAGACCCCTGGGATTCATTATGATCCCAGTTTAAAATATTAAAATCAGGGGTCTGATTCACGAAAATCATCTTAAGAAATCTGTAAGAAAAATAAGTTCAGAAATATCCTAAGAAAAATTCCAAAAAGTTCTTAAAAAATGCGATTCTTGTAAAAAAAAATCTGAAGAAGAAAATGACATGCATTATTGAATCAGTGCTGGTTCTTGCTGAAGACTCGCTGATAAACTCAATGAAAAACACTTCGTAATAATCACAATAAACGCGCATGTTTTTGAATAAAGAGCCTGTCACGAGATGAAGTGTGCCCGCGCTGCATGTGTGCTTAATACTGCCAAAGATTGTTCATTTATTTGTTGGCTTAAATTAAAAATGAACTCCCTTTCTGACTTGTTCTGTAAAAAAAATTAAAATTCTCGGAAATGCAAGAAATTTCATACTTTTTTCCCCCTTACGTTAGAAGGAGAACATGGCAGTTAAGAATATTTTTTTCTTAAGAATGCTTCGTGAATCCGGCGCGAGCGGCGTGAAAAAAAAAAAAAAAAAAAAAAAAGGGCGCGCAGGTTATCGTGACGTCACAATATGATCATTAAATTAAAGCATGTGTTAAGTTTAAAGTAATATTCAGATGTCCCTCTCATCTTTCTGCACAGAATGCTGCAGATTGCTCCGCGCTCTCCTGCAAATAAAGCCAAAGAACCGAATTCAGCTGGAGGAAATCCTTTCCCACAAGTGGTTTACGGTACTAAACCTAAGATCACTTTAAAATAATTTGACATGTTTAACATTTTTCTTTTCAATTTTCAATTTTCAAATCAAGTTTTCTCGCTTTGCTTTTATTGTTAGATTTAATAAGTTGTATGTTTTACCTTATAAAATGTCATTCGTAGTGTATTAACACTTTTAATAATACTGTATTTGTTTCTGTTTTTTTTCAGGCCACCACATAAGACCACCTCAGAAGTTGTTGTATCTTCAGCTCTCCAATGGTTCTTGCAATAGTTGCAGCAGTATCAGAGGCCCAGTCTACCACGTCTGTCCCCCGCAGTCCAAAACATCCCAGAAAAGCTGTTTTAAACTAGAATATATATTAAGTTAAAATGTTATTGTCACCTTAACGTTTTAATTGATTAACGGCAACAATTATTTTATCGCGCGTTAACAGTTGTTTGTTAATATGAAAGTCCATTGCTCACTGGCTCTGAATACACATACAGTCAAAGCATGGGTCACAGGAGGAGTGGGATGTTGATCAGTACTGACTTGGGATGGGTGTCATCACGTGTCTCAACCAATGAGAGCATTTGTGGTGGGCCTAAGACTGCAGCAGCTCACATGAAGTGCTCGGGACTTCATAAGTGGGAAACCCAAAGTTTCTGTTAACACGTAAAGGCAGCAGAGAAGTGCTCTCGCTCAACACAGTGGAGTGCATCGATTTGTTTTAAGTCTTTTGTGAAGCGGTAAAACACGGCCCTCTCACAATACACAGAAATCTGCTGAAATCATCCTTGAAGCAGTTTTCTGTGTAGCATCTCTGCACATCATCTGTGTAGAAGTTTAATATATTGTGTGTATTTAATTTTCTTATTTTTGGCACAGTCTATAAAGAGTATGCCAGACCTACAATTCACTGTTTTTTGTATGTTATATAACTTTTATGTGAAAAATAAAATCTTGAATCTTGAATATATTGTTTTACAGATCTATCACATTTGCTGCTCAGAAATGTTCACACAATCACGCTGCATGTGTTAGAAATTCTGCGGTCCGCTCACACTACATGTGCACCACACCCGAACCGAACTGAACCGTGCTCTGGCCCACCTCTTCCAACCGAGCCGGGGCCAGCTAAACGAACCACGGCACGGAGTGATCACACTAGATACACCCTTATTCTCCTGCATCCCGCACACACAAGTCTCTACTCGCCCATCAAGTGTCCCACACCGCACTCGATAGTGCAGGTCTCCACTCGGAAGGCATCTGTTATAATCGTATGATGGAGGCTCTGAACTCTGAGCATAACTTTATTTTCTATAACAAACTATAAAATATTTTTAAATAAAGTAAAAAAACAAACAAAGTAAAACCACAGACTGCAACACTGTAAAGTACCATCTGAACATGTTAAAGGCTATAGACATGAGGAGAAATTAACAACTTTATTGATATAATACACTATAGGCTATAGCAGATACACAAAGACAGCACACACACACACACACACACACAGAGAGAGAGAAATAAATCTTGATTTGGAAGAAGCCTGCACAAGTTATTAAAGCAAAAGTCATGCCTTTATTAGTATTTTACATAAAATATATGTATTGAATTGTCATTAAACTGGACAATACATACATATTCCAGTAAAAGTTATGCATTGGATTTGTTGTGAAATACATTTTTGTATATAAAATCGATTGAAACACTGAGACAAAGTGTTTATATATGCATTCTATATTAGGGTGATCAGATGTCCCCGTTCAAAATAACCAGCGCACACACTGGAAATGCTAGAACAATTTAGCCTTCTGGATATCATATGATTGCAACTATTGCGATTATTTGGTCACATCTCGCAAGCCGTTATTGTAGCCATGAAAAGCTTGGACAAGAGCATAGCGCTATTATCATCAGTTATCAAAAGAGACTGCATTATATACATATTAAAATGTAGGTTGCGGGATTGTTTTGCACAATAGGCCTATTAAACATTCCTGAAACTCTGCGACACAACTCTGAAGTCTCTGATTTGAATGATATAAAAAATAATAAACTAATCAGTTACACTTGCACAATTACATTTGCAGAAAGCACATACTTTGTAGTCAATATGAGCCTGAAATGCTAAATATTAACCCTGATTAGGGATAGAAAAGATCCATTTCCAGAAGCATGTTTTTATAAACAAAATTCGAAAGGTTTTCGACAGTTGTGAAAATGTTAAATACAGTTAGAAAATAACATATTTGTTGTTTTATTTATCATATGTTATCATATTTACTGTTTTATTTTAATGTGTTTTTGTAAAGCCATAATTTTGTTTTAATACCAGCCTGTTTTTAGATGTTTCCTGTTTGCAGGGGTGTAAAATATGGTACTTGAGTAATTTTACTTGATTATTGTACTTCAGCCCAGCAAAAAACGTTGGGTTGTTTTTTTTAACACAACGGTTGGGTTTCACATATTGGGTCAATGTGTTGGGTTATCTTAAAATTTGTTGGGTAATTCTTTTTTCGTCATTGGCTTATTTTTATTTATAACCCATCTGTTGGGTTAAATATGTTTCTGCTTCACTCCTGTTCAAATTTTAACGGTCCAGTCAGAGACTCAATGACATCATTGGCAGCCTGCCTGATTATGAAGGGTAAGTAACTTGTTAATATAATCGTGTGATGTATATAACTTTCATAATGTAAGCTGCTCATGCCTAAAGAAAGGGAGTGGCAATACTGAGAGCGTCCTCTGTGTTCCTCATGATGCGCTGGGGAAAAGGAACACCTGTGTGGCATTAGTAATTAGAGGGAAGCATTATAAATGTATGATGTGTTTGTTGTTGCGGGAGGGTTGTTTGGTTTGTTACTGCTGAGTTCCTTGCCAGAGCTGCCGTGCCGGGACGTGGGTTTAGGATTGTTGTGCGACCCGTGCGAATCGATCGGGAGGGATATCTTGCTGGGGTTTTCCCCGTTTACGTTTGGCGGCCGCCGTTGAGTTCACTGAACGCGGGACCCACGTCCGGTAGCGGGTAAGAAAGCCAGCAGTACATGTTGTTTTTATTATTGTGTTGGATGTTAATGTCTGTTTCTGCTGTGTTTGCCGGGGAGGCCCTGATGTATGTATGAACCTAATGGTCCCCCGGCGCTATTTGTGTGTAGAGTGAGTGCGTGGGTAAGGGGGTGGGCAGGTTATCTTTTCCCATACGCCTCCTATACAGTTGACGACGGCTAGATATTTAGCACGAGTATGATTGACGGTTTGTGGTGATTAATATTTGATATACATTTATTGGTGTGGTGTTTATGATTATTAGGTTTTGCAGTGTAATGAACTTATGTGTGAGAGGTGATCACGTGAATATATTTAATGCATGTATTGACTAACTACTGAAATCTTGTGCTGAGTAGATCCTGTTGGTTGTTACTTTTTATTATGCTGGAAGTTAACATCTTTGAAATCATTCATTGCTTCTTAATTAAATCCAACCTGTTATGACTGCATTAACCTGCTGCCCCTGGGTTTTAATATTATGATTGTAAAATAATAAAACTATAAGTCAAGGAGTTTTGGGTATTTGAGTGTTTTCTTGGATTGTGTCCCACTTAAAGTATCTAGTCCAATAGAGAACCTGTAAACCCTGGGTAGAGGGAGTTTGTGGGGGTTACAATAACATTAAGTAATGTGTCTGATACGTTAATTTCTTGGTTTTTTATACGTTAAAAAGTTTTAATTCCCTTTAGTCCGTTTGTTTCCCCCAGATAATCAGATCGATTGTAAATGAATGCTATTCATGTTTGTTCGCCAGTATTAATACACTAAAAGATAAGCTGCAAAAAATGTTTAGACAAGTATTACTTAGAGTTAATAAAAATGTTAGAAAAGCCGCACGGACCATTTATCGGATCGGACCAGTGAAAGAAGCTGCTCGAGCTGAGCTCACACATCAGTCATGCGACAGACAGACTCCGCGAGAATCGTTTGAATGAACCTGCAATTTTCTGTTATAAAAGGTAAAAACACAGAAGAAAGAAAAGCGCGCAGTCGTGAGGTAATCTGCTCTTTCAGCGAAAGTTTATACCAGTGCCCCAAATTTACATAACGTTAACGTTACTCCTACAACAAACCTTTAAGAGGGGAGTGTAAAACAGAAGCCATATTCTTCTTAGCGCACCAGCACTAATTAATTGTAGCCTACTGTAAAAAGTGTTTTTATGATTTGTTATTGAATATTGTTACGCATCTATTGGAATACCCTATAATTACAGCAGTTTCTCTTATGAAGCTAGATTGATTGACATGTTTTTTAAATGTGTTGTACTAAATGTCTTTATACTTATGTTTTAGACAATGGACTTTTTTTGTGGAGGAAAAAATGGAACAATAGAATTTCTGCCTGTTAACTGAAGCATTTCAAGGTAAGTAACCCATTTAAATTAATGATACATAAGTTTTCAAAGACTTCCAAAAATTATGAAAAAGGACAAATGAGGTGAAATAAGTGTATTGTTGCATTCCATCCAACAAAGCTTCCTTTCATTTACAGTGTACTTTTGTTCCTCCCTACAAGTCCAAATCAGTCAAAGGGTAAAGGGTTGGAAAATTTACTCACATTAGCCACAAATATTGCCACAAATTTTCTGGAGGGAGTGAAAACTGGTTTAGTCTGTCTCTTAATGCAAATGATAATGGATCCCCACAAAGACTGTAAAAATGTAAACCGTAAGCTTAGCTTTTTTTTTTTTTACTTGTCTGTAAAATCTCTATACTTTTGTCATTTAAAGGCCTTCATGCAGAAATTGTCTTTAAAACCCTTCCTGCTTTGTTTCGGCTCCCATCCTTGTCGCCCCTGATCCCACACGGCAGTTCATGGTGGAGGTCGACGCATCAGAGGTGGGGGTAGGAGCAGTGTTGTCCCAACGTGCTGCTTCAGACGATAAGGTACACCCTTGCGCGTTTTTCTCTCATCGATTATCTCCTGCCGAACGTAATTATGACATTGGCAATAGAGAGTTGTTGGCAGTCAAATTAGCTTTGGAGGAGTGGCGCCACTGGTTAGAGGGTTCAGGGGTTCCCTTTATTGTTTGGACCGATTACAAG
This sequence comes from Carassius gibelio, assembly GCF_023724105.1. Taxonomy (NCBI): domain Eukaryota; kingdom Metazoa; phylum Chordata; class Actinopteri; order Cypriniformes; family Cyprinidae; genus Carassius; species Carassius gibelio. The sequence continues at coordinate 22,288,795 of NC_068388.1, read as the reverse complement.
AATTTAGAGTACATCAGAACTGCCAAAAGAGTAAATTCCAGGCAGGCTCGGTGGGCACTTTTTTTCGGCCGTTTTGAATTTACCCTATCGTACCGCCCGGGTTCAAAAAATGTTAAACCCGATTCTTTGTCTCGTCTCTTTGATCCCTCCGCCCGTCCCGCTACTCCCGAGTGTATTTTGCCTGAGAGATTAGTAGTCTCAGCACTCATATGGGAGGTCGAGTCGAAGGACAAGACGGCCTTAGAAGGGGTAATGCCTCCGTCCGGTTGCCCACCGAACCGCTTATTTGTGTCAGAAGAGTTAAGGTCCGAAGTTGTCCAGTGGGGTCATTGTTCCAACATGGCTTGTCATCCAGGGATAAGTAGAACTAATGGGTTGGTTAGACAACGATTCTGGTGGCCACGTATGGCTCGCGATGTCCGCGATTTTGTTTTGGCTTGTTCAGTTTGCGCCAGTGGTAAGTCATCTAACTGACCTCCTGATGGGCTTCTTCAACCGCTGTCTGTCCCTTCGAGACCCTGGTCACATATCGCTCTAGATTTTGTCACCACCCTCCCGCCCTCTAATGGCATGACAGTTGTTTTGACTGTAGTGGACCCGTTCTCGAAGGCGGCACATTTCATTGCCTTGCCAAAATTACATAAAGCCAAGGAGACAGCGGTTACTGTTTTAGATCATGTCTTTCGGCTTCATGGCCTCCCGGTAGACGTGGTTTCAGACAGGGGATCTCAGTTTATATCTAAATTTTGGAAAGAGTTTTGCAAATTATTAGGAGTGTCAGTTAGCTTGTCGTCGGGTTATCATCCCCAAAGCAACGGACAATCTGAGCGAGCCAACCAAGATTTGGAGAGGACGTTGAGATGTTTGGTCTCCAAGAATCCTTCTTCCTGGAGTCAACAGCTCTCTATGGTGGAGTACGCCCACAATTCATTGCCAGTGTCAGCTACGGGCCTCTCTCCGTTTCAGTGTAGTGTAGGGTACCAGCCACCAGTGTTTCCCAGTCTGGAATCTGAAGTCGCGGTCCCCTCCGCTCACGCTTTTGTCCAGAGGTGCCACCGCACCTGGACCAGAGCCCGTGAGACTCTGCTCCGGGTGAGGGAGCGCACTAAGGCCAAGGCCGATCGCCACCGGTCAAAGCCTCCCGTCTACGTCGTGGGTCAAAAAGTGTGGCTTTCTACCAGTAACATTCCATTGCGATCCGTTTCTAATAAACTAGCTCCCAAATTTATCGGCCCGTTCACTATCACCAAGATCATTAGTCCGGTGACAGTCCGCCTCAAACTTCCTCCTGCGTACAAGAGGATACACCCCGCCTTTCATGTGTCCAAAATTAAACCCGTGTTTTATGCAGTATTAATCCGCCTACTCCGGTTCCCCCGCTGCCGCTTCTCGTAGATGGGGAACCGACTTATTCAGTTAATCGCATTCTGGACTCGAGACGGAGGGGACGAGGATTCCAGTATCTGGTGGACTGGGAAGGTTAAGGTCCGGAGGAGAGGAGTTGGATACCTGCTAGGGACATATTGGATCACTCCCTTATTGATGAATTCAATCAGCAGGTAGGCCCTTCTGGGAACTCCTCCTTCTTGGGGGGGGGTGGGGGGTACTGTCACGGTTGGTAAACCGTGATCTCGGGTTGTTTACACTTTGTGGTGAATTCTGTGTGTTCTGCGTCTGCACTGATTAGTTGTGGGCGTCTCCGTTAATTGTATCAGCAACAGCTGCCACTCATTACCCATCCACTATATGATGGCTTGTCTCACGTCCTGTGTTTGTGAGATCGTTGTTTCATGTCGTTGTGTTTACCCCCGCCTGGCTTCTGTGTAGTTTGCGTTGAATGTCTGTGTTTCCCCAGAACCTCATCCACTCTCCGCACGATCACTCAGCCACGGACACTTACCTTCGGCTCTGTTCCCCGCAGTTCCTGTGCCACTCTCTCCTGCTGCCTTACGCCGTCAACACCCGGATTCCTCAGCTTCTCTCCACCACCGTCTGGACTTCTCACCACCAAAACTATCCCTCTGGAGTGTTGCTGTATCATCGTCATTGTGTGTCTTTGTACCATCATCTATCCTCTCATTAAATATTTGTACTCGCTATTGTTTCCAGACTGTCCTTTCACCAGCCGTCACAAGTTCATCATTGAATTCAGTTATGTCATCTCTGTTCAGTTTAAGTAGTGTCTGTGCATTTATTTGCAATCAAGTCAATGATATCGCTGTAGATGAAGTGACCCCAACTAAGCAAGCCAGAGGCGACAACGGCAAGGAACCGAAACTCCATCGGTGACAGAATGGAGAAAAAAAACCTTGGGAGAAACCAGGCTCAGTTGGGGGGCCAGTTCTCCTCTGACCAGACGAAACCAGTAGTTCAATTCTAGGCTGCACCAAAGTCAGATTGTGCAGAAGAATCATCTGTTTCCTGTGGTCTTGTCCTGGTGGTCGTCTGAGACAAGGTCTTTACAGGGGATCTGTATCTGGGGCTCTAGTTGTCCTGGTCTCCGTTGTCTTTCAGGGCAGTAGAGGTCCTTTCTAGGTGCTGATCCACCATCATGTCTGGATACGTACTGGATCCGAGTGACTGCAGTGACCCTCTGGTCTGGATATAGACTGGATCTGGTTGCCACGGTGACCTCGGAACAAGAGAGAAACAGACAAATATTAGCGTAGATGCCATTCTTCTAATGATGTAGAAGGTACATGTAATGTGAAGTGTTTCCGGTTCCGGTTTACCTTATTAATGCAGCCTAAAAATCCTTTAACGGATTTGGATATTAAAAGCATATTAGTATGTTATGTGTATGCCAGGTTAAAGAGATGGTCTTTAATCTAGATTTAAACTGCAAGAGTGTGTCTGCCTCCCGAACAATGTTAGGTAGGTTATTCCAGAGTTTAGGCGCCAAATAGGAAAAGGACCTGCCGCCCGCAGTTGGTTTTGATATTCTAGGTATTATCAAATTGTCTGAGTTTTGTGAACGTAGCGGACGTAGAGGAGTTTAATGTAAAAGGAGCTCATTCAAAAACTGAGGTGCTAAACCATTCAGTGCTTTATAAGTAATAAGCAATATTTTAAAATCTATACGATGTTTGATAGGGAGCCAGTGCAGCGATGACAGGACCGGGCTAATATGGTCATACTTCCTGGTTCTAGTAAGAACTCTTGCTGCTGTATTTTGGACTAGCTGTAGTTTGTTTACTAAGCGTGCAGAACAACCACCCAATAAAGCATTACAATAATCTAACCTTGAGGTCATAAATGCATGGATTAACATTTCTGCATTTGACATTGAGAGCATAGGCTGTAATTTAGATATATTTTTGAGATGGAAAAAAGCAGTTTTACAAATGCTAGAAACGTGGCTTTCTAAGGAAAGATTGCGATCAAATAGCACACCTAGGTTCCTAACGGATGACGAAGAATTGACAGAGCAACCAACAAGTCTTAGACAGTGTTCTAGGTTATTACAAGCAGAGTTCTTAGGTCCTATAATTAACATCTCTGTTTTTTCTGAATTTAGCAGTAAGAAATTACTCGTCATCCAATTTTTTATATCGACTATGCATTCCATTAGTTTTTCAAATTGGTGTGTTTCACCGGGCCGCGAAGAAATATAGAGCTGAGTATCATCAGCATAACAGTGAAAGCTAACACCATGTTTCCTGATGATATCTCCCAAGGGTAACATATAAAGCGTGACGAGTAGCGGCCCTAGTATTGAGCCTTGAGGTACTCCATTCTGCACTTGTGATCGATATGATACATCTTCATTCACTGCTACGAACTGATGGTGGTCATATAAGTACGATTTAAACCATGCTAATGCACTTCCACTGATACCAACAAATTGTTCAAGTCTATGCAAAAGAATGCTGTGGTCAGTTGTGTCAAACGCGGCACTAAGATCCAATAAAACTAATAGAGAGATACACCCACGATCAGATGATAAGAGCAGATCATTTGTAACTCTAAGGAGAGCAGTCTCAGTACTATGATACGGTCTAAATCCTGACTGGAAATCCTCACATATACCATTTTTCCACATGGTGGAAATTCCTGGTGCTTGGTGACAAGAAAAACTCCTCCCAAGATTTTATTATTTTAAACGGGGAGGCGATGGAACAGGAGACGATACTACAAGCAGTCGATCTGTGTTTCAAACTTTTCTTTGTATATGACATCTACTACCCAAAGCCCTCTGCTCATATTTGAGAGTTTTTGTAACACACAGTCTTTAATAGTTTCTTCTGCACAGTGTCTCCTCCTGAAAAACTTTGTATTTAGTAATCAGTAATTTTTATTTTATTTTATTGATCATCAGTAGGTCCAGCAGTATATTTTTTTATTATTATTACTTGATTTCATGATTATTTTTTGTTTTATTATATGTTATGTTCATTTTATTTGAAAGTCTTAATATTTGCCAAGTGTGGTAACCCATATTCGGAATTGGTGCTCTGCATTTAACCCGTCCAAGTGCACACACACAGCAGTGAAAAGTGAACACACACCTAGAGCAGTGGGCAGCTATAGATCCAGCACCTGGGGAGCATCTGGGGGTTCAGTGCCTTGCTCAAGGGCACTTCAGCCATGAGTATTGAGGGTGGGAGAGAGCACTGTTCATTCACTCCCTCCACCTACAACTCCTGCCAGCACCGAGACTCAAACCTGCAACTTTTGGGTTACAGGTCCAACTCTTAACCATTAGGCCACAGCTGTGAACTGTATTAGCACATTTGTGTGTTTTGATATGAATATGAATCGACACATTTGTACATCTTGAAAATGTCAGTTGTATTTTTACACGTTCTTGTACATTTAAATAAAATATTTTAAAATATATTTGTAAATGTGTTGCTTGCATATCAATATAAAATCTGTAAGTTACAACAAAGTAGTTTCAAAATATGGTTGTATTAAGTAATTTTTTTAAATAAAAATACTGATGTTAATTAATATAAATAATTAACTCAACTGTTGGGTAACTTTTAACCCAATGGGTTGGGTTGAAATAACCCACAGATGGGAAGGTGCTATACCAACCCGTAGCTGGATTACAGGTTGGGTTATTTTTAAATCAACATTTTTTAGTGTGAGGATTATTTTGGGGGTATTTGTACTTTATTCATGCAAAATGTAAACTGATTACTTGTACTTTTACTTGATTACATATCTGAAGAAAAAATACTGTACTTTTTACTCCATTAAATTTTATATTAACTTAAGAAGTACTCATTCATTTTTATTTTTTTTATTTTATCTCATGTACATTAAATATGGTTAACAGAAATTCAAATGTGCCTTTGATGTGCAAAATCCAATGAGGTTTGTTTTCACACATCAAGCACACACATTTCAGCATAACTTTAACCAGGTACATTTCTGGCATCAAATGTCGAATCTGAAGAAGCATTTTGAGGTAACAAAGTTGCTGTTTTTTCCCTCAATAAATAAATAAAATAAATATATAAAAAATCTCTCTCTCTCTATATATATTGTTCATTTTGATATATTTTTAAGCTGTACATATTGGCTGAAATACTATCAGTGACACAAATTCAAATACAATTCATGTTTTGGTATAGAGATGACAGCTTTTTTAAATGAAATGTTAAAAATTTCCAAAACGTGTTTAAATGAGCCTCGTATGTTATATTTATTATAAATGATGTTTAGTGATGTATGTTCTTACCAGAGTGGACTTTTTACACCCCAGGATATTTGCGATGTTTATTATCTTTCAGTGTGAGTTTTGGTGAATTGTATAAAAAATAAAATAAAAAACCCTGTGGTAGGTTTGATCCTCAAACACCACTGTATCAATTATGATATGAATGTTTGCAACCAACAACAATCAAATAAAAAACACAAAAACACACTGTCTTATGTAAATTCGTAGATAATGACAAGTGAGATTTCAGTGATATTTTGACCACTGAAGGTGCCCCCGGTTTTAATTTCAGAAATCTGGTCACCTTACTCTATCTATGTAGACAGATAGGCCTAGATAATTAGAGTTGCATTTGTATGAAATTTAAATATTTAAATTCATAAAATACATTTAATAGATACATTTTGTTTCATATGGTGGGCAACATGTATTTATTTTCTACTTAAATTGTGAATTGTTTAACAATTGTTTAATCTGGGTCTTTTAGGTATAGTTTACTCTTGTCATTGAATGATAGGCTCCTGGTATTCATTATGATCCCAGTTTAAAATATTAAAATCAGGGGTCTGATTCACGAAAATCATCTTAAGATATATGTAAGAAAAATAAGTTAAGAAATTTCCTAAGATAAATTCCAATAAGTTCTAAAGAAATGCGATTCTTGTAAAAAAAAAAATCTGATGAAGAAAATGACATGCATTATCGAATCAGTGCTGGTTCTTGCCGAAGACTCGCTGATTAACTCTTAATAATCACAATAAACGCGCATGTTTTTGAATAAAGAGCCTGTCACGAGATGAAGTGTGCGCGCGCTGCATGTGTGCTTAATACCGCCAAAGATTATTCATTTATTTGTTGGCTTAAATAAAAAATGAACTCCCTGTCTGACTTTTTTTGTAAAAAAATAAAAATTCGAGGAAATGCAAGAAAATTGCATACTTTCCCCCCCTTACGTTAGAAAGAGAACATGGCAGTTAAGAATATTTTTTTCTTAAGAATGCTTCGTGAATCCGGCGCGAGCGGCGTGAAAAAAAGGGCGCGCAGGTTATCGTGACGTCACAGAAAGAATTCGATTTCGTAGAACTTATAAGTCCAAGAAATCATTTTGTGGGTTTAGTAGCAGTGGCGAGTGAAACTGAGCAGTTATTTTCAGCGATTGTTATCGATTTTGACAACAATGTTTCAGCGACCTTGTCGAGTTCATCCGTTGACGGAGAGTCAGGTGTGTGATCTCAACACCCCCCCAAACCCCAGCAGCAGCACAGAGGAACAACATCCTCATGAGAGCACTGCTGATACTGCTGAGGGAAACGACCAGGAGAGGAAAGTGATGGAGAAAGGGAAGAAGAAAAAGAAGTGGTGGAGGTTGTCTTCTTTGTTTGGAGCTGTGAAGAAACATCTGAAGCGCAGCTCGAACCCAGTTCAGGGTGAAGTAGAGCTGCAGCAAGAGCAAGAGCAGAGTGAGGGAGTGAAGAACCCGAACCAGTGTAAAGACAGATGCAGTGATGGTAAATCAATGATCAACTCATAAGAATATGTTGCACAGTTTACTGAAGCTCTCTACTTTACATCAAATGCCATCAGTTATCCCTGGATATCCATTTTTAGTAAATTAATCTAGAGGATAGATTATAATAGCTTTCTTATTTAGTCTTCAATACCCTTTTCCTATCTTTTTAATGTTTCCTCAATATAGATAAGTCAAATCAGGCGAATCTTAAATAAAAACATTCACATAAGCACAATAATAAATAAAGAAATTTGAAGACTGATCAAGAGCAAGGTCCAGGATATGTTTAAAAATAATTCTATGAGATTATATATGAATTAAAATTGAATAATACAAATATTTGAACTTTTAGGTTAACTGCAGTTGTTTCATCTTTTAACAGACTACACTGTCAGACACAACCTCGTGAGTGATCAGCTGTGTGAAGGTGGATTTGACGCTGAGGCGACATGTTTGAAGGATGACCCTGAAGTAAGTAAAAGATGAATGAAAACTTGCCTAGCTAGCAAATACATTTAGTCCTGTCTTATCTTCATCATTTGGTTATATAATTATACTGTTAGGAAGGCCTCTCAGTGTATCTTTTTGTCCTGGTTGGATTTAAATTAAGTCAAACTACAAACTACATTTGGAAAAGAACTTTCACCTTACCGTTGTAAAAACTGTCTCTCTTTTAGCTTGGATCTCCACACCGTCTTCCAGAGGAGAATGATCTCAACATCCTGGCAAACAGAGGCCCAGACAGCCACGGATGTGATCTCAGCACTCCCCCAAACCCCAGCAGCAGCACAGAGGAACAACATCCTCATGAGAGCACTGCTGATGCTGCTGAGGGAAACGACCAGGAGAGGAAGGTGATGGAGAAAGAGAAGAAGAAAAAGAAGTGGTGGAGGGTGGCCTCTTTCTACGGAGCTGTGAAGAAACATCTGAAGCGCAGCTCGAACCCAGTTCAGGGTGAAGAAGAGCTGAAGCAAGAGCAAGAGCAGCAGAGAGAGAAAGTGAAGAACCAGAAAGAACAGAAAGCCAGATGCAGTGATGGTAAATGACATGAGCATGACCAGTCATCATTCATACCTACACATCCATTACTAGGACATTCATTAATTAATCAATTGAATCATTCTGGTTTTAAATGATAGATTATAATAGCTTTTAAGTATCTTGTTTGGTCTCTAATTTGGTCTAATTTTTAAGGTTTCCTCAATGAAGAATTTATAAAATGTGATAAATCTCAAATTTTAAATAAATAAAATCCACATCAACACATATAAAATCAACTTGAAAATGGATTAAGGTCATGATCAGATCTTTCATCCAGGAAATGTAAAATAAACAGTTTTTGTAATTTTATATGCACATAGTTTAGGGATGACAAATAATAACATGAACATATTTAATATAGTCTCTACTGATGTAAATGCTATCATGTGTAATTTAAGATTTTTTATATAAAATCAAATGGAATAATAACTATAACAAATGTTTAAAACTGCAGTTGTTTTATCTTGTAACAGACTTCATTTCCAGCCACTACCAGCTGGGTGATCTGCTGGGTGAAGGTGGATTTGGTTCTGTGTATGAGGCGAGACGTTTGGAGGATGACCTTAAAGTAAGTGAAAACTTGATGAAAATGCATCTAGCGAAGTGATTTTGCCCCGTCTCATCTTTATACTTCTGTGATGTCATGCTATTGTTTGCAAGGCCTCTCAGTGTATCTTTTTGTCCTGGTTGAACTTAAATTCAATTCAACTTTACAAAACTTGTCTGTATATATTTAATGGTGGCCTCTTCACAAGTTAATTGTTGTTTGTTTTCTTGATCAGGTGGCGGTCAAATATGTTAATAAGACCGAAACCTACAGGCCAAGTTTATACATTGTAAGTAAGATGCACTCTCTCTGTTCTCCTCTCACTAACTAGTAGGAAAACTGGACTAAGTGCTTATTTGGAAAACAACTTCTATCTTACCAACGTCTTTCTTTTAGCCTGGATATCAGCAACTCGTTCCACTGGAGATCGCTCTCACAATCCTGGCTAATAAAGGCCCCAGAGTGCCAGAGATCATCCAGCTGCTGGACTGGAAGGACTACAATGACCATTTCGTCATGATCCTTGAATGTCCCTCTCCTTGCGAGACTTTGGAAGACTTTGTGGGGCGTCAGGGTGGACGTCTCAACGAGAGCTTAGCACGGCGAGTCATGATGCAGGTGACTAAGGCTGCGAACGTGTGCTGCCAGCGCCAAGTGTTCCACCGTGACATCAAACTGAGCAACCTTCTCATCAACAACCAGACACTTGAAGTCAAACTAATTGACTTTGGGTGTGGGGACATTCTGAGGACAACTGTCTACATGTCATACTCTGGTATGTACTGTATCTAAAAGCTACAACTCGATTATATTTTATATATATAGTGACGATTATATTATGAGTTGACCAGGCGTGAGTCACCAAAACAACAAGAAGCACCCGATATATATACAGTAGAATTACGACACTGTTACAGTCATGGATCTCGTCACTGTTGTGAACCGAACTTGAGCATCTAACAAAATCTTTTTCTTCCAGGCACAGCAACATACTCCCCTCCTGAGTTTCACATAAAGGGAAAGTACCACGGCAAGCCTGCGACGGTTTGGTCACTGGGGGTTCTGTTATTTAAAATAGTGGCAGGATATTATCCAAGTTTCTTAGATCTGCACATGCTCAAACTGCATCTCTGGTCCAAAACTGGTCTGTCAAACGGTAAGAGTTCAGTTATCATTTTAAACATACAAAACATGGACAAGTGGCTTTCTGAAAGATGGCGTTAGAAAATGCATGAAGTTTTCTTGATTTCTGATGCCTGAACTCAGATCGTACAGCTAATATGATCATTAAATTAAAGCTGGTGTTAAGTTTAAAGTAACATTCAGATGTCCCTCTCATCTTTCTGCACAGAATGCTGCAGATTGCTCCGCGCTCTCCTGCAAATAAAGCCAAAGAACCGAATTCAGCTGGAGGAAATCCTTTCCCACAAGTGGTTTACGATACTAAACCTAAGATCACCTTAAAATAATTTGACGTTTAACATTTTTCTTTTCAATTTTCAATTTTTCAAATCAAGTTTTCTCGCTTTGCTTTTATTGTTATATTTAATAAGTTGTATGTTTTACCTTATAAAATGTCATTTTTTAGTGTATTCACAAATGTAATAATACTGTATTTGTTTCTGTTTTGTTTCAGGTCACCACATAAGACCACCTCAGAAGTTGTTGTATCTTCAGCTCTCCAATGGTTCCTGCAATAGTTGCAGCAGTATCAGAGGCCCAGTCTACAACGTCTGTCCCCTGCAGTCCAAAGCATCCCAGAAAAGCTGTTTTAAACTAGAATATATATTAAGTTAAAGTGTTATTGTCATGTTAACGCTTTAGGAGTAGTGGGATGTTGATCAGTACTGGCTTGGGATGGGTGTCATCACGTGTCTCAACCAATGAGAGCATTTGTGGTGGGCCTAAGACTGCAGCAGCTCACATGAAGCGCTCAGGACTTCATAAGTGGGAAACCCAAAGTTTCTGTTAACACATAAAGGCAGCAGAGATGCGGTCTCGCTCAGCACAGTGGAGTGCATCGATTTGTTTTGAGTCTTTTGGGAAGCGGTAAAACACGGCCCTCTCACAATACACAGAAATCTGCTGAAATCATCCGTGAAGCAGTTTTCTGTGTAGCATCTCTGCACATCATCTGAGTAGAAGTTTAATATATTGTGTATATTAAATTTTCTTATTTTTGGCACAGTCTATAAAAAGTATGCCAGACCTACAATTCACTGCTTTTTGTATGTTATATAACTTTTATGTGAAAAATAAAATCTTGAATCTTGAATATATTGTTTTACAGATTTATCACATTTGCTGCTCAGAAATGTTCACACAATCACGCTGCATGTGTTAGAAATTCTGCGGTCCGCTCACACTACATGTACCGAACCGAACTGAACCGTTCTCTGGCCCACCTCTTCCAACCGAGCCGGGGCCAGCTAAACGAACCACGGCACGGAGTGATCACACTAGATACACCCTTATTCTCCTGCATCCCGCACACACGAGTCTCTACTCACCCATCAAGTGTCCCACACCGCACTCGATAGTGCAGGTCTCCACTCGGAAGGCATCTGTTATAATCGTATGATGGAGGCTCTGAACTCTGAGCATAACTTTATTTTCTATAACAAACTATAAAATATTTTTAAATAAAGTAAAAAAAAACAACAATAAAGTAAAACCACAGACTGCAACACTGTAAAGTACCATCTGAACATGTTAAAAGCTATAGACATCAGGAGAAATTAACAACTTGATTGATATAATACACTATAGGCTATAGCAGATACACAAAGACAGCACACACACACACACACAGAGAGAGAGAGAAATAAATCTTGATTTGGAAGAAGCCTGCACAAGTTATTAAAGCAAAAGTCATGCCTTTATTAGTATTTTATATAAAATATATGTATTGAATTGTCATTAAACTGGACAATACATACATATTCCAGTAAAAGTTATGCATTGGATTTGTTGTGAAATACATTTTTGTATATAAAATCGATTGAAACACTGAGACAAAGTGTTTATATATGCATTCTATATTAGGGTGACCAGATGTCCCCGTTCAAAATAACCAGCGCACACACTGGAAATGCTAGAACAATTTAGCCTTCTGGATATCATATGATTGCAACTATTGCGATTACTTGGTCACATCTCGCAAGCCGTTATTGTAGCCATGAAAAGCTTGGACAAGAGCATAGCGCTATTATCATCAGTTATCAAAAGAGACTGCATTATATACATATTAAAACAAAGTAATACCGTTGTGCAGTGTATTGCACAAGACATGTAGGTTGCGGGATTGTTTTGCACAATAGGCCTATTAAACATTCCTGAAAGTCAGCGAAACAACTCTGAAGTCTCTGATATGAATGATATAAAAAATAATAAACTAATCAGTTACACTTGCACAATTACATTTGCAGAAAGCACATACTTTGTAGTCAATATGAGCCTGAAATGCTAAATATTAACCCTGATTAGGGATAGAAAAGATCCATTTCCAGAAGCATGTTTTTATAAACAAAATTCGAAAGGTTTTCGACAGTTGTGAAAATGTTAAATACAGTTAGAAAATAACATATTTGTTGTTTTATTTATCATATGTTATCATATTTACTGTTTTATTTTAATGTGTTTTTGTAAAGCCATAATTTTGTTTTAATACCAGCCTGTTTTTAGATGTTTCCTGTTTGCAGGGGTGTAAAATATGGTACTTGAGTAATTTTACTTGATTATTGTACTTAAGCCCAGCAAAAAACGTTGGGTTGTTTTTTTTAACACAACGGTTGGGTTTCACATATTGGGTCAATGTGTTGGGTTATCTTAAAATTTGTTGGGTAATTTTTTTTTCGTCATTGGGTTATTTTTATTTATAACCCATCTGTTGGGTTAAATATGTTTCCCGCTTCACTCCTGTTCAAATTTTAACGGTCCAGTCAGAGACTCAGCTCGGACATCAGTGTGGCAGCCTGCCTGATTATGAAGGGTAAGTAACTTGTTAATATAATCGTGTGATGTACATAACTTTCATAACATTAAGTAATGTGTCTGATACGTTAATTTCTTGGTTTTTTATACGTTAAAAAGTTTTAATTCCCTTTAGTCCGTTTGTTTCCCCCAGATAATCAGATCGATTGTAAATGAATGCTATTCATGTTTGTTCGCCAGTATTAATACACTAAAAGATAAGCTGCAAAAAATGTTTAGACAAGTATTACTTAGAGTTAATAAAAATGTTAGAAAAGCCGCACGGACCATTTATCGGATCGGACCAGTGAAAGAAGCTGCTCGAGCTGAGCTCACACATCAGTCATGCGACAGACAGACTCCGCGAGAATTGTTTGAATGAACCTGCAATTTTCTGTTATAAAAGGTAAAAACACAGAAGAAAGAAAAGCGTGCAGTCGTGAGGTAATCTGCTCTTTCAGCGAAAGTTTATACCAGTGCCCCAAATTTACATAACGTTAACGTTACTCCTACAACAAACCTTTAAGAGGGGAGCGTAAAACAGAAGCCATATTCTTCTTAGCGCACCAGCACTAGTTAATTGTACTGTAAAAGTGTTTTTATGATTTATTATTGAATATTGTTATCCATCTATTGGAATACCCTACAATTACAGCAGTTTCTCTTATGAAGCTAGATTGATTGACATGTTTTTTAAATGTGTTGTACTAAATGTCTTTATACTTATGTTTTAGACAATGGACTTTGTTGTGGAGGAAAAAATAGAACAATAGAATAGATTCTGGTGGCCACGTATGGCTCGCGATGTCCGCGATTTTGTTTTGGCTTGTTCAGTTTGCGCCAGTGGTAAGTCATCTAACTGACCTCCTGATGGGCTTCTTCAACCGCTGTCTGTCCCTTCGAGACCCTGGTCACATATCGCTCTAGATTTTGTCACCGCCCTCCCGCCCTCTAATGGCATGACAGTTGTTTTGACTGTAGTGGACCCGTTCTCGAAGGCGGCACATTTCATTGCCTTGCCAAAATTACATAAAGCCAAGGAGACAGCGGTTACTGTTTTAGATCATGTCTTTCGGCTTCATGGCCTCCCGGTAGACGTGGTTTCAGACAGGGGATTTCAGTTTATATCTAAATTTTGTCAGTTAGCTTGTCGTCGGGTTATCATCCCCAAAGCAACGGACAATCTGAGCGAGCCAACCAAGATTTGGAGAGGACGTTGAGATGTTTGGTCTCCAAGAATCCTTCTTCCTGGAGTCAACAGCTCTCTATGGTGGAGTACGCCCACAATTCATTGCCAGTGTCAGCTACGGGCCTCTCTCCGTTTCAGTGTAGTGTAGGGTACCAGCCACCAGTGTTTCCCAGTCTGGAATCTGAAGTCGCGGTCCCCTCCGCTCACGCTTTTGTCCAGAGGTGCCACCGCACCTGGACCAGAGCCCGTGAGACTCTGCTCCGGGTGAGGGAGCGCACTAAGGCCAAGGCCGATCCCCACCGGTCAAAGCCTCCCGTCTACGTCGTGGGTCAAAAAGTGTGGCTTTCTACCAGTAACATTCCATTGCAATCCGTTTCTAATAAACTAGCTCCCAAATTTATCGACCCGTTCACTACCACAAAGATCATTAGTCCGGTGACAGTCCGCCTCAAACTACCTCCTGCGTACAAGAGGATACACCCCGCCTTTCATGTGTCCAAAATTAAACCCGTGTTTTATGCAGTATTAATCCGCCTACTCCGGTTCCCCCGCCGCCGCTTCTCGTAGATGGGGAACCGACTTATTCAGTTAATCGCATTCTGGACTCGAGACGGAGGGGATGAGGATTCCAGTATCTGGTGGACTGGGAAGGTTACGATCTGGAGGAGAGGAGTTGGGTACCTGCTAGGGACATATTGGATCACTCCCTTATTGATGAATTCAATCAGCAGGTAGGCCCTTCTGGGAACTCCTCCTTCTTGGGGGGGGTGGGGGGTACTGTCACGGTTGGTAAACCGTGATCTCGGGTTGTTTACACTTTGTGGTGAATTCTGTGTGTTTTGCGTCTGCACTGATTAGTTGTGGGCGTCTCCGTTAATTGTATCAGCAACAGCTGCCACTCATTACCCATCCACTATATAATGGCTTGTCTCACGTCCTGTGTTTGTGAAATCGTTGTTTCATGTCGTTGTGTTTACCCCAGTCTGGCTTCTGTGTAGTTTGCGTTGGATGTCTGTGTTTCCCCAGAACCTCATCCACTCTCCGCACGATCACTCAGCCACAGACACTTACCTTCGGCTCTGTTCCCCGCAGTTCCTGTGCCACTCTCTCCTGCTGCCTCACGCCATCAACACCCGGATTCCTCAGCTTCTCTCCACCACCGTCTGGACTTCTCACCGCCAAAACCATCCCTCTGGAGTGTTGCTGTATCATCGTCATTGTGTGTCTTTGTACCATCATCTATCCTCTCATTAAATATTTGTACTCGCTATTGTTTCCAGACTGTCCTTTCACCAGCCGTCACAAGTTCATCATTGAATTCAGTTATGTCATCTCTGTTCAGTTTAAGTAGTGTCTGTGCATTTATTTGCAATCAAGTCAATGATATCGCTGTAGATGAAGTGACCCCAACTAAGCAAGCCAGAGGCGACAACGGCAAGGAACCGAAACTCCATCGGTGACAGAATGGAGAAAAAAAACCTTGGGAGAAACCAGGCTCAGTTGGGGGGCCAGTTCTCCTCTGACCAGACGAAACCAGTAGTTCAATTCTAGGCTGCACCAAAGTCAGATTGTGCAGAAGAATCATCTGTTTCCTGTGGTCTTGTCCTGGTGGTCCTCTGAGACAAGGTCTTTACAGGGGATCTGTATCTGGGGCTCTAGTTGTCCTGGTCTCCGTTGTCTTTCAGGGCAGTAGAGGTCCTTTCTAGGTGCTGATCCACCATCATGTCTGGATACGTACTGGATCCGAGTGACTGCAGTGACCCTCTGGTCTGGATATAGACTGGATCTGGTTGCCACGGTGACCTCAGAACAAGAGAGAAACAGACAAATATTAGCGTAGATGCCATTCTTCTAATGATGTAGAAGGTACATGTAATGTGAAGTGTTTCCGGTTCCGGTTTACCTTATTAATGCAGCCTAAAAATACTTTAACGGATTTGGATATTAAAAGCATATTAGTATGTTATGTGTATGCCAGGTTAAAGAGATGGTCTTTAATCTAGATTTAAACTGCAAGAGTGTGTCTGCCTCCCGAACAATGTTAGGTGGGTTATTCCAGAGTTTAGGCGCCAAATAGGAAAAGGACCTGCCGCCCGCAGTTGATTTTGATATTCTAGGTATTATCAAATTGTCTGAGTTTTGTGAATGTAGCGGACGTAGAGGAGTATTATGTAAAAGGAGCTCATTCAAATACTGAGGTGCTAAACCATTCAGGGCTTTATAAGTAATAAGCAATATTTTAAAATCTATACGATGTTTGATAGGGAGCCAGTGCAGCAATGACAGGACCGGGCTAATATGGTCATACTTCCTGGTTCTAGTAAGAACTCTTGCTGCTGTATTTTGGACTAGCTGTAGTTTGTTTACTAAGCGTGCAGAACAACCACCCAATAAAGCATTACAATAATCTAACCTTGAGGTCATAAATGCATGGATTAACATTTCTGCATTTGACATTGAGAGCATAGGCTGTAATTTAGATATATTTTTGAGATGGAAAAAAGCAGTTTTACAAATGCTAGAAACGTGGCTTTCTAAGGAAAGATTGCGATCAAATAGCACACCTAGGTTCCTAACTGATGACGAAGAATTGACAGAGCAACCATCAAGTCTTAGACAGTGTTCTAGGTTATTACAAGCAGAGTTCTTAGGTCCTATAATTAACATCTCTGTTTTTTCTGAATTTAGCAGTAAGAAATTACTCGTCATCCAATTTTTTATATCGACTATGCATTCCATTAGTTTTTCAAATTGGTGTGTTTCACCGGGCCGCGAAGAAATATAGAGCTGAGTATCATCAGCATAACAGTGAAAGCTAACACCATGTTTCCTGATGATATCTCCCAAGGGTAACATATAAAGCGTGACGAGTAGCGGCCCTAGTATTGAGCCTTGAGGTACTCCATACTGCACTTGTGATCGATATGATACATCTTCATTCACTGCTACGAACTGATGGTGGTCATATAAGTACGATTTAAACCATGCTAATGCACTTCCACTGATACCAACAAATTGTTCAAGTCTATGCAAAAGAATGCTGTGGTCAGTTGTGTCAAACGCGGCACTAAGATCCAATAAAACTAATAGAGAGATACACCCACAATCAGATGATAAGAGCAGATAATTTGTAACTCTAAGGAGAGCAGTCTCAGTACTATGATACGGTCTAAATCCTGACTGGAAATCCTCACATATACCATTTTTCCACATGTCCTGGTGCTTGGTGACAAGGAAAACTCCTCCCAAGATTTTATTAATTTAAACGGGGGGGGGGGGGGGGGGGGCGATGGAACAGGAGACGATACTACAAGCAGTCGATCTGTGTTTCAAACTTTTCTTCGTATATGACATCTACTACCCAAAGCCCTCTGCTCATATTTGAGAGTTTTTGTAACACACAGTCTTTAATAGTTTCTTCTGCACAGTGTCTCCTCCTGAAAAACTTTGTATTTAGTAATCAGTAATTTTTATTTTATTTTATTGATCATCAGTAGGTCCAGCAGTATATTTTTTATTATTATTACTTGATTTTATGATTATTTTTTGTTTTATTATATGTTATGTTCATTTTATTTGAAAGTCTTAATATTTGCCAAGTGTGGTAACCCATATTCGGAATTGGTGCTCTGCATTTAACCCGTCCAAGTGCACACACACAGCAGTGAAAAGTGAACACACACCTAGAGCAGTGGGCAGCTATAGATCCAGCACCTGGGGAGCAACTGGGGGTTCAGTGCCTTGCTCAAGGGCAATTCAGTCATGAGTATTGAGGGTGGGAGAGAGCACTGTTCATTCACTCCCTCCACCTACAACTCCTGCCAGCACCGAGACTCAAACCTGCAACTTTTGGGTTACAGGTCCAACTCTTAACCATTAGGCCACAGCTGTGAACTGTATTAGCACATTTGTGTGTTTTGATATGAATATGAATCGACACATTTGTAAATCTTGAAAATGTCAGTTGTATTTTTACACGTTCTCTTAAGAAGTACTCATTCATTTTTATTTTTTTATTTTATCTCATGTACATTAAATATGGTTAACAGAAATTCAAATGTGCCTTTGATGTGCAAAATCCAATGAGGTTTATTTTCACACATCAAGCACACACATTTCAGCATAACTTTAGCTCAAAGCATTTTGAGGTAACAAAGTTGCTGTTTTTTCCCTCAATAAATAAATAAAATAAATATATAAAAAATCTCTCTCTCTCTATATATATTGTTCATTTTGATATATTTTTAAGCTGTACATATTGGCTGAAATACTATCAGTGACACAAATTCAAATACAATTCATGTTTTGGTATAGAGATGACAGCTTTTTTAAATGAAATGTTACAAATTTCCAAAACGTGTTTAAATGAGCCTCGTATGTTATATTTATTATAAATGATGTTTAGTGATGTATGTTCTTACCAGAGTGGACTTTTTACACCCCAGGATATTTGCGATGGTTATTATTTTTCAGTGTGAGTTTTGGTGAATTGTATAAAAAATAAAATAAAAAACCCTGTGGTAGGTTTGATCCTCAAACACCACTGTATCAATTATGATATTAATGTATGCAACCAACAACAATCAAATAAAAAACACAAAAACATACTGTCATATGTAAATTCGTAGATAATGACAAGTGAGATTTCAGTGATATTTTGACCACTGAAGTAGGATCTGCCCCCAGTTTTAATTTCAGAAATCTGGTCACCTTACTCTATCTATGTAGACAGATAGGCCTAGATAATTAGAGTTGCATTTATATGAAATTTAAATATTTAAATTCATAAAATACATTTAATAGATAAATTTTGTTTCATATGGTGGGCAACATGTATTTCTTTTCTTCTTAAATTGTGAATTGTTTAACAATTGTTTAATCTGGGTGTTTTAGGTATAGTTTACTCTTGTCATTGAATGATAGGCTCCTGGGATTCATTATGATCCCAGTTTAAAATATTAAAATCAGGGGTCTGATTCACGAAAATCATCTTAAGAAATATGTAAGAAAAATATGTTAAGAAATTTCCTAAGATAAATTCCAATAAGTTCTTAAGAAATGTAATTCTTGTAAAAAAAAAAAATCAGAAGAAGAAAATGAAATGCATTATTGAATCAGTGCTGGTTCTTGCTGAAGACTCGCTGATAAACTCAATGAAAAACACTTCGTAATAATCACAATAAACGCGCATGTTTTTTAATAAACAGCCTGTCACGAGATGAAGTGTGCGCGCGCTGCAGGTGTGCTTAATACCGCCAAAGATTATTGATTTATTTGTTGGCTAAAATTAAAAATGAACTCCCTGTCTGACTTGTTTTGTAAAAAAAAAAAATTAAATTCGTGGAAATGCAAGAAAATTGCATACTTTTTAGCCCCTTACGTTAGAAGGAGAACATGGCAGTTTTCCTTAAGAATGCTTCGTGAATCCGGCGCGAGCAGCGTGAAAAAAAGAAAAAGGGCGCGCGGGTTATCGTGACGTCACAGAAAGAATTCGATTTCGTAGAACTTATAAGTCCAAGAAATCATTTTGTGGGTTTAGTAGCAGTGGTGAGTGAAACTGAGCAGTTATTTTCAGCGATTGTTATCGATTTTGACAACAATGTTTCAGCGACCTTGTCGAGTTCATCCGTTGACGGAGAGTCAGGTGTGTGATCTCAGCACCCCCCCAAACTCCAGCAGCAGCACAGAGGAACAACATCCTCATGAGAGCACTGCTGATGCTGCTGAGGGAAACGACCAGGAGAGGAGGGTGATGGAGAAAGGGAAGAAGAAAAAGAAGTGGTGGAGGTTGTCTTCTTTGTTTGGAGCTGTGAAGAAACATCTGAAGCGCAGCTCGAACCCAGTTCAGGGTGAAGTAGAGCTGCAGCAAGAGCAAGAGCAGAGTGAGGGAGTGAAGAACCAGAACCAGTGTAAAGACAGATGCAGTGATGGTAAATCAATGATCAACTCATAAGAATATGTTACACAGTTTACTGAAGCTCTGTACTTTACATCAAATGCCATCAGTTATCCCTGGATATCCATTTGTAGTAAATTAATCTAGAGGATAGATTATAATAGCTTTCTTATTTAGTCTTCAATACCCTTTTCCTATCTTTTTAATGTTTCCTCAATATAGATAAGTCAAATCAGGGGAATCTTAAATTAAAAAAAAATCACATAAGCACAATAATAAATAAAGAAATTTGAAGACTGATCAAGGGCAAGATCCAGGATATGTTTAAAAATAATTCTATGAGATTATATATGAATTAAAATTGAATAATACAAATATTTGAACTTTTAGGTTAACTGCAGTTGTTTCATCTTTTAACAGACTACACTGTCAGACACAACCTCGTGAGTGATCAGCTGTGTGAAGGTGGATTTGACGCTGAGGCGACACATTTGAAGGATGACCCTGAAGTAAGTAAAAGATGAATGAAAACTTGCCTAGCTAGCAAATACATTTAGTCCTGTCTTATCTTCATCATTTGGTTATATAATTATATTGTTAGCAAGGCCTCTCAGTGTATCTTTTTGTCCTGGTTGGGTTTAAATTAAATCAAACTTTACAAAATGTAGCATAGATTTCATGACAGGAATGATGAGGCGTCTACACATGAGGTAAGTTGTTCATTTTCTTGATCAGGTGTCTGTGAAACATCTTAACAAGACTGATGAAGATGTGGGAGGTTTATACACTGTTAGTAGGATGCACTTCTCCTCTGTTTTAAAACAAACAGTTATTTATTTCAGTAGAGTAACTAAATCCTCGTTTGGAAAAGAACTTTCACCTTACCGTTGTAAAAACTGTCTCTCTTTTAGCTTGGATCTCTACAACGTCCTCCAGAGGAGAAGGACCTCAACATCCTGGCAAATAGAGGCCCAGACAGCCACGGGTGTGATCTCAGCACCCCCCCAAACCCCAGCAGCAGCACAGAGGAACAACATCCTCATGAGAGCACTGCTGATGCTGCTGAGGGAAACGACCAGGAGAGGAAGGTGATGGAGAAAGAGAAGAAGAAAAAGAAGTGGTGGAGGGTGGCCTCTTTCTACGGAGCTGTGAAGAAACATCTGAAGCGCAGCTCGAACCCAGTTCAGGGTGAAGAAGAGCTGAAGCAAGAGCAAGAGCAGCAGAGAGAGAAAGTGAAGAACCAGAAAGAACAGAAAGCCAGATGCAGTGATGGTAAATGACATGAGCATGACCAGTCATCATTCATTCCTACACATCCATTACTGGGACATTCATTAATCAATCAATTGAATCATTCTAGTTTTAAATTATAGATTATAATAGCTTTTAAGCGTCTTGTTTGGTCTCTAATTTGGTCTAATTTTTAAGGTTTCCTCAATGAAGAATTGATAAAATGTGTTAAATCTGAAATTATAAATAAATAAAATCCACTTCAACACATATAAATCAACTTGAAAATGGATTAAGGTCATGATCAGATCTTTCATCCGGGAAATGTAAAATAAACAGTTTTTGTAATTTTATATGCACATAGTTTAGGGGTGACAAATAATAACATGAACATATTTAATATAGTCTCTACTGATGTAAATGTTATCATCTGTAATTTAAGATTTTTATATAAAATCAAATGGAATAATAACTATAACAAATGTGTAAAACTGCAGTTGTTTTATCTTGTAACAGACTTCATTTCCAGCCACTACCAGCTGGGTGATCTGCTGGGTGAAGGTGGATTTGGTTCTGTGTATGAGGCGAGACGTTTGGAGGATGACCTTAAAGTAAGTGAAAACTTGATGAAAACGTATCTAGCGAAGTGATTTTGCCCCGTCTCATCTTTATACTTCTGTGATGTCATGCTATTGTTTGCAAGGCCTCTCAGTGTATCTTTTTGTCCTGGTTGAACTTAAATTCAATTCAACTTTACAAAACTTGTCTGTTTAGATTTAATGGTGGCCTCTTCACAAGTTAATTGTTGTTTGTTTTCTTGATCAGGTGGCGGTCAAATATGTTAATAAGACCGAAACCTACAGGCCAAGTTTATACATTGTAAGTAAGATGCACTCTCTCTGTTCTCCTCTCACTAACTAGTAGGAAAACTGGACTAAGTGCTTATTTGGAAAACAACTTCTATCTTACCAACGTCTTTCTTTTAGCCTGGATATCAGCAACATGTTCCACTGGAGATCGCCCTCACAATCCTGGCTAATAAAGGCCCCAGAGTGCCAGAGATCATCCAGCTGCTGGACTGGAAGGACTACAATGACCATTTCGTCATGATCCTTGAATGTCCCTCTCCTTGCGAGACTTTGGAAGACTTTGTGGGGCGTCAGGGTGGACGTCTCAATGAGAGCTTAGCACGGCGAGTCATGATGCAGGTGACTAAAGCTGCGAACGTGTGCTGCCAGCGCCAAGTGTTCCACCGTGACATCAAACCGAGCAACCTTCTCATCAACAACCAGACACTTGAAGTCAAACTAATTGACTTTGGGTGTGGGGACATTCTGAGGACAACTGTCTACATGTCATACTCTGGTATGTACTGTATCTAAAAGCTGCAACTCTAGTGACGATTATATTATGAGTTGACCAGGTGTGGGTCACCAAAACAACAAGAAGCACCCGATATATATACAGTAGAATTACGACACTGTTACAGTCATGGATCTCGTCACTGTTGTGAACCGAACTTGAGCATCTAACAAAATCTTTTTCTTCCAGGCACAGCAACATACGTCCCTCCTGAGTTTCACATAAAGGGAAAGTACCACGGCAAGCCTGCGACGGTTTGGTCACTGGGGGTTCTGTTATTTAAAATAGTGGCCGGATATTATCCAAGTTTCTTAGATCTGCACATGCTCAAACTGCATCTCTGGTCCAAAACTGGTCTGTCAAACGGTAAGAGTTCAGTTATCATTTTAAACATACAAAACATGGACAAGTGGCTTTCTGAAAGATGGCGTTAGAAATTGCATGAAGTTTTCTTGATTTCTGATGCCTGAACTCAGATCGTACAGCTAATATGATCATTAAATTAAAGCATGTGTTAAGTTTAAAGTAATATTCAGATGTCCCTCTCATCTTTCTGCACAGAATGCTGCAGATTGCTCCGCGCTCTCCTGCAAATAAAGCCAAAGAACCGAATTCAGCTGGAGGAAATCCTTTCCCACAAGTGGTTTACGGTACTAAACCTAAGATCAACTTAAAATAATTTGACATGTTTAAAATTTTTCTTTTCAATTTTCAAATCAAGTTTTCTCGCTTTGCTTTTATTGTTAGATTTAATAAGTTGTATGTTTTACCTTATAAAATGTCATTCGTAGTGTATTAACACTTGTAATAATACTGTATTTGTTTCTGTTTTGTTTCAGGCCACCACATAAGACCACCTCAGAAAGAAGTTGTTGTATCTTCAGCTCTCCAATGGTTCCTGCAATAGTTGCAGCAGTATCAGAGGCCCAGTCTACAACGTCTGTCCCCTGCAGTCCAAAACATCCCAGAAAAGCTGTTTTAAACTAGAATATATATTAAGTTAAAATGTTATTGTCACCTTAACGTTTTAATTGATTAACGGCAACAATTATTTTATCGCGCGTTAACAGTTGTTTGTTAATATGAAAGTCCATTGCTCACTGGCTCTGAATACACATACAGTCAAAGCATTGGTCACAGGAGGAGTGGGATGTTGATCAGTACTGACTTGGGATGGGTGTCATCACGTGTCTCAACCAATGAGAGCATTTGTGGTGGGCCTAAGACTGCAGCAGCTCACATGAAGTGCTCGGGACTTCATAAGTGGGAAACCCAAAGTTTCTGTTAACACGTGAAGGCAGCAGAGAAGTGCTCTCGCTCAACACAGTGGAGTGCATCAATTTGTTTTGAGTCTTTTGTGAAGCGGTAAAACACGGCCCTCTCACAATACACAGAAATCTGCTGAAATCATCCGTGAAGCAGTTTTCTGTGTAGCATCTCTGCACATCATCTGTGTAGAAGTTTAATATATTGTGTATATTTAATTTTCTTATTTTTGGCACAGTCTATAAAGAGTATTCCAGACCTACAATTCACTGCTTTTTGTATGTTATATAACTTTTATGTGAAAAATAAAATCTTGAATCTTGAATATATTGTTTTACAGATCTATCACATTTGCTGCTCAGAAATGTTCACACAATCACGCTGCATGTGTTAGAAGTTTTGTGCTTTATTTATAGATAAATAAATAATTAAAAGATATATCTCTCTCTCTTTATATAAATATATATATTGGGGGTGTAACGGTACGTGTATTGGTACCAGACCATTTCAGTACAGGGCTTTCGGTATGGAGCATGTGTGTACCGAATGCAGAATATGGGTACATTTTTGTGTTTCCAAATGAACATATTAAGTGGCGGAAGTCTCCGCGTTCAGCGCAAATCCCGCCCTGATTCTAAGGTCTGTGACACACTGGCTGCGTGGCGTGAGCGTGGCGTGGTTTAAGACAGAGTATTTTATTTAGTGGAGAACTTTGCAGCAGTATTTTATTTCTTATTCTTTTTTTATTTTATATATATTTCATTAAAAAGTATTTTAAAAAACAAATTGTTAAAAAAAAAAGTTTATAGTAATAAACAACCTGCAGTTTAATGTTTGCATTTCTATCCCTTATTGTACCGAAAATGAACCGAACCATGACTTTAAAACCGAGGTACGTACCGAACCGTGATTTTTGAGTACTGTTACAGCCCTAATATATATATATATATATATATATATATATATATATATATATATATATATATATATATATATTTCATTTTGATATATGTTTAAGCTGTAGTATATTGGTTGAATGCACAAAATGAGTGCAAATACTGTCAGTGACAAGAATTTAAATATAATTCATGTTTTGATATATAGACATGACAGCTTTTTTAAATGTTTAGTGTTGTTCTTACCAGAGTGGACTTTTTACACTCCAGGATTTGCAATGGTTATTATTTTTCGGTGTGATTTTTGGTGAATTGTATAAAAATAAAAATAAAACCCTGGGGTAGGTTTGATCCTCAAACACCACTGTATCAATTATGAAATTAATGTATGGAACCCACAACAATCAAATAAAAACACAAAAACATACTGTCCCAGTTTTTTAATTCGTAGATAATAACAAGTGAGATTTCAGTGATATTTTGACCACTGAAGTGCCCCCGGTTTTAATTTCAGAAATCTGGTCACCTTAGTCTATATCTATAGACAGATAGGCCTAGATAATTATAAGAGTTGCATTTATATGAAATTTAAATATTTAAATTCATAAAATACATTTAATACATATATTTTGTTTCATATGGTGGGCAACATGTTTTTCTTTACTAGTTTAATTGTGAATTGTTTAACAATTGTTTAATCGGTCTTTTAGGTATAGTTTACTATTGTCATTGAATGATAGACCCCTGGGATTCATTATGATCCCAGTTTAAAATATTAAAATCAGGGGTCTGATTCACGAAAATCATCTTAAGAAATCTGTAAGAAAAATAAGTTAAGAAATGTCCTAAGAAAAATTCCAAAAAGTTCTTAAAAAATGCGATTCTTGTAAAAAAAAATTCCGAAGAAGAAAATGACATGCATTATTGAATCAGTGCTGGTTCTTGCTGAAGACTCGCTGATAAACTCAATGAAAAACACTTCGTAATCACAATAAACGCGCATGTTTTTGAATAAAGAGCCTGTCACGAGATGAAGTGTGCGCGCGCTGCACGTGTGCGTAATACCGCCAAATATTGTTCATTTATTTGTTGGCTTAAATTAAAAATGAACTCCCTTTCTGACTTGTTCTGTAAAAAAAAATAAAATTCTCGGAAATGCAAGAAAATTGCATACTTTTTCCCCCCTTACGTTAGAAGGAGAACATGGCAGTTAAGAATATTTTTTTCTTAAGAATGCTTCGTGAATCCGGCGCGAGCGGCGTGAAAAAAAAAAAAAAAAAAAAAAAAAAAAAAAAGGGCGCGCAGGTTATCGTGACGTCACAGAAAGAATTCGATTTCGTAGAACTTATAAGTCCAAGAAATCATTTTGTGGGTTTAGTAGCAGTGGTGAGTGAAACTGAGTAGTTATTTTCAGCGATTGTTATCGATTTTGACAACAATGTTTCAGCGACCTTGTCGAGTTCATCCGTTGACGGAGAGTCAGGTGTGTGATCTCAACACCCCCCCAAACCCCAGCAGCAGCACAGAGGAACAACATCCTCATGAGAGCACTGCTGATGCTGCTGAGGGAAAAGACGAGGAGAGGAAGGTTATGGAGAAAGGGAAGAAGAAAAAGAAGTGGTGGAGGTTGTCTTCTTTGTTTGGAGCTGTGAAGAAACATCTGAAGCGCAGCTCGAACCCAGTTCAGGGTGAAGTAGAGCTGCAGCAAGAGCCAGAGCAGAGTGAGGGAGTGAAGAACCAGAACCAGTGTAAAGACAGATGCAGTGATGGTAAATCAATGATCAACTCATAAGAATATGTTACACAGTTTACTGAAGCTCTGTACTTTACATCAAATGCCATCATTTATCCCTGGATATCCATTTGTAGTAAATTAATCTAGAGGATAGATTATAATAGTTGTCTTATTTAGTCTTCAATACCCTTTTCCTATCTTTTTAATGTTTCCTCAATATAGATAAGTCAAATCAGGGGAATCTTAAATAAAAACATTCATATAAGCACAATAATAAATAAAGAAACTTGAAGACTGATCAAGGATAAGATCCAGGATATGTTTAAAAATAATTCTATGAGA
The DNA here is from genome assembly GCF_023724105.1 of Carassius gibelio. Taxonomy (NCBI): domain Eukaryota; kingdom Metazoa; phylum Chordata; class Actinopteri; order Cypriniformes; family Cyprinidae; genus Carassius; species Carassius gibelio. The sequence continues at coordinate 22,262,141 of NC_068388.1, read as the reverse complement.
TTATATATGAATTAAAATTGAATAATACAAATATTTGAACTTTTAGGTTAACTGCAGTTGTTTCATCTTTTAACAGACTACACTGTCAGACACAACCTCGTGAGTGATCAGCTGTGTGAAGGTGGATTTGACGCTGAGGCGACACGTTTGAAGGATGACCCTGAAGTAAGTAAAAGATGAATGAAAACTTGCCTAGCTAGAAAATACATTTAGTCCTGTCTTATCTTCATCATTTGGTTATATAATTATATTGTTAGGAAGGCCTCTCAGTGTATATTTTTGTCCTGGTTGGGTTTAAATTAAATCAAACTTTACAAAATGTAGCATAGATTTCATGACAGGAATGATGAGGCGGCTACACATGAGGTAAGTTGTTCATTTTCTTGATCAGGTGTCTGTGAAACATCTTAACAAGACTGATGAAGATGTGGAAGGTTTATACACTGTTAGTAGGATGCACTTCTTCTCTCTTTTAAAACAAACAGTTATTTATTTCAGTAGAGTAACTAAATCCTCGTTTGGAAAAGAACTTTCACCTTACCGTTGTAAAAACTGTCTCTCTTTTAGCTTGGATCTCCACAACGTCTTCCAGAAGAGAAGGATCTCAACATCCTGGCAAATAGAGGCCCAGATAGCCACGGATGTGATCTCAGCACCCCCCCAAACCCCAGCAGCAGCACAGAGGAACAACATCCTCATGAGAGCACTGCTGATGCTGCTGAGGGAAACGACCAGGAGAGGAAGGTGATGGAGAAAGAGAAGAAGAAAAAGAAGTGGTGGAGGGTGGCCTCTTTCTACGGAGCTGTGAAGAAACATCTGAAGCGCAGCTCGAACCCAGTTCAGGGTGAAGAAGAGCTGAAGCAAGAGCAAGAGCAGCAGAGAGAGAAAGTGAAGAACCAGAAAGAACAGAAAGCCAGATGCAGTGATGGTAAATGACATGAGCATGACCAGTCATCATTCACACCTACACATCCATAACTGGGACATTAATTAATCAATTGGATCATTCTAGTTTTAAATTATAGATTATAATAGCTTTCAAGCGTCTTGTTTGGTCTCTAATTTGGTCTAATTTTTAAGGTTTCCTCAATGAAGAATTGATAAAATGTGTTAAATCTGAAATTATAAATAAATAAAATCCACTTCAACACATATAAATCAACTTGAAAATGGATTAAGGTCATGATCAGATCTTTCATCCGGGAAATGTAAAATAAACAGTTTTTGTAATTTTATATGCACATAGTTTAGGGGTGACAAATAATAACATGAACATATTTAATATAGTCTCTACTGATGTAAATGTTATCATCTGTAATTTAAGATTTTTATATAAAATCAAATGGAATAATAACTATAACAAATGTGTAAAACTGCAGTTGTTTTATCTTGTAACAGACTTCATTTCCAGCCACTACCAGCTGGGTGATCTGCTGGGTGAAGGTGGATTTGGTTCTGTGTATGAGGCGAGACGTTTGGAGGATGACCTTAAAGTAAGTGAAAACTTGATGAAAACGTATCTAGCGAAGTGATTTTGCCCCGTCTCATCTTTATACTTCTGTGATGTCATGCTATTGTTTGCAAGGCCTCTCAGTGTATCTTTTTGTCCTGGTTGAACTTAAATTCAATTCAACTTTACAAAACTTGTCTGTTTACATTTAATGGTGGCCTCTTCACAAGTTAATTGTTGTTTGTTTTCTTGATCAGGTGGCGGTCAAATATGTTAATAAGACCGAAACCTACAGGCCAAGTTTATACATCGTAAGTAAGATGCACTCTCTCTGTTCTCCTCTCACTAACTAGTAGGAAAACTGGACTAAGTGCTTATTTGGAAAACAACTTCTATCTTACCAACGTCTTTCTTTTAGCCTGGATATCAGCAACTCGTTCCACTGGAGATCGCCCTCACAATCCTGGCTAATAAAGGCCCCAGAGTGCCAGAGATCATCCAGCTGCTGGACTGGAAGGACTACAATGACCATTTCGTCATGATCCTTGAATGTCCCTCTCCTTGCGAGACTTTGGAAGACTTTGTGGGGCGTCAGGGTGGACGTCTCAACGAGAGCTTAGCACGGCGAGTCATGATGCAGGTGACTAAAGCTGCGAACGTGTGCTGCCAGCGCCAAGTGTTCCACCGTGACATCAAACCGAGCAACCTTCTCATCAACAACCAGACACTTGAAGTCAAACTAATTGACTTTGGGTGTGGGGACATTCTGAGGACAACTGTCTACATGTCATACTCTGGTATGTACTGTATCTAAAAGCTACAACTCTAGTGACGATTATATTATGAGTTGACCAGGCGTGGGTCACCAAAACAACAAGAAGCACCCGATATATATACAGTAGAATTACGACACTGTTACAGTCATGGATCTCGTCACTGTTGTGAACCGAACTTGAGCATCTAACAAAATCTTTTTCTTCCAGGCACAGCAACATACGTCCCTCCTGAGTTTCACATAAAGGGAAAGTACCACGGCAAGCCTGCGACGGTTTGGTCACTGGGGGTTCTGTTATTTAAAATAGTGGCAGGATATTATCCAAGTTTCTTAGATCTGCACATGCTCAAACTGCATCTCTGGTCCAGAACTGGTCTGTCAAACGGTAAGAGTTCAGTTATCATTTTAAACATACAAAACAAGGACAAGTGGCTTTCTGAAAGATGGCGTTAGAAAATGCATGAAGTTTTCTTGATTTCTGATGCCTGAACTCAGATCGTACAGCTAATATGATCATTAAATTAAAGCATGTGTTAAGTTTAAAGTAATATTCATGTGTCCCTCTCATCTTTCTGCACAGAATGCTGCAGATTGCTCCGCGCTCTCCTGCAAATAAAGCCAAAGAACCGAATTCAGCTGGAGGAAATCCTTTCCCACAAGTGGTTTACGGTACTAAACCTAAGATCAACTTAAAATAATTTGACATGTTTAACATTTTTCTTTTCAATTTTCAATTTTCAAATCAAGTTTTCTCACTTTGCTTTTATTGTTAGATTTAATAAGTTGTATGTTTTACCTTATAAAATGTCATTCGTAGTGTATTTACACTTGTAATAATACTGTATTTGTTTCTGTTTTGTTTCAGGTCACCACATAAGACCACCTCAGAAGTTGTTGTATCTTCAGCTCTCCAATGGTTCCTGCAATAGTTGCAGCAGTATCAGAGGCCCAGTCTACAACGTCTGTCCCCTGCAGTCCAAAACATCCCAGAAAAGCTGTTTTAAACTAGAATATATATTAAGTTAAAATGTTATTGTCACCTTAACGTTTTAATTGATTAACGGCAACAATTATTTTAGCGCGCGTTAACAGTTGTTTGTTAATATGAAAGTCCATCGCTCACTGGCTCTGAATACACATACAGTCAAAGCATGGGTCACAGGAGGAGTGGGATGTTGATCAGTACTGACTTGGGATGGGTGTCATCACGTGTCTCAACCAATGAGAGCATTTGTGGTGGGCCTAAGACTGCAGCAGCTCACATGAAGTGCTCAGGACTTCATAAGTGGGAAACCCAAAGTTTCTGTTAACACGTAAAGGCAGCAGAGAAGTGCTCTCGCTCAGCACAGTGGAGTGCATCGATTTGTTTTGAGTCTTTTGTGAAGCGGTAAAACACGGCCCTCTCACAATACACAGAAATCTGCTGAAATCATCCGTGAAGCAGTTTTCTGTGTAGCATCTCTGCACATCATCTGTGTAGAAGTTTAATATATTGTGTATATTTAATTTTCTTATTTTTGGCACAGTCTATAAAGAGTATTCCAGACCTACAATTCACTGCTTTTTGTATGTTATATAACTTTTATGTGAAAAATAAAATCTTGAATCTTGAATATATTGTTTTACAGATCTATCACATTTGCTGCTCAGAAATGTTCACACAATCACGCTGCATGTGTTAGAAGTTTTGTGCTTTATTTATAGATAAATAAATAATTAAAAGATATCTCTCTCTCTTTATATATATAAATATATATATTGGGGGTGTAACGGTACGTGTATTGGTACCAGACCATTTCAGTACAGGGCTTTCGGTATGGAGCATGTGTGTACCGAATGCAATATTTTCTATGCAGAATATGGGTACATTTTTGTGTTTCCAAATGAACATATTAAGTGGCGGAAGTCTCCGCGTTCAGCGCAAATCCCGCCCTGATTCTAAGGTCTGTGACACACTGGCTGCGTGGCGTGAGCGTGGCGTGGTTTAAGACTGAGAGTATTTTATTTAGTGGAGAACTTTGCAGCAGTATTTTATTTCTTATTCTTTTTTTATTTTATATATATTTCATTAAAAAGTATTTTAAAAAACAAATTGTTAAAAAAAAAAGTTTATAGTAATAAACAACCTGCAGTTTAATGTTTGCATTTCTATCCCTTATTGTACCGAAAATGAACCGAACCATGACTTTAAAACCGAGGTACGTACCGAACCGTGATTTTTGAGTACTGTTACAGCCCTAATATATATATATATATATATATATATATATATATATATATATATATATATATATATATATATATATATATATATATAGTTCATTTTGATATATGTTTAAGCTGTAGTATATTGGTTGAATGCACAAAATGGCTGAGTGCAAATACTGTCAGTGACAAGAATTTAAATATAATTCATGTTTTGATATATAGACATGACAGCTTTTTTAAATGTTTAGAGTTGTTCTTACCAGAGTGGACTTTTTACACCCCAGGATATTTGCAATGGTTATTATTTTTCGGTATGTTTTTTGGTGAATTGTATAAAAATAAAAATAAAACCCTGGGGTAGGTTTGATCCTCAAACACCACTGTATTAATTATGAAATTAATGTATGGAACCCACAACAATCAAATAAAAACACAAAAACATACTGTCCCAGTTTTTTAATTCGTAGATAATAACAAGTGAGATTTCAGTGATATTTTGACCACTGAAGTGCCCCCGGTTTTAATTTCAGAAATCTGGTCACCTTACTCTATCTACCTAGAAAGATAGGCCTAGATAATTATAAGAGTTGCATTTATATGAAATTTAAATATTTAAATTCATAAAATACATTTAATACATATATTTTGTTTCATATGGTGGGCAACATGTTTTTCTTTACTAGTTTAATTGTGAATTGTTTAACAATTGTTTAATCGGTCTTTTAGGTATAGTTTACTATTGTCATTGAATGATAGACCCCTGGGATTCATTATGATCCCAGTTTAAAATATTAAAATCAGGGGTCTGATTCACGAAAATCATCTTAAGAAATCTGTAAAAAAAATAAGTTAAGAAATATCCTAAGAAAAATTCCAAAAAGTTCTTAAAAAATGCGATTCTTGTAAAAAAAAAATCCGAAGAAGAAAATGACATGCATTATTGAAATAGTGCTGGTTCTTGCTGAAGACTCGCTGATAAACTCAATGAAAAACACTTCGTAATAATCACAATAAACGCGCATGTTTTTGAATAAAGAGCCTGTCACGAGATGAAGTGTGCGCGCGCTGCACGTGTGCTTAATACCGCCAAAGATTGTTCATTTATTTGTTGGCTTAAATTAAAAATGAACTCCCTTTCTGACTTGTTCTGTAAAAAAAATTAAAATTCTCGGAAATGCAAGAAATGGCATACTTTTTTCCCCCTTACGTTAGAAGGAGAACATGGCAGTTAAGAATATTTTTTTCTTAAGAATACTTCGTGAATCCGGCGCGAGCGGCGTGAAAAAAAAAAAAAAAAAAAAAAAAAAAGGGCGCGCAGGTTATCGTGACGTCACAGAAAGAATTCGATTTCGTAGAACTTATAAGTCCAAGAAATCATTTTGTGGGTTTAGTAGCAGTGGTGAGTGAAACTGAGCAGTTATTTTCAGCGATTGTTATCGATTTTGACAACAATGTTTCAGCGACCTTGTCGAGTTCATCCGTTGACGGAGAGTCAGGTGTGTGATCTCAACACCCCCCCAAACCCCAGCAGCAGCACAGAGGAACAACATCCTCATGAGAGCACTGCTGATGCTGCTGAGGGAAACGACCAGGAGAGGAAGGTGATGGAGAAAGGGAAGAAGAAAAAGAAGTGGTGGAGGTTGTCTTCTTTGTTTGGAGCTGTGAAGAAACATCTGAAGCGCAGCTCGAACCCAGTTCAGGGTGAAGAAGAGCTGCAGCAAGAGCAAGAGCAGAGTGAGGGAGTGAAGAACCAGAACCAGTGTAAAGACAGATGCAGTGATGGTAAATCAATGATCAACTCATAAGAATATGTTACACAGTTTACTGAAGCTCTGTACTTTACATCAAATGCCATCAGTTATCCCTGGATATCCATTTGTAGTAAATTAATCTAGAGGATAGATTATAATAGCTTTCTTATTTAGTCTTCAATACCCTTTTCCTATCTTTTTAATGTTTCCTCAATATAGATAAGTCAAATCAGGGGAATCTTAAATTTAAAAAAATCACATAAGCACAATAATAAATAAAGAAATTTGAAGACTGATCAATGGCAAGATCCAGGATATGTTTAAAAATAATTCTATGAGATTATATATGAATTAAAATTGAATAATACAAATATTTGAACTTTTAGGTTAACTGCAGTTGTTTCATCTTTTAACAGACTACACTGTCAGACACAACCTCGTGAGCGATCAGCTGTGTGAAGGTGGATTTGACGCTGAGGCGACACGTTTGAAGGATGACCCTGAAGTAAGTAAAAGATGAATGAAAACTTGCCTAGCTAGCAAATACATTTAGTCCTGTCTTATCTTCATCATTTGGTTATATAATTATACTGTTAGGAAGGCCTCTCAGTGTATCTTTTTGTCCTGGTTGGATTTAAATTAAGTCAAACTACAAACTACATTTGGAAAAGAACTTTCACCTTACCATTGTAAAAACTGTCTCTCTTTTAGCTTGGATCTCCACAACGTCTTCCAGAGGAGAAGGACCTCAACATCCTGGCAAATAGAGGCCCAGACAGCCACGGGTGTGATCTCAACACCCCCCCAAACCCCAGCAGCAGCACAGAGGAACAACATCCTCATGAGAGCACTGCTGATGCTGCTGAGGGAAACGACCAGGAGAGGAAGGTGATGGAGAAAGAGAAGAAGAAAAAGAAGTGGTGGAGGGTGGCCTCTTTCTACGGAGCTGTGAAGAAACATCTGAAGCGCAGCTCGAACCCAGTTCAGGGTGAAGAAGAGCTGAAGCAAGAGCAAGAGCAGCAGAGAGAGAAAGTGAAGAACCAGAAAGAACAGAAAGCCAGATGCAGTGATGGTAAATGACATGAGCATGACCAGTCATCATTCACACCTACACATCCATTACTGGGACATTCATTAATTAATCAATTGAATCATTCTAGTTTTAAATGATAGATTATAATAGCTTTTGAGTATCTTGTTTGGTCTCTAATTGGTCTAATTTTTAAGGTTTCTTCAATGAAGAATTTATAAAATGTGATAAATCTCAAATTTTAAATAAATAAAATCCACATCAACACATATAAATCCACTTGAAAATGGATTAAGGCCATGATCAGATCTTTCATCCAGGAAATGTAAAAAAAAAAATAGTTTTTGTAATTTTATATGCACATAGTTCAGGGGTGACAAATAATAACATGAACACATTCAATGTAGTGTCTACTGATGAAAAAAATATCACTAAATCTGTTAAGATTTTTATATAAAATCAAATGGAATAATAACTATAACAAATGTGTAAAACTGCAGTTGTTTTATCTTGTAACAGACTTCATTTCCAGCCACTACCAGCTGGGTGATCTGCTGGGTGAAGGTGGATTTGGTTCTGTGTATGAGGCGAGACGTTTGGAGGATGACCTTAAAGTAAGTGAAAACTTGATGAAAACGTATCTAGCGAAGTGATTTTGCCCCGTCTCATCTTAATACTTCTGTGATGTCATGCTATTGTTTGCAAGGCCTCTCAGTGTATCTTTTTGTCCTGGTTGAACTTAAATTCAATTCAACTTTACAAAACTTGTCTGTATATATTTAATGGTGGCCTCTTCACAAGTTAATTGTTGTTTGTTTTCTTGATCAGGTGGCGGTCAAATATGTTAATAAGACCGAAACCTACAGGCCAAGTTTATACATTGTAAGTAAGATGCACTCTCTCTGTTCTCCTCTCACTAACTAGTAGGAAAACTGGACTAAGTGCTTATTTGGAAAACAACTTCTATCTTACCAACGTCTTTCTTTTAGCCTGGATATCAGCAACTCGTTCCACTGGAGATCGCCCTCACAATCCTGGCTAATAAAGGCCCCAGAGTGCCAGAGATCATCCAGCTGCTGGACTGGAAGGACTACAATGACCATTTCGTCATGATCCTTGAATGTCCCTCTCCTTGCGAGACTTTGGAAGACTTTGTGGGGCGTCAGGGTGGACGTCTCAACGAGAGCTTAGCACGGCGAGTCATGATGCAGGTGACTAAAGCTGCGAACGTGTGCTGCCAGCGCCAAGTGTTCCACCGTGACATCAAACCGAGCAACCTTCTCATCAACAACCAGACACTTGAAGTCAAACTAATTGACTTTGGGTGTGGGGACATTCTGAGGACAACTGTCTACATGTCATACTCTGGTATGTACTGTATCTAAAAGCTACAACTCTAGTGACGATTATATTATGAGTTGACCAGGCGTGAGTCACCAAAACAACAAGAAGCACCCGATATATATACAGTAGAATTACGACACTGTTACAGTCATGGATCTCGTCACTGTTGTGAACCGAACTTGCGCATCTAACAAAATCTTTTTCTTCCAGGCACAGCAACATACGTCCCTCCTGAGTTTCACATAAAGGGAAAGTACCACGGCAAGCCTGCGACGGTTTGGTCACTGGGGGTTCTGTTATTTAAAATAGTGGCCGGATATTATCCAAGTTTCTTAGATCTGCACATGCTCAAACTGCATCTCTGGTCCAAAACTGGTCTGTCAAACGGTAAGAGTTCAGTTATCATTTTAAACATACAAAACAAGGACAAGTGGCTTTCTGAAAGATGGCGTTAGAAAATGCATGAAGTTTTCTTGATTTCTGATGCCTGAACTCAGATCGTACAGCTAATATGATCATTAAATTAAAGCATGTATTAAGTTTAAAGTAATATTCAGATGTCCCTCTCATCTTTCTGCACAGAATGCTGCAGATTGCTCCGCGCTCTCCTGCAAATAAAGCCAAAGAACCGAATTCAGCTGGAGGAAATCCTTTCCCACAAGTGGTTTACGGTACTAAACCTAAGATCACCTTAAAATAATTTGACATGTTTAATATTTTTCTTTTCAATTTTCAATTTTCAAATCAAGTTTTCTCACTTTGCTTTTATTGTTAGATTTAATAAGTTGTATGTTTTACCTTATAAAATGTCATTCGTAGTGTATTTACACATGTAATAATTCTGTATTTGTTTCTGTTTTGTTTCAGGCCACCACATAAGACCACCTCAGAAGTTGTTGTATCTTCAGCTCTCCAATGGTTCCTGCAATAGTTGCAGCAGTATCAGAGGCCCAGTCTACAACGTCTGTCCCCTGCAGTCCAAAACATCCCAGAAAAGCTGTTTTAAACTAGAATATATATTAAGTTAAAATGTTATTGTCACCTTAACGTTTTAATTGATTAACGGCAACAATTATTTTATCGCGCGTTAACAGTTGTTTGTTAATATGAAAGTCCATTGCTCACTGGCTCTGAATACACATACAGTCAAAGCATGGGTCACAGGAGTAGTGGGATGTTGATCAGTACTGACTTGGGATGGGTGTCATCACGTGTCTCAACCAATGAGAGCATTTGTGGTGGGCCTAAGACTGCAGCAGCTCACATGAAGTGCTCAGGACTTCATAAGTGGGAAACCCAAAGTTTCTGTTAACACGTAAAGGCAGCAGAGATGCGCTCTCGCTCAGCACAGTGGAGTGCATCGATTTGTTTTGAGTCTTTTGTGAAGCGGTAAAACACGGCCCTCTCACAATACACAGAAATCTGCTGAAATCATCCGTGAAGCAGTTTTCTGTGTAGCATCTCTGCACATCATCTGTGTAGAAGTTTAATATATTGTGTATATTTAATTTTCTTATTTTTGGCACAGTCTATAAAGAGTATTCCAGACCTACAATTCACTGCTTGTTGTATGTTATATAACTTTTATGTGAAAAATAAAATCTTGAATCTTGAATATATTGTTTTACAGATCTATCACATTTGCTGCTCAGAAATGTTCACACAATCACGCTGCATGTGTTAGAAGTTCTGTGCTTTATTTATAGATAAATAAATAATTAAAAGATATCTCTCTCTCTTTATATATATAAATATATATATTGGGGGTGTAACGGTACGTGTATTGGTACCAGACCATTTCAGTACAGGGCTTTCGGTATGGAGCATGTGTGTACCGAATGCAATATTTTCTATGCAGAATATGGGTACATTTTTGTGTTTCCAAATGAACATATTAAGTGGCGGAAGTCTCCGCGTTCAGCGCAAATCCCGCCCTGATTCTAAGGTCTGTGACACACTGGCTGCGTGGCGTGAGCGTGGCGTGGTTTAAGACTGAGAGTATTTTATTTAGTGGAGAACTTTGCAGCAGTATTTTATTTCTTATTCTTTTTTTATTATATATATATTTCATTAAAAAGTATTTTAAAAAACAAATTGTTAAAAAAAAAAAGTTTATAGTAATAAACAACCTGCAGTTTAATGTTTGCATTTCTATCCCTTACTGTACCGAAAATGAACCGAACCATGACTTTAAAACCGAGGTACGTACCGAACCGTGATTTTTGAGTACCGTTACAGCCCTAATATATATATATATATATATATATATATATATATATATATATATATATATATATATATATATATATATATATATAGTTCATTTTGATATATGTTTAAGCTGTAGTATATTGGTTGAATGCACAAAATGGCTGAGTGCAAATACTGTCAGTGACAAGAATTTAAATATAATTCATGTTTTGATATATAGACATGACAGCTTTTTTAAATGTTTAGTGTTGTTCTTACCAGAGTGGACTTTTTACACCCCAGGATATTTGCAATGGTTATTATTTTTCGGTATGTTTTTTGGTGAATTGTATAAAAATAAAAATAAAACCCTGGGGTAGGTTTGATCCTCAAACACCACTGTATTAATTATGAAATTAATGTATGGAACCCACAACAATCAAATAAAAACACAAAAACATACTGTCCCAGTTTTTTAATTCGTAGATAATAACAAGTGAGATTTCAGTGATATTTTGACCACTGAAGTGCCCCCGGTTTTAATTTCAGAAATCTGGTCACCTTACTCTATCTACCTAGAAAGATAGGCCTAGATAATTATAAGAGTTGCATTTATATGAAATTTAAATATTTAAATTCATAAAATACATTTAATACATATATTTTGTTTCATATGGTGGGCAACATGTTTTTCTTTACTAGTTTAATTGTGAATTGTTTAACAATTGTTTAATCGGTCTTTTAGGTATAGTTTACTATTGTCATTGAATGATAGACCCCTGGGATTCATTATGATCCCAGTTTAAAATATTAAAATCAGGGGTCTGATTCACGAAAATCATCTTAAGAAATCTGTAAAAAAAATAAGTTAAGAAATATCCTAAGAAAAATTCCAAAAAGTTCTTAAAAAATGCGATTCTTGTAAAAAAAAAATCCGAAGAAGAAAATGACATGCATTATTGAAATAGTGCTGGTTCTTGCTGAAGACTCGCTGATAAACTCAATGAAAAACACTTCGTAATAATCACAATAAACGCGCATGTTTTTGAATAAAGAGCCTGTCACGAGATGAAGTGTGCGCGCGCTGCACGTGTGCTTAATACCGCCAAAGATTGTTCATTTATTTGTTGGCTTAAATTAAAAATGAACTCCCTTTCTGACTTGTTCTGTAAAAAAAATTAAAATTCTCGGAAATGCAAGAAATTGCATACTTTTTTCCCCCTTACGTTAGAAGGAGAACATGGCAGTTAAGAATATTTTTTTCTTAAGAATACTTCGTGAATCCGGCGCGAGCGGCGTGAAAAAAAAAAAAAAAAAAAAAAAAAAAAAGGGCGCGCAGGTTATCGTGACGTCACAGAAAGAATTCGATTTCGTAGAACTTATAAGTCCAAGAAATCATTTTGTGGGTTTAGTAGCAGTGGTGAGTGAAACTGAGCAGTTATTTTCAGCGATTGTTATCGATTTTGACAACAATGTTTCAGCGACCTTGTCGAGTTCATCCGTTGACGGAGAGTCAGGTGTGTGATCTCAACACCCCCCCAAACCCCAGCAGCAGCACAGAGGAACAACATCCTCATGAGAGCACTGCTGATGCTGCTGAGGGAAACGACCAGGAGAGGAAGGTGATGGAGAAAGGGAAGAAGAAAAAGAAGTGGTGGAGGTTGTCTTCTTTGTTTGGAGCTGTGAAGAAACATCTGAAGCGCAGCTCGAACCCAGTTCAGGGTGAAGAAGAGCTGCAGCAAGAGCAAGAGCAGAGTGAGGGAGTGAAGAACCAGAACCAGTGTAAAGACAGATGCAGTGATGGTAAATCAATGATCAACTCATAAGAATATGTTACACAGTTTACTGAAGCTCTGTACTTTACATCAAATGCCATCAGTTATCCCTGGATATCCATTTGTAGTAAATTAATCTAGAGGATAGATTATAATAGCTTTCTTATTTAGTCTTCAATACCCTTTTCCTATCTTTTTAATGTTTCCTCAATATAGATAAGTCAAATCAGGGGAATCTTAAATTAAAAAAAATCACATAAGCACAATAATAAATAAAGAAATTTGAAGACTGATCAATGGCAAGATCCAGGATATGTTTAAAAATAATTCTATGAGATTATATATGAATTAAAATTGAATAATACAAATATTTGAACTTTTAGGTTAAGTGCAGTTGTTTCATCTTTTAACAGACTACACTGTCAGACACAACCTCGTGAGTGATCAGCTGTGTGAAGGTGGATTTGACGCTGAGGCGACACGTTTGAAGGATGACCCTGAAGTAAGTAAAAGATGAATGAAAACTTGCCCAGCTAGCAAATACATTTAGTCCTGTCTTATCTTCATCATTTGGTTGTATAATTACATTGTTAGGAAGGCCTCTCAGTGTGTCTTTTTGTCCTGGTTGGATTTAAATTAAGTCAAACTACAAACTACATTTGGAAAAGAACTTTCACCTTACCGTTGTAAAAACTGTCTCTCTTTTAGCTTGGATCTCCACAACGTCTTCCAGAGGAGAAGGACCTCAACATCCTGGCAAATAGAGGCCCAGATAGCCACGGATGTGATCTCAGCACCCCCCCAAACCCCAGCAGCAGCACAGAGGAACAACATCCTCATGAGAGCACTGCTGATGCTGCTGAGGGAAACGACCAGGAGAGGAAGGTGATGGAGAAAGGGAAGAAGAAAAAGAAGTGGTGGAGGGTGGCCTCTTTCTACGGAGCTGTGAAGAAACATCTGAAGCGCAGCTCGAACCCAGTTCAGGGTGAAGAAGAGCTGAAGCAAGAGCAAGAGCAGCAGAGAGAGAAAGTGAAGAACCAGAAAGAACAGAAAGCCAGATGCAGTGATGGTAAATGACATGAGCATGACCAGTCATCATTCATTCCTACACATCCATTACTGGGGCATTCCTTAATTAATCAATTGAATCATTCTAGTTTTAAATGATAGATTAAAATAGCTTTTAAGTATCTTGTTCGGTCTCTAATTGGTCTAATTTTTAAGGTTTCCTCAATGAAGAATTTATAAAATGTGATAAATCTCAAATTTTAAATAAATAAAATCCACATCAACACATATAAAATCAACTTGAAAATGGATTAAGGTCATGATCAGATCTTTCATCCAGGAAATAAAAAAAATAATAATAGTTTTTGTAATTTTATATGCACATAGTTTAGGGATGGCAAATAATAACATGAACATATTCATTGTAGTCTCTACTGATGTAAATGCTATCATGTGTAATTTAAGATTTTTTATATAAAATTAAATGGAATAATAACTATAACAAATGTTTAAAAGTGCAGTTGTTTTATCTTGTAACAGACTTCATTTCCAGCCACTACCAGCTGGGTGATCTGCTGGGTGAAGGTGGATTTGGTTCTGTGTATGAGGCGAGACGTTTGGAGGATGACCTTAAAGTAAGTGAAAACTTGATGAAAACGCATCTAACGAAGTGATTTTGCCCAGTCTCATCTTTATACTCCTGTGATGTCATGCTATTGTTTGCAAGGCCTCTCAGTGTATCTTTTTGTCCTGGTTGAACTTAAATTCAATTCAACTTTACAAAACTTGTCTGTATATATTTAATGGTGGCCTCTTCACAAGTTAATTGTTGTTTGTTTTCTTGATCAGGTGGCGGTCAAATATGTTAATAAGACCGAAACCTACAGGCCAAGTTTATACATTGTAAGTAAGATGCACTCTCTCTGTTCTCCTCTCACTAACTAGTAGGAAAACTGGACTAAGTGCTTATTTGGAAAACAACTTCTATCTTACCAATGTCTTTCTTTTAGCCTGGATATCAGCAACTCGTTCCACTGGAGATCGCCCTCACAATCCTGGCTAATAAAGGTCCCAGAGTGCCAGAGATCATCCAGCTGCTGGACTGGAAGGACTACAATGACCATTTCGTCATGATCCTTGAATGTCCCTCTCCTTGCGAGACTTTGGAAGACTTTGTGGGGCGTCAGGGTGGACGTCTCAACGAGAGCTTAGCACGGCGAGTCATGATGCAGGTGACTAAAGCTGCGAACGTGTGCTGCCAGCGCCAAGTGTTCCACCGTGACATCAAACCGAGCAACCTTCTCATCAACAACCAGACACTTGAAGTCAAACTAATTGACTTTGGGTGTGGGGACATTCTGAGGACAACTGTCTACATGTCATACTCTGGTATGTACTGTATCTAAAAGCTACAACTCTAGTGACGATTATATTATGAGTTGACCAGGCGTGAGTCACCAAAACAACAAGAAGCACCCGATATATATTCAGTAGAATTACGTCACTGTTACAGTCATGGATCTCGTCACTGTTGTGAACCGAACTTGCGCATCTAACAAAATCTTTTTCTTCCAGGCACAGCAACATACGTCCCTCCTGAGTTTCACATAAAGGGAAAGTACCACGGCAAGCCTGCGACGGTTTGGTCACTGGGGGTTCTGTTATTTAAAATAGTGGCAGGATATTATCCAAGTTTCTTAGATCTGCACATGCTCAAACTGCATCTCTGGTCCAAAACTGGTCTGTCAAATGGTAAGAGTTCAGTTATCATTTTAAACATACAAAACAGGGACAAGTGGCTTTCTGAAAGATGGCGTTAGAAAATGCATGAAGTTTTCTTGATTTCTGATGCCTGAACTCAGATCGTACAGCTAATATGATCATTAAATTAAAGCAGGTTTTAAGTTTAAAGTAATATTCATGTGTCCCTCTCATATTTCTGCACAGAATGCTGCAGATTGCTCCGCGCTCTCCTGCAAATAAAGCCAAAGAACCGAATTCAGCTGGAGGAAATCCTTTCCCACAAGTGGTTTATGGTACTAAACCTAAGATCAACTTAAAATAATTTGACATATTTAACATTTTTCTTTTTTACATTTCAATTTTCGAATCAAGTTTTCTCGCTTTGCTTTTATTGTTAGATTTAAGAAGTTGTATGTTTTACCTTATAAAATGTCATTCGTAGTGTATTTACACGTAATAATTCTGTATTTGTTTCTGTTTTGTTTCAGGTCACCACATAAGACCACCTCAGAAGTTGTTGTATCTTCAGCTCTCCAATGGTTCCTGCAATAGTTGCAGCAGTATCAGAGGCCCAGTCTACCACGTCTGTCCCCCGCAGTCCAAAACATCCCAGAAAAGCTGTTTTAAACTAGAATATATATTAAGTTAAAGTGTTATTGTCACGTTAACGTTTTAATTGATTAACAGCAACAATTATATTATCGCGCATTAACAGTTGTTTGTTAATATGAAAGTCCATTGCTCACTGGCTCTGAATACACATACAGTCAAAGCATGGGTCACAGGAGGAGTGGGATGTTGATCAGTACTGACTTGGGATGGGTGTCATCACGTGTCTCAACCAGTGAGAGCATTTGTGGTGGGCCTAAGACTGCAGCAGCTCACATGAAGTGCTCAGGACTTCATAAGTGGGAAACCCAAAGTTTCTGTTAACACGTAAAGGCAGCAGAGAAGCGCTCTCGCTCAGCACAGTGGAGTGCATCGATTTGTTTTGAGTCTTTTGTGAAGCGGTAAAACACGGCCCTCTCACAATACACAGAAATCTGCTGAAATCATCCGTGAAGCAGTTTTCTGTGTAGCATCTCTGCACATCATCTGTGTAGAAGTTTAATATATTGTGTATATTTAATTTTCTTATTTTTGGCACAGTCTATAAAGAGTATTCCAGACCTACAATTCACTGCTTGTTGTATGTTATATAACTTTTATGTGAAAAATAAAATCTTGAATCTTGAATATATTGTTTTACAGATCTATCACATTTGCTGCTCAGAAATGTTCACACAATCACGCTGCATGTGTTAGAAGTTCTGTGCTTTATTTATAGATAAATAAATAATTAAAAGATATCTCTCACTCTCTCTCTTTATATATATAAATATATATATTGGGGGTGTAACGGTACGTGTATTGGTACCGGACCGTTTCAGTACAGGGCTTTCGGTATGGAGCATGTGTGTACCGAATGCAATATTTTGTATGCAGAATATGGGTACATTTTCGTGTTTCCAAATGAACATATTAAGTGGCGGAAGTCTCCGCGTTCAGCGCAAATCCCGCCCTGATTCTAAGGTCTGTGACACACTGGCTGCGTGGCGTGAGCGTGGCGTGGTTTAAGACTGAGAGTATTTTATTTAGTGGAGAACTTTGCAGCAGTATTTTATTTCTTATTCTTTTATTTTATTTTATATATATTTCATTAAAAAGTATTTTAAAAAACAAATTGTTAAAAAAAAAGTTTGTAGTAATAAACAACCTGCAGTTTAATGTTTATGCATTTCTATCCCTTACTGTACCGAAAATGAACCGAACCATGACTTTAAAACCGAGGTACGTACCGAACCGTGATTTTTGAGTACCGTTACAGCCCTAATATATATATATATATATATATATATATATATATATATATATATATATATATATATATATATATATATATAAGAATTTAAATATAATTCATGTTTTGATATATAGACATGACAGCTTTTTTAAATGTTTAGTGTTGTTCTTACCAGAGTGGACTTTTTACACCCCAGGATATTTGCAATGGTTATTATTTTTCAGTGTGATTTTTGGTGAATTGTATTTAAAAAAAAAACCCTGGGGTAGGTTTGATCCTCAAACACCACTGTATCAATTATGAAATTAATGTATGGAACCCACAACAATCAAATAAAAACACAAAAACATACTGTCCCAGTTTTTTAATTCGTAGATAATGGCAAGTGAGATTTCAGTGATATTTTGACCACTGAAGTGCCCCCGGTTTTAATTTCAGAAATCTGGTCACCTTACTCTATATCTGTAGACAGATAGGCCTAGATAATTATAAGAGTTGCATTTATATGAAATTTAAATATTTAAATTCATAAAATACATTTAATACATATATTTAGTTTCATATGGTGGGCAACATGTTTTTCTTTACTAGTTTAATTGTGAATTGTTTAACAATTGTTTAATCGGTCTTTTAGGTATAGTTTACTATTGTCATTGAATGATAGACTCCTGGGATTCATTATGATCCCAGTTTAAAATATTAAAATCAGGCGTCTGATTCACGAAAATCATCTTAAGAAATCTGTAAGAAAAATAAGTTAAGAAATGTCCTAAGAAAAATTCCAAAAAGTTCTTAAGAAATGCGATTCTTGTAAAAAAAAATTCCGAAGAAGAAAATGACATGCATTATTGAATCAGTGCTGGTTCTTGCTGAAGACTCGCTGATAAACTCAATGAAAAACACTTCGTAAAAATCACAATAAACGCGCATGTTTTTGAATAAAGAGCCTGTCACGAGTGTGCTTTATACCGCCAAAGATTGATCATTTATTTGTTGGCTTAAATTAAAAATGAACTCCCTTTCTGACTTGTTTTGTAAAAAAATAAAAATTCGTGGAAATGCAAGAAATTGCATACTTTTTTCCCCCTTACGTTAAAAGGAGAACATGGCAGTTAAGAATATTTTTTTCTTAAGAATGCTTCGTGAATCTGGCGCGGGCGGCGTGAAAAAAAAAAGGGCGCGCAGGTTATCGTGACGTCACAGAAAGAATTCGATTTCGTAGAACTTATAAGTCCAAGAAATCATTTTGTGGGTTTAGTAGCAGTGGTGAGTGAAACTGAGCAGTTATTTTCAGCGATTGTTATCGATTTTGACAACAATGTTTCAGCGACCTTGTCGAGTTCATCCGTTGACGGAGAGTCAGGTGTGTGATCTCAGCACCCCCCCAAACCCCAGCAGCAGCACAGAGGAACAACATCCTCATGAGAGCACTGCTGATGCTGCTGAGGGAAACGACCAGGAGAGGAAAGTGATGGAGAAAGGGAAGAAGAAAAAGAAGTGGTGGAGGTTGTCTTCTTTGTTTGGAGCTGTGAAGAAACATCTGAAGCGCAGCTCGAACCCAGTTCAGGGTGAAGTAGAGCTGCAGCAAGAGCAAGAGCAGAGTGAGGGAGTGAAGAACCAGAACCAGTGTAAAGACAGATGCAGTGATGGTAAATCAATGATCAACTCATAAGAATATGTTGCACAGTTTACTGAAGCTCTGTACTTTACATCAAATGCCATCATTCATCCCTGGATATCCATTTGTAGTAAATTAATCTAGAGGATAGATTATAATGGTTGTCTTATTTAGTCTTCAATACCCTTTTCCTATCTTTTTAATGTTTCCTCAATATAGATAAGTCAAATCAGGCGAATGTTAAATTAAAAAAATTCACATAAGCACAATAATAAATAAAGAAACTTGAAGAGTGATCAAGGGCAAGATTCAGGATATGTTTAAAAATAATTATATGAGATTATATATGAATTAAAATTGAATAATACAAATATTTGAACTTTTAGGTTAACTGCAGTTGTTTCATCTTTTAACAGACTACACTGTCAGACACAACCTCGTGAGCGATCAGCTGTGTGAAGGTGGATTTGACGCTGAGGCGACACGTTTGAAGGATGACCCTGAAGTAAGTAAAAGATGAATGAAAACTTGCCCAGCTAGAAAATACATTTAGTCCTGTCTTATCTTCATCATTTGGTTATATAATTATACTGTTAGGAAGGCCTCTCAGTGTATCTTTTTGTCCTGGTTGGATTTAAATTAAGTCAAACTACAAACTACATTTGGAAAAGAACTTTCACCTTACCGTTGTAAAAACTGTCTCTCTTTTAGCTTGGATCTCCACAACGTCTTCCAGAGGAGAAGGACCTCAACATCCTGGCAAATAGAGGCCCAGATAGCCACGGATGTGATCTCAACACCCCCCCAAACCCCAGCAGCAGCACAGAGGAACAACATCCTCATGAGAGCACTGCTGATGCTGCTGAGGGAAACGACCAGGAGAGGAAGGTGATGGAGAAAGAGAAGAAGAAAAAGAAGTGGTGGAGGGTGGCCTCTTTCTACGGAGCTGTGAAGAAACATCTGAAGCGCAGCTCGAACCCAGTTCAGGGTGAAGAAGAGCTGAAACAAGAGCAAGAGCAGCAGAGAGAGAAAGTGAAGAACCAGAAAGAACAGAAAGCCAGATGCAGTGATGGTAAATGACATGAGCATGACCAGTCATCATTCATTCCTACACATCCATTACTGGGACATTCATTAATCAATCAATTGAATCATTCTAGTTTTAAATTATAGATTATAATAGCTTTTAAGCATCTTGTTTGGTCTCTGATTGGTCAAATTTTTAAGGTTTCTTCAATGAAGAATTTATAAAATGTGATAAATCTCAAATTTTAAATAAATAAAATCCACATCAACACATATAAATCAACTTGAAAATAGATTAAGGCCATGATCAGATCTTTCATCCAGGAAATGTAAAAAAAAAATAGTTTTTGTAATTTTATATGCACATAGTTTAGGGGTGACAAATAATAACATGAACACATTCAATGTAGTGTCTACTGATGAAAAAATATCACTAAATCTGTTAAGATTTTTATATAAAATCAAATGGAATAATAACTATAACAAATGTTTAAAACTGCAGTTGTTTTATCTTGTAACAGACTTCATTTCCAACCACTACCAGCTGGGTGATCTGCTGGGTGAAGGTGGATTTGGTTCTGTGTATGAGGCGAGACGTTTGGAGGATGACCTTAAAGTAAGTGAAAACTTGATGAAAACTTATCTAGCGAAGTGATTTTGCCCCATCTCATCTTTATACTTCTGTGATGTCATGCTATTGTTTGCAAGGCCTCTCAGTATATCTTTTTGTCCTGGTTGAACTTAAATTCAATTCAACTTTACAAAACTTGTCTGTATACATTTATTGGTGGCCTCTTCACAAGTTAATTGTTGTTTGTTTTCTTGATCAGGTGGCGGTCAAATATGTTAATAAGACCGAAACCTACAGGCCAAGTTTATACATTGTAAGTAAGATGCACTCTCTCTGTTCTCCTCTCACTAACTAGTAGGAAAACTGGACTAAGTGCTTATTTGGAAAACAACTTCTTTCTTACCAACGTCTTTCTTTTAGCCTGGATATCAGCAACTCGTTCCACTGGAGATCGCCCTCACAATCCTGGCTAATAAAGGCCCCAGAGTGCCAGAGATCATCCAGCTGCTGGACTGGAAGGACTACAATGACCATTTCGTCATGATCCTTGAATGTCCCTCTCCTTGTGAGACTTTGGAAGACTTTGTGGGGCGTCAGGGTGGACGTCTCAACGAGAGCTTAGCACGGCGAGTCATGATGCAGGTGACTAAAGCTGCGAACGTGTGCTGCCAGCGCCAAGTGTTCCACCGTGACATCAAACCGAGCAACCTTCTCATCAACAACCAGACACTTGAAGTCAAACTAATTGACTTTGGGTGTGGGGACATTCTGAGGACAACTGTCTACATGTCATACTCTGGTATGTACTGTATCTAAAAGCTACAACTCTAGTGACGATTATATTATGAGTTGACCAGGCGTGGGTCACCAAAGCAACAAGAAGCACCCGATATATATACAGTAGAATTACGACACTGTTACAGTCATGGATCTCGTCACTGTTGTGAACCGAACTTGCACATCTAACAAAATCTTTTTCTTCCAGGCACAGCAACATACGTCCCTCCTGAGTTTCACATAAAGGGAAAGTACCACGGCAAGCCTGCGACGGTTTGGTCACTGGGGGTTCTGTTATTTAAAATAGTGGCCGGATATTATCCAGGTTTCTTAGATCTGCACATGCTCAAACTGCATCTCTGGTCCAAAACTGGTCTGTCAAACGGTAAGAGTTCAGTTATCATTTTAAACATACAAAACAAGGACAAGTAGCTTTCTGAAAGATGGCGTTAGAAATTGCATGAAGTTTTCTTGATTTCTGATGCCTGAACTCAGATCGTACAGCTAATATGATCATTAAATTAAAGCATGTGTTAAGTTTAAAGTAATATTCAGATGTCCCTCTCATCTTTCTGCACAGAATGCTGCAGATTGCTCCGCGCTCTCCTGCAAATAAAGCCAAAGAACCGAATTCAGCTGGAGGAAATCCTTTCCCACAAGTGGTTTACGGTACTAAACCTAAGATCACCTTAAAATAATTTGACATGTTTAACATTTTTCTTTTCAATTTTCAATTTTCAAATCAAGTTTTCTCACTTTGCTTTTATTGTTAGATTTAATAAGTTGTATGTTTTACCTTATAAAATGTCATTCGTAGTGTATTAACACTTGTAATAATACTGTATTTGTTTCTGTTTTGTTTCAGGCCACCACATAAGACCACCTCAGAAGTTGTTGTATCTTCAGCTCTCCAATGGTTCTTGCAATAGTTGCAGCAGTATCAGAGGCCCAGTCTACCACGTCTGTCCCCTGCAGTCCAAAACATCCCAGAAAAGCTGTTTTAAACTAGAATATATATTAAGTTAAAATGTTATTGTCACCTTAACGTTTTAATTGATTAACGGCAACAATTATTTTATCGCGCGTTAACAGTTGTTTGTTAATATGAAAGTCCATTGCTCACTGGCTCTGAATACACATACAGTCAAAGCATGGGTCACAGGAGTAGTGGGATGTTGATCAGTACTGGCTTGGGATGGGTGTCATCACGTGTCTCAACCAATGAGAGCATTTGTGGTGGGCCTAAGACTGCAGCAGCTCACATGAAGTGCTCGGGACTTCATAAGTGGGAAACCCAAAGTTTCTGTTAACACGTAAAGGCAGCAGAGAAGCGCTCTCGCTCAGCACAGTGGAGTGCATCGATTTGTTTTGAGTCTTTTGGGAAGCGGTAAAACACGGCCCTCTCACAATACACAGAAATCTGCTGAAATCATCCGTGAAGCAGTTTTCTGTGTAGCATCTCTGCACATCATCTGAGTAGAAGTTTAATATATTGTGTATATTAAATTTTCTTATTTTTGGCACAGTCTATAAAAAGTATGCCAGACCTACAATTCACTGCTTTTTGTATGTTATATAACTTTTATGTGAAAAATAAAATCTTGAATCTTGAATATATTGTTTTACAGATCTATCACATTTGTTGCTCAGAAATGTTCACACAATCACGCTGCATGTGTTAGAAATTCTGCGGTCCGCTCACACTACATGTGCACCACACCCGAACCGAACTGAACCGTGCTCTGGCCCACCTCTTCCAACCGAGCCGGGGCCAGCTAAACGAACCACGGCACGGAGTGATCACACTAGATACACCCTTATTCTCCTGCATCCCGCACACACAAGTCTCTACTCGCCCATCAAGTGTCCCACACCGCACTCGATAGTGCAGGTCTCCACTCGGAAGGCATCTGTTATAATCGTATGATGGAGGCTCTGAACTCTGAGCATAACTTTATTTTCTATAACAAACTATAAAATATTTTTAAATAAAGTAAAAAAACAAACAAAGTAAAACCACAGACTGCAACACTGTAAAGTACCATCTGAACATGTTAAAAGCTATAGACATCAGGAGAAATTAACAACTTGATTGATATAATACACTATAGGCTATAGCAGATACACAAAGACAGCACACACACACACACACACACAGAGAGAGAGAGAGAAATAAATCTTGATTTGGAAGAAGCCTGCACAAGTTATTAAAGCAAAAGTCATGCCTTTATTAGTATTTTATATAAAATATATTTATTGAATTGTCATTAAACTGGACAATACATACATATTTCAGTAAAAGTTATGTATTGGATTTGTTGTGAAATACATTTTTGTATATAAAATCGATTGAAACACTGAGACAAAGTGTTTATATCTGCATTCTATATTAGCGTGACCAGATGTCCCCATTCAAAATAACCAGCGCACACACTGGAAATGCTAGACCAATTTAGCCTTCTGGATATCATATGATTGCAACTATTGCGATTACTTGGTCACATCTCGCAAGCCGTTATTGTAGCCATGAAAAGCTTGGACAAGAGCATAGCGCTATTATCATCAGTTATCAAAAGAGACTGCATTATAAACATATTAAAACAAAGTAATACCGTTGTGCAGTGTATAACAAGACATGTAGGTTGCGGGATTGTATTGCACAATAGGCCTATTAAACTCTGAAGTCTCTGATATGAATGATATAAAAAATAATAAACTAATCAGTTAAACTTGCACAATTACATTTGCAGAAAGCACATACTTTGTAGTCAATATGAGCCTGAAATGCTAAATATTAACCCTGATTAGGGATAGAAAAGATCCATTTCCAGAAGCATGTTTTTATAAACAAAATTCTAAAGGTTTTCAACAGTTGTGAAAATGTTAAATACAGTTAGAAAATAACATATTTGTTGTTTTATTTATCATATGTTATCATATTTACTGTTTTATTTTAATGTGTTTTTGTAAAGCCATAATTTTGTTTTAATACCAGCCTGTTTTTAGATGTTTCCTGTTTGCAGGGGTGTAAAATATGGTACTTGAGTAATTTTACTTGATTATTGTACTTAAGCCCAGCAAAAAACGTTGGGTTGTTTTTTTTAACCCAACATTTGGGTTTCACATATTGGGTCAATGTGTTGGGTTATCTTAAAATTTGTTGGGTAATTTTTTTTCGTCATTGGGTTATTTTTATTTATAACCCATCTGTTGGGTTAAATATGTTTCCCGCTTCACTCCTGTTAAAATTTTAACGGTCCAGTCAGAGACTCAGCTCGGACATCAGTGTGGCAGCCTGCCTGATTATGAAGAGTAAGTAACTTGTTAATATAATCGTGTGATGTATATAACTTTCATAACATTAAGTAATGGTTCTGATACATTAATTTCTTTATACGTTAAAAAGTTTTAATTCCCTTTAGTCCGTTTGTTTCCCCCAGATAATCAGATCGATTGTAAATGAATGCTATTCATGTTTGTTCGCCAGTATTAATACACTAAAAGATAAGCTGCAAAAAATGTTTAGACAAGTATTACTTAGAGTTAATAAAAATGTTAGAAAAGCCGCACGGACCATTTATCGGATCGGACCTGTGAAAGAAGCTGCTCGAGCTGAGCACACATCAGTCATGCGACAGACAGACTCCGCGAGAATCGTTTGAATGAACCTGCAATTTTCTGTTATAAAAGGTAAAAACACAGAAGAAAGAAAAGCGCGCAATCGTGAGGTAATCTGCTCTTTCAGCGAAAGTTTATACCAGTGCCCCAAATTTACATAACGTTAACGTTACTCCTACACAGGGGCGTGTCTAGAGCATTTTCAGTGGGGGGGCCATGCTGGGGCACTGCCTCCTAATGGGGTGGGCGCCACTGCCCCCCCCCCCCCCCAAAAAAAAGCGAAATTCTAAATTGTATTAAGTATCTTATTGATTTTTTTATTATTTTTAACTTGAATAAGTTACTTGTAAACAAATGCAGTAATAAAGCACATTTTTGATTACTTTAGTTTTTGTCATCCCTGTATATATCCATTAAGTTAAATTTGAGAATACATTGAAAGAAACTCCCTATATCTTTACTTCTTTTCATGGCTTGCCACTGCTCTCTTCCCTGCCTTCAAAAGAAACACTTATGTGTGTCTGTTTTTCTCAATCTCAAAAAAAAAATTCAAATTGTAAATTAAATGCACAGAATGCATCCACAACATTTAATGTGTAAATGGCTAAGTTAGGCCTGACAATTTAACTGACTCTCTAACTGACTTACTCTCATGCATTAACAAGTAACGTGTCACCAGACAAATATTATTATGGAACATTCTGTGCATATTGTCATTTGGTGCAATCTTGCTATATGTGGTCACTGTCACAAAATAAACTGATACAAAATATGCAAATCAACATGACATGTTTATTGTTTGATAGCCCCCCATCGTATTTTACTTTTATTGTGTTTTATTAAACGTTGACTGAACATTCGATTGAAATCAACCACGACCAACGCGAGCAGAGCCTGACGGGGTAAAAACATTGATCTGAGAAAACCATACAAACATTTTAAACCATACATAAAGGTTACCTACCAGCTCTTTGTTTGGTGTCTTGTGATGTGTCGTTCTTGAACGACGAATCTTTAATGTGACTAGGGAAGAACAAGTCGTCTCTATGACGGCGACATCACTTTGATTGTTTTTTTTTTTTTTTTTTACAGTGGATTCTAATCTTCAAAAATGACCGTGTTGTATGATTCATATCTTTTGAGTTCACCCTTCAGATTAGACTATAGAACTGTAGTGTTACTTGTTTAGGATTCAAAATGTTGTTTGCTTTTAATTTATGTCATTATGTCCTTTTTGAGCAAGCATCTTATACATATATTATTAAAAATGGATTAAAAATTAAACTAGGCTATAAATACTTTATTAGATTATTAGATTATTATATAGCCTAGTGTTTATTTACTGATAGACAGTCAAAAAGACAAATTAATCAATATTTTATTTATTAAAAGGTTTTATTTATTTATAAAATAATAACATCACAGATCCTCAAGAAACAGTAACAAAAACACATTGACATAAATGTCAGAAATAGCGCATGGGTCTGTCACGTGATTAAGGAATGATTTGAACCCGAAGACTTGTCAGACACGAGGTGAGTTAATCACAGACTGAAGACCCAGGTCAAGAATTAATTAATTAAGTCCAAGATCGCGACGAGCGTTGTTTCTCTGAAGACGCTGCACTTCTTTGAATCCCGAACTTCAGTAGAGTCTATAGACTGATTTGCCATAAAATGAACCAATCACAAGACATCTTATAGGGGGGGCACCTGGGGTGACCTCCTGACCTCCTTCTTCTTAGCGCACCAGCACTAATTAATTGTAGCCTACTGTAAAAAGTGTTTTTATGATTTATTATTGAATATTGTTATGCATCTATTGGAATACCCTATAATTACAGCAGTTTCTCTTATGAAGCTAGATTGATTGATATGTTTTTTTAAATGTGTTGTACTAAATGTCTTTATACTTATGTTTTAGACAATGGACTTTTTTTGTGGAGGAAAAAATGGAACAATAGAATTTCTGCCTGTTAACTGAAGCATTTCAAGGTAAGTAACCCATTTAAATTAATGATACATAAGTTTTCAAAGACTTCCAAAAATTATGAAAAAGGACAAATGAGGTGAAATAAGTGTATTGTTGCATTCCATCCAACAAAGCTTCCTTTCATTTACAGTGTACTTTTGTTCCTCCCTACAAGTCCAAATCAGTCAAAGGGTAAAGGGTTGGAAAATTTACTCACATTAACCACAAATATTGCCACAAATTTTCTGGAGGGAGTGAAAACTGGTTTAGTCTGTCTCTTAATGCAAATGATAATGGATCCCCACAAAGACTGTAAAAATGTAAACCGTAAGCTTAGCTTTTTTTTTTTTTTACTTGTCTGTAAAATCTCTATACTTTTGTCATTTAAAGGCCTTCATGCAGAAATTGTCTTTAAAACCCTTCCTGCTTTGTTTCGGCTCCCATCCTTGTCGCCCCTGATCCCACACGGCAGTTCGTGGTGGAGGTCGACGCATCAGAGGTGGGGGTAGGAGCAGTGTTGTCCCAACGTGCTGCTTCAGACGATAAGGTACACCCTTGCGCGTTTTTCTCTCATTGATTATCTCCTGCCGAACGTAATTATGACATTGGCAATAGAGAGTTGTTGGCGGTCAAATTAGCTTTGGAGGAGTGGCGCCACTGGTTAGAGGGTTCAGGGGTTCCCTTTATTGTTTGAGTTTAGAGTACATCAGAACTGCCAAAAGACTCAATTCCAGGCAGGCTCGGTGGGCACTTTTTTTCGGCCGTTTTGAATTTACCCTATCGTACCGCCCGGGTTCAAAAAATGTTAAACCCGATTCTTTGTCTCGTCTCTTTGATCCCTCCGCCTGTCCCGCTACTCCCGAGTGTATTTTGCCTGAGAGATTAGTAGTCTCAGCACTCATATGGGAGGTCGAGTCGAAGGACAAGACGGCCTTAGAAGGGGTAATGCCTCCGTCCGGTTGCCCACCGAACCGCTTATTTGTGCCAGAAGAGTTAAGGTCCGAAGTTGTCCAGTGGGGTCATTGTTCCAACATGGCTTGTCATCCAGGGATAAGTAGAACTAATGGGTTGGTTAGACAACGATTCTGGTGGCCACGTATGGCTCGCGATGTCCGCGATTTTGTTTTGGCTTGTTCAGTTTGCGCCAGTGGTAAGTCATCTAACTGACCTCCTGATGGGCTTCTTCAACCGCTGTCTGTCCCTTCGAGACCCTGGTCACATATTGCTCTAGATTTTGTCACCACCCTCCCGCCCTCTAATGGCATGACAGTTGTTTTGACTGTAGTGGACCGGTTCTCGAAGGTGGCACATTTCATTCCCTTGCCCAAATTACATAAAGCCAAGGAGACAGCGGTTACTGTTTTAGATCATGTCTTTCGGCTTCATGGCCTCCCGGTAGACGTGGTTTCAGACAGGGGATCTCAGTTTATGTCCAAATTTTGGAAAGAATTTTGCAAATTATTAGGAGCGTCAGTTAGCTTGTCGTCGGGTTATCATCCCCAAAGTAACGGACAATCTGAGCGAGCCAACCAAGATTTGGAGAGGACGTTGAGATGTTTGGTCTCCAAGAATCCTTCTTCCTGGAGTCAACAACTCTCTATGGTGGAGTACGCCCACAATTCATTGCCAGTGTCAGCTACGGGCCTCTCTCCGTTTCAGTGTAGTGTAGGGTACCAGCCACCAGTGTTTCCCAGTCTGGAATCTGAAGTCGCGGTCCCCTCCGCTCACGCTTTTGTCCAGAGGTGCCACCACACCTGGACCAGAGCCCGTGAGACTCTGCTCCGGGTGAGGGAGCGCACTAAGGCCAAGGCCGATCCCCACCGGTCAAAGCCTCCCGTCTACGTCGTGGGTCAAAAAGTGTGGCTTTCTACCAGTAACATTCCATTGCAATCCGTTTCTAATAAACTAGCTCCCAAATTTATCGGCCCGTTCACTACCACCAAGATCATTAGTCTGGTGACAGGCCTCAAACTACCTCCTGCGTACAAGAGGATACACCCCGCCTTTCATGTGTCCAAAATTAAACCCGTGTTTTATGCAGAATTAATCCACCTACTCCGGTTCCCCCGCCGCCGCTTCTCGTAGATGGGGAACCGACTTATTCAGTTAATCACATTCTGGACTTGAGACGGAGGGGACGAGGATTCCAGTATCTGGTGGACTGGGAAGGTTACGGTCCGGTGGAGAGGAGTTGGGTACCTGCTAGGGACATATTGGATCACTCCCTTGGGGTAGGCCCTTCTGGGAACTCCTCCTTCTTGGGGGGGGGGGGGGGGGGGGGTACTGTCACGATTGGTAAACCGTGATCTCGGGTTGTTTACACTTTGTGGTGAATTCTGTGTGTTCTGCGTCTGCACTGATTAGTTGTGGGCGTCTCCGTTAATTGTATCAGCAACAGCTGCCACTCATTACCCATCCACTATATAATGGCTTGTCTCACGTCCTGTGTTTGTGAGATCGTTGTTTCATGTCGTTGTGTTTACCCCAGTCTGGCTTCTGTGTAGTTTGCGTTGGATGTCTGTGTTTCCCCAGAACCTCATCCACTCTCCGCACGATCACTCAGCCACGGACACTTACCTTCGGCTCTGTTCCCCGCAGTTCATGTGCCACTCTCTCCTGTTGCCTCACGCCGTCAACACCCGGATTCCTCAGCTTCTCTCCACCACCGTCTGGACTTCTCACCGCCAAAACCATCCCTCTGGAGTGTTGCTGTATCATCGTCATTGTGTGTCTTTGTACCATCTTCTATCCTCTCATTAAAACCCCTTTACGTGCAAACATCGCTGACGGTCCCAGTTTATTATTGTTTCACTTTCATAGCACATTAAACATCACTCTCTTACTTCATCTGGACAAACTGTGCATCAATTGAAAGTTTAAAGACTCTAGCCTCGATATTTGACCAATATTTTGATAAAACATTGTTGCAGTGACAGATATTTAGTTATTTATGTCAGAATACACCCGTGCAAAATAATAAATCCGTATTATGCCATATTTTGAATAGAAATTCACCACTCACTCATATTCAGTCACGTCTGTAGCGGTTTATTTGTGTTCATATAGACTCACTGAACAGCGTCAATAAGGATTCATAGACCAAAGATGCATATCTGCGGAGATATATGGATATATTTACAGATGTTTACTTCATATTTCTTCAGACAGAATCGTCATTTCTATTCATTTTCCACGGATTTACGCGATCTGATGATAAACAGCCTCTCCCAGCGATCTGTGTGTGTGCGCAGTGGTCACAGCTCGTGCTGTGTGTGGCTCAGACTCTGATTGGGCCTTGTCAGTGTCAATCTTAGAGTGTCATATATGGACACCGCCACATCGTGTCACATGCTTCCTGCACACTTCCTGGTAGTTATCTGGCCAAAACAACACTGAAACACCTCTGTACACACGAAATATCCGAATAATAAACCCGCGATTACGATAGTAAAGCTTGGTATGAGAATTTATTGAGATCTGGGGCGTTTTTATAAAAAAAAATCGAAAATGTACATCGGAAATGCTAACTTGTGCAGCGATGAAAAAGGCTACAAATAACATATTTTTACAACAGTTAACGACCAAATTCCACCCCTGATCGCTAAAGGAAGTTATTATAAACACTCGATCGGCGTTTAAAGTGAGTTTTGAGTAAAAGTGTACTAATAATTTTATAAATTGTCTGATGTAGCTTGATGCTAACGTTAGCTCCGATGCTACTAATAGCAGGTGCTTTTCTTCTTCATAATGCATTTTTGTCACAATAATTCACGTAAGGTCGTAGGAAAATGTTTTGTTGTATTTTTATAGTAAGACTTTTGATAAATAAGGGCTAAATGCAAAGAGAGACTGAAGTGAGATCGCTGCTTTGTGTCTTTGTAAAGCCTGAAAAACCACAATCAAGGCTAATAAAGGTGGAATAAAAACAAAAGAATAATGATAAAAGAATAATGCGGATAATGTATCATACCTGGCGGAGGTGTGAAAGACTCGTTTGGTGAGAACAATGGAATAACAGATAGGGATTAATCGGGCAGTTTTCACAGCCAAACACACACAAAATACACTGGAGAGTTTACATGTGAGATCTCACAGAGATGACAAGGGCCATAAATCAATCTGATTAGCCTTCTCTAAAAAACACACATGACATGGCCTTAGAAAATATTTCATAAAATTCGCTGTTTTACAGATTAGATTATGAAATTTCTAATGAAGTTTTGAAAGACTTGTGGCTTTAGCTACACTCTATTTCTAAACTCATATCTTACATAAACACATTTTTAAATACATTTAAAAAATATGTTTTTAATATTTTTATTTTTGTTTTTATGTTTGAGCTTATATATCTCTATTATCATAACAGTCTGAGTGATTCTGATTCCTGAACAGTAAACTTTAAAGTGTCAGCTTTGTGAACATATGTTGAATATGTATCTAGTCAGAAAGAATCATGAGCAGAAACCTTTTTATTTTGGGTATGTCATTTCTGTCTCCATGCCAAAAAAGGAGGTGCCTAGAAAGGGGTTAAATATTTGTACTCGCTATTGTTTCCAGACTGTCCTTTCACCAGCCGTCACAAGTTCATCATTGAATTCAGTTGTCATCTCTGTTCAGTTTAAGTAGTGTCTGTGCATTTATTTGCAATCAAGTCAATGATATCGCTGTAGATGAAGTGACCCCAACTAAGCAAGCCAGAGGCGACAACGGCAAGGAACCGAAACTCCATCGGTGACAGAATGGAGAAAAAAAACCTTGGGAGAAACCAGGCTCAGTTGGGGGGCCAGTTCTCCTCTGACCAGACGAAACCAGTAGTTCAATTCTAGGCTGCACCAAAGTCAGATTGTGCAGAAGAATCATCTGTTTCCTGTGGTCTTGTCCTGGTGGTCCTCTGAGACAAGGTCTTTACAGGGGATCTGTATCTGGGGCTCTAGTTGTCCTGGTCTCCGTTGTCTTTCAGGGCAGTAGAGGTCCTTTCTAGGTGCTGATCCACCATCATGTCTGGATACGTACTGGATCCGAGTGACTGCAGTGACCCTCTGGTCTGGATATAGACTGGATCTGGTTGCCACGGTGACCTCGGAACAAGAGAGAAACAGACAAATATTAGCGTAGATGCCATTCTTCTAATGATGTAGAAGGTACATGTAATGTGAAGTGTTTACGGTTCCGGTTTACCTTATTAATGCAGCCTAAAAATACTTTAACGGATTTGGATATTAAAGCATATTAGTATGTTATGTGTATGCCAGGTTAAAGAGATGGTCTTTAATCTAGATTTAAACTGCAAGAGTGTGTCTGCCTCCCGAACAATGTTAGGTGGGTTATTCCAGAGTTTAGGCGCCAAATAGGAAAAGGATCTGCCGCCCGCAGTTGATTTTGATATTCTAGGTATTATCAAATTGTCTGAGTTTTGAGAACGTAGCGGACGTAGAGGATTATAATGTAAAAGGAGCTCATTCAAATACTGAGGTGCTAAACCATTCAGGGCTTTATAAGTAATAAGCAATATTTTAAAATCTATACGATGTTTGATAGGGAGCCAGTGCAGCAATGACAGGACCGGGCTAATATGGTCATACTTCCTGGTTCTAGTAAGAACTCTTGCTGTATTTTGGACTAGCTGTAGTTTGTTTACTAAGCGTGCAGGACAACCACCCAATAAAGCATTACAATAATCTAACCTTGAGGTCATAAATGCATGGATTAACATTTCTGCATTTGACATTGAGAGCATAGGCTGTAATTTAGATATATTTTTGAGATGGAAAAAAGCAGTTTTACAAATGCTAGAAATGTGGCTTTCTAAGGAAAGATTGCGATCAAATAGCACACCTAGGTTCCTAACTGATGACGAAGAATTGACAGAGCAACCATCAAGTCTTAGACAGTGTTCTAGGTTATTACAAGCAGAGTTCTTAGGTCCTATAATTAACATCTCTGTTTTTTCTGAATTTAGCAGTAAGAAATTACTCGTCATCCAATTTTTTATATCGACTATGCATTCCATTAGTTTTTCAAATTGGTGTGTTTCACCGGGCCGCGAAGAAATATAGAGCTGAGTATCATCAGCATAACAGTGAAAGCTAACACCATGTTTCCTGATGATATCTCCCAAGGGTAACATATAAAGCGTGACGAGTAGCGGCCCTAGAACTGAGCCTTGAGGTACTCCATACTGCACTTGTGATCGATATGATACATCTTCATTCACTGCTACGAACTGATGGTGGTCATATAAGTACGATTTAAACCATGCTAATGCACTTCCACTGATGCCAACAAAGTGTTCAAGTCTTTGCAAAAGAATGCTGTGGTCAGTTGTGTCAAACGCAGCACTAAGATCCAATAAAACTAATAGAGAGATACACCCACGATCAGATGATAAGAGCAGATCATTTGTAACTCTAAGGAGAGCAGTCTCAGTACTATGATACGGTCTAAATCCTGACTGGAAATCCTCACATATACCATTTTTCCACATGTCCTGGTGCTTGGTGACAAGGAAAACTCCTCCCAAGATTTTATTATTTTAAACGGGGAGGCGATGGAACAGGAGACGATACTACAAGCAGTCGATCTGTGTTTCAAACTTTTCTTTGTATATGACATCTACTACCCAAAGCCCTCTGCTCATATTTGAGAGTTTTTGTAACACACAGTCTTTAATAGTTTCTTCTGCACAGTGTCTCCTCCTGAAAAACTTTGTATTTAGTAATCAGTAATTTTTATTTTATTTTATTGATCATCAGTAGGTCCAGCAGTATATTTTTTATTATTATTACTTGATTTTATGATTATTTTTTGTTTTATTATATGTTATGTTCATTTTATTTGAAAGTCTTAATATTTGCCAAGTGTGGTAACCCATATTCGGAATTGGTGCTATGCATTTAACCCTTCCAAGTGCACACACACAGCAGTGAAAAGTGAACACACACCTAGAGCAGTGGGCAGCTATAGATCCAGCACCTGGGGAGCATCTGGGGGTTCAGTGCCTTGCTCAAGGGCACTTCAGTCATGAGTATTGAGGGTGGGAGAGAGCACTGTTCATTCACTCCCTCCACCTACAACTCCTGCCAGCACCGAGACTCAAACCTGCAACTTTTGGGTTACAGGTCCAACTCTTAACCATTAGGCCACAGCTGTGAACTGTATTAGCACATTTGTGTGTTTTGATATGAATATGAATCGACACATTTGTACATCTTGAAAATGTCAGTTGTATTTTTACACGTTCTTGTACATTTAAATAAAATATTTTAAAATATATTTGTAAATGTGTTGCTTGCATATCAATATAAAATCTGTAAGTTACAACAAAGTAGTTTCAAAATATGGTTGTATTAAGTAATTTTTTTAAATAAAAATACTGATGTTAATTAATATAAATAATTAACTCAACTATTGGGTAACTTTTAACCCAATGGGTTGGGTTGAAATAACCCACAGATGGGAAGGTGCTATACCAACCCGTAGCTGGATTACAGGTTGGGTTATTTTTAAATCAACATTTTTTAGTGTGAGGATTATTTTGGGGGTATTTGTACTTTATTCATGCAAAATGTAAACTGATTACTTGTACTTTTACTTGATTACATATCTGAAGAAAAAATACTGTACTTTTAACTCCATTAAATTTTATATTAACTTAAGAAGTACTCATTCATTTTTATTTTTTTATTTTATCTCATGTACATTAAATATGGTTAACATAAATTCAAATGTGCCTTTGATGTGCAAAATCCAATGAGGTTTATTTTCACACATCAAGCACACACATTTCAGCATAACTTTAACCAGGTACATTTCTGGCATCAAATGTCGATTCTGAAGAAGCATTTTGAGGTAACAAAGTTGCTGTTTTTTCCCTCAATAAATAAATAAAATAAATATATAAAAAATCTCTCTCTCTATATATATTGTTCATTTTGATATATTTTTAAGCTGTACATATTGGCTGAAATACTATCAGTGACACAAATTCAAATACAATTCATGTTTTGGTATAGAGATGACAGCTTTTTTAAATGAAATGTTACAAATTTCCAAAACGTGTTTAAATGAGCCTCGTATGTTATATTTATTATAAATGATGTTTAGTGATGTATGTTCTTACCAGAGTGGACTTTTTACACCCCAGGATATTTGCGATGTTTATTATTTTTCAGTGTGAGTTTTGGTGAATTGTATAAAAAATAAAATAAAAAACCCTGTGGTAGGTTTGATCCTCAAACACCACTGTATCAATTATGATATGAATGTATGCAACCAACAACAATCAAATAAAAAACACAAAAACATACTGTCATATGTAAATTCGTAGATAATGACAAGTGAGATTTCAGTGATATTTTGACCACTGAAGTAGGAACTGCCCTCAGTTTTAATTTCAGAAATCTGGTCACCTTACTCTATCTATGTAGACAGATAGGCCTAGATAATTAGAGTTGCATTTATATGAAATTTAAATATTTAAATTCATAAAATACATTTAATAGATAAATTTTGTTTCATATGGTGGGCAACATGTATTTCTTTTCTACTTAAATTGTGAATTGTTTAACAATTGTTTAATCTGGGTGTTTTAGGTATAGTTTACTCTTGTCATTGAATGATAGGCTCCTGGGATTCATTATGATCCCAGTTTAAAATATTAAAATCAGGGGTCTGATTCACGAAAATCATCTTAAGAAATATGTAAGAAAAATATGTTAAGAAATTTCCTAAGATAAATTCCAATAAGTTCTTAAGAAATGTAATTCTTGTAAAAAAAAAAAAAAAATCAGAAGAAGAAAATGACATGCATTATTGAATCAGTGCTGGTTCTTGCTGAAGACTCGCTGATAAACTCAATGAAAAACACTTCGTAATAATCACAATAAACGCGCATGTTTTTGAATAAAGAGCCTGTCACGAGATGAAGTGTGCGCGCGCTGCATGTGTGCTTAATACCGCCAAATATTATTGATTTATTTGTTGGCTAAAATTAAAAATGAACTCCCTGTCTGACTTGTTTTGTAAAAAAAAAAAAAAATTCGTGGAAATGCAAGAAAATTGCATACTTTTTAGCCCCTTACGTTAGAAGGAGAACATGGCAGTTTTCCTTAAGAATGCTTCGTAAATCCGGCGCGAGCGGCGTGAAAAAAAAAAGAAAAAAAAAAAAGGTCGCGCGGGTTATCGTGACGTCACAGAAAGAATTCGATTTCGTAGAACTTATAAGTCCAAGAAATCATTTTGTGGGTTTAGTAGCAGTGGCGAGTGAAACTGAGCAGTTATTTTCAGCGATTGTTATCGATTTTGACAACAATGTTTCAGCGACCTTGTCGAGTTCATCCGTTGACGGAGAGTCAGGTGTGTGATCTCAACACCCCCCCAAACCCCAGCAGCAGCACAGAGGAACAACATCCTCATGAGAGCACTGCTGATGCTGCTGAGGGAAACGACCAGGAGAGGAAGGTGATGGAGAAAGGGAAGAAGAAAAAGAAGTGGTGGAGGTTGTCTTCTTTGTTTGGAGCTGTGAAGAAACATCTGAAGCGCAGCTCGAACCCAGTTCAGGGTGAAGAAGAGCTGCAGCAAGAGCAAGAGCAGAGTGAGGGAGTGAAGAACCAGAACCAGTGTAAAGACAGATGCAGTGATGGTAAATCAATGATCAACTCATAAGAATATGTTGCACAGTTTACTGAAGCTCTGTACTTTACATCAAATGCCATCATTTATCCCTGGATATCCATTTGTAGTAAATTAATCTAGAGGATAGATTATAATGGTTGTCTTATTTAGTCTTCAATACCCTTTCCCTATCTTTTTAATGTTTCCTCAATATAGGGAAGTCAAATCAGGGGAATCTTAAAAAAAAATCACATAAGCACAATAATAAATAAAGAAATTTGAAGACTGATCAAGGGCAAGATCCAGGATATGTTTAAAAATAATTCTATGAGATTATATATGAATTAAAATTGAATAATACAAATATTTGAACTTTTAGGTTAACTGCAGTTGTTTCATCTTTTAACAGACTACACTGTCAGACACAACCTCGTGAGCGATCAGCTGTGTGAAGGTGGATTTGACGCTGAGGCGACACGTTTGAAGGATGACCCTGAAGTAAGTAAAAGATGAATGAAAACTTGCCTAGCTAGCAAATACATTTAGTCCTGTCTTATCTTCATCATTTGGTTATATAATTATATTGTTAGCAAGGCCTCTCAGTGTATCTTTTTGTCCTGGTTGGATTTAAATTAAGTCAAACTACAAACTACATTTGGAAAAGAACTTTCACCTTACCGTTGTAAAAACTGTCTCTCTTTTAGCTTGGATCTCCACAACGTCTTCCAGAAGAGAAGGATCTCAACATCCTGGCAAATAGAGGCCCAGATAGCCACGGATGTGATCTCAGCACCCCCCCAAACCCCAGCAGCAGCACAGAGGAACAACATCCTCATGAGAGCACTGCTGATGCTGCTGAGGGAAACGACCAGGAGAGGAAGGTGATGGAGAAAGAGAAGAAGAAAAAGAAGTGGTGGAGGGTGGCCTCTTTCTACGGAGCTGTGAAGAAACATCTGAAGCGCAGCTCGAACCCAGTTCAGGGTGAAGAAGAGCTGAAGCAAGAGCAAGAGCAGCAGAGAGAGAAAGTGAAGAACCAGAAAGAACAGAAAGCCAGATGCAGTGATGGTAAATGACATGAGCATGACCAGTCATCATTCACACCTACACATCCATTACTGGGACATTCATTAATTTATCAATTGAATCATTCTAGTTTTAAATGATAGATTATAATAGCTTTTGAGTATCTTGTTTGGTCTCTGATTGGTCTAATTTTTAAGGTTTCTTCAATGAAGAATTTATAAAATGTGATAAATCTCAAATTTTAAATAAATAAAATCCACATCAACACATATAAATCCACTTGAAAATGGATTAAGGCCATGATCAGATCTTTCATCCAGGAAATGTAAAAAAAAAAATAGTTTTTGTAATTTTATATGCACATAGTTCAGGGGTGACAAATAATAACATGAACACATTCAATGTAGTGTCTACTGATGAAAAAATATCACTAAATCTGTTAAGATTTTTATATAAAATCAAATGGAATAATAACTATAACAAATGTGTAAAACTGCAGTTGTTTTATCTTGTAACAGACTTCATTTCCAGCCACTACCAGCTGGGTGATCTGCTGGGTGAAGGTGGATTTGGTTCTGTGTATGAGGCGAGACGTTTGGAGGATAACCTTAAAGTAAGTGAAAACTTGATGAAAACGTATCTAGCGAAGTGATTTTGCCCCGTCTCATCTTTATACTCCTGTGATGTCATGCTATTGTTTGCAAGGCCTCTCAGTGTATCTTTTTGTCCTGGTTGAACTTAAATTCAATTCACCTTTACAAAACTTGTCTGTATATATTTAATGGTGGCCTCTTCACAAGTTAATTGTTGTTTCTTTTCTTGATCAGGTGGCGGTCAAATATGTTAATAAGACCGAAACCTACAGGCCAAGTTTATACATCGTAAGTAAGATGCACTCTCTCTGTTCTCCTCTCACTAACTAGTAGGAAAACTGGACTAAGTGCTTATTTGGAAAACAACTTCTATCTTACCAACGTCTTTCTTTTAGCCTGGATATCAGCAACTCGTTCCACTGGAGATCGCCCTCACAATCCTGGCTAATAAAGGCCCCAGAGTGCCAGAGATCATCCAGCTGCTGGACTGGAAGGACTACAATGACCATTTCGTCATGATCCTTGAATGTCCCTCTCCTTGCGAGACTTTGGAAGACTTTGTGGGGCGTCAGGGTGGACGTCTCAACGAGAGCTTAGCACGGCGAGTCATGATGCAGGTGACTAAAGCTGCGAACGTGTGCTGCCAGCGCCAAGTGTTCCACCGTGACATCAAACCGAGCAACCTTCTCATCAACAACCAGACACTTGAAGTCAAACTAATTGACTTTGGGTGTGGGGACATTCTGAGGACAACTGTCTACATGTCATACTCTGGTATGTACTGTATCTAAAAGCTACAACTCTAGTGACGATTATATTATGAGTTGACCAGGAGTGAGTCACCAAAACAACAAGAAGCACCCGATATATATACAGTAGAATTACGACACTGTTACAGTCATGGATCTCGTCACTGTTGTGAACCGAACTTGCACATCTAACAAAATCTTTTTCTTCCAGGCACAGCAACATACGTCCCTCCTGAGTTTCACATAAAGGGAAAGTACCACGGCAAGCCTGCGACGGTTTGGTCACTGGGGGTTCTGTTATTTAAAATAGTGGCAGGATATTATCCAAGTTTCTTAGATCTGCACATGCTCAAACTGCATCTCTGGTCCAAAACTGGTCTGTCAAATGGTAAGAGTTCAGTTATCATTTTAAACATACAAAACAGGGACAAGTGGCTTTCTGAAAGATGGCGTTAGAAAATGCATGAAGTTTTCTTGATTTCTGATGCCTGAACTCAGATCGTACAGCTAATATGATCATTAAATTAAAGCTGGTGTTAAGTTTAAAGTAATATTCATGTGTCCCTTTCATCTTTTTGCACAGAATGCTGCAGATTGCTCCGTGCTCTCCTGCAAATAAAGCCAAAGAACCGAATTCAGCTGGAGGAAATCCTTTCCCACAAGTGGTTTACGGTACTAAACCTAAGATCAACTTAAAATAATTTGACATGTTTAAAATGTTTCTTTTCAATTTTCAAATCAAGTTTTCTCGCTTTGCTTTTAATGTTAGATTTAATAAGTTGTAAGTTTTACCTTATAAAATGTCATTCGTAGTGTATTTACACATGTAATAATTCTGTATTTGTTTCTGTTTTGTTTCAGGCCACCACATAAGACCACCTCAGAAGTTGTTGTATCTTCAGCTCTCCAATGGTTCCTGCAATAGTTGCAGCAGTATCAGAGGCCCAGTCTACAACGTCTGTCCCCTGCAGTTCAAAACATCCCAGAAAAGCTGTTTTAAATTAGAATATATATTAAGTTAAAGTGTTATTGTCACGTTAATGCTTTAATTGATTAACAGCAACAATTATTTTAGCGCGCGTTAACAGTTGTTTGTTAATATGAAAGTCCATTGCTCACTGGCTCTGAATACACATACAGTCAAAGCATGGGTCACAGGAGGAGTGGGATGTTGATCAGTACTGACTTGGGATGGGTGTCATCACGTGTCTCAACCAATGAGAGCATTTGTGGTGGGCCTAAGACTGCAGCAGCTCACATGAAGCGCTCACGACTTCATAAGTGGGAAACCCAAAGTTTCTGTTAACACGTTAAGGCAGCAGAGAAGCGCTCTCGCTCAACACAGTGGAGTGCATCGATTTGTTTTGAGTCTTTTGTGAAGCGGTAAAAAACACGTTCGTTTTTTAGGCCTCTCGTACCAGCTAATCCCACGGGAGGCTCCATCATCTACAAGTTTTGTTCTACTGTCTCTCTCTCTCTCTCTCTGTTTATCGCTCACTCACTTCATCCAATGCTTAAGGCAGACCACTCACTTAAATGCTAAACAGCCTCGAGACAAAGGGCTTGCACCTCGTACACATGTGACGGAAAACCTCTCCAAACTATCCCCCAGAAAAGAGAGAGTGAGAGAGATATGGAGGAGGCTGGTTGTCACGGTTGGTAAACCGTGATCTCGGGGTGTTTACACTCACTGTGGTGAATTCTGTGTGTTTCGCGTCTGCACTGATCAGTTGTGGGCGTCTCCGTTAATTGTATCAGCAACAGCTGCCACTCATTACCCATCCACTATATACTGGCTTGTCTCATGTCTTGTGTTTGTGAGATCGTTGTCTAATGTTAATGTGGTTACCCTGTTCGTCTGGATCTCAGTGTTGTTGCGTTTGGATGTCTGTGTTTTCCCTAGAACCTCATCCACTCTCCGCACGTTCACTCAGCCAAGGACACTTACCTTCGGCTCTATTCCCCGCAGTTCCTGTGCCATCCTCTCCTGCTGCCTCACGCTGTCATCATCCGGATTACTCACCTTCTCTCCACCATCAGCTGGATTCCTCTCCTCTTCACCATCTCCTCGGAGTATCACTGTCTCATCGTCATTGTTTGTTTATGTACTCATTTTATATCTTCTCATTAAATCCGTCAACTTGCAATTGCTTCCAGACTGTCCTTTCACCCACCGTCACACTGGTGATGTCTCTTCAGAGAGATTGTCACTTCACCAAAGCATCTACATGACACTCAGACTAAATCAGGAGTTAATGGACTCTTTTCTCAGGCCTTTACAACATGATGGGGTGTATGAGATTTTGGAATGAAAATTATTCAAGAACATGTCCAGGTCTTTTTTCATACAAATGCTCCTGTTCATTTCAATATATGTGTATTTACAAACATTTGAAGTATAAATATCATACATTCATACTTGTATAAAGAGTACTGAAAATGGTGTAGAAACTTTTTTCAGTCTAATATTGCTAGTAAATTACACAAATAATTACAAAGAAACTGCAAGATGAATTAAGAATATATTTTGTAGAAAGACTGAAGAGTATTTTCTTGTAAAATGTATTGTAGTTCTCTTTATTTTATTTACTATCCCAAAATTTTGTTTTTATTTTAAATGCATTTAAAATTGTTTTTTGAGGTAGTAAATATTTTTTCCACATCTATTTACAGTAACAATAACTATATATAGTGTTCTTGTTACTGTAAATAAATGAAACATTTTTAATGGCTGTAATCTAAAAATAAAAAATTACTCAAAATATTCATACATATTACAATAATGAGAATCTGAGAGGCAAATGTGCTTTATCTTAATGGAAATATTGTCATTGCTCAACAATGCATACAATCTTTAGAATAAGTTTCATTTTCTTGAAGCAAAATATATTTTCTTATTTTTGAAAATGAAATATGGTCAGGACATGTTCTTTCGAGAAACACTCGTTAACAATGTGCATGAGTGCAACCTTTTTCACATTTCTGGGTTTCTCAGCAGCAGAAGTAATCGTAGTTGGGTAAACTTCTACAGTGGTGAATAGGAGATTTCTTTTTCCATGATAGTTTTGGTGATGACCTTCTAAAAAAAGCTAAAAAATAAGAGAGAGACTGACAATGGCAGTCAGAGAATGATGTCAAATTTACCCTCACTCCTTTAGATGCTGTATTAAAAGCATCCTCCAAGGGTCCATTGCAAATCATAAACTAAGCTTAACACACAAACAGAACATTTAACATTTGAATAATATGTACTGAAGAACCAGAGGGATGAACTCTAGCTGTCTTTCCCATGTCACAGGTTGAAACAAACTGTGAAAAACAAATATGTTAGCATGTATAGGCTGCATAAAAAACTGTTTAGTGCAGCAGATACAGAGAGCGGTCCCAGCCTCCTCCGCAGGAGACCTGTTGTCCTCTGTAGCGCAGTCACTGTAACCC
This sequence comes from Carassius gibelio, assembly GCF_023724105.1. Lineage (NCBI taxonomy): Eukaryota > Metazoa > Chordata > Actinopteri > Cypriniformes > Cyprinidae > Carassius > Carassius gibelio. Next base: position 22,220,028 of record NC_068388.1, on the reverse strand, counting down.
ATCAGCTATTTGAGACCTTTGACAATCCGTCAGATCTCCTAGCCAGCCAATCGGGGGATATTAGCATGAGAAGAACTGGAGCTTTTGTTTTCTGTTCTCGGGACCAGTCCCCCTTCGGCTCCAATCCCTCCATGCCGGGGACGGATGGCATCGGTGTCAAGTCATCAACGGGGAAAGAGAGACAGCCTGCGAGAGAGACATTAGGAGCCCTAGGTACCGACCTCATTAGCAGATAAAAGCAACCTTTCCCCATGATCCTTGACCTCAGGGGTTGTCATGGAGCTGGACTGGAGCATGCAGGGATGGGTCCCAGCGGGATCTTAGGGCCGCTATGAAAATGATTGGTACCACAAAACATGTGTGCATGCACAAAAATTGGTATTCATAAGGCTGTCTCCCCATGGCAGGAGTGAGCAGGGTAATGGATGTGCTGTGTTTCTGTTTAGTCAACCGTTCCAAATGTCAAAGTGTTTTATTGTTTTGGATGGGGCTCGAAAAAATCATCTGGTCAACCTCTCATTCGTCAGAGTTTTATGGAAATCTAATGTATTCCAAATATTCTCTGGAGCTAGGTCAAAATAAAATTACATTATTATTTATCCTGAAATGGCACAGGCAAGAATTTTCATTTGATTTAATATGTATACTATCAAGATTGGATGCACCTGGTCTGCATGAATGAAAATATCATGAGCTGATGTTGTCATGGAGGACAAAGAAGAGATTCTTATATAAAGTACTCCTTAGTACTTTAAATATATATAATATAATAATGTACTTAAGTGTGATCTGAATAATAATAAAAAAAAATCAGACATTTAAGTGCATGTTATTTACAAATGAATAAAGAATGTACCCACTTAAGTACACCTTTATATGCAGTTGTATAGTTTCTTAGTTATAGTTTCTCTATCTCTCTTTTTCCATTGCTGCCTCTGTCTCTCTCTCTTTCAGCACTCTTCTTGTGTGGTCCGGAGCTCATAGTCATTCCTAAACAATCGGCATTAATCCAGCGAGTTTTTTTTTTACATTAATATAAACACTTTTTCAAAGTGTACTTAAGTGTGCTTAAGAAACATATTCATTACAGTGTACTTTAATACATTTAATTGGCCTTTTATTTCATCTTTATTATTATATACTATCTGCAAGTATAATTTTATTTTTTTGTCAAAATATACTTGAAATACACTACAAGTGCAGATTCAGTGCAATTACAATCACTTCTTATGCACATATGTGTTTAAGCCATGAGTTTGTAAATGCTGTTAACAAATCTTTTACTTGTAAATACATACTGTGGTGGTACTATGGTACTATGATGGTATCAGAAGGTAAAAGGTGAGGAGTTTTATATAAAGCCTACCAATAGTGAACAATTCCACAGAAACTTGCTAGTATCACAGTACTTTATTGTGTGTTTTTTGTCAGCGTACGCACTTATACTCGCACATGCACTTAAGCCATGAGTTTGTAAGCTTTGCTTACACATCCCTTGGTATCTTCAGGTATATAGTGTTGAGGGAGCATCCGTGTGTTAGAGGTGGCATGTGTGTGTATTTGTGTAAAACGTGTGTGTGCGAGGGGTATATCTCGGTCACACTGCCTGACTTTTATATGCTGTGGCTAACCTCACTCCCCACAGCTGACTGAATATTAAATAAACAGATCCAAGTGGCTGAATTCAGTCGGGTAAGTACTCAAGCAGACAGGAGGAGTCACACACACACACACACACACACACACGGCCCCAGGGCCCCTCGGCAGCCTGTCTTATTTTTGGCAGCTGCACTTGAGCGCCTGGGGGGAGGTTTGGCAAAGGGGGCGGTATGTCGAACTTTCAGACAGAGAGAGAGAGAGAGAGAGAGAGAGAGAAACTTGTGGAAAAAAGAATGAGGGAGAAGTGAAAGTAAGAGAGAGGGATGACAGCTGAGAGGGAGGGTGGAATAGAAATCCTTGTGTTTATTGCTCTGGAATGAAAATCAGGAACAGCAGTGGACAGAAAAAGCTGGGCTTGTTGAACGTAGCCACACTGCTAATTGTTCTTGTGGTTAGCAGTGAGTGGCCGGGGGCCGGCTGCTGTCAGTCGGTCAGTCGGAGCGGTCAGTTAGGGTGTCAGGCTGTCTTTGTGTGAGTCTATATGAATCCCCTGTAGTGCCGTCCCCGGGCCCCGCCTCTCATCACCGGACCATACAGATGCATAGAGATGTGGGGTCAAAGGTCACACCGCTCCATCCTGTTAGGGTAGAGTACAACACTAAAAAGTCACTTCACTCTCGTCCCAGCATCACAGCAGCCAGACGTCTGACTCGCTGTAGTTTATTCTGGCCAAGAACCACCCACTTACTTAGACAGGAAGAGACTCTCTGATTGACATATTTAAAGCATCTGAGCACAGTTGGCTTTTTATGAGATGTTTAGAAGCAAGTAAATCAGAAAGAAATAACAGTCCAGTGTGCAAAGTCGTAGCTCATTTAAATAACTGCACAGCAGTCTGCACTACTGCACGAACATTGTTTTCATTTTCATGTTTCTAGTTAAGTTTTTTTATTTTATTTTTTTTATTAAAGAAATTGAATAAATACATGCTTGAGTCTGGATTGTATCTTCAATCACTATACTTACTGTTATTCCTAAGCATGGATGGATGGACAGACAAATAAATAAATGTAATACTAATAAATAAAATTTATCAATAATGAATAAAGAAAAATTCAAGCCATGAAAACTGCAGTGCAAACTGGCAAATTATTGATAATGATTAGTTTATGGACATAACTGAGAGATGGAATGGAATTGTACAGTAAGTGGAACATTCAAAGACGTGTGCACATGACATGATAAATATTCATTTTTCTGTATGATTGCTCTTTTTGTATTTATTTATTTTTTCACTCTTTTTTTAAAAGTCTGACTTGTCATTTTCTGTTTCTTGTATCTTCAATCACTATATTTATTGTTGAAATGGTGGGAGGCCTGCATGTATGCGTGCATGCATGCATGTGAATGAATAAATAAATAATATTAATATTATTTTAAACAAAATAATTACAAAAAATGTAATATTTAAACTATTTAAATAAAAATAATAATTAAAAACAGTAACCAATAAATAAAGAAATAAAGGCCAGAACCACTAGTTCTTCCTGAGAGGCTCATTGTTGCAGCTTTAGCTTTTAAGCCTTGTTTCCCAGTTTCCTCCTATATTTTTGACTTTAAGTGTGTCAGCACAAGGTAAACTTATATAAAATCATGATTTACTGTGACTGTGCTTCTGAGTGAACATTTACAGACGGTGAAGTCTGATTTGACCTCTTTCTCACCTCTCTGTGAATATCTCCATCCTCCTTCCTGCTTCTCCTCCAGCCAAACGAGTGCAGCGCATTAGTCAACATGGAAACTGACCCTGTTTTCTGATTCAAACTGAAGCAGAAATGTTTTTGGCTGTTTCTCGCAGCTGGCATACTCACTGCCTCCTCTTGTGTTTCATTCTTAGTGCTGACATTTCAGTAGTGTACTCTACTTCTACATCCGCCCGCTCAGACTCCATCACATAATCTGTCAGTCCCAGCAGTCCTTCACTGGTGTGTAAACATGTGTGTGTGTGTGTGTGTGTGTGTGTGTGTGTGTTGCTCTCGCTAATTAACCTCATTGGTCAACCAAGGATATTTTTTGCAGGAGATGCAGAAGTTTCCTGCCCTTTGGATGAGACTGTTTGTATGTGAAGGAGTGAAGCGAATCAATAAGCGTGCTTGTGTATTTGTGACGAATTACTTGCCATTTAGTTTCCCCTCCCAAAGCATTCTCTCTCTCCCTTTGTTTCTCCATCTCTCTCAGACTTCCCACAGCAGGTAGAATTAAAGGAATAGTTCACTCCATCATGGTCCAAAGAGGACACACGTATCATAAAAATAGTCCACACAACTTCTATATTCCAGTATAATGAAGCCACACAATACAGTTTAGAACAGAATAAAAAATACTGAAAATGGCCTCTGCCAAAGCTTTGAAATCGACTACAGATGTAATATAGGCTACAAAAATTATGTTTGATAACAAAACAGTTGACGGCATTTGGTTCTTGTGTGTCTTGTTAACAAACATAATGAAGGCTGCAACGATGCCATATTTGATCTGAAAGCTGGCATGGGATGGCATGACAAATGGCATATAATTCAGCCTGTTCCTCACACGAAACGATGACTTTTCTGGACTATAATAGAAGAGTCATTATTGGTGCTTTTTGGAGCTTCACAAATGTGGTCACTGTATGAAAAAGGGCCGCATGAAGTTTCGCCTTTTGTGTTTCCATTGAAAAGAATAACAGCAGTATGAGGGTTTGGAACAACTTTAGGACACATAATGTAAATGATGACAGAATATTTATTTTGGGGTAAACTGGTCTTTTAATGTTTTTGTGGGGAGTGTGACGATCACTGAAACAGAGGGAAAGAACAAGAGCGTTGATGAAAACCAGGAGAAAAAGAATAAAGTGATGAAATAAAGAGGAGATCCGCTGCAACGTGCTGTCTTTTTCGTAATTTTTTTTCTCTATCTCTCTTTTTCCATTGCTGCCTCTGTCTCTCTCTCTTTCAGCACTCTTCTTGTGTGGTCCGGAGCTCATAGTCATTCCTAAACAATCGGCATTAATCCAGCGAGTTTTGGGGTCTTGAATGCAGCTCTGCCAGAAAGCGTGTTCTTCTGTAGACTCAGGCTATAGGCCCCGCTCACCCACACCAAAAGCCCAGTGCTCGGGGCCCTTTCTCAGGGACTCCTCCATCCACTCATCCCCTAAACCCTGTGTAAGATTAACCACGAGGCCTGGAATGTGCACCCTGGCAGGACTTACAGTAAATTGCCTTTATCAGCCATTAGTCTAATTCAGCCATTTACTGAACTCTACACATTCATCACTCTCTTCCTCTCTTATATTCTCTTGTTCTCCCTCTCACAAGCACTCTTCTTTTTTTCGCCAGACGCTTGTATGATGGACTGGAGTGTTTTCATGGGCCTCAAGCTCGTGGTTCAAGACAAAACAGGGCCCCTGAGAGGAGGACAACGTGATCCGACTCTCTCTCACCTGATATGAATAGGAAATAAATATCTCAAGATCGCTTTAATGTTTCTTCTTGACAGCAATGAAATTAAATCCAGTGGATATTGGATGCTTAAATCCAATACTGAAGCAAAATGAAGCCTATTTACATTCTTAACACACATTTCTTTTCCTCCTGCTGGAAGATGTGTGTACTGAATTATTATGTCCACAAAAAAGCATATATATATATATATATATATATATATATATATATATATATATATATATATATATATATATATATATATATATATATATATATAAAATGTTTTTTTTTTATTATATCTCATGAAATTCTCTAAAAGCCAGTTATCATTTACATGTAGCCATATATTTCATCATGAAAATGTCCGAATTAATTGTGATATTATTTTTTTTATTGACTAAAACTAAAACAAAAATTAAAAGACAAAATATGTGAATAAATAAATAATCAAAAGTAATATTATATCAATTTAAACATGTATAAATTCAGCTGTAAATTGACCTGTGATAACATTATTATGTTCACTATTAGCTTAATACAATGCTTTAAATTCTTTATGCCTTAGTTATTCATTTGTCTGTGTTTTAGTATGTTGTTATAAAAAGAACATATTCACAACCTGACTTACACACTGCAAAAGCTACCAGTATTTATGACAAAAAAACGAACAAAAAAACCCCATAAATTTTAGGTTGCCAGATATTCACTGTAAAATATATATCGACAATTTTTCTGGTATATTTAATTTCAGTTTCATATACATTTATATTTCATTAATTAGTACATACCTGAACTAATTGTTACGGAGCCCCGCCCATGACATGCAGGAAAAAATATTAGGCTAAATCGTGTGCACGATTTACTAATTCGTTCCCTCGCTGTACTAAAACGTGCACACGATTACACTCATGTGTGCTCTCGATTTATAAATTGTGTGCACGATTTAGCAAATCGAGGGAACGCAATAGTAAATCGAGGGAATCCAATAGTAATCGTGTTCACATTTTAGTACATTGAGGGAACAAATTAATAAATCGTGTGCACAATTTTTTTTATTTTTTCTTGCATGTCATGTGCAGGGCTCCGTACATTGTCATTAGTTTATATTAAAGTAATATTTCATTTAGATATCAGTACATGATTATTCATTTGTTAACACTGACAAAATAAAAATACTTTTCTCAGTAATTAATTGATGAGATTATCACTGGTCTTCTTTGTGAATATCTCTATATCTCATTATGAATTTTATGAGAAACGCCTGAGTCAAAGTACTTCAGTGAAACATAATGGAGAGCTATGAGGAACAAACCTTGAGCAATAAAATAAACTGTCCTCTCTTGACTATATTTCTCTCTCTCTCTCTCTTTCTCCATTTCCTCATCTAATCACCCACACAGACTGGTCATTACTCAGCTCTTGGACTCCATGAAACCTTATCCGGCTGGGACCCTCCCAGGAGCGCTGTGTGTTTGTGTGAAGGATACAGAGGAGAACCAGGTCAGCAGCCCCTTTACGGCCATTACAGTAATCATATTTGGCATTGTTAATTGTTTTTTTTTTCATGAAGACTAAGTATGGGGGTGTCTCATTTGTGTAATGAGTTCTGTGGGTTGGTGGGCAGGACAGGTGGATGGAAGAATAAAAGCCATGAAAGAGAAGCACTGGAGGCGTGATTGAATTGTCAGTCCAGGTTATGATTAGTAGACACACATCCAACCATGTGAGAAATGAATTTCATGGCCATTGATTCTGTAGAGAGCTGTAACCCTTTCACCCTGAAAAACACTCTCCCTCTTCACAGCACGAGGTCAGATGAATGAGAAGATAAATACCACTTGGTTTCATATTTTGTTGTCTAGTATGATCTAAGTGCCCAAATACTTTTTGAGGCCGCTAAATGTATGGAAAGTAAAAGAAAATAACATCCCAAAGCAAAGGATTCTTGCTGTCCTGGTGGCAAATTGAATGAAGACATTGACAACACACACATGTAAAGTAAATCAGCTATTCTCACATGGATAGTCCTCACATACCATCCTCACTTGAACTAAGTCAACACTGTCGTGATTTTTGCTGTGTAGAAAGAAGAAGTGTAGCGCTTTTTTGTCTGACTTTATTTTAGTTTTATCTCATCGCAAACAAAGGGAGTTTATATATATATATATATATATATATATGATGAGAGAGAGAGAGAGATAGGTGGGTAGATCACTTACAAATTGTAGTCCATAACTTAATATTTTAGGTAATGCATTCTGACTACCTTTTTTTTTTGCAGTTTGACTGTCAAAAAACAAACACAAACAACAACAAACAACAAAAAAGTGGAAATCCCTGCATTATATGAACAAACATTAATAAACATGAAAACAACAATGACATTCCATGCACAAAGTCTCCCAAGTTTGAAATATTTTTGTCCATGTTTTCAGAATAAATAGTTTTTGAAGGTCATTGGATATTATGATGACTTATCTCACAGCTGAACATCACTAGTGTTTGGCAACTCGCAAAAATATTGTTTTGTGAAGAAACTGAAGAAAAGGATTAAATATAAAAGTGAAAACATTCCAAAGAGTGTTTATGTTGCCAATTTACTCTTTCATTTTCTTTATTCCAGCACTGTGTGTGTGTGTGTGTGTGTGTGAGAGAGAGTAAATTGTGGCAAACTGTTGGTGTGAGATGTCTGGATGGTATTTGGGTTGAAACAGGACTGTGGAATGGGTGAAGGATATTTACACTGGCAGACTGACGGCCCGGGCACTAGACTCCTCCATCCAGCAGAAATGCTTCACCCTCCTCCTCCTCCGCCCTGCCACTTCACACCAAACCGTTCATTCCTGTCCGATACCACGCTGACTGCTTTCACTTTAATTCCTTTGTTCATCTTCTACAGTCTGTGTCTTTCTCTGCTTCACACTCTTAAATTCTCTCTCTCTGTCCACGTCCTCCCCTCTGTGTGTTTACTTTGCTGTGTGTGCTCAGAGTGGGGGGACAATCTGTTGGTCTGCCCAAAGGGGACATCATATCATGGAAAATGGTGCATGATGTCAGAATGTTATTGCGTTATCCCTCCAAAGGCTCATCGGATTTGTGTCAAGGACATTTAATCATTTAGCAGACGCTTTTTATCCAAAGTGACTTACAAATGATAACAATAGAGGCGATCAGACCAACAAGAGAACAACAACAGTATACAAGTGCCATGACAAGTCTCAGTTAGTCTAGCACAGAACCCGTAGGCAAGTGTGTGTGTGTGTGTGTGTGTGTGTGTGTGTGTGTGTGTTTTTTTTTTCAAGAATAGGATAGACAAGAAAAGGTAAGTGCTAGTATGAGTTGGTCAAGTGCTGGCGAAAAAGATGTGTCTTTAGATTTTTTTTTTAAATGAGTAAAGACTTATCTGTTCGAATTGAGATTGGGAGGTCATTCCACAAGCTGGGCACAGTCCAGGAAAAGGTCGGTGAGAGTGATTTTGAACCTCATTGGGATGGAACAATAAGGCATAGTTCACTTGCAGAAAGCAAGCTTCTGGAGGGCGCATAAGTTTGAACTTATTAGTTTAGGTATATTGGTGCCGTGCCAGTGGTCGTCCTGTAGGCAAGCATCAGTACCTTGAGTTTGATGCGAGCGGCTACTGATAGCCAGTGTAACCTGATGAGGAGAGGAGTAACGTGAGCTTTTTTGCCTCATTGAAGACAATCCTCGCTGCTGCATTCTGGATCAGTTGTAGAGGCTTGATAGTATATGCAGGATGGCCCGCCAGGAGAGCATTACAATATTCCAGTCTGGAGTGAACAAGAGCTTGGACAAGAAGTTGGGTGGCATGCTCTTACAGGAAGGGGATAATCTTCCTAATGTTGTATAAGGCAAATCTGCAGGACCGGGTCGTTGTAGCAATATGGTCTGTGAAACTTAACTGATGATCCATCACAACTCCTAGGTTTCTGGCTGTCCTGGAAGGAGTTATGGTTGATGAACTCCACTGTATAGAGTAGTTGTGATGAAATGATGGGTTAGCTGGAACAACCAGCAGTTCTGTCTTAGTAAGGTTGAGCTGAAGGTGACGGTCATTCATCCAGCTAGAAATGTCACTCAGACAGGCTGCAATGTGATCAGCTACCATCAGGTGATCTGGCTGGAATGAGAAGTAGAGTTGTGTGTCATCAGCATAGCAGTGATAGGAAAAGCCATGCTTCTGAATGACAGATCCTAATGACATCATGTAGATGGAGAAGAGAAGTGGTCCAAGTACTGAGCCTTGAGGAGCCCCAGTAGCAAGTTGTTGTGACTTTGAAACGTCACCCCTCCAAGACACCCTGAAGGATCTATCTGAGAGGTAGGACTTAAACCACAGGAGTGTGGTTCCAGAGATGCCCAACTTTCTGAGGGTGGACAGTAGAATCTGGTGATTAACGGTGTCAAAAGTAGCAGACAGATCCAGCAAGATGAGTACTGAGGATTTGGAAGCTGCTCTTGCCAGTCGCAGGGCTTCAGTAACCGAGAGCAGGGCAGTCTCAGTTGAGTGACCGCTTTTGAAGCCAGATTGGTTGCTGTCCAGGAGGTTGTTCTGTACAAGAAACATAGAGAGCTGGTTGAACACAACTCGCTCAAGTGTCTTTACAATGAATGGAAGAAGGGATACCGGTCTGTAGTTTTTTAGAAGTGCTGGATTTAGAGATGGTTTCTTAAGCAGTGGGCTTACCCGAGCCTGCTTAAATGCTGAGGGAAATGTACCAGAGCTAAGTGTTGATTATGTTAGTAAGTGAAGGTATGACTGAAGAAGAAATCGCTTGAAGGGGGTGAGTGGGGATATGATCAAGTGGACAAGTAGTAGGATGATTGGACAGGATAAGTTTGGAAACGTCTGTCTCTGAGAGTAGAGAGAAGAAAGAGAGAGATTGTGTATTAGTTGTTATGAAGTTATCCTCAGTCTGCGGTGTGGAGAATTGGTCACGGATGGTTCTTGTCTTATTTGTGAAGAAAACTGCAAAGTCGTAAGCTGTTAGAGTCAGACTAAGAGGAGAATAGAAGATTTGAAAAGTGTGTGAGAGTGAGAACAGTTGTTAATTTTTTTGTGGTAGTATGATGTTTTAGCAGTGAAAGACATTTGCAGCAAAGGAAGAGAGGACAGACTGATACACACTGAGGTTGGTAGAGTTTCTTGATTTATGCCATTTCCTCTCTGCAGCCCTGAGATTAGAGCGATGTTCACGTCAGGCAGCCAGGGGGCAGATGGGGTGGTGCGTGCTGGTCTAGATGACAGTGGGTAAAAAAGTTGTCCAAGCAAGAGGTTCAGAGTGGAGCAAAGAGTGTCAGTAGCACTGTTCATGTCCAGAGCTGAAAAGTGAGAGAGTGAAGGAAGTGAGGATGAAACCATAGAGGATAGGCGAGATGGAGAGGGTGAGCGTAGGTTCTGTCGATAGGTGGCCTGCGGTGGAGTGTGTGCCGCTTCAGGAGGTTAGCAGTAATGAGGAAGTGGTCTGAGGTGTGCAGTGGAGCAACTAAAGTGTTGTCCATGGAGCAACAGCGCGTGTAGATGAGGTCCAGTTGGTTGCCTGATTTTTGAATCGCTGTAGTAGATGCTCGCTTGAGATCGAATGAGGCGAGCAGAGTGTTGAAGTCAGCAGCCTGGGGTTTATCTAGGTGGATGTTGAAGTCACCAAGCAGTCTGATAATAACACATCCAACTCCTCCAAAAAGTTTCCCAATTGACCTAGGGGACGATAAATGACCACAAAGTGGATTCTAACAGGGTGGGTTACAGTAATTGCTTGTGATCAAAATGAACCGTTACCTGTAAGAAATGGTTTAAAATCAAATTTCCATTCTTTTGAGATAAGGAGACCAGTACCTCCCAGTCATACAAGGGGTGTGGGAACAAGTGAAATTCGTTGAGAGGGCTGCGGGAGTTGCAGTATCTTCAGGTTTGATCCAAGTCTCAGTTAGGGTTATAAGACTGAAACCGGAATGAGTGTCAATAGAAGAAATTAAATCTGCTTTGTTAACAGCAGACTGGCAGTTCCAGAGACCAACTGGAATAGAGAGAAAAGTAGTAGAGGGATAGATTTTTGGGATAGGTCTGCCTTCGACGTACAGTGCGTGCTCTCCGAGTGTTCGTAGTGATAGTAGAGATCTGAAAGCACATAGTGAGTACAAGTGACATAAATAAGTTCCTAACCACTTATTTACCAACACAAGCTGCTAACCACAAAGAGCTTGTTTTGTTGGAAGAGACAATTCCCTATTCCATTAAATGGTGTCAAAAAACAACTCTGTGTGTGTGGATGCAGATGTGTGAAGAGACCATGGTTTTCACTGGTACTGTTTATTGCTTTGCATCCTTATGGCCAGTTTAAAATCTGGGTAAAACAATGTTTAGAACATAGAGTTTAAATGTGGATCACTGAAAAATATATACAAATTTGAAGAATTTGTTCACCCTTTTAATTAAAAAATTAAATATATATTTTTTCTCTGTTTTAGTTTTATATGCAATTGCGGCCCCATGTTTTACTAAGAAATTGTCTCATTTTGGCCACAATTAAACTAAAATGAGTGGCTGTAATGAATTGGTCATTTCCCCCATATATCATGTGTGGGAATATAAATGAAATATATACAGCACTGGCCCAAAATTTGGATACACAGGATTACTCTCATACTCTCATTTTACACATAAAATGCAAAAGAAAATACAGATAAATCCACAAATGGAAGTATGGGAATTGTGCAGTGAATAATGTTAAACACAATAAAACATCTTATTGTCATGATTCTGCCCTCGTGTCCTTGATTTTTCCTAGTCTTGAGGCAGGATCATGACAGACCCTTGTTTTGTGTACAAGCGCATGGCCTTGTCTTTGGGCCATGTGCTTGTGTTGTCTCGTTCCCTTGCCCCGCCCCCCTTGTTATCCTAGTCGTGTCGTGATTGCCCTATCGGTGTCACCTGTCGTGTCTTAATTGTTCCCCCTATTTAGATCTCCTAGTGTGCTCTGTCTTGCGTCGGTTCATTGTGTTACTTATGTGTTTCTCAGATGTGTTCCACACTTGTGACTGTGATTGTATCCTGTATCCTGTATACCGTGAGTGTTTGTTTATAGTTAGTGTTTAGTGTCTTTATCTGGTCAGCCCTGTCTTGTTTGGTTTTAGTCCTTACCCTAGGTATTGTTTTCCCCCTCGTGGGTTTTTGTTTTCCCTTTTTGTATTTAATAAACCCTTTTGTGTTGAATCCTGTCTGCACTTGAGTTCCTCCCTTGCAAACCCTGACAGAATGAACCGACCACAAAGGAACTCAGCAGACAGGAGGCAATGCTGGATGGCATCAGCCAGTCAGCGAGATTGTTTTGAGGGCTCTCGCCTTGTGGTGTTCCGGGGGACCAGGGGAGGTCGTTCCGGAGCGAGCGGGCGAGAGGAGGAGCCCCAGAGGTCCCCACCTACCCAGCTGCTGGCGATCCCGGAGGGTCGTGTCCTGGCCGTGGCAACCCTGGGGGGTCAGGCAGGCCCCTCCCAGAGTCCTGAGGTGCCCTCCTCAGCCAGCAGTCTCCCCATGAAACGAGGGAGACGGTTTTCATGGGAGTCGGCGTCCGAGTCTGCCCTGTCCGAGACCAAACTCCCCCAACCCGCCTCTGACCCAGCTGTAGCCTCTGCACCGCGCCCGAGGAGGAAGAGGAAGAAGAAGGGGCCTGCCGGTCCGGTGACCCTGTCTCCTCCCGAGTCAGCAGCGGTGAGCGTGCCCGTGCCAGCAGCGGTGAGCGCTGGCGTGCCCGTGCCAGCAGCGGAGAGAGCTGGCGTGCCCGTGCCAGCAGCGGTGAGCGCTGGCGTGCCCGTGCCAGCAGCGGAGCGAGCTGGCGTGCCCGTGCCAGCAGCGGAGAGAGCTGGCGTGCCCGAGCCAGCAGCGGTGAGCGTGCCCGAGCCAGCAGCGGTGAGCGTGCCCGAGCCAGCAGCGGTGAGCGTGCCCGAGCCGGCAAAGAAGAGAGCTGCAGTCGTGAGAGCGGAGGAGAGAGCCGCAGCCGACTCTGCAGCAAAGACTCTTGTACAGTCGGTCTCATCCCATAAGGAGCTGCCTATTGTCCTAGCTGCTAAAGCATTTTCTGATTATTTGTCCCGTCTTGTCCAAATTTTAGAAATCCCCGTCAGTCCTGTCTTGTCCCCTGACCCTGTCCCCAGAAGTCCCAAATGTCCAGCCGTTGTCTCCCCGTGTCCTGTTGATGTGGCCCCGTGTCCTGTTGATGTGGCCCCGTGTCCAGTAGATGTTGTCCCCCCGTGTCCAGTAGATGTTGTCCCCCCGTGTCCAGTAGATGTTGTCCCCCCGTGTCCAGTAGATGTTGTTCCCCCGTGTCCAGCTGTCGTCTCCCCGCGTCCTGTAAGTCTTGCCCCGCGTCCCGTAAGTCTTGCCCCGCGTCCCGTAAGTGTTGCCCCGCGTCCCTTGTCTGCTCCTGTCATGTCCCCTGTCAGTTGTCCTGAGACCCCTCCCCGCCCCTCACCACCCAGACCTGCCCGTACCCCCCGTCGTCAGCCTTCGTCCTGTCCTCCTAAGATTCCTACCCCACCCCCCCGCCCTGGTCTGTCCCCCATGAACTTTGTGGTCCCGCCCCCTCCCCTTCCCTGTTTGTTTTTTTTGTTATGTCACCCTAACCCTGCCATTGTGTTTTCATGTTTGCCTTTGTTATTATTAGTCATGTCTTGTTGGTTTGTGTCTGTGTCCCAGTCTGTCATGTCAGTCGTGTCCCGTGTTTGATGTTCCCTTGAGGAGCGTCTGGAAGCCGCTCCTTAAGGGAGGGGTTCTGTCATGATTCTGCCCTCGTGTCCTTGATTTTTCCTAGTCTTGAGGCAGGATCATGACAGACCCTTGTTTTGTGTACAAGCGCATGGCCTTGTCTTTGGGCCATGTGCTTGTGTTGTCTCGTTCCCTTGCCCCGCCCCCCTTGTTATCCTAGTCGTGTCGTGATTGCCCTATCGGTGTCACCTGTCGTGTCTTAATTGTTCCCCCTATTTAGATCTCCTAGTGTGCTCTGTCTTGCGTCGGTTCATTGTGTTACTTATGTGTTTCTCAGATGTGTTCCACACTTGTGACTGTGATTGTATCCTGTATACCGTGAGTGTTTGTTTATAGTTAGTGTTTAGTGTCTTTATCTGGTCAGCCCTGTCTTGTTTGGTTTTAGTCCTTACCCTAGGTATTGTTTTCCCCCTCGTGGGTTTTTGTTTTCCCTTTTTGTATTTAATAAACCCTTTTGTGTTGAATCCTGTCTGCACTTGAGTTCCTCCCTTGCAAACCCTGACACTTATATTTTGATTCAGGACCTTTCCTTTAGTCATAAACTACATTCTGGGATTCTTTTTTAAATAGTGTTGAGGGACTTTCCAGGTTTGTTGGATTTGTTGGCTGCTTTTACTTCAATATGTCATGAAATAACAAAATGTATTCCAAATTTATTTCAAAATAGGTCCTCCTGACTGTATTAATATAAGTTTGTGTTCTCTTAAAACTGACAAAATACATTTACTGTACATTTGGAATTTGCTGTCTTATATATCTTAAATATCTGCATTTTACAAATGCATAAAAAAAAACACTTATTCCAAATATATTCAAAATAAATTAAAATAATTTTATTTAGAATAAAACTATACATACATTTTAGTGGTTTTTTTACTGATATCTACGAGTGTTTATTGCTTTTCAGGCAATGTTTACAGGTGTTTTATTCTCAGATAACACTTGTTTGTATATATGTCGTTCGAGTGCGAATGCAGTTGAGGTTTTATTTATATACATGTTGCTTGCACATAAGTATGTGTGTGGAGTTGTAGTATTTAACCCCTGTGGATGAGTAGATGTGTGTGAATAAGCAGTAAGCTCAGCTCCTGACCTCCGTGCTGTGTGTCTTAACGACGGGTTGATTGGATTGGCAAGCTGGATCGGGGAGCTTGGGAACGAACCGGGCCGGGGCAGAACCCCTGATGAAGGGGACGAACCTGAGAGTGAGACTACCACTGAGCTCTATTCTCTGAGCTTATGCACCTGATATGAGGGATTAGAGTATGTGTAGCATTCAGAACTGTGTTCAATAAGTTCAACCTTGTTAAAAAGAAAGGACAGGACACATGAGGGGCCAAGGAAGTTGTTGGGACCCTTGGCACCAAAACAAACCACTGAAGTGTAATAGAAAATGGCTGAGAAATGTAGGGGTTTAATGAGGTCAAATGAGGGAAGAACACACACTGTGAAGGGCAAAGGGGACATTACAAGAGCCTTGTTATATAGTGTGTAATAGAAAAATGTCTACTAAGTACTTCAGGGAGAACACCAGAACCATTTATAAAGCACTAAGAGAGCACTTGAGTTTCAGTAACGTAGTGTTGGCTGCAGGGTCTCACTCACTCAAACACATTTATCCGTCACAGTCATTTAGAAACCCAAAGTGCATCACAGCCCAACCCAAATACTCACAGGACTTTTCCTTCAACAGCGCAAGTTTTTGTATTTATGCAGATTTGCTAAACATTTAATGGGTATTGTAGATCCAATTCTCGAAAAATGCTTAAAGCAGCATTTATTATGTATGTTGTATTGTGTCATATTAAAAGTGAAATGTTCCGTGAGTGTCGCTCAAAAGATATTCAGTTTTATCTAAAAACAGATGACTGTAAATTTAGTTTATCTGCTCAGTGTTGCATGTATTGTGACAGTTTGGAAATGAAATGTCTGTGAGCGGAGGTAAAATATAATGCTTTGTATCAATACGGATACACTGTTTTTTTTTTTTAATCAAAGCGTAAAACATGTAGAGAACGTATCCTTGTGTTGCGGCTGACACAGAACAGCGTATGCATTTTGGGTTCAGTGGAGAAATGGACCATATCTATTTATTGAAAAATGTCATGTGTTTGAGACTGAACTATGAAAGTTCTGAAGTTATTTGGAACAAAAGCTATGTGAGAGAGAATAGAATACTTAAAAAAAAAATCCCCTCCTGTTTCTTATTTTCCCTTTTTTCCCCATTCCTTCATTCCCTCTCTTTCTCCACTGAGTAATTGTAAGTCTTCCGGCTGAGGCGGCCATTGCTCCTCATGGTCTCAAACAGGATTAGTGGATCCTGTGGCTCAGGCTTCTCTGTCCAGCATTACTATGGGGATGCCACTCCTGGTGTGCTTTAATTACCCAACCAGTAGGAGGCCTGGTGGGAGAGAGGCAGCAGCCTAATGCTGGGGGCAAAACCCTCTTTCCTTAAAGTAGAATAATCACACTCTTTTTTCTTCAGGTCAGACTTAACTTGCAACTCACATCAAACTAGCCAAGTTTTAAACACCTATCTGTCTATAGAAATTCACAGGAATGCCCACCCTCCATGCTGGTTACCACCAATTTGAGGCGTGCTTAGAGCAGGCTGAGCAAAAATTACCATTAGATGCCATCCGGGTCATGGCACCACTTTTACTGGAGGAGGCCAAGCAGGGCTCTAACTGGCGAAAGCCGACATGGGAATAGAGAAGGTAAAAGCCACATAATTAATTAATTTAAAATATATTTTAAAATTCAAATATTTAATCAGCTACATACTAGAGACATATTAATGGCAACTACATTGGAATCAATTGAGAGTTGCAAACTTTGATTGTATTCACAAAAAAATGTTTTCACTATTTAACTATGTGACCATTTCTAGTTTTCGTCATTATACCAATGCAATTGATCTCAACAAATCTCACAACTGGTCTGTTTGAAAACATGTTTGTCACAACCAAGACAAGTGTTAGAATTTATCATGGACTATTAAGTATTTCAGAAAGAGTTTTCCCAACAAATGACAACAAAAAACATCTATCATTTGTCTATTTATTCTTGAAATCAAGAAAGCAGTTGCTTGTGAAAAAAGATTTACACTTTAGAGGTTCTTATTATGGAAACAACATACTCTAATAAACTTAAGTGTGAAATGAATGTAATGTTTGCATTTTATTTACAATGACATTTATTATAGCTTATATTTATCTGTAATGCAAATAGTTGAACTAGAGAGTTTAGTTTTTTGACTCCCTTAAGTAGGACGTAAGTAAAATTTATATGTAATTACATAATCTTTAATATATAATTACATACTTATATTGTCTTTGAATTAGAAGTGTGCTGTCAAATGTCTAACAAGCATTTATGATAAACTAAAACTTAATTTAGTACATTTAAAATCCATTAACTTTAAATATGTATATATTATATATAAAATAACACAATGCAGGTAAAATTAGTACTTCACACATGTTAGTCAGCACATCAAAATAAGCGTACTTCTTTAAAGCAAGACAGAATATTATTAAAACTGTATATTATAGTAAATCTTTCAACTGGGCATTATTACAAAGTTCACTTTTTCTTTAAGCACACGTTATATTTTATTTCATTAATATTATTTTATGATTGTTTGAAAAATAGACTTCTAATATTTGATGTACATCACAAGTGCACATTCAGTACAATTCAACATATAATTCCATACAATTAAGTGCATTTCTTTTTCACAAGCAGTCACATTCTTTAAAAGGGAGAAACCGGTGAATTAATTATATCTGGCAGCACACGGATATGAACAGGAACATTAAGTTCTCTTAAAAGATTAATTCAAAACACTGATTTGTTCACTAACAATACACCATTATTGTATATCTACAGAGTGATAGAGAGGAAGTTGATTCTGTTGACCAGCTTATAGAGACTCCCCCAACACCTGTCATTAGCGTGCGTATCTGTGAATCATGGGAAAAATCTTTTCTGAGGGGATAACGGAGACAGTAGAATAAATCTTAAACAATAATCTTAAACAGCCCAGATCTCAGGTCTTTATTCTTCCTTCCTTTCTCTGGGCGTTGTATGTATGTAATCTTATTACAGCTTATTTAATGCATTGTTTTGCATTTCATGGATCTGAAATGGCGCCTGCAGGCAGAGCTGGGATTCGGTACCCAGCGAGAGGAAATATGCTGTAGATTAGGCCTGCCAGCATACTGATTCAAATCTCCATGACGGGAGGGAAGGTCGCTGCCTCTTACAAAGGTGGTTCAGTGTGTGTAGTGTGTATATCCTGGACCGATCAGAGCTGTGGAAAATTTCCCTGCTAGAGTGCCAGCTCTCAGCTCTCAAGAGTGAGAATCAACCTGCTCTTACCCTAAGACGAAACACAGCATAACTCACCTGACAGACAGCAAAGTAAAACCATATTCCCAGGAGATGTCTTATTAGACTACAACATAAAGCAGATTCATTTGAAAAGTTACAGTGCTGTGCTGCATAACAGGAATGACCCATCTGATTTACACGAGTCGTGTGTATCCATGAAATGATGAAGGTGATAACTGTAGTGAGAAGCCCTGCTTACATCCAAATCGTTGAAGGAATGGCATGAGTTAAACCACACAAACCTCATCTCCATCACAGGGAGAGCACTGGAGATGGTGGACATACCACACCAAAAACCAGTAAGACAAACAGAGACAAACCAGCACGTATTACTTGGATACTATACCATCTCTCTCTGATAAAAGATCATGTTGTATACATGGTATATATATATATATATATATATATATATATATATATATATATATATATATATATATATTGACTTAAACTTATTTTATTTCAGCTAATTGCCTAGGAAACATTTCTCATTTTTATTTATTTTGACTTGATAATTAAAACTGAAATGAAAATAATAAAAACTACAGAAAAAATTTGAAATAAAAAACACAATACCCTTGAAAATGAAAAGACAAGATAACAAAAAATATAATTAAAAAAGAAAATAAAAACATTAAATTAATTCAAACTATAAATCCTTTTTGTTAATCCAAAACGGCCTGAAAATGCTCTTATCATTTAATTTTATTTTGCTGTCTCATTTTGGCTCCAA
This sequence comes from Carassius gibelio, assembly GCF_023724105.1. NCBI lineage: Eukaryota > Metazoa > Chordata > Actinopteri > Cypriniformes > Cyprinidae > Carassius > Carassius gibelio. The sequence continues at coordinate 22,201,037 of NC_068388.1, read as the reverse complement.
GGCTTATATGTCCAGTGGAACAAATTCTTCAGCACTGGCTCTCTGTGTTCTCTTTATTTTCCTTAATCTGTTTTTGCTATTCTTGTTTTTTTACTGGGAGTGAACTTAAGTTCACTGTCATTTTTTAAAAAACTGTCCATTTTTCGCTGGTTAATCACATTTTAAAACCACAATTTAAAAACCAGACTCACTCTGTCTCTGTCACTCTGCATAGGTCTTTAACTCTTTCTTTCACTCTTTTTTTGTCATTATGCTCTTTCCTGCAATAATCTAATATGATCATATGTCTGTGGTTGGGCAGTAACATTTATTAAGGGTGTTGTGTTTCACAATAAGGCAAATCTGTGAAGTACAAAAAAGCTTAAGTCGACGTGTGTTAATATATAATAGTTCAACCTAAAATGAAAATACTGTCATCATTTACTCACCCAAGCGTTGTTCCATATTAATTTTAATGAAAAATATGTTAAGCATAGTCAGGGGCGTAGCACCAAATTCTGGGCCCTGTATACTCTCAATGTCAGTGGGCCCCCTACACATGCCATTGTACGATGCGGGTTAGCAAAATGAAAATTCAATTTCGAAAGATTTTTTTTTTTAATTATTTGAATATAAACAAGTATAAATAGTGTTTATTTACTATTAATTGGTAGGGTTGCAAAGGGTAGGAACATTTCCGGTAAACTTCCAGTAAATTTCCAGAAACTTTCCATGGGAAGTTAAGCTGAGGAATTTTGGAAATATTCAAATTTGAAAACTATTCACACAAATTATGGGAATTAAAGGAAATTAATAGAAAGTAATTGGAATTTGCTGATAATTTCAACAAACTATCATATCCAAACATAAATAACAAAAATTATTTTTTTAAAATAGTAAAATAATGTATACAACATGATCTTTTATCAGATTTATTTTAGAGTAGAACTTTAAAACTTTAACTCTTGTACTGAACCATTAATTCTTCCACGGAATAACAAAAACATGAATGTTGAGTAAAATATTAATCATCATTACACTTTATGGAGTTTGGAAGCTTAAGTGTGTCCTCATTACCCCAGGGTTGAAGAAATCATCAGTGCATGTGATGGAGGAATGCACAGTGCATGTAGGGGGTGTGGCCTCAGTAGCCCTGCAGTGTGCATGTGATTTAATAGCAGAGATATTTAAGTGTGCTGCATTAAATTTGCTTGTTTTAGCCAAGATTATGCTACAATATATTTTCCTCAACTATATTTAAGTTCTCTATTAAAGGAATAACCTTTCAGTTTTGTAAATTCCCATTAATTCCCATATATTCCTGTTAACTCCCACAGAATTTTTCCAACTTTGAAAATTCCCAGAATTTTGCAACCCTCTTCATTGGCTTTGATAACACCATAAATTTATTGAGCATTGACTATAGCTTTTAAGCACAGCACTGTGCTGCAATGCTAGGGCTTTTCACCAAACAAAAATGATAATTTGCTTTATTTGCTCAAATCAATATTACCTGTGTGCACTTGAGAACACATTGATATTGGTAGGCGCATCTACATGTGCAGAAATATAGGCTGATAATTTATTAAGGAGTTTGAGAATATATCACACATTATAAGCAATAGTAGGGCTAGTAACTTTACACTGTGCTGCCACTCTTTCCACCACTCCAATAGCACTAGGCCATTGCACACACATTGAGTGTCTGGTACTGAGTTCATTCTCTCAGTTGGTGTTATCAGTATATTTTGAAATGAATAATGACATCAATTGTAGGGCCCAATTAATTCGAATTAGGCTACAAAAAAATAAATAATAATAATAATTGATGGAATTTCAAAGGGCCCTCTCCCTAGACGGGGCCCTGGGTAGTCAGGTCCACTTTTCCCCCCACTACCACGCCAATGAGCATAGTGTTCATGCTGCTCTTTCCTGTGGAATGAAAGTTCTCATTCAAAGAGTTTTCTTTATTTTCATGACTATGAAAATTGTAGATTCACACTGAAGGAATCAAAACTATGAATTAACACGTGGAATTATATACATAACAAAAAAGTGTGAAACAACTGAAAATATGTCATATTGTAGGTTCTTCAAAGTAGCCACCTTTTGCTTTGATTACTGCTTTGCACACTCTTGGCATTCTCTTGATGAGCTTCAAGAGGTAGTCACCTGAAATGGTCTTCCAACAGTCTTGAAGGAGTTCCCCGAGAGATGCTTAGCAGTTAGCACTTGTTTTGTTTTGCCTTCAGTCTGCGGTCCAGCTCACCCCTAAACCATCTCGATTGGGTTCAGGTCCGGTGACTGTGGAGGCCAGGTCATCTGGCGCAGCACCCCATCACTCTCCTTCTTGGTCAAATAGCCCTTGATGCCTTCAGTGTGACTCTACAATTTTCATAGTCATGAAAATAAAGAAAACTCTTTGAATGAGAAGATGTGTCCAAACTTTTGGTCTGTACTGTAAAATATATAATATATTTCTGGTATAAGATGGTCCTTAGTTTCATGAACTGGTTTAAGATGGTCCTGAAATATAACATATTTCTATAAATATGTAAAGGATTTGCCAAGTTTTGGGCAGTGTAAAGTAGGCTTTTTGTTTGTCGTTTCTCTAAACACAAATTCAAACATGGTTTTATGTTTACGCGTAAAAAGACAGTTAACTGTAAGTCATTATAATCAGTAATTATCTCCTCACTGGATGCAACAAATGCCTTGCTTGTAATGGGTTTTATTGGTTTTGTCTTGTCGTGCTGGGACACACGAAGCAGTGGAAAAGCAGTGGTGTGTCTTTGTCTGCCTCCTTATCTGATGAGCTCAATACATTCTATGCTCGCAATGAGTCAGACAACACATTCCCTGTGGTGAAAATACCGGCTGACCTTGACACCTGCCCTTTGGTTCTAACCACACTCGAAGTGAGCAAGGCCTTCAAAAGAGTCAATAGCCCCTAGAGCTCCAGGTCCAGATGGCATACACGGACGTGTTGTGAGGGCTTGCGCTGTCCAGTATGTAGATGTATTCACCAACATCTTCAACATCTCTTTGAGACTTGCAGTGATCCCAACATGCTTTAAGCAAACCACTATCATCTCTGTTCCCCAAAAAACAACCGTCTCCTGTCTGAACGACTACCGTCCTGTAGCACTGACATCAGTCATCATGAAGTGCTTTGAACAGCTAGTCAAATCCCACATCTGCTCCTCTTTGCCTGACACCTTGGACCCATTACTATTTGCTTACCGGTCTAACAGATCCACTGATGACGCCATTGCAATGGCCATACACTCTGCCCTGGAACACTTGGAGGGAAGAGACACCTATGTGTGGATGCTGTTCGTTGATTACAGCTCTGCATTTACACCATCAACCCTACCAAACTTATAGCCAAACTGAAAGATCTGGGTCTTAACAGTCACTTATGTAACTGGGTCCTGGACTTCCTGACTGGCAGACCTCAGGTGGTTAGAATTGGCAATCACACATCCTCCTCACTTACACTCAGCACTGGTGCCCCACAGGGATGTGTACTCAGTCCTCTCTTGTACTCCCTGTTCACTTATGACTGCTCTGCTAAGCACAGTCCCAACATCATCCTCAAATTTGCTGATGATACTACTATCCTAGGACTCATCACTAATGGCAATGAGATGAGGTTAATGCACTTACAGTGACAGCACGGTGTGCTGACAACAATCTCTCTCTAAACGTCAGCAAGACCATGGAGATGATCGTGAACATCAGGAAGTCACAGAGAGAGGGTCATGTTCCCATTCACATCAATGGAGAGATAGTAGAGACAGTTAAGAACTACAAGTTCCTTGACATTCACATCTCTGAGGACCTTTCCTGGAGCCTACACACAGAGACCATAGTGAAAACAGCCCGTCAGCATCTCTACTTCCTGCAGAAACTAACATCATGTCAGACTTCTACCACTGCACTATAGAGAGCATTCTGACCGGCTGCATCACTGTATGGTACGGCAACTGCTCTTCTTTGGACCGCAAAGCTCTTCAGGGACTGGTGAGAACAGCAGAGCTCATCATTGGACAAACTCACAGCTTACAGCACATCTATCAGACTATAATGCTCTGTCCATGCCTTTCTGTCTATGGGCACTGAAGTCACTCAAGAATCTCAGTGCTCTCCACGTATGTTTATGTCTTTCATGTCTTGTTATTGCCACTGTATGTCTGAGCCTCGTCACAAGCATTTCAATGCCCAGTTGTCCCCAGTTTTAACTATGCAAATGACAAATAAATGTCTCTTGACTTGACTCTTGACTTGACATCACAGTATGGTAAAGGTGCATAACATTTCCATCTCACGCTTGAGGCATTCGGCCAATCACAATGCACTGGACAGCTGGCCAATCAGCATACACCTTGCTTTTCAAAACAATGAGCTTTGTAAAAATTCAGTTCAGAAAGATGCGTTCAGAAAGGCGGTGCATAGAGGAGAAACAATTGTGGAAAATAATGTATTTTAGAACCTTAAACCACATAAACACACTACATTACACCAAATGCACAAAATTATGTTCTTTTTAGCAATATCATATGACCCCTTTAAATTAAATAACTATACTTTTCTAATGAAAATCATGAAACAAACACAAAGACATTCTTTGTCATACACGGGGTGGAAATGTAGGTTAAAGTGAAAGAACAAGTGATAGAATCACAGTGGAGGAAAGAGAAAGGTCACTTTTGTCTCGCCCCCTCACTAGTCTCTGGCATTCCTGAGGCACCTGCACTCACTTTACATCTTGGCAGGACTGAAAAAAGCTCCTCAGCTTCAGTGCCTGTCCTGTTTGTTCACGGAGGGAAACAAGTTTGGTTTTAATTAGAACTCCTGCCAAGAGCTGAGGTAACTGCAGCTCAGTGCCTCTTTCTCTTACTTTCTTTTTCTCCTCCCTGCACTCGTTCTCCAACAGCGGAGGGAGGAATGAAAGCCAATGTTACGATCTAAACCCCGAACATATGTGTGGGAGAGCTTTAGATCTGTGCTGCAGCTGACAGCAACAAGCACAGTCTGGAGTTCCTACTAGTGAATTGAGGTCTCACTCAGGAACAGGTTAAAGGTCAGAGGTCACCACTGGTAGGTCACAGCAAGAGCTCAGAGTTTGGATGGTTAACATAGGCCAGGTAGATGCTGTACCTGCACCAACTGGAAGTAAATAGTTTTTTTTGTGATACAGTATATGCAATTTCGGACTTTCAAATGAATGTATTACCACCCATAATTTTTATATTCAGCATTTCTTTATGCTTACTATACTAAATATTAATGTTAATGATATCTATATATTAATCAGCACAACCATTTTCGACATTGATAATTAGAAATGTTCCTTGAGCAGCAAATCAAAATATTACAATGATTTCTGAAGGATCACGACATGGAGTAATTAAGCTTTGCATCTCAGGAATAAATTAATATTAAAAAAGAAATGAATATTAAAATATTACATATGCAAAACATCAGGCCACTAGTGCCTAAGAACAACAAAAAAACTTATTTATATCTGATCTCACCATGATCAAGTCCATGTGTTATTGCATGAAGAATCAGAAAAACTGAGACAGACTAAATCCAGAAGAAATTGGCAACTTCTCCAAGACACTTCCTAAAAATACGTAAAAAAAAAAAGCATGTTCACTATATTTTCAAATTTGCATGAATAAAATATCATCTAATGCAAAGTCTCAAAACGAAGTCTCTAGCGGACAGTGTTCTGATCACCCCCTCGTGTCTCCACCTGTATCCCAGCTGTGGCCTGGTGCAGCTCATGAAAATTCCCACCAAATTATTTTAACAAAAGAGCAACATCTGCTGCAAACTCACACACACCACCGCATACAAAAGTCATGCACAGCTACACTCACACAAGACCAGACAAAATGAGAGGACACATGAAGAGACGAGAGGAGATGAGGCGAGATCAGCTCTGAAAATAATTTGGCTGGAGCATGCAGCACAGACTGAGGATGTGATTAAGCATTCTAAGGTTATGTGTTGGCCATGAATACGAAGAGCTGAATTATGCTGTTGGAAAGGCAGCTATGGCGAGTCTACTGGGACGAACTGGGCTAGTCAGTGATGAGATGAGATGAGGCATGTTTGGCCCGATTTTAGTTCCTGCTTTTAGTTTCTAAAATGTGTGTGTGTATGAATGTATATATCTGTGTTTAACTGTGATTGGAAACAGGGATGTGTGTGTAATTGCTGCATGCTGCTCTGTCGAGTTACACACTGAAAGCCCTGCGCTCCGGGTTCGGGGTGAGGGGGTAAAGGTCACAGAGAGGCTTCAAAGACATAATTGTGGTCAGGTGTGTGATTTTCCTGAGAGAGGAAGAGGCCTCTCGCTCTTTCTCTGTCTCTCGCTCCTTGAGGCTTTTTCTTTTCTGTGTGCAAAACAGCCTGATGTGCACTTCAGACACTCTTGCCCTGACCACATTGCGTCCAGTCACATCACACTTTAATCACACTGACAGGTTTGTGTGGGGAAAAAAAATCTGCACCAGTTGTGGTGAATAATGTTTAAACTTAACCCGATTCAGACTTTTCTCTGCATGCGCACACTTGCACAATACAAAATCTTGGCACCTCTCAAATGCAGATAAGGGAAGAATCCATTAAAGCTGTTGAAAGGGTTGGAATCGATGAGTTCCAGGAAAAACATTTGCATTCGGCGAAGTTGCAAAATCAATCTCCTTCCGTGTTTTCAGTCTTCCATCATCTCCGCTGTCCAATTCAATCTCTGAGATTTAAATTTCATAAAACTATTGTCAGAATAAAAACGTGTACTAACTGGAGGTTTTCCAAAGCCTACACTATCTTTTCCAGTCATATAAGCTAAAATCACAGTGAATAAAAGATCTTTGGAGAATTATAATTTTTTCTTAATTCAGACATTAAGAAAAGCAATAAATCACTTGAGGCCAGGCATTATAATGATTATTCCACAGTTAAAGTGTTAAGGTAAGGTAAAGTGGAGTACTATAATATACAAAAAAATCTGATATATGATCATATATACAGTATAAATATTTTTTTTATAAAATTGTATATTTTTTCTACATTTGATAAGTTTTTTAAAATATTATAATTTATTCTAAACAATATATCGATCTATCTTGTAATTCTTTTATCAAATGTTACAAATATTTTATTATTTATTAAAAATGATAATATTATTATATTGATGTTTTCATATACTGTCATATTCTTCATTCCCTTATTCTTGTCCTCACAGTGCAGAGATATCTATCACTCTTGAACAGAGGTGTACAGCCATGTCCCCATGTTCCTCTCACTCCTCGTGTGCAAACAAACAGTGATGGTGTGGCTGGTTAATGGATGACACTCGTTAACAGGCTTCATAGCTGTTCTTGTGCTGTGCACTCTGTAAAAGTGATTCACCAATGACCCTGGCAGATGGATGGAGGGGTAAAGAGGGGGAGATCTGTGCTGGAAGGACAGAGATGGTTTACTCATCTTACACACACACACACACACACACACACACACACACACACACACACACTCATAACTTTGGACACGGTGTTGTTAAACAGAAAGTTACTTTTCAGGGCCGTAAACTTGAAAACCATGGAAAACACTATAATCTGAATCCTAAAAATCCTAAAAATCAATAGCATATGCTCATTTTGAAGCACACATTTTAATTGTATTTCATAATTGTATTTCCTTTACGTTAAAGTTAACGCATTAATGAACATTAACAATAAGCAATATATTTGTTATAATATTTATTGACTTTGTTAATGTTAGTTAATAAAAATACAATGGTTCATTGTTATTTGTGTTAGCTCAGGTGCCAATGTAAACAGATACAGCTTTGAATTTGTATTAATTTGTATTGAATTTGTATTTGTAATTTGTATTATAAATGTTAATTATAACATGAATGTATTTTAAGTAAATAAAGTATTGTGTACTGAAGCTTTGTGCTGTCTTTTCTGTAATTTTCATACACAGTTTTCACACTTTGCCTACCCTGTTAAAATGATAAAATACAGTATATATTTTATAAAATACTTTTTACCTTACTTATTTATGGGTTTACCTTTAAAGACTAAAATGCATTACACCAGCACTGTCATGTGTTCCACTCGATGTTATCATGTAATAATATTTATGTAATGAATACCTTTAAAATGCATTAAATGAAATGTACTGTATGATTTATACTGTACTATTAATCATTATAGTACAGTATATAGGCCAATACATTCTTAATAGAAAGTTGATTTATACAGGTGGATCTCGGTAAATTAGCATTTTATGGAAAAGTTCATTTATTTCAGTAATTCAACTCAAATTGTGAAACTTGTGTATTAAATAAATTCAATGCACACAGACTGAAGTAGTTTAAGTCTTTGGTTCTTCTAATTGTGATGATTTTGGCTCAAATTGAACAAAACCCCACCAATTCACTATCTCAACAAATTAGAATATGGTGACATGCTAATCAGCTAATCAACTCAAAACACCTGCAAAGGTTTCCTGAGCTTCTCAGTTTGATTCACTAGGCTACCCAATCATGGGCAAGACAGATATGACAGTTGTCCAGAAAAAAGTCACTGACATCCTTCACAAGGAGGAAAAGCAACAAACATTCATTGTCAAAGAAGCTGGGTGTTCACACAGTGCTTTATCCAAGAATGTTAACAGAAAGTTGAGTGGAAGGAAAAAGTGTGGAGGAAAAAAATAGATGCACAACCAACCGAGAGAACCGCAGCCTTATGAGGATTGTCAAGCAAAATTTATTTAAGAATTTGATGAACTTCACAAGGAATGGACTGAGGTTGGGGTCAAGGCATACAGACGTTTCAAGGAATGTGTCTACAGTTGTCGTATTCCTCTTGTTATGCCAGTCCTGAACCTGAACATCAGAGGCGTCTTACCTGGGCTAAGAAGAAGAAGAACTGGAGGAAGGGTGGAGAAGCTCATAGCCCAAATGCCATCTGGTTTTGGTCCATTGTGTTTTTTGAAAACCACACAAAGTCACTGCACCCGTTTACCAAGAAAATTTGGAGCAATTCATGCTTCCTTCTCCTGACCAGCTTTTTGAAGATGCTGATTTCATTTTTTACAGCAGGACAATGCACCAAAAGTTGGTTAAATGACCATGGTGTTGGTGTGCTTGAATGGCCAGCAAACTCACCAGACCTGAACCACATAGATAATCTATGGGCTACTGTCTAGAGGAAAATTAGAAACAAGAGACCAAAAAATGCAGATGAGCCGCACTGTCAAAGAAACCTGGGCTTCCATACAGTGCCAAAAACTGATCACCTCCATGCCTTGCCGAATTCAGGCAGTAATTAAATCAAAAGGAGCCCCTACGAAGTATTAAGCACATGTACACTAAAATGAATAAACTTTCCAGAAGGCCAACTATTCACTAATATTTTGTTTTGTTTTATTTTTTTTTGGTCTTTTGAAATATACTAATTTGTTGAGATGGGTTTTTTGTTGAATCTGAGCCAAGATCATCACAACTAAAAGAAACGATGACTTAAACTACTTCAGTCTGCCTGCATTGAATTTATTTAATACACAAGTTTCACAATTTGAGTTGAATTACTGAAGTAAATGACCTTTTCCACAACATTCTAATTTACTGATATGCACCTGTATATAATATGCAGATATATATCAATATATCTTTTTGCATAATTTTAAACTGTATTGTGTACAATTATTTAATGGCTTAAAAGTAGCATTTTAAATTTAATGGCTTGTTTTGTAAAATTTGGTGTTGATGTGCAAATCCATGAATTTTCTGGTATCTTTTAAGAAGTTTTTGTATGTAACATTTTCTCTCTGCTGTTCTGGATCTAATTCTTAGAATTTATCTGAATCTGTGGTTGGAGAAGGTGGATGAGGCTGGATCTCTGTCCATTTATATGAGATATGAGATATTAATTTAGCGAGTGAGCGCACAGGCTCTGGAGGTTGAGGGGTGGATAGGTCGCTCTTTGTCCAGTAAGGCTGTGTGTGGCTGGCTATCTTAAGAGAGTCGTAATCACTCACAAACTGCAAGTGTTAACACCCAATTCACAGATGTCCTGCTGCAAGGCATTCTGGGAATCTATGAATGGTGTTAAACAATCAAACTGATTAGCATTTTGTGTTACTTAACATAAAGATTGTTTTGCAGATCATTTCAGTTGGCTGTTTTGTTGATATGTATACTCTTTTATAAATGCAATACTAACTTCAAAACACTTTTACCGTAGTGCAAGATTGGTAAACAAAATATATTTGTAAACCAAATAATATTTTGTTGATAACTGCATCGCATAACCAGCTGTATGGCTTTCTGACATATTCAACTTGCTCAGTATCTCACCTGGTACAGCAGTGCACTAACAATGCATAGCTCTTGAGTCCCATGAGCCACAACAATCGACAAAAGACTAAAAAACAAGCTAAAATAGGATGGTTGGTTCTTTTTTTGGACTTTTTGGACTTTAGTGTTAACACTATTGGTTAGGTTTAGGGTAGGGTTTAGTGTAGGTGTTCTGTTATTTTCAAACACAATAGAGCATTTACCTTTTTACCGTCACCACCTGACATTTAATTGTTGCAATGTGTTCCAATGAAGTAAACATTGCCAGATTCATGTTTATCTGTTTTGGATAAAACTGAACAGCCTTTTAGTGCCCCTCAATAGACATTTAACTTTGAAAGTCTCACGAAGTGTTCAAGAAGCAATGCAATATAAATTTGCAGAAATGTCGCCACATGCATGTTTTTACTATCAGTCAATTGTCATTTCGCAAAAAAATGTCCACCTTGTCGAGTTTGAATTAATTCCTATTTATCTTTATTTTATGTTGTTAATTATTTGTATTTCATGGTACACACAACATGGATTTGCTTGTACTCTGCAAACTTTCTGCATCCGAAATGCCCTGAGTTCATCCAAATCCAATTTAATTCACAATTGCAGTCTGATTCAGAGTCCAAGCCCCAAGTCCTGATTTTATCCCAATTCCACCAAGACTTTTCAAAATAAGCAACAGTGCCATCAGAATATTTGCATACTTTTTTTTTGACTGGTTAACCTTTATCTATTTGCATATTAAATAGTAATTGGTCCTTTATACATCTTTATAAATTTCATGATAACAGAAACACTAATCTTGCAGCACTGGTATTTCTATCAGGAAATGAATATATATATATTTTTTTCCATTGATGGACTAGGGTCAATGGTCTAAGTGTAATCTTACGCAAACCCTTAATTGGTCCTGTCGGTGGTCTGTGATCTGTCCACTGTGTGATCTGATTTCCAGATTAATTTCTATTGTGAGTTTGAGAAAGATTTTGAAATTATCTTGTCTCTACTCTTCTGCAAGGTAGAATTGGACAGAGCTGTCATCTCCGAAGGTTCCCTGGCATGTGATCAAACGGCAAAGCCTGCAGATTATGCACATCTAAGGCCTGTGACCTCACCACGGCCCCAACCAGCTGTGTGTGTTTTGTGCCGCTAATCTTTGTTGCAGCTCTTCGCAGGGCAGTTGAGGCATTTTTTTTCTCTCTGTGTACGTATCAAGTTCTCCGTTTGTTGGTTTAAGCAACTGTTATTGCTGTTAAAAGCTCAAGTGCCCCCTTCAACCCCTCCTACACACAAATACAAACACATACTGATGGCGTTTTGTGTCACTCCCCCTTGCATTGCCTTACACTGAGGTCCTTGTGTAGTACGGAGGCTGGCACAGCAGGCACAGGGACGATGGGCTCAACAGTACTGGTGGCAGGTTTGGTGGTCCATCCTTGTTTACCATGCCGGGCAGAGCCAGGCTTGTTTAAACAAACCTGGGTGACTGCGTAAGCTTCCCCTCGTTCGCTTTACGTCATCAGCTCTTGAGCTACTGCCCTGGACCCTCTTCCCTGGAGCTTCGCAAACTGTTTACTCTAGACATGCCACTGCTGTCTGCAAGTATGAGGCTGTGTGTGTGCTCCAGAACAGGAAAAAATACCTAAGAAATGTATGCATGTGTAAACACAAGTTAATCGTTGTGTAAATCCGCATGCATGCGAGCAAGATTTCCTGTAAGTATGGCTTCTAAAAGCTTGCATGTTTATGTCGGTGGGTTTGTGTGGAGCAAATCCCAGATCAAAAGTTCTTTATTCCGGGAGACTTCTCCTGGCCCGGATGAGTGGATGGCTGTGCTGGAAAATGAAGTCAGTTATGTGCTCTTTCACCTGCAACAGAGAGCAAATAAAAACCTTATGCACTACTGCGGGAAACTCCCTTTGTGCAAACTCACCCTCAGTCCAGAGGCTTTTCAGCATGAAGATTTGTTAAAAAAAACTCAGTATACCTCTGATTTATCATCAGAAAAATACTGTTGACATGTGAATTATACGTTTTTACACTTGTATAACTTTGTGTCGTTAACAAATTGGACATAACTGTGGTTGGCCTGTGCGGTATTGTGTTTCCACAAGGTTGTGCAGTGCACACATTTGTCTGAGATACATATTGTGGTGTTGTTTGTGTTTTTGATAAGATAAATGGGAAGAGCATAGAGAAGAAATATGAGAAATGTTTTTAATATCGCAACTGTTTCTCGTAGACAGCATTTAGTTGAGGAACTCCAATGGTAATAGACCTGTTTATTTTAGTTCTAAGATCAAATGATCTGAGCTGTGCTACTGTATCTATGTTCATTTTAAAGCACTAAACTCTTACTGTTTTGACAATTGTCTATTTATTTTTTCTTAATGAACTGTAGAAGAAACATCTGGGACAAAGCTGATATTCTGAGCTACGGAAAAACAACTTTATAACAATCATTTCCCTGTGGAAGCTTAAATTTGTAATATAAAGAATTCCCAACACGTGAGGTGATTATGACCCTCTTTCTCTGGAGCAACACTGTGGCATTGACATCAAGTGAACGCCACCCACTGCTGGCCTTGTCACTGTGATAAATAGAGGCATGGATCAAATCAGGGATGATCTCTTCACACCAGTTCCTGAATGCTGTTTTCAGTTAGATATTGTTCTAACACAGACAACTCGAGACACCAGCAATCATTAGGAGGGGAAACATGTCAGCTCAAGAGACAGGCTTACTACATTTACATTTATGTATTTGGCAGATGCTTTTATCCAAAGCGACTTACAGTTGAGGAATACAAGAAGTGCTTTATCATAAGATGCCAATAAACACAATAATTTAGCTCTCGTGAATGTCACACAATGATCGACATGCACAGTGCAAAAAGCCAAAACCTGTATATTTTAGGCAATATAAAAATCCTGACCAGGATGTGTCCTGTATGAATGGTGAATATGGCCACCCTATTTCAGCATAAACACACATCACTAGACAGGTAATGAACACGTAATGAACAACATGCACAATCTGTATGTTGATATGTGAAATTCGTAAGGGAATGTTGGATAGCATTGCTTGGGAACGTAATGACGTGTGCCATTAATCAGTTTATGTACTATGTAAAACAAAACATGAAAAGGAATATTCTAAAATCAACTCATGTAAACACCTTAATCATAATCCTGTTTTATTCAGAATAAGGTAAATAATCAGATTACTGATGTACACACTGTGTACTCTTCTGAGACTCTACAGGAGTTTACTAGGGTGTTTGTTTCAGCTAATAAAATATTAAAAGTAGAAGAATTAAGCAAGTCCCAACTTGCCTTCCATCAAATCATGTTGCTGCCAATTGAGAGATTATTATCCTCTATATTATCCTCTCGTGTTCTGCTGTCTTATCTCATCTCACTGGTCAACCATCAATGTTCCCAACCTGTGACATGAATATTTTATCAATAGTTAGAACCACCAGAGGATTTATTCCAAAACGGTTCCTATTTGCCAGCCAGAGGGGTGGAGAGCCCCCCGTACATACCCCCATCCCTCCCCTGCACTCATGCTCGAAAGCCCGGGCAACTCCAAATGTCACTGATGTTAGTTTAGCCATTGTATACGGCTGGGTGACTCTGAATGGGCAGCTTGTCCACAGGCCAGCCCCCTACAATGGCCCCCTTTTCCCCTACAACTTGTTCTCAGTCTTTCCCTTCTTCATGAAGATAATTTTTTTTCTCTTTCTCTTGCCTGTTCTGTGTTTTTGCTCCTTTGCTCTGGGCCTGGGGTTTGGGATCTAGAGTTAAATAGGGAGAGAAAAAACAAGCGAGAGATGAACCATGACTGAGCAGTAAGCGGGTTAAGTGCTGAATTGTTTCAGCAGACCATGCCAATAATTACCAGTACAGCCAAGGAGCAGTAAATCTGCCTTTCAGTGCACAGCTAAGCTTGTTAGCGTGCTTAATTGGACAGAGAGAGTGTGTAATCTTTCAGTGAGAATACAGAGAATGAGAGAATTAGAGTGGGTGTACAAGAGATGGAGAGAAAGAGAAGCCGAATACAAAGAGTTTGGTTGGATATGTATTTGTGGACATGATCAGCCTGGGGTGCGTTTCCCAAACACAACTATAGTCACAAGTTCCGTTGTTACCAATAGAGTTCAGTGGAACTAATAACTGTAGTTAGCTTACGATGCTTTTGGACAATGGGAAATACATTATGTGTGTAACATTGATCTAGTATCAGTGGGAAAGTCTTTGGTTAGATGCGTGTTTAGAATGTAGGTGTTTCCTCATATTAGGGTTAATGCTTATACCACTGGGGTCTGGCAACAGAAATTGGGCTTGCCACAAACTGGATCATGTCCTGTACTAACGTAATATGAAAACTAGATTTGAACAATTTCTCAAGAGAATGTTTGTTTGCCCGTGCCAGTCATCCGCATGTTGCAGGTGTTTAATACAGTTAAAGCTGGTTGGCTGGTTTTAGGGGGTCTTCAAGCTTGGTTATTGCTGGTTTGCTGGTTTTAGAGGTGTTTTGACCACTTCTTTAGTTGGTCAGGCTGGGAGACCAGCTGACCAACCAGCTAAAATCAGCTGAACATCAGCTTGGCCAAACTGGGAGACCAGCTTGACCAGCTTAGCCAGACTGGGAGACTAGCTAAAACCAGCTACATCCAGCTTAAAGGTAGCTGGAGGTAACTAAACCAGCTAAGATCAGCCAACCAGCAAAAGCAATTTTTAATGGTTTTATTTCAAATGTTTTGGTATGCGGTTGTTAGGGTGATTTGAGTGTTTTGAGCACAATAGGCAGTTGCTAAGGTGTTCTTGGGTGTTTTAACACACTACAACATGTTTGTTTGGTGTTCAGTAGCAGCTTCTCTTGGGGGTGACCAAGGTTCTGGGCCTTTCTTTCCAGAGAGAAGTACAAAGACCCAGCAGAGGGCTCAAAGTATTGGAAACGGATAAACTGTGAGAAAAGGAGGGGGTTCCTCCCGTCTTCCTTTCTCCCCAGTCAGCCGCTAAAATGATTATTATCATTAAGGGCTTGTTTACATTTCCCATGAGGAAAAGGTTTATTTGAACACATTTTTAACACAAACAATATTCATATAATATTTTTCTAGAGGGGCTGATGAATGGGTTGCTGCCAGAAACCAGAGAGGACCGAAAAAAAAATAACAAAAACAAAATAAAATGTATTTTCTTTTTTGGAAGTTGGATTTATAGTTAAGGAACATCTGGTGGGGAAAGGTTTAACTAAAAGCAAACGATATGAGAGGAATGTTTGCCATTGTTACTTCATGACATTTTGGTGGGTGTTTAAGTGATAAACGTGAATCATGGCTAAAGGGTGGATACCTACAAGAGTTTCAGCCATGACTATAGTGAAAATCAGCATACAACAAGTTAGTGTCTTATTGCTTTAATAGAATGGTTAATACTAAATAAAAAGACCGGAAAATAACTTTATTTTATAAGGCAAATTTAAGTTTCATCCTTCTGTTAGGAGATATAGTTGCTTTCTGACATAAACCATAGCAGATTCTGCTGACAACTTCGGGGGCTCCATACTCCCAAGAAACACAGGTCTGAAAACCAACCTCCTTCACATTTAAGTTATTTCTTATGTTTCCTGTGGTAGAGTTGATTGCTTTTTAAATTGTAGATAACTACTAAACTTTAGTGTTGAGTTGAGTTTCAAGAAAATATTTGTCTGCAAGGGTACTGTTTAGCTACCTGACAAATATTTTTAAGTATTCAAAACTAAACTATAAAATGAAATTAACTATTTTATGAGGTACCTTTAATTAGCTCTTTTTTTAATATCCTAGATACTACCAGATGCACCATGTTTACCCTGTATGTAACTTTACTTTACAGTCTCCCTGTTGTGTGTGCAAGTCACTGACTCATTATTGGGAAGTGGTGTTTGTGCTGCCACTTATTGGTAAGTTGGAAAATGACATGCTCACTGGCCATGGATGACATTGGCACATCTGGAAGACACATGTTGATGAGACAGATGTGAGAAGGTCAGAGGTCATTTGGACTCTTTAATTAAGATAAAAGGCAAGGAGCGGTATGTATGTGTGTGCGTTTGTATGGATAACAATGCAGACATCAGTTTAGTAGGATTGTGTTAGTGTAATGTAGAACTGGTTTGACTTTTGAGATTTTTTTTTTAAGAATGTATTGAATTCAAATAAAATAACAAAGAATCTCGTCAAATGTTCTCTTCTCTAAAGTTGCCCTTTAGGTTTCCTGAAGACCGTGCATGGACTTGTCCCTCCCTCGTCTCCTACATTCCCTTCTTTCAGAGTGGGGTCATGAGTCAGGAGTTGTGACCTGCCTTGAGGTTGATATGACCCTTCCATCCCCCACGCTGCATAAAAGAGCCCCTCATTGCCTTGGTTTTATTTTGTACACACCTGAAGCGCTTACCTGTGGGTGGATCACCTGACAACCCGCTGATAGAGCAACCAGCTCCTTTTTCACAAGCTCCTTCTCTCTCTCTCTCTCTCTCTCTCTAATCAGTATCATTTTTGAAAACAATGGCCATGAAATCAATTATACAACAGATCTTGTTATTGCTGAGAGTGAAATTATTAGTGGTACATTCTAAGACAAGCATTGTTCTTATTATTGCTCATACTTACATGTATAAACTTTTAACCTTAAGTATTAAACTTTAAAAATCCCATTTACTTATACTGAAGTCATATGACCAAATTTTCAGAAAGACCTTGAGGTGGACTAATTTGACACAGGTCAGATGCTCACCATAGCAACTAAAAATAAAACATTACCCACTACATAGCAACAGTCTGATGGAGAGTTTCACACTAGCAAACATCACTTGCTGTGTGATGTCATAGATGTTCAATATAAGCACCACAGTAAATTTTGACTCATGCTGCTAATTTACAAGTTTTTAAATTAGCCAATGTTAGCAATACCTCACTGAGTTTTAAAACTTTCATATCTGGCTGGTTAATTTATAGGTTATGGCCAGAGTGTCCCAGATTTCACACTTCAAAATTATTCCACTTTTGTGAGAAATATTAAAGATATTTTTCCATTGCACCACAGTGAAGGGGTTATTAGTAGGACGGACATTAGTTTTTATTGAAACAGTCTGTGTGCTTCAGTGTTCCACAACAATATCCAGGTGTATACTGAACTCGATCTCCCTCTCCTCATTACAGGGCCTTGTTTCTTATGGGGCGGTCACACTGTTCTTTTCTCTCCACTGACTTCCATTCATACGCATGCAAATGCGTCAGACCGGAAACGCAAGCTTATGCGAAAAATTTCGCATTTCAACAGGAAAGAGGAACAGATGATACATTTGAATGAGAACGTTTTATAAATGTTTATTGCTTAGGGATATAGAGAGAGATACAGAGAGTACAATATAATAAGACGCTTTCGACGCCATCGCAAAAGACACAGTACAAGCACATATTAATCCATGTTGTGATAATTGAGGAGAGACCGTTTTATCTTGCTCCCGCCCATATTCGCAGCAGCGTCCGAAATAATTTAGCACGTTTAGAGTCTAGTGTGACCACACCTTTACGCAGCTAAAAAACAAAAAACTAAACAAAAAACATAAAAAAAATTCTGCTTGCCCTCTTCTTTAAAACATTTAGTATCTTACCCCTCTTGTGAAAGTACACTTTAGCATACATTTGAAAAGAGTACTTCTTAAGTAAATAGTATACTGTACCTAAACATATACATTTCAATGTGAACTGCATGCAATATTTTTGGACACAAAAAAAAAAAAAAAAAAAAAAAAAAAAAAAATATATATATATATATATATATATATATATATATATATATATATAGTTTCACAAATTAAATGCAATTAGCTGAACTTACTGTTTCTTTTTTTTGGGGGGCTTTCTGTTTTCATTCATATTTTATAATTTTTAAGTTTAAAATATACTTTTAAGATTCGAAGAACACTACAAGTGCACATCAATACAATCAAGCAAAGTTCTTTTTCTCTATCTCATTGTTCTCTTTTCTATAGCACTGCTCCCAAACTCTGCTAATAATTTCTTTTGAAATCTTCTGCCTATGTAGACAGCATAATGACTTGTTTTATTATGTACACTGCAACTCAAATACTGTAGCTCCTCATTGATTAAGTGTGGTGTTAGCATGTTTCTTAGCCAACAGCATGACGAAAAGCCTAAAAATAGACGTTATGCATTTTAAAGCAACACATTTTACCAGTACTGGGTAAAAACAAATACAGTTATATATATATATGGTTCATATTATATTTGATTAAATAACAAATCAGACTGAATAGTTTAATTAGATTATAACTTTTCAGTACTGAATGCAGTTAGCATAGCAAAGTACATTTATTGTGGCAAGTTGGACTCATTTTCACATAGATTATTGTAAGTATTGTGAGATTGCCTTATCCATAATGGATAATATGAGGCTGTGTAAAAATATGGACAAAAAAAAAAAAAAAAACATTTGGAAAATCCTTTAGTATTAGGCATGCTATGATTCTGTAGTTCCTGTAATAAAGCTTATGAAATCATCTACTTGACTTTGGAATCCTGTTTACAGATCTCTATTTTCCTTCCCTTTGATCTCAAAAGTGAATCAAATCACAATGCCCAGAACTTTCTGCTGTTTTGGAATTATCTTGTGTCCATCACTTTACTCTTGAAGCTTGGAGAGTTTGAGTTCATGGGTATTCTAAAAAAATCTATCAGTCTGAAACTCAATCCATCTCTCTTTGTAAGAGTGTAATAGCCTGTAGCCCATTTCTCTGTTTTTATTATTCTCTGTCCTTGTCTTCTCCCTAATGTGCTTCCTGTTTTGAGTTATGCAGAGGAGTCTTAACATGGGCCCCTGCTCTGGACCCCAACAACGCTAAACTATATCTCCTGTTTACTGCCCTTGAGGGATACCTGTCATTCCACCTATGCTATTGTGCTCACTATAGCAACACACAAAATTCCATGGAGCACAGGCTTTGACCCCTGCCCTTGCTTTTATAAAGAGCCAAACTTTGACTCTCACTGCACTTGGAGATTAAAAAAACCTGTGCTATTAATCTGAGAGAAAGTTGCCTGCAGAAATAAATATGCATTTTTTTTAAAATAATGAAATATATTTATATTTAATTAATTATCTTTATATTTTACCCGGATGTTTAAAAATTTTAATTGTTCAATTAATTTCTAAAACTTATGCTATACTTTAGACATTGAACTTACTATTAAAAAAAGAGAGAAACTAAACTAAAATAAATTCAAACTCACAACAAAATTACTAAAAATGTAACAAAAAAATATATATATATGTATGAATCAAAATTTTTATTCAAAATATTAACAAAAACCATGATAGTGTATAAATAATACAAAAATTACACTGGTACAGTTTCTTAAAAACTGTCCTTTAAATTAAAATTGTTGGGCTGCAGGTTTGTTGGCAAGTCCAGTCTTTTTTTCTTCCTTCAGAAACAATTACTTGCAATGCTCTATTACATTGCGACAAATTCACAGAATAATCTGCGCTGAAATACACTGCACTAACTATTAAGATTGAGATCGTCAATGACCTTGTTAAAAATAATCTTCAGATGTTCATTTTTTCACATTCCTTCAGGAGTAGGTGCTAGCAGGTGCTACACAGGCAGAAACAGCACAAGATTTAGCAAACCTTCCCATTTGCAACTCTTATGGTTATTTCTTATGTGCTCTAAGACTATTAATAGCCTATCTATCTAACTTCCTCCTCTTTGATATGTTAATGCATTCATCTGTCCAACATCTGCAAGTTCATAACGATCCATTTTTGTAACTCATTTTCAGTAAATAGTCTTTTTGGACTGTAGCAGAACTTTTAAGATTTCATAGTATATCAATCATTTCAAAAGATCAAGGAAAATATCTCATGATATGACCTCTTTTAAATTATATTGGCATTGACACAGGTGTAGCAATAAAGCCATGACCTCATGCATAGAGTACAGACACACATACTAGAACATAAGTGTCTGACTCTACTGTATTCAGTTTCTAAAGCTCTTCAGTTTTGAAGGCCCTTTATGTGCAGTGATATCCATCTCCTTAATCTATCTCTCTTAGTCTTTCTGTCTTTTTTAGCCTAAGGGGAGTGTATTACCCAGCTGCTACCTTTACCAGTAAAAGTGATCCGTCTGTTTATGGAGGTGAAGAAAGGGTAGTTCAAACACAGATATAGTCTGGTGTGTCTACGTTCATAAGAAGCCAACAAATGATGAGGTTTGTACAATTTCCTAATAGCACTTTGAGGCTGGCTCTCTTTTGTGTGGGTGTGTGTGTTAAAGTCATACAGACCAACTGTCAGAGCGTCAAAGTAATCCAGACGTATTTTCCCCTGTTGCTCTCTTTGCATTGAAATTGTGCCAGTTCTTTGGAATGCCATTATGTTCCCCGAAGGCAAAGCCAAGACTCTGTCCTGGCACAAACACAAGCACACACACACAAAAAGTCATTCTCTCCCTCTTTTTTTTGGCTCAGACCAGGACCGGTGGCGCCACATAGCAGCATTGCCGATGTGGCATAAGCACGTGGTCAGATACACAAAATGACTTGACCAGCTTACATACACTTCGAAATCAGAAAAACCTGAAAAAGAAACCATTACTGGAATGAAAGCACCAAGAAAGGTAAGTGTTTGATTCAGATTGGTCCTAAAATTTCATCTGGTCACGTCTGAAAGTTCTGTCACCCTCTGCCCTGTCCAACATGGAGTGCTGTTGGTTAACTTGGCTGAGTTTATCCAAGGCCTGTCACACCATACAGCTCTGCGGGCCTGCAGAGAGACCTGGCTGTCTGTCTGCAGCCTTGGCATTTTCCATCTGCCCCTAACTGCCCTCCTTTACTAACCCCCTGCGTTCAGACTGTATGCCCTCACCACGAACCTTCCCTCTACAGACCTCAGTCAGCCCTGCTACCATCTGCACACTGTTCGTTCAGTGCTATTAAATGGAAGATAAAATGGAAAACAGGATTGCTGTGCTGTGTAGACATATGCATGTGGAAAAAGCAGATCAATCAGAAATCACTGTGGTACTGATGTCGGAACATGAGTATATAAACATTTGACTGCCCACTTTGATAAATCAACTTCTATTTGGTATTCAGCAGCTTGGCCCGCCATGATGAACAACAGCGTGAAGTATACTGATTGGCAGAGGTTATCAATCAGAACAAGTCAGTAGTATAAACAAACTCTGTCTGAATATTCCGTCATTGTTTATTCACCCTCATGTTGGTCCAAACCCATATAATACACTACATCGCCATGCTGTTACTGTCACGTGACCTATCAGTGATAGTTACATTGCTTCATTGCCATTCGCAAATCCTCTCCCGTGGCCTCACTGGATAGTTAAGCGTCCATTGATTGTGCACTTCAGACTCTTGCAAAAATTAACCATGGTTTTATTATAGTAAAAATGTAGTAACCATTTATTTTTGGCATATTGAGTGTGAAGCAAAAACCATGGTTAATGTAGTAAGTGTAGCAAAACCGTGGATTTCAAGACTTCCAACACCGCATCAGTTATACGGGCTACTTATCTGTACTTCTTGGTACTTGACAGTTCCAGTCCCCATTTGCTTTCATTGTATGGTTTCATTGTTACTGAGTTTCATGGAAGAAAGTCACATGGGTGAATAAATGATGACAGAACATTCATATTTGGATGAGCTATCACTGTAGAACTTCAGGGGATTAAAAAAAATATATATTCTAGAGGCACACTTATGACTAACCTGGAAAGATAACTATTGGAAAGGGACACAGAGTGAATCTATTCCTTTTGTAGTCCTTTCATATAAAGAAAATAAGGTGCCAGAAGGATCAGGACACTTGAGATCTGTCAGGATAAAAGGGCAGAGATCTTAAAATTGCCAGTATTACAGGTTTACTGCGTAGTCGCCTTATCTATTGTTTTCTTCGCATGTGAAGACCTCAGGTTTCTTACCTGTGCTGAGACTGAGCAGCTAAGGTGATGGAAAAGCAATGATCTGTAGAATGGTTTTTAGGGTAGATATGGGTTTAGAAGTGGACTGTTTTGGTGTAGAACTTGATTTAAGGTGTTTTTGGTGGATATTAGAGGGGTCTTTAGCAGAGGTGGGCGGCAGTGGCAAACAGACAGCTGGGGAGCAAGAGAGCCAAACAGAGATCAGAGATCTTACAGTCACTGAACTGGCAATACTTAATACCACTTTCTTTCTCTTTCACACACTTATGTACATATTGTATATGAACACACAAAATCACACAATGCCATGCTCTAAACCCCCTTCAGGCTATCTAACAGTTTCACTCATCAGTGGATACTACAGGATACTGTAATCCAGGGATCTATGGCCAAAAATATACTATATTTGCATTAGAGCTTTGATCAGTTTGGCTTTACAGATGACATTCAAAGTATTACATTTGTCTAATTTTCAGAAACATGAACACAAGACATAGTCAACCAGACGATGAACACTATTAACAGCAATTATAATGCGATTGCATAGTAAGTAGCATAGTATTGCAGGCGTTCTGGATACAGACTGGAGCTTGTGTAAATCTTAGTTACCAAGGGATGTAAATCCCATGGCAAAACAGTGAAACAAATAGAGACATCATTAGCATAGCTGCTGTTCCAACAAAGTAAAATTAATTAGTTTTACCCAATCTAAAGAATAAGAAGTTTTATCCACATAAAATTAAATATGGCGACCTCCCTGACTAATATCAATTGGTGTAAATTGACATAATTTATAAATTTGTGTCCCATAAGGTAAATATAATATAAATGTACTAAAATGTCCTAAAATGTCCATAATAGTATACAATACACAGTATAAATTTACCGTACTTAATGTTTGACAGGAATGAAAACAAGGCTGTGACGGATAGAAGGACAGTGATCAATGTATATTGCTGTTGTTTAACAACATGCCAATTGTTCAGCAGATGGAACCTACATATAACTGTTTTGAAAGCTGAGAGTTTTGTAAAGATTGTAAAGATTTTATGTCTATCCCTCACAGCCTCAATTTCATTCACATAAAAATTCCATATGGTGTCTACACTGACTGCGGTTTATTGTTGTAAATTGTCATGTAATCTATGTATTTGTTTCCCATAAGGTAAATATTACTTTAAAAGTCTGTTTACGGAATGGCTTAAACCAGTGGTTTAAAAAATGTTTTTTTAGTCTTTCTGGGCACAAAGTTGGTTTCCATTGGTCATGTTGCAATAGTCAAATATTAAGAAAGAAAAAAAAGAAAGTGACGTGACGTGGTTTAGTATGGTGTCCCTTAATCGGATTCTGTGCTCAGCATTTAACACAGCAATGAGCAGTGAACACACACACACACACACACACACACAGTGAACACTCACCCGAAGCATGCCATTTTTTTGTTGGGGGTTCAGTATCTCACCTCAGTCATGGTATAGAGGGTGGAAGAGAGTGCTGGTCATTTAATCCCCCCACCTATAATTCCTGCTGGTACCCACCCACAACCACTGGGCCATGACTCCCTCCTATTACTGGATTAAGACACTAAAGTATTTTGCTGGTCTTTCTGGCAACCAATTTGACACCACCAGTTAAGTTGGTCTAGTTCCACTCACAAATGGAGTACAGGCTACTGTAGACGTCTCTGGTAAAAAAATAAAATAAAAAAATACTGTTTTTGGATGTCATACAAACTTTGTTCAGTATTTCGTTGCAGATTACACTACTACATGACTACTTCATGAGTTTTCAAATCAACAATTGAGCTCAAAGCCATGTTTATTTTTTGGCAGGAATGAGGTGAAGTTTGTCCAATGGATTGTACTGCTGTTAAAACACATAGTACTAAAGTGTGTACTAAGATAGTACTAGAACATATTTCCTGGCTTACAAATGTTTTAAGATTGAAGACTATCCCTCACAGCATCAAAATGTAACACAAAATTCAGTATAGTGGTTACATTGAATAGGGGTTTTTGGTGTAAACTGACATAATTTAGGACTTTGTGTTCCATAATGTAAATATTACTTTAAAACCAGGTAAATCAGCTAAGACCAGCAAACCACCTTAAGAAACATTCCAGTAGAACCAAATGAACTAACTTGGCTTATCGCAAAGGAAACTAGAAAAACAGCGAGATGATTCTAGAAGATTGGACACCAAGATGTATCTAGTGTGAATAACCACGTAGGCCAGTTTAAGCTATTGTCCTTTTCAACAGGAAGGTTATATGATTATAGTAATGATGATGTTCTACAAAGATTTTTATTTTATTTTATTTTTTGATGTGTTGAATAGAGCCATGTTCTGCGGGTGTGTAAACATGTCTCCACAAATTCAGAAACAGCTGGGTTGATAATGAACAATATGATTGTTTATTGGTGTACAGAACATAACACATTTATTAACAGTGCATTCATATTCTATTATACATTCTGATACAGCGACATCTATCCATAAAATGACTTTGTTTTGGCCGCCGTACAGCGTTGTGCCTGATTATTTTGTTGCCATGTGAGAATGTACCTTAGTAACTGTTGTCGTCAGTAACAGGATGGAATAAGGTGACATCACAAGCATCATTATGATGAGGACGGGAGACAAAGATTCTTTTCAGTTGGGATGGATGAGGACTGACCTCGCCCTGAGTCCAGCACTCAAAATCACGATGACACTCACTCTGTCAGGCCTTAGACATTTGAGCTAATGAGAAACAAGAACTAAATGAGATAAATGAAGAGAGAGAAAAATAAGGAGAAGGACAAAGACAGAAAGAGAGGGAATGGTCTTTGTTAATCCCACACATCTGGCTTCTATAAGGATGTGGGGGCCTCTAAAATAATGTTTTTCACCCTGCAAGCCTTTCTGTGCTATAAATTACCAACCAGCCACTATGCCTTCTCTCTCTCTCTCTCTCTCCCTTTTAAAACACAAAGTCCCTCCCACTCTCACTGTCTCCTACAAACAACTTGACCCCGCTCTCAAACACTGTAGCTTGTTTTCATGTTTAAGGTCATGTCAAGAAGATGCTGTGAAAGTAAGTTTATGTTATTTTCACTTGGAAAGATGAGGCTGCAAAGAATCAATGATTAAAATCCATTTCCCCACTGTACCACAGTAGTACAACCTCAATCTTATTTCGTGTTTACTGACAACTGCTTCTATAATCTCGGGGAGTTTAATACCAACATCTTTGAACTACCATTGGTCCTTATTTGACCTGGAAATCTCCTCTATTTAATTTCTTCTGTGTAATCCATTGAGGTCAGATGTGAGTATAAGCTGCTCACACTTGAGAGATGCTTTGCACTCAAAATTGAAGTTGTAATTGTAATACAAGCGACACTTATGCTTAATGCTTGATATTATAAAGCTTCTTGCTTTATAGTAATAAATTGTATAAAGTGCTGTATAAATAAACATGATGTGACATGACTGGAGTGCCGAATTGCAGAGCTGGTGCAAACATCCACATCTACAATCAGATGCTTTCTTAACTGCTGTTTTCTCACCACTGTCATTTTTGTTGTGTTTAATTTGTTATTGAGAGTTTGAGAATTTGTTATTTACATATTCATCATGTGCCATTCCTAGAAGCACTGGGATGTTTGCTCAGTTATTTTGAACTTCTTTTTACCCCATAAGCGAGGAATGAAAAATAACTTTGTCCTTAGGTATATCTGGCCCTTTAAGCAGCAAGAATATCTTGGTCCACCAACATCTCCAGGATGATTTTAGGAACAATTTAGCTTGTGGATAAAACAACCTGCAACAGTACTGGAACATTAACAGGCCAGTGAGTCCAGTCTCCAAGCAGTGCTCTACTTCCTGTGTCCCTTGAATCTATTTCTCTGTTTAAAAGACTGATGATCATTCAATCTTGGAAACAAAATAGCAGAAATGTTTATGAGGGGTGAGAGAGAGAAGAATATGGAAGACATAGAGAGGGAAAGAGAAAGAGTTGTCTCTGTCTGTCATGTTTGGATGAGGCCTGGTGGTGTGGCCAGTGCAGAGTGTCTGCAGAGGGGCCACGGGGTTAAAGGTTTGAGGGTCAGTGCCTCTTCACCAGAAACTCCAATTAGCTAAATTGGAACTGACAGGGAAAAGCAGATGAAAGGAGCAGAAGATTGGCTAATGAGTGGAGCTGAACGCTAATGATGAGTATGCTGGTTCAGATTGGGGCCCTATTAGGCACCTGTTTTACCCAGGTTGCACTGGGCTGCAGTTGGGTCTGACAGCAGGGTGAACGTGCTATTCGCTGATGGCCGTTTTTCCACTGCCATCAACGAAATGCCCTCAAGATGCATTAGTCCCGATTACATACTGACAGGTTAATCAGAGAGATCAAATCAGCACAATGCTGAAAATACAGCTCAAGGGAGCAGCCTCAGGGAACAACTATTACAGCCATTAGCATAGCTTTACCTCACTGGCTTAATCTAGCATTGGGCCAAAGCACGCTAACCTCCAGACTAGCATCAGGCATTAGCATGATTAGTATCGACGTAAGAGAAATTAAGTTAGTGGGTGTGTGCATATGTCCACATTTGCAGACAAAGAGCAGTTTTGTCCACTGCTTGTATGAATGAGGCTGCTGTAAAATCGAGACGCATGTTATGTCAGAGCAACACATTACCTCATCTGTTTCAAGACGGCCCCCTTAAATGCTGTTATGATGAAGTTCGACAGCTAATTCATGTGAGTTTGTGAGCAAATGTCCTTATAATCATGGCTTTAGGTGGAGGAGTCATGCCCATTAAAGCAAGGGGCACATGCCAGATCAGATTCATTGACTTCCACAAAAATCTGTTTGTGTGTTTGATAATTGAATTCAAAATTTATGAAAAATTAATGGGTTGAATGGATTCTGAGTATGGGTCACCATACTTGGCTGTAATGTCACGTCAGTTTCACTATTAAATGGAAAGCTAGGCAGGTTCGTTACCTACTTACCTGAGTAAGCAAGTAAGAAAGAAGTAATAAACTTTTGAAGTTATAAAGTTAGGTTCAAAACCTGGCTCCCACGTGAAGCAGCGTATCTGTGACATGTTACAGTAGTGTGTGCTGAAGAAGTCCACAGCCCACCACGGTCGTCCACGGAGTACCTGGGAATGGTGCCATGTTCTCAGTTAAGTCCTTTGCCTAAAATCTCCACCCCCCCATTACACCATCTCATAATTACCTTGAGGATTTCTCTTCTTTAGTCCAACTTCTCCCTCTTTGCCGGGCTGCCAGCTCCTCAGATGTCGGTGGAGAAGCATCTCATTAGCTCAGTAGCATGGATGGGCCTGAGGAGAGAGTGTCTACGGCCTGTCTCCTGTCTGCCTGCACTACTCTGGAGACACTTCTTTATTCGGTCTGTTTTTATTTGGCTGTAGAGCAACTGATTTCTTATATAAGGGCAAATACCCTTTTTTTTGCATGGTCAGATTATAAAGTCTTTTTCACAGAGTCCCCCATTCCCTCTCTCTCTTTATTTGTCTTGGTCTTTCTCTCACATTTGGGATGAAATGTGACTCTCTTTCATGTCTGTGCTGTGTGTATCCCCTCTGTGTCTTTATCTATTAACTATTGAGCTATCAAATTCGCCGTTCCCAGAGGGAAGACTGTTGTGGTTAATCTCAGTCTTCGTCACTCTAGGGCTCAGGTAGGACGATGAGATGATGGTTTTGTGGGAGATGATGTATGGATCTGTAATCCAGTTTTGAGGAAACTGCTTTGAAACTGAAGCTCGCCAAGTTACCCATAATAACCCACCTT
Source organism: Carassius gibelio (assembly GCF_023724105.1). NCBI lineage: Eukaryota > Metazoa > Chordata > Actinopteri > Cypriniformes > Cyprinidae > Carassius > Carassius gibelio. Next base: position 22,172,855 of record NC_068388.1, on the reverse strand, counting down.
TACCTATAAAGCAGTTCAACGGTCTAATTGCTCTTCACAAAAAGTAGTCAGTCACATCTTAAGCTATTGTTCACAGTTCAGTTGGATTCATTAGGAGAGTTCACTAAGGCACTGAATCAGTTGCAATGGTTTCTCAGCTGAAACAGCAAAGTGATATTTTACAAAGACAGAGAACAAAAGGCTGTAGAAAACAAAATGGGTTTAGTTTTCAACAATCCATTGTAGAACACAAAATCTGCATTTGTCTAAATTTGTCTAACTTCTAAATTATCTAAGCTAACAGAGTGTGTTAAACATGTAAAAGATTGGATGCCCAATAATTTTCTCCTATTAAATTTGGATAAGACAGAGATATTAATTATTGGACCAAAAAAAAAACAGTACGCAGAAACTTGTAGATTACAATTACTTTACTGTTTTGACTGTTACTTCTTCTACAGTCAAAAATCTGGGTTTTATATTAGACAGCAACTTGTCTTTTGAAAACCGTATTTCCCATATTACAAAAACTGCATTCTTCCATCTTAGAAACAATGCAAAGCTACGGAATATGTTACCCTGTTTCTGATGCAGAAAAGAAAAGCTACAGGTAGTCCAAAATACAGCGGCTATATTCTTTATCAGGTCAAGAAAATATGATCATATTACCCCAATTTTACAGTCTCTGCACTGGCTACCTATTAAGTTCCATATCAGTTACAAATGATCATTACTAACCTATAAGGCCCTAAATGCTTTAGCTCCTGCGTACCTAACTAGTCTTCTACCACGTTACAATCCATCACGCACCCTAAGGTCACAAAACACTGGACTTTTGGTAGTTCCTATAATAGCAAAGTCCACTAAAGGAGGTAGAGCTTTTCGACATTTGGCTCCAAAAGTCTGGAAGAGCCTTGATAATATTCGAGGTTTAGACACACTCTCTCTGTTTAAATCTAGATTAAAAACACATCTCTTTCGCCAAGCATTCGAATAATACATCTCATAAATTGTGACTGGAGTTGCTTCTGATCAAATGCACATTCTTATTCTTTAGCTTGGGTTAAACTAATTAATTTTACTTTGTTGGATCAGCAGCTATGCTAATGATGTCTCTATTTGTTTCTACAGTATGTTTTTAATTAGGATTTACACAAGCTCCAGTCTGGATCCAGAACACCTGAGAAGAGATGATGCTGACCCTCAGAGGACCCCAGATGATGCTAACCCTGAATCAACAAACAGAACTAACAAATATTGCTACAAGTGTGACTGCATCATATACTAATTGCTGTTAATAGTGTTCATCGTCTGGCTGACTACGTCTTGTATTAATTCTTTTGAAAATATCCTGTCATATGCGCACAAACTAACAGTCACTACTTATAAGCTATTACTAATTATTGTAGAAACTACATTTTCTGTAAAGTTGCTTTGTAATGATTTGCATCGTAAAAAGTGCTATACAAAAAAACTTGAATTGAATTGAATTGTGCAGTGTCACGTGAGGCGACACAGAAAACAGGGAGAGCTCCAATTGCAGGTAAGCAGTTTATTATAGGGCAAATCCGAAGGGGTAAACAGTCCAGGCAGGGTCAAAACCAGAACATCCAACAGAAAACATAAACAAGACGTGTACACAGAGCAAGGCAAGGCAAGGCAAGGCAAGGGCAAGTGTTGACGGACCTGTAAGACGCAAAGACATTAGACAAGGACTCCGTAACAAGGACAGAAACAACCCAGGTATTTAAAGACAAGTGCAAACGATGTAAGTGAAAACAGCTGAAAACAATGAACAGTGACGATAAGGGGAAGTGAGACCTCTAGTGGACACCCAGTGATACACAGACCAGACACACTGTGAGATAACCCCCCCTCTAAGGAGCAGCTACCAAATGCTCCTCAGACACACCAAACAGAACAAAAAGGACCAGGAGGGAGGAGGACCAGAGGAGGTTCAGGGGGAGGGATGGGGGGCCAGACAAACTAAGGGGAACAGACAGGAACATAACAGAACTCAAACACACAAAACAGAAGTCCATAAAGGGCATGTTGAGGCGCCCACCAGGGCGGAGCAGAGGACCACCACAGCCATGTGGTCAAGGCCAGAGCACTCCAGGGCGGAGCGGAAGACCACCACGGCCTTGTGGTCAAAGTCAGAGCCCTCCAGGGCGGAGCGGAAGACCACCACGGCCTTGTGGTCAAAGCCAGAGCCCTCCAGGGCGGAGCGGAAGACCACCACGGCCTTGTGGTCAAAGCCAGAGCCCTCCAGGGCGGAGCGGAAGACCACCACGGCCTTGTGGTCAAAGCCAGAGCCCTCCAGGGCGGAGCGGAAGACCACCACAGCCTTGTGGTCAAGGCCAGAGCCCTCCAGGGCGGAGCGGAAGACCACCACGGCCTTGTGGTCAAAGCCAGAGCCCTCCAGGGCGGAGCAGACGACCACCACGTCCTCGTGGTCAACGTCAAAGTCCCCCAGGGCGGAGCGGATGACCACCACGTCCTCGTGGTCAACGTCGGAGTCCCCCAGGGCGGAGCAGATGACCAGCACGCCCCCGTGGTTGAGACAGGAGTCCCCCAGAATGGAGCAGCAGACCACCCAGTGACTTGACTTGGCTCTGGAGGGTAATCGGTGACTGGCCCTGGCTCTGGAAGGTCCACAAACACCTGACTCGACTCTGGAGGGTCCGCTGGCACCCGACTCAATTTCGGAGGGTCCGCTGGAACCCGACTCGACTCCTGAGAGTCCACCGGATCATGACTCGACTCCGGAGAGTCCGCCGGAACCTGACTCGACTCCGGAGAATCCGCCGGAACCTGACTCGACTCCGGAGAGTCCGCCGGAACCTGACTCGACTCCGGAGAGGCTGTGGTGGTCTTCCACCGGAACCTGACTCGACTCCGGAGAGTCCACCGGAACCTGACCCGACTCCGGAGAGTCCACCGGAACCTGACCCGACTCCGGAGAGTCCACGGGAATCTGACTAGACTCTGGACTGTCTGTGAAGACCCGAGGTGCCTTGGCTTCGGGCACTGTCTCTGGAACGGTCTCGGGCACCGCCTCGGTCAAGGCATCGGGAGCGACCTCGGACTCCGGAGAGTCCACCGGAACCTGACCCGACTCCGGAGAGTCCACCGGAACCTGACCCGACTCTGGAGAGTCCACCGGAACCTGACCTGACTCCGGAGAGTCCACCGGAACCTGACCCGACTCCGGAGAGTCCACGGGAATCTGACTAGACTCTGGACTGTCTGTGAAGACCGAGGTGCCTTGGCTTCGGGCACTGTCTCTGGAACGGTCTCGGGCACCGCCTCGGTCAAGGCATCGGGAGCGACCTCGGATACTGCATCGGGAATGGCCTCAGGCACCGCCTCGGTAACAGCCTCGGGAGCGGTCTCGGGCACCGCATCGGGAACGGCCTCGGGCACCGCCTCGGCCTCCGGAACAGCATCGGTCACCGCCTCGGCCTCCAGAACAGCATCAGGCACCGCATCAGGAATGACCTCGGGCACCGCCTCGGCATCGAGCACCACCTCAACCTCCAGAACAGCATTGGGCACCGCCTCGGCATCGGGCACCACCTCGGTCTCTGGAACAGCATCGGCCACCACCTCGACCTCTGGAACAGCATTGGGCACCGCCTTGGCATCGAGCACCACTTCGGTCTTCGGAACAGCATCGGTCACCGTCTCGGCCTCCAGAACAGCATCGGTCACTGTCTCGGCCTCCAGAACAGCATCGGGCACCGCATCGGGCACCACCTCGACCTCTAGAACAGCATTGGGTACCGCCTCGGCATCGGGCACCACCTCGGTCACCGGAACAGCATCGGGCACCACCTCGGGCACCGGCTCGGGGACGGCAGCGGTCCGCTCGGGAATGTCCTCCTGGACGGCAGCGGCCCGCTCGGGAACGTCCTCCTGGACGGCAGCGGCCCGCTCGGGAACGTCCTCCTGGACGGCGGAGGCCCGCTCAGGAACGTCCTCCTGGACGACAGCGGCCCACTCGGGAACACTCTCCAGGACTTGAGGAACGGTAGGCGCACGTCTCCTCGTCCTCCGTCCTCTATGACGGCGAGTCGGTGGCACCTGGACTGGCGACTCAGGCGTTGAGTCGGCCATCTTGTGCTGTGGCACTGGGCTGGCGGCCATCTTGTGCTGTGGCTCTAAGCTGGCGGCCATCTTGTGCTGTGGCTCTAAGCTGGTGGCCATCTTGTGCTGTGGCGCTGGGCTGGCGGTCCTTTTGTGCTGTGGCGCTGGGTTGGCGGACATCTTGTGCTGTGGCGCTGGGTTGACGGCCATCTTGTGCTGAGGTGCTGGCTCAGCAGCCATCTTGTGCTGTGGCGCTGGGTTGACGGCCATCTTGTGCTGAGGCGCTGGCTCAGCAGCCATGACGTGAACCGTCTTGGGAACCTCTAGGATCCTCGATAGCATCTCGAAGTAGTCGAGAAGGGTGTCAGCGGCCATCTTGGGCATTGGTGCTGAGCTGGCAGCCATCTTGCCCTGTGGGGTGAGGCTGGCTTCCATCTGGCCTCGTGGTGCGGGGTTGGTGGTTATGCACCGCAGCGGCGCTGGGTCGGCGGCCATCTTGTGCTGTGCTCCCTCTCGCCCACCTCCTCCTCGACGACCTCCCTTGGTCCCGCGAAACACGACCAGGCGGGTCCCCTCAAAGCGACCGCCTCTCTCCCGCTCGATGGCTGGGGAAGAAGCGTGAAACTGCATACCGCTGGATCTCGTTGCGGACGGAGTCCTTCTGTCACGTGAGGCGACACAGAAAACAGGGAGAGCTCCAATTGCAGGTACGCAGTTTATTATAGGGCAAATCCGAAGGGATAAACAGTCCAGGCAGGGTCAAAACCAGAATATCCAACACAAAACATAAACAAGACGTGGACACAGAGCAAGGCAAGGCAAGGCAGGGCAAGGGCAAGGGCAAGGGCAAGGGCAAGGGCAAGGGCAAGGGCAAGGGCAAGTCAAGGGCAAGGCAAGGCAAGGCAAGGGCAAGGGCAAGGCAAGGGCAAGGCAAGGCAAGGCAAGGCAAGGGCAAGGCAAGGCAAGGGCAATGCAAGGCAAGGCAAGGCAAGGCAAGGGCAAGAGTTGACGGACCTGTAAGACGCAAAGACATTAGACAAGGACTCCGTAACAAGGACAGAAACAACCCAGGTATTTAAAGACAAGTGCAAACGATGTAAGTGAAAACAGCTGAAAACAATGAACAGTGACAATAAGGGGAAGTGAGACCTCTAGTGGACACCCAGTGATACACAGACCAGACACACTGTGACATGCAGCTTGTGTACTGCAAGTAAAGATTACAGTAACGTTTTAGATTACAACCTGCAACGTACTGCGTAAGTAAACAGAATTTACAGCGAAACTTTTTTGTAATTATAGTTTACATGTTCAGTACCTCTGTGTAGGTACAGGGGAATAATATGCTAAGTTTGAAGAATAAAGGGGTAATTATCTGTAAAATTACAAATGATACTGTATCTACTTTAAGAATTTTGAAACTAGGGGGTACCTATTCTAATATTACGTGGTATGTTTGATCTAACAAAGATCTTATATTTGCAAAAGATTTTGCAAAAACATACACTCAGATTTGACAACCATTTAGATTTGAATGGTTAATTGCTTTAGACAGGAACATGTGAAAAATAGGTGAAAACTACTCGAAGTGTAGATGAGGGACAACTTTGAAACTGTTTAGAGTGTGTTCTTTTAAAACTGGAGAGTTTTGTCCATGTATGTTCTCACAACATCGAGCAGAGACTGCTGAGCGGGAACTGTGAACTAATCAAAATGGCGTTTGAGGGAGTGGATCAGAACACTAAATTCAAAGATGGTAAAATCCTGTCAGTAAGCAAAAATGCATAATTCTGGACTTTCAGTGATTATTACTGTGTGCTATTTGCGTAATGGTTTGGCATAAATGGTTTAACTTCGTCAGTTTATTACTCAATGTAACACATTGTTCCCTTATACCTACACGTACGTTCTTTATAGATACACTATAATTACACAAACATAGGCTGTAAATTCAGTATACTTATGTAATTCTTTGCATGTTGTAATCTAAAACATTACCAAGATTACTTACATCCATTTATATCCAAAACAGTTAAAAAAGGACTGTAAATACGAAACACTCTGGCTATCTACACTGAAGCTACATGGGAAGTATAATTTTAAAGACATATTTTTTACACAATATCATTTATTTAGAAAATTAATTTAGTATTTCTCTGTAACAAATAAAATAGGCATCTCAAAGATGGCTAAAATATGAAAACCACTTATGAAAAATAACATTTAACATCAAAATAGCATCCAAAAAATATATAAAATGCCTCGCAGCGACATCTTTGCAGGGCCTTATATGAATTACTTTGGTTCACAAAAAGTGGATTGTTAGTTTTACATGAATCACCCAAGTGAACTAATTCATTAAAAGGAATCTGACTTTTCAAAGCTACTTATGAGATGGAGAAAACAGTTTATTTACTCAACAATAAAGTACTTTTGCTTGAGCTGTCATTTAATTAAAACATTTAATAAGATTAATGGCATCATACATGCATGCAATTAACAATGCATCCTAACCAGAAATTATGTTATAAGATTCCAGCCTCAAGCAATTTGTCCGTCCACACCAGAAGTGATGCAATAGGTCACAAATCACAGCCAATCAAATGAAACAATTTTAACATTTTTAACAATACATACTTGATGACCGAACTGACTATAATATCCATTGCCACTTTTGGTGACACTTTACAATAAGTTATCATTAGTTAATGTATAAACTCACTTGAACTAACAATGAACAATACATTTTTTATAGTATTTATTAATCTTTGTTAATGTTAGTTAATGAAAATACAGTTTTTCATTGTTTGTTAATGGTAGTTCACAATGCATTAACTAGCACAAATTTTGATTTTAATAATGCATTAGTAAATGTTGAAATTAACATTTACTAAGATCAATAAATGCTGCAAAATAATTTTTCATGCTTAGTTCATGTTAACTAATACAGTTAACTAATGTTAACTAATGAACCTTATTGTAGAGTGTTACCCCACCTTTTTATTGTGGAATTTAAAGTCACACACAATGATATTCAAACTAAACTCTTTTTAAGTTCAAATCACATAATGATTACCAAAGATTATCATTCTCACTGGACATATTTACTATTAGTTTGCATGAGTGCAAACCCTCTTTTGGTGTTACAAAACTTCAGGGTTTATTAAAAACATGCAGTGAAAAATTAGCAATGAAAAGCATGGACTCAGACCTTTTTGCATATGAATGTGTAGGCATTTCCCTTTAGGATGCAAAATTTATGGGAGGAGAGTATTTAAATGAATTACGCAACAGGTCAATTTACTGGTATTTGTGTCATTATTTAACTCCCCAGAAAAGCATGTCTTAACCAATTTTATGCTTGTTTTATTAGTAAATTACGAGACTGATTATCGTTGCTCTGCTTGTTTGTGACCCAACTCTAATTAGCACTGCTCTTGGTAGATTGCATTGGTTGTTATGGAAATGCACTGGCTGCGTCTGTGTTCTTTAATTTGTGCATTGTCAGTAGATCAGCCGCAGAATTTTATTCTCCCATAGGTGTATTTATAGGACTGTGGTCTCACGATAATTTGCCCTACTTAGTCAAAATGGACCACAGTTTGTTCTTGTTCCCAGTCGCAAACTCGCTCTCACAGCGGGTTAGAACAAACTCTAAAGATACCATTTTGTTGCGTTAAGACATGGATAATTCAAAGATATCAAATTATTGAGGCAGGCAAAATCATTGGAAGCTACACCGCTGGAGGATGTTTGAAAATATAGTTTGTACTATAAAAAATGGACTGAAGTACTAAACTACTGTCATGCTACTAAAAGATGTAGTTACTGTTAGTTACTCCGAAACATCACTGTAATTGAATAATGAACGTTAGATCTCTACGTATCTCATACTATGACATATATCACAGACTATCTCATATATGAATATTAGAAGCACAAAACATCCTTTTCTGTATGTTCGTACTGCATTCCTCCTAAAGCACAATATCAAAGGATTGCAGAAAGTCTTGGATGATTGAAACAGACAACATTTCATATGTGCTATCTGACCGGGGACTCTAAATCCGTCATTTTTCTGTCATGATCCGTGGGATTATGGAGCGAGGGGGAGGAGATTTCCCCATGTGGGGGTCTAAGATATCAAAGCCGGAAGGGTGTGGGGAGGCTGGGGGAAGAAGAGGGGAGTGGGGGGAGATGGCGGCCTTTGTTCCAGCTCCACCCCAGGATTCCATGAAAAGATCACCAAGCAGCCTGATTCGTCACGGCCATGGGTTCTGCGCTCTGATTGGTTCCACAGAGCGGGCAGATGTTCCGGCTGCAGCAGGGGGTTTGGAAGATTCCAACTCTACACTCTCACCCCACAGGCAGACACTTACACACATGCTTAAGAACTAATGCATGCTTACACACACCATCTCACACTCTTCATTTACCCGTTCATCCAAGCTGCAATGGCTATTTTGACTGTTATAACTCCTGCAGCCATTCTGGAAAACTTCTGATGAGATTCCAAAAGTATAATCTTAGCAGTTGAGTATTTATCATTTTCAAAGGACGAGCAAGAAAAAAAAAAAAAACCTGACTGTATAATTACGATAATTACTGGGCAGAGGAACACAGTCTTAAAGCAGTTATAACATTAATCATTTACTTTTTACAACTTAGTTTAGGTAAACTGCGAATCTAATTTAAATGCAAATAACCTCAAAAATAAATAAATAAAATAAAGATGTTTCGTGGCCTTTTGCCATCTTTATTAACAGGTGTAAAAGAGAGAGGGTTAGGGAATGAAATTTTGCAAGCAAGACTCAAATTCAGGATTCTCATGTGAGCACCACAGTTCAAAATATAGTGAGTTTATTTCACAATAATGAACAGATGACTATAAATGATCCATGGCTTACATTAATACATAACTTACCATATATAAATATATGTATATTATTCTTTTTTATTCTTTTTGTATTATTATTTAATTATTATAATATTTGACTGAAGAATGCTGCATTGACCAATCAGAAACCATGCAATAATTTACTTTTAAAATCTGTTCATCATTTAAAGTATCTTTGTAATTATCATCTTTTTTAGCTCTGCTAACATTAACAACAATGGCAATAACAACAAAACAATAGATTTTACTATTGCATCAACATAACTGCATCAACATGCAGTGAAAATGCATGTATAGTTCCAAAGTAATTCAATAATAAAACAGTTTTCATTACACTTAATAAACGTGTACACCGATGGCCTGAAGTCCTCCACATTATTTCTATGAACGGTGATATTTAACTTGTTAAGCCTTTATGATGATAAAATTACAAACAAAATTGCTAATGACTACTTTATCTGGGGTCCCCTAAAGACTGTTTCTCCGTAATAAACAGATGGTTCTCTATATGGACTTTTGTAGGTGTGTGTTTGTGAGAACCTATTTGTTGTGCCTCAGATCAGTTACAGTCAGCTCCAGAGGTTTTATCAGTAATTAGAAATTGCACGGTACACAATAAATTAATAAGAATGTCAAATCAAATGATTTGCTAATGGTGCTGATGGTAACAAACAAGAAGTGTGAGCTGTTTTCAGTGGTCACCAGTGCAGTTAAAAATGAGACATGTCAAGTCTTAATGAGGTCCAAGGGATGTCTAATAGTTTGAAGGACAGCAATTTATGCAATTCTGACAAACACAATTAATCGTCAAAGACTTCAAGTGGAAAAACAAAACAGATTTGACTACCCTACATGCATTTGCTGCCTCTGTGTTGTGCTGTTTGTAAATCAGGCTGTTCACATTGTCTATTATTAAGTGCACTTTCCCCTGTTCCAAAAAGCACACTCGCATGAGACAGAGACATTAAGCAGATGTCCGCAGACAGACACAGAGCAATTTGCAGGGACAAAATCACAGAAGAGAGATATAGAGTCACTGAAGCCAGGGAAATCTGGGTAATTGTGGTAGGCCTGATTAAAGCCTCAGGTCTAATGGGGAACATAGGCTCTCTGGTGGAGTAAGCACAGATACCTTATCTCAGCAAATCTCTGCCGGTCTCTATTTTAAAGGATTCCTACAATACACTCTTCTTCTGGCAATGTCAGGGGGAAAAGGAGCCACTTGAATTATCACACATACACACACGCATATGCCACTGAAGTCATACACTGCTGGCATCTGTACTATCCCACCCACCCAACCACACTCAACTTAATGTTAGCTACACACCCACCATGCGCCTGCATGCAATGACTCAAAAAATACACTGAATAGAATCACTTGCACTGCCAACCGGGCTTTAGAAATGAGGGCCTTTGTAAAAATTATGGATCATTGTATAGCATTTGTGTTGTTTTCTTATTCAGCAACAAAACGTCTCTAGGTTACGTATGTAACCCTAGTTCCTCGAGGGAACGAGACGCTGCGTCAAAAGCGCTTTGGGGAACGCGCCCAGCGTGCGCGACTCTGAATATCGTGTGAAATCAGACCAATGGAAGAGCGTGACGTCACCGGCGGAGTGACGTAAGCGACCAGGAAGCTATAAAAGCACGTGCCACGCAGCTGGCGTCAGCTTCGAGTACCAGCAAGCGCCGGCAGGGGTGCCGGGGGGTATGGCTCCGAGACGCAGCGTCTCGTTCCCTCGAGGAACTAGGGTTACATACGTAACCTAGAGACGTTCCTCTTCAGGAACTCGAGCTGCGTCAAAAGCGCTTTGGGGAACGAGTACCAACGCCGCCAGACTACCAAACCCCTGCCTAGTGTGTATCCGAAGAGCACAGCTTAGGTCAGGAGGACTGAAGCGCCTGGAGTGACTGGCATGTCTAGGCCATAGAATCTGACAAACGTGGAGGGCGTGGACCATCCCGCAGCGTTGCAGATGTCCAGCATGGATACACCTGCTAAGAAGGCCTTGGAGGCCGCCATACCCCGGGTAGAGTGAGCCTTGGCTCCCGACAGCGGGGGACGACCAGAGGACTCATAGGAAGCGTTGATAGCCTCGACTATCCAACGACTGATAGTCTGCTTAGAAGCAGGAAAACCCCTCTTGGGGGGACCGTAGCATACAAGCAATTGATCGGTCTTTCTCCACAGGGCAGCTCTGTGGACGTATGCGTCCAGCGCTCTAACTGGACACATACAATTTAGCTTCGCCTGGTCGGGCTCCCGAAAGGGAGGAGGACAGAAGGCCTGCAGTACGACAGGTTGTGGTGTAACAGAGGGAACCTTAGGAACATATCCCGCTCGAGGGTATATGAACGCTTTAGTCATGCCTGGTGCAAATTCAAGATAAGTAGGGGCCACAGAGAGGGCCTGAAGGTCTCCTACTCTCCGCAGAGAGGTGATAGCCAACAGAAAGGAGGTTTTAAGTGTAAGGTGTCTGTCTGAGATATCTTGAATAGGTTCAAATGGGGGTCTGCACATTGCCTCTAACACCACCACCAGGTCCCACGGGGGAATACGGGACCGTACTGGAGGTTTCAGCCTCAGCGCACCGCGGAGGAAACGTGTAACTAAGGGGTGTCTTCCCAAAGACTGGCCATCGAGAAGGGCGTGGTAGGCCGCAATAGCCGCCACGTAAACCTTCAGCGTGGAGTGGGTCAACCCTGCAGAGAGCCTAGCCTGTAGAAACTCCAGAACTGTACCAATCGGGCAGTTTGCTGGGTCTAGCTGGCGGTCTCTGCACCATGAGGTGAAGAGTTTCCACCTCAGGGCGTACAGTTTCCTCGTTGAGGGAGCTCTGGATTGGAGAAGGGTCTCAACAACCTCGGTTGAGAGACCGGCTGCTAAAAGTTGTGCCCCCTCAGGGGCCACACCCACAGCTTCCACAACTCCGGGCGAGGGTGAATTATCGTACCCTGCGCCTGCGAGAGGAGGTCTGTCCTGATCGGTATCTCCCACGGAGAGCCGTCGAGGAGCGAGACTAGATCTGAGAACCATACTCGGCCCGGCCAGAACGGGGCTACTAACAACAGACGGACCCCGTCCCGGCGCACTCTCGCCAGAACTCCTGGGAGCAGAGCAATAGGGGGAAATGCGTACAGACGAAGCCTCGGCCAGGTCTGTACCATAGCGTACAGTCCCAGAGGAGCTGGATGAACTAGAGAGAACCAAAGGGGGCATTGAGACGTCTCTTGAGATGCAAATAGGTCTACTTGAGCCCTGCCAAATATTCTCCATATCTGCTTCACTACTTGTGGGTGAAGTTTCCACTCCCCGGGCCTCGGCCCCTGCCTCGACAGTATGTCTGCTCCCACATTTTGTTTCCCAGGAATATATACTGCTCTTAGTGAGAGGAGTTTGCTCTGGGACCACACCAGGATCTGGTGCGCCAGCTTGTACAAAGGGCGCGAACGCAGACCTCCCTGGTGGTTGATATAGGAGACCACCGATGTGTTGTCGGTGCGCACCAACACATGGTGACCCCTTAGGTCTGGGAGGAAGTGCTTCAGTGCACGAAAAACTGCTAGCATTTCTAGACAATTGATATGCCATGTTCGATGGCGATCGCTCCACAGACCACGGGCAGGGTGGCCACTCATGACTGCACCCCAACCAGTGAGGGATGCATCTGTCACTAGCGTTACACGGCGACAAAGAGCTCCCAGCACCGGGCCCTGTTTCAAGAACCAAGGTTTCTTCCATACATCTAAGGCACGTAGGCAGCGCCGCGTGACCTTGATAGTGCGAAGTAGATTGCCCCTCGGGGAAAATCCCTTGGTCTTGAGCCACCACTGCAGGGGCCTCATGTACAGCAGGCCAAGAGGTATCACGTTGGACGCAGCTGCCATCAGACCCAACAATCTCTGAAATTGTTTGACAGTGAGTGACTGGCCTTGTTTGACTCTCTCGACTGAGATGCGGATCGACTCGATACGAGCAGGGGACAATCGTGCCTGCATCGTGGTCGAATCCCATACTACGCCTAGATAGGTGGTTCTCTGAACCGGAGAAAGTACACTCTTCTTGGCGTTCAGTCTCAAACCCAGCTCCCCCATATGTGCGAGGACGACATCTCGATGCCGAACCGCAGCCTGCTCTGACTGAGCTAAGATCAACCAATCGTCGATATAGTTGAGAATGCGGATGCCCTGCATGCGCAGGGGGACCAGAGCCGCGTCTACACATTTTGTGAACGTGCGGGGTGAGAGTGCAAGGCCGAAGGGAAGTACTCGATATTGGTAAGCTTCGCCCCCGAAAGCGAACCTCAGAAACTTCCTGTGATGTGGAAGGATGGATATATGAAAATATGCGTCTTTGAGATCTATCGTGACAAACCAGTCCTGGGACCTGATCTGCGCTACAACTTGCTTGATTGTGAGCATTCTGAATTTTAGTCTCATAACTGAACGATTTAAGACCCTCAAGTCTATAATCGGACGCAGCCCCCCATCCTTCTTGGGAACTATGAAATACCGGCTGTAAAATCCGGACTCCCTGTCTTGAGGAGGGACCACCTCGATGGCCTCCTTCTCTAATAGGGTTTTCACCTCCTGTTCCATAACCAGACCCTGCCTGAGGCCGACTACTGTCTGAACGACCCCGTTGAATACTGGCGGCACGGAGCCGAACTGAATGCGGTAGCCTTTTTCTACTGTGTGCAGGACCCATCGAGATACATTTGGCAGTAGTTTCCACGCTGCTAAATAATCTACTAAGGGAATCAGTCTCTCGAGACTGATCTCTGGTGTAAGAGGCCCCCGCAGGGGCGGCGAGCGTCTCAGCCCCGCTACGCGCACGGGCGGAAGATATTGAGAGCGATGCTCGCTGGGACCTGCTGCGCCCTGGATCACTGGCAGGGTTAGCAGACCGGCCCCCAGAGGGCGCTGAGGGGAGACGGGCACCGTGTACTGCGGTGTGTACCGCTCTACCCCAGCAGAGGCTGCCCTCTGAAACCCTGGGTTGTTGGCGTCAGGGTTTCTTGGCCGAGGACTTCTTAGCTTCAATAACCGCCCTGAGATCTTGTTTGGGCTGGGAAGTCCTCGGCCGAGAGCTCTGCTTCTGAGCCTCGCGGTACGAGGAGCTAGGGAGCGGCTGGGGCATCTCCCGCCCAGATGCCCCGAGGGAGCGACGAGGGAGGAACTTATGGAACGCCGCCGCTTGCTTGCGGGCCTCCTGAAACCTGTCGACGACAGAATTGACTGCGTCACCGAACAGGCCAGTCGGCTGGATCGGGGCGTCCATGAGGCAGACCCTGTCCCGCTCTTTCATATCGGACAGGGTCAAACATAAGTGCCTCTCCGCGGCCACCATAGCTGCCATGGACCGCCCAATCGCTCGAGCGGTCTCCTTGGTGGCGCGGAGGGAGAGATCAGCGGTCCTTCTTAGCTCTGAGATATCATGGGACTTGCTCTCCTCTCCCTCATCTAGCTCCTTGAGCAGATCGGCTTGGTACGCCTGTAACACCGCCATGGTGTGCAGACACGCACCAGCCTGACCTGCTGCCGCATACCCTTTGCCCACCAAAGCCGAAGTTGTTCTTAGTGGCTTTGAGGGCAATGCCGGGGCCTTTAGAGACGACGCCGCACCGGGGGACAGATAGCTCGCGAGCGTCTGTTCCACCCGGGGCATCGCTCTATAACCGCGCTCTCCCATCCCCACTACGTTCCCATAGTAGTCTGACGAGGGGATGTAGAGGCGGGCCGAGAATGGGCGTTTCCACGACCTGGAGATCTCATCGTGCAGGTCGGGAAAGAATGGCAGGCCCCGGCTGGGAGGTGGCTGACTCGCGCGCAGGAAGCGTTCATCAAGCTTGCTTCTCTGCGGTTCAGCTGCTTTCTCGGTGGGCCAATCGATATTTAACTTGGCCACCGCGCGAGTAACCACCTCCAAGAGCTACTCATACTGCGGCGAGTGGGGTGGCGAATCCCTGTCGAGCGACTCCACATCAACTTCCTCCTCGGAGGAAGAGAGGCGAAGCGTCGACCCCTCTCCCTGAGTGGAAGGAACCGCTGAGCGTGCTTCCGACTCTAGGGATTGGGTGCCGGATCTGGCAGAAGTGGAAGGAGATAGGGACTGGCCCGTCTCCATTCCCTCCACCAGATCCACTTGCGAACCCCACGAGTGCAGCCGCCGTTCTGCCTCAGCAGAAGCGGGACCAGTACCGCGGGGAACGCTGGCGAAGGCCCCCTCCTCGAAGAGGGCCCTCCGGGAACGAAGCATACGCACCGACATCCGCACACAGTGCGGGCAGTCGGCCCCCTCGAGAGCCGACTCAGCGTGCTTCGAACCCAGGCAAACCACGCAAAGGTTGTGTGTATCCCCACCCGCTGGGCGCGTTCCCCAAAGCGCTTTTGACGCAGCTCGAGTTCCTGAAGAGGAACAGACTTAGGATGCACTAATGGTGGCACTCAAGTCTTTTAATAATCAGAACCAAGCACCCTAGATGTATGAGATACAGTATATGTGTGTGTGTGTGTGTGTGTGTGTAGTGAAAATGCAGCATATACAGTATAATGTGTTTGACTACTTGCTATCAGGTCAGTCACATGACACTCAAATTTTCTGTCCTAATTTGTTATATATATATATATATATATATATATATATATATATATATATATATATATATATATATATATATATATATATATATATATATATACAAGAAGTAACAATATTGGTTGATCCAAATTTGTTGATATTTTAATTAAAAAAAAAATAATAATTCAAGTATTGAAATATTTTAAGGAGTTTGGGATACAATTATATAAAATAGTAAAAAAAAAAAAAAAAAAAACTCTACATATCCCATATTTTTACACAAGATTTATGAGAAAATTCAAGGTAAATGTTAATCCTCATATCAGATTTATTTTTAAACTCTATGAATGCATGGTACTATGGTATCATGTTTATGGGACATTTATCAAGGAGTTACCATGGTATTCTTTGAAGATATATAACCATGTTAAATGCAAAATAAGATATTTAGATAATTTTTATTTTATTTTAGTTCATAAAAAGAAAATCAGTAGGGTAAATGCACACACACACACACACACACACACACACACACACACACACACAATACCTACCTTACATATGAAAAGCAGTTTTGAAAATTGATTGAAGGGTGATTATATATATAAATTTTTTTTTTTTTTTTACAAAATTATGTGCTAGGACCAACATGCATAAATATGTCAGGATTTGTAGGTTCATTAAAAAAGTTAGTTTTGAAGCACCACATTTTCTTTTTCTTTATAATGGATACTTTTATATGTTATTGATCAGCTCCTTTTATGTCCCATCTAACAGTTTTTCCCATACTGCGATGGTTAAAAACATGCACAGTTTGCTTGAATGGCTATACGTTCCTAATGAATGTAACAAACACTGTCATATTGTCAGGTCTTAAGCCCCAGGTCAAAGGTCAATAATTGCATGGATTAGTGAAGACTCGTCTTAACCGTTTACAATCAACCAGCAACACACATGAAGACCATTTTTCAGAGTAGGTATGGCATGGCGTGACTAACTTTGCCGATAAGGATATAAAAAGGAGAAAAAGAGCAAAAGAAGAAAGATGTTCTGGATGTGGTTATCGGGCCAGGCCTGGCATCCATGCAATGCGTTTGAGAGATAACAAGCCCCAGAGAGCCCGTCCAGCATCAAATGGCACATGACCAGCGTTCCACTCAGGGTCGCCAGCAATTGAAGTCCGAGCCAGGAAGGCACATCTGGCCCTTATTTTATTGGTGTTCAATTTTGCATTGGTATGTGGAGAGGGCAACAAACAAAGCTCCAGCCCTGTTCCCATATTCCTGCCTGCTGCCACCAGCCCCCTACTCCCCCCCGGGTTTAAGATTCATTTTAACGCACATAGGCTCGGCGCACATTAGCGTGTATAGGTACAGATCTTATATTGAAGTCGAATTCCAGAGAAGCCCCCACAGGGTAGATGACAGGGTTTATTTAAAAGAAAAAAGGCAAGGAGGAGACTTCAAGTCTGAAGAGGATATTAAAAAAAAATCACAGGAGGAAAAAAAGCACCCCTCCGGCAGGAATAATTTTGTACCTTTCCAGAGAGAGAGAGAGAGAGCAAGAGTGAGCTCGACTGTGTGAAGGTTCGGAAGCCAAAAAAACTAAACAAAAAAGCAACAGAAAAAAGGACATCTCAAGGTTTATCAAATCTATAATGAGAACCACTATTGTCACCTGTACAATTTGAGCAAACAAACAAACAAAACAGAAACAAATCCAGAAGAGAGAGCAAGAGCGAGAGAGCGAGAAGTTGTTCAAATGTAAAAGTCAAAGCACCTAATGAAAACCAACTGCCATCCTGTCACCTAAATATCACACATCTATTCCACTACAGGACGCCATGAATGAGAATAACAACCTTCACTTCTTATTCAATCTCCACTCAACTCCCTCTCACTTCCCTCCTCTTTCCTGCCCTCTTCGTTTCCCGTCCTTTGATTACATTTTCAAGGAGGAAAAAATGTTCCTATTAGTGCGAGTCTGAAAATGTACAAGTTTTTGTTACCTTCAGTTTCACTTAACATGAGTACTGGAGGGCTGTAAGGTGTTTCATTTTTGGATGTGTGATAACACGTGTGACTTCTCCTATTGAGAACGGTAGATCCAGCACAGGAGGTTGTGTGTGTGATTTAGCAGGATGAGAAAGAGCTGAAAAATGACTAAATGGTGACTTCACTGAAATATATATATATATATATATATATATATATATGTATATATATATATATATATATATATATATATATATATGTATATATATGTATATATATATATATATATATATATATATATATATATATATATATATATATATATATATGTATATATATGTATATATATGTATATATATATACATATATATATATATATATATATATATATGTATATATATATATATATATATATATATATATATATATATATATATATCTACACATATATATATATATATATATATATGTATGTATATATATATATATATATATATATATATATATATATATATATATATATATATATATATATATATATATATATTTTTTTTTTTTTTGCAAAGTTGTTAAAGAAATACATCATCCCGGTAATGAAAATGTTCTCAACCTTATGTCATTCAGAACTTTTATTATTTTCTTCTGTCAAACACCAAAGGAGAGGTTAAAGAAAATGTTTCAGCTGCATATAACTATATAACTATAACTCTTTGCGCAACAACGTTTAAACATCTGCTTTTGTGTTTGATGACAGAAAATAAGTCTTAATGGTTTGGTATGAAATGAGGGCAAGTAAATGATGACATAATTTAAATTTTTGTGTGAATGTTCTCTTTAATCATGTAAAGCTTGACATATTATTATTATAATTTTTCATTATTATTTATGAAAAATAAAAGGTTCATTGAACCTTACCAGTTTATTGAACAGTTTATTGAACAAATTCTAAAAATAAAAACTATGTGTTATATATTAAATATGTATTATATATGCTGTTTTTTTTTGTGTGCCAAATATCATTTTTGATACGTCAGGCTTTATGACTCATATAGTATGATATAGTTAGAACATGTAGCTCACACTTCCGAAAGAAAATCACCTCATTTTTATTCAGAGGCCCAAATTTAGCAAAAATATGCAATCTGGTGCAGTTGCTGATATTTATACTGACAAAAAGTTACATGAAATTCTGATAGCTTCTAATCAGTGAGATCTTTATAACAGAATAGCAGACTATACTGAAATAAAATGCATATAAATACCAGTTGACACTGTATATCTCCCAATAATATGTCTTAGTAAGATGATATCAAAAGGCTTAGTTTTCTAATCAGTTTAACATAGCCTAAACTATGATCATTTAGAGGCCTTAGAAACTTGAAATATGACACAGTAGGCTTTATAGAATAATATTCACAAAGCAAACTCTTATCCCATCAGCATATCAGAACTATGCACTACATAATGGCCAAGCACACTGAATATCATTTATAAATCTCTCAGATTACATCACAACGGAGATTATCAGTCAGACACTAGTCATGGTGCCACTAGCTGGCATGCCGGAAAGACAGGAAGTGGAAGCTGTGGAAAGCCGAGACGCTTAGGCTAAGGGTGGAATTGCTCAAGAGGGAAGGAAGAATACAGATGTGATACCCTTCTCCTTTCATCCTTGTTCTCCAAGCTTCTTTCACTCCCAGTCTGGTGAAAGTAGTCTTTCTGGCCAGGCTCTGGGTTGCCCTGATCCCTGAGGTTGGATAGCAGGCAGAGATAAGACCGGGAATACTGGAGTTCTTTTACACTTTTCACTAGTCGCTAATCCAGTCCAGCACAGCCAAACCACACAGTCCAGTATTAGCTTTACTGCTGTGACCAGCCCAAAACTGCCAATAAATATCAGCATGTTTGTTTTATTGTATGTAGGCAAAATATCCTGAATTTCAGGGGAAACACTTAGGGTCTATCTATGTGATGGTAACTGAGGTTTTTGGCAAGCGCACTATGTTTGAATATGCACCATATCATTATAGATTTATTAACAAGCTCTCATTTGAAGTTTGGAAAACAGCCTGTCACTAACTATGTCCGTCAGCACACTTTAGTCCAAAGGGTGTGGCAGCATTTTAAATAGGAAAAAGGATGATTATTATGTCTGAACTGAGTGAAATTACGAAACACAAAACTAGCTAACACCAGTTTGAGCTTCATAAATGCACAAAACTTCCACACATGTGGTGTCAATACCAAGTCCTGACACTGCGCTTAAATTAATCTGTGGGAAATGAAAGCAATTATTTTTGCCATTATTACCTCTGCGACCACAAGCTAATAGACTTACCTGCATATCTGCTACCACTCTTTAGCTTCCGCCATACTAGCCACCAAACATCTCTCTCTCTCTCCATTTATTACTTTAATTTAATGAGGGCTTTCCCTTCGTAACCTTTCCAGACTGATTTATTGCTCGCCAGTTTGAGATCAAAGAACCGGGTGCTATAGGGTACTCTAGGAAACCCTGCTGCCCCTTCCTGAATCCAAGTGCTAGGCTGATGTAGGCTGCGTGATTGGCTAAATGTGGTGTAACTCACAGCTGGGCCCAGCATGGTGAGAGGTGTGAAGACTCGCCTCTTAATGAGGCAAGAGGACAAGCGGTTTAGAACAGGTCAGAGGTGGTGGGAGTGGGGCCAGAGAGGCTGGCTCTAATACAGGGGAAAAATAGGAGATTAGGTCTATGTGCTGTAAATCTTGAGAGAGAGACATTATAGGTATGGAACAGGACGTTTGATGATGATGTGGGCCAAAATTGCAAACCAATTTCTTTTTCATTTCTAGCTGCTGGAACGCAAGCAATGCTACGCTCTTAAGAATAAATGTTCCAGAAAGAGCTTTAAAGCCATAGGAGAACCATTTTTTAATTCCATTGAAAACACTCAGGACGTTTTAGGTCAACATCTACAGTTATGGTCAAAATTTCACATATACTTTGCAGCATCTGCAAATTGTAAATTCATTTACCAAAATATTAATTATTCTGCTTCTAAACTTTTGGGCTGCCACCAACTGAGCAACTGCCAATAAGATAAATTGGTACCATCTTATTCTCTAAAGAATCATATATAGCCATCTCAAAAGTTGTTTTTTGGTCAACTTTATTTTTAAGACACCATTATAAAATGTATCAGTTTGACCAGATGTCATTTGGAGAAGAATTAGCTATCTTTGAAAACAACTGTCTATCAAAAGCCAAGGTAAAGCTGTCCTAAACATGTTTCTCATCAGTTCCCTAAAGGTTAAGTGTGTGATTAGGTTCATTTCTACTTATTTATGGGGGCTGTAAGCTGGTCCCATTTCTAGAGGACAGGGCATGTGAGAACTGTGAGGTTTTTATGGTAGAGAGTATGAGTTCATGGCTGTACGATGATCAGCAGGGTTGCCAGGGAGAACGTGTTTGGACAGTCATGTCCTCCCAAAACCAAGAGTGATCCATTGGCAAAAAAAAAAAAATCACATGAGGAACATCTGGATGCCTCCTCCATGTTTAGCCACTGGGACTGTGGTGACTATGGTCAAAGCATGATACTTGTGAGAGTCATAATCAATGGCATCACTAGGACTTCTATGCACATTCATGGGGTGGTGATCAAAATTGGGCTTGCCAAAGGACAACATTGTGGGCCCTTCTCAACCACTGGGCCCCTCACTCTGCTCCCTTTTCCCCTGGTTTGCGTAGCCCCTGGTCATGATCAAAGCAACAGCTAAATGAGGTTATAACTTGTGCTGTTTCAGTAATCAACAATGGTTTGACACAGTGAAACAGTAAGGGGAAAACAGGGATGAGATGGTACTATGTCAAAAGGGCCATGATTCCCTGATTTGTGAGTGCCTGTTACCCTTTTCACCCAGCATGCTTAGCCTCTCGCCCCGGATCATCTCAATAACTCCCTTTCTCTGATGGCTCCCAGCAGCACCATCAATCTGTCTCATGCCAGGATAAGAGACTGTCCTGTCTCCTGGCTTACCTCGTCTCTATTTCCCCCGATTTGTGCCGGGGAGTCAAATTTCCAATGTGTAAGTCAAAACAACAACCTTGAAACGCCAAAACAGCAGCAAAATCTGATGCCTTATCATGGTTTCTTGCAGAAAAAGATTAATCAGCAAAGTTGGTTTCATGAACAGTTTCACAATGATAATTGTTGAGAATTATGTTGAGAATTATCACCTGACACCATCAAATGTAATGTTTTATACAACTAACATATGTTGCACTGTGTTGGGTTGCCATTTGTCCAATGTAAAGTCCTGAAACAAAACTTTCTTTGGTTGCACCTTCATTTCTTTGAGTATACAGGCGCTTGCCAAACAAAGTTGTGTTTAATCGGTTACTTGACCTGACTCAGCAGTAGTTTTACAGAGACGTCAGAACAGCACTGTTTTCGAGAGGAGCAGGGTTACAGCAATATTCATGCTGGGTGGGCTATGAAATACTGTGAACAAAAGCAAAGACACAAGACAGGGAAAGCGAGACAGAGGTACTGAAGGCCATGAAATATGTGCCTCAGTGGAAAGCCCTTTTTATTTAGTTTTAACAGGCCTGTAAACTTACTTTCAATGCCCCAGTCAGGACACTATAAGCATGGACTACTCTAGCCTGCATTTCCAGCAGTCAACAGAAACGTCCAGTCAATATTTAGTCTGTTGGCCAATGGGCAAGTGATACTATCTCATATGCAGAGATATTACATAAATATGAGACTATCATGGGCATTTTGAATTGTTTTTCTTGGTGACCTTCTGTCCTGCAAAACTAATTAGAAACAGAAGCTTCTTCAGACGGTTTCATCTCTTTTTTCTGTGGCCGGCTGTCTCTCTATACACCCCCAGGGAGCTGCAATTTATGCCCAGGGAACAGGCACAGAGAATGGGGCCGAGACGGCACAAAGGCCTAGAAGCCTGAAACTGATTGTCCACAGGTTGAGAGGGTCTCTCTGGTGGTGAGTGAGGCTGAGAAAGAGAGAGAAAGGACAGATGAGACCATTACAGAGAGACAGTGAGAGAGAGTTAATGGAGATTATTATACAGATATCAGTCCAGGTCTCTGGTTTCACATCTGCCTAGGATTTTTGCCTAACATCCTGTTGAAAGGAATCTTTTGTCGCCACAATGCTCTGACCTCTCGCCTTACACTTCCTTACATTTAAAACCCTGACAAAAGTACCATGGTAATACCATGTTTTTTTTTAAACACTATATGCTCAATGATGTTGAGATGTTTGAATGACATGGCTTATATAATGGCTTATATAATTATACTATGGTCCTATCACAATAGTTTTTAAGGGAAATGTTAATACAACAAATAAGCAATAAAAATGCTAAAATAAATAAATAAAAATAACAGAATGCTGTGCAGTATACAATGGACTCCAAAAGATCCCATTAAAATCTAGGAATTATTATATATATTTTTTTTATAATTTGAATTTAGAAGTAAACAAGAAATGTTACAATGGCGAAAAGGCAAAAAACTAAGAAATTATGATGAAAAATAAAGCAGAACTAATTACAGTTCTGCACTATTTTCAGGCTACTTATCTATTAACCACATTTGTGACACTGATCATGTGATAGATTTCTATTTGGGCTTGCATATGCATGTGTTCATGTCTGTATTCTCAGTCACTGCAATGCTTGTGTGTTTGCATATGTTATTGCTTCTCTACCCCATCCAGCGTGCCACATCCCTGTCCAACCAAAACAGGCCTGCAGCATAACACTGAGTAAACACGCATGACATTCACTCAGCAGCTGGGAATACTGCTACCAATTGCACGGACCGGAGCAAGAACCATATTTAATTGGCAAAGAAAACATTTGGTCTCATTCCCTGGCAAGCTGGCTGTCTATACCTAATATATTTCCATGCAGAGATTTATAACAAAACATTTCAAAGATTTATGAGAAATGTCCTCATATCACATTTATTTTTAAAACTCTATGAATGCATGGCTCTAGTTTTTGGAACATTTATCAAGGAGTTACCATGGTATTGTTTGAAGATAAATACCATGTTAAGTGCAATTATTTAAAAAAAAAAACATTTTCATACTGTTAAAAATATCTTCTTTGTTTAAAATGCTGAATTGAATAAATGATTTACATTTTTTAAGGTGAATTATCCCTTGGCCATATATTTTGTACTTTGAAATTTTGTGACACATTTTGTAGATTGTTACATTTTAAAATACTCGTAATCAGACTTCAAAAATCATTTTGATTTTAAGAAGTGTTTTCTCACCATTTCAGTAGTGCATCAACTCCTGATGAACACATTACATTTGATCTGAAACATCACTCTGCAGGTTATTTAAATCATGTTAGGTCAAAAGTAATCTAAAAGTAGTCTCATTATCTAAAATATGTAATGTAATGGATTACGTTACCAGCTACAGTTTTGTGTCATGTAATTTGGAATCAGTAACAGACTCACACATGCCTCAGTTCCTAGACTGAACTCTCTCCCCCGAGTCCTGCACGGAGCTACGACATAGTTGAGGCCCGATGGGAAAGCCATTGTTTGTTTAACTACTGTTTTATGGAATACCTAGTGACAGGAAGTTCTTAAAACAGCAGCAGTTACTATTTATATAGTGTTCCTTTTGGAGTAAATACTCACTAAAATCCCCTCCTCCCGCTCAACCACACACAGACCCCATGAACACCCCAGCACTGAGGAATGCACCCATTCACAAGCCAGTGGCCATCTTGAAGGCTTGCCTCTCACTTCCTGTTTCCATGACAACACCAGCCGCCTCCGCTGGGTGTGAATGAAAGCCGACAAGTGCTCTCTCGGAGTGTGTGAGCAGTAATCCCACTCATCCAGCTCATTTTCTAAATCTGTTCAGCCCATTCAGAGTCACAACCACGACAGCATTTAGCCGTGTCTGCCTCCTTTATTGCTTTTATTAGTTTGCAGCTCGCCGGCTGCCTGACAGCTAATAACCAATGTTATCTAATTACTTGGCTCTCTCTGGGCGCCCTTGGAATGCACCCTCAGGTTAGGGTCGTACAGAGATGACGAGCAGGTGTGTGTAGCGGCAGTGTTATGGAGTGTCATCAGCTGATGGATGTGATGTACTTCAGTCCGAGGGATTAGCGTTCAATTAGAAGCGGGAGTGTCTGAAACCTAGCATTAGCATGTGTGTGTGTGAGTGTTTGCCTGTGTGATACGCACTCGAACCAGACAATTACTTGGTTTTATGCAAATGAATGAAGGATTTCAGAGGTTTTAAGAAGAGTTTATTAGCATCAACACTGGTGTGAATGAGATTCTCTGTGTGTCACATCTAACTCTAATTTGTTAGAAATGCAGTGGGGTCAGGTAAATGTGTGCATTTACAATACTGTTCAAAAACGGGGGTCGGTATGATGTAAAAAAATATGTGTTTGAAGTCTTTTATTGTGAAATATTGCTAGAATTTAAATGAACTGTTTTAATTTATTTTAAAATGTAAATTATTCCTGATCCTTCAGAAATCATTATATATACATCAATAAACTTAAATTTTTTTTAAGTGCTGTTTATTTTTTTATGAAAATTGTGATATTTTTCGCCTTTTTATTTTCTGTGATTAATATAACGTTCATAAGAACAGCATGTGCTTAAAATGGAAATGATCTGTTAAAAGGAAAGAGTATGAATGAAAATTACTTGACCCCAGACTTAGCATAAAGGTTATAGGTTTAATAACAACTTAAGGTTTGTTGACATAATTTGTGACATACTTTCAGTAACTACAGAAAATAGTAATAAATCAGTTATTGTTATTGAAGTTTCTAAATCCTAATTTCATTCAGCGGATGACTTCAGAAGGATGAATTTATTGTTACAAATGGAACTCCCATTGGTGGTAAACAGTATTTTTATGTGGATAGTTAAGTTAATAGAGTCTTGAACTCTGATACAGATTGTTGGTCCAGTTTAACAACAGCAGAATAGTTAAGTGTATGTTTGTGTGTACATGTGAGTATACTCCTTCCTGTCCCCACAGCATATGTCCACTTCCATGTGTGTATCTCCACATGTAGCCGTGTGAGTGAGCGTGTTGTGATGTTCTCAGCCGGCCGGCGCTATAAATCAGCAGAGAGGCTGACACTGCGGGACTGAAGGAGACCTGTGACTGATCGCTCTCTTTACCTGCTTCCTTCCACTCCTTCTCCCTTGTTCCACATTCACTCACTCCATCATGGATGAGCCTTGTTGTGTCATCACTTTCCAGCTTATCTTCAATGAAACTCTGTCTATAATATCCCTTCTCCAGAGAGGAAAAGATTTAAAGCTGCCTTATGGTTGCATGTATATGTTACACAGTTACATTCTGGGAACTTCCTGATCAGGCAAGAACATGCATGTGGTTCAAGTTCACATGTGCATTACATGTGTCCTTCACACAGAAGGCAATCCAAGAATGCAAAAAATAACAACAAAAATAAATCCAAGATGGTGGACCAACCCGATCTTGTGGCAATTCGTTACTATAATGCGTTTTGGCAAATTGCTGGACCTTAATGTTCACATTACAAATTCAATAAAAATATATGATTTTACCCAATGTTTATGTGCATTACATATTTTATTGGTATTAGAGGATGTTCCATTATCTTAGCAACATGCTAACACCACACTCAATTATGATTTTAGTCTCCTGTTCAGATAATTATTTATGTAGAATTATAAGTTTCGATTCACTGAGCGCATTGCAGTGCATTCTGGGATTGCCTTGTTTCTGAAGGATAAATGTGATGTTTTGTTCAAAACAAGGTATCTTATAAAATAATGTAACTTAGAACGCCTTTAAATCAGAAGTGCACCTATGATGCCTTAACTCATCATTTTAAACAGAATTGTTGTTTTAACAAAGTGGAGCTGTTTTTGCTCTGAACATAAAGATATGATGAGGGGAGTAAATAAGTCGAGCTCTCTGTAAACTCTCCAGGGAAACGAGTGTGTGTATGTGTATACATGACTTATGTCTGAGGCCAAAAGAATGTATGTGAGCATGTGTGTGAGTGAATAAGTGAGATGTAACATACTGATGAAATTCCCAAAGAGGCCAGAATGGATAATACAATCTCGGCACACTGATGAACAAACCAGATGGGTGGGGGGCCCATGGTGTTTAAATCCCAAACACACACACGCACACACACACACACACACACACACACACACACACACACACACACACACACACACACACACACACAGACACACACACACACACACACACACACACAGATGTATGGCCTTCCTGAGGGTTATTATTGCTTACGTGTGTTGTACAACAGTAAAGGGAACTTCTTTACATACTACATACTGAGACTTTAACAAAATGTGTTTAATATTCAGTAACTGAGGATTATATTATATTATATTATATTATATTATATTATATTATATTATATTATATTATATTTTTAGACATTATGATAATAATGTGGCCATAATACAAATAACAATCGCAAATATTAAACCAGGATTAGACCTAAAAGTTAATTAATACTGAAAAATAGTACAGTATATAAAAGTATTCTATGTATTTTAATTTTAACTTATTTTTTATTTATTTATTTATTTATTTATTTGCATTTTGTAAATTAAGTAATTTTAATAATAGTTAACGAAAAATATAATGGACTTTAATACACTTTATATATAGACAATAAAAATATGAAATATTGAAATATGACAATAAAAGGAAAATCGTTGAAGCAGAGAAAGTTTAACTTTTTTGATTTAAGATATTTTATATAGTGTATTAAAATAAATTTGATTTAATATATATATATATATATATATATATATATATATATATATATATATATATATATATATATATATAAAAAATATCTTAAATCAAAAAAGTTAAACTTTCTCTGCTTCTTCAACTATTTTCCTTTTATTGTCACATTTCTATCCATCTTTTAATGATCAATTGTTAACGATCAATTATAATGATCCAATCAATTTCCCAATGATAAAATCAAATATCTTGTTTCATAATCCAAAATACATAACATTAGATAGCAACGTTACTGCTGTCTCTTAATTGGGATTAATAAACTTTATTCTAATCTACAACTCAAAGTAAATGCCTTTTTATATTATTTTGTTCGAAATTCATAAACACTGAATTCCAAACCCGTACAGTAGAATGAGATCTTCCAGGCAGGATTTAATAAGCTAACCTTTCACTTAAGGACACATTCCTGTGGGAGTTTGAGGATTCTCCCAGGTTTGATTTAGCGGTGTACTCTGACCTCTGACCTCTGAGTCAAACCCCAAGCCCTGATGGCACTCTTGCTATCACTAATGACCTTTTGATAGAGGGAGAGGAGAAGAGAGACTGTGGAGCATCACGGCCCATGCTGGAGAAGTCAGCACTAGCCTGTGTTGCTTTGCAGCTTGTAAACACTCTGTTGTCAGATCCTGGTTATCCCGGGACACACACACACACACACACACACTCACACAAAGCAAACCAGAAACAGGAGGACTGTGGGTTGAGTGTGATGAATTTCTAATACAGTGGCTAATTTTAAGGTGCTTGAGGTTTAGATGTGGGATGCATCTTTTTTTTTCTTTAGATTTTTTTTTGTTTCAATGAATGTTGGTGAATTATAAAAGAAAATTCTAGGTTATTTTTCACTCCTAAATACAAAGGAATACATTTTAATAGATAGATAAATAAAACAAACAAACAAACAAATTTGTTGCTAGAAGAAACTGAAGCCTAAAATGTATTTATTTATTTTTTGTAATTCTGTAGTGTAAAGTGAAAAAAAGTCCACACTTTAATGCGGTAGGGGGTGTCAAGATGACTTAAACATTATTTAAAATATGACAAACAAAGTATTAAAATAAGCTAAAACTATTTTAATAAGAAAAATAAATATAGATTAAATTAAGGTTTTGACTGTCTTGGAAAACCTGGATATATGGGAATTTTAAAAGTGTGCAACTTCTAACAGTTTTAATAATTAAATAGTTATCGTGAAATTAAAGCAGTACTACTAATACTACCACAATGTATAAACATGTCACATGGTAAATAAAACTACATTACTTTTCATGCATCACCATAATGAAAATAAGATCAGGTTGCATTTTGGCAATGAGAACTGGAAGAAAAATAGGCTCACCATGAACAAAAAAAGAAAGAAAGACTGACTTAATATGATTCGTCTGTTTTGATTTTGGGGTTCTCATTTGAATAGGCTTTAAAAAGTCATAGCTGATGTGGAATTATAAAATAAATGCTTTTCAGGAGTGCAGATGGCCATCAGAATGGTTTCTCATTCTGAACTGACGTGTTGGCAAGAGAAACAGAGACTGCAGGGCCAGAGAGGAATCTATGTAGCTGGCTTCACTTCTCAGCATGGCTCCAGCCTCTCTAAGTCTCACACTGCTGTGCCTGACCCCCTCCAAACTCTTTTGTATGAAGACCCCTGCTCCCTGTGGACTGCCCGCTTTCTGGCCTTTCACGTGAGACTGTGTCAAATTATTCCCCTCGAACCCCACTCCCCACCTCTGAGCCCATCACACAGTAGCTCTCTGCTTCTCACGTGCGCGCACACACTCCCACCAGCCCAAAACACAAAGCCAGAGGAAAGAAGGGCAAAACAGAGGTAATGAACTAGAGCCAGAAAGATCTCCGGACTGAACAAAGAGATGTTACATACATGACCTGTGTGTGGAGAGGTCTACACCTTCTCTCCTGGAGTCTGGTTCATGCTAACACCTTTGATTTCATTCCAAGACCTGTTGAATTCATGCTGCCCAGTACAGAGGCCTTTAGATTCAGCGCAGGGCTCACGGACAGCCTGCTGCTCTTGGCTTGGCCTGAGCTTTTCTCCCTTACAAAATCCCATTCAAGAAGGTGAAAGCTCTGTGCTGAGGTACACAGAGAGAGAGAGAGAGGTCAGAGGAATGGAACTGCTGGGGCAAAGGCTAATAATATGGGTCGGGAAAAAGTAAAACAACAAGTTCCAGCATACCATTGTTTGAGGATAATTAAAAGTAAACACATTAAATATTAAACGTAATGTCATGAGCTGTTAGAGAATGTGAGTGGTGCCTGCTGTCGCCAAGTTGTGGTGGTTATGCAGGTGATGCTATGATATGCTAAGGTTCTTCGAGTGGTTTTTAGCATGTCTGCTTAGTGGCCTAATTCAAAAGAGTCCATCCAAAAAAATAAATTAAAAAAAATTGATTTATACATTTTCAATTGAACTTGTTATCCTGTTCAAATCTGAGAATAATTCTGCTATTTTTGCTGTTGCCAGCTAAGAAGTCTGATGATTAGGGATGGGTGATAGCCTAACACTTACTGTTTGATCCGACATAAAGAACTACTAAGCACATTATAACTGATATCGGTTCTAATACCTTTATAAAATGGAGCATTTTAATGATTTATGGAGATAAAATGGGTAATTATGGTCATTAATATTAAAGAAGCCAATACTGACATTACTCTTGGTTTCCAATCATTATTTGCTGCAGTACTTGTCAAAAGTTTGGAGTAATTAAGATTTATTTTTAAATGTCTCTTTAAAAAGCAACTTATGTTAACCAAAGCTGCATGCATTAAAAAATAAATACAGTAAAAACAGTATTATTGTTAAATATTACTCCATTGCTCCAGTCTTCAGTGTCTATTATGATTGCTCTGGATTCTTTGATGAAAAAACAAAAAATTCTAAACAATATATATTCAAAAATAAATGTTTAATAACATTTTAAATGTCACTTTTGATCAATTTAATACATCCTTGCTGAATTAAAGCATTTCTTTATTTCTTTAAATCATATTCCAAACGTCTGTACAGTACTGCATCATGGTTTCCACAGAAATATGAAGCAGCATAAGTGTTTTCATTACTGATAATAATAAGACATGTTTCTTTGAGCCTCATTTCAGCATATTAGAATGATTTGTGAAGAATCAAGTGACACTGAAAACTTGAGTAATGATACTGAAAATTCAGCTTTAACTCACAGAAATCTATTACATTTGAAAATATATTACAATAAAAACAGTTCTTTTAAAACGTAAGAATATTTCACAGCATTACTCTTTTTACTGTATTATTGATCAAATAAATGCAACCTTTCTGAACATAAGAGAATTTTATCTAACAAATATATTATTATAAATTATTATTCCAAACTTTTGAACTTTCACCACATTTGTTAATGCACATTATGTTTATTTATATATATATATATATATTTGGGGTGTACATTTTGTATTTTTTGTAAATGCATTAATATTCTGGTAAAAAAAAAGAGAAATCACTAGTATAATAATAATAATAATAATAATAATAATAATAATAATAATAATAATAATAATAATAATAATAAAATACATTTGGTCATCCATACGGATAAAACTAAACACTCACGGCATGGGATGAGTAACGTGCCAAATTGTAATACTTGTTCAATAACTAACCACAGATATGAGCAATAACAACAGTGATGTAACCACCACTAATAAGTTCAAAAGATTTGCTTATTTCACAATATTTCAGTATTGATAACAGATGTAAATCTGTTTCAAATAAAGATCAAAAGGGAGAAAAGTGGGGCGCTGAGGGCATGTTGGCATGTCCAGATCCTCTCAAGCAGAATAGAAAGCAGCAGTTGTCAGATAAGAGTGCCTCTACGCTCCACCAGCTCTCTCTCTCTCTGGTGTCAGGGATCTATAGGCTCTTTGGCTTGGCTGAGACCACAAACACCATGTTTCACTGCAGACCTTGGAGGAATTGAATCACACCTTCCACCGGAATGGGCTGTCAGAAGGCAGGCAGCACCTGCTGTCCACCGGTCAGGGTGGGCCGTCCCATCACTGGTCTCGTCCAATGATTACAACTGCAAAGATAATTATGTTATTTACACATGCCCATACACAGAACAGATGACTGTTTCACACACACGCACAGGCACCCAGCACAGTTTGGCTGTACACACACACACACACATTAACCAGCCAGCCATTCCTCCCACACCTGAACATCTCCTCACACACACCCTAATCTCACAAAGCGCTGAGGAAATAGTCACAGCCAAACAACATAAACTAAATCCACCTAAAGTTCCCGAGGCCAAAATGTCCCATAGAATGTAACTGCTGTACTCAAACAAGACACAAACAGGCGATACAAAAGCACATGCAAAAGTTGCATGCTGTTCTTTATCCGTGTATGGTCTTTTAAAACTCTTTTTTTTTTTTATTGTCCTTGTCGTTAATGACTGAGGAATGTGCTCTGTACAAATATATCACATTCTTTCTGAAAACTTCTGCATTGCTGAGGATTAGGGAGGCATGAAAACAAGGACACCACCTGTCAATCACACCAACATCTGTCTAAGTAGGGCTCAGAAAGAGTTCCTTAGGTGTAGAGCAATGAAAAAATAAATAATAATACAATAATAATTAAATTAAAAATAACTAAATAATGCAAATTAAATTAGCTGTAGATGTAAACTGATACATCAGCAGCATTGTAAAACATTTAGATGTGTGATGAGATAAACAGACCTACATGTGAGCAGTGTTCTACATTTGGACATGTTTCTCACTGTAATGTCTGTAAGGACTTTTTTCTAAACTGTTAGACAAGGCAATACACAGTTTTAAAGTTACACTTATTGCAGTTAAATTATATATATATATATATATATATATATATATATATATATATATATATATATATATATATATATATATATATATATATTTTTTTTTTTTTTTTATTATTATTATTTTTTTTTTTGATATTGCGATTTAAATTTCAAAAATAGAATTGAAATTTGAAAGGCATTCTCAGTTCATTTTAAAACGGCACACAACACAGATAGATAGATAGATAGATAGTTCACATTGCAATAACTAATTAACATTAAGTTAATAATTGTAAAAGTGTGGTTTGTTGATAGTTTCTGTTAACTGACATAGTTAATGTTAAAAATTAAACCTTATTAGGCAACTACCTTTCAATCTTTAAATTAAACAGCAGATTCATTTATTTACTTGTTTGTTTGTTTGATAAACACACACACACACACACACACACACACAAACTATAAATATTAATGAACTAAATGCAAATTAATGTTAAAAGTCAAAAGAGTTCCAGTCAGAGACAAATACAGGCTAACGATGATTTGTGTAGCAGGGGTGCAGGTGGGGGGTGTGTTGGTAATATTCATTAAGTTCACACACACACACACACACACACACACACAGCGGCGGCGGCAGGGCAACCCCCTGCACACTGAAGCTCTGCCTGCTGCTGTAGGGCTGGAACATTCCTGCTCTGACGAGCTGCTGAGCAATATGATCCTCTCTCTCTCTCCGTGTGTGTAGAAGAAGACAGAAGTAGTAGCAGAGAGAGAGAGAACGTGTGCAGGGAAGAGAGAGGACAGAGGGAAACTCACTTACTACGAACTTCACCGGGATCGGAAGGTTTGCGTATGTACGGTGACTCCGCGGCGTTCACGCGCCTGTACATCTGGGACAGAAAGAGACTGGAACGGCGTATCGTTACTAATTAACCCCCCTGTTGTTTTGCACTTTGCGCCCGCGTCTAATGGAGGGCCCCGTGCGGATCTGCCATCAAGAGAATGTGCTTCACTAGTGTGTCCGGCTGCCAGCAGCTTTTACTCTCCTGTAAAAGGTAAGAAACTCCGGAGAGCCTTCACTCACCGCCACGGACGAGCTGCGTGAAGAGTCTCTCCCGATGAAAAGTGTAACAGTGTGGAAAGTTCATGTCTACTCGCTCACTTTCCCTGCTCGAGACACAGTTTTCTGCACTGCAGACACCATACATGAGGAGAAAGTGTAAAATGTCAAGTGTTAAAAATGACTTTTGTTTTGTTCTGGAATGATTATTTCCCCTTCAGTCTAAAGTGTGCAGAAGGTTTAGATGGAAACCTCGACTTCACTCTAAACTGTCGAGATGTCAAAGCGTAATGTATAGGTGTAAAGTGCCAAGTGCTAAAGTTTATTTTGGGCATACATAAATAACCCTTTCTCCAAAATGTAAAGAGTTTAGAAACAAAGTTTTAATTGTAGAAATCAAATTTTAAGACTTAAACTATTTGAGTTATAAAGGGCATATATACAAAAGTGTAAAGACTTAAGTAAAGGTAAAGGATGTAGAAAAGACGTTTAAAGTGTAAAATAAAAGTTTAACAAGAATTTAAAAGGAGTATGATGTTTGGAAGCAGTTTTAAGATTTTGAAATGCAAATAAGCTACAAGTTTACAGAACCTTAAGTGTAAAAGGTTTTATGTGGGAATGCATGAACACCCGTTTCCCCCGAGTGTAAAGTGTGTTGAAACAAAGTATCTAGAGTCCGACACTATTCAAACTGTTCCTTTTGTAAAAGTGGAAAGCATAAAAAAACTGTCCCATGAATGAAATCATTTCAGTTTGCCATGAGGTTGAGTTGACTTAAGTTTTTTTTTTTCTGACAGTGACTTTAATCTTAATTGTTACTGTATAAACACAACATGATGTTCCTGTTGGCCTCGGGGCGCTTTTAGAGTTATCTCAGTAAAAATGAAAACATTACACTATTGGACACGTTTTTCTCTGTGACAAGTGTTTTGTTAGTGGTGTTATTCTGGTCAAAAGCTCTTTAGTCTCACAAGGCTTGGCTATTAAATGCATGTTTTTGTTTGTAAATGCAACGTTGAACTGGTGTGCAAGATTACTTAATGTAATGTTTTTTTTTTTTTTTTTTTTGCTAGGCTTTCTTCTGAAAATTTGACATCCTCTTTCTGTAATTAATGGATGTAAAACTTTTTAACATTGAAAAAAAGGAAATTTCTTTACCATTGTTGCAGTTTAAAAGAGCAATTTCTTGATGAGAACAAACCCCGAAATATGTATAAGTCAGACCTCGACTCAGAAGACAGAGACAGAACCCACGGGTTTTTGTTCTTTAAAATAAATATCACTAGACTGAAAGACAATAAAACTGTAAAATAGAAAACAACAACAAACAGAATCTTTCATAGAATAGAGAATCCACGGAGTGGGAAATATTAGAGCTGCATTTAAAATAACATAAACAATGTAGTCGACCTATTGACCAGTTCAATTTCAGTATTTACAGATAAAATGTTTAAAAGTGTTTGAAAATATTCATATTTGTTGTAGATTCATTGGTTTGCATTGTAAAGAGGCAATAAACTGTGCCAGAATTTAGTAATATTTCAGAAGAATTGCTCCTGTCAAATAGTTTTTTTTGCAAGCCTTTTGAGAAGATATTTCTTAAAATATTTGATTAAAATAATTAAAGGAAATCTATCTATTTGTATAAAAAACCTATTGGTTGAAAGATAAAACTCTCTGTATAGTGTGAACCAACCCAAATTCATATTAAACGTCTCATAATAGTCTTATTATAAGTTTT
This sequence comes from Carassius gibelio, assembly GCF_023724105.1. NCBI lineage: Eukaryota > Metazoa > Chordata > Actinopteri > Cypriniformes > Cyprinidae > Carassius > Carassius gibelio. Next base: position 22,137,823 of record NC_068388.1, on the reverse strand, counting down.
AGATTTGGTCGGTTGATGTATCTTGGGTCTATTTTTTTTAACTGCATAGGCTTTTTTTTTTAGATTATATATAAAAAAAGAGATTGTTTATATGCATACTGATGTTTCTGATTCCGGCAGCAGATAGAGGTTTGTTTCTATGTATTGTTCCTCCTTTGGGTCGTAATGACTCTTTTGATGTTCTGCTTCTAAAGAGGCGTAAGTGGATGCCTACATGTGGCATGTGAGTGTCTTTTGTGTGATCGGAGAGGTTAGGACAACATGACTGCTGGGTAACAAAGCCCTCATGCTCTCTGCTCGGGAGAGAAAGAGGCCGAGAGATCTCGAGATACCAGCACAATAAAAGTTGTAAAAAGAGCTTTCCAGGAAAGCCAAGTGTAATGAATTAATGTAAGAATGTGGCTACTTGTCATTTTAATTTCTGTTACATTCACAGCTTTTTACCACTTCGAGCATTTAGCGGAAAATTGCTATGCAGTTATGCTGCGGTATTTTATGGGACGCGTGATGAGACTGAGAGACTGTAGGACAGCAGAGTTAACTTTTATCATATCTTTATTTTTGTCCAGACGGGAATGTTGAGCTCGGTCACGTATAATCCAACTTGTTCTCTTTCACCTGTTGGCTCTCTCCATCTCTCATTCTTTAGATGATCTTGTCAGAATAAAATATGGCGAGAAAGACAACTGTGCTGATGGGTTAAACATATGCTTATCATCTCTTTATAATCACTACACAACAAATTCTCACTTTGCACAGTTGGAGCTGTCGAAATTGTTTCATGTCGCTCTAAAACAATGTTTAGAGTTCATAACCGCAAATGTATAGTACATAAACAGCTTGAGTTGTTTTTAAAATCATTGTGGTGGTAGAAGGTTTGTTCAGGATGTCTCTTTTCTCTTCATCTTAGGAAATAGCTTTTGCCTTTTGTTATATCAGAGCTATTATAGACTTAATAACTTGATGGTTCAGCTGTTTTCAAAAGAGTAGTGTTATACCCCCGGTTTCACAGACAAGGATCTAGTCCCAGACTAAAATGCATGTCTGTACAAAACTTGCACTGAAATATCTTAAAATATGTTGGTACGTTTGATTTGTCTCAAGATGCACACCGGTAATGTTTTTTTCTAAGACACATTTATAAAATATACTTACATGTCCTAATTGAACTATGGCCTAATCCTGGTTTAACTTAAGCCTTGTCTGTGAAACCAGGCCATAGCTTGACAAAATGCTACATTTAAAATGATAGTTAAAGGCCTCCTAAACCGAATCTGTGCACAAAAATATCCAATGGATGTAATCTCTAGCTTCCGCTAACTGGTACGCGCGTTCACAAGCGGAATGGCGTTCCGGCTGGATGAAGTAGGATATGGGTGCAGCCTAAGCTCCAGTGAGAACATGTGCGTGTCGGAAGCAACACAAATGTGGGTGGATCCAACATAGTGTAAGTGTAACTGTTTTTCAGGGCTTCAACAAAGACTATATGATGCCTTTAAAAGCAACAGGCAAAGAAATTCTGAACATTCAGTTAAATAGCAGCTTGTTTAGTGACAGAAGCCCATGTGAGCACACAGCCAGACCCACCTGAGCAGCACATATGCTATGATGCTTTATCTTGCTGTGTTGCTGGAGTGCAGCAGGAGCGATTAGTGAAAACACAGATTGATACGGACTCTGAATGAGCCAAGTGGAATGGATTTGAGGAAGCCGCAGTGTGGAAGTCAAGGCTGTAGCTAAAATGCGGAATGGAGTTTAATTTATTAGTGCATTCCTGAAGTGGAACGGATTTAAGTGGCGGTACTCTGAAAAGTGAATAAACATATGCGCTGAATTAGAGATGGTAAAAGTGAGTGGGTCCAATATCATTGATCTTAAAAACTGGGTGGGTCTTATCCAACCCACATACAATGGTTCCGATGCCCATGGGTGAGAATACCAAGTTTTGTTACAGGTGCAATGGAAGCAAAGTATCTTTGTTTAGCAAAGGCTTACATCTTGGTTTGTATTAAAATCCTCCAACATTTTTCTTTACAAATCCTTATCTTGTACTTGTTTTCCTCTCTCCTCTGCGCTTCCACGTTCGTCACTTCGCTTTGCCTGCATCCTACGTCCACTACGCCTTCAATGTTTTGATGTTATTTTGAATTGCAAACATAGCTAAAGAAGCAAATAATTATTAATAATAAAACAATTGGTAATTTGAATGTTTTCAATCTGAATTCCTGCATTTTAAATCTTTGTGTGTGTGCTTTTTTCTTTCTTTTGAATAATTTTTTTTAAAAATAAACTACTGTTCTATTTTTTGTCTGTTTTATTTCAGTGGTGTCACTCTAATTGAGAAACCCTTGACGTTTTGTTGCCAGAAAAATACAGCTGTGATAAAACAATTTGATGGTTATGTATTTTATAAAATGTAATGCTCCTCTTTGTAATGTCAGTGTAATTAGCTTGACTTGTACCATAGCAATCTAGTTACTTTTTGTGTAGCTTGTAGGAAATGTATATCTTATACTTTAATGGTGATGTTTTGCCATATTTTTTTTTATCAGCTTAAAAAGAGAAGGATGAAAAGAAACGTTTCCGGTCCTTTTCCTCCAGTAGCTTTTATCAATCACAGATAGTGTTTATTAAGCTCCCACATCTCAGATGGGATCTCCATTTTCTGTCTGTTACTAGAATGCAACGATGCCCGTATGCTTCCACTGTTTCAAACAGACTTTTCTTACATAGGGGCTGCACTTAGAATCTGGTGGAGTTGACGTTCCAGAAAACATCACCCTGAATATTTTTCAATGAGGCTTTGGGCCACAGGTGGGCACCTTCAGAGACGCGCTCTCAATCTGTATTTTTTTTTTTTCCTGGAGGGGGGAAAAGTGAGCATTTCCCATTAATACATATGCTTTAGTCGAATCATTACTAGTTTCTGAGGTCACTCTTTTTGCACAACATAGCATTCATTTTTCTAGATAAGCTGGATCGAGAAGTACTTATTTTCAATTGCTTTTGCTTCCCCATTTTGTTTCCTTTCATGTTTGTGATCAAGCCCTCTTAGTTTTCTAATTAAATGACTTGATGACATTTTTGTGATTGTAAAGTCATGACCCATCAGTGTTCCGACCGTTTATAAATCATTAGCAGGGCATCGGTTATCCAGTACACACTGCAGCTAAACCCTGCAGTTCTATTTAGAGCGCTAGAATAATGTTTGGCCGTGTAGAGGGTTCTGGGTAATGATAAACACATGGGGCTGTTGAAAAGGTATGCTAAGTGGCCAATTTGAATATAAGCATGTGTAATGATTCAGACCCAGTGATGGGCCTTTCCAGTCATTCTGGTGGTCTGTTGTAGTTTGTCGCAGTTTGTGGGTTGGAAACACTGCTTCAGATCAATACATGGGCAAGAAAAACCCTGTCTCCGTAGTAAGGACTATGCTAATTGTAAGAGATCAGTTTTGGGGAATGAGCAATTCAGGCAATGATTTGTGCAATATTTGTTTTTTTTTTTTGGCTGTGGGCAGGAGAGAATATAAATGCACTGGAGAATCAGTAACGGGGCACTCAGTGAGTATTTAGGGAGTCATCCTCTGCCCTGCCTCTGTAGCCTAACAGATGTAAGGAAGCTTTCTTTTTACACTTGCCCTGGGCAGCGAGGGATGAAAGTGATTTCGTAGGGCTGTGTGGTTTGAAGGTTTAATTAGCTTGGGGTTATGATCTTTGCTCTTACCACCATTCCATAGATGGTGAGATGAAGTAATAAAGTTTCACATGGGGCTGGACGATATTTCTCAATAAACTAATGTCTTAATAATAAAAAAAAAATAGAAAGAAATTTTTTTAGCCAAAATACATTTTAAATATATGATGGATATTTAATAAATTGCCTTTTTTATTTCTCGCTGACAGGACAAATGTGGTGTTGCAGTGTGGCAAGCATACAGTCACACTGAATACTTAATCGGCCCCAGTCACCAAACAAATGTGAAGTTATTTTTAATATGGACCATGACGTACAACTTCGAACAGTATAAAGGATTTCATAGAGGTGGAAGATTTCATGATGGCGCATTACACATACCATAAATACAGTGATACTCTGTTGGTCCACCACCCGGAATAATTGCCTTTAATCCTTGAAATCCATGTCTCATTAGTCTGGGTTAGCTGAGAGTCGTCGTCCTTCTGGAGTGCCTTAGGAATTGGAGAGGGATTACGGCTGGCTGCCAAAGCGTTGCTGTGATTTAGGGCCCTGGAAGTGGTGATGGATACTGTCCAGCAGTTATGTACATTGGGTGAATGGTACACCGCACAGGTTTTGTTTCTCGCTCAACAGATTGTAGCAAATTTTGCTCTAAAAAGATTATCCTAACACGGTTCAATTCACTAGACGCCAAGGTCATCTCCCTCTGGTCTGAGGCAACAATAAGAATTAATTTTTTCATGATTCATTGACCACCATACTTATAACGTCCTTAGAGTTAAACAGAAAGTGTAGACACATCTTTAAAATCTACTCCCTAGTTTTTATGTGTAATTAATTGAAATACTACATAGAAAAGCTATACTATCGGCTCACCTATGAGCCAGATATCAAAATATTTTCATCTCAAGCTTTGTCATACCTTTGTGGCACTGCAAAGACAGAACTAAAATAATTACAACTTTTATTAGGAGCATGGAAATTAAATGATGGGTACAGTCAATTGCAATAGTCTAGATTTCAGTGCATCAGAGATGTACTTTGACTCCTGTGTGTGTTAATGGCACAATCGTGCAGGAAGTTTACTCATCTGATGGGTGTGTTGTCGTTTAAAGGGATAGTTCTCCTAAAAATGAAAATTCTGTAATCATTTACTCACCCTCAAGTTGTTCTAAACCTGTTTCTGGTCCCCACTGACCAAAACAATACTAAGGAGATCAGTGGGGACCAGCAACTGTTTTGTTACCCACATTCTTTAGAATATATTCTAGTTCAGCAGAAGAAATAAATTCATACAGGTTTAATAGAACATGGGGAAATGACTAGGGCTGGATCAGAATATTTGATTATTTGAATATTCGTTTGGTGATTGGCATTTGATTTACATTTTTGAGATTCTAATAATCTAAACACCTGGCATCCCCCGCGAAACGGTCTTCATTCGGACTTGAATATAGCTGCTTTTATGCTATCGGGCCGAACGGTTCCAAGGACTGTCAGTTATAGTTTATTTTATATTTCCCGTCGAGAGTCTTTTTTTCTGTTATTGAACCGAAGTAAATCTCAGATAAAAAAAGAGTACCAAAAACTGAAATATCTGATCATCGTCCATATCGCTGTTTATATATCATCACCAAAGCAACGACTGACGCATTTGTATTGCATTCCAAAGAGCTCTGTTATTAGCATCACAGTGGAAAATTAAACCGTATCCCTGCTGACTGGCCTGGATCGGCACTGAAAATTGGCTTATGAATCGCTCATGAGTGAACGTCATGATTCAGTTCATCTGGAAGAGAAGACAAAAATGCAGAAGACCTCTGCTGTGTGGGAGCACTTTAAATTGAATGAGGACAAGACAAAGGCAGTGTGCCAGGTATGCATATTGAAACTGGCCTACCACAACAGCACATCAAAAAAAAAACAAAAAAAATCATAATTTGCTTGGAAAATACTTGCGAATACTGTAGGCGGTCCAGTGTGTTCTAGTGCAGCTTTTTTTGCACCGAAGCAGGTGATGAAATGCAACTCAAGGTGACACCACAGTCAGTTTTGCTTAGCGCTAGTTCTTCGGCATAAGTTATAATCCCCAAATAAGCATGCTTTTTATGATAATTATAAGTGGTCAACCGATATTGTTTTTTTGACAGCCAAAGCCGATTTCTTGGAAAGCAGGGGTGTAAAATAAACATACGAAAGTACATAGATGACAAAGTATTTTTCACAAATAAATAAATATTTAATAAAACCATAATTAAAAAGGAAGTAAACACTGTAACCAACAGGGCTCTTAGTATTCTGGGAAGTTTGTGTTCATTGGGAATCATATTTTTCAAATAAAACAAGCGTAACACTCATTTTACAGACAGCAAACAGAGAAAATTACATGAATATGACAGTGGGCAAATACATAAAGCACAGCATAATTTGAACTCACTAGTTTAAATTTTAAAGCATTCAATTGTCACGGACCAACTATCACACAGAGAATGCACAATCATGCTGGATAAAAATGCACACTCCATAAGATCACAAGTTTGCAAGGTTTGTAAAATTAAATTTTCATTAGCCATTCAAAGATTTGTTTAAATTATATAAATGTGCATTTGCTTAATGCTGATGGCAAACAAGAAAGTAATATAATGTTTGCCTTTCTATTACTGATAATATAAAAGCAATCGTTATAATACTTTTTGTATACATGAATTCCTTCGTTTAACTGTTCTATCTGATTATTAGACAGACTTTTATCCGTATTAGACAGAACTGTTAATGATGACAGCGAACAAGAGGGAAAATGTGAGCTGTGTGCTCTCAGACGCTGTCAAAGTAAAAGTTCCGCCTCTAACACATCGGCCAAGCAGAAAAACGTATCGTCCAATGGCAATATTTAAACAAAATGGCAAATATCGGCCGATATATCAGCCTTGGCGATATATCGGTTGACCACTAATAATTATTGAGAAGACCAAATTGCTCAAGGAAGTTGCTCTATGGAATTATGCACACTTAGCTGTTGTTGGTCAAATAAACTCAATCGACTTTGTCAATATATGGGACAGTTACAGAATCCTGGGGTAATGATGGGAGTGAACTTCTGAACTTTACACATTGCTGACAGTTCCCACATTTAAAAAAGACAGAGGAAGCCCTGACCCTGTGCAGAATGTAGAAGGTTTTTTTTTTGCATCCTCAGCACCTTCCTGTTTTTAAGATTCATTTATCTGAGACTTCCTGAACTGACCCTCCTTCACCAGATCCTCTTCTAAGTCCATCCTTGAGAGCAGCCAGAACTCTTCCTTGTATATCTTTCATTTTTTTCTCCTTTTGTATGAGCCCAGCTACACCACAGCATTCTGTTTCCAACACTGCAGCCCATAAGCGACATTTGACATGGGCTTTCTCTGTAGCCCAGTGCCCATGCCAGGCAACAGATCAGCAGGACTATATTGAGGCAAAAGCAGCCACGGGTGGCTCCCCCTTGCTCCTGACAAACAGACTGTTTGTTTGGAAGGGCTACATAACTGGTGGATCAGAGCCTGAGGCACTGTGGGTAGTACTACTGTTAGGCTTGTGGTTGTAAGTGCCATTTTGAGCCTCGCATTGCGGGAAGAGTCAGCCCCTCTAGGAAACAAAGTTAAATGGTCATTTATAGTCTTTTTCAACTGCTTGAGGAAACGGGAATTAATTACAGGGGAAAGCCCAAAGAAAGCCCTACATTGTTACACATCTGACCCATCTCTTTACAACAACCCAGATTAGATTAAGATACAGGATGGAGATGCATAATATTTATGGTTCTCGAAAAAACAAACTTCTGGGTCTGTGTCTAGTAAAACCTTATCCATTGGTGATCCGAATGAGGCCTTTTATAAACTTTCCCCATCTGTTGAATCCAGTGTGCCACCATTTCCCTTTCAGTAATAGAAAAAGTGTACTACAAATGTAGTGATTGCAAGCTGTATTACTATTATTATTATTATTATTATTATTATTATTATTATTATTATTATATTTTATTAAAGTTATGCTGGTATTGGCACCATCTGATGCCACTGTCAAGAATCTGCTCACCTCCAGGATAAGGCAATGGCTGAAGCATGGGCATGACAGAGAGTTCAGCTATCTGAAATGAAGCCAGTGATAGCAATTCAGACAAGCACGTTTGTTGAACTCACACCACACAATTTGTTTTGTTATTTTGGAAGCTGTGGAAAACATGACCTCTTTGCTTGCAGAGGGCTACAAGACAAGACAGATAAACATTTAGACAACCTAAATAGATTCAGTCAGAGGCAGTGTTTGGAGTGGATATTTATTTCGGAGCCCTCAAGCTTGTGCATACAAGGCAGAGAGTTGGCCGTATGTTTGGGGGGGGGGGGGGGGGGGGGCTTCTAAGCCTCTAACAATTTGTTTGTTTTTGTTCTATAATGTAATTTTTTTTGGATAACCCAATGCTTGAAACGGCACAGCATTATGCACGTCCTGATTTTGCTGTGTTAGATGTGTTCCTAGGTCAACATATTTTGTTGACACTGGAACAACATTTTACTCCAAAAATATATTCTTGACCATTTCCCTACACCTAAACCTAACCCTAACCATGAGTAATCCCTAAAATCAGAGGAAATGATAGATGAATGACACTGATGTACAAGCAACAAACAGTGATTTTAAGTGTAAACTTCACAAAATCTATAAACTGGTTCTTCAAATCTGATCGGTTAATCACAATGTTGTTCCAGGGACATGTCTCACTTGGTAAAATCAGGTTCTGCCAGCATTATACCCTAAAACTAATTATTCACCATGAATCTTGACCCTTTTTATCTAAACATTTTCTTGGTTCAGTATATATTACATATCTAGTTGTGAATTTTATCTCTTACACTCTTCAGTCTTTGGCCAGCATTAATGTCAGAGTGATGTTCCTGGTCTTCATTATTTGCCTGTGAAGATTTCAGGTCCTGCTGTCATCTTGTTTTTGTTTTGTGCATGCTTTGAATCGCAACTTCTAATATATGTCCCTGCTCTGTGAGTGCTTTTGGTCGGAGGCCAAAGACCTGTCGGCGGGATACTGAGCAGGACCTGTTGTGTAGCTCTATGTCCAGCTTAGTTGCCATGGTGATGGAGAGGTGATGGAATCCAGGAGGGCGAGGGAGGACTGAATCTGAGCTGAAGCAGAGAGAGAGGAGAGCAGAGATATGTAGACATTAGATGATAAATCGCTAGCTGCCACCAACTTTTCTGCAGCTGTCATCCTTTTAAAAACTCAAGTCTGTTTTTAAATGTGTAAGACTTAAAAAGCATCTAGAGGGAACATGGACCAGTCCTGCTTTTCCATCATGAGAACCACAGCACAATGTGTCTGGAACATGTGCATGTAACTAGGACACAGCTTTGACATGTTCCTGTTCCTTTCCATGTGAGTGCTTGGCATACACATAGAAGTCATCTAATGCTCGGCTGACTCTAACCGCCATACATACACACTAATTCTCATCCTTTACTGCTTGGCTGATGAATAAGACACTCTTGGAACGGCCTGCCTATCAACTTTGTCTCTCAGCACACCCTCTGGGCAGACAGAACCGCTGTCTCTCCTGTCTGTAACATTCCTCCTCTCCATTAGAACTACCCTTCCTGTGTGCAAACGTCCCCTCGAGGGTTCTGAGTAGCTGTGAACTCAGCTGGAAGGATATTCTGTAACTCCCACAGTACTGTGGGTGTTGTTAGTTAAGCATGTTGCTTTTCCACAGTTTTGGCTGTGGCCTTGTGCGAAAGAATATCCTGAGATCCATTTCCAGTGTTTGAGACGACCCTATTGAGTTTCAGCCTTCTGCCTAATCCCTGTTGTTGAAAACCTTGGGAATGGCCCCTTTACCTCTGCACCCCTCCTCTGTCACCACCTCCCCTTCCACACCGCCACTGCCTCCTGTTCCCAGGCAAACAAGACACCACAGAACAACTCCAATTAAAAGGGTTCTTCTGTACTGTACTGGGGCTAAGGGTCTCCCTCCCCCCCATCTTACCGGGTGATCTGTGTGTAGAGTGTTTGTGACCAAGGCAAGGCTGCCTGGGGCAGGAATTAGCACTGCCTCCCTGGTCTGAAGCCTGGCACTCATGGTAAGGAGGCGGAGGTAGACCGGGTTGTTTCTGCTGAGAATCCCCCTGGGAGGAGAGAGGCGGGAAAGAGATGTGTGTGTTCCTGGTAAACAGTGCTTTGTTAGAGGTGACTGTCTGATCCCTTGGGCCTCTGTTCTCATTCCTGTCTTCTCTCCTCCCCTCCCATCTTTCCTTTCACTGTTTCACCATGCCATGGTTGTCCAGGCTGTGCCCCATCAACCCAAGAGCATCTCACCTCAGGGCTGTTTTTTACAGATGGGGGAGGCCAGTCCTAGGATGTAGTATCATACTCCTAATGTAATGCCTCTTTACACTCATACATACTCACCCACTCTTTCACGAAAGAGAGCAGTTGAAGGTTAACTTCTGTTTGCCCTTTCTTAGGCATTGTAGCATTCTGAATGCTGATAAGTGCTGCCTAACTGCAGTTTGATTCTCATCTCTGTTCATGGTAAAAGAAAGTGCAAATGTTCCCCTTTTAATGCTTAGTAGCTTACAGATTTCTCTTACTCTGTCTTTCTCTCTCTCTCTCCTGTTCCTTTTCCTCTCTCTCTTTTTAATAATGTCAGCCCCCTTTAATCACTGCTCAGTTCAGAGGCCCAGTATTTCCATTCATTAGTCCCATCTGCATGGCCTGGAGCTTCCCTCATTCCTGCAACTTGTAGCCTGTTATAGCCCCACTCGGGTGATCCATACTGGACCTTGGTTCCCATCCTCTCTTCCAGTCTCTTAGTCCTTCTCCCTTTCCTGATTTATATTGCTTTGCCAGGTCTCTCTGATTGCACCAAGTCAAGGCATTGTACTGTCAGTTGACTGGGAGGATTACAAGTAAGGTTCACACTGTATGAGTTTGTCTGTCAGGCGTTATCTTGGGAAATTAGCTGAGGTTTAGCAACTATTCACCTCCCGATGAATCCTCTTTTTTTTTTTTCTCACTGACACTCCATTCCTCACACTCTCCTACCTCCTGTTCTTCCTGCATCAATTTTTGTTTTCTCTCACTTTTGAGGGGCGTACTCCATTCACTTCCACCAGTCTTATTTTGTAGTGTTTTTCTTTTTCTTTCATTTTTGTAATCTCTCCACTTTGTTGATCTCCTTCACCTCACTCTCTTGCCTGTTGGAATGTGGGGGGTCAGATCAAACTATCAGAAATGATATTCACTTACTCCTCTGCTTCTGTTCTCTGTTTTTCACTCTCCTTCTTTTTATAGTGCCCCTCATGTTTCTGCTGCTTTCTGCATTCCCTAATAAACATAGCCATATGAGACATTTGATTGTTTAATAGGATAAGCATTTACATCCATTTTGTTGAGCTTTACGTGCTAGGTTTGTTTGATTCTTACCTGTCAAGTTCAGGCCTTTACTTTTATACCAGTTGTGACCTGTTCTTCTATAGCCCTATGGGATCCTTTGTTCGTGTTTACTCAATATGACAGGGATCTGGGGCAGAGGGCAGATGACCCTTTTTAAGCACTGCCTGCAGAGAAAGACTCATTCTTGTTCACACATTTTTTTTTCTAGGTCTTCAGTTACCACTTCCCGCCCACTTTACTCACGCATCTAGGGGCTTGTCAGACTGTTTATTTTCCGTGCTGTCATCCTGTTTTATTTTCTGCTTACACTGCATCCATCTTTTTGCCAGATTTCAACCTTCATTCCAGCAGAATGTTTTTGTAGAGGCTATGTTGTCACATACATAGATCCACCCTTATTTTTTAGCAGAGATAGACTGTACTAAACTTGAATTAATGGCTACGATAGTCTTGGTAAAACTGCAGAAGATTTTAAAGATGGATGCTCTTAGACATCCCAAGGAGTCTTGCCTTTCTTCCCTACACTTTGGCAGGATCTCAGGTATGATCCTGGACTTACTCCCTTAATCCAGAGAGAAGACAGTAAGAAAAAACAGTTTTCACTAGGGGTGTAAGAAAATATCGATACACGTGAGTATCGCGATATTTTGTTTGGTGAAACTGTATCGATTCTCAAAGACAGAATATCAATATAAAAAAAAAAATCATGGCAGTTGTTTCATGTTGAGTTTTTTTCCCAGACCTATAGATGGCAGTCTTCATCTCTGAACAAATCCTAAGTGACAGGAAATACTAGTATTAGATCACGCCACTAATGTAGTTCGCTGCTAGTAATGGAGGGTGAAAGATTTGTCCCTGTTCCTGTCTTGGTGTACAAAGCTGAAGAGTACCGTCATGTGGGCTTTTGTTGTAATGTCCACTGCGGGACTGTGATGCTCGCTCCGCCTCGGGTTCCACCACTTGCCGCAACCCGTGTGAAGAGGCTTGTGCGGGCCGCAGCAGGCGGGACGGTCGTCCCGTGACTGTACCCTTCCCTCATTTAAAAAATAGCTTGCTTTGTTCTTTTTCTGTTCTGTCTGTTTTCTTTTTATTTATTATATTATTTAAAAGCTCTTGCTATATGTACTGCGTTTAAGCTAGCTGAGACTTGTTATAGCACATATATCATTGCTCTTTTGTTGTTTTTGATTGCTTCCGTTGTCCTCATTTGTAAGTCGCTTTGGATAAAAACATCTGTTAAATGACTCAATGTAAAAACCTGTACATTTAACTGAATGATCCTGCAAGCACTTTAATTTATCCCCCTTTACTTGTACTTCACAAAAGCAATAACGTTGAATGATACAGGGGCTTATTATTGCAAATGCAGATCCCACTGTGTTCCGTTTAAAAAAAAATAAAAATAAATATTGCTAAGGTTTGCATATGGTGTTGCGTTCTTAATGACAGCTTTCCTGACAATATATACTATTCCTAAAATAAGAAATATCCCAATATATCTCCTTGCTTACAGTATCCCAATGTATCGCAACATATTCGCATTGCAACCCCTGTATTGTGATGCGTGTCGTATCACCAGATTCTTGGCAATACAGAGCCCTAGTTTTCAATCTGACAACTGATAAGGTTAGATATATGATCCTGAACTGCCTGTGGGTTTGTTGGACTGCTGTTAGATCAAGCCTCTCAGAAAAACGCTCAGTGTGTGTGAATCGTGACTTTTGGCTTGAGAAAGTCTTCAATCATGCTCAAAATTAAAAACAGAATGGAAAGAGGCATGTAGGAGAAGTCTTCTGCTATGTTTGGAGTAGCATGCTGGCTAAAGAGCCATCTTTGTAAACCAAATATCTCTGAGGATTAGCATATGTTGTCTTATGGGTTGGGATGGGATGCTGCTAGCATCCCCACCAAGCTTCATAACTAGCCTAAGCTAAAACGTTATTCTAGAGTTTGCTGTAGAACGGCATGGTCTTGCCCACAGCCAACCAGCCTCAACCAACAAGAAAATTCATAATAGTCTAAGCTGGTCTTTGCAACAGGAAAGGACATCAGCTGTGCAACACTACCTATACCCTTCATCTATTTAAAAGTGTTTAATAGAGCTTACTAAGAAGCTATCAAGAAAATTCCTTGTCTGTTAATATTTATGTTGAGGGTTCCTGGAATATTCAGCCAAATGTATTTCCTGATGGTAGATTTCTAAGATTTATAGTCAGTCAAAGCTGGTAATATATGGTTATTGATTGTTTCATACTTTAAGGCAGGTTCTTCCAGCAAGGAATGGATGGGCAAGAGTAAAGAGTCCTCAGTTCAATAACTGCAATAGCAAACATTCTTGCTGGAGTCATTGGTAGTGCAATGATGTTACATAAATAGAGGCACTGTCAGGGTAATGTTTGTAATTCTCTCTGTTTGTTAAACCCTTGCTTCCATCTGCACTGTTTTCCCTTTGCCCTTAATTTTCTCTTTTGAAGTGGCCTGTGTGATGGAGATCTGCAGGTATAGGGGACTTCCCTTCCCTTCTGCTATCAGACATGTCTCAGCACTCCACAACCCGATCTCTCTCTCTCTCTCTCTCTCTCTCTATATATATATATTATAGCTCTGTTCTTGAAGGCTCAAGACTGCTCCAATTTCCTACTGTCTCTCTTGCTTGCATTTAGTAGTAGCTGTCTGTTTCTCTGATGGGGGACAGAAGATATCCAACAAAGTGTCTCTCTGCCCTGAGCCTAGTACATACAGGCGGATGTCAAAAGAAAGGCACAGAGATAGAACACAGGAATGATGCTTGTGTTTCCTCATCATGCCAGATCTGTTGTAGAGATAGCAAGAGGTGCAGCGTCACTCCTCACACCAGATATCTTGATTCATGGTCATACTTATACCCACGCCTCTAAGGGTACACGCCAGCACCTATGTACACACGGGCTATGTTGCACTATGTTGCTTTATCTGCGTTTCATTCAAGGCTGTTGTTATGTTGTAATTATATATTATTATTATTATGGGAGTGAGAAGATTGTTTCCACTGATGGCATAGGGGCACTGCAGAGGGCTTGTTGGGACTCGTGGATAAGACACAATAACCTTATAATCCTTGGGCTGAAGAACCATGCACACACACATGTTTATAGCCTAACCTATAGAGTTTATGACTAATCTTTGTAAAGTTTCTATGAAATCTGTTGTCAAAAATGTGTAGATTTATTAAAGGCTCATCTGTCTTGCTCCCTTCTTGCCTGTCGTGCTTGTGAAATGCAGATCCCTTTATCACCCTGTTTTTTGGGGTGACCCCAAGGAGTGGGGCCACAACTGCCAGACACGCACTGACTTTCTGCTCTCCAGTGACCCTTGACATTTGGGTTTAAAGGGGACGAGAGCAGGAGGCTGGGAGAGTTTATTATTTCCTGTGTTTCCTACTTCGTCTTCCTCTGAGTGGTCCCGCAAGGGGGCGGGGGAGATGATATGTATGTATGTGCATGTTTGATGCTTGCAAAGAATGATTTTAGGTCTTACTGCAGCTAATATGAATGATGAGATGATAAATTCAAACAGAATGCAACTAGCTACTAGATTTTTCTGTCCAGCACTCATCCAAAGGTCTTGTGGGTAGTTGACAGGTCGTTGCAGTATGGTTATGCTAATATACTCTTGTTTTAGCACAATGCTATGCAATGAATGGTTGCTAGAGCATTTTTAGGTGGATTCTAAAGTGATCTGAATGGTTGACCAAAGAGCCCACTCCTAAATTTGGTCCCAAGCTATATCTCTGATTTGTGCTTGTGTAATTTTATGGGATTTTTCAGTTAAATTAGTTGACCTATTATGTTTTTAATACACTTTGAGAAATGGTAGCATATAGTACTGCTTGTCACAGCAAGCACTGCTAAAGAGAAATGTTGAAGAGATATAAGAAACACAAGAGGAGGTATTTAGTATGCTTGAATGTGTGTAAATTTTAACATGTGTTTCATGTCACAGACCTGTTGATCCTAAGTGGTCTCACCCAGGCATAACCTCTTTAATTTGACCCAGTCGAGTGGCTTGTCCTTTGGGCTGCTGTTGGGCCGGGCACAGAGCCCCATGGCACCCTCAATGTGAATATCACAGCTGGGCGGCTATTGTCTGCCAGCCCCCGGCCCAAACTTCACTCACAGACCAGTATCCTGGGATCAAAGGCCCTCCGGATTAACGCAGCCCAGATACAGAGCACTGGCGCTTGGGGAGGGATGGGTTCAAAAGCAAAGAGGAATGCTCCTAATTACGATCCTTTCACTCTTCTCCATGTCTTACCATTTGGGCGCTCCCCTTGTCTTTCTTTTAGGGTGTGTGAGTGTGTGAACACCATGTGGAGGCTCTTCAGGCTACGGTGAGTCTGTGAGAAAGCAGTGCACTGTGACTGGATAGTGATATTAGGAGTAGACCACAAGGAGACCATCGGAGACGGGCAGAAATGAAGGGGGCAAGGGAGAAGAAGGGTTGTAGGTTGATGGTGAGGGAGGGGGTGCAGAAGTTCAGGAATTTCTGTTTCACTGGAGAAGCGCTCTGTGGGAATGGCCCGTAGATCAACAGAAAGAAATTTCTCTTTGGGGAAGGCTGTGTGAGATCAAGGCGTGCATAAGTGGATGCGTCATAAAGGTTACTGAAAGTATTGTCTGGGATTAACTGTGAAATATTAGGTTTTATCATTCATACAAGCTGAGCTTCTCGAACAGCTACAGATAGAAAGATGAAAGAAGTGCTACTTAGTATCTGTAGAAAGAGTATGTGGGTAACTTTTATTATTGGTGTTTGTTGAGGCACTTCAACTAGTGATCTAAGCAAACCTCTGTAGTATTAAACTTCTTTGCGCTATAGTTATGAATACTACAAATATTTGTGTGGCTTTTTGAGGGGAGATGTAGGTTTTTTATGTTGTTGTTGTTTTATCATTGCATAATAATAAAGACATGAATAAAGGAGCAACCTAAAACATATCTTTGGAACAAAATATTTTAGAGACACCAAAACAACCAACTAGGGATGCACTTATTCCACTTAGAATAACTGTAATTTAACATGCACATTATTATTTCAGCTAATTTGATCATTGTTTCTGCTAGTTAACTGTATTTAAATCCACTTTACAGAATTATGAAGAATTCTGCAGATTTTCCTCTACAGTCAACACAAAATATGTGGCAAAAGTGTCCACATTTTATGTTCTGCTGTCATTCTGTTGTCTTTACTGTTGCATGAACCATGCGAAACCATGTTATTGACAATGTTCAGTCTTTTCAAATATTGTATTGCCCATGACTGTTTTTAATGTTTCTGAATTGTTTTTATGCGTTTCAGGTGTGCAGTGTGTGTGGAGGGGGTGTGTGTGAGGCCCCTGGTTAGTTTGCAGAGGTGAAACAGCGTCATGGAGGACAGTGGCCTGAGATTGTTGTCCGCTGTGCTCTGTGTCTGCCATACCCTGCTCCTCAACTGCCCATGTTAGTAACACTTAAAAAAAAAACATTGGGGCGCACATGTGTGCAGTGATTCAAGCTAGTCTAGGAATATTTATGTATAATGGTCTGTTGATATTATTCTTTTCTTTATTTCTCCCCGTCTCTCTCCTTCAGCTGTCCTGTCTCTATCTTTTCGTGCGGAACCTCTCTCTGTGGTACAGAAGCAGGGCGGTGCGGTCCACCTGCACTGCACAACGCGACCAGCCACCGCCAGAATCAGCTGGCTGTTTCAGGGTCAACCACTAGACCCTAGCCACCTGTCTGGAGTGGAACTTAGTCCAGGCTCCCTCTCGCTGTCATCTCTCCAACCGGTTCTCACGGGGTCCTACCAGTGCTTGGCTCAGTCCGAGATGGGCTCCATCATCAGCCGGCATGCACGGGTGCACATTGCAGGTAGGCATATTTGATCACATACATAGCAGGCTGACAAATACACTTTTAGCGCAGCTTTAAGAACAACACTCTTACAAGAATGCACTTCAATGAAGTCGCTGGAGAAGAAAGACAGGAAGTATCAGAAGGCGGATTTCTCGAGCCATTAACACTGTTAGAATGGCCAACTATAGATGAGTGTTGGAGGGGAAGGAAATGGCTCTTTCTTTTTAATCTGGCACTTATCCAGACACCTCTTTAGCAGTATCCTTAATGAGCCTGGGGGCTTCCTGTGTCGTACCGAGAGCTGATGCCGGGAAGGGCGCCCTATCAGACGCAAACCCCCGGCAGCCGACCCAGGGTCTGATTAGGGCTGCAGATAGACTGCATTATTCAGTAGAAAGCACATGTTCTCTGGCACTCACAATCCAATATAAACACCTCTTTGACAGAAGGTCTTTGTGTGAACTGCTGCTACTTTTGAATGAATGTTCCAGTTTATTGCGCAGATGTTTGATTCTGATCGGTTAGTTGCCACATTCTTTGGTCAGATATTTTGTATAATGATTATGATATAATGAATTGACTGTTGTCAAAGTACGAAACATCACTCCAAAGCTTCCTTCTCCATCTCAAAATCATTTTATGTTTATTTATTTGTTTACTTCATAGGTAGTCATGTAAAAAGCAGGACAATGTACACTCTTCTTTTCATATTGCAAAATAAAACTCTTCAGTGTTTTATTATATGTGTTGCTTTAAAACGATTGAGCACTCTTTAGATTTCTTCTTTCAGATATTGAGAGGTTTGCCGAGAGCCATCGGAGGACATTTACTGTAAATAAGGGCGAAACTGCTGTTATCGAATGCCCACTTCCTCGCAGCAATCCATCTGCTCTGCCACGCTTCCGGATACGGGGGAAATGGCTGGAACAGTCTACAGGTACAGACTATACAGCTTCAAATGCCAAACCCTCCAGAAACACTTGAAAATACAGATGAACATTTTGAGAGTTTTTTTCTTTTGTCGGTTTTCAGACGAGTATTTAATCCTGCCCTCTGGGACCCTTCAGATTGTCTCAGTGTCTTCAGAACATCAGGGCATGTATAAGTGTGGTGCTTATAACCCTTTAACCCGAGAGACTCAAGTAGAGGATCATGGCACTAAACTCATGGTCAGAGGTTGGTTGAGCAAACTCTATTAGTTTTTCTCTAGGTACCACAAAGATGTGAGTGTTATACTTCCCATATTTTGCTATAAAATCAGCAGCTATATTTTCTGAGATGTTTTTTCTGTTGTTAGATATTGTGTTTTACTGTCAATTAAAATTGCAATATTTTTGAATGAAGGAATAATGTGATTGCACTCTTTTTTTTTTTTATGTAGATTCAGAAGTCCCATCACCTATAAGGATCGTCTATCCTGTGACCCCTCGCAATCTAACAGTGGACCAGTCTGGATCTCTGACCCTTGAATGTGTCATATCAGGAAGTCGTTCTTCAAAGGTCAAATGGATTAAAGATGGGGTGGAGCTTTCTTTAAATTCCAAATGGATGTTGTTGCAAAGCAACCTGGTGTTGAATGACATTCAGCTGAGTGATGGAGGACGTTACCGCTGCTCTGTTCTGACTGACCGTGGAGCTGTGGTCAGTGTCATCTACACTGTGAATGTGCTTGGTAAGGAATAATATTAATATCCTATCAAGCCACCAAGGTTTGGGGCAGCTCAATCCATGTAGTTCAGATTCTTCTCAAGCTCAACATATTTTTTATGGAATCACTGGGTAATGTTCCTTGCATGGAGGGGCTGAATTATTATTAATTATTATTCATTCAACTGAGAAAGTCAGAATTTCCCATTTTTATACATAGGAAATATGCAATAAAATGGTACAGGATGTCCAACTTGGAAACTTTTTTGGAAAAAAAAATAAAACCTGTTTATAAAATGTTTATACTCCTGCACAACAAATGCTAGCATTGCCATTTTTTATTCTTTATACATACTTTACTAACAATGAACAACAAAATGATCATATGTTAGAAATATTAAGTAGGTTAGCCCGTGCTTAGCGCTTCATGGACAATAGTTGTATTATTACATTGTGTATAATAACTCCACGCTTTACCTCTTTACAGCGCAAGTAAGCGTCCTGCAAGGTTTGTCAGATCAGGCTGTGACTGTAGGCTCTTCTGTAAGATTTACCTGTGCTGCCAGTGGTAGTCCAACCCCCGCCATCACATGGCTCCTCAACTCCACCCCTCTCGCTTCTTCAACCCGCCTCCGAATCGCTGGCCCCTCCCTTCACATCTCTTCAATAATGGTTCAAGATCAGGGAATCTACCAGTGCCTGTTTGACAATGGAATTAGCTCTGCACAATCGGCGGGAAGACTCAGTGTTCAATCAGGTAAGACGATGAACCCTATAGCAACCATCCAGAACACATTTACAAAAGCCTGACAACTACCCAGAACACCCTGCGTAATTATCAATTCTTTAAGAGAGATTTTTACTAGCAGAAGTAGCAGAAGATCCAGGTTTACCGTACTGTGAATTGGGACTGTATATCCTTCCAGCAGGGCTGAGAGTTTAGCTGGAGTTTGGCTGGAGAAGGGGAGCTGTGGTGGGTGTACAGTATTTGGCTGGCAATGAGAAGGCTGTGAGTGTGAGCTTTGTGCATGCTGTTGGGGATAAGCTCTTGGACAGCGGAATGTAAGGAGTAACTGCACAAGGTTATGACGAGGACTAGACCACCCAGCTGTCAACATCACACACAACTAGCCCTATATCTCTCTCTCACACACACAGCCCTCCCCTGCCCTCCTCTGAGGCTATTCCTCAGCCTTGCTCTATCTCCAAACGTGATTGATAAGCTTAGAGATATGCAGACTTCAGGATAGATAAAACATGACGGAGGTCTTTTCCGAATCTTGGCTCGTAACGTTTTTTTCCTGGCTCGGCTACAAGAGTGATTTATTTCGCCCTGATAAAATGCAGGTCAATGTAAAAGCAGAGTTGTTTATGTTTAACAGCAGGATTTGAGATGGATACGTGATCCACAGGCTGCTGGAAAAAGAAGAAACGGCATTAGACGTGATCAGCTCTGGGACTGGGAAAACATGTTGTGGATTTAATGCTTAAGATCTAGCTAACGATATTAACTCGATTTTCCTTTTATATATTTTCAAATGTTGAATGCATGGGGTCTTTTAGGTGACAAATTCCAAGCCCACAATCCTGTTCCCTCCTGAAAGCGGCGTCTGTGTGGAGGGTGACTCTGTAACTCTCGCTTGTGGAAAGACACTTCCTGTTACCCACTGGTACAACTGTGCTGGTCCAATCACTACACATTCCGTCCTGCTACTTCAGCATCCAGTGGCAGGCTGGTCGCCAGTTGACCACTCTATCCGCCTTGCCATGTCTTGTGCTGACTTCTGCAACTTGTACATCCAGACTGTGACTGCCGCTCATGCTGGGCGGTACACATGCAGGGCCTCCAGTGAGTTTGGCTCTGCCAGTGGGCGAGTCGAGATGATGTACAGCCCGATCACAGTCTGAACCAGACTGTTCCTCTTAAAATCGCTTTCTGTGTCTCTGCCTCACCCTTGTAGTGTTTATATTATACCCACCACACCAATCATTAATGATCACACATAGTCAGGCACATGTGAGTCACAAAGGAGAAACATCTACTGTACGGAAAAAGAGAGAAGATCAAAGCTTCAGAGCAATATTTACCATATTGTGGTTTCATTAGGGGTGTTCGCTATTACTATTGCTCATAGTAATGATTAGGGATTTGAACAAACCCGTAACCGAAGTATAAGGTTTGGCTTCAGTATTGTTTGTGCTATGGAAATTGATTATACCTCAAATTATCTGGTGGATGATAAACTGTTAAAAAAGACACTTTGCACTTGACCACTTGTCTACTTATATGAACACTTGGGCCAAATACCGGAAATATATCAAGTAAGTGTGAAAACTGCAAGTATGTGTACAACTTTTGATTACCTGATGGGACAGACTTGCATCCAAATGTTGTAATAATGCAAGTAAAGTATTCACTTTGCTTTTGACTCAACTTTTGACTTCCCTTTGGTTTGCTTTAATATACATTTTGATTTTCAATCATTTGCATTTTACTAAATGTCTGTTCAGTAGTCCAGATAGACTTTTACAAAAGATTTTACAAAATACACATACTCATTTCTGCAACAATAAAATGTGCAACATTTTACATTTGACTACCAAATTTTATGGAATATTTAATTGATTTAACTTGTACTGTAGCCTTAAAAACTGTTCCTAAGCGGTTTTAGAGTGTGTACTTAAGTGGACTTAATAGTGTGTCTTGAGGGCACTGAGGTTTGTAGTTTTCAGATCTGGGACAGTCTTGTACACTCCTTGATGCTTGCAAGCAAGTGTTGGTATTGGGACAGGGCCATAGACTTACTTTGAAGGTGTAATCTGAGTCAAATTTAGTGACTAGAATATCATAATGACTTGAATGTGAGGAGGGTGCCAGTAAGCAGCTGCATAGAACACCCTCACAATGACCTAGCAACCACACTGAACACCCTAGCAACAGCCTGGCAAATTCAAACAAGTCCATGCATTGTTACACTGAAAATTTCTTCAAAAATATGAAAGCTTAGTACTTTTCATTAATTTCAGATGGAGGTGTAATACTGTGGCTATCCCATAAAGCACTTAGGAATAGCCTTTTGGCTTAAACAGGACATGATTAGAAGGTGGGTTTGAGAGCTGGTGAAGTGCTCTGATTCACTTTGGTATTTTAATGGCCGGAGTGTGGAATGTGTGGTGGCTGGCGGCAGGTCCGGTTTGACCTCTTGTGTTACAGACTGTGGGACTGTTTGTTTTATAAGGTTAACCAGTGCCACACACCCAACAACCGAGAACTAGAACTATCCTAAGAACCACCAGCAAACCATACCTCTTGTACAACTGCTTTTCAACTGTTTAGCTGGAATTATTCAATTGCTATCTTACTGATACTCAGCGGTGACTTGAATATTGTAATGTATACAACACTCACAGTGTATGGCTACTCGCACAGAAAAGGAACTCATATGTGTGCAAGTCGTCTTTTACTAAATACAAGTTCACAAATCTTCTACTCGGCTGCCAAGCCAGCGTCTGATGCACAGATTCCCAAATGGACCATTCTGGTGGGGTTTAATAAAACTAAATTAATTAATAATAGAGCTTTATTGTATTTTCCCTTTGAGGTTCCTGGCTTTTTATTTTAATGCTAGTGGAAAAGTAAAAGTTGGAAAAGTAGTTTCCAGGCTTGCATATTGACAGAGTGTGTAATTATCCTATATACTAATATTTGAAAAGTAAAATGTAAACACTTGATTTTAATGTGACGTACTTACTATAGTAGTAACAGTATATTATGTATACATTATGCATAAGTACAAGCCCTAAACCTAACCCTAACTTCAACCCTACAATAAGTACTATAGTAATGTAGTTAATTAATATTATTTGGTACTTATTTGTGTAAGTATATCTGAAAAAAAAAAAAAAAAGTAAAAAGATAAAATTTATGACCAGAGTTGTTTTTTCCCCCTACAGAACCCCATTCGAGTTCCATGTCTGGAGCTCTCATGGAGACGCAGACTTCTGTCCACCCTATCCAGAGCGACGATGGCGACGAACTGTTCCTCTCCATAGGGGAGGCGGGGCTTGGTGAAACTGTAGGACCGCCAACCGAGAGAATAAATGACAAACCTATGCCAGAAGCACCAATCATAATCAGCCCACCGCAAACACACAAACCCAACATGTATGATCTAGAGTGGCGGGCAGGTCGGGACTGGGGCATCCCTATCAATGCATACTTCGTTAAATACCGCAAGGTAAGAAATCATAAAGTACACTTGTTGATTTTCTGTTATGAATGTTTTACTGATGTAATTTAAGTGGGCCACAAAATATAGATAATTCTTACCTCGTCAAGAATGACTGGATCTTTCTCCACCTTTTTCTTTCCCCTGGCGTTAATTATCAGGTCAGATTTATAGTTATTAGATTTGAGAATGAGCACGTACTCATAACAGCGCCCTCTACCATTAACTGTAAAAGTCAGTGCTAACACAATTCAACAGTATCTGCCAGCCAAGAGCGTTTTGGTAAGAAGTTGGTAATTTCCTCTTTAAAAGCCTGTGTTCAATTATATGCTCCCTTGGCTAATAAAACTTCTCTGGTTCTTTTCAAGATTGCATTGACCACGTTTGTCACTTTGGCTCAGGAAAAAGTGACAGTTTGTGCTCTCAGGAATAGTTGAGTGGGGTGATCTTTTGTCATTATTCAGAGTAGGAGAATAAAAGAGACGTTACCGTTCTTCATTGAACTTTACGTGCAGTATGTGCAAAGACAAAGTGCAAAGCGACTTGAAAGATATGCCTATGTGCATGAGATCACTAAATACGGTAAGACTGTCACCTGACTAAGCATGTGCTGAATGTCCCTGTAGGTGGATGACATGGGTAATGTAGTGGGGAACTGGCACACAGTGCGAGTGCCAGGCAGTGAGAAGTCCCTGCCCCTGTCTGAGCTGGAGCCGTCCAGCCTGTATGAGGTTCTGATGGTGGCCCGCAGCGCTGCAGGAGAGGGCCAGCCCGCCATGCTGACCTTCCGCACTGGAAAGGGTGAGAATACAGTCAGCATTTGATTACATCAGAACTAGATCATAATTCAGTGAATCTGAACCATGGAAAGAGATCAAGAAATTGTGTTTTGGGTTAGAAACAAACTAACACTTTTATTCAACAAAAGATGCATTAAATTGATCAAAAGTGAAAGTAAAGGCAATTCATTTACAAAAGATTTAGATTTCAAATAAAGTATGCTCTTTTGAACTTTCTGTTCTTCAAAGAATCCTGAAAACGTGTACTGATTTCCACAAACTTATTAAGCAACATAACTGTTTTCATCATTTATAATAAAAAATGTTTCTTGTGCAACAAATCAGCATATTAGAATGATTTTTGAAGCATCATATGAAATAGACAAATATGAAATAATTGATATCTTTTTACAATATAAATATTTTTTACTGTATTTTTGAGCAAATTATTGCACTATAGTGTGCATAAGAGAAAAAAAATCTTAGCAACCCCAAATGGGGTTGTATGTGTGTATATTTTATTATATTACACTTTTATGTAATTTACATTTTTACATAATTTACAGTAATTAAAAAAAGATTATATGATGCAGTTATTTTTATGATTGCATTGGCAATTATTAGGGCTCAAGCCTGGAGGGCGAGAGCCCTATTGTTTTCCTTAGGATTATTTGTTATTATTAGGGCTCAAGCCTGGAGGGCGAGAGCCCTATTGTTTTCCTTAGGATTATTTGTTATTATTATTATTTTTCTTCAAGGTTTCGGGGGCTTTTGGGGCCCTTAACATGCTTAAAAAGTCTTGAAAATTGGCACACACATTGGAACCTGCGGCCATTAGGGCCGGGCAGAGACTGATACACGGGCGTGGCACAGGGGCTCTACAGCGCCCCCTGGAATACTGAGGGCCATATATCATACATACTTGCACGTAGACACACGAAACTCGGTACACATGTAGATCTCATCAAACCAAACAACTTTTGTACTGCATGTCATAGGCTCCGCCCAACAGGAAGTTGGATATTTAGGGTTTAGTATTCATATTTTTCGTCAAAGTTGTGGGGGCTTTTGGGGTCCTTAACATACTCAAAAACTCTTGAAAATTTGCGCACACTTTGGAATCTGTGGCCTTTAGGAGCCTGCAGAGGCTGGGACCCGGGCGTGGCACAGGGGCTCTATGGCGCCCCCTGGAACACAGTCATAAATGTTGATGTATAGCTCACACATACTTGCTCGTATTAATATGAAACTCAGTACACATATAGATCTCATCGTGCTGAACAACTTTCG
The DNA here is from genome assembly GCF_023724105.1 of Carassius gibelio. Lineage (NCBI taxonomy): Eukaryota > Metazoa > Chordata > Actinopteri > Cypriniformes > Cyprinidae > Carassius > Carassius gibelio. Next base: position 22,112,865 of record NC_068388.1, on the reverse strand, counting down.
TACTGCATGTCATTCGGCTCCGCCCAACAGGAAGTCAGCTTTTTAGAGTTATGTAAAAAGCGCATGCTCTGGAATTTGAAATACTTGTCATAGGTTTTTTTGCCGATTGCCACCAAATTCGGTCAACATGATCTCAAGACATTGGGGATGAAAAATTGCCAGGGGATTTTTGATATCTCGAACGGTTTGCTCGTGGCGAGGTGTTGAAATTATGGCGAGAAATGAGAAACAGGAAGTGTCTAATACCATCCACATACATTTCCTGATTTTAATCAAACTGCATCAGATTATTCGTTGTATGATGTCGATCGCATATATGTGACTATTAGGAGTCAAAGTTATAGCGCCACCAACTGGCAGCAGGAAGTGTGTCATTTTCAAAATGATTTGAATTCAGCATCTTATTTTTACTCGATTTGCTTCAAACTTCATCAGAATAATGTTAAAACACAGCCGATATAAATCTGCTGGGGGGATATTGATATCTAAAAATATTGTTGCCGTGGCAACAAGTTAAACTGGAATACTTCTCAGGTGATTTTTAGGCATATAACATGCTTAGAATTTCATCAAACTCAGAACACATATCAGTATTTATGATAACTAGACACTGGCAAAAGTTCATAAGAGGGCGTGGAAGAGGCACTCTATAGCGCCACCTTTTGTCAAAAGTGGCGGGGTTAGTTTTAGGTACAGACACCAAACTCGGTACAAAAATTTTTCTTATCAAGAAGGACAACTTTCTAATTCACAGTCATCAGCTACGATCAACAGGAAGTCAGCTATTTTGATTTGAATGTGGATTTTTTTTTACATTTAGCTGTGAATTAATGCATACTGCTCAGAGGAGAGTAACACTATACACACCAAACTTTGTCTACATGATGCCAAAATATTTTAAACAACTTAAATTGCCAATGGATTTTGGATAGCTTAAACGGTTTTGTCGTGGTGATTTTTTTAAATGACATTAAAAATGGAATTATTAATTTTCCTGCATTTTTAAATTCCAAACACTTCAAAACCTTTTTTCGTACAGAAAAAAAGTCATTCTGAGTAAATATGGATAGTTTCACGACTTTACAACACTTTATGGATAACAGAAAATTAAAAAACTGTCAGACATCTCATCTCACTCTGTCCCTCTGTTTGAGTGTGTGTGCTTCAGACTTCCATTGTCTGAGAGAAATAGCGCCCCTACAGGTTCAATTCCCGGAGTTTTACTTTCACTTTTAAATCGGTTAAAAATACAAATAAATACTTAGATTTAATTCACACTGACAAGCTAAACCAACATATCTGATTATTACCGGTTCAGGGCTCATGGATAAATTATTTCTGGCCAGAGATACGTGAGAAATAGGAGAGATGAATCACCGCTGTGACCACGAGCGTCTGGAGTAAAGAGCTCAGAAAAAAACGAATTTATTCCTGTTTTAAAGCTTTTAAAAATAAATTATTACAGCAATATCACACAATCAACCAATTAGAACACACCAAGAGCTAAATTCAGATGTTTTTGAACTGTTTGTGTGAAAATGAATTATTTGTGGCTGCCTATCTGAAATCACCGCCTCCGATCAGCGCGTACAGTGTCGAGCTCAAAACAAACGAATTTATTCTTGTTTAAGAGCTTTTTTAAATAAAATATTACCACAAATGCACACAATAAACCCATTGTAACACTACAAGAGCTAAATGCAGGTGTTTGTGAACCGTTTAAGTGTGCAAGACTATTTGAAAGCGCGACTGGCAGAATAACATATATCTCTCGAGCTGCAGGATTCTGCCTTTCGTCGTACGAATGAACACATCACGGACAAGATTATTTCAAAATACATAATAGCTTGGCGACCATAAACGACAACAGCCACGTGAACATTAACTGTTGAGAAATATATCTGAAATGGATCTACTGGATTTGAATATTAAGTGACCGCATATACCAGCTGCTTCTGTCTTCAATTTTAATCTATAAAAAAAATGAAATTCATTCATCTTGGGTGCTTTTTAATGTGTGTACGTATTTATTTATTTATTTATTTATTATTTTGCTCTAACAATAATTAATCTATATTTAATTAAATCAATTACATTTTATTTTACATTTGATTTGTCAATTTCTGCATCTAAACGCCTAAAAACATAAAACATGCTCTATTATACTGTTGTTAGCAATTTCTTTATCGTCCAATTTATCTGGTGTACACACTTTTATTTTCATAATAAACTTGTTTGTTAGATTATACACAGTTACAGTGGTCTATAATAAATATTAACAGGTTTTAGTCAAGCTGTTTAGAATGATTGCAGTAGGCTAATTTTTTTAAATGTAAATCCAAAAAAATAAATAAATAAATAAATAAATAAAAAACATTGGAAAACAATAACTGTTGTACTTTTTTATACATTTTGTATAATTTCATAGTTTATGCATTATAGTTATAAAAACAAATAAATTTAGCCACTCACATAGAAATCTTAGGCCTTATCCTTTTCTGACAGTTTTAGGGATTTTTAAAAATCCCAAAAAACCTTATTTGTGCTGCAAATAATAATTTCAAACTCAAAAAGTAAATAGTCAGTTCATGCTTTATAAAGCCTTGTCCCAATATTAATAGTCAGTAGTAAGCAGTTCATAAATACAGCTATAAATAGCTTGTTTTTGGTTTATAAGCACATTTATTAAAAAGGAGAGTAAAGGGTCAGTTTTCTTCCTATGAAAAATAAAAAATAATAAAAATAAACAAACAACAACACAGATTGATACAGAGCTCAGAAATTCTATTGTGGATTTATGATAAAATCAGCCTGTAAATGAATTCATACTCCTCCTCATACTACTCCATACTCCTTTTTCAACATGATGCCAATATACTGAGATGTTAAATTGTGAATGGGTTTAGGATAGCTTAAATGGTGTTGCCATAGAGATTTATTAAAGTAACATAAACAATACAATAGTTATTTTACTATATCTTTAAAATTTTTCATTCTAACTCTTCATAATTTTTTATATAAGTAGAAGTCCTCATTTGAAGGAAGCACAGTAAGTTTCATAGCTTTATCATTTTCAAGAGCCAGCATAAAATTAAAACTATCATAACTTATAAATCAAGCTTGCAATTCTTAGTACCTATAATGGCCACCAGAGGGAGCTATAGGATTACTTTTAAATAATTATTGTAGAAACGAGTATGATTTAAATCATTTATAGAAATCTTTCAAATAAAATAATATGTATTTTAGGAATTTTACTGATAAAATGACCCTCACTTAATTAGAATAACAAGCTGAAGTATTGTGAACTGTATATTAAGAATAATTCTTTATAGGCTTTATGGACAGATACGTTTTGAGTGACTCTTGAAGGTTCAGCACCACATCCTCTTTTACCACTGTTTAAAGAATTAATCTTACAGAACAGATGTGAATGAATTTTGGATAGCTTGAATGGTTTTGTCGTGGTGATTTTTTGAAATAATAGTAAAAAAGGAACCAGTAAATGTCTTTTTATTTTTTTAAAGTGCAGCTTCTAAACACTTTAAAAAAATGTACACATAAAAGACAAGTCATTCTGAGGCATATTTCCTCAGAATGACTGGTCTCATGACAATAGTTTCATGACTATACAACACTATATGGATGATAGAAAATTAAAAAAACTATCATACATCTGATGTCACTCTGTCCCTCTGTCACTGTGGGTAATTTGTGTGTGTGTGTGTGTGTGTGTTAAGTGAATTAGGTGTGAAACTATCAGGGAGCATTTAGTCTCCAGCGCCAACATTTTACAGAACTGCCACTTTCCTGGAGTCTCCAGAATTACTCTGTGTCAGGCTCTGAGAGACTTAAGATTCCAAAAAATGATTTAATTAGAATACCATGAAGTATTGTGAAATACTATAAATTAAGGCTTTATATATAGGCTTTATGAACAGATTAGAAAGACTCGGGAAGGACCAGCACCACCTCCTCTTGTTCGATGGTTTGAGGATTAAGATTTAGGAGCTCATTTTTATTCCACCTCCTTTCCTGAAAGTCTGTCTTGCAGAATTGACTAAAAATTAATCTTCACATTATTTCCTAATTATTTTGCAATTCTTTTTGTCAGTTCTTCTTGACCTGTTTTTCTCTTCCAGCTTTCCTGGACTATTGTATAGCACTCATAAATGATTAAATAAAAAATAATGGTAGTTATTAAGATTGATATGGTTTGGAATTGGTAAAAAATGCTTGGAAAAAAATCACAATAAAACAATGTTTTAATGTTTAAGTTTGGAATATTAACTGACGTGAATGAATGCTATATAAATATTGTTCATGTTAACATAATGTTTATGAATGGAATCTTATTGTAAAGTGTTACTAAAGTTATATATATATATATATATATTGTTCTGTGAATGTGATTTTAAAGTCTAGATGATTCGGATTAACCCTTTAACTGCCATATCCTTTAAAACCTCACTGCCAGAGGGATATTGTGAATGCATGTGCCCGCTGGGCACAGTTTACCTGATGCCACCGGGTTGGCGATGGCACTGGTGGCTTGAGCCCGCCATCGCTGCTTGCAGCTATATTTATTATTTATTATTATTATTTTTCTTCAAGGTTTCGGGGGCTTTTGGGGCCCTTAACATGCTTAAAAAGTCTTGAAAATTGGCACACACATTGGAACCTGCGGCCATTAGGGCCGGGCAGAGACTGATACACGGGCGTGGCACAGGGGCTCTACAGCGCCCCCTGGAATATGGAGGGCCATATATCATACATACTTGCATGTAGACGTACGAAACTCGGTACACATATAGAACTCATCAATACAAACAACTTTCGTATTGCATATCATAGGCTCCGCCCAACAGGAAGTTGGCTATTTGGGGTTTATTATTCATATTTGTCGTCAAAGTTGTGGGGGCTTTTGGGGTCCTTAACATACTCAAAAACTCTTGAAAATTTGCACACACTTTGCAATCTGTGGCCTTTAGGAGCCTGCAGAGGCTGGGGCCCGGGCGTGGCACAGGGGCTCTACGGCGCCCCCTGGATCACAGTCAGAAATGTTGATGTATAGCTCACACATACTTGTACATATTCATATGAAACTCAGTACACATATAGATCTCATCGTGCCGAACAACTTTCGTATTGCTTGTCATAGGCTCCACCCAACAGGAAGTCAGCTATTTAGAGTTATGTAAAAAGCGCATGCTCTGGAATTTGAAATACTTGTCATAGGTTTTTTTGCCGATTGCCACCAAACTTGGTCAACGTGATCTCAAGACATTGGGGATGAAAAATTGCCAGGGGATTTTTGATATCTCAAACGGTTTGCTCGTGGCGAGGCGCTGAAATTATGGCGAGAAATGAGAAACAGGAAGTGTCTAATACCATCCACATACATTTCCTGATTTTAATCAAACTTCATCAGATTATTCATTGTATGAGGTCGATCGCATATATGTGACTATTAGGAGTCAAAGTTATAGCGCCACCAACTGGCAGCAGGAAGTGTGTCATTTTCAAAATGCTTTGATTTCAGCAACTTATTTTTACTCGATTAGCTTCAAACTTCATCAGAATAATGTTAAAACACAGCCGATATAAATCTGTTGGGGGGATATTGATATCTAAAAATATTGTTGCCGTGGCAACATGTCAAACTGGACTACTTCTCAGGTGATTTTGAGGCATATAACATGCTTAGAATTTCATCAAACTCAGAACACATATCAGTATTTATGATAACTAGACACTGGCAAAAGTTCATAAGAGGGCGTGGAAGAGGCACTCTATAGCGCCACCTTTTGTCAAAAGTGGGGGGGTTAGTTTTAGCTACAGACACCAAACTCGGTACAAAAATTTTTCTTATCAAGACGGACAACTTTCTAATTCACAGTCATCAGCTACGACCAACAGGAAGTCGGCTATTTTGATTTGAATGTGGATTGTTTTTTACATTTAGCTGTGAATTAATGCATACTGCTCAGAGGAGAGTAACACTATACACACCAAACTTGGTGTACATGTTGAAAAAACATTGAGGAACTTAAATTGTGAATGGGTTTTGGATAGCTTGGATGGTTTTGTTGTGGTGATTTTTTTTAAATGACAATAAAGATGGAATTATTAATTTTCCTGCATTTTTAAATTCCAAACACTTCAAAACCTTTTTTCATACAGAAAAAAAGTCATTCTGAGTAAATATGCATAGTTTCATGACTTTACAACACTGTATGGATAACAGAAAATTAAAAAACTGTCAGGCATCTCATATCACTCTGTCCCTCTGTTTGAGTGTGTGTGCTTAGACTTCCATTGTCTGAGAGAAAATGCGCCCCTACAGGTGCAGTTACCGGAATGAAAAAGGGAGGAGACTGTCTTTTGGTTTCACTTTTAAATCGGTTAAAATACAAATAAATACTTGGATTTAATTCACACTGACAAGCTAAACCAACATATATGATTATTATCAGCTCAGGGCTCATCAATAATGGATGTGTGGTCAGTGATATGTGAGAAACACGAGAGATGAATCACCGCTCTGAGCAGGAGCGTGTGGAATGACGAGCTCAGAAAAAAACGAGTTTATTCTTGTTTTATAGCTATTAAAAATAAATTATTGCAGCGATATCACACAATACACCAATTAGAACACACCAAGAACTAAATTAAGATGTTTTTGAACTGTTTGTGTGAAAATGAAATATTTGCAGCTGCCTATCTGAAATCACTGCCTCCGATCAGCGCGCACAGTGTCACAAGTTCAAAACAAACGAATTTATTCTTGTTTAAGAGCTTTTTAAAATAAATTATTGCCATAAATGCACACAATACATCCATTATAACATAACACGAGCTAAATATAGGTGTTTGTGACCCGTTTAAGTGTGCAAGACTATTTGAAAGCGCGACTGGCAGAATAACATTGATCTCTCGAGCTGCAGGATTCTGCCTTTCATCGTAAGAACGAACACATCACGGACAAGATTATTTCAAAATACATAATAGCTTGGCTAATATAAACGAAAACAGCCACGTGAACATAAACTGTTGAGAAATAAATCTGAAGTGGATCTACTGGATTTTAATATTAAGTGACCGCATATACCAGCTGCTTCTGTCTTCAATTTTAATCTATATAAAAAATTAAACTCATTCATCTTGGCTGCTTTTTTAATGTGTGTACGTATTTATTTATTATTTTGCTCTAACAAGACTTAATCTATATTTAATTAAATCAATTACATTTTATTTTAAATTTGATTTGTCCATTTCTGCATCTAAACGCCTAAAAACCTAAAACATGCTCTATTGTACTATTGTTAGCAATTTCTTTATCGTCCAATTTATCTGGTGTACACGCTTTTATTTTCATAATAAACTTGTTTGTTAGATTATACACAGTTATAGTGGTCTATAATAAATATTGACAGGTTTTATTCAAGCTGTTTAGAATGATTGCCGTAGGCTAATTTTTTAAAATGCAAATCCAAAAATAAATGAATAAATAAATAAAAAATAAAAAAACATTGGAAAAGAATAACTGTTGTACTTTTTTATACATTTTGTATAATTTCATAGTTTATGTATTATAGTTATAAGAACAAATACATTTAGCCACTCACATAGAAATCTTAGGCCTTATCCTTTTCTGACAGTTTTAGGGATTTTTACAAATCCTAAAAAACCTTATTTGTGCTGCAAATAATAATTTCAAACAAATTTGAAACTGACCTCTGACATCCTGTGACATGATATTTATTTGATTTTACATAATCTCATGGATGTAACTGTAAATCAGTTCAGCTCACAGATGAAGACTAAGCTCTAATGCAAGCAGAACTTTCACAAATGCTTGTAGGTCAATAAAATCATTACAAAACACTTACAAATCATTTAAGGGGTTTTATAACACTGTAAAATAATGTCTAATTTGTTAAAATTAGCAAATGCATTGAAAACACTTTATAATAACTGCACTCATTAGTAAATAGTCAGTTCATGCTTTATAAAGCCTTGTCCCAATATTAATAGTCAGTAGTAAGCAGTTTATAAATACAGCTATAAATAGCTTGTTCTTGGTTTATAAGCACATTTATTAAAAAGGAGAGTAAAGGGTCAGTTATCTTCCTATGAAAAATAAATAAAATAAAAATAAACAAACAACACAGATTGATACAGAACTCAGAAATTTTATTGTGGATTTATGATAAACTCAGCCTGTAAATGAATTCATACTCCTCCAAGAAGACACAAGTAGTTCACACCAAACTGTTTTAAAATGAAGCCATACACTGAAGATGTTAAATTTCGAATGGGTTTAGGATACCTTAAATGGTGTGGCCATAGCGATTTATTAAAGTAACATAAAAAAATACAATAGTTATTTTACTATATCTTTAAAATTTTTAATTCCAACTCTTCATAATTTTTTATATACGTAGAAGTCATCATTTGAAGGAAGCACAGTAAGTTTCATAGCTTTATAATTTTCAAGAGCCAGCATAAAATGAAAACTATCATAACTTATAAATCAAGCTTGCAATTCTTAGTACCATTAATGGCCACCAGATGGAGCTATATGATTACTTTTAAATAATTATTTTAGAAACAAGTATGATTTAAATCATTTAGAGAAATCTTTCAAATAAAAATATGTATTTTATGTATTTTACTGATAAAATGACCCTCACTTAATTAGAATAACAAGCTGAAGTATTGTGAACTGTAAATTAAGAAATAATTCTTTACAGGCTTTATGGACAGATATGTTTTGAGTGACTCTTGAAGGTTTAGCACCACATCCTCTTTTACCACTGTTTAAAGAATTAATCTTACAGAACAGGTCGGATGAATTTTGGATAGCTTGAATGGTTTTGTCGTGGTGATTTTTTGAAATAACAGCAAAAAAGTAACCAGTAAATGTCTTTTATTTTTTTAAGTGCAGCTTCTAAACACTTCAAAAAAATGTACACTTAGAAGACAAGTCATTCTGAGGAAATATGCAAAGTTTCATGACTATACAACACTATATGGATGATAGAAAATTAAAAAACTATCATACATCTGATGTCACTCTGTCCCTCTGTCACTGTGGGTAATGTGTGTGTGTGTGTGTGTGTGTGTGTGTGTGTGTGTGTGTGTTTGTGTGTGTGTTAAGTGAATTAGGTGTGAAACTATCAGGGAGCATTTAGTCTCCATCGCCAACATTTTACAGAACTGCCACTTTCCTGGAGTGTCAGAATTACAATGTGTCAGGTTCTGAGAGATCTAAGATTCCAAAAAATGATTTAATTAGAATACCATGAAGTATTGTGAAATACTATATATTAAGACTTTATATGTAGGCTTTATGAACAGATTAGAGTGACTCGTGAAGGACCAGCACCACCTCCTCTTGTCCGATGGTTTGAGGAATATATTTTACTGAATCCGGGATTAAGATTTAGGAGCTCATTTTTATTCCACCTCCTTTCCTGAAAGTCTGTCTTGCAGAATTGACTAAAAATTAATCTTCACATTAATTTCTAATTATTTTGCAATTCTTTTGTCAGTTCTTCTTGACCTGTTTTTTTCTTCTTCTTTTCTGACCTCATGACCCAGTCAGCATTTTTGTACAATGGTCAAGTCTTAACTTATCCATTTCTGTATTGCATTTGTGTTTGATATTTCTCATGGGTATTACATAATTTTCGACTTTGAGTTAAAACAGTTTGAGTCAAAACTCTTTTTTAGCGCATTTCATCTGTTATAGAAAACATGCCTAATAATTCTGCACATGAATATAAGGAGTTTTTCTCTTCCAGCTTTCCTGGACTATTGTATAGCACTCACAAATGATTGAATAAAAAATAATGGTAGTTATTAAGATTGATATGGTTTGGAATTGGTAAAATGTGCTTGGAAAAAAATCACAATAAAACAATGTTTTAATGTTTAAGTTTGGAAAATTAACTGACATGAATGAATGCTATATAAATATTGTTCATGTTAACATAATGTTTATAAATGAAATCTTATTGTAAAGTGTTACTAAAGTTATATATATATATATATATATATATATATATATATATATATATATATATATATATATATATATATATATATATATATATATTGTTCTGTGAATGTGATTTTAAAGTCTAGATGATTCGGATTAACCCTTTAACTGCTGTATCCTTTAAAACCTCACTGCCAGAGCGATATTGTGAATGCATGTGCCCACTGGGCACAGTTTACCTGGTGCCACCGGGGTGGCGATGGCATTGGTGGCTTGAGCCCGCCATCGCTGCTTGCAGCTATATTTTTTATATATTTTAGCTCATGCATGTTCTAGAATTGAAGCATAAGAAAGAACTCTTGCCTTTTTTTCACTATAGCTGCTCATAATATAAACTCAGTTTGGTAAAAGAAAAGTCCAATCCATGTATTCCATTATGATACAGCATGATCACCAAGATTAACATTATTAATCAAATCATAACTTCTCTTACTCTTCTTCTCAGAGAGAACTTCCTCCAATAAGAACCCCTCCAAGGCTCCAATTGTATCTCTTCCAGAGAAAGTGCTGGAAGATAAAACCACTAACACTTATTATGGAGTGGTCATACATGACAGAGGTAAGAGGACGTCCCACAACACTATTACACCATAAAGGTTTGACTTCTGCCTGATCGAGGATGATCAATGATTTACTTGCACTCTATAAGTAGTCTTCTGTGGAGCAGAAGAGCGTTCATGCTACTTTTTTTTCCATACAGTGAAATCATATTGTGACCAGGCAGAGTTAAGTGCCAAGAAAAAAAGAAAAGCTTTTTTTTTTTTGTCCACACAAATAGTGTGTTTGATTTTAAGTCTTCTAAAGCTATGTAATAAATTTCTGGTCCCAATATGCTTAAATATATGGAAAATAGAGCAAGAAGATTCTTCAAAAGTTCTTCTTTTGTGTTCCATGTCAAAGTATAACATGAGGGCGAGTAATTGGTCACTTGGGGTGAAGTATTCTTATTGCACTTGCACAAATGTGTGAGATGTATTTCTGTAATTAGAGTTTGAGTATGTGTGTGTGTGTGTGTGTGTGTGCACATTTAGATTATAATGGGTATAAACCCACTTATATTTGCCACATAAATTTTGCTCTGTCTTTCTCTTTCTCCTTGCGTCTCTGTGTCTATGGCTCAGAGCCCATTCAGTAAGTACTCAATTGACTCTGGCATGCTGTCGTCTGCTGTGTGTGTGTGTGTGTGTGAGTTGGTTTATTTTATCTTTGTCTGCTCTTTTGGTCTTTTCACTGATGGATGTTGAGATTACATTTTGCATTTGACGTGAAAACTGCTGCTGTTTCTTTTTGGAAAACAATCATTAGATCTTAGTTTTAGGGCTGCACGATTATTCAAATTCGATTCGATTGCCATGCGCCTCTTCTCAGTAAAGCCTGTTCTATAATCAGTAGTAAGTTTCCATCATGTGCTTTGAGATGGAGCAGCATTTACTACTCAGAGCTGTAGTTCACTGACAAACTATGCAAAATCGCGTTCATAATCGTAGACGATTTAATCGCATGATAACAAAATCGAAGATATCGTTCTGCGATTATGAAAGCTTTTTTTGTAGCTTGTAAGTGAACTATGGCTCTGTGTTGTAAATGCTTTTCCATCTCAAAGCATGTGAAAATAACACTTTTAATAAAGTTTTCACTCCAAACTCACTTCATAACGTCAGTCGAGTGTTGAAGTAAATCCTTCTGTGAGATGATGTGGCTTCTTACGCAGAATAAAGCATGCAACATATTTCATAGCCTTTATCAATGCTTAGAATACTATGTCGATTAGCATTGCATTATTATATTCTTTATTATAATAAACATCATGAAAAGACAAACTCAGATAAAACCAATATTGTCATAGTCATGTGTTTATTAGTCACGAAGAGTCAATAAAATCAGTTGAGTCTTCTGTTTATTCAGCAATCGCTTTAGGGATTTCCTGGAGTTCTTCTGCGGGGCACATTTGTAGTTTCCCCATGATGGCACACTCTAGCCTTCAGGTGGAGATTTACTAAATTTTATTTAATTTAATTTATGCATTTAGCAGACGATTTTATCCAAAGATTTATCCAATTTTTCCTAACATGTGTTCCCCGGGATTCGGACCCCTAGCCTTGCGCTTGTTACGCAATGCTCTACCACTTGAGCTGCAGGAACACTGTAGTGAAAATTTAGAGAAAATTTACTACTGATCACAGAACCGTGCTTCACTGAAAAGATACGCACGACAATCGCAGCTTCAGCCTTATCGCGATTTATCACCTTTGCTATTTAATTATTTGTGCAGCCCTACTTAGTTTGCATTTACTTTTTATCAAACTTCTAATTGGTTGGTTTCATCCCTAAGTTCCAGAGGCCCCAGACCGCCCAACTATCTCTGTGGCGACAGAAAGCTCTGTTTATGTTGCTTGGATTCCACGAGCCAATGGTGGCTCTCCAATCACGGCCTTTCGCGTGGAGTACAGGAAGCAGGGTCGAAGTGGAGACTGGATCATCGCGGCTGATAATATCTCACCATTAAAACTGTCTGTAGAAGTGCGCAACCTGGAACCAGGTGAGGTTACACCAGGGTTTCCACAGGTTGATTCCCAGACCATATTAATATTATTTAAATATATTATTTCGTTCATACTTAGTTTGGGGACCAATTCTCATAATTAAATAACTATAAATTTTTTACCTCAATAAACTCCTTATTGCTGCTTATTATAAGAAAATGTTAGTTTAGGTATGGGGTTGGATTAAGAGATGTAGATTACAGTCATGCAGAATAATTCATTAATATGTGCTTTATAAATACTAATAAACAGCCAATATTCTAGTAATATGCATGCCAATAAACAACTAATAGTTAATAGTGAGAATTGGTCCCCACACCAAAGTTTTACCATTATTTGTTTTTATTTTAATAATCATGGATAAATACATTTTATTATGTTTTATTTAATAATATATTTTTAGTTTTGAATTATTAACAATTAAAAAATTAATGGAAAATGTGTTCTGTAGTTAGCTAGTAATTAATTTTTTTTTTCACTCATTTTTTCCATTTAAAAGCTATGTCTGTCTGTAAATCCTGTTACCGCGACATGCGCTTGAAAATGTGAAAACCGAAGAAAACCACATCCAAATCTGGTCCACATTACTGGGGACATTAATGTATGAGTATCCTACACAACTATAAAAATCTAATTTGGTGTAAATATTTTTTTCATGACAGGTACCACATATCGTTTTCGTGTCATTGCCATGAATAATTATGGTGAAAGCCCTGGTAGCGCCACCTCCAGGCCGTATCAGGTCTCCCTGTCGAATCCACCTGTCTCAAGCCGTCCGATCACTGGCCCTCACATCTCCTTCACTGACGCTGTCAGCGATACTCAGATCATGTTACGCTGGACTGTGAGTACATTTGTGAACACGCACGTGAATGCAGTACATTTACATACTGTACTATACACTATTTGGTAAATGAAGTACACTAATTCTGCCCCTAAACCTGAGCTTCCCATCAAGACAACATTTTAAAGGTGCACTGCTGTTACACCAAAAAAAAAAAAAAAAAAAAATATGCATATGCATTTTGGCTAAAATAAAGGCAGCTGCATATAGATGCAGTAGACACAGAGGCAGCTCACTAGGTTTTGGAACAGTTTCTGTCAGGCACTCAATAACTCATCACTGAATAAACTTTGAGTTTTTCTATCATTCCATGCTTCTGTATGTGTATTATTAGCACATTAATCTTAAAAAGGATCTCACCACTTGTACATATTTCTGTTTCTGGCCTGTTGAAGGAATAACCCTGAACCTCATATTAGCAACCCAGGGGTCTAAACTAATGTGTGTGAGAGTTAATGTTTTAAACATATGCCTTTTATATCTAATGGCCAATTTTTATGCTTAATTTGACAATGGGAGTGTAAAAACCATCCAGAACTAACCACATAACAAGCTCACTCACAACATGCCTCCTTGGTTTGTTCTTCTCTGCAGTGCCAGTGGTGCAGAAGTGTTTTTCAGCACGTTCTCAGCATGCAGAGTATTTGCGTGCACTTGCATGTATAGTAGCTTTTCCCATCAGTCCCTGAGAGCCACCCCAGAATGTCCAAACAGACCTGTAATTGGCAATGGTTACTGGTGCTGTTTTGCAGGAAAAAGTGTGTGTGTCCAGTACAGATTAGGAGGCCTTATCCAGCTCTAATGAGTGGAATTGGCTGAGTTTAGCTATTTTTAGAAGACATGCATGAGGAGAAGAGTTTTGATGTGTCTTAAAGGAATAGTTCATCTATAAATGGAAATGTTGCCATTTACTTACCTTCATGTTATACCAGACCTGTTTATTCTTGTCTGTGAAGTTAAAATGACTTGTATTTGAAACTTTCATGCTTAGAAAAATAACATTAAAACATCATAAAAGTAAGTCTATGCAACTTCTGCAGTTCAATTAAGGTCATACAAAAACTCTGTCTGAGAAAAAAATCCAAATCTGTCATTACTGACTGAAAATCTGGAGAGTTTGGTGAATCTGGTCAACTACTTCTTTGAAAAGATTGAATGAATGATTGAAGAATGAATTGTTTCTGTGAATTGGACATTGGCACTCATGAACATTCCATTAGAATAATGTTAACGTGTTTTTTGTTTAGTTTTTGAGTTTGTCCCTATTCACTTTAAATGTATGTATGGGAACATTTAGGACAATCTGCTAAACCTGCTAAAGTATTTGGAGTGAAATTAGGGTGCTTTAATAAAAACTGAAATTTTATTTTACTCTTTAGCTAAAAGGTTAGCCAATCATAACATCATATCAAGTCTGTTTAAGAGACTTCAAGACGAAAAAAAAAAAAAAAAAAATTATATATATATATATATGTATATGTATATATATATAATTCAAAGATAATAAAATGGTCATGTAAAACTAAATTATGACTGTTTTTGGTGCAGGAAACCATGACCAACATTATTAATAGTAGACTTCAGAAAATAAAGTCATACAAATATGTACAGTGTAGCCTTTTTAAATAGAGCAGGATGTCTTGATTCTTGTTAAACTTCAGTTATGTTCTTATCATTGATGGGATAATTATTATTGAGTGTTTATAGAGGAAACAAAAAATATATAATTAACTGTTTCTTTCACTTTCTTTCATAGTACACTCCCTCCAGTAATAACAACACACCCATCCAGGGATTCTACATCTACTATCGGCCAACAGACAGTGACAATGACAGTGATTACAAGAGAGATGTGGTGGAAGGTGAGATCATGGTGTCTTTCTTCTGTTATTGCTCTTATTTCATGGATACTAGCACAAAACATAAAAAAACGGACATTAAATACATATAGAAATTTTATTCTGTGAGAAGAAATACTCTTGACATGAAACAAACACAGCTGTACAGGAAATCAGTTGCCTGGGACAGTGGTCAGTCATAGAGTTTAGTAGACATTGTACACAAGTATTTGACAGGCAAGTGCTTAAATTGACTAATATGAATGAAGTATTCCAGAGAGCAGTGTAGTATGAGTGTGTAATGAATATTGGGTCTCAGAGAGGGCGGGACAAAGAAAGTGTAATCTGTAGATTGATGTGGAGTGAGTTCTGCGCTCAGAGTAGTGAGCCAGTGTAAAATGTGTTTTTAATAAATGGCTGCCATACTAATGGGCCTGAACTGAAACCCAACACTGACCGCTCAGAGAGGGATTCAAGTTTCTGAGAGGAATGTTAACTGCCGTCACCTCATATTTTTACCCCCCCCCCCTTCTCTCTGTTCTCACTGGCCCCACAAACCTCTCCTCATCCATCTTAACGACAAGTTGTCAGAAACACACTGGGCAGATAAGATGACTTCATAAGTCTCACAGTTAACAGAAACATCAGGAGTGTGTCCTTCAGATTATTGGTCTTAAAGTCAATGTGAAATGTTTTTGCAACCCATTTGACTTCCATCTGACACATTTTAATTATAAAATTGTAACGTTGACTTTATTTGAATCATAAAAAATGGATTGGATCATGAATTAGGATTTGAATTTTGAAAGTTAATAAGGTTATTTTTTTTCATTTATAAAGACTAATGTATCATATTTTATATGTAGATTTCAAAGGTCTCTAAATTATCGACGTGTTGTATGCAAAATGGAATGCTTTCTGTCATCTGATTGATAGTTTACACTTTTTTTTAACAAATAAAGGCCATAAGTATAAATTCTAAATATATTTTATAATGAGCCATAAAGATTCAGATTTTTTTTTTTTAAATATATATTTTGTCTAAAAGTTAATAAAATATTCCATAAAAAATCTGACAATTATTTCATATGTCAGACTTTACATGGTTTTTATGCGAACTTTAAATACATTTTAAATAAAAAGTCTTACGTATATAAAGGTTACGTATATTACCATGGTTCCCTGATAAGGGAATGAGACTCTGCGTCCTCTAGGGGTCGCTATGGGGAATGCAGTTCAAAGTTCCCTTGGAAAGGGAACGTCTCAAGTTACGCATTTAACCATTGATCCCTGAGAAGGTAACTAGAGGATGCAATTCAAAGTTCCCTTTTAAAGGAACATTCCTTTTTAACAGATTTACATTTTTTTTTTAAATACCAAATATAACAAACCACATGGTTTTATAAATGGACAATCAGACAATTCAACCGTCTAGAATAAATTTGTTAGACTGATACAATCCTTGTGAGTTTGTAAGTCTATTTGACTCTTTACAAGAATCTGTTCATAAAGTCATTTGTTCCTGAATCAGACTGCACTGTTGTGCTGTATGCTTATTTTTGTGAATAGCCAGCAAAGACAACACAATAGAAGACATTTTTATTTGTTTGTATTATCACATGTGCAAACTCACAATTTATATGTAATTTCTTTTGCCATGTCACATTTGATTTTGCATCGGCGCTGAACAGTGGAGCAGGAAACACTGATATATTGTGTGTGCAGGGAAAAAAACTACACTAAAAAGCCTGTGATGCCTTTTTTCATGTGTCCACGAGTCTGTAAGTGTGTGTTTTGTGTTTTTCTCTCTCATTATGCAGTACAGCAGCTGGTCATTTAGTGAACACCATGCCTTCACTGTATTAAAAAGAGAAATGAGCTACACAAATAAAATATTGTGGCAAAAACTGTAATTAGAGAGCTGGCTCTCAACATACATGAGTGACTGTGGCGAGCGGCTGCTACGATGTGTGTGTGTGTGTGTGTGTGTGTGTACATAGGGCCCTGAGTGTGTTCAGTGGGAATACTGGAGCCAGGCCAGAACAAACGTTAAGCTGCCTTATAAGGAGCCTGTCTGCAGCAAAGCAACTGTCTGAATCCTTCTGGGAGACTGTGAGAATGAGAGCACGAGAGTGTGTGTGTGTGTGTGTGTGCGATAGAGAAAAAATGACATTGAGCGAATGAATTGCGGTTTGGAGAGAACAACACGTGATTTGAGAAAAGCCCTTCTCATTCAGTAGTCTCTCTCATTGCCTTCCTTTTCCCACCTCCTTCCCCTAGGCTTCAAATTCTGGCATTTGATTGGTCAGCTCCAACCTGAGACATCCTATGACATCAAGATGCAGTGCTTCAATGACGGCGGCGAGAGCGAATATAGCAACGTCATGATCTGTGAGACCAAAGGTGAGAGGCTGAAGTATCATTACAGGAATGCTATATTTAACATGTAGACAGGAACCCATAAAGCCACTGCAGTAATGAAAGAGGAAAGCGAGCTATCATTTCATTAGAAGCAAGACAAAGAGAGACATTGTGCTGTGTCTCCTTGACATCATTCCCTGATAACTACTCTGGTGCAGCACTGTTGAAATCAAACCAGAGCGTCATTCACAGCCAGAGCAAATAAAAATCATGGAGTGCAAACAGATCTGCTGCTGCCACAAGCTTTAAGACTGACAACAGTTGCATTGTTATGTGCCAGCACTTGTTAGTGGTGCTTTATTATTGCTTATACTTGGGTTAGAGAAAAAAAAAACAACTAATCCTAAGTTTTAGAGCATTAGTATTAAACGGTGCATAATTTATCCCACCCCATTAGTTCTACAGACATGAATGATTCATTAAATTGTGCAGGAGCAAATATAGAGTGCAACAGTGCTGCCCAGTTCTTCAGCTTTTTATCTGTAAGCATTTTTACCATTCATTACTGTAGGAATTTAAAAAAAAAGTCTTTCTTTCAGAGTTGTAAGCTATGAACCACACCAGCCAGCTACAAGGTGAATCAGAACATTACAGAAGCAAAAAAAAAAAAAAAAAAAAAATTGAAAAGTATTTGAAAATTGGACAAAAAGACAAAGGTATTAGACTTTGTACTTAAAGCTGGGGTAGGGAACTTTTGACGCTCTAGCGGTTAATAAACAGAACTGCTTGCGTCTAGCTGAAGAACATCGTAGCCGGAACTACTTCTTTCTGTTTATGTCTATGAAGAATCACAAAGGTACTGGGTTCAGTGTTAATTTCGTTGACTAAATATTTTCGTCATTATTTTCGTCATGAATATATTTTTGTGGACGAAAACGAAACGAAAACTAAAAAAGAAGGCACTGATGGAGACTAAAACTATGACTAAATTGACTGACATTATCGTCAACGAATAAAGGACGAGACGAAAATAGACTGTGACGAAAATCAAATCAGCAGACGGGAGAGATGCGAGGAATGAGCAAAAGAACCGGCAAAACGGAACAGGCGAGACTGCATAAGAAAAGAGAACCAATCCGAGCCTGACTTATTGAGACGGGAAGCGAAGGTTTTCAGTTTTTAAATGAGCTCCCGGGAAGACGGCATTCGAAGAGGTTATGTCTAAAAGAGCGACAAAATGTCCACAGCTCACTTCACGTGTGACGACGAACAAAACAAAACAAAGTGTAAAGCACGCGGAGCGCTCATTCGTGGCAAGAACACAACCAATTTGAAAAGACATTTACAGACGAGCCACCCGGACATTTTCTCAAATAGAATTTCACAACGATGTTCTTTTGTTTATTGAGCTAAGCAAAATTGGAAGACTGCAGTGCATAGATGTTGTAGCATTAAATATTACGAACTGAAAAGTAGCTACTGTAAAATAGCCCCTTCTTCAAGTTAGATGAGAGCACAATACTAATACGTAATATTATGATACATACATTTGATTAATATTAATGTTTAGTATATTTTATAATGTTCTACTTGTTGACAATATCACAAATATTTCTATATTATTCATGTGAAACGTGAATGTTCACATCCTATCATTATACATACTAATCTAGCAATATTGTAGTATTTAAAACATACAATATTGCTAGGCAAATGAATACCTTATAAAATCTTGTTACTTTTTTTATCCAACCAACTTATTAAATATTTACTTTAAATGTACGCACTTATTGTTCAGCTCAGCTGTAAGCTTTAAGGTCCTGGACCTAACTTTATTTTTCTTTTATTGATGGTCAATTGGCAGCTAGTTATTGTTTACATTATCATGACAGTGTTTGTTGCTGCATAAAAGCTTTTGAATCGAAATAAAGACACAGTTGTGTTGAAATAAAGTTGAATTAGTTTTTTATATATTTTGGTTAAGTTTGTTTCCTATACCAGCTGTAAAAAAATTGTCTAGTAAATCTGTTATTGATTTTAGTCTTATTTTAGTCGACTAAAATACCAAGCAATTTTAGTCGACTAAAATAAGACTAAAATTAAAACAAATCAGATGACTAAAACTTGACTAAAACTAAAAAGAATTATAGTCAAAAGACTAAGATTAAAATTAAATTAAAATTTCGTGTCAAAATTAACACTGACTGGGTTACTCCGCCGCGGTATCCCCGAAGCAATCTAAAATAGTCCGAATATGAACACTTATTATAGGTGCAGCCTAGTGATTCAGGACAAGCTAAAAACACGGTTTGGAAAATGGATTCATGGTGTACTCGCTTATTATATACATTTTTCTACATTTTGAACACAAACAAAGTTACGGACCGCAGCTCTGATTGGTTATTTTTTACCGGGAGCGGATGAATTTCTGCAAATGGCAATGGGACCACTGGGAGGAGCCAGAGGAGCTTGATTTTTTTCACAGATTATCTGTCTCATATTCTACTGTCAGGACATAATGACAGATTTAACAAATATGTAAAAAAATATATTTTTACAAAAGTTACCTACTGCAGCTTTAATGGCTTTAATGAGAAAAAGAACAACAAATCTATAAAGCATTGTGAAGTACATAACTGAAAAAAAAACAGTGGAGAGATATAAATCTATTGATTTAAAGGTGTTATGTATTTAGAAAAAATGCATGTTATGCATATAAATAAAATGTAGTTTGAGAACGCATGACTCAACGTAATTTGCGTGGGTTGATGGCTACGACAATAGCATATAGCATTGATTAACAACTTATCAACAGCCTCGTACCTCACAGTCTTTAAACACTTATCATTCAAAATCATTACCTTCCAACTGTTGCACTCTAAAGCAATATGATCTATGCATCTGTATAGGAGTGCACGAAAACACTTCAAACACTAGCAACACCAGAACATCTTAGCAACCACGTAGTAACTCCTTAGTAACCAAAAACCAAAAAAAAGTTCAAATATCCATAGAACTTATAATCAAACACATAGACTTTGAAAATAGACTCTGTTTTACATTCCACACGTACTGTGCTGATAGCAAAATTTGCATCGCACTCTGTACGTACTAAGACATATAGTCAAGTATCGTGTCAGGAGCAAAGCAGCATTTCTTTCTTTAAATGTAAAAAACCCCACACTAAATCACTAACCAATAAATGTAGAGCTTGTGACATATTCTCTTGAAAGACAAACAGATGTCTTATCCCTTTCAACTCACTTTATCTATTTCTTTGCCTTCAGCCCGTCAACCTCCAGGTGTGCCCAGCCAGCGGCCCGTAACCCCTCCAGGATTTTACCCTGCAGACACACCCAGCCAGCCGGGCGGCCTGCTCTACCTGATCGTGGGCTGTGTTCTGGGCGTCATGGTGCTCATTCTGCTGGTCTTCATCGTCATGTGCTTGTGGAGGAACCGTCAGCAGAACAGTCTGCATAGTAAGTGCCACACTTCCTGGTCTAGGTTTTAGTTTTTGTCCATATGCTTGTTGGGACCACTGGGAACAAAAGTACTGAATGATTGCTAAGAACTCTATTGAATTTCCATGATTGTAGTGTTCAAAAATCATTGCAATGTTTTTTTAAGGTATATATTTTTATGGTGGAACATGTAAGATTTTCATTGCTACTGTTATTATTATATTTGGATATGTAGTAATGAGAGCAGCAGCGCTGTGTTGTTTTAGTTTATGTAGTATTTCTGTAAGGTTAAGAAAGGTTATGTTATGTCAATAAATTCTTTATGAAATTGAGTTAGAGTTCACCTCCTGATCCAGGCCTGGTTTTCATTGCCTCTCCTCGACAGCCGGCCCTTTGAAGTTTTCTTTCTTTCTGTCTTTTTTTCTCTCTCTTTCACTCTCAATGAGATTGAGTAACAGAATAAACAGTGCTGGCCGCAGCGGTGTGTATAAGTAGTAACACAGATACACCTCCCCCTGAAATAGGCCACAAATGGGCCTGCTAACTTTAATCACACACACTCCAGTCCACTACTAGTTGGTTTTCCACATGTGTTTGGCAAAAGCATTGTTATTTCATGTTTGTGCTTTTTCTACAGCATTTTAATGCAATATTAACATCTTGACTATAATTTCTGAATTTATTAGTGCTAGTTATATTTTGTGTTAATATTTTATACAAAGCAAAAAGGCAGTAACTGCATTTTTGGTCAAAAATTAGTTATTGTCATTTTCATGACATTCAAGGCATCCTTTGCTATGTGACAAAACATCTTATCTTATATGTGTGTCGTTTTGGAGAAAAATGGTAGTTGTTTGTACAGTCACTACTTAGGCTGGATGACAGGAAGTCATTTTTCTCAGTTCTGCACTCTGTGTAGTTACTGCCTTTTTGCTTTGTAGGGCAGTATACTGTCCAAATGAGTCATTAACATTTTTTTTTTTTTTGCAACTCTCTTATGCTCACCAAGGCTGCATTTATTTAATAGAAATTCCAGTAAAAAAAATTATAATATTGTGAAATACTGTAACCCTTTAAAAGAACTGTTTCACATGATCCTTCAGATATCATTCTAATATGCTGATGTGGTGTTCACCAGACATTTATTATTATTATCAGTGTTGAAAACCGTTATGCTGCACATTTTTATATTTTTGTGGAAACAGATGTATATATATATATTTTTTCAAGATTCTTTGTTATAATTTCAGCATTCATTTGAAATAGTTTGTAACATTTATAAATGTCTTCACTCTCCTTGATGAATGAAAGTATTAATTTCTTGGGGAAGAAGAAAAAAAGACCTTACCCAAAACTTTTGAATGGTGTAAAATAATAATAATAATAATAATAATAAATCCTTTTTATTTCTACACATTAAAAAATATACTAACTTAAAAAAAACTTCTCTGTAGAATACGATCCTCCAAGTTACCTGTACCAGTCTGCTGAGATGAACGGTCATGTTCTGGAATATTCCACGCTGCCCGGCTCCAGCCATGTGAATGGAAGCGTGCACACGGGCTGTGGACACACCGCTCCCATGATGCCCCAGACCTGCCATCACCTCCACCACAAACTGCCCAACGGTCTGGCTTTGCTGAATGGATCAGGAGGCCTCTACCCTCCTGGGCATCTTCATGCACATGATGCATCTCTGCCCCACAACACCACGGAGTACGATCACTCACACCCTCATCACCTTCATAACGTGAGTAAATGTGTGCGCACGTGTGGTTGGATTCTGGTAATCGAGTAGAGATAAAGTGCCCGACATTGTTGTCCTCTTTGGTTTTCATGCAGTTTTTGTGTTGTAACTGTTGCTGTATTAACCATTTAGCATCCAGAACCATTCTAAATTTTACAGTATATAGAGCAATGTAGTATATGGTATAGAATTATATAATGTTTTATTTATTTATTTATTTTGTATGGTTATGTTCATTGTTTTTGATGTTTGATGTTTGATGTTGGCATGTGTCTAAACCAGTCTGGAAATAGTATGGGAAAAATAAGATTTGTTAATGCTTTTGGAAGAGGTTTCTTATGCTCACAAAGGCTGCATTTATTTTATCAAATATATATAGCAAAAAATGATTCTCTATTGGAATATGTTATTTATTTCTGTGATGTAAAGCTGAATTTTCAGCATCATTACTCATTTGTCATATGAGCCTTCAGGAGTCATTTTAATATGCTGATTTGCTGCTCAATTATTATTAGTACTCAATTATTAACAATGGTTGTTGTTGTTATTATTGTCAATGTATAATTTTTTTGATGTTTAATATTTTTTTGGTAAAAAGAATGTCCAAAAAAACTGCATTTATTTGAAATATAATTTTTTATGTAACATTATAAATACCTTTACTTATAATTTTGATCCGTTTAATGTGTTCTTGCTGAACAAAAGTATTATTTTTTTCTCTTTTTTGGGTCAAAAATTTGTTATTTAATAATAAATGTTTCTGGAGCAGCAGATCAGCATATTATAATTATTTCTTAAGGACTATGTGACACTGAAAACTGGAGTTATGATGCTGAAGAATAAAAAATATATGTAAAAAAAAATTCACAATATTACTGTTTTTTTTTTGTTTTTTTTCGTATTTCCGATCAAATAAATGCAGCCTTGGTGAGAAAAACAGATTTCATTCAAAACCCTAACTTAACTAACAAAAACGGACAACCCTAATTGTTTTTACAATATAGTATA
Source organism: Carassius gibelio (assembly GCF_023724105.1). Taxonomy (NCBI): domain Eukaryota; kingdom Metazoa; phylum Chordata; class Actinopteri; order Cypriniformes; family Cyprinidae; genus Carassius; species Carassius gibelio. Next base: position 22,088,997 of record NC_068388.1, on the reverse strand, counting down.
ATACAGTAATATGTTGTGTTATAGAGTATTATAGTGAAATATAGTATAGTGTTTCCTGATATAGTTTAGTACAATGTGGTATTGTACAGTTAGTGTGGTATGTTAAATAGTAAAAGTAAGAAACAATACTATGAAATACTTAGATGTGAGTGAGAAATGAGAAGTGAAATGCAGTTATTGTTATGTCTGATGTGTGTTTGTGTGGCAGGGTGGAGGGATATACACGGCTCTGTCCCAGAACGACTCGTCGGACTGCATGAGCTGTCAAAACTTCTGCAACAACAACAGGTGAGGAAGAGCGAGATGTAGGACTGGAGGAGTCAAGCCCAGTAGCTTGTTAATGTTTGGTGTTTACATCCCTCAGAATGATGTTTTGCTCAGCACGCCTCCAGTCAGCAAACCAATCATCTGTTCCATCTGGTTCTCATTTCACCCCTGACCTGAGCTTATTCTGTTCTGGGCTAAACACACACACACACACATGTGACGAGGTTTGTTTGTGTACTCTAGTGTGTCCGGCAGTAACAGTTTACACTGAACGCACCCCTGCTACAGTCTTAATGAGCGCAGTGTTTATTTAGCCGCGGTCAGCGGGAGAGCTGAGGGAAATCCTTCTGATATCAGCGCACCAGCTAACCGGGAGCGCTTTATATCCCTGATTACTTCTTGAGTGAGCATACAGTTATCTGCATGTTTATTTATACTCTCAGGTATTGTTTGTTTATGTGTTTATTTGAGTGTGTGTGTGTGTATGTGTGTGTGTGTTGAAGCCTCTGTGTCTTATCAGCATGTGCAAACACACAGAGACACAGGCTGTTGAGTCTGGTCAGGCAGCGTAGAGACTCGCGGAAATAAATCTGTGATCTCAGATGCGATCAGAGTTTGAGATGCTTGTTTCAGCTGGTCAAAGGCTCGAGCTGTACTATACAGGTTTTATTTACAAAAAAAAAAAAAAAAAATAATAATAATATAATTTTCAGCATTTATGTGCTTCTGAACCTGTGTGACTCTTCGGTTAAACACAAAAGTAGAGATTTTGGAGAATGTTCATGTTCACTGGAAGTATATTGTGACAAGGGATGTAAACACCTTTGGGGTTTATAATAAATGTGGTAAAAGTGGCATGGATGATTTATTTATTATTATTATTTACATTTAGATTTTCTTTGGTGTCAACAAATACTCTAAAACATTTATAATTGAACTACAATACTAAATGTTATCTTTAGCAAATATAGAAAATAATATTATTTGTTCATACTGTGCATAATAATGTTGCCCAATGCCTAAATGCCCTTTAACTGCTTTCAACTAGTTTTTAGTAGTTTGTTTTTTTATATTTATCTACACATTTTGTTACTTTAAATAAATGTTAACAGAAAAAATCACTTTCACTTATATATTATTATTATTATTATTAGTTTTTTAATTTTTGTTAAATATTTTTAGATAGTTTTCAGCCAAGGTATAACTTTTGGCGAGGTACTAAAATAGCTAAAACTGAAATAAAAATGTATATATAATATATAGATATATTTTTTGAACTATATAGACATAAATAATAAAAATGACAATAAACAAAATATCTAAAACTTTAACAAATATTAAAATAACAATGGAAAATGTCAGAATAAAAACTATATTAAATCATTTACTAGTTTTATAAACTAAAAAAAAAAAAACAAAAAAAAAAAAAAAAAAAAAAAATATATATATATATATATATATATATATTAGGGGTGTAACGATACGCGTATTCGTATTGAACCGTTCGGTACGACGCTTTCGGTTCGGTACGCGGTACGCATTATGTATACCGAACGGTTCGTTGGAGTAATTAATTATATTTGAAAAAAAAAAAAAAGAGAGAGAAAGAAATATAATGATATGCGTTCAACAAGGTAGCCCAATAACCCAAACAACGTAACAGGCAACGCCCCTGACACTCCCGAAGAAGAAAAAAACACCATCTTATATGTTTATGTTAGGCTACTCAGCAGGCGCTCGCTCACTCAGTACACGCTGAAGGCTCGTTGCAAAATAGCCAATGCGTTTAACAGACTAGAAATGAGAAGATCCTCCAATAACCAACAGGTCTGGTGTTTGGGTGCACTTTGGATTCCCTTTAAGCTATAATGGTGATGGCAAGAGAGTGGTGGATAAAAAAACAACGGTATGTCGCATCTGCAACATGACAGGGTACACCAGCGGGATTACAAAAAAAAAAAAAAAAAAAAACCAGCGGGAATATCTGGGATATATGCGTCAGTACTATCTGGGAAAAGACGAAAAAAAGGAGAAACATGCACGCAGCAAACTATCCCTGCAGCATTTAGACACTATAGCTTACAGGGAATCCAACCCAAACACCAGACCTGTTGGTTATTTTAGGATCTTATATTTCTGGTCTGTTAAATGCATTAGACATTTTGCAACGAGCCTTCAGCGCGTGCTGAGTGAGCGAGCGCCTTAGGGGCCGTTCACATATCGTGCCTAAAAACGCATGGAAAACGCTAAGCGCGTCTTTCTCCTCCTTTCCAAAGCGCTCGGGCAGAAGCGCTCATGAGGCGTCTGTCTTTGCTAAGCAACAATGACGTGCTCTCTCCATGAGACGCGGAAATTTCAGCGAAGGATAAATGGATTTGCAGCTCTAAAAATCGCTTGCAGTAGCTCTGCTACTGAATTTATTTCAAAATTGCAATCCATATACAACTATGATCAGCTGTTCCTTCATCTTGGCTGAGCTCTCAACGTTGTTACGGGAAAGGATGAAGCTGATTGGTTGGTTCTTGTCACATGACCCGCGGTGCGCTTGCGGCATTCTGAAAAGTTGAGATGTTTTTACATTTTGCTGTATCTAAAACGTATCGAACCGAACCGAACCGAACCGTGACATCAGTGTATCGTATCGAACCGAACCGTGAATTTTGTGAACCGTTACACCCCTAATATATATATATATATATATATATATATATATATATATATATATATATTAGACTTAAAATATAGTTCATATTTTGAAATATGGTCATATGCCCCAGTGTTGGCAAAAGGACATATGTTTATATCTGTTTTTTCATGAGAAAATGCTTAGTTGGTTCAAAGAAGTTCAAGTTTCAGTCTCGACACGTGCACTGGTCATTATTTCGTCTTGCATTTGTGTTTTGTGGACAGGTGTTACACAAAAACCAATGGCACTTTCTCGGGCGGCACTCTCCCTGTAATGCACCGCGTGGCAGCGCGCCAACCCAACGGGCTGGAAATGATGCCCCTCAACCCTGTTTTGTCTCGCTGCCATGGATGTGACAGCCCACAGCTCAACGGCTCCCAGGAGAGAGATCCAGCCGAAGAGTTAGAGGAGGGCAAGGCTCCACCCTTTTCCCAGAATTCCCCTCGTCTGCCAGTGGAAACAAAGTCCACCCTCGAGCAGCAAAGAGGTGAGAGAGTTTCAGTGCTATAAAGAGCTCTCTGATTCACTCTTCACTCCTTCTGAATGAGGAAACTCAGTGTTTCTTTTTGCCCTTCAGGAAATTATTGCATTGGCAAACTGTAAATTACCCATCATGCAATACTATTATACTTGACTAGACTGCCGCATACTGGAGCTGGTGCATAATTGTTTTCTATCTGTTTGTGTGTATGTAACAGGAGTTCAGACCGTGCCGCACGAAGACTCGGAGGGTCCTGTGGTGTGTTGGGAACGGCTTGGACTGCCTGATCTGGACTGTAAGGAAAAAACTGCCTGGATCTCTACTGGAAGCCTGACTGGAGATCTCATCCAGCCTACTGTGCAGGAGATCTGAATATGTTCAACCAGAAAACACTTATCAAATATGCATACACACTAAACGAGAGAAAGAGAACGAGAGAAATTGGGAACATGAACGGCCAGTGATGGAATGGTCAAAGACATTGTGTGACTTGAATTGGACGCTAAACTGACTGCTTACAGAGCTGGAGAAGACTGACGAGAGAAAGAAGAATGAAAAGAGACTTATGCAAAGACGCAAAGGCCGAAACGATCCCACTTGTGGGAGGACTTTTAAAAGTAAAAGCAAAAACTCTTTAGATGCCTTATTTATTTTTTGTAGTAGTAAAATATTATTTCATATGAATGTATCTGTTGTAAGAAAAAAGTTTGTCTTTTATATTATTTATGCTTTTTTTAATGAGAAACTTTGACATTTTTGTTGTTTATTTGACTCTGTATTTTTTTTTTCAGTGTGGAGTTTAGCCATTGTATGTGTAAAGTTTTGTAATAATATAAAGAGAAGATTAAGTATTACACCTATGCATTTCTTCCTCTGAAGTTTTCGTGCTATACCTTATTTTACACTCTTAAATTTCCAAACATGGACGAATATTTACATAGTTTCATATGGGCCCTTTACATGGTTTATTGCACCTCTAAAACACAAAAGTAATTCACAAGTGGAATCTAGGAAACCTGCAAGCTCAAATCTTAAACGTTTGGTTTTGAGTCCAAAATTAGGTTGGTCCCACTATAATCGAGTCTTTGGATATCCGAAATATCTGCTCAAGTGTCCGGTAATTGCAACAGCTCTTTGAAGTTTCCCACAGCCTCCCATCCACACCTCCTCTGTGCTCTCTGCGTCTCTTTTTTGTTAACCATAAACAAACATGCAAGTGTTTGAATGACCTTTGACCCTCCCAGGCTGGGTTGAAAGGCATTGATTGTGTTGACATCACATGAGTGTTCTTGTTTAGTTGCTTAGTGGAGCTCATTGCTGCGGTCTCCTTATTTCAGCTTAGGATGTGGTTTGTGCTCAAGTTGACCGTCTACATAAGCAGATTGCCAAAAAGTGTATGGTGCATTGTCATGTTTCCCAGTCTTTTTAACAGCTGATTTCAGGCTGGCTGAATTGAGATGTGTTTTCATAATAATTCCATCTGTCAAGGGATATCATATCGTTGTTTTCTTTTTTTCTTTTATTTCTTTTTTTCTGGAGATACGAGAGCTTGATGTACTAGGGAATTATATTGTAAATTTCAGACCCCAAACATCCTCCACCATCCATAAAGAGCATTTACTGACACTAAGCTTCAAAAATGTCTCCTCCTGAACTTTTGCTCTGATCACTGACAACTACAATGATGATAAAAATGTATATTTTCCCTTAAAATGATCTTGATCTAATGTTACCTTATCCTGACTACACCCTTCCTGTAAAATTCAATTCAAGTTTATTTGTATAGCCCTTTTACTATACAAATCATTGAAAGCAACTTTACAGAAAATTAAGCTATAGAATAATAATGTGCATTTGATCAGATACAACTGCAGGAAGGCTATTCCAGAGTTTGGGAGCCAAATGCGAAAAAGCTCTACCTCCTTTAGTGGATTTTGTATAGGAACTACCAAAAGTACAGCGTTTTGTGACCTTAGGGAGGATGATAAGCGTAGCGTGATGAAGGTATGCAGGAGCTTAACCATTTAGGGCCTTATAGGTAAGTAATAATAATTTGTAACTGATAAGGATCTTAATAGGTAGCCAGTGCAGAGACTGTAGAATTGGGGTAATATGATCATATTTTCTTGACCTGGTAAGGACTCTAGCTGCTGACTACCTGTAGCTTGTTTATTAAAGATGCAGGACAACCACCTAGAAGTGCATTACAATAGTCCAGTCTAAAGGTCATGAATGCATGAACTAGCTTTTCTGTATCAGAAACAGGTAACACGTTTTGTAGCTTGGCAATGTTTCTAAGATGGAAGAATGCTGCTTTTGTAATATGGGAAATATGGTTTTTCATAGACAAGTTGCTGTTTAATGTAACACCCAGATTTTTGACTGTAGAGGAAGTAGCAGTACATCCGTCTAGTTATTATTTTATGTTTTTTCTTGTATACATTATGAGTGATTTACAAGTATGTGCCTTTTCAGTATTTCCATATGGGGCAGTAGCAGGAATCGGTGCAAATTATTTATTTTATTGTCAGTTTTCGCTGTTGTCATGCTGGGCCACTTTATTTTTATTAATAAGTCATTGATGTCCCCATTTCAACTTGTGAATCAGAGTATAAATTAGCTAAATGTTATAAGAAAAGTTAATAAGATATTTATTGTACATGGTCTAACTTAATGTTCATGAGCTAAGACTGACATGTCACGACATCATAACTTGTCTAACCATGACTGAGACGTTGAACCTCTGAGTATTTAGCCCTGAGTTCTAAATAATGTAGGCTGGTTGGAGTACTGTAGATGGTGGCTAACAGAGATGGCCATTTTAGTCTCACAGTCCTCAGTAAACCCAGTCACTGACTTCCAATTACAGTGCCAACACTGCCACCAGACATTCAGGCCTGCTGGTTTTTCCCTACAAACCCTTTCGACATCATGATGCTTCCATCTGTCATTCTTGGTTGGAAAGAAAAATGAAGATGGAGGAAAGACAGGAGGTCTTGCTGTTGCCAGATTGTGGTGAACCGTTTAGCGCACTATCCAGACCACTTAAAGGTGGTTTCCTGAATTTTGGCTGGACCTACGGTGTCTGGATTAAAAAAAAATGTCCCTTCTGCTCCACTGGGCTTCAGCTGGAAAACCAAAGCCAGGATCTAAATAACAGGAAAAGGTTGGCTCAGAGACCTGAAGTATAAGAGACCACACAATGATATTGAAGATTATTCTCTTGGACCTGCGAATTTTCTTCATTATTGTGAAGATGACTTTTAGAGCGGTGGCCAGTATAGATTGAGCCACAAAAGCATTCTTGTAGTCCCTGATCAACAGAGTTTACATGTCAGGTTTTGGAAATGGTACGGTTCATTGGAACCTCAAACAAGGTGCTACTAAAAAAGTACCAGGTACCATGTACTGTACCCAGTAAACCGTATCAAGCCATACCATGCATTGGAAAAGTGTCATAATAATGTTCAGTTCCGTTTCCACGGAATAGAAAAACTAATCAAATGTATGCCTTGAATGCAGTGCGCTTTGGATAAATGTGTTTGTAAACTGTATAAAAGTGGCCAAGAGAATCAGAACCTTTTGGCAAGGTGCTAAATCTACAAGCAATTCTAAAAACATACATTCTCAGAAAAAAAGGTACAAAAGCTGTTACTGGTGCAGTATCTTTTCAAAAGGTACACTTTTTAGGTAGTAAAATGTACCTTTAAGGTACCAGTATGGACTCTTAGGTACAAAGGTGTACCTTTTGAAAAGGTTCTAGCCCAGTGACAGCTTTTGTAGTGTAGGCAAATGGTTGATTAGGGATGGAGCTAAACTCTGTAGGTCTGTGGGCCTACAGGACCAAAACTGCCCAACCCTGCTCTACTGAGAAAAGCCAAGAAACATTGAATGGGAAGAGGATACTGAAGAAGAAATAGTGACTATGACACAGAGAGAAAGAAGAGAGATGTTGACAGAGGTCTCAGGTCATTTGATGAAATGAAGATAAAGTTGAGGACCTCCTGATAAAGACCGGCTTCTTTCTGAAGTCGTTTTCTACTTACCCAGCCTCAACCCTGTCCTGTCTCTGAGAGGACCTGTTAGCACCCTGTCCAACCCCCTCCTCCGCCCACCATTCTTTGCCTGTCTCTTTGGCACCCCCTCAATGAATGTAACACTCATGAATTAGTCCGCATTTCTTTCTCTTTTCTTGTCTCTTGTTTCGGAGAGTGGCCTGATTTGACTCCGCTTCTAAGCCACTTATCCAGGACTCTGGCCCTGTCCCAGACCTCTATTATTTTAAGCAAATGTCAGCCCCATAATCAGCGTTGTACAAATAAACTACCATTTTCTTGACCAAGATCTCCACTGCCGACAGGAAATGTATGCAAGACTTAGCAGATCAGCTGACGATTGGTTTGTTATTCCATATGAGGTTTGAATTATGTATGGCTATCACTATATTTCTGTTGTGTGGAAAGAATAAAGGCCTCGTAAAGTTTATTTACAAGCTTTCTTTTAATCCTGAGGTCTGACCTGCATCTGTGTTTCTGCTCTTAATTAGACCAATGATGACAAGTCACTTATACATGCTGACAGGACAAGCTGTTACCTCAGTCAACCATCACAACATCTTCCAATCGCAACTGGTGCTGTGTGCAAGTCAATTTCATTTTTATCCTTACCTCGAGGGGTGGGAGAGGAGCGCAATGCCAGTCAGTATGGTCACTTAGATTATTTTTGCCAGGCGTGATATAACTGTTTTTCCTGGAACAATATTCCTATCAATCAAACATGTATTTACAAATGTGCATTACTTATTTTTTTCTGTGGCAAAGAAAAGGAGACAATTGACTGAATATACTGATGGATGAATTCCATACAGTGGTGAGACATACAGTTGTGGAGTACTTCAATTACTTAACACTATAAAGCAAATAGGAGGGTCAGCAAAGACATGTGATTCACTGACCATTTTCAAGTGCTCCAACTGGTTTTGGTAAAAACAACCCAATATATAACACATTTGAGAGTAAAACTGTGGCAGCTACCATTGCTTTCCTGAGTGTCATTAAGTGCCTCACACTCCAATCCAGGATGTTGCAGATATGCACTCCTCTTTTTGCATTTTTCTTCCTCTTTCTAATCAGGCATCAAAACGTTTTACTTTAAGCCCACTTGAAAATTATCTAGTGCATGTACCTTTTTGTTGACAAATGTGGGTGCTTTTTTAAGGATCTCATTGTACTGCCACTGTCCCGAATTTACCAAAACCATATATTATGGAAGAGTTTGGAATGACATGATGGTGAGTAAATGATAACATAATTTTCATTTCTGGGAAAACTGTCTAAGGCATATCATCGTATCATTTCCTCCCGATTGTGGATGGGTTGTGGTTTGCAATAGGGTTAGAACTATGTTTGTAGTTCCAGAACCATTTCCCACAGTACCTGGCAAAATCACAGTCATCAGTATGGTGAGTCATATCAGAGGTAGCAAAAGGACTGAACAATTGAAAGCATAACATTTTGGATGTGCTACAATTGTGGTGGAATCACAGTGCCTTAGCATAGCGATGGTCAAGGCTGAATTTCCCATCATAAAAATAATGTGACCAATATTTATATCGGTAGTTCTGGTTTTCTGACTGATCTATTGCAGCATGGAAGCCCAGACATGGTGGTTTACAGATCCGTTACTCAAGGCCAAAAGCTGTTTATTTCCCACACTAAGTTACTCTATGTTCCTGATGGTAAGCTGCAAACAAAATATTTAGCTATGCAGATATTCAGAGACAGTTTGACTGTGTTACTTGTACCTCAGATGGAATGATGGAAACTTAATGATGGCTGTGTCAGTTGGATGTGAATATCAGATGTTTTGAATGAAAAATGTGATTACAGAATTCAATTACAAAGTCAATGACTACGTTTACATGCAGCCAATAACCCATTCAAAACCGGAATATTAGCAATAACCCGGTCGCGCACGGCCATGTAAACACCGGCAAAAACCCGGATATGCTCATATTCCGTTTTTAAAAAACCGGGATATTATACCTGGGGTACCCCTTTTCTAACCCGAATATTTGGTCTTGTAAACGCATTTCGGCATATCCCAATCAAAATGTGTGTTCGGCGCATGTTCTATTCGCAAGGAATCTTGGTCTTTTGAGTAGAGACGGCGCATAAAAAAACCTGCGTGCAGTATAGCGGAAGTAAACAAGTCGAGGTTAACATGGCGAGACGCAGCACAGCTCCACACATTTGGAGCGAGGAGGAGACCAATTTTGTTGTTGTTGTTGTTGTCTTTGGATACAGGAAGAAGAATCGGAAATGAAGCATATTGCGTCTTAATGTTGTCCGTACATCCAGACGCTAACCGTGCGTCGCAGTTTACATCGGGATATTGGCGACTGATTACACATTCCATGTATACAGGAGTAACTCTCTCTGCTCACGCATGTAAACGGGTTTTTTGTTTTGTTAATGTTTCAGAAACCCGAATAGTGACCTTAACCCGACCATAACCCGAATTTTAACAGCTTGTAAACGTAGTCAATGTGACCAACACAGCAATGAACAGCAGTTTATTTGCATTGAAAAGTCATTTAATTCAAATGTGAATATGTTTATCTTAGGGAGTTTCCTAATTAAATCGCAGTGAAGTTATACTAACTATAACAGCTGGGTGTAGTAAAACCGAACCTTAGGCAGTTCATACATGTCGTATAAAGCCTTGGCCTCATCCAAAACCCCCCAAATCACCAAAGTGGTTGAGTTGGTAACCAGGGAAAGCTCTCCGAGGATGCTGGCTAAGGCCGGGAGTTTGGACCCCCAGACGTAGTTGTAGGCTAGAGGCTCATCTCACTCCCGGGCCTGGAGAAGACCCAGATGGACAGTTTGGGCACATCGGATCCACAATGAATGTGTACAGTGCTGTTTACTGTCGCCTCCACAAGTTGCCTGATGTACTTGATTTCATCAGGGTCTGGAATATTCTAGACCTAAGCACACACAAAATAACTTCATTTGTCAGAAGTTCCAGAAATCATATAGCCTAAAAGTAACCTGTTTTGTACCTAGTATTTTTAACAGAAATGTAAAGAATTATGCAGACTCAATGAAAAAGAAGTTTTCTTAATACAATGAATGAACCCTTAATGGGGTTTACCATATTAAGATGAAACAGCTAGCCATTTACTATGCCATTTATCTTAATAACCCCCTATGATCAGACACTTTTAAATCTTTAACTTTAAACTTAAACCTTTACAGGTGTGAGTACCATACTTAATATTAAATAATAGATATAGAAGACATCCAATCCAATTAAGAAAACAAAACAAAAAACAATCCAGTGATGTTCTAATTGTCTGGGTTTGGTTTAATCATAAACAACATATGACTGTGTTAATTACTTAAAGGCATATTCAGAACTTCCTGTTCAGCACATGTCTACTTATGTCTCCCCTTTACAAATGAACTCTCTGTCCCTTCTGCTTTAGATCGAGAATGTTCCTGACTGATTTCTGCACAGAAACCTAAAACAGACATTATCCTCCATCATTGCTGCTTCTTACCTTCTACAAAAACAAAGAGGAACTGTGCGATCCCCATGGTGCCACAAACTTCAGGAAATTCTGAAAGCAGACCTACACACAACAGGCATTTGGAAAGTTTCTCTTCTGTCCCATCTAAACCAGAACCTTCTTATGAAGAGACTTCTGGGATTCAGGTAACTGACAGAGTACTCCATCTCACTTACTTTAAATAATTTATTAGTGCCTCACACTGCCCTGGTGTATCTCGTATGGTTTCTTTCATTCTCTGAGGCAGAGAGAGCTATAGAGTATCTGGAGGTGACACTGCACCATTCATTATTGAGCAGGCCGAGGGACAGAATGATTGCTACCTGCTCAAATAAGAATAAGTTCAGAAAAGTTCAATGAGAAGAACAAACATTGCAACATACTATTTACTTTGGTAACTAGGTAACAATCCCTTCTGGGAACATGGATTACTAGAAGTGTGAATGTTCACACTGAAACCAGTTCACACTGAAGGCAGGAAGTAGAATTACAATGAATTCAAATTCAAAATCATATAACTGTAATCAAAAGAACATTTTTCAAGACAAATTCCTTGTTGAAAAGACTTGAAATCAAAATGTTTCTAGATAGATAGATAGATAGATAGACAGATAGACTGTAATCCTCATTTACTTCATTAACTGACTTGTTTTCTTTCTTATAATACATGTTTTACAGGCCTGTGGGAAGTTCTCTTTCCTCCCTTTTTCAAAGATGTGAGCTAGAGGCTTTCCATCGTTACACCAACACTCTAATTAAAAGGGGCTTGGTACTGCACTTCTTCAGGAAAAGTTGGCCACTGTATTTTTAGAAAAAAAAAAAAAATATGGATGAGAAACACTTTCTAAAAAAAAAAAAAAAAAATGAAAACCAACATGGCTTCTGAGGTCAGTGAGTTATCCAAATGGTTGAGCAGAGGTGTATGCCACATGGTTGGGATATTACAAATTATAAGCCCACACCCATCCATCCACCCATCCATCCATCCATCCATCCATTTTTAAGGTCTAAAATGTTCAAACTTCTAGGCTTTTAAGTGAGTTTGTCTATTTATCATTCATTCTATTGTTCAATAAAAAATTTTTTATCACTGCTTAAATTTAACATTGCAAGTCTGATGATTCACATATATTGCATTGAACAGAATGTTCTTTGAGCATAACACCACAATTCTGCAAGTTAAAAAACAACCCCTGCTATTTTATTTCAGCAGATGCTGCATCACACAGCGGCAATGATGAAAGCTAGATAAAAGGCAGAGATTCCAAAGCGGAGTTGATTTGTGATGAGAAGGATGAGTGGGCCTGCTTTTGATAGGGCGGACTGGTCGACCAAATTCCTTACCGGTGAAACACATCCCTTATTAAAAGCAGTCTGAGACTGCGGAGGCCAGACACATCTGCTCCAGCAGACCTGAAGCCCTGGGAGGGGAGGAGAGTTAGAGGGAGGCTGGAAAATGTTAGCAGTAGAAAAACAAAATGTTTTGAGGGTGTTTTTTTTTTTTTTTCGAGAGGGGGGAATGCTGATGAGAGGAGATATGATTGCAGAGGTCGGAGTGGAAGGTATTACAAGTCTCTGAGTCTTATCTGGGGCCTGTTTGCTGGGTAAAAGCTTTCAGGTGTAGTGCCCTTTCAACACAGATCCGACTGTGCCTGGCAGGGGATTGGCAGCACTTTAGAGTGAGGCCCAGATTTCGATGAAGAGCACAGGTCTGTTGGAGTGTATTAGATGGCAATAACCTTTTGAGAATAGTGTTTCTAGTAATTCTAGTAAACAAAATAGTGTTTCTAGTAATTATCTAGAAACTCCTACATCATATCATTTTTGATACTGCACAGCAGAGGCAATAATCACTTGAATACATTTAATTTAAAATGTATGTGTGTTTTAATATCGCTGGACCAGTGATTTTAATAAATGATTTGTTTTTAAAAGTTTGCCGTGTGAAACCGTATAATGAATTTAGCGTGTGGCCTCAGCTAAAACGATTGCAGAAAATGTTGAGTATGTGCAGATAGTCTGTGTGGCATTGATGTATCAGGCTAAGCTCTGCGTGTAGTTATCGTGCAGCGCTGCGTAGTCTCCTTCTGGGTTCTTAAATATTTAACCTGGCATTTCCCCTAGCCGAGAGCTCCTCTGCTTTTTTTGTGTTTTCTCCTTCTTTCTAGTGTCCCACATTTGGGACTGCAGTCTGCGTTCACACAAGTGCACACTTTTTTTGGTCTTCTAGCTTATAATTGTGTTAGATAGGGAAGAGGTCAGGTCTGTTTTATTCAACATCACTGCATGAAGAACTATTCTCTATTCTCATTGTCTAATTTTCCCTTGCTTCCTCTCATCTGGTCTCCTCCTCTTCCTTTTTTCTTCTTTATCTCATCATGTCTTCTTCTTATATAATCTCACCTTCTCTCCCTCTTTGCTCGTCACCTCTCAATTTATCTCCCCTGGTCTCCTCGTCTCCTTTCTTAAATTGTCTCATCTTGAACTGCCTTCTTTCATCTTGTCTCCTCTCCCTTGTATTATCTCATTTATTCTTCGTCTCATCTCATCTCCTCTGTTGTCCTATTGTCTTACTTTTCAATTTATCTCATCAACATTGTCCCCATATTGTTTCTTCTGCTCTTATTTCCAATTCTTCTCTTTCTCATCTCGTTTTCTCATTTCGTCTCTTCTCTTCTTTTCTAATCTAAACTATTCAACTCTTTCTTTTGTCTAACTTTTCTCCTCGTCTCACAGTCTTTTCTTGTCTTCCTCATTGACTCATTGTCTTGTCCTCTTGACTTGACATGTCTTCTACTCTTGTCTCATCAGTCCTCTTCTCTCATCTCATTTAGTTTTCCCCCGTCTCTCCTTGTGTAGTTGCATTTGTCTGTTCAGCGTTGGTTTGGTCATCTAGACCCTGTGTCTGAAGTTAGAGACAGATGCCCGAAATACAAGCATGATGAGAAAAGAGAGGACGCCTGGCAGCAAAAGTGGATGGCATCGCAAAGACATTTTCATAACTTTCAGCCACAGAAGGATTACAGTGGAGCCCAATGGCTGATGGGAAATTCCAGCAGCATCGGATTTATCCAGACTAGCTTCAAGGAGGGTGGAGGACAGGCCCTGCTTATTCATTCCTAATTCTGTCATTACCATAACTGCTGACAGCTCTGTGTTTTGTTCGTACTGTACTCACAGACCACATATCCCAGTCATGCTCAGAGTTACAGTAGACTGTTTACTAATATCTTTGGCTGCCACTCCAAGGGCAATAACGCAATACTTCTCACAGGCCCACTCCGGCTCTTAATGATGGAGAGGGGCTTGTGGCCTGTCAACAAAGTGTGTCAGGCTCTGAATGGACGAGCTTAACTGCTTCTCAAAGTGCCGTGGATGTATTTGTGGCCCTGCCAAGCAGTGGACACACTAGAGTGAGCTTTACAGCACAGCTGACCAACCATCGAGGGAGCGAGAGACCCGTGGCATGGTGGGACCGGCCTGTGTGCGTATATGCGCCAACCACAAAACCCTGGAGAGGGTTCGCTTGTGTTTCGGTGGAGTGGTTGTGAAGCGGAACACAGGTTCACGTCAGGGATCATGCACACCAATGTGTGTATAAGAGAAGAGGGCGGTCCGCCTGACCTGAAAAGAGACAGATGGGAAAAAGGCACCACAGAGGCCTTCTGCAAACAACATGTGGAAAGGCTTTGGCCTCTAATGTAGCGTGGAGCATTTATGTACTGCATGCAGACAGCTCTACTGTCCATCAGAGAGAAGACACTTCGGCACTCGCAACTATGTCTGCGGTTGAGAGGTTCCTCTTAATCTTACCGACCCCCAGTCGGATAAAAAGACTCCTTCCGGGCCGTAGCCTCAGCGACTCTGCTTCAGCTGTTCACTGTGTGCAAGTGCTTACCCACAATCCTCCCTTAATAGGCCTCGTTGTTTTCCCGTATCTTGCCAAAGGAAGCTGAAGGGAAGGAGAAGCTTGTGAATATATATATATATTTTTTCTTTTGGTTTTACATCTTGGCGCTCTGCTCTTGGCTCTAGCTGGCCCAAACATATATGAAGCATTCACAGGCTCCACAGTAGGATTTCCTGCACTTGTGTGATGTCATTTTTCTCAGGGTCCGAGGAAAAACTAGAAGCTCAATTTGCACTCTGTGGAAAAAACGCTGGGTCCGTTTAGACGTTTTGCAAGTGTGGCCAGTTTGCTTAATCTTTAGTACGCTCCACACACTCTCCTCACATTCTCATTGACCCCTCTGTGATCCCACAAGATTTAAGAAGAGTTTTACAATCCCTCATTCGGTCAGTAGGAAAATATGGTATCATTCTCTAAATGACTTCCTGAACTCTCTCTGATGTCTATCTCGTATCTCCTCAGCTCAGTGCAGCCGGCTCTATTTTGCTCCCAGAGCTGCTTGTTTGGGTCTCAGAGCCAGTGAGCAATTATGTGCAATTAGCCTTTACAATCCAGTGTTGCTTCTGATGATCTCATGGATAAATGGCGTGGGGATAAAGAGAGGATTTTAGGCTTTGCGTTGAAATCTGAAGGATAGCTGGACGGAACAGGCTTCAAAGAGATCAGGCTGGTGCAGTCCTCTCAACACCTGGCTAGATAACAGATGAAGGACACCATGAGGAGACAATGCTGAGAACAACTGGCACAGGACTACAGCGACTGGCCTTGAGCCAACGTGCATTTTTACAGGTTACTGTGTATGTTTCTGTCCTTTATTGTAGTAAATCATTTTCAATTTGTCCCTCATTTTGTAAAAAGCTGTGTATTTACAACAGAAGTCCAGGGGACAAGTATAAAAAACTGTGAATGAATGTATAAAGTAATAGAACAGTCACATTTTTGTCCATATTTACTTATACTTTGGAAAATGTGATTATGTACGCAGAAAATTTTTATGTACTGTAGACTGAAAATGGTCTGTCATTTCTCAGTTCTTCACATGCAGACTGCATTTTGTCATTTTTATTTATACTTAGTCAGATATAATTAATACTTTTGTTTAATACTTTTGTACACACTACTGGCCACCGTGAGTATGTGATTTTTTCAATCATAACTGCACTATGTGGGTGGGTAAGTATCCTTTAAAATATCTAAATCTTTAAAACATCTGATCGCTGTCTTTTTCACTTTTTTACATTATTTATTATAAAACCATTGTAGCAGTATAAGTTGTTCATAACACATTTTGAGAGACACTTTAGTATGAAGAAAACTCCACCAACAGAAATCAAAAACGGTAACATACAAGCAGAAATTCTTTCTCCTAGAAAAGTAGTCCCACTTCAAAATGACAATTTAGACAACCCTTTACAGTAGCTCAAATATAAAGCATTTACACTGAAGTATTCATGTAAATATTTAAACAAACATCACAGTTTCGCTTTGAAACCCTCCACTTGGCTCATACACTTACAGTGTGGGTGTAGCATGACACCATGAAGCTTGCTCCAGATTATTCCTTCCACTTAAAACTGTACAATACTTCTGAAATAATTTTTGCTATACTCTAATTTGGATTTTGAAGGTAGGCTTTTCAATACAACATTATATTAGATTTATTTATAGAATTTGGAGCTTTGGAATGGTTTCTTGAGGCAATGTACAACAGAAGATCCGTCTTTTACTTTTACCATATTCGCTTGCAATCGAAGAGTGAGATTTTCACATCAGCTTCTTAGGCTGCCACTATTTCATCACACACACACACACACACACAACGAACACCAACGGATTTGCCCTGGAAAGCCACCATTGCAAAGTTTTCTCTCTCAATGGAAACCAAACCACATCGATTCCCATGACAGTGTTTGAAATGTACAAGGATAATAAGCTTTCTTAACACTTAGAAGAGCAAACAAACATTGGTGCACAGACGAACAGATGAGTAAACAAATTATCCTTAGGAATGCCCCTCAAGAACGCGGCCACAGAGAAAAAGGACGTCTTATTTTCTCTCACACGCTTTCGCTCTTTCCATCTGTCCGTGGCTGGAGGTACTGGTTTACCGACCTGTTGCTTATGCAGCTTTTTTGTGGGAGTCAAAGATATTATAGCATTACATTTTTTTGAAAAACAAACTTGAACCCTGTTGTGACTTCTCCATCTGGGAACGGTAGAGGGCTTGTCTGAAAGATAAAAACGATATGAATGGCTTCTGGCAATGCCAACAGACAATCTGGGATCAATTACAGGGACAGCGTTCTTAAAGTAAAAAAGGGAGGAGGGTAGGAACAGACTCAGTGCTACAGTCTCACCCACACACACACACACACACACACACACAAGACTGCTAATGCTATCTGTGTCCTGTAGCTTAAATAGTGTGTCTAAGGCTGTGGATTGGTTGGTCTGTGGGTAGTTGCGGACCCTCCCCGTGACATCGGTCCCCATAATGAGGTTCTGCAGGGAGTTTCAGAACAAGGCATCCCAGGCCAGCTGTATTAGTTTGTTGGATCATTCTCACTGTTTTTCAGTGTCTCATCGCCCATTTTATAATATGTACAGCTATAAATAAAAGCACAAATATGTGTACAGTATGTAAACTTACAGATTTGCAAATGAAAGACATTAATGCTTTAATGAAACACTCACATTCATCCCTAAAATCTAAAAGAACACACTTACACTGATCTAACTTACACTGGTGGTGTCACAAACTGTGGAACATATGCCAGGCAGCCCAGGAGCAGTGCATTGTGGGAGCAGCAACGCTTAATGAAAGGAATACGAAAAGCACAAAGTAAAAACAGAGGGAAAAGGAGGAAAAGAAGAAGAAAGGAGGAAGACAGAGAGAGACAAATGAATCTAATGCAGTCCAGATTGCTAGGAGCGCTCCGTTCCAGATAAGACATGCTGCGACAATGTTCATAAGTGTGAAACCTGGTAACACAGCGATTTAATTTAACACAATAAAGATAGTCATCACGATGGAGTAAAAAAACAACAACAAAACAAAAACAAACAAAGAATATATATACAGGTGCTGCTCACATAATTAGAATATCATCAAGAAGTTGATTTATTTAACTAATTCCAAGACACAAGGACAAGACACAAAAGGTCATTGCAAAAGAGGCTGGCTGTTCACAGAGCTCTGTGTCCAAGCACATTAAAAGAGAGGTGAAGGGAAGGAAATGATGTGATAGAAAATAGTGTACAAGCAATAGGGATAAGCGCACCCTGGAGAGGATTGTGAAACAAAACCCATTCAAAAATGTGGGGGAGATTCAAAAATAGTGGACTGCAGCTGGAGTCAGTGCTTCAAGAACCACTATGCACAGACATATGCAACACATGGGTTTCAGCTGTCGGATTCCTTGTGTCAAGCCACTCTTGAACAACAGACAGAGTCAGAAGAGTCTCGCTTCAAAAAGGACTGGACTGCTGCTGAGTGGTCCAAAGTTATGTTCTCTGATGAAAGTAAATTTTACATTTCCTTTGCAAGTCAGATTTCCAGAGTCTGGAGGAAGAGAGGAGAGGAACACAATCCACGTTTCTTGAGGTCCAATGTAAAGTTTCCACAGTCAGTGATGGTTTGCGGTGCCATGTCATCTGCTGGTGTTGGTCCACTGTGTTTTCGGAGGTCAAAGGTCAAAGCAGCCGTATACCAGGAAGTTTTAAAGCACTTCATGCTTCCTGCTGCTGACCAACTTTATGGAGATGAAGACTTCATTTTCCAACAGGACTTGGCACCTGCACACAGTGCCAAAGCTACCAGTACCTGGTTTAAGGACCATGGTATCCCTGTTCTTAATTGGCCTGCAAACTCACCTGACCTTAAGCCCATAGAAAATCTATTGTGAAGAGGAAGATGTGACCCGAGAATGCAGAAGAGCTGAAGGCCACTATCAGAGAAACCTGGGCTCTCATAACACCTGAGCAGTGCCACAGACTGATCGACTCCATGCCAAGCCGCATTGCTGCAGTAATTCAGGCAATAGGAGCCCAACTAAGTATTGAGTGCTGTACATGCTCATACTTTTCATTTTCATACTTTATGTTGGCCAAGATTTCTAAAAATCCCTTCTTTGTATTGGTCTTAAGTTATATTCTAATTTCCTTAGTTGTCAGTTATAATCATCAAAAAATAAAAGAAAAAAATAAACATTTGAATTATATCAGTCTGTGTGTAATGAATGAATATAATATACAAGTTCCACTTTATGAATGGAATTAGTGAAATAAATCAACTTTTTAAAGATATTCTAATTATATGACCAGCACCTTTATATATTAGGCTTATTTGGCACCTTTATGTAGGTTTGGTGCTGCCATATGTTTAAGCCTACTGAACCATAATTTAAAAACAACATTGTCACATAGTTGCATAATAAATATAATCTGAAAAACTGTCAAAAATACTTTTCAGAAATATGACATTACAATCATCATTCATTGCATCTAAGTAGCACCATTTATAAATACAGTGCGTCTAGAGTTCTTGTTCCGAAAAAGTTTGAGCCGTTTTAGGAAAGTCTCTAGCGCCATCTTGTGCTTATACGTGTAATTTGGGCGAGATATTGGGCAACATTTTTACCCCCAGTTTATGCTGGACTCCACCTATGCTGGAGAAATGTCTGACATATATAAATGCATAAAAAAAAATGACACATAAAAGTTACATACTATCTACAAACATAATATGCATTTCGACTATAAAAGTATATATATACATATTAATACATATATATATATTAAGAAAATACTTTTATAGTCGAAATGCATAATATGTTTGTAGATAGTATGTAACTTTTATGTGTCATTTTTTGATGCATTTATTCCTACTTCAATAGAAAGACGACTATTGTCTTGTGCTTATGCAAAATGTTGTTTGATTATGTGACTGTTATGATAACACATATACTGTATAGGCAGTTTATTTTAATTAGTGATGTGGTGGACCAAATAATTCATAATAATGAGCAAAATGCTGTTATACCACATCACTTGTTAAGACAGCTCCCCATTATTATTCTAATACTGCTCTGGTGATTTCTATTTTAAAATATTTAAAAATGTGTCACATTATCCTTCAGAATTCATTTGAATATGCTGATTTGGTGCTCAAGAAACATTTCTTTTTCTTATTGATATTAAAAACAGTTGCACTCAATATCATTTATACTGAGATAAAGTATTTTCAAAGGAATTTAATAATTTGATTCAGCAATTGATAAAAAGTGACAGTAAATACATTTATAATATTACAAAAAAAATAAATGCTGTTCTTGTGAACTTTCTAAATATCAAATATTACTAAAAAACACTGTTTTCTACACTAATAATAATAAGAATCATTATTCATAATTAAGCACTAATAATAATTGATAACAGCTGAGCAGCAAATCAGTATATTAGAAAGATTTCTGAAGGCTCATGTGACACGGAAGACTGCAGTAATGATGCTTTGCATCACAGGAATAAATTACATTTTTAAAATATATTCAACTGGAAAACACTTCTTTAAAATTGTAATAATCTTTCACAATATTACTATTCTTACTGTATTTTTGATCAAATAAATGTAGCCTTGGTGCATAAGAGACTTCTTTCAAAAACATTAACACATTTTATTATTCTAAATTTTGCCTGAGTATAATTTAATTTGGCAAAAGTTTTGACAGTCCCTCACAAATCAAATCCTAATGTATTATTCATTGACAAAATAACAGACTCAAACAGCATTATGTTATTCTAGTAAACACACTTATATGCACATGCAGGTGGCAGAACACTGTCCACCTCCAATAACATCGACTGCTGGGATATTCATCAATTATTTAGTGCTGCATCAGCCCTGAAAAACCTTACATTAGCCCAGTTAACACTAGAGTGCATGAGTGTTAACGTGCTAATCAACAGGTAATTTCACCACAACTGGTCAGAAGTGAAGAACATGAACCATTCTGCACACCTGCACGTAGAACGCTTCTCGTTTAGATGTGAGATTCAGATGCTTTTATATGGCAGTGGATGAGAGCAGTAGCAGGCTAATGCGGAGTGCTTTCAGAAATGAGGGTCACTGATGGCGAGAAGCAGGTTAAGATGACTTACACACACAATGGCAGGGGTATTGTTGTCACCACGGAAACCATTAGTTGCCAGGCAACTGACCTATCAAGGCAAGACTGTGAGCGTGTCAACTAATGATGGGATTCCAGCAGCTCAGAGTGTTAATACATCTGCGTGATGTTGGAGTGTGAGAGAGAAGGAACAAACAAATGAAAGAAAGCAAGGAAGGTGGGGGGAGAGTAAAATTGCTTTAAAAATGTAAAAAGATCAGAGATTTGGAGGCACTGAAACTTGAAGCATGCACAAAATCTGATTTCAGATATTGAGAAGAATGCATTTAAAGGAAGTGACTCAGTTTGCCTTCAGCAAGTGTTATGACTGAATGTCCATTAACGCCAGTCTTTGTATGAAGTGTACCTGGCCTTGGAAGTGTTCCAGCCTTGAATGAACCCTGTCATCAGTGACATGTCCTTCACTATTTGAGGACAAACTGCGGTGAGTGGCTGCTATTTCTCATCAATGAAACAACCACAGAACAAAGACAGAGTGGCAGAAGAGATTCTATACGAAGTCTTTGTGAGGTCTATGGAGTAGACTTCCATAGAGTCAACATGAAATCAAAATGGATGCTATTTACTCTCTTAAATGCATGGATATTCATTTGCTCCCTCATCTTACAGCTGCGACGCACCAAACTGACCTCAAAAGCAGAACTAGTGCCGACAAAAGCTGACTGTGTGAACGCCACCACAAACTTAATTACGATTGGGAAACTCTGAACTTTCTTTAAAACCAGAGTTTCCAAGCTGGGGGAGTAAACATGTCAGGTGCAATGAATGTAGCATCCTAATTGATGGTACATTTGTTAAAACCAATGAAAGCGCATTACAATAAAACTACTTTACATGTACAAAATATCATTGTATTGTACAATTACAATAGCAAAATATTACGATTTAATTGACAAAGCCTTCATTTAATTAAAGGGACAGTAAGTAGGAATTACTCCCATCTAGTGGTGAAATTGTATTTTGCATTCAAACTAATTTTGCTCTCCAGCGCCTCGCTTTTTCAAATGCGCGTTGCATCTACGGTAGGCGATATGCACCAAAAAGCTTTGACAGGATGTATTCTAATAGCACTTCGTCGAGTTTTCCTTCAGGTGAACAGGTGTGTTATTTCAAACAAACTGCAACATGACCATAAACAAACGAATGTTACAGTATGAATTACTGACTGTGGAAAACATGAAATATTGTAATTAGTAGTTATGTCTTCTTTATTCGTTATATTTTCTGAATAATGTGCATTGTTAGATATAAAAAAAATATTGTAATATAGATTGTAACACTGACTTACCTGTCGAGAAGAAAACTGGCCACTTCAGTGTCTCTTTTGAAATCTTTATCAAGCATTAGCTCTTTCCACCTAGAAAAAGCTTCCCCGACATTAACTCTTGTTTTCTGTAATCTACGGTCACGTTTCCTTTTACGTTCTATTTTTGACTGTTTCGGCGACGATGTTTTCTTCTCCTGTGGCGCGGCATATGTATGGTCCATAATAAGAATGCAATCCAGACTTTTAAACTTGCCGGTGCAGTTTCAAGCGCCTCTCACTGCTCTGCACCTGCGTTTCTGGCTCTGACCGAAAACGCGTTGGCTTAGTACTTTTTGTCCCTCTCTGCTATTATAGTTTTGCAAGATGGCGGAACTACATGGAAGCCTCCGTCGACCTACCCGTCCCATGTATATAAAGATAATAAATTCTTCATTTACGAGGATTAGTTTAAACATTGGCATAGGTATTTGTACACCATTGAGGGCATATTTATGAATAAAAATATTGATTTTAGATAATAAAATACCTAAAAAGTTACTTATTGTCCCTTTAACAGAACCTTCATAAATTGAATAAAAACAATAAGCAAAACACTTGAAGTTTTAGAAGTGGAGTTGAAGAAATGGTACAGAAATTTAGAAACCGTAAATCACCATTTTGCTCAGAATGAAGTGACATGAATGCACATGATGCCATAATTATGACTTCCAAACGTGTAAATATATACTTGCGAGAGAACTTGGAACAGATCATCTCTGTCTGTACCAGCAGGTGGCAGTAGTCAATATTCGTTATATAGAAAATGCAGCAATTGATTACCATTTTGAACACTATTCATGTCACTTGTGTATTGGAATGCTAAAGTAAGCTTGCTTGATAGCCTCATTGACTGCCGACACCAATACAAGATGCTCAATTGGCCAAAAATACTATTTTTTTTGGCCACTTGAGTATGTTGAATTGGCGTTGGGTGGTCAGTGAGAGAGATCACTCTGATTGGCTGTTCATCTTAAAGAATCAGTGCTGTCTGGTATGAAGAAAGTGAAGCTGCTTTATTTGTGGTTGGTATATTCACAGTTCTAGTTTCGGTAACCCTTTTTAAATGACGAATTTAGACTACTGCCACCTGTTGGTATAGACAGTTATTTCCCTCTCATGGCCATTGGCTGTAGTCTGTCGATAAGTTCACACTGTAAAAACCAAGCTGACAGATTCTCATGATGACCCAACATTTGCTTTTTGGTAAATCATGTACTGTCAGATACATTTGAATCATGCCAGAATAGCATAGTTACAGGATTTAAGCCCAGAATATATTTATTGGGTTTTTAATACAAACTCTAGAGGCAGGCTGTCACAAGCGGTTTCCAGAGGTCCACTGTCCTGCAGAGTTTGGCTCCAACCAGCTCTTTTTAGCCCAAATGTTTTAGCCGAAACACAAGTGACATGAGGCAACAACACTGTCAACTTTCAATGCTGCTAGGTTTTTTTATTTATTTATTTTTTTATGTCGGTTTGGTGTGTTATGGCTTTTACAGATAAGAAAGAAATGGAACAGACATTACAACAAACTCCTGGAGACACAGCAACAATAGATGCCAGCCCCCGAAATAAGAGGGGGTTATGAGATACTCGCAAGTTTAAATAAATACTTATTGGTAATAACTTCCAAAGAGAAACTGGACAAGGGTTAATGTATGTGTGTTTTTTTGTCAAAACTGAAGTATACTTTAAGCTTAAGGCTTTACAAACAAGGGGTCACCTAACTTTGCCACTTGGACACCACAAACTCCTCATACTTTCAATCTCTTCAGCATCCAGCCCTACATTTTTTACATAGAATACTCTGTCTTACACAAAATATGTCAAATATCATTTGAGTGAAGCCTAAAATGAATAATCAAAGTGATTACTATACTATCTTATCATCCTCCAAATGTTGCCTGTGCCAATTTCGAGTAATTCTAAAAAAAAATTAATAAAATAAAATATGCTGGCTATACACATATTGTAGACTCCAAAATATTAGTCTTATTACTACTATCAGATTCTCAATGCTTAATAGCTTGAGTTTTCCATTGGGACTCATCCAACCTGCGCTCTCTCTTTCCGCCGGTGGCTGTCTGTGATAGAGTTATTTCATTTTTCTATAAAACACTGATGTGGGGGAAGCTCCGAGCCTCCAGAGAACTCCCCACCACTAACAAGCCAAATTAAACTCGGGAAAGACAAACAAGGCAACAAAGAAACACAGTTACTAACACACTCACGCTTCTCTTTAACCCACCTTAGTTCCTCCCAAAGCTTATTAAAAGCACTTGGTAATTACTTAAGTCACTGATTTGCCTGCGTAATTAGATGCTCTTTCTTCCAATTGCTCCTGTTGCACCAGCTATTCTCCTGAGATTTGATATATTGGTGGCTGGTGTTATTCAGGTTTGATTATTTTATGCTGATCTGATTAATACGTGACTTTGACAGTCATAACCATTTCCTTTCTGCCTCAATCATACATCACTCTTCCTTTTTTATCATTCCCTCACTCTTATCCTCTCCTCTTCTTATCCAATTCCATCAGACTCGCGGAGGGTAAACCAATTTACATTCTTGTTTTGGTCTTCAGATCTTTGCCAGTTTCCATGACAACACTGCTTCCGCACTCTTTCTCCTCCTCAGGATCTTTCATTCCCCACTGTTTTGCTCTCCTCCTTTACTCTTGACCCGTCTCATTTTCGTTCTCTTTATATTCTGTTTGCTTCTTGTGTCTAACTCTCATTTCCTTGCCTAATTGATGCGCTTGCTGTCGTGGCACACAGCGGCTGACGGTAACAGTGGAGAGGGGGGATGCATCCCAAACGTCTGTATTAACACACATCACGCTCTCTGTGTGTTAAATGATCAGTGCCGGGAGGAAATGATTTGGGCGTCTCTCTGTCTCTGTTTCAAAAGGCTGTCTGGTCTCTGAGGCTTTTATTTGCTGCTGTTTGCAGACCGAGGATGATTTTATATGGCCGATATAATTAAATAACTGTGTGAATGATATTAATCATCACATTCATTGGGTACAGGCATATAAACTACTCATTATTCAGCATAAAAAAAAAAGATATTCTGTTACTCTTCCAGAGAGATAGTGAAGTCATTTTAAAACCTCTTCCCCTTCCATATCTTTTAATATGCTTTTAAGCATTTTCCAGAAATGTGGCCATGTTTATCTAATATCATTACTTGGCTCTCTTGGTGTACTCGTCTCCGATTGGCCAATCGTGCATTCTGTGGTCAAATAATGGCCGCTAAAATATTCAACTGACCGCTGTCCAAAGCAACCCATTTCCTACATAGCTAGTTTCATGTCTCTGGTAACACAATGTGGTCACATACTGTAATTATTTTAAATCAAATCAATATATCTTGTTTTTATCTGATATGCAGCCATGTAATAAGCAAGATGATGCCCATTCAGTTGGTCATTATTGCAAAATGAACCTCTTAAAGATCACACACAACCCCTCTATCAGTGTTTATTTTACGATAATGACCGACTGACTGTACATTACACCTAACATTGTTTCTGTTTAGGGCCAGGTTAACCTCAGCAACGCATTCATTGCGTCCCAATTAACATATGCAGTATTTCATTTAACACTGAAAATTTCAACAAGAATTGCATTTCAAATGCTCGGATGATGCACTTATTTTACCCCCAAAAATGTGTGGGAAAATACCTTCCAAAATACATACATTAGATGGTTGATTACATAGTGCATAGTGTACTGTATGTAACAGACACAACTATTTTCTACCTACTGTCGATTGTCAAACTATATGGTTTATAAGAAAAATCCTTGACTTTAATTGCATGCACAAAAATCTTCTTTTGAGTTCTGTACAAAAAAAAGGACATACAAATTTAGAACTATATGAGGGTGAGTACATTTAAATGTCTGTGAACTATACCTTTAAAGCGACAGTCCAACCAAAAATGAAAAATCTGACACCGATTACTCACCCTCATATCATTCCAAACCTGAATGACTTTCTTTCTTGTGTAGAACATAACAGAATAACGTGACAGATATTCTAAAGAATGTCGGTAACCAACATTGAATTCAACAGTTGCCAACCAATCACTGCATTCCAATGCATTCTTGTTCTCCACTGACTTCCATATAATGTAATAGAATTCAAAGGGAACCGAATTAGTTTGTTCGGTTGAATTTAACGTTGATTATCAACATTCTTTAAAATATCTTCTATGTTCCACAAAAAACAAACATAAAACAACAACTATAGACTATCACTATAAAGTGTGTGTTTAAGTTAGTAGATGTCTACTGAATGCCAAACTGAACATTAGGTTTGAATCCAACGATTTTTACATAAGTTTGTATATCTACAAAGGTTCTTACTGTCATTCTAGTATTCATCTCTCTTTCTTTCTCATTTTCTCCTCAAGGCTTGGCACTTGTGAGTGTAACACGAGACCAGATCTGGGAGACAATGAAAAAGAGCCCAGTTCTTTTCAGGAATACACTTTTGCCAGTGCAATGTCATACAGTATATATATATATATATATTTACATTTGTAAACTAATTTGTCCATTCAGCAGGGTTTACTACACAAATTTAACATCATAATTAGAATCCAGAATTTCTCTAGGTTTCATCATGCATATGTGATTAAAATACATGTTTCCTCAGGGTAAAAAAAAAATATAAACACAGCCAGCTCATAAAGGAGCTATTTGTATGCGCACAATTAGATTAGCTTGTGCTGGAGTTTAGAGAGGGGTTGATTTCTCGGTGGTGCAACTTTTGGTGCATTTAGTGCAAGTCTGTCGGATATGAAACTATGGTTAATTCACTTTGGGATGCACATTTACATAATCCTAGGTTTGTTTTAGAAGCTTTGCCTGCTTTGACAACCTAACAGTAAAAAAAAAAAAAAAAATAGCCCCTACATTCATCAGGGCTTCACTAATGGACTTTTAGGACTTTTAACAGTTTCCTGCACCACCAGAGGGAGTGCTCACCTGTGAAAGTGATGGCTGAACACCCAGTGTTGAGGGTCCAAATGTATCAGAGGGTCTCATGCCTACAGGGGAGAGAGCGCTGATCTTGGCAGATGTCAGATGAGGAGTGATCTAAGAGGTTTGATACATCTGAAACCTCTGTTGCCAGGTCTGGTTATCTGTCTCAGGCAGCACACATGAGGTTCGTTCACCCAACCACAAATTCATAACTGTGTTCCTCGAAGTCTCAGTGAACCGACAGAGAAACATACTCCAATCATTCAGCCATAAATGGCTCCTTTGTTATTCTAGATTAAAAACATAATCTTTTAATAAAAGTAAGGCCTTAAAGAGGCCATATTTTGTCTGTCTTAAAAGATCATGGCAATGTGAAAGGTGTGATTGGCAAAGTGTTGTAGACAAAACAAAACCTGGCCATAATTGAGATCATATAACAATTATAAAGTAATGATTTGTTTACATTATGGCATAATCACTGCCACACTGAATGCCGCATTACGCACTGAATATTTTTTATAATACCATAGAATAAAAATGTATATATATTCTATTGAGGAAATACTTTATTTTATTGTGGTTTTATTTGAATGTTTAATATATATATATATATATATATATATATATATATATATACACACACACACACACACACACACACACACATAATTTTTACATTAAAATTGTAATTCTTATTATTACACCTTTTAAATATTATTTTATATAGGCTACATATAGGCTATATATTTTTTTCTCTCAGTAAAACCCTTTGTAAACATACATTTTATAATGATATCTAAAAATCTATGATATTGTGAATTTTCATTATTATAATTTAAAAATGTATGCTAATTAGATGATGTATGATTATGATCAAATATGAGAGGAGCTCATTGAAACAGCAGGAAACAGTCCTCATATAGCTCTGGGTGAGTGAGTGAGCGAGAGAGAGAGAGAGAGCGAGAGAGCGAGAGAGCGTGTGTGTCACTCAAATGTGTGTACAGTGAGTTGAGTAATGAGCGCGAGAGCTGCTGTCTGTCTGAGCGCCTTCTGCTACCTCTACACTACGGGCTGGAATATGCAGACAGCGTCTCCAACAGCGGAGTCATGATCTGCCGTCTTCCCCGGAACTCGTCTTACGCTCGGAGCCGAACCCAAACAACATTTTGAAGCATCTGATATTTAACCAGCGGCTTTACTTCGGGGCATCGCATTGGTCGCTTAACACAGCCGGGCAGGATCTTGCGCAGTGGCGGCGGACACCTCGGGTGATGTCGGCTGGCCGTCACTTTTGACATCGGCCTCCGCTCGCAGACACACGGCGGAATGGGGTAGGAAAGCTCCCCGCACACGCACCCACACAAGCTCGGCGTTGAATGCCGTGACAGCGCGGCGCGTACTAAACGCCGAAGCATCAGACCACCAGTCGGCTGCGTTTATCGCGGCGCGTCTGTAGTGTAGAGCGCTCCGGCGCTGAACTCGCAGTCACAGCAGCAGCTGTAGGGATCCTGGAGTTAGCCTCGCCTGCTAACTGCCCTCTCTTCAGTGCAATGGATGCTAATGAGCTGACGATAGGCTCTGAGTAACGTCGGGCCCGTCTCCATGTGTCCGTGAAAAGCCAGGAAAGACTTGTAGCTGCTGTTTAAGAGTGAGTTAGGGCGTTTAGATGATCGTTTGAAGGTCTGGGTTGAGGGAAACGAGCTAGCCTGTTACAATGTCGCTACTGATTGGCAGAAAGAGGCAGGCACTTGAAGAATGTGACGGTGAATGTGGCCGCTGCTCACCATCACGGTCACGAAGGCTGTAGTTATACCGTCATAATGTCTTTAGAAAAAAAATTGTTTTGTTACAAAAGTGTTCTGCAACCTGTCAGAGCATGCATACTGGACATTAGTTTCTCTTTGAATTTTGAATATTGTGCAGATGAGAACAGTGTACAAGCAGCTCCACTTGAATGTTTAAATGTCCTTGCATCACACACAAAATATCAAACCAAGAGGCAGTTACTGTAAACAAAGACAGCAAAAGCACAGTTTGTAAGCAAAACGTTACAGGAAGTGCGTTCGGCATGTTTTGCATGTTTGTTTGTCAAACATTAGTGGAACATGTTCTTGGTTAAATGGAAGCTTCTCTCTTGGCTTCATTTACTTAAACTCATTTCATTCCACACCAAACCTGTATGACTTGCTTTTTCCGTGGAACACAAAAGGAGATTTTTAGAGTGATGTACAGGTTGTTGCTATGAATGGAGATTAAAGCTTTCAAGCTTCAAAAAGGAGGCCAGTGGATCAAAAAAGTGATTCATATGATATTCCAAAGCCATATTACAGCTTTGTGTGAGGAACAGACTGAAATTTAACTCCAATGAGCTGTTAAACGCTGTGATTGGATCATTAAGTCAAATGAGACTTAATAAGACCGTCATTCAAACTGGTTTTATGAAATGGATCAACACATTGATTGAAATGATCATTTCATTCACGAACCATGCATTTTCTCTAGTGAAGGTGTCATCTATTTATTAGAGATTTTTAAGGCTCTTGACAGCCCTAGTTCTAATTCACATTCATTACACTGAAAAGAGTGGCCAGGACATGTTTCATGGAAGAAAGAAAGTCGTATGGATCTCTAAACTACATTTATCTAAATACATTTTTTTGGAGTTATTCTGCTAGGACACCTGTGTGAACTCGAGGGGAACTGACGTTAGACTAATATCCAGTGAAAAGTAATCACAAAATTATTTAGTAAAGTGTAGTTCTAGTTTAAGAGAAAAGTATCATTTGTTTGCCATTGCCACTTAATTATATATTTTGTGTCTAATGGGGTGAAATTAAAATGTTTTTAAAGGGTCCAAATGCCTTTTGGTGTCACTGTACCATAATTAAAACCTCAGTATATTATCACGTGATTGATTTATTGCAGGCTCTACAAAAGCCTAATGACCTTGCAAAGGAGATGTAGTCATATTTATTCTGACCGCAAGCTTTTTTAATGTTAGAGTGACTTGGCATGACAACTAATGGTCTTGAAGGAATAATTCAACCATGGTCAACTTTGGAACAAGATTATTTATTATCAGCAAGATATTCTGCAGAACTGGATGGGGCCTGTCAAGCTCCAAACCCTTCACTACAATGAAGGCCCTGTTTACACTAGTGCTTGTCTACACTTGCGTTTTCACTGCAGTTCAGAAACAATCTCCGTCCACGCTACACAACTGAAAACGCGTGTCACGCGACCATTCATGCAGGTACAACAATGAGCGTGATGTCATCGTTCACAAGGTGGTTAAGGATACGCAGAGCTAATGTGTGCAGCCATGCCATCTTTTTCAAAAGTCCGTTTTGGTCCGTTTAGACTAAAACCCAACCCTGGAGTTCTCAAACTAAAACGCGGTCTACAGCATTTTCGAAAGTCTCTGTTTTCGAAGGTAGAAAACGCCAGAGTAGTGTAAACAACAAGCGCAACCTTAGCAAAAGTTATGGGTTTTAAAATGAAAATGCACTATTGTAAACATAGCCTGTGCACTACAGTACATTCCAATTACATTTCAACTAAATTTCATTTACAATCCGATTGATAAGCTATATATGAAACTCGTGAACCTCAAAATAAGGCATATAACCCTTATACACTTTCATTGTATGGAAAAGAGTTCCTGGTACTTTTGTAAAACATCTTCTGTGTTATATGGAAGGAACATTCCTAAAAATAAAAGTTCCAAAATAGTTTTTTGCTTTCTCAGTGATACCATAGAAGAACAATTTTTGGTTCCCCAAAGATCCTTTCAGTGGGCCGTTCTAAAAATAACCATTTGTTTCTTAGTATGAAGGACATTTTAATAATCTTTTTGGCAATATAAAGAACCTTTGGACCAATGGGGAGATTCCATGGATGTTAAAGGTTTTTCAATGAGCTTTATTTAATTTTTTAGAGTGAAGACAGTCATGCAGGATTGGAACAGTGTGAGATCATGAACAAACGGTCAGAAAAATATAAACTTTTGGGTTAAAAAATTTCTTTAAATATTAAAATGAGACATTTTGATGAGAAAAGTGCACTGTAGGTCTTGATTTAATCTATTGTGAATTGATTGTAAGATTGGGGGCTTGATGACATCACATGAAAAGGCAGAGAAATTTTTCTTTTTAATTTTTTTTATTTGAAATAATGTGTGCCACTGAATCAGAAATATGTATTGAGTAAAAAAAAATGAATAAAAGTTTGCATTCTATTCAAGCCCCTCACTGAAGGGTGCTACCCATGTTCCTCTAATTCTCTTTTTCCTGTCGGATCTCCAGGGCCTCAGTGACGCAAGCTGATTAAGTTAGTGGTGTGTGTGATAGAGGCAGGGATAGTGATACTATGAGCTGACCCCAGATCAGACAGAGCTGATAATCTTGCGGTTTCTCCTGACAGTTTTGGCTTGGAGGTCTATTTCAATCAAACACGTCTTTTCCCAAATTTGCCTCCATCATAAGAACCCGACAGACCATCAGTAGTAGTCAGCAGTGTGAGCGGAGAGAGAGAATGTGTGAAGTGTATTCTGGCAGTGTTTGGCTGCTCTTTAGCCCACTGGCCACACAGGCCATTAGCTAGTGCTGTGAGCGTGATATCCTACCACGCTATTTTTAGAAGCTCACAGAGTTTGCAACTTGATCTGAATTGTCTTTGAGGCTCAAGGCTCACAGTGTGCTCTGGCCCACATTGGCTCAACACCTCGTAGACATCAGCGAGTGTTTTAGAGCGAACCGCTCGAGGGATCTGTTTTTAAAATGATCTAGATAATATATAGTGTTAAAGCTCCAGTTATGATGTCACAGAGATGACGGAAATGTGACGTCAGCCTCAAATTGAGGTCATGGTGCTTTAGCCATGAGTGGTGAATGTGCTGGTTTTGTTAAGAAAATTCGCCATCCCATGTCTGACACTTTACAATATAGCCTTTGCATAGCCACACTTTAGGGACTGTACCGTACAGACATCATAGTGCATTAGTAAGTGTTTACCCAACTAAATTTTGCTTTTAGACAAGTCATCGGTCTTCATTTACAAGTAACTGTACAGTTACATGACCCCAATTTCATCTAATTTGTTATGCAAAAAATAAATTTACATCTATTGGATTCAGCATTTCGGATGGGCTGGGAAGATCATTCCACCAGCCAGGAATGGTAAATGAAAATGTTCTGCAAATATAGGGCTGTCACTATTCCTCGATTCAATTTGTGTACTTGATTGCATTTTGCCCATGTCGAGTAATCCACAAAATACCGGAAGTGGCATATTCCACGGACGAGAATCCATGAAAAGCATTGTTAAACTGTCTTCCGAGGCTTCATGATATATTAAACCAGGAGTGTCAAACTCAGTTCCTGGAGGGCCGCAACCCTGCAGGGTTTAGATGCAACCCTAATTAAACACACCTGATCCTGATAATCAAGTCCTTCAGGCTTATTTGGAAACTACATTGTTTGCGTGTTGGAGCAGGGTTACAACTAAACTCTGCAGGGCTGCGGACCTTCAGGAATTGAGTTTGACACCCCTGTATTAAACCATAATGTTTTAAAACAAGTACTGTGATTCAGTTAAATAAATATATGGGATATAGGGCTGGGATAAACGATTATTTTTTAAACGATTAATCTAGAGATTATTTTTTCGATGCATCGATTAATCTAACGATTAATTTTTTCAGACCGATTTCGATTATCTCCCCATTAATTGACTACTAACAATTTATACATGTTGATTTACATATCTGAATCAAAAAAACATGAATTCCTTAACATTGCAATATATGTTTATTGCTCTTAAAATTACAAAATAAAATACTGACTAAGAATGCATTACTTTACAAACCTTGAAGCCTTGAAAACACATAGCTTACTTAAACAAGCTTACTGAACACATAGGGCCTAGCTTACTGAAAAAAAGTTCTTTCAGATGAAAATAACAACAACTTGATGTCTAGGATTCAATAAAAAAGGTCACCCAAAATACTTGTTTAGAGCAATTGAAAGAATACAGTAACCAATGTAAACTTGAGGGCTTTAAGCTAATACAGAGAGCAGGGCTTAAAGTATTCCGGCACCGTGCCGGATCTCCGGCGTGTGGCCATGAGGAAAATAATAATATTTGAGAGCCTGCTCATGCAGTTTAATATTTTCGAGCCAATTTATTTATTCTACCAATCATATGAGAGGAACGCAGCTTTAACTAACGTTACAAGCCTATCAGAAGCAGAGAAGGGCGTGTCCTTGCAACACAGTATGATTGACGCCCATATGTCAATATTATTAGCCGTGTTTCCACTATCGAGCTAGGACCGGGCGTGCTAGTGCGTGCCAGGGCCAGTCGCGTTTCCACTGTCACTTCCGGGGCTTGATCGTGCCTCGCCGGGGCTTCCTCGGGGCCAACGGCCAGGTTTTTTCGGCCCGACGAAATCCTTGGGCCAAAGCGGGCCAGCTGGGGCTAGAGGAGGAGTTATGAACAAAGGCGGAGTTTCTCCGTGTCTGGAGAGCGTCAGCGCAGATCATTTCAGAAAGATAACAGCTTTAACACGGGTATTAAAGACTTTTAAAAATCAGTTGAGCTCAAAACTCACTATTAGTCAGCAGCAAGTGTTTGAAATAACTTGATCCAATGTGGATTATTATCACTAAACAAGGCAGAAATATTTATAAGCGATGTAAAAGACTATGCACGCTAAACATTAAAATTACCATGGTAAATGCAACCACTTGGAGAATTCAGACATCAGCTTCTTATTCTCTTTAACAACTGTGTATTTATTAAGTAAGTTAACATTTTATCTGTCGTCTGGTTTCAAGAGTTTAGCTCCACGTTGCGTATCATCAAAATACAATAATGATTTTTGTTCATGGGCTTTTATAAAAATAGAGAGTCTGCGCTGTGGATCATAACAGAAAGATAACAGCTTTAACACCAGCATTAAACACTTTTTTTAAAATACGTCAAGCTCAAAACTCACTTTCAGTCAGCAGCGAGTGTTTGAAATAACTTGATCCAATGTGGATTATAATCACCATATAAAGCAAAAATATTTATAAGCGATGTAAAAGACTATGCACGCTGGGCATTAACATTAAACATGGTAAATATAACCGCTTGAAGAAATCAGACTTCAGCTTCTTATTCTCTATCACAATCGTGTAATTATTTAGTAGGCTAACTTATATTATCTGTCACAAGCCTCGTCTCGAGAGTTTAGCTCCACGTAGCCTATCATAAAAATATAATAATGTTTTTGTTCAGGTGCCTTTATAAAAAAATTAAGATATTATCATTCACTCTTATAATGTGACGTATAGGCTACTGTGACTACAAATAAACAGAAACAGACTCGACTGAATAAGCAGGCTATTTTCATAAGCGTTAAAAATAAATAAAATAAAATAGAAAGTGTATTTATGTGTGATTAATTTTGAGTCTTGATAAATTACATCAATATGATCAATGTATCACGTATTCTATAGTTAAAACATCTTTGTTTTTGAATTTGAATATATAACAAAGCATGCAAACAAACGGCCGCTTTTATCATGTTGGTTTTGTGATCGCGCATGTTCCAGAGACTTATTTCTTAGTTTTCTGATAACTTCTCTTTTGATGGTGAAATAATGAGGTTGCATAACGTTGTTCTGAGAGGCGTGCAAAGGGCGTGTTTTAGTGACGTGCAGCGGTGCTTCAAGCTCCACTATGGAAACCCTCCGCTACTCTGGCCTCGGTGCTACTGGCCCGAGGCTATTAGCCCCGCCCGGCCCGCTTTAAGCCCTGGCTCGCACTGGCCCGAGAGTGGAAATGCGGCTATGTCACGTTTGGCTTGTCGGAGAAAAAAAAATGGAGCGCAAGTTTATGAAGCCTGGGGATGATGTCCTAGACTCCTAGCAATAGATAAAGTACTCAAAAATAAATGGCGCTTTTTGGCAGTTGGTGCAAGAAACAGAAAGCCCTGGGCTTGTTTCTGCATGATTTGCTCGAGGAACTGTATGCCAGCAGCACCAGACTCCGGTTATAGAGCCGCTGCCCGTGCACTCAAACTTACCACGACGTGCCAGGAGTAGAGACCTGCGCGGGAGGGATTTTTCGGTCCCGCTCCCGCAAAAAATGTGTTATTTTCTCCCGCTCACGCCCGCAAAATACCGCGAGTATAAACGTATAGCAGTTTTTCTTCTTTTTTTTTATATACATTGCATATTCTTCCTGCTACTCTTTAATTTTTTCACTTGCTCCCCTGTTGAATATAAATTAAAAAAAAGAAACGGAAAATAAACAAATGTTTCGTTTTATTTGCGTTTAATTAAAAGTAGGAACATGAGCAAGGAACAATTAGAACATAAATACAGTAAAAAAGTAAGAAATGTAAATAAAAAATATATACTTATAATAATTAGGCTATATAGCCTAGTATACTATAGTTATTTTATTTTGTTAGATATTTCCACTTTGCGGGAGTCCCGCAAATAATTTTATTTTCCCGCAACCCGCCCACAATAATATCTTGCCGCCCGCGTCCGCATTCACCCGTCAATGTCCCGCTCCGCGCTCGGTGGCGCTGGGTACCGCGGTACTCCCGTGGGAGTGCAGGTCTAGCCGGGAGCAGCTGACACACCGTTGTCTATGACTGACCATGTTTGCGATTAAAAAATACGTTTGTGCACATTTATACAAGAACATGATTTGTCATTCAGAAGACAAGAAAAAAAAAAAAAAAAAAAAACCTTAACTAGCCGGTTGGTTTCAAATCAACATGCGAGTACATCCCAGAAAAAAAAGTGATAATAGCCTTGATTTCACTTCTAATCTTCAGTTTAGCAGTTTAGTTCTTTAAGCACTTTGAGCACTTAATTATTTAAGCACTTTAAGCACTTGTTATTGTTTAGAAGATAACACTTTATTTGACATAGTACTTTTAAATAAATGGTGCCAAACATAATCATTGAAGAGATTCATGTCTATCTCAGTCTGTTTACCAATTTTAAGCACTTTAAACTCTTGTTACTGTATTTTTTTGTTATTATCGTCAATATTTGAATTAAGTCTGTCTTTGGAGTTTCTCTACAAACACCCCCCCCCCCCCCCCCCCCCAAAAAAAAAGTTCAGGCTCAGGATTTTTTTCCACTTTAACCCCTGAGAGAGTGCTTCTCCAAAAAAACAAAAATGAACAGTGGGAGCCAGCAGCCTGTCATGGAGAAAAAAAAAATCTCTGAATGCTCCGCGTGAAACTTGAAATCCGTCCTTTTTCTATCGTGTCTAATGATTTTGGTTAATATGCACGAGAGAGAGAGAGAGCTAGCAAGACAGCGCTCGTGTAGTTTGAAGACTGTGAGTGCGCGAGCACGCGTGAAACTTTGGTGTTTCGCCCTTTTTCTATTGTGTTTAATGATTTTGATTAATATGCACAAGGGAGAGAGAGAGAGCAAGAAGCGCTCGTGTTGTTTGAAGACTGTTAGTGCCCGCGAGCAGCCGGGGCTTTCTCTCGTACGCGCCCTGTCTATTCTACATCACTCACCGATCGAATAAGTCTTTGACAGCCGCCAAAAAGAGAGATCAATGCAGAAAAACCCATGGATTGGTTATATAACGTTGGACAGAATGTTGATCCGGCCATCGCGTACATTCAGCGCAGATAAGGTTAACGTTTTGCAAATGTTTTTTAGAGAAATAAAAACAGGTCGACGAATCGATGCGCATTTTTTTCGTCGACGTATTTTTTTCGTCTACGTCATCGATGACCTCGACGTGTTGTCTCAGCCCTAATGGAATGCATATATTACATGCATGTAGTTTACATACGTGCATCTTAGAGCGGCAACGTTCACAGTAAATGCTGCTCCACACAAACTGTTATCATGTGTGGAGCGTCGCAAACTTAATCTCTGCGTTTTGTTGTGAGTTTGTGTTCATTATAATGCTAATCTGGGAACGCAACTAGCGCCATTTCAACAGATCTGTTCATTGAAACTTCATTGCCATTTCAAAATAAACGTTTTATCCCTTGCTCTTAGTTTACACATTTTGATGACCTCAAGAAATTACATTGGCTTTCATAAAGAAATGACCAAATATTAAAGATTAAGTGGACATTTGAATTACATGTTTAGTCAATATTAAACCGTGATTAGATTGCGCAGTAAAGTGTAAAAAGTCTGTTGTTTATAATAAATTATTTATTTTACCAGTTTTGTTCAATAAAACCATGTAATTATTTGATTTTGATACTTTATTTTAACTAATTATTGCCTCATAGCTATTGTAAATGTATTTTAAGTAATTTTAAAGAGTATTGTTCGCTGAGGTCTATTCTTATTACCACAAAATAATTTATTATGAGTATCCGATTAATCGATTACTCCTCAGAACAATCGACCAACTAACTACTTGATTACCAAAATAATTGTTAGTGACGGCCCTACTGGAAAGTGATTTTGTGCCTCTGTGATAGTGCCACGAGGCGTCGCTTACTTGTAGCTCTCAGACTTCTGGAGGGGATGTAGATTGGTAAGAGTGAGTGGTATTAGGTGGGTGCTGAGCCTGCGGCTGTTCTGTATGCAAGCATCAATGCCTTGAACTTGATGCAAGCCACAAGTGGTAACCAGTGCAGTGAGATAAAGAGAGGTGTGATGTGGGCCTTTTGGGCTCATTGAAGATCAGTTGTTGATTGCAAGTGAAGGAAGTCCAGCCAGAAGAGCATTGCCATATAGTACAGCCTAGAAATGACAAGGGCCTGGACAAGAAGAAAAATACAGTTCCTACGAACAAAGACTTGAATACTTGTTCCCTGATGCATATTTTTTAATGTTTTAATTGAAATAATAATGCATATTACTGATAAAAAATTAAGTTTTGATATATTTATGGTAGGAAATTTACAAAATATTTTCATGGAATATGAGCTTTACTTAATATCCTAATGAGTTTTGTGATGAAAGAAAAATCGATAATGTTTTTTTGGCTATTGCTAAAAAATATACCTATACGACTTAGGAAAAATATTTTTCTTTTTATTGTGGACAATCTTATACAGTGTGTCGTTGACCTTTATGGGAGCAGTCATGGTTCTCAAATGTATTCTTATTCTCATTACAAGCTGTCAAATCTGGATTGCTCTTAATGAGAAATCCTGTGTCCACAGTTACTTAATTAGCATAATACACAGACCATTTCCATATAAGGGCTTTCCACATGTCCTCTCCTGTTCAGCCATTCAAAACTCTCTGCAAACAGGTTTCTGATCACTCCCTCCGGCTGTCATTGGTTAAACAAGCAGATAGTCCTCTCAAGCCCACACCATTCATGCACTCAGTGTTGCTGTGTCCGGCCAGTTGGGCTTCTTAAATAAACAGAGCAATGTTTTGACAGCAGCACAGAGTCACACTGTTTGCACTTTTTCAGAGGAATCGACCTCGAAATTCCATACTTATAGTTGTCTTTGAATATCTCTGGATAATATATAAAAAAAAAATGATTTCTTAAAAAATGTGTAACTCCTTTGTGTAAATTTAGAAGGCTTCATGTACTGGTGTGTGTGTTACAGAAAAAGGTTCTTCCTGGACACTGAGTTTACTGTGGAACTGAGTGACCTGAGTTAACCTCACGTTCAAACCTACAATTCACCTCTGCTTCTGTGGAAACATAGACTAGACTAGACTACATTGTGACGTCACATTTCAGTTCGAAGGAACATTTATCTGATAATGCACTTGAATTGTTGAGATTCTTTCTGATTGTTTTTATAGATACAGTGAGAGATGAATGGGGAAATCACAGGGGGGGGAAAGCAGGAAGTGAGATCACTGAATGACACTAGCTGAATACGAACTGCGCAGACGGTGGTGTTGGAACAACCTGAAAAGATGGGAAGATATATTGTAAATCTGACAAGCTTCTCCTCACTAGTATGACGCAGATGTAAATGTCTGATTGTCTTGATTACTCATATGAGAGATTTCAGAGAGCCCAGTCACTCAACATTTTTGTAAAACACTGAATTCTAAAAGTTAAGTTGGATCTCAAAATGCATTACAAAATGTCCATAATAATTTATGTATGAAAAGTGTATGTATTATTTAGATATTATATTAAATTTATATATAAATAAATAATTTTAGCAATGGTTAAATGTAGATGAGCTTGTTCCTTCATCAAAACATATTTAGAGAATTCAGCATTACATCACTTACTAACCTCTGCAGTGAACGGGTGCCGTCAGAATGAGAGTCCAGACAACTGGTAAAAACATCCCAATAATCCACAAGTATTTCTGACATATTAGTTCTGCGCATATTTCTCTCTTTATTCAGACAAGACGACTTTTCCACTGGACAAATTAAAGGGTTAGTTCATCCAAAAATGAAAATAATGTCATTAATGACTCACCCTCATGTCGTTACAAACCTTTAAGACCTCCGTTCATCTTCGTAACTCAGTTTAAGATATTTCTTATTTAGTCTGAAAGCTTTCTGTCCCTCCATTAAAACTACGACTTTATTCAGCATTGTCCTCTCTTCCGGGTCTGTTGTGAGCGCGTTCAGTGGCACTGCTGACGTGTATTATCTTTGTTATTAGGCGCACCAGAAAACACGTCAGGAACGGGCGTCACTGCAGCATCGTGAACACACTCACAACAGACCCGGAAGAGAAGACAATGCTGAATAAAGTCGTAATTTTTTTTTTTTTTTGGACCAAAATGTATTTTCGATGCTTCAACAAATTCTAACTGACCCTCTGATGTCACATGGACTACTTTGATTATGTTTTTATTACCTTTCTGGACATGGACAGTATACTGTACATACATTTTCAATGGAGGGACTGAGAGCTCTCGGACTAAATCTAAAATATCTTAAACTGTGTTCTGAAGATGAACGGAGGTCTTACGGGTTTGGAACGACATACGTGTGAATCACTAATGACATAATTTTCAATTTTGGATGAACTAACCCTTTAATGTCATATAGAGTTGGAAATTTGTAGATTTCACTTCAAAACATGTAGCTTTCCACTTCACAAGATGTTGATTGGTGAGCTGAAGTCATGCCAATTACTTGTGGATTATTGTGATGTTTTTAGCAGCTGTTTGGACTCTCATTCTGACGGCACCCTTTCAATGCAGAGGAGAGAGCAAGTAATATAATGCTAAATTTCTCCAAATTGGTGTATAAAC
The DNA here is from genome assembly GCF_023724105.1 of Carassius gibelio. Taxonomy (NCBI): domain Eukaryota; kingdom Metazoa; phylum Chordata; class Actinopteri; order Cypriniformes; family Cyprinidae; genus Carassius; species Carassius gibelio. Next base: position 22,048,403 of record NC_068388.1, on the reverse strand, counting down.
AAACTCATCTGCATCTCGGATGGTGTGAGAATGAATAAACTAAACATTTTGGGTGAACTATCTGTCTTAGCATTGAATGTGTCCCTGAGGAACCTATAGTCTTGCGAAAAGTGGTTAGCATAAAAAAAAAAAACTAATAAAAACATGATCCGACTTGGATGGAAGCTTTAAAAATAAATAAATTCATATCAATTTAAATAATGTTCTTAATTTATTTTTATTTTTTTCCAGAAAGATGGCTAGTAGCTGGAGTAGTCCCTAGTCTTATTGATAAAATAAATAGGGTGTCCATCCATGAATGGGCTAAAGTTTAGCTCCATTGATTCTGATGGGGATGTCAGGTTTTGTGAAGTCTGCACGCGTCTGGGTTAGACACGTCTAGGTTGCCGACCTGTGCCCTATTCCAATAACGCTGTAGAACCAGAACAGACCTCTTCAGGCTGGCCTGTGCAAACATTTCACAACCTAACATACTGTGTATCCTCTCACCTGAGACCGTGTGATGCCACACTTCTGATCACCTCTGCTAAGGGACAGCGTTTGTCCCTGTGCCACCATCTGCTTTCATGTTGTTTAAAGAGTAGTGCATCCTCGCAGGCACACAGACAGGCATCCAGGGAAGGCATATTCACATCGGGAATATTAAAAACAAGAACCGCAGGACTACTGTATGTTACGTCATAGAACTATGAATGCACCCCCTCAGAATCACCTCATCATAAAAAAACAATGATAGCATGGCGATGGATTTACAAGGCAACAATGTAATCCATTTTATCACAGTACAGGCAAGAGGAAGGTGAAATGTTTCATCAATTGTATATCTGTGTTTTGGGTCTATTAAAGGCCGTTTGTAGTGCGTTGGAAGGACAGTAAGATCCAATGTTTGGAACAAAGTGCTTCTTATCTTGGTTAGGTGATCTGAGCTTCCAGATGAGTTACAAGTCGCAGCGCTAAGGTGAGCTATGAAAGAATAATGTGATATTGAGAAGCTGTCAGCATGCTGAAAACAACAGCACCGAGCTGTTCGACTCCGAACACTCCACAGTCAACACTTTAGGACAAACTCTTTGGCTGGATCGAGCTAGAACTCTGCCCTACATTTAAGGCGGAATGGAAATTATTCTGTGTGTGTACAAGATTGCTGTTGAGTTTGTTCCTCCAGCGCTGCAGTTGGCTGGAAGGCAGAGTGTGTGTACACTGGCTTAATTTAAAACTTAAATATTTAGCTTTACGCACCAATGATTAAATGCAATTTCTCTCATAAGAGAAAATTTACTGGAGTCTTTCCCCTGTAATGATGATTGATGATTTTAGATTTACAAAGATCTAGAATTGTGGAATGGTTAAAAGTCATCCCCCCAGTTTCACAGACGAGGCTTAAGCCTGGTCCCAGACTAAGATGCATGTCTGGGCTGTTTTAACTGAAAGAAACTTGCACAGACTGATCTTAAGATATGCAAGTGCAATTATTTTGTCTCAAAATGCACACAAGTAATGTTATTTCCTAAAGACATGTTTAAAAGATAGCCTACTTAAATTGAATAGTGTGTGCCATGCAAAAATAGGGTAGTACTTTAACAAAAAACATGGTAAAAGATTAATCTTCATTTGACAATTCAGCCCTTTCAAATGTCAAATTTGTTGTAATCACTGACATGACACTCTTTTTATTTTTTTCTCCTTCGGATCTATTAATTTATTTCAAAAAGACATTAAAAATTATATTTTAAAAAAGTATCTTAGTGCCTTGAACACACACCTTTTATGATAAACATATTATTAATGACTGATTTATTTATTTATTTTCAAGGCATAAACTGTCTGATAACTTAATGAATAAAAAAGACTTGTTAAATTATTATAAATATTTGAAAAAAACAAAAACAAATGTTTGCCCAGGAGAAATGATGTGGTACAACTAATGTGCAGAAATGGTGCAGGAAAAAAAAGAGCATAAAACAGGAAATTATTTCATAGAGAGGACCACTCCTTTCTATTAAAATAGATCATTTGACCTTTTATGTTGTAAAATGTTCAAAAAACATAATTATATTTATGAATTAACAATGCATATGATATTTGTAAAAATATACATTTTAGCTTGTGTGTGTGTGTGTGTGTGTGTGTTTATTTTATATATATATATATATATATATATATATATATATATATATATATATATATATATATATATATATATATATATATATATATATATATATATATATATTAGGGCCGGGACTCGATTAAAAAAATTAATCTAATTAATTAGAGGCTTTGTAATTAATTAATCGAAATTAATCACATTTTTATTGCATAGAAATATTTGACCTGAGAACAGTGAGAAGTAATTTTTTTTCACATGGATTTATAGTATACCATTGAATAATGACTGAATACATAAGCTTAAGCAACAAAATATTGTTTATTTTTGTTCAACCAAGTCTAGCAGACCAGTGCAATTTTTGCCATGAAGTGTAGCAATAGCATATTTAGAAACAATTTAGAAATAGTAATTAATTAATCTTAGTTAACGCGTTATTTTTTTTTGTAATTAATTAATCTCAATTAACGCGTTAAAGTCCCGGCCCTAATATATATATATATATATATATATATATATATATATATATATATATATATATATATATATATATATATATATATATATATATATAAGAAATGATTAAAATATGTATACTGGTAAACACATGTACTTGGTAGTTACAGAATAATTAATGTTAATCATTTGTTAAAAATAGTATAAATGTTTGCCAGATCCATAACACAATCATGAACACAAAGAGAGATATGTTATTTTTTCTTTTTCTTTCTTTTTTCTTCTTCTTCTTCCTTTATCCTTCTTCTCCCTTCTTCTATTTTTTTTTGTGTGTGATTGAAACAAACTTCTAAGCATTAAAGCACATCTACAGACCAGAATATCAGAGACTTGGCAGATGGTTGTTTTGACCTCCCGCAGACAAACACCACTCACACTTTCTTCAGAAAATGCCCAAATCTAGTTTTCACTTGCATGTCTCACTTTCATGCTGAACACTAGATCTAGAGAATAGAGACTGTACATCCACGTCTCTGTCTCACTCTCACCATTACACTGTCTGTTGTTACTGCGGCTGCAATTTGCTCTTTTTTTTCCTTGCTCTAGTTGGCTGATGGCCCAGAGTGATACAACCCAAAAGATGCAACCCTTGACCCCTGTGCAAAGTGAGCCGAGCTCTTCCCTGTCTTTACAGAGAGAGAATGAAACAGAGAAAGAGACTGCAGAGCTCACAGAGGGACTGCACGCTGCTCTTCTGTGGCCATGACAGTCTGTTTATACTGTACTGTATGTACTGCCCACCCTCTCTCTCTCTCTCTCTCTCTCTCTCTCTCTCTCTCTGATTTTCGGTTCTCTTGGGGGTCACATGGTATGTGCTCCAAGAAACTCTGTTCCACGATGTGATCATACTATATACACCCAAACCAATCATTATTGTTTCCCTCGTAACCTTTGTATTTTTCTAAATGGATGCTTACCAGGCCAATGCAGCAACAGTGGCTGGCCAGGGACGGTTTGCTTTAGTAAAAGGAAATCACAAAATGACACACTTTACACAGCCTTATGTAGCTTTTCAGCTCCGTGCTCATTGTCTTCCGTCGTCTGTTTGCATTTTCACAGCATGAAGGTAAAGTCGTATGAATTTTTGAATGAACCACACCGTTTTAAAATCTTCCTGGTCTACTGACATTTGTTGTCACATCTGCTTTGAACATTACAATGCACGTGATAACTTTCGTTAGCAATTTACGCTATTTGGCTAAATAATGCTAAAATGTGTGTGCTTAAATTGTTTGCCGGTCATAGGGATGTCAGATTTGTGACAGAAGCAGTATTTTCTGTCAGTTCTTTTTCAATGAATTAGTCAAAAAGATTACAGTGATTCACTGGAATTTATGAATGAGAATTTGCATTAAAAGAAAAGAGTCGACTCTGAATCATTGAAACGAATCGCAAGACGTTTCATATCGACGTCAGCATGAAACATTAGCATACCGCCCGCCCACTTGTTGCTCTTGTTGCTCTTTTCGCTTTGGTCTGAATGACAATGAAAATTCATTGTTATAGCCAGTAGCTGCCACATTTGGAGCACAAAATTAGTGTTTTCCCTGGTAACGTTGTGCACAAAGCAACACTGGCTGCTTTATCAGACATTACAGGCATGATGAAATTGAAATGAGACCAGTCGGACCAATCACAGCAGATTAGCGTCAGGCAAAGGAGGGGTACTTCAAGAATCTTCATGCAGCTATTTAATACGAAACGGCCACAACTGTATATTGCAACTCTATACTCTATGCCATAAAAGAGGTGCATATGAAATAATTATATGTTTACTTTTCCTTTAACAGTTTCTCAGGCTGCATCTGTTAGGGTGTTTATATTGGCTTCTTTGTCTTTGATTGCTTCACTCCTCCTTCCTTATTTCCCTTGTTCAGACCTCTGCAGTCTGTCCTCCCTTCCTCTTAAATAAACAGTATTCTTTCACTTTGTTGGGGCATTGTTTCTTGGCATGGGCAGTGTTTTCGAACGAGCCCGGCTGCGAGATAATTTCCCCCTGACGGCGTCCGTTCTCTGTCTCTCTGTTTGTTGTTGTGTCATCATCATCCAGGCCGCTTTAGGCCTCGCGTTCTTCACTCTCCTCTCACGCTGCTTTTATTTGCCAAGACTCACGTCGTGCGTAGTTGCCACAGCAACCCGCCTAAACCCCCAACAGGCTGATTTTTTGGCTTTCACCTGTGCGAAGTCCCACAATGCACTGCACATAGAACAAGTCATCTACAGTGCACCAAAGAACATTTCCTAAATTATACAAATTAATCTCTGAAGTGTCTATTACATCTTCCTCTTTTTTTTGTTTTTTTTTGTTTTGTAAGTGCCAATCATGTTTATTACAACATGATTACGATTAGTTTGCATTTGCAGATATCCTGGCATGAGGCGCATGTATCCAACTGATTCTGAGAAACTGGAAGAGAAGCTTTCGGTAATTACAGATAATTAGCAAATTGGCTTTTGAGAAAAGTAATCACCTGACGCCGCAAAAGAAGTTTGAAAGCGATTATAATTTGTCGTGAGTTGCTGTTGATTGTTATTTATCAGAGTTGTTCAGCAGGGTGTCTCGGATGTTCAGTACACACTCCTGAGTCTCCTCAAAAGTCAGAATTATCCTTTACACAAGTATGCAAATGCAGATGTGACTCTTTGTGTTTGGTAAATGTATTGCAAGTACCGTTTTCTGGAGTAGATTTACAGTATCTGTCTTTCTTCCTCTCTAATACTTAAAAGGAATAGTTTGCCTGAAAATGAAAATTTGCTCACTCTCTGGCCATTCAAGATGTAGAAAAGTCTGTTTCTTAATTGGAAAAGATTTAAAGAAATTTAGCACTATATCACTTGCTCACCAATAGATCTTCTGGAGTGAATGGGTGCCGACAGAATTAAAGTTCTAACAGCTGATAAAAAAACATCACAATAATCCACACCACTGTCAATTAACGTCTTGTAACGCAAAAGGCTGCATGTTTATAATAAACAAATCCATCATTAAGAAATGTTATCCTAAAATAGGAGTCCTCCAGTGAGAAGTCCTGTCATTTGAATCAGCAGAGAAATATGCCCAGATTAGTCACAGCTCAATCGGTGGATTTTTGATGTGAGAGGACAGTGGATGGACTTTTTTCAGTGCAGGAAGTATTATTATGGATTATGAAGTGGTATTTTAGACAGAAGCGACAGTTTAAAGTTAGTGCCTTGATGGATTTGCTTCTTAAAAACATATAGCTTTTCTCTTCACATGATGTTAATTGATGAAATGGTGTTGTGTGGATTATTTGCGGATTACTGTGATGTTTTGACTCTTATTCTGACGGCACCCATTCACTTCTGATACAATATTGGTGAGCAAATGATATATAGTGCTAAATTTCTCCAAATATGTTTTGATGAAGAAACTTGGATGGTCTTGGGATGAGTTCATTTTTTAGCTAATTTTTTGTGTGAACTATTTCTTTAATTTGACTGGGTGTTGATAAAGTATAGATTTTTTCTGTGTGAGACTTCATGGTTGTGATGTGAAAAGATCTTAGTTCTTTTGGATTGGCAAGAGACTTTTGAGAGGATGTCTATGGACCATCAAGCTCCTTTACTTCAAAAATAATAAGGAAAACCGTTTCAAGAAAATTACCATTTTAACGTGCAACTATCCACATTCAGAAATGTGGTTCTAAAGACTGTGACACTTTTCTTCCCATATATATATTTTTTTAAATCCTTTACCATGAATGATTGGAAAAGTAACAGGAATTCATTGGCCAAAAAACCATCTATATCTTCAATGCCATTTCAGCAAAAATCATGCAGATTTTTCAGATGGCATTCGGTGACACATCAGCGAGGCTCCGGACAGAGAAATATTCTGAAGAAAATGAGATCAGTGTGATTGAGTGATTTCTTGATGCATGCAGCCTGCAGTTGGCATCCTAAAGTCTCAGCATTTCCAAACTGCACCAAGCTTCTCCTGGAGGATGGGGGAAAAGGGTTCCAGTCTGGGTAATTTCGACATTTTCTGATAGTCACACACTCTTTCATCTGCAGTCTTGCCGTGTCCCTGTAGCTGCTGTCTTACTCATATGAAGGTTGCACTCTTGTAACCTTTTGTACTACTCCAAACTGCACTGCGCTCACTCCCACGACAACAGGCGACTGAAAAACAAGCGGCCTGTGTGGTGTATTTTGCCGGTTCTCCCAAGGATCAAACTCAGTCAGGGATTTTTCTCTCAGAAGAAAAGACTTTATTTTAAGCAAAACAAAGTCGAGAGCTTGTTGCAAGAAGTTCTCTCGAAATGCTAGGTTGCATCTCATTTTATACCCCATACAGGGCGTTTCCAAATAGTCAAACTTTTCCTTAGGCTTGCAATTTTGATCCCTCCCTAGGGAGACGCTATGGTAAAGAGAAGAGACCCATTGCATGTTTTTCCAGATGTTTCCTGAGACTTGCTATGGTAAAGAAAAGTGGTGGTCCGGATGTTTTTTTTGCAGACATAGGCACATTCCTTTCACACAAAGGCTATATGATTCTAATGGAATAAAACACGTATGTATATATATGACTAGATTCATCTTGATCATACTTGATTGAGCAAAATCCCACCAATAAAAATCTTCCACATATTCTCCCCTTTGAGACTTAATAAGTCTCACATTTGATTATTCTTATCCAGAGTGCTACTCCATAATCCAGTCATATTAGTTACACTACCTAGTGACTAAATAAGTCACATTGTATTATCCCTAGTGACTAGATTATGAAATTCCACTCTGAGGGATTACTGGACCAAACATCTCTCTCCTAATTTGACATGGAGTGAGTAAAAGATCCAGTCTCCCTAACCCCTCTTTAATAGCAGACATTGTTAAAAACATGAATGTGCAATTGATTCAGCATTTGCCTGGTTATCACAGTTTTGTATAAAAGGCATAAAAATACATACACATCATACATTGAATATCACAAGATTATAAGAGTTGATCTTCAGCTTAGATACCTTATGTATAAATTTCCCATTATTTTGATATCTTTGAATTTAATTTGCTTAACTGTGGCTTTGACTAGTGACCTCAATATAGGAAGTATACAGTAAAATAGTAAATATCCTGTCATTAATGCCATTCCTAAAAACTCTCCCTATTTAATTATAAACTATGCTCCACATGCTCCCAACTGTAAATCAAACCAGTCTTACATTTTATTATCTTTTCCAACATTTTCTTTATCTATCATTCTTAGCCTTTTCAATTTGATCAGTTCTTCATTAAATGCTCCCTTCTATAAATACAGCATTTTCCCCAAACATAACACATACTTTTCCTTCTTCAATTCACAAATCTTGAGCTTTTCTATTTTGCTCCTTTCATTCTATTTGTTGCATCAAATTGCTCTATTTTCCCTTCAAATCTTCCTACATCCATATTTCCCTTCTCATAACCTTCAAATTCTTCATCTACCATTACCTAAAATTCTCTTTCCACTTTTTCTTTTCTATTTGTAGGCTCATATCTGCACCCAAGTATTTTGATCTCAGTAGCAGTCCCATCATTCTCTCATTCCATCTTCACCAGGGAGACTCTTTGCGAGTCGTTGCAATGGTCTTTCCCTCGTTGGCAAGGGTGGGTCGTTACTAGCACGCCCTTCATCCCTCACTTCATGCTGTGTGGAGTTGTTGAAGCTGGTTGGGGTATTTTAAGGTTAGAGATGTGAACTCAGGTGTCACTCTGTAACCGTTTTTCTGATTCATGCAAGGCTCTCGAGATCATTTCTGCACCCTCACTGGTTCTCTTTGATGGGGCGAAGCATTCCTTGGCCTTACTGGAACTGCTGTCATCTGTAAGTGGAAAACTTAAGAATTTTTTGTTAGTGTTATCAAGCATGCTTATTTGTTCATCTGCTAGTCGTCCTTCTTGGTGTGACCTGTGGAAATGTAATGTGGGTTGAGGGCTGTCTTGGCCCCTTTTTGAGTTTTCACAATTCTAGTGCTGTCTTTACTATTTTTTAATCCTTTTAATTTTAATTCTCAGCAATTTGCTAATTCAGTTATTTCTTTGTTTTGTAAACTGAGTTCCACTATATTAATGGATAATTTATCTAGGCCTATGTTGCTCAGTAGCATAGGCCTTTTGCCCTGGAAAACACTCAACCCACTGCATTTATTTTAACAGTCAGAAAGATAATATTTCATCCTTTTGACACAATCAGCTCCTTCATGATATGCTGAAAAGGAAGTTAGATGTGGGGTGGACAGAGCAAGCTTGCTTTGCTCTGCCTTCCCGTGTTATACGCTGCGCAGGTGTGGCACTGTTTTTCTTTCTGCCACAACAAAGACCTAGGTACTGACCAGGAAACTTAACCAAATTCATCCATGGTCATTATTTTACTGGGCATAAGTTTGCCCTGTGGGCCCACATTCATATTTGTATACAGCTGTTTGGGCAAATTGATTGAATTGCCTCAGTGTCTCGTCAGACACTCTCTTTCATGCCATACAACACCATCATTCATACTTTTTCACATACTCTCACTCCCTCCTTGACTTGTTTTTTTTTTTTTTTTTTTTTGCCAAAAACTTTACTTTTCTTTCTTTCTTTCCTTTTTTTCAAAATATCATAGATGAATTTGTTTAGAATATTAGGCCTAGGCATTGAGCATTTGAGAGAGCCAATTATCATTTCTCAAATGTCATGTGTTTGTCTAATTTAAAGTTTAGTCAAATACTTTTTTGTTATTGCTCATGAGCGACTCTGAGAAGAGGATTGGAGATCTCTGCATATCTTGGATCCATGGCCATCAACATTTCCATCTTGTTATCCCCAGTGATGACAGTATATGTGATTTCATGATTTTGGAATAATCTTTTATTCATTATTATTTTATTCAGTTTTACCTTAGAAAATTACCTTAAAACAAAATGGAGTGACCAATATTTCTATTTTCTCAACAATAAATATTTTTCTATTTTTCATCAAGATACCCTTTTTTATTTATTTATTTATTCTCTTCTTTCCCAAAGTGCTCAGAATTGTTGTCAAGTATTTAGTTGTGCATTTCCCCCTAGTTGTTTAATAAACAGTCTTACTATGCCAAATCCAGCTCCATGTTTATCTGATTGGTGAGTCAAGTACTCACTTCTGTCTGTCAAAGTTATTATTTTTCTTTAAGACATGAGGCTGGACTGGAACCTATTGAAAAGCAGATTGAGAGAGTTAGTTAAAACACAGAATTTAAAGAAATGCTGTGAGACCAGTGAATAATCAAGATTAAAACATAGTAAATAAAATAATCAAATAAAATAATTAACATTTGAAGCAGTCTCTATAGTGTTCATTGAATATGCAGCACCTGTGCACAGAAGGCATGGAAGTCCTTCTGGTTAGATCATCAGTCTGGGCTGTTGTACTGGGTCGTCAGTCTGTGATGGCACTCAAAGATTTGATGTTGTGGTGTACGGTCTCCGTTGTTTCTCTGCTTCTTCTCAGTCTGGCTTCTGGTTTCTTTCTGCCAGAGTTTTGCATTTCATAATGTTCTTTTCACCCTCAGGAAAAGTCTCAAGTGAAAGATTCACCTTTTCCTGCTTTGATTCAGTCTTCTCCTTGCTGAAGTGTGTTCTTCTCTTTCAAGAGGGGAGGGGAACATCCATCAGCCCCTCCCTCTTCTTCTCTCTGCAGTTGTGTTTGCTGCTTTGCCATTCCTCGACAGACTCCATTTCATTGCTTTCCTTTGTCAAGGCACTGTTCCAGAAATCATCTGAAAGTTTAACACTCAGAGACTGCATTAATCAAATGTACCTATGTAACTTCTGACCAAATTGTGTCTGAGCAGTCAGCTCTTTTTCTAATTTTCACTTCTTTCAGTGGTCCCTTAATAAAAACTAAATCATCTGGTTGAAAACAGCAGTTCTCTTATTCTTTGTTAGTAAAGCAAGTTCTTCATTGCAGGAAAATAGCAAGCATTTTTTCTTCTTTGCAAAATGCAGAAATCAGCTACCTTTATTATCTAAGTATACTGCAATAAAATAAAATAAACCTTTTTTTATAACAGCATGACATGCATATGGTAAAATAAAGACTTCAATCATAATTTTTCTTCTATATTTGCACACATGATTTAGAATAATCTAGTATTTGTGAGTTAATGTTTCCTAACCAACATAAAATAATTCCTATTGTTGTAAATAAAATAATTAAATTTAATTCTCTAAGCAACTAGTTCCCTTCCTATTGTAAAATGCCTATAGCTTTTGAATCCAAATGTCTATTAACTTGGTCACCCAATCTTGCTTTCATTCCACATTGCACAAGTTATTTCTTTTATTTTTTACATTTACACAAGCCCAATCTCTGAAACTCTGTAATGGATTAACTTTCATACTGTCCCAGGGATAACAAGAAACAAATTTTAGATGTCTTCACGTATTAAAAAAGTTTTAAGCACGTGCATCTTTTAAATTCATCTATTAATAAAAGTTGTTCAATAATAAATGCATATCTTATTTTAATTAATTTATCATTATATCTATATTCCACCATATCTGCCCTCTCTATATTAGTCCATTTCTTGGAACATTTGTATTTATTTTTCTCTAAAACAACAATACAGTTGACTTTATTGTTTTAGGGCTCCTGCGTTCCTTTCTCAACACCAGCCACCCCCGTCTCTGTAACTTGATCACTCCCAAGTGATGGTCCAGGAGGGGAGAGCACCTCTTGCTCCGCCCATGTAATACAATTTTACTGTGGAAACGTCCTCCTTTGTTCTCACTCCCACTACACTGGGCTCAGAAAATTTTCTCCCCTTTGCCCCAGACATCCTAAATGCAAAAATCTATTATAGATCTTGGTTCAAACTTTATTGATGCTATTTTCCTAAACCCATTCACCCTTTCTGCACTCTATTGAGCCAGAGTGCTTATTCTTGCATACTTTTTCCCTTCATTTAAGGGATAATCAGTCATTAATTGTCCTTTTATTATCAAGGCTCATAATACATTCATCCCTCTCAAGTGGATACTAGTTGCGTCCAACTCCACCCAGCCACCCTGAAGTGACGGTCCAAGAATGGTGCGCAAATTTTACCCACCCAACACAGAATTTATTTGTTCACCCATTCATTTGTCCGGACACAGAGACATCCACACAACAAAACACAGCTCACCTAGAGCTCCTTAAGGGCCCACCTATTTCAGTCCTTCGAGAATTTCACTTATACATTCTCAAAGCGGTATCCGTGGGACTTTTCCTCGCGATTCCTTAACTAATCTGCTTATCCGTTTATCACTGTCCTACCTGGCACAGCTATCCAATAAACACAGACCACAGCATGCCATGTCTTTCTGCCTACACCATATTTGTCTTAAATCGAGGTTGCCTTTCAAGGCCTTCCCATTAATAACCGAAATATGTGCATGCAGTTATTTCTTCTGGAGTAAAACCCCTCTTTCAATTTAGATATCATATTATTTTTCTAAATTTGGAAGAGCAGATTTTAAGTGTCCTTACCACTCAGAGCTGACCAGTCAACAACACACACTAATTATATAAGACAAAATGCTTACCTTATTCTATGGTGGCCACCACTGTGTGTGTGTTGCTCATCAGTCAGCTCAAGAGCAGTCGTCCACTCTGCTCCTTTCCAGTCCCATCTGGGGTGCCAAATCTGTGGTGTATTTTGCCGGTTCTCCCAAGGATCAAACTCAGTCAGGGATTTTTCTCTCAGAAGAAAAGACTTTATTTTAAGCAAAACAAAGTCGAGAGCTTGTTGCAAGAAGTTCTCTCGAAATGCTAGGTTGCATCTCATTTTATACCCCATACAGGGCGTTTCCAAATAGTCAAACTTTTCCTTAGGCTTGCAATTTTGATCCCTCCCTAGGGAGACGCTATGGTAAAGAGAAGAGACCCATTGCATGTTTTTCCAGATGTTTCCTGAGACTTGCTATGGTAAAGAAAAGTGGTGGTCCGGATGTTTTTTTTGCAGACATAGGCACATTCCTTTCACACAAAGGCTATATGATTCTAATGGAATAAAACACGTATGTATATATATGACTAGATTCATCTTGATCATACTTGATTGAGCAAAATCCCACCAATAAAAATCTTCCACACCTGTTGCAGCAGAGGAACAATGGACTGACTGAAGATGGAAGGCACACAGCTGGTCAGAGACAGAAAATGACTAGATACAGACACTGACAGTGGGACGTTTCTAGGTAAACCCTCGATTGTGATGAAAACAGGATTTTACAATCTATCTCTTTTTTACTAAAATGCCCCACTGGGTGTGTTCGGCTCCATTATTATCCATATTTACTCATCTGCTTGTTATTCAACATTAATTTTAATGCCTACGTGCACAAAAGTGTTTCAATCTGTAATGTTCCAACATGATTCAGCAGGAAAGAGATTTCTGTGACCTACTGACCTATAATACCTCCTTATCTAAGCAGCCAGTATGTGAAACTAAAGACTATTATTCATCAAATATTTTAATTTCATCATTTTCACATCTGATCTGTCTCTGCATGACATAACACATCCTACCTGCAGATGATGATAGACTGTTTAATCCAAGCACTCAGTCCTGTAAGCTGCCCTCGATTAGTGCCTGACAGGCTGCAAACTGCCTGCAAATCACACAGCCAAGCAAGACTTTGTCCCGCCTTCAGCCTTCCTGGATTGGGCGAAAATTCAACCCTCCTGTCAAATCACTGAAATATGTAAAATCTTTTCCCCTTTGGGCTCTAAAGCATTTCCAATGGCTGTTTTGTTGGGAAATTGGATTTTGCACTATAATAAATGGCAACAGATTGGATATAAAAGTTCCTTTGCCAATCCAAAGTGCAAATATCGTTCTTATTTTAGATAATGCTGAACATTTTCCTTTCGTTTCTTATCGCGTACACTAAACACATTAGCAATTATCGCAACATGAAAATTTGGAACCGTCAAAGGTTCACCAAACTTGTGATTCATTCATTCCTTCATTCACTCACACATTTTATTCTATTTAATTTTACCTTTGCCTTTTTATTCACATGAAATAAAGACTAATCTGAAACTAACATTCCATTGTTAAATCTAACTGAAACTGAACTGATTTTTACACTAAGTTTAATATTAAAATACAAAACAAACTTAAATTAACCTTAGTCCCACCCTCAAGTCTCTATGGTATTTTAGTTTTTAACATGCTATGCCAATTTCTTTCTTTCTTTCTAAGTCCAATCTTTCTTCTCAAAAGACTGATTACGAAGTTTAATACTTAGAGTTCAGCATTTGTCGAACATCAAACCCTGAGTATGAGCAATAGTAATTGTAACGCTCGCCTAGGCAAGCCCTTTGTGTATCATTTATAGAGCTGTCAAACATAACTGATGCTCAGTCAAATGTCAAATGCAATCTTACATGCAGCATGAATAATGGGTTTGAACATGGTTTAGAACATGTTTAATGGCTCCCTCTTCACACACTTCATTAGGAAATGAGCGGAACACATACAGAGACAGAAATAGAGAGTGATGGGGAGTGTGTGTGTGTGTGTGTGTGTGTCGGGGGGCGGGTGTTCAGATGGTGTGAAGTAGTCCCCGCTGCAGAGGAAGGGAAGAAATGAAAGAAAAGTGAGAACGTGTTAGTCACCGTTTGTGTGTGAGAGAATGGCCGTGTTTGTCAGACGTGGAATGAAAGCATGTTTGACTCAGTTGGTTTCAGCTGACGTGTTGGAAATTGGGTTTCGGCTCGGCAAGTTTCATGTTGAAACAAGACACAATCCCGTCTTCTAACAATCATGCCTCTCTGTCTTTCTCCCGTTCTGATGAGTAGCTGTTCTGTTGAATGCTGAGTCATCAGTTGTAATCTGGGTGTGGGGCAATATTTTATGCCGTGGTGCCATTAGAATGCTCAATCCTGAGTGATGCGTAAAGTTTAAGTGAAAGTTTTTTTTTTTTTTTTTTAAGAAAATAAAGTAGGTCATAATTGACTCATTCATTTTGTTCCAGTTATCTATTTTAATTGTTTCCAGTTGCTTCCATTTATTCCTTATGTATAGTACAAAAAGATACATTTTAAATTTCATTTTTTGAATAGCCTCATGTTGCAAAAATACCATAAGAGTTTCAAACATGTTTCTTTGCGTGTTATATTTCAAGCCTTCTGAAGCTGTAACATAACTATAAGAAACTAGACAAATTTTGAAGTAGGTATATCCTTTTTTTAATGGATCATTCTTTTGGAACAAATCAAGATGAAACTTGTTTGAATGCGACTTCTACAACTATGACTGACACAGTTTTATTTTATATTTTATTATTTTTTTATGCCTTGCTTTTGACGTTGTTTTGCCTTTGAGGGAAATATTACAGGAAAAATACGGAGCTTTTGAAAGTATGTTTTTGCACATATCTAGTTTAAATATCTAAAAACTAAATATTAACGTGTCCACAAATAAATATTAATCTTAAGCTAATATTCTTGTCATCAGTGTCAACCAGCTGACTATACCAACCAGTGTGCAGTAAATAATAGCATTTATTTTGGTGTTTTAATAGAAGAAAGAAAGTCATACAGATTAGGAAAGACATGAGAGTGAGCAAATGATGACAGGATTTTCAATTTTGGGTCAACTATACCTTATATACCTTACATAACAGCAAATTTCCCCACCACAATTCTTTACTCCAAATCATAGACTGAAATACTTTGATCTGAACTTTACAAAATTTCATTTTTCATATTTGTTTTTCTAATTTAATATCAGATTACCAATTCTGGGCTGAGTGTACAGTAGTGAAAAGACCTGACTGGTGGCAGTGATTACTCACTTGTGACTTGGACACACTTATGTGCTTTTAAATGCCGGTAGCAGGTGAATGATTAGGGCTTTCAGCATGGCTGACAGCTGGAGTGTGTATAACTGGCCTTTATAGCGCTCAGTGGTGTGAGCATCAGGTGATGGAGTGGGATTAAAAGTACAGTGCGGGTGACCCTTTGAACTCCTTGACAAATAGGAGAGAGTTGACTATGTATGTGTACATACACATTCGTTACAGTAACTGACTAGCCTATGTCTGATTTGCACTGATTATAAGAAGTGTGTGGGTAACAGCTCTGGCGAAGTGTGGTTTATTTGTGGGAAGCAAAACGGTTTACGGAAAGTAGTTGCCAGAAGTTTGTAAGACATTTACCAGAACGTCATCATTTTGTTTGGTTTTCGACAGCCTTGTTAATGCATGAAAACATTTGATGGTTATCTGTCTATTTATTTGCAGTGTTAATTTTTATTTATTTATTTTCATTTAAAGTTGAGATGAGATCAGACATGACCATTAAGAATTTTTCAAAATTGTAACTAGAACAGATTTTTGGAGAATGTTTTGTAAAAAACTTACTTTTTCAAATGTTCACATTTAGATCACTCTATTACTTGCTGTTTCTTTGTAATTACTTGAAATATTCTTGCAATTTGTGCTAGATTTTTTTTCTGTGTACTCATAATACATACACCTGGTCTTACTGTACACTATTTATTAGCATATTTATGGCAAAAAAGTTTATAGTAGGGCTGCACGATGTGTCGTTAAAGCATCGATATCGTGATGTACGAATCCACGATAGTCACATCGCAGGATGTGCGATGTAGGCTGTCGTAGTTGATCCGTTATTCATTAACTGTACGGGCCAGCTGCTCGTGATTTGCGTGATTCGTGATTGACGAATGTGATTCGTGGATTAATTGCACAGCTTAACCATCATAGAGTGAAAGTTTATCATTGACAGGAGTGAAAACCACATGCAAGTTAAACAGGGCAGAGAGAGCGCGCGCGCGAGAGAGACAGAGACAGAGACAGAGACAGAGAGAGACAGAGAGACCGAGACAGAGAGAGAGAGAGAGAGAGCCGTCTTCAAACAACAGGAGCGCCGTCTTGCTCTCTCTCCCACGCGCATATTAATCAATTGACATGATGGTGTCGATGTTTAAATCATTTACAATGAGATTTTTGTTTGTAAGAAAAAATATCGTAATGTATATCGCAGAAAAATTAAATATCGCAATGTCATTTTTTCCCCAATATCGTGCAGCCCTAATTTATAGCCTTGTTGAATCGAGTTGGCCTCAAAAACTACTAAAGTCCCTGATTACATGTATGCCATTTGCATATAATAGTATATAACCAAAGTTATTTACTATTATATATGACAAATTACGTTAATTATATGTTGTCACAATTTTCTTTTTTTCTACGATTTGTAAGTTAACTGCTCAGCATACTAGCATACTGCTAGTTGATTAGCCTGCTGTACCTCTTATTAAAATGTTCAGTTATACATGTTCATACATATATGTATATTTCAGGACATATTTTTATTTAAAACATTTTTTATTATTATTATTTGCAAAAGACCGCAAATTTTTATAACATTTTCATGATCGAATCAGTTCCTGATGGTTAAAATCAAGTCCCGTCCTACATTTTTTGTTGTTGTTGTTGCTTAACATTAACATTAGTGTTCCTGTAGCTCAACTGGTAGAGCGTTGCTTTAGCAAGCAAGCGCAAGGTTGGGGGTTCGATTCCCCGGGAATACATAATAGGTACAAATTTATAGCCTGCATGCACTGTAAGTCGCTTTGGATAAAAGCGTCTGCTGAATGCATACATTTTATTTAATTTAATTTAACATTAGATTTCACTTGTAAATGCGTCATATTGTGCTGCAAATATAATTTCAGATCGACAATATTATACAAATTCAAAAAATGTGTCATCCGACTGGAGAACAGCTCTCATCTCGCACCATTTTCTCAGCTCAATTAAATCTGCCAGCAACATTGATGAAGTTAAGTTGCAGCTTGCAAAAGTCAAAGAGCTTGTTGTTTTGGAAACAAACAATTTGGTCTGCCAGAGAGTCTAAGTGGACAGCCTGGGACACAGACGGCCATCAGACCCTTTAATTCTTCATCTCTCTCTCTTCTTTCACCCCTCCCCACATTTCCACTGGCGCCGCACTCAAATGTAGTTTGTTAAGCCGGGGCCAATGTCATAAAGCCTTTACTGTGTGTGTGTGTGTGTCTGTTTGTGTGTTGTTAACGTTTAACTCCTGTCACACACTTCGGTCTCAGTATTGACCCTGTATTGCCTACAGTACGCCTCTGTGTGCATGTGTGTGAGAGATTTATGTGTTTACGCAAGTATAAGAGGGCGAGAGGTGTGTGTGTGTGTGTCTTAGGAGAGGGCCTAGATATTTTCCTATTACTTTTCTCCTGCTCTCCTTTGAGCATTTGGGGCTATAAATATACCTCAGCATGCTAAAAATATGCAACAGTGTAAGTTGTGTGTGCGTGTCTGTTGGAGACTTGCTTCTAGATTTCAAAACTACATGGGTAAGAGTGTTAGCATTAGGGTTTTATTCAGAATCCAGTTAGTTTGTTTCTGTTAACGTCCATATTCACTCATGTAGAGAGAACAGTTTACCAAATGACTCTGTAGCAATGACATCTTAAAATGTTTACAATCTGCTTTATTTGCAAACAAATGACTTTTGGGGAGGTTCTGTCAAATTTAGCTCATTTCTTGGTACAAATTTGGGGATCGTTCACCCAAAAATGAAATTTCTCAGGCCGTCCAATATAGGGCTGAACGATATATAGTTATCATATCTATATCTAGATATGAATTTTCAAGATATTAATATCGAAAAAAGCTGAAATAGAAATGATATAGACGATATAGATTTCCCCTCTCCGCGCTCGCCCTGCATACAACTCTGGCAGTCACAACAAACATCAGTTTTACGAGTGCCCTGGACTGCACCGCTAAAGCCAGCGTGCACACACTAGGGACGTAGGAACTATATTGTGAGAGGGGGGGGCGGCGTTTCCATGGTGACGCGTCATTGCTTGTCACGTGACACACCACAGCAGCAACAGCGCTGAATGAATAATGATCTGCTTTTATATAATTTTTCCTTTTTTATTCAGAATATTCACAAATGTGTTAGTTATGGCATGAAATATCTGATATTCCGATTGTCAAATACATGCAAGTGGAAGTATATTGTTGTTTAAACACCTTTATAACGATCGCGTTAGTTGAGCTGTTTGCGCGATGGGCACCACCGTGTTAGTTTGTGCCGCAGACGCAATTCAGAGAATCGGATCTGTTGGATTTACAACCTCTATGTTTACAACACGTGAATTCATCCACTTCTCCCGAAATACTTAAAAGTAAGTGGCTGTTGAACTGTACAGAGACAGCGGATAAATTAGAAACAAAGAAATGAGTGCGGGAGATAATACGGCCGGTGGCAGTGCAGAATCTGACTTGGTGCCAAAACATAAATCATCTTCCATAATTTGGAAGTATTTTGGATTCAGAAAAGATGATGTAAACCAGAGTGAAGTCTTGTGCAGGTCGTGCTTAGCAAAAGAACACGTAGTCATATCGTATCGATATCGAGATATCTGGCATGAAAATTGAGATATGAAATTTTGTCCATATCGTTCAGCCCTAAATATGTAGGTGGCTTATTTTCTTGAGCAGAAAAGTAAAGATATTTAACTGAAAAGGTGTTTTTTGATGGTTCGTAAAAGTGGCTGCGTGTTTTTGAGAATGAAAAAAAAAAACACATTAAGGAACACAAAATTAATACAGATGGCTGCTGACGAAATGTGGAGGTCTTATGAAGCGAAATGATCAGTCTGTGCAAGAAACCAAATGTCTTTCTGACAGTTCGTGTCAGTGGTTCAGTTCACTAGTTCGTTCACGTATGCTCATATCATCGGCTCACTGTCTTTGCTCTGAGTCAGAATTGTTTTCTCGGTTCAGCGACTGTTGGAGGAACTGGAGCACTGGGTGAGCTGGCAGGAACCAGCATCATAGGATCATACACGCCATTAATTTGGCTCATTTTGGAGTGACTGTCAGATGCTCGAAAGTGAGTTTTGATTTAGCAACTTGTAGATCTGTGCTGTTTAAGCATCAAACTGTTTCAGAGGGTTCAGTCTGCACTCATTCACCAAAAAGAACTCTTTCAAAAGAATGATTCATTCACGGAACATATATCACTTTGGACCGTTTGCATGAGGCTCTGGATTCCAGGTAATAATGTTGTAAATAATGTAATGTTTCTTGCACAAGTTGCATTTTCTGAATCACCAAAGACCATGGTTTCAGCTAAAAATCTTCTCGAAGAAAAAGTCACCTACATCTTGAATGGCCCGAGGGTGCCAGCACATTTTCATTTTTGGGTGAACTACAGTATGTAGTCTGGGCTTTGTATGTTGGTGGTCCTCTCTTTTGCCAGCTTCAAACATGTGCTTCAGCATCAAACATGTGCCCCCCCTCCCCCAACAATCAATCATCTCAGACATTAATTTTGCTTCTTTCAAACACAAACTTTAATCTTTGGAATGTTTCTCAGGCTGACGTCAGTTTCATGTTCTCAATTCAAATGCCATTTATGAGGGACAAACTCCCATTTCGAGCTCTTGTTTTCTCAGATCAGTCTCTTTCCGATTTGTTCTGGACTGTGCAAATGGGATCAAAGTGGCAAGTGGTAATAGTTGATTTTTCAGAAGAAGCTACAAATACAACCAAAAAAAGAAAAGAAAACATGGTTATAGTTAAACCACGGTGACCACAAATTAACCATCTAGTTTTGCTACACTACCCATAATTTAACCATGGTATTCATAGTAAAACTCTGTTCTTACAACTGGTAACCAATATGGCAAAGTACTGTGGTTACTACACTTTTACTATAATTCATTTTTGCAAGGTTGGGAGGGACATTCTCATTTTGGAGAGCACTTTCTTTTGAGGGGATCTTTTTAATGTTTTATGAACAAGAAATAAAGACCCCATGAAATTACAACTGACCTATTGCAAGATTTATTAAATATTTTAGTGGATTGAAGTTTGATCTTTTAAAGTAAATTATTTCCATAATAAGTTCTCGTTTTAAAGTAGGCAGTGGCTATTTGCACTTTGTGTAAATAGCAATAGATTCTATTTACACTAAGGGTAAATAGCATTTTTTTAGCGATAGATGCTATTTACACTAAGTGCAAACAGCAGCATTTTTTAGTGATATGCTATTTACACTAAGTGCAAATAGCCATAGATTATATTTAAACTGTTAAAATACTAATAATATTTATAGGCTACTGCTTATTGGAAATAGTGGCAATAATCTGCACCTCATTATTGTAGTACATTAAGTATGCAATCATAGCTTGTGCAAAATTTCATTTTAATTCAAATTATGACATGGATGCCACCTTATTGGGACAATAAAGCCCTCCCTAAACCTACCCTAACCCTACCCGATACTTTATTTTCAACTTTTTTATTATTTTATTTAATTTCATTGAAAATAAATGCTTTTCTGATGTGATTTGAAATTTGAAAAGGGCAAAACAATTCTCCAAAAGGCATATTTAAACCTGGGTCGATCGCATCAAAATGAGTACGGCACACGTGTTACCATCATCTGCGCCACTGGAACTATACACTGTTGATTGTCTGCTGTAATGTTGATTTGCTCAATCACACGTTGGTGGGATGAGTTAGTGCAAATAGCCTCTACCAACAAGGCGGGCTATTTGCACTTAGTGTAAATAAACTCATTTTAAGGACTTTTTTTTAACAAGGGACTATATGTATAATCATCACTGTCATTGGCACCAGCCATTACAAAACATATTGGTCAGCCTCTAATGCTAATGCTTGTAGTTGAGGTAGTCAACCTGACCTGTCCACGCTAGAAGATGAGCACAAAGGCTTTTGCGATCCATTATCATGAGAAAATTTCCTGGAGTTAATGAGTGATGAACACTGTGTGTTTTTTAGTTAATGACTAATTGGTGTCCAGCAGGTTGTGTGTGTGGTAACTCCTCCCAAATGTCAATTTAAAGGTACATTTTGTAATTATTATTTTTTTCTCGATTGTAGTACACTTATTTTACAGGTGCGTAGACTAAAAATTATAAAAACTGACTGAATTTGGGGAAGGGTTATCGATTTTACCAATAAATGTAACTATAAAAAACAAAAACAAAAAATACTAATGCATAACTTGCCCTGTACCATTTGTGCTGCAAACATAAATACAGTACTATACAACTGGCCAGAACACCTTAGCAACCACACAACAATAAATAAATAAACACCCTGAACACCTTAGCAAATGTACAAGGAGTAAAAACCATTAACATCTAAAGTAACATCACAACAATGTTTAAAAATAGCTCAGAACACCTTGGTAACTACACAGCATTGCATAAAAGCCACTCAGACCACTCTTAACAGCAAAACAAAACAAAACAAAAACATGTGAAAAACACTCAAAGTACCTTTGCGACCGCATAGCAACAATCTGGTTAATGCCAGTTCACACCAAGAATGATAACTATAGCTATATAGTTTTTATAATCATTTTAATTCTATAAAAAAAGGGAAGTTGAAATCACAACTACAGGATATCTATAACGCAACAGAGAGACAAAGTCACTGGAATCACTTTTCACTTTTATTGTTATTTTTACCAGTTGGTGAATGATTAACGACAACAGCCAATCAGAATTCACCCAATTTTAAAGCGCTTGAGCATTTAAAGGGCCAGAAGACACAATGGCAGCATGTGTTTGTAATGAACAGTATGTTATTGTCTGTTGTGTGACTGTGAATGCTAAAATAGTAATTGTTAATGGAGTAAACTGATTTAAAGGGATAGATCACCCAAAAAATTTAAATTTAGCTGTTGATATATTCACCCTCAGGCCATTTAATGTGACCCTGGACTACAAAACCTTAAGTTTTAAGTGTATATTTTTGGAAATTGAGATTTATACACATTCTGAAAGATTAATAAATATTATTTCCATTGATGTATGGTTTGTTAGGATCTGACAATATTTGGCTGAGATATAACTATTTTAAAATCTGGAATATAAGGGTGCAATAAATCTAAATGCTAAAGTGCTAATAAAGTTCTTAGCAATGTATATTACTAATCAAAAATTAAGTTTTAATATATATATATATAATAGGTCATTTCCAAATAAGTATATTCATGGAACATGATCTTTACTTAATATCCTAATGATTCTTGGCATAAAAGAAAAATCTATAATTTTGACCCATACAAGTTTTTTAATTTTTATTTTTGTCTATAGCTAAAAACATACCCCAGCGACTTAAGACTGGTTTTGTGGTCCAGAGTCACTAACGTGTAGCTGACCTTTATTTTTTTTTGTAAAATGGTAAAGAAGATTTTTAGCTAAAAGCGTGGTCCTTGTTGATTCATAAAATGCAAGTCAATGGCTACCATCACTTTGAGAGCCAAAAAAGCATAAACAAAATGAATACCCATGAATCCTGATGATATAGATATAGGTCTTATGATGCCAAAATATTAGTCTGTCACCTACATCTTGGATGGTAAATTACCAGCAGATTTTCATTTTTGGGTGATCTCTCTTTAACGCGCCCAGCGTCATGGCACGGAGCTTTGCACAGGTAAACACCACTCATATGTTTTTCAGAAAATTAAACTATTTTTGCATATTAGTTTGGTGACGCTGTGGCGCAGAAATTACACTGCTCAAGAGAAAGAGAAAGGAAAGAGTCTGTTATTTGAGACTGAGAGGAAGAAAGGGCGCAAATAACTTTATAGAGGAAGGAGAGGGTGTTTGTGAACGGCAGCAAGTGGAAAAAAAAAAGTTTCCCGTTGAAGAGACGGAGAGTGCGATGGAGGGGCAGAGGTGTGCTAGTGAGGGGGTGGCAGAGGGACTGATAATGTGTCTTTTGTTTTTGAGGTCAATTGCTTGAATGCCTCTGGAAAGGAAATATGTGTGGGACCCCGTTACCCTTCACGGAGACGCTTCACGTCTGTGAAATGTTTGTGTGCATGTGCAGTATGTCCCAACGATTTATGACTGAATATTAGAGTTTGGGATTGAATTAAAATTAATTTATAAAGTACAAGCTTTTAGGCCTGCATAATTAATCAAAATGAAAAACAAAATTGTGATATGACTTTGCAAAGGCTGTGATTTAATTAAATAAGTAAATGCGCTGTGTTCCGAAGTAAAATTTTATAATTATGATATTGTTTTAAATATGGTGACAATTTAATAATTGTATATGTGTATCTTAAATTAAAAATATATTCATATCTTAAATGTAATTTCACAAAGCAAACCTTAATAAAAAAAAAAATATATATATATATATATATATATATATATATATATATATATATATATATATATATATATATATATATATATATATATACTAATTTTATATATATATATATATATATATATATATATATATATATATATATATATATATATATACTAATTTTGTTTACTTTTTTATTTTGTAATAATAATAAGTAATCACAGTATTTTGACAAAATTCTTCAGCCATAAATACAGAATTTACAAAAACATCGCAGTCACAATTTCATTTTATAATTTGCATAAACACTGGTTTGTGTGTGTGTGTGTGTGTGTGTGTGTCTGTGAATGTCTCTTGTGCAACTGGTGTCAGGGCGTCCTGTTCAGACCTGTATATATGACATGTACCACATGCCTCTCCCACACAGTCTACATGACAGATCTGCAGTGACAGCATGCATGGGAACTCCCTCAGCACACACACACACACACACAAGCACACACACAGTCTTGCAGGAGAGCTCTGCAGGTTATGGACAAAGGCAGGTGGCTGCTGGGATTGTGTGTAGTTCTTCTTTAATTTGCATGAGAGAAACCCAATCCTTCGCACATTTCAGTCTTGGCAAATGTGCCCAGGTGTGTGTGTGTATGTGTACATGCGTGGATCTGGATCTACAGTAACTCTTGGAATGTGGTCAGTTGGTTTCTATTTGTAAATGTATCTTCAAGAGCCCTGGAGGTGGTTTGATGAATGCATTTTTTGTTTAGTTTCCTGTTTTTTATGTTAGGGCTGCATTCATCAAAATCCTGAAAAAATGGTTTAGTGTGATTTATCAAATTGCAAAGAGTGCGGTTTAAATAAATATGTGCTGCTTGTTTCATAGTGAGCGTGATTTCACCAAGTACAACATGTTCCTGAATCAACATCCTTGATCCCGGAACAACATTCTTAATCAACCAATAAGAATAGGTATATATCTTTTCAGGATATATCTGTTTTAGGCTTACAATCAGGGTTAGGTGCTTCTACACTCTTGTTAATCAGCTATTATTTCACACTGATTTTAGGAATGAATTATGGGTAGGGTTAGGTTTAGGGGTAGGAATTAGGTTAATTCTATATTTTTGGACATTAATGTTGATCTAGGGTCATCAAAAGATGTTGATCCAGGAACATGTCTTACTTGGCAAAATCACAGCGACCGTGTTTCATAGTGAAGTGTGGTACTGTGTTCAGTTATGCTTATGCTCGACTTCATCTCAGAGCTGTCCAGCACTCCATCTCT
The DNA here is from genome assembly GCF_023724105.1 of Carassius gibelio. Taxonomy (NCBI): domain Eukaryota; kingdom Metazoa; phylum Chordata; class Actinopteri; order Cypriniformes; family Cyprinidae; genus Carassius; species Carassius gibelio. Next base: position 22,023,325 of record NC_068388.1, on the reverse strand, counting down.
GCATCTCCTCGGAGTTTGTGTACTTTAATGTGAATGAGGGAACCAAGCGGCAACCTCCCGCTCTCTCTCGTGCAGCCACCAAGGAAGTGACTAAAATTGTAATTGTGGCTTCAGCAACCAGTCATCGCCACTACGTCCATGTGTTTAATACAGTCTATGGTAGGAACGCAACATGCACCCATAATTGTAGTGAGAAACACTTGTCAACAAAAGGGAAGCTGTAAGGGTTACCTGCAGTTGTCCGTCAAAATAAAAGTTTGATGGTTAAATAATCATAAAAAAAGACAGACAGACAATGTAAAATAATGTAAAATAAATTCATATTTCATATTATTATTATTATTATTATTATTATTATTATTATTATTTTTGTTATTATATTTGTATTAGAAATAATAATATTAGTAAGATTTTTCAGTAATTATTATTATCGAATGAAATATAAAAATTACAGATTGTTAGTATTTATTAATAATAATAATAATAATAATAATAATAATTATTATTATTATTATTATTTTTAGTCATATCACACTTTTTTTTAAAGGTGAAGATTACTGTTTTTTTTCTAGGCTTGATTTGTGTTTATGAGCTGCAATCGAACATGTGTTCATGCTTTGTTTTTGTTTTTAAACACATTATTTTTCACACAATTTACCTTTATTTCACACCTATTTTTCCCTTTTTAGACAAACGCCTCGATTTATTTCCTGTTATTATGAAGCCCCTCCCTCAGAAATATGCGATTTAGCTGAGATTGACAGCCACTTTCTTGTTTTTAACCGACAATGTCTCTTTCAGTGATCTAGGCAGCTTACTAGGTTTTGAAACAGCCGACTCTAGTAGCTCATTCTCTCAACTCTGTAGCCCAACTGGAAGATACACTGCACTGAACATTTTTTAATGCACAGAAACATTTTGGCGATATTCTAAACAGTTTTCGTATTCATTAATAATGTTGTAGGATTCACCAGTATATGTGTATTATTATTTTTTTGTGGTTGAGGGAACATGTGGGGAAACGTCCCTTTCAACACTGTATCACTGAAAAAATCTTGGCTCACAAACTTTTATGCCGCCAACAACCGAACGTGGGACGTTTATAATACATTGTTTTTACGCGTCTCGTCACGCCAGAGCTGTCAAACATGAGTAGCGATACAATGTTGTTTCTACAAACAAAAATGAACAGCGTAACAACTTACTAGCCACAGAGCTAACTTCTGAAAAAGTACTTGAAGACTGGAAATAAAATGCATCCCCCGGACAGCAGTTATTACACATGCGACCGATAATACTGTTTGTTAATTTGCTTATCATGCTGTTAAAAAAAATAAGATAAACACAAACTGTCCATATAATCTGAAAATGTTGCAGAATGCTGGAGGAGAATGAATTTACCGTGGTCTGACAGAGATGTGACAGTATGTGGAAATTTATGCGCGATAACAAATTCAACTCTTCACGCGATCTTTTATATCATGGGCACGTGCTATAAAACGTACTGTAAATAACCAACAAATATATCACTCCGCCAGCGGCACTAACTTCAACTGCAAACACTGTACTGGGAACAACGCCGCTGTTTCGAGCTCGGTTTACACCGCCTTTCACCACGGAGCTGCTTTGGATGATATTACACTTTATTGCGTGTTGTACACACACCAGGGATCTAAATGAACTTTTTTTGTCCACCGACCGGGTGAAACAGTATGCTATTTTCATTTACCCTCCACGGTGGCCGGTAGGTGAAGCAAATTTACCCCCCACAACACAAAATCACCCGCATTTGGCTGTTGGCGGGTGCTAATTTCCATCCCTGCTGTAAATGTTAAATGGGTTTATGCTAAAGGATAATTTAGTCAAATCAGAGTCCATCAGCACATACAGTAGATGGCATCAGAGCCCTTTGAGATTTGTAGGAAAAATGCAAATGTGTAAATATTAATAGTAGACTCAAAAATATGTAAATACCCCTTATTCATTTGCAAACATTGATATGTTTATGACTGTATGAACTAGAAGAAGAGGGAGTGGGAAATGAAAAAGAGAGAGAGTGAAAATAAGAACTGTTTGATGAAAAATGAGACAGTCTGGATATTATTATTATTGAAGGTGGGGAGTTTTTTATGGTTTCTGCTCACTGTGGGTGGAGCAAATTAAACCAGAAACTTACTTCTGGGCATCAGTGAGTCCAAAAATAATTTACAACCCCATTTTTAGGGACAGTTACACCTCTTCAAAAGTCTTTCGCTCTTTCAAAGGTTGTAATTTTTCTCTAGTCATTATGATAAAATGGCTCGTTATTTTATGTTTTTATAATGAAAGAATAATTAAATCTCTGTGGTGTGTGTTACAGATCGGCGTGTGTGCAGTGAGGAGACATCGGAATGCACTTGTTTGTTGGACCTTCATCCCAGTGAGGTGCGTAAATCCTCAGCAAACCCATAGCATCCTGAGATTGTGTCTGCACTAAACATGTAGAAGGTCATTTACATTTTAATACAATTATTTCTCTAATCTTTGAGCTCCTGATGTAGTTTCATCTGCTTTACAAAGGCTGGCTGTAGTGCCGAAAGGACTTCCCAGTCAGTGACACTGTTAATATCTAGCTCTTCTACACAATTTAGGATGGCTTAGAGGGCTAGGGTAACTGTTAACTGTCATTAAGAGTGTTTTGGTGAAGGACGAAGGACAGATGAAGAAATGTCTGAAATGAACAGAATTGTTGAGAGCTTGTTTCGCGAATCATACACTTTCCTTGGATGTTATAGGTTGAGAGTTTGACCAAAGTAAGTAAACAGAATATAATAAAAGCATGAATGGCTTTTTCCAAATATGCCAAAGAAAGGAATAACTTTATCTTCGTTAGTTGCCTCAGTTGTGCAAAACAAGACTGCACCACTTTAGTCACCGTAACATCAGAGGACAGTTTTGAGTCAAAAACTACATACGAACATTACTAGATAAGGCTCCCAGACATGAGGAGAGATTATTAATACTAGCACTACTGGGGACGCATAATTATAACCACTTCAAGTCATTCAACTGCAGAAAAATGTTCAACATCCAGTTTTGATTTCGATTAAGTGACATAATATGGGATGTATCAATAATACCAGTCTTAACCGGGACATACAATTGTGTATTTTTTTGCATAGCAGTGGAACCTAATGTTATAACATAACTGCCATGACTGAGGTGCCCTTGAGCAAGGCACCGAACCCCCAACTGCTCCCAGGCCAGGGTGTGTGTGTATGTTCACTGGTGTGTGTGTGTGTGTGTTCACTGGTGTGTGTGTGTGTGTGTGTGTGTGTTCACTACTGTGTGTGTGTGCATTTGGATGGGTTAAATGCAGAGCACAAATACTGAGTATGGGTCACTATACTTGGCTGTATGTCACTTCACTTCACAGAAACTGTGTGTGTTACGTCTCCAATTCAATAATAACTACCTCCCAGTCCTACTGTGTGCTTTTGATATAAGATGAAGTGGGTAACATTTACTGTATGCATGTAAAAAAAACAAGACAAACTCTTAACCCTCTTTCATATCTCTGTTTCATTCTCTTTTCAGCTGTCTGTTTGCAGTCTCACGGACAGACAGACACAACATACTGTTGCAAAACCAACCCCGTCAGTATCCTCTCCATCATCAGCCAATCAAATGCACTCTGAAAGTAAACTATCCAATCATGGCAAGCAAGTGACAAGTGGGGCCCAATCACAGCTCCCCAATGTAAACCAAGCGCTGCAGCAAGGACCTGCTGGCAACCAGGGGTCAAAGGGCAGTGGGTCTGGGAACCATGGAGTCAAATCCAACCAGATTTCTCCTAGCAACCCTGGACTGAAGAGCCTCAACCAATCAGGTGGTGGAGTTGGTGGGATAATGAAGACTAAGGCAAAGAGGGAAAGGAGTGTCTCCATGGACACGGGAGACCAAAGAGAGTCACTCACCCCTGTTTTGGAGCCAGATGCCAAAGGTAGGCGTAATGCTGCTCTCATCCTTAGCCCGAATGTCCACGGCCTGCCCACAGACTGTCTGATGCTTTATACTGTACACAAAATAGCACAAGCTTTCTCCATAAAACTGGAAGACTTTCTGAATGTACTGTATATAAGCAGTAGGAATATATTATAATATATATATATATATATATATATATATATATATTTTAGGAAAGAAGATTAAGAGAGAAAATAGAAGTATTAGCGCAAATTTACTGCCGTTGTAAAAAAAAAATGCAGTGAAAACAGTCATTTTGTGAAATAATGTTAGAATTTTAAAATGTATAGTAGTTCTGTGTTGACAGCCACATTTTCAGCATAATTATTAATTTGGTTTTATTTTATTTTAATTACCTAATGGGTCCTAAAATAAAATAATAGTATTAATTGGCTTAAAGAAGAAACATTAGTTTGTTTCAAAAACGAAAAAAAAATCTAGTTTGTGAGATTCTGAGATTGATTATGATATTAACACTATTAATTTGTTTTAAAGTAAATATGATCAAAATAATATTTTATAATTAGTTTGGGCTTTAATAGTTTAATTTTGTAAAGAAAATCATTCCAATATTATGCTTATTAATTTACACACCTTCCTGTTTTAGAAAGGGGGTCATGCTTCATGCTTGTGCTTGGGATGAGGAATTGCTTGTTTAGACTCTTTTCCTGTCTAAGTGGCGAAAGTATGCAATGAAGGGGACCAGATTTTATATCAATAAATTAAAAGGAAGACTACAGGAGACTAACACACACACACACACACACACACACACACACACACTCAGTGGAAATAGAAAAGGATCACCCCTTTAAAATAATTACATTTTGTTGCTTTGCAGCCTGAAATGAAGATGGACACAGTTTTTTATTTTATCCAGCTGTATTTACTCAGTGCAACTTATAACATCCAAGTAAAAGATATAACATTAACATGTCTGAGAGAAAAAAACAATGATTTTCCTCCAGAATTTGACAGTATTTTGCCCCATATTTATTTTTCCTTCTATCCTGACAAATGCTCCGGTCCCTGCTGCAGAGAAACACCACATAACAGGATATTACCACCTCCACGCTTTACTGGAGGAATGCTGTTATTCGAATGGTGAGCTGTATTGGATTTCTGGCAGACATATCATCTGGTGTTGAGGCCAGATCATTTGATTTAACTCTCCTCTGCCTCAGAATCTTCAGGGTGTGTTTTGGCAAAGATCAGTCGTGAGTGTATGTGGCCTTTCTTGAGGAGAGGCTTTTTTCTTGTAACCCTCCCATTCAAGCCACATTTGTCACATGCACACAGTGACCCCTCTTCATCATAAATTCCTGCAACTGCTTCAGAGTTGCCGTAGGCCTCTTGGTCGCCTCTCTGATCAGTTTCCTCCTGCCTCTTTCATCCAGTTTGGAGTGACTTCCTGATCCAGGGAGGGACTGTGTAATACCAAATACCTTCCACTTCTTAATAATAAATTTCACTGTGCCTCTAGGCATTATTAAAGCCTTATGAATATTTTTTTTTTTGTATCCACCTCCTGACTTGGGCCTGTCCACAACTTTATCCCAGAGATCTTTTGATGGGTGCCCATAGTTTGTTTGCTTCAGTTGCACTACAAAGCACTGAAAGGCTCCAAGAAAGCTCTTTTCATGCTGAGCTGATCAAGTTGGCCACAGCTGATCACAGTTGAAAGTCAAATGGTTTGTGTGCTACTGAGAAGGAGAGCTTTTCAGAGTAATTTTTAGGAGTGGGGGGGGGTCCTTTTTCCAACTCAGTGATTAATATTATTATTATTATTATTATTATATTTTTTATGTTGGTGTTATATCTATCACTTGGATGTTATAAGTAAATACAGCAACCAAATGTGATTATTTTAAAGTGGGCTGATTTAGTTTTTCTGTACCCACTGTATGAAACTCAATAGGTAGTGGACATCCAAACTCAACACTACACATATTCATTTTACTCATGTATATGCATCACTATATCTCTTGATCAACAATCAAAAAAGGCCACATTTCTGGAATTCCCCTTTTAACTGGAAACACAGTAAAGATGAAACCGGCTGTTTTCAGCAAACCCCAAAATGCCCTGACCTTTCTGAGCACACGTGTGTGTGTGTGTGTGTGTGTGTGTGAGCATGCTTATATGTGTGTATCATGTCAGATGTTATGCTCCTGGAACAGCACCAAATGCTCAAGTGCTTGTGTTTTCCTGTTGGTTGTCCTGTTGTGTGTGTCACTCACTAATGGAGCGGTGGGTTGAGAGAGATTCTGCGCACAGACAGGAAGTAGAATAGTGCGAGGTGGAGAGACTGAGGGACACACACACACACATGCACACACATAATGTGGTTTGGTAATGCTGTCAAAAACATGTCCATTATTTACAAGACTGTAATTGGTCTGTAAGTTTAACATTTGGATTTATTGTTTTATTTTTTACCCATTATGATTAATATTGACCATTACATTTTCATTACTGTAATATAATAATTTAGGAAGAGTAAAAATGTACCCCACACGTTTTTTAAATCATAAAGGAATGTACATACTAATGTATATATATATATATACATACACACACATACATACAGTTTTGGATTTTGTTTTCCCTTAATTATAAAATCCTTCATTTAAAAACTGCATATTGTGTTCACTTGTGTTATCTAATATTTAAATTTGTTTGATGATCTGAAACATTTGAACTTTTTAACAGAATGGTCTATTTTATTATATTTCAGTGTTGCAAAAAAAAAAGGAATAAAATGAATGCATAAAATTTAATATTTTAAATTGTTAAAAATGGCTCTTACAACGTTCCAAAATAAATGATTAAATATAAAAAAGCTTTCCCAGGAGCATCATGAAAGGAATCATTCACCTAAACGAAAGTGCTGTGATCATTTAAGCCCTGTTCAAACCACCAATGACTTTTCTTTCGCTGCATGTCAGCGGTCGCTGTACTGATCAGACGCTAGTCTACGTTTCTTGTTCTGGTTCCCCTAGTAACAGTTATAAATGCCACTACCAATAAGATGTTATTCAGTGTCAGTCAGTCCATGTTAACCAGGTTTTATTCCTCTAAAAATGAATATTCTGGAAGGAACATTTTAGATCTAAAATGCAGCAGTGCATAATGTGTCATATCAATGTCAAGACATGCGTGCTCTTTGACACTGTGGCCGTCTGTCTACATCCATCGTGCGGTAGAATGTGTGAAAGTGAACGGGTCTTCATTGGCCCTGTTGCGATAGTGCGAACTAGAGGTGTTGAGAGTGTGGTGGTTAGAAGATCTACACAAAATATAACTTCTCATTCTGTTCTGTCATCTGGCTTGAACTATGACCGCCACTTGTTGCTGACAGCCAGACTGCTTCTGTCCAATACAAAAAGCAATAACCGCTCTTCTCTTCCTGGATTGCAGAGGCGTGTTTTTCTTTTCACCGTGTGTGTGCCGTTTCTTTTTGTTTGGTTCGTTGTGCAGTTCTTATTTTATTTCCATTTGCCCGGTGCTTTGTGTATGCGATGTGTGTATTAGAAAGAGAGATCAGGGGAAATAACGGGGCAGTAGTGTGATTTTGAGAAACTGAGTCATCCGGGCTTCCTGTAATAGCACTGAAGCTCTTTTGTGTCTGCATACACACTCTCACTCTTTCACACAAACACTCACACCTGTTTGGCTTTATAAGCGCATGGAAGGTAGAAGGTGGGGCTATTTATTTTTTTTAAATATAATTTATTATTATTCTTTTTTTATATATAAATGAGTTTATGGAAAAAATATATATATATATATATATATATTTATATATATATAAATTCACTTCCGAGAGATGCTGCTGCAAAGAATCAGTGGATAAAATTCACAGCAGTACAACACCAATATTTGTGTGTGTGTGTGTTCTTGTTATTTTACTGATGACTGCTTATCTTAAAGATCCCGTTTTACGCGCTTTTTTTAGCTTTGATTGTGTTTAAAATGTGCAATATAACGTGTTCATGTTTCACGTGTAAAAAAACAGTATTTTTCACACAATTCACCTATCTGTATACTGCTGTTTTCACTGTCACAAAAACGGGCTGATGACTTCCTTGGTCTATGAAGCCTCTCCTTCAGAAATACGTAACGAGTTCTGATTGGGCCACCGGTTCCTGTGTAGTGATTCGACAGCAGCTGAGAGCAGGCTGCCCTCCTGGTAACGCGATTGGGCTAGAACGCACGTGCTGGAGATGTATTTATAGTCACAGGAGCATTTTTACTGACGAGATGCGCATGAAAACCGCATTTGTTTTTTTGCACATCCCTAACATCTAGTTAACAAAGCTAAACAGCATTGCCCTTTGTTTAATAAGTTACAGAAACTGTTAAACGCACCAACTTAAATAATAAAATACACTTACCAGTTGTGGTCCATAAACAACGCCTTCTCCAGACAAAGAGGGAACTGCTCCATCTTTTAAGAATAATCTTTGTGCGAATACAGCATTAAACTGATTGAGATTGAGAAAGCTGTCCTCAGCAAAATGAGCTGCACATAGTTTTACATGTGCATTATAATTTTCGAGAACCGAGTTAAACATAAATTGTAACCATTAATCTCAAAGTACAGCGTTCCTGGGAAGCCCAAACAAAGATGATTGGACTCAGAGATGAAAAAAAACAGCGTTTCAATGACATGGCGACAAAAACAAACAGCTCTTCCTTCTTCTCCGTCGGAGCGCAACAAGGCCACACCCCCTGTTTGTGAATTCATGTGGGCGGAGGTTAGTCAAAAAAACTGTTTTAGTGACGCCATTCCTGCAGGAACTAGAAGGATGTAGTCCAAACGGGTCGTTTTTTGTAGGCGAATTCTGTTAAATCAAATATCTCGCTTGGCATTGAACTTTGAGCTTTAGAATTTTACAGATATTATTTATACTCTAACAACAACATTACACACTAACTAAAGTTTAAAACATGGAATCACGAAGAAGGGGACCTTTTAAAGCTGCGGTAGGGAACTTTTGACGCTCTAGCGGTTAATAAACAGAACTGCTTGCATTTTGCAGAAGAACATTGTAGCCGGAACTACTTCTCTCTGTTTATTGTCTATGAAGAATCACAAAGGTACTGGGTTACTCCGCCGCGGTACCCCCGAAGCAATCTAAAATAGTCCGAATATAAACACTTTTTATAGATGTACCCTAGTGATTCAGGACAAGCCAAAAACACGGTTTGGAAAACGGATTCATGGTGTACTCGCTTAATATATACATTTTTCTACATTTTGAACACAAACAAAGTTACGGACCGCAGCTCTGATTGGTTGTTTTTTACCGGGAGCGGATGACTTTCTGCAAAATGGCAATAGGACACTGGGAGGAGCCAGAGGAGCTTGATTTTTTTTCACAGATTACTGTCTCATATTCTTATGTCAGGACATAATGACAGGTTTAACAAATATGTAAAAAATATATTTTTACAAAAGTTACCTACTGCAGCTTTAACTCGGGGAGTTCATTGTGGGATTCACAAAACTCTTGCTCTTGAAAGATGGCTCAATACCCAGCTTATCTGGAGCAGCTGAATTATGGCAATAATCATACGGTTTCTGACACACACTGAACAAGCTAGACCAGTCACAACAGTTGAGACCATCTGACCAATCAGAGCAGAGTGGACCCACAGGAAGGAGGGATTTAGAGAGACTGAATCTTAGAACTGCTTCGAAAGAATCATTTGAAAATCATTGGAAAATGAAGTGATATCAGATGCATATTTTGAAAAAAAAAAAAAAATGTTTGCATGCATGTAAACCTGTTGTAGGTGACTCCCAAAACTATATAAGGAGTCTTAAAAATGGCATAATGGGGCACTTTAATTCAACTTTCCATGAATTCAAAAAAAAAAAAAAGTCATGGCATTAAATGCTGCATGCATTGCAAAAAATGAATACTTCTGTATTTTTTTTTTTTTTTTTTTTTTAGTACAAATATCTGATATGCTGTTGTTTTCTGAGAAATTTGTCTAAGTGAAAAAAAGTTTATGGTTAAACAAGAACAAATATCTGCCAGTAGGGTCATAAAAACAGAAAGAAAAAATTATTTCCCCTTTGAAAAGGTCATTTTTCTAACCTCATTGGCAGATTAATTTAGTTTTAAAACCCCTTAAAATTAACTATTATTAATTGTTTGATTACACTAATACATATGATCATGTTAAACTATAAAACGAAGTAAAGATAAAGCATAAAATAGAAAACTTGTCTGTCTGAAAACTGAAAATCTCTCTCCCTCTCTCTATATATAATCATAGTAGTACTGATCAACAATTAAATATTTGTATATCATATTTAAATATTTTATTTTTAATATGTTTTACTTTTTATTATTATTGGAGTATACTTATACATTTTATCATGTTAATCAATGAATACGAAGGAATTTTTTTTTTTTTTTTGATGTTTTGTAATGACCTTTGTTAGTTTTTTTAAAAGATTATTTCATTATTAAAATGTATTATTATTATGAATGATATTCAATAATCATATTTTTTTTATATTATTACAAATGATTAATATATATATATATATATATATATATATATATATATATATATATATATATATATATATATATATATATATATATATATATATATATATGATTTTTTTTTTTTAAAGGAATGATTAACAACTGTCATGTAATTTATTTGTTAAGATATGAGGGAATGTCTGATTTTACTTTTAGTTCAGTTCTAACTTTGGTTAATATAATAACCTTGGTTTTTAAGAGTAAAGAGGGTCAGAAGTGATCACTGTCCAGCTCTTTATCATATTCTCTGTAAATATTGTTCATCCGGTAGAAAAGCAAACAGAAAGACATTCAAATGAAATGCAAGTCATTCACTTCAGACATCTGGACTGCCACACCTGGAAAGAGCCAATGATTGAAGAGAAAGTAGACCAGAGAGAGAGAGAGCTGACACACTCATTTACGTAAACTGATGTATGCTGGGAACAAAAGAGGATGCAGAAAAGGTCAGCTCTTTATCTCTGCCCGCCGCCAACACGGACACCACAACCTAACACTGTGCTCTCTCTCCCTCGTGTACTCCCTCACTGTGTCTGGTATTCAAGGTTAGGGGATGTTTCAAGGCTTTGGAGGCCTTGTGTCCTCCTCTCATGCCTCTTAAATGCCAAAACATTTCTGGAGTACTCTGTCTGTAGTATGTGAGAATACTACTCATTTTAAATGTGTTTTCCGAGGCAGTTTGTGGGCATTTGCTTATATCAGTGTGGACAGAAACCATGTTGTCTTACATAAATATGATTCGAAATATGTTTACATTTGTTATGTTTTGGTTTATTTCCCAATGATGTCCAGTAGAGGGCGTGATGCGCAGCAAACGCCGGTGTGTGCTGGAGAGAAAACAGCCATACAGTGGTGATGAATGGTGCTCAGGAGCCGAAACTGAGGAAGAGGATGAGAAACCCCTTTCTGCAACGCACCGTGAGTTCACACACACACACACACACACACACACACACACACATTAAGTACAGCCTGCCAGTCAGAGCCTGTTCTTATAAAGCTTAATGAATGCTTCTTCCTGTAGACTGTTTACACAGACATCTGGTTGATGTTGTTGTCGTAAAAAAAAAAAAAAAAAGCTAAATGTTGCAATTCAGCTCACATCAAATGTAAAAAAAAAAAAAAAAAAAAACCAAGATAGGACTGAATTTTTTAAATTGAAAACACTATACTTTGTGTTATATTACACTGGCATTAAACAGAGAAAACTGGATAATGCTTCAGAATGCGTGTGTCTGATACAGCAGCTGAGGGAGGGACGGCAAATTTGACATCTTTTTCTCCTCTGACCTATAATAAATGTTTTAAGAACACTTTATTTTAAGGAGAAATTCTCACTATTAACTAACATGCATATTACTAGCATATTGGCCTAAACTTAATTACTTTATTAACAATTAATGTGCAGCAAATTAGGAGGCAAAATTCATAGTCAATTGTTGGTTAATATAGCGAGAATTGGACATATAAAATATATATTTTTTCCTTTTTTCTTTTGCTGTTGGAACAAAGAGAAACAGAAATTATATTTGTTGTAGTTTCTATTCTCTACCGTAAAAGATGACTTAACTATGACAACTTTTGAGAACCTTGTAAATGTGAAGGGTCTATTATGAATACATGTATATATATAAAAAAAAGTATTTTAAATAGAAATGATCTGATAATTACATTTGTCAGACAAAATAAAGAATAAATGCACTACTAGATAAGAAAAGGCATCAAAACTTTGTTGTCTTGAAAATCCTGACCAGAATTTTTGTTTCATTAGCTTGAAGTTTGAATGTAATGTTGACAGATGGATGGATGGATTATGTCACAATTTATGCAATTAATGCAATTGAAAAAAAAAAAACAATTAGAAATTCCTTTTAAAAATAGTCCGGAATATTCTTCCATAAATCCTATCAGCTAGAAAACAGATAGCGATCTGATTCAGAGCAGTCTGAATGTCTGAGTTTGTTGCATATAGCCTGAAAGCTCTAAGAGAATTACAGTCAGAAATGTTACTCTTAGAACAATAATAATTGTAAGTTTAAATAGAATAACTGTATGTTAGCCAAAAAAACTTCTTTTATAAATGCACATCATTTAAGATTTTGGCCAACTGTCAGATGTTAAAACAATCATTTGTCTTCCACTGTGAATCCTTACACTCAAACTCTCCAAGACTGCTTTAGTGTCATCTTCAAAGCTTTACATTCTCTCTCTCTCTCTCTCTCTCTCTCTCTCTCTCTCTCTCTCTCTGTGTGTGTGTGTGTGTGTGTATGATTGTGCATCTGTCGGTTGCTGACAACAATCCTGGAGTGTGTATGCGCCCTGCTATTCTGTACCAGAGAAAAGTTGAGAGAGCCATTTGAAGACTTGTTTGCATGGCAAACAAAAAACCGATAGGAACACAAACAGCCCTAGTAACGGTTATGAACTGTTCTGCTGTTTCCTAGTCATTCCATATTAATATCAGTTTTTATGCCACTTCAATAAAATTATATGTATAAAATGCAGCAGTGTATAATGGATCATATTAAAGATGCAGAAATCAACAAATGCGGATTTTATCTATACTGACAGCATTTCAATTTCATTGGTTCTCGTGTGTATCATCAGTATAGTATGTCTGAATATTAAAGTGTATGAAACTACCAATGCAATAAAATAAAGATAATTATGGTGGAGTGAATCTGCGTCATAAAAATACTTATTTTAAACAAATTATAATTTTGATAATTCACCCCAACAGCTTCTCTAAACTAGTATGGGTTTAGTATGCTTCCCAAGGCATTCATCAACTACAGCTATATATATATGAAAAGCAATTGAAATATTAGAAATGTGAAAGTATATTGTTGCCATCTGACTGTGAACTTGCCATTTAATAGTATAAGAGATGCCAGTGAGCCTTAAAAGCTATTGTGCCCTCTTGTGAAGTAAACTCAGTCTTCCTCATCTGTGTATAGACACGTGACTGAAGGTGTGTCATGAAACATTACCTGCACAAGCGCAACACAACACCACTGACAAACTCCGTATTGCGATTTAAGGAAAATATCCCACTCTGTAACCTTGGTCTTGCCCGACTCATTTCAAAATTTTAAAGACATTAAGATGAATCAAAGTTTTCTGTTCACAAATATACAACCACATTTACATGTATTTTGTGTGACATTCACGAGACAGAACAAGGCCTGTTTATTTTTTCTATTTTGTACAAATCTTCAGTGTTTCGTATCTGCCCACATAAATTCATGAAATAAATGCTAAGCCAACTAATGTTCATAATGGAACGGAAGCTCTGGGAAGTTTTCTGTGGGATTTAGCTCCTCCTTGTGGTTTTCTGGAAGATTTTTTGGTAGTAAACAAACATTTAGGTTTTTGGATTGACATTTTTATTTCGTCTATAAAACACTTACATATGACATCAGGTGAAAAACCTATAAATACTGTATGTAACAAGATTATTTTTCAACCATTACAAATATTTTATCACTCATTCACTTTTTTTGTCTTATCTTCTCAGGTGAGCATGTGATGTGTCCTAGTCAAGGCCACCCTGGTTCATCCACAGGCCATGTTAGTGATCCAGGAGGTCCAGCATTAGGTTCTGTCCATGGACCTGGTATTCGCACAGATCTGCATCCTCGGCCCCCTCAGCAAGTAGTGTATGTCTTCACCACCAGCCTAGCCAACAGGTCAGTATGATTTTAATTTTTTTTTTTTTTTTTTTTTTTTTTTTTTTTTTTAACTGAAGTAGTTTCAGTGCTTGCAAGACCATTTTGAATGGGATATTTACCATACATTGCCATGTCTAAGCCAGAAATTTCCATTAAAGCCACAAAAAAGGAGACGATTAATATGCACGTTTTATCTTAGCAGCCAATTTTTCACTACACTCTGAACAGATATAGGAGTGTTCTTTTACAAGTCATTGTTCCATGACTGAATAGAAAACTATGAAAATCACAGGAAACATTTTTTTTTTCATATCTTCTTTGTTAAGTAGATTTAACAACACCTTTTTTTCTGCAGTGCTGCAGAAGCAGTGATGCATGGCCACACAGAATCCATCCTTTTGTATCACCAGCAGAATGTCCCTCGTACCAAGCTGGAACAGGTCTGTCTATATGTTAGACACATGGTGTTACCTACGTGCCTTCCTATTTTTGTTATATTAAGTTAGACAATTACATGGGTTTGTTTGTTTGTTTGTTTGTTTGTAATAATGAGCCATGTGTGTATGATCTTAAAAAACTAAACTAGAGTGGAAAAATTGCAGGTGCTTGGTGGCATGAGGCACCGTATTTGTTTAAATTGCTATTTAAATCACAATGCTCATCTTTGTTCCTGTTTCTGTTTTGATGAGAAACAATACAGTTCAAGTATTTTGTGATGTATTGAACTGAGATTAATAATGGCATTAACAACACCCCTTTCTTTCTCTATTATCATTTTTATCTGTCGGAGCAGTCTTCTGTCATTGGAAAACTCTCCAACCTGACAGAGCAGATCAGCTCTAGTCACAGTCCGCCCATTGGCACACCCAAATCCCAAAGCGGTACACCCCGGCCAGCTTCTGTTGGTGGAGCAGTGGGAGGACATCTTCCAGGCACCAGTACTCCTTCTTCCACAGGCCATCCAGATGGTGAGACAGCCCAAACCCACCGAGGAGGAGGAATTTCAAACAGCAACAGCCGCTCTGCAGTTCATTCACTGGGCCAAGGAAATTCAGGCCCACTGTCTGTGGGAGTTTCAGGACCAGAAGGAGTGGACATGCCAGGTACGATTCCTCACCATGGTGCAGGTGTGTCTCCATCGTCTAGTCCCTCTGCATTATCTGCACACCATCAGAGTGAACAGGGCCAGCATGGAGGGCCAGGAAACACACATGGCCTCTCTAAAGAGCAGCTGGAACATCGTGAACGCTCTTTACAGACTCTTCGAGACATTGAGAGGTTGCTTCTTCGTAGTGGAGCCGGTGCAGACCATGAGGAACCAAGAGGTCCTAATGGCAATCCTAATGGCACTAATATCAACAACAATAATAGTAATGATGGAGTCAGAGGTTTGGAAGATGGTGAAAATGGTATGGGGAATACTGCTAATTGCCATAGCAACAATGCCGCTATGCCTGGTATGGCCCCTGTTGGTGGAATGAAAAAGTATGAGGAGCCGTTACAGTCTATCATCTCACAGACACAGAATCTTGGTGGGCCTGGTTTGGATGACTCACTGATGGGCCCACACCATGGTATGCCACCACATTCCCACCACCTCTCCTCACCCTCAGGGTTAGACATGGGGCCACTTCTGGGACCCGAAGGTGTAACACCAGAGCAACTAGCTTGGAGGAAGCTACAAGAAGAGTACTACCAGGAGAAAAGGCGGCAACATGAGATGAACCCCCACCAGCATACCCAGCATTTCCGCATGATGCCTGAGATGGGCATGCCTGGGGGGCCTCCAATGCTGATGAGAGGACCCCCACCACCATATCATAGTAAACCTGGTGATCAACAGTGGGGGCCAGGGCCAATAGTAGGGGGTGGAATGGGAGGAAATTCACGAATGAAGGACATGCATCAGGAAAGTCCTCGAGGGCCAAGATTTCTTGGACAGATGCGAGGTCCTTCAGGGGGTGGGGGTTACCCAGAAAGTCCTGGAGGAGTTTTAGGTATGGAGGGGTTGGGGCCTCAAAGACCTCCAAGGCCAGGCATGGGTTGGTTAGATGATATGCCTCCAAACATGGGTGGTGGAGGCCAATTTCATGGGTGCTATCCTCCAGGGGGACATGGGGGACCTCCCCAGCCCTTTCAGGGTGATTTGGATCGCCCCATAACACGAGAAGAGATGTTCCGCAGACTCCATAGATTGGACTTGCAGCAAATGTCCAGACAGCAGCAGCAGGCAGGGCTTGGAGGTCCTAGAATGACGGATAACACTGGGGGACCTGGCTTCCCCAATCCTGGAATGGGAGGAGGCCTGCCCTCCCGTGGTGATCCAATGGACTTTCCTGGTTCTCGGACTATAATGGGCTCTCCTATTGGTGGAGTAGGCAGTGATGGTGGCCCCACAATGAGAGACATAGTTGACTCTTCTTTAGGGGGTAACCTGGATATGGTCATGAATATGAATCCACAGGGACAGCAGTTGTTGGCTCAGAAGTTGAGGGGGGGTCCTGGAATCGGTAGACAATTTGGGGAGATGTTGAACCCTGATGACATCTCCCGCATTAGGGCTTTACAAAATGGCCGGGGTGGTGCTAACAAAGGAATGATCCCTGGCCCAGATGGACCTCTTCAGTTCCCCAACCAGAGCTTTCCTGGTAGTCAAGGTGATGGCTCATATATGCATCAGCCAGGTCCTGATATATTTGGACCAGACCAGCCAGGTCCTCCCCACATGAGCAACACCTCAAGACTTAGTCACATTCCCATCAACAGTGGCTCAAGGGGTACTGAACTTGGTGCCCGACATGTTTCCGACCTGCCCATTGGTGTTAACCCAATGGGTTCCCCAGCTATACCCCCATCTCACCAGCTCAAATCACCCTCACTTAGTCAGGAGCCATCACCCCTCATGCCTTCACCTTCTGCAGTAGGCCTGAAATCCCCCAGCCAACTACCACAGAGTGGTCCAACTCACCCTCCTCTACCAGCAGCCTCTGGGGCTGGAACACCCTCTTCAACCTCTATCAAGTCCCCCCAGGTAATGGGCCCTTCTCTTGGTCTTCACTCACCATCTGGCTCCCCTGGACACCTTAAATCTCCAACTATGCCTGTTGCTTCACCTGGCTGGAATGCTTCACCCAAGACTACTATGCCTAGCCCTGGAAGGCCTCCTAGTGTCAAGGTCACAGGCAATGGAGGGAGCAGCTCCACTGATACAGGTAAAGGTACAAGTACTGATTCATTGAAATATGAAAAACTTTTCAGATTTTTGTGGCTTTGTGAATATTTATGCTTTAACATGAATCACATGTTTTTTATATGTAATTCTTTTGTTTATATTAGGCATGTCCCTGCCACCTAGGAGTTCCAACTCAACGCCCATCAGTCAGCCTTCCAACTCTATCAATCCTAGCATGTCTTTCACATCCTCATCAGATGCCCTTCCCTCCCAGAATCCTTTATCCCTTATAATGTCTCAGATGTCAAAGTATGCCATGCCTAGCTCCACTCCACTTTACCATGATGCCATCAAGACAATCGCCACATCAGATGATGAGATGCTACCCGACAGACCCCTCCTTCCTGGAATCAACATGTCAGGTACAGATTTTACAGTACATTTTATCACCTGTTTTAGAATCCAGAACTAACACTGTATCATGAAAGTGATAATATAAGAAAAAAAATATCCAGATCATTTTCTGATGCCCTGTTATATTTAACCTCTACAATTGTTTTGTTTGTTTAAAAGAGAAGTTTCATTAAAATCATTACATGTAACCTTTTTTCAGTAGGCAACATGGTAATGGGACCTAACAGTGGTCCACAAAGTCCAATGGGATTGGTTCTTCAAGGAGGCCCACAGCTATCCCACGATCCTTCTGGACCTATGCTCCCATCCCCTAGCCCTATGGGAATGCCAGGAATGACCTCAGCAATAATGGGAGGTGGAGGGGGACCTCCAGATGGAATAGGGCCCTGTAATGTTTCCCCAATGCATCTCCAAAACCAGATGGGAGGATTCCCTCGCATGCAGGGACCTCTTCACTCCCCTATTGGTGGAATGGGGCAGCAGTACCCCCAGCGCCCTGAAGAGGTCTTACCACCCCAACAGATGCACCTTCTTAGCAAAGGCATGTCTCACCAGCGGCCTGCTCATCAACCAGACTCTTTTCCATCCATGCCCATGGGTGATGGTCCAGACCTGAGTGAGGTCATCAGGCCAACACATACAGGCATTCCCGAGTTCGATCTTTCACGTATCATTCCTGCAGACAAGCCCAGTAGCACCCTGCAGTACTTCCCTAAAAGTGAAACCATGTCCCAGCCACAGCAAAATCCTCACCAGAGCCAGCTGCCTCCACAGGCTTCTTCTGCTCAACTGCTCAAACAGCTCTCCTCATCTGGACCTTCCCATAGCAACGTCCCCTCCTCCAACCCCCATATTGCTAACCTACAGAACATGATGGCTGAGCAACAGCTACCCCTACACCCTTCACATTCACATTGTGGGATGCGTCCTGGTATGGGCATGCCTCAGATCGGCTCCAGGGGCATGGGATCAGGAGGTGGGATGGGGCCTATATGCCATCCAGGACACATGATGGGCAGGACAGGCATGTCTCCACAACAACAGCTCCAGCAACAGCATCACCATCAGCAGCAGGCCATGATGGCCAATAACCTCTTACAACACCCATCCCACCCTCCTCGTGGCATGCTTTCTCCACAGCAGCATTCTCATAATCTTGTAGCCCAGCAGAATCTAATGATGATGCAGGCTAAGCAGCGAGGAATGGCTCTTCCTGGGGAGCACTTTGGCCAGCAGGGCGCCCTTATGTCCCCTCAGGGGCCTATGATGGGACCTCCACATTCACAGTCGGGCATGATGGGTCCCCAGAGTCTTAGACAACGGAGCATGTCACTGGATAGCCCATTGGGCTACGGGCCTGGAAGTATGGCCAACATGCCCTTTTAATTCGGCTTCTCTGTAAAACTGTAAAAACTTTTTGTTAGCTTAATGGCTATTTCTCATTTGGACATGTTTTTATTGCCACTGACTAACTGTGGCAATCACTTGCTAAAAAAATTGGTTTTAATAATAATTTCTTTATGCTGAAGTTCCCTTTGGGTGAAAATAAAACTATTGAGGGTTATCATTACAGTTAAATAACAAAATATGAAGCCATTTTTTAAGATACCTGTAAAATATGTACATTTCAGATCAATGTGTTTGATTGCAAAGGCTAAAGGAAAAAGCCTCTGGGTTTCAATGCTATAATTACATTCTGGCTACCGAACTGTTGTGGATGGTAATATATAAATATCTATATATAAATATAATATATAATTTAATAATATATATATATATATATATATATATATATATATATATATATATATATATATATATATATAGTTGCTGTAAATAAGATGCAAATTGTGCTTGTTTGCAACTGTTCTGTATACTGTGTTTTATTAGAAATCTAATAACAAATATGAAGAAAAAAAATTGTTCACATTGTGTTGACCTTGTTTGATGGGGAGGTGACATTTTGGCTCATGATCACATTAAAGGGGTGGTTGATTGCGATTTCACTTTTTTAATGTTAGTAAAGTCCCTTTCACACTGCCATTACGGAAAATACATGGGTAATGTGTCCCGGCAATTGTTCCCGGGTCACTAGATTTTGCCAATTCACACTGCCAGTGAATACCTGGAATATGTGCGTGCGTTCACACACAACCAGTAAAGGTCCTGTAATGACATGTGATATCAGGATTTGACGTGTGATGTATGAGTCGAAAACGCTAGGCACGTTAACTTTCACTTAAGCTTGTGAACGATCTCCGCTTCAGCGTGGATAGTGAGGAGCTAACTGATCTCTGCCTCATTACAGTTTGCACATATTTTATTTTTTTTCCGAACTTTGATCTGCCTTCAAAAGACCCGGTTGAAGGGTCACACGATAATGTGCGTCATCACTACGTCACACCCTTTATGGCATTAGTTGAGACTTTTGTTCACACAGAGGTTGTTCCCGGACCTAACCCGACAATGTTACTAGGTCCCCAACCCAGGATCAATTTTCCTGGTCCAACGTGCAGTGTGAAAGGGGCTTTAGTGTGTAATGTTGCTGTTTGAGCATAAACCATATCTGCAAAGTTGCAGCACTGAAAGTTCAATGCAAACTGAGATATTATCTATCTATTAAAATTCTGGCAATTTAATGTCTACAAAAATGGCTCTTAGGGACTACAAGAGTTACTTCCCAGGTTTGTGACATGACAAACCCTGCCCCCAGGAACATGCAACAAATTGGGTTAAGCCATGCTGTGCTGCTTTAGAGAAGAGTTACAAAAATAAGGGTGCACCTAAAAATGTCTTCATATATATTTTTTTACATTTACATTTTTATGCATTTAGTAGACACTTCTGTCCAAAGCGACTTACAGTGTATTCAGGCTATAAATTGTTTTTTAACCAGTATGGGTTATTTAATCGTGATTCTGTCTTCTAATGGATTCAGAAGTTTCAAAATCAATGTTCAAAAGCAGCGGTTCTCAATCCTGTACCTCATGTCACTCTATTCTGCACACGTTCTGCATCTCTCTCTCCCGTCATCCAGATCACCAGCACAGCTTCAACAATGAACTGTTCCATTTATACACTTATTTTCACATAGCTGTAGAGCTCCGGAAGGTTGACATCACACAATCTAAACTCCACCATTTTGAAAGGCCATCAGGAGAGCGCTAGAGCGGCTGTAGCATTAATATTGACAGTTGTACAACAATAATTTAAAACCAGCCCTTTTAGACCTTACAAACCTTATTATTTCAACATGGTGGACAGCTGCTGCGCGCCAGAATGCCAGAACAGGCAAGGGAAAGCTAGGGTTGCCAACCGTCCCGTATATTGGGCTAAATTTATGTGTCCTGTACATGACCTCCTTTGGCGCATTTCTAGCCCCCTCATGCAGTGTTCATTAAGTTTTCTTCTGAACATCCTGAACATAACTAATAAGTGTTGAGGAAGGCTGCAGAATCCTCTGCTGGCTGGTCGCTCCAAGTTCACAATTAAGCAGAGCTCGCACTAACGCAAGTTCTGTCCGTGTTTTGACTTCAGTAAGTCAGTTTTGGCAAACATAATGCGTGACTTTTTCATGAATCCAACATCCAGCCACATAAGAAAACATGCAATCTGCCTGAGACATGATCAGTAAGGGAAACCATCTTTTATTGCAAAATAGAGAAAGAACATTTTACATTTAAGTATGCTTCTTAACCTTGCAGCCTACCTTAATCGTAATACACACAAAATGAACAATAAAAAAGTGTCAAGCACCAAAAGCAGCCCATATCAAATAAGTTATCTTTAATTCAAAACTCTGCATTTTTAAATATGCACGATTGTCCTATAAAGCAAAGGGGAAACCATTATATTGTGTTCCTATAAGGATCCCCATATAAAACTAAAATGGTTCAGTGCAATAAAACATGCTAACCAACACAACATTTGGGATTAAACGGGTAAGATTTCATGAAATTTATGATGTCTACTGTACTCACAGTTATGCAGTTGTGTTGGCTGACTATAAGGACAACTTGGGTCGTTTACGTTGACTAACAACACAGTTGACTTACCCTTTCAGTGACAACACAGCAGGTTGAATATTCATCGCAAAAAAAAATTGACTCTGTCCATTTGTACCCCTCCAAGGTTTTGTAGGCTTATAAAGAGTCTCCAGAGTTACCTTAGGAGGGAAAGTTGATGAGGTACAGTAGTTGAAGATATCAGGATACTGCAGGTCAGGAAATCTATCCTTTAATATATTGTTCCTTTATTGGTACACGTTAAAAGCACCACGGGGTATTTCATATTCGCTCCCGGCTGTCCCTGCGTTAAATTTGGAGCTATATGAGAAGCATTATGAATGGAAGTACGTGCAGTTGCTGTACTGTATTAAAACTTTAGTCAGGATAAACCCGTAGCCTATATTAAAAGCTGACTGAAGCAGTAGAATTTACAAATGCAACAACAACAAACAAAAACATTCCATTTAGAGCAGTGCTTGCACAGTTTCTGCATGAAATTCTTACTAATATCCTCAATTGAGCTCAAATTGATAAGCAATATAGATGATGCCATTGTTTACAATACAACCGGAGCACATTCTGCTGAAGTGTGGGGCAGAATGCTCAGACGCGCATTAGAGACTGTTTAGCCAACCACAATACACTGGACTAGCTAACCAGTCAGAGCCCATTACGTATTTCTGAGGCAGAGGCTTCATAAAAGCAGGAAATGATCATAGCGTTTATACACAAATCCGGCAAAACACGGAAGCAAAGCAGTGCCGCCATTACTGTGTGCCTTGCTGCTTAGGGAGTAGCAGAAGTAGCGTTGGTCCCGTAGGCCGCTGTAGCAAATGTTAGATGTATGATAAGTTATTTTTATTTATTTTTTTTAGTACGTATGCTGTCCAGTTATGCCGGAAAGAGCGTGTTGTGTGGTTGGCTGTTTAACAACAGCACAAAACTACAGGCCTGGAATAAAACAGTTTGTTAAATTTATGAACCTTTGTTGCACATTGACTGCCCATGTTTACGGCCATACAGATTACACAGAGTTCCTGGTCGAGCGGAGGAGTATTCATTGTTTGAATTTCGTAATGAAATTGACGGAATCTGAGAGCTGAGGGGTTTTTTTTTTCCTATAGCCTGCTCTTTCTCGTCTGTCGATCTCCATGTCCTCTTTGCTTCGCGATTTTTCTGTGTGTGAGAAAATGGATGTGTGGCGTGAGTGTGTGTGAAAAGCTTGTGTCTGACATTTTATTGCATTTGTATTAGTTTTTTGAAGAGTTAAAAAATCTGTGGGTCTTAACGCAATTACAATCGGCAAGTTGGTCAGACTAAAAGGGGAAAAAAATAATTACCGTATTTTTCGGACTATACGTCGCACCTGAGTATAAGTCGCATCAGTCCAAAAATACGTCATGACGAGGAAAAAAAACATGTATAAGTCACACCGGACTATAAGTCGCATTTATTTAGAACCAAGAACCAAGTGAAAACAATACCGTCTACAGCCACGAGAGGGAGTTCTATGCTGCTCAGTGTAGACTACAGGAGCACTGATCAGCATAGAGCGCCCTCTGGCGGCTGTAGACGGTAATGTTTTCTGTTAGTTCATTTCTCTTGGTTCATGTCCAATTAATTTTGATAAGTCGCACCTGACTATAAGTCGCAGGACCAGCCAAACTATGAAAAAAGTTATTTAATAATAGTTATTTGATATTGTGAAGATGTGAACATATTAGCAAAACAGCTAGTAATAACAGTGTTTGGTTTTATTGTTAATTGTCATCAATTAATACACTTCTTAATTACGTTACATATTTTTACATTATTACATTGTTGTCAATAATCTACCCAATGTTGCCTTTCACCAGACATTTTCTTTAATGAGCAGGATCCGCATTCATTTAAATCTCATTAGAGGGCACCGGCAAGCGTCACACTTCGCAGGCACGCAGTAATGGCGGCAGGCAAGATGGCGGCGCTCATAGAGTTTACGGCGGATTTGTGTATAGGAGAAGGGCTAGAGGGGTGTGGATTAAAGGTGAATTATGTGTAAAATAATGCGTTTTAATTTAATTTATTTATTTATTTATTTTTTAAATAAGCATTAACATGTTAGACTGCACCCCATAAACGGAATCAAGCCTAGAATAAAAAAGTCAACCAACCCTAAAAAAATTTAATAAATCAGATTGATAGAATTATATCACTTTTTATTTCCAAATATTTGTTACAGAACCATTTTTTATCTGGTATATAATAGAATCCATTCAAAACACAGGGCAAAGCATTATAGAATTTTAGGTATTTGCTTATTAATGAAATTTAACCTTTGACTAACAGATTGTCCAAATTAATAATTATTTCATGCGCTCACATTATGTGCATATAGTCATGTGCAGCGACTGGCTCAGTGTGCAGGTAAAGCTGCAAATCACAGATAGTTGGTGCTTTAAAGAAGAAAAAAATACGTACAGAAATGCTCAGCTGCTATTAGATATATTGGTTACTTGTTGTGGTAGAAACAGCCTCTGAGACAGATACCTTGTTCAAATGTTTAATGCGCAGACCTGACAGGCATACACGCAGACACTTCATCTTTGCGAGCAACTGCAGGAGGTCTCTTCGAAAACGGACCCCAATGAAGGCATACAAGATTGGATTCAGACAACAGTGGGAAAAGCCAATGCTCTCTGTTACTATTATCGCCTGTTCCAGTTTGCTGTGAGCATGGCAGCTCTGCTCAGCACCCAAGATCACCAGGGTATGCATAAAAATGGTGATGTTATATGGTAGCCAGCACAGGCAGAAAACCAGTGTAACTAGTAGGGCCAGTCGAATCGCTCCCTGTTTCTCCAGACTTCTCTGGCTTTGGCAAAGAGTGATGATTACAGACGTGTAGCAGTACCCCATGATCAACAGAGGCAGAAAGAAGCACATCAGGTGTGTGATGAAGCGGCTGGTCAACTTCCAGTTGTTTGCATGGATGCCATGGTTGCTGTAAGAACAATAAAACCTGGTAGAGTTGTTCTCTTTCTCCACAGACAGGAACACCATATTGGGAATGGTCACAAATAGACATAGGAGCCAGAGCAGTGCACAGGTGAGGTGAACGGTCTTAGGTCGACGGGTCTGGAGACTGGGGATGGCGTGCACAATGGCGAGGTAGCGATCGAAACTGATGCATGCCAAAAGCAGACTCCCACACACCAGATTTAGGCGATTAATAAGTCCCAATAGCTTGCACAAAAAGTTTCCAAAAGGCCACCCAACTACCCCTTCGGTAACTGCAAATGGTAAAGTGAAGAGGAGGAGCAGGTCAGCCAGTGCCAGATGTAGCAGATAGATCTCTGTGACGCGCAGGTTCCTCCGGCGTTTTAGCAGAATGGTCAGGAGGAGGCCATTTCCTGTTAGGCCCAGGAAAAAGACCACACCATATACAAGAGGTTGGAACACAGAGTGAAACAGATGCAGTGGGATATTTTCTTTTTCGCAGATGTACAGTACTCCATCAGAAGGTCCGTCTGTTACATTTTCATAGTCATTAAAAAGATCATCCGGAAAATTCTGAAAGTACACATTTCAGCTAGATCAACAACAGAAGATTTTTATTTTTCTAGACACTGCAATATTTAGATGTATCTCAGATGTATATCAGATGCCCTGCATTATAAATCAATCTAACTGATTATTACTATTATTTTTTGTTCATAATTTGCACCCTTGCTTAATCATTTGCTATTTTTTTTTATTACTTTTTTAAAATGGAAACAATCAAGTTGCATGCAGCAAACAGTTGTATAGACACTTGTACAATTTACAGGAAGTGATTTAAAGGAAATCTCACTTCCTGTTTTTTTCAGTATATAAAATGAAATTAATAATAAAATTATTATTAATAATAATAATAATATAGCAAATATAATAAAATATAATAATATAGTAATAATTTGATTAAGACAAATACAATTATTCACAGGAAACAATCTAAAGATATTTAATGTGGACATTATTTTTGTTGTTGTTCTCAAAATGTACAATTAATTTAATTTAGTATGATTTTCTGTTTATTTATTACTGGATGCAGATTAAATCATAGATGACTACTAGTCCACAAGAAAAAAAATAACAACCATACATTTAAAATCTAACCATTAAAATAAAAAGTTGAAAGTTCGGAATTACTCACTTCATAAACAACTTTATGTGTTATTTGCTCCATGTTTGTCTTGATGTGAGTGACCATTGTTGTCTCAGAAGTGTGCGTCCTTCACTTCGGGTTTAAAGGAAAGCAGTGTTTCAGTGATAAAACCCCACTGAACAACCAACCCATGATTCACACTCTGAGTTTCAGGGCACGCCTTTTCAAAATATACCTAAAAAAGGACTCGCACTCACCTTATTTGAATTCTTAACAAAAACAGTGAAAGAAACCCACACATTTCCTTTACAGAAAATCACATCCCCCGCTATCCTGCAGTTCAGATTTATACAGTACTAATTGACATAGTTTTAACACTTGCACTAAACTCACACATTTTGATCTTCATTGAGTTGATCATTATTGATGAAACCTGCAGCGGTTTTCTTTTTACCACTTGGCTGACCAAACCTTAGCACCTATCTGTTTTCTCGGCAGTGAGACTTGGTTACAGAAATCTATTTAAAATCTCCACTTTATTAAATAAGTAACTTTGGCATTTTGGTTCTGGCTGCATACATGTACATATCCATAGGCTATTTGTCTGCAAAATGTCTAAGTAAACAGAAATTGTGATATGAATTATTTTACAAAACTAACATTTGTTACAATTGTTTTATGTCTATTTCTTTTTTTAATTAAAAAAGTAAGGGCAGATAATGAAGGAAAAATCATTGCACTTTGGCCACTACATAATGCTCATATTTCTTTCATTACTTTCCAGATGTTTAAACAAAAACAATAATAAACTTTTGAGAGGTATAGTACAAATATAACCAATGGAAATGCATTTTTAACACATAGCTATGCCATTTGAAAGTCAACTGTCCATTGTTGTTCAAAATTTTGGGATGTGTATGTTTTACGGTTCCAAAGTCAAATTATCATTAATTAGAAATATTACAAATCTCGATTCTACATAACATCTGATAAGTAAGATGCACCCCAATGTTACAGTAAGTGCATCTTCCTAAGCCAGGCATCTGTTTCACTATTACTCATAGGTGTACCTTAGATGTTCACTTCAGCAAAACCTCAAGCAACCACCCACAACACTCTTGCATTATGGCAGCGAGTTTTGCACGGACAAGCACAGCTCCTTTTTTATTATTTTTTTTATTGTCACGCCCAGAAAAAGTACGACTTTTTTTGTTTTTTGTTTTTTTGTTACAGTTTGTGAAAATGATTGCTACAACCAGGAATACATTATGAGTGTGTGAAGCTTGTTGGAGTGGCTCCAGTTTACTATCTAAGGTAATAATAATAATAATAATAATAATAATAATAATAATAATAATAATAATGATGATGAAAACGCATACTGATAAAATGCACATTACTTGATTGTACACTCTTGTTAACATGGTAATGAACTTCGTAGCTTTAACTATAATTGGACTATAAAATCCATCTACCCATTTTCCAACAGCGTGTCCTGTGAAGTTAAAACCCAAATTCATCAGTACCATAAACATCAGTCTAATTGGTAAGGAAGAGTAAATCAGCTCTTTAAGGCAATTAATTATCTCTGAACCCCACAGGTGTCCCTATCAACAGATTCCTTCTTTGTGCACACCAAACCTCTTCAACACTTATAAAATAAGTCATAATAATAAAAATAATTGATGAAAGTATGTTTTTAGGCATTCAAATTGATGTCAGACAGCTTTAAACCACATTACCTCCAATTAGCCTAGCCCAAACATGTTGAATAAAATGACTCGCATTTCGGGTTTCTACAAAGAGCAAAAAAATATATATATTTGTGTGTGTGTGTGTGTGTGTGTGTATATATATATATATATATATATATATATATATATATATATATATATATATTCCTCAGGTAAGAATGAAACTGTGTTGCCGTGTAATTATGAATAAAATTCATATTTGTAAAAGAGGAGTATAATTGTGATGATGTCATACGCCTACAAAGGACGCAAAAAATAAAACTGCAATTCATGTATGCAATATAGATTGTTTTAAAAACAAGCTATATAAAATATGGGAGCAGTAGTAAAAATGTTTTAGTAAAATAATTTGAAATACGCCTGGTGTTTTTGTGGATTAAATGGGCCTCTCATGTGACTGATTATGGGAGGGTTTAAAGATGACTGGAAGCCATCTTACACGCTCGCTTTACACCCCGAGATATATGTCACAACTCTACACCTAAAATTCGCAAACACACAGAAAGAGATTCTCAGCCACATTTGGTAAGGTCACATAAAGTTACGTTTATGGTGTACGCGGTGAGATTTTTAATAGGTTTTGTGGCTTTAGCGTTAACATATTTGTCTGTGGAGTCTCTTGAATACTCTACTCACTTACAGCATTCGGGGAATTACTTTAGTAAAAGCTAAATCTTTTTTTATCCAATGTATTATCATTTATAAAAATCAGTGCTTCGTAGTTTATAACGTTAATGATGAATATGTGACCGTTGATTCGCGTGCGGCCTGTGTGTGGACGCAAACGCTAACGAGCTCGAGCACAGTGCTAATGTTTTCCTTTTTTATCTCGCACAGTTCAAATATTACATTCTACTGACAACAAAGCCAACGTATTAAAGTGACATTAGTATAAATGTATTTCCTAGTTTGTTAAACTCTGTTGAAATTTCTTGATGTGAAGCCGCAAGCGGTAGCTGCGTAAGTTAGCTAAACATTAGCATGAGCTGAGTGACAGCGAGTTCCACGTTGTGTGGAGTCAAGACGGTTAAAATGTAACGGCGTTAACCAAACAACTACAAAGTTATATTGGTTACACCGAGATACACTGGTTTGCTGTGTTCGGTAAGTGAGTTTCGTGAACTATGGACTTTCGGTTATGTTAAGCGAACTAAAGTGCATTTATATTGTCTACTTTTATCCGGTTTCCCCAGCTGTTTGGCCAGAGTGCCACTGCACCTGTTTTACAAACTCAACATCAGAAGTCGTCCACTTAATGTAAATGTGCGCGAAATCTGTGAATGGTTTTGCATCAGCGAGGCTGTTTTAAAATTAGGCCTTTCGTTTTGACTTTCTGCCAGGTGCTGCTGCCAGGTCAGATTTGACATTAAATGTAAGGTTTGTTGGTAAGTTCATGTGTAACGTTACAGATCTTGCAAGTTTTTCCTTTTATGGAGTCTTTCAGTTTGATTAACGTTACCAGAGATATTTTATTTTTATGCTATGCCTAGACTGATTTAGACCGTTTTGCTCCTTTAACATTACAATTTAGTGAAAATGTTCTGCTGTAATACCACACAATACATTACTAGCATTTATCTGTATTAGTCATGGGTATAATAGCCAGGACACATTTTGCCGTTCTGCGACTTATTCAATCGTAAAACCTCATTTAAGGCACAACCTTGCTTGTCCCTTTCAAAATTTACCAACTCAAAATAGTGATCTGTGAGTCAAGTATATATACTGTATGAAAACAAGTGTGCTTTTTAACAATCAGCAATAATTTAGTTAAAATATTTATTAATCTATAATGCTAGTTAATAAAATGCAGCTATTCATTAATGTAAAGTAAGCTGAGTTTCATAAAAAAACTTTTTTTTTTTCATTTTGATAATGTATATTTGGAAATGCTGAAATTAACAATACTTATTGCATTAGGTTTTTTTATTTATTTATTTATTTTTTATCTTTTTTTAGTTAAATCTTAACTAAAGATAATTACTAATAGATTAAACTATTGTTATGAACTAACTAATGTCCCTAGCTCTGTAAAAGTTGTGAAAACCCTGTCCTACGTAACTGTTCTAAAATCTAAGAATCTAAGATTTTCAATTTTAAATCTAAAATTGTGACATTTCATATTTTGTGCTTTATGATGGTCTTTCTCTCACACAGGTGGGAAACCTTTCAAATCCTTGATGTTGAATAATTGGAGAGAAAGGAATGGACAGACGAATTGAGAAGACCACTGGCTTCCTTGCTCCTGGTCTGTAAAACTTTTGCAGAGAAGGGATTCACTCATTCATGGAAGGATAACTGGAGCTAATCTTCTGCTTATATCTGTGACCTGTTGCTTGAGTGACATTGAGATGTTCCACAAGAGACTTGCATATTGAGGAACAAGGAACTGGTTATTTTTTTCCCCCCTTTTTATTTTTTTGTGTATTGGACACTGAGAAAGCTGTGGGAAGGACAACTTGTGTATTGTTTTGCAAGCCCATTAAGAAAGTATTATCTCCACTGTTGTTTTTCACTCGCTGAAAATATTGAAGTCATGAGTACAGCCCGAATGGAAAATCCAGTGATTCTGGGACTGTCGAATCAAAATGGCCAAATGCGAGGCTCTGTGAAGCCGGCAGGTGGTCCTGGTGGAGGGGGGTCCCAAACAACACAGCCAGCCCAGGTCAAACCCTCCAGCACCGTCAACAACGGCAACTCCCAGCCTGCACCCACAGCCAACACCATCATCAAGTAAGTCCTTTAGGGAAGAGTAAATGATGCTGTGATGGTGATGATTGGGATTTGATGTCTTTTTTGAAACCTTTACAGGCCTGGGGATGACTGGAAGAAAAATCTAAAGCTTCCTCCCAAGGATTTGCGCATGAGAACTTCAGTAAGTCCATCTCTAACGCATGTATTTGTCTCTTAAAGTATCCTCTGAACCGGAATCCTTCTCTGATGTCCTGCTTGTGGTCGTGACATTTACAGGATGTGACGGCAACCAAGGGAAATGAGTTTGAGGATTATTGCCTGAAACGGGAGCTGCTTATGGGCATCTTTGAAATGGGCTGGGAGAAACCGTCACCCATACAGGTAAAAAAAAAAGCGATTTCTCCATTTAAGGAGAAAAATGGACATTGGATGGAAAATATTTCAGATATGAATCACACTTGGCTAAAGAGATCTTGTATACCTGTACAAATCAATCTCAAGTTCATGTAATACAGGCTCTTTTTTTCAATTGAAATGCTTGATGAATTCTAAGCAGCTCTGGAGAGGAAGTTCAAGTTGTCATAGTGAGATAACAG
The DNA here is from genome assembly GCF_023724105.1 of Carassius gibelio. Classification (NCBI taxonomy): domain Eukaryota; kingdom Metazoa; phylum Chordata; class Actinopteri; order Cypriniformes; family Cyprinidae; genus Carassius; species Carassius gibelio. The sequence continues at coordinate 21,992,317 of NC_068388.1, read as the reverse complement.
GTGCTGAGAACACGATGAGTGTTACGCATGATTGAGCATGTGTAGTAGATGAAACCGTGCCAGTCATTCACACCAGATGTACAGAACATACAGAATTACTATTGAAATAGTCTACATAATAGCAGTCGATGTCTATGAATTTGTTTAAACTTTCACTTTAACTGAATGATAAAGTCTCTTACAGAAACTGGCTTCAGACGGTTTAGTTTTTTAAACTTTGTCTGTCAGTGACCATACAGTTTGCATCCTTTGTAAGACCAGAGAAGCTTGTTTTTAATCTGACCCGTCTGCTCATTACGGTCTTCTCACTCATACCTGCAGGAGGAGAGCATTCCCATTGCGTTGTCTGGCAGAGACATTCTGGCCAGAGCCAAGAACGGCACAGGAAAAAGTGGCGCCTACCTCATTCCCTTACTTGAACGCATAGACCTGAAGAAAGACTGCATACAAGGTCTGTGACTTCTTGGTTTTGCCACATTTACAAGAAGTTGTTAGGTTTCTTGAATATAGGCTTTATACACTAATTCATTATTGCTTTTAAGTGACTTCAAGCTTTAAATGCTTTCTGCAGCATTGGGTATTGTGCCCACTAGAGAACTGGCTCTACAGGTGAGCCAGATATGTATCCAGGTCAGCAAACACATGGGCGGGGTCAAGGTCATGGCAACAACAGGCGGAACCAACCTCCGTGATGACATCATGAGACTCGATGAAACAGGCAAGTGTTCATAATCTGGTTGGAAGTGTTTTTTGAGCTTATTTACATATACCCTTACGTAAATGCTGGATCTCACTGGATTTAACTTTTCCCTTTGTAGTGCATGTTGTCATCGCCACTCCAGGAAGAATTTTAGACCTCATCAAAAAGGGAGTGGCCAAAGTCAATCAAGTTCAGATGATCGTGTTGGATGAGGTATGAGAATGAGGGCTTTATCTTATTGTTAGGCTAATTACGGAGTTAACTGCCATAGATTAATACTCGTATCTCTTGTATGTTCTGCCCATGTTACCGAATAGGCAGATAAGCTCCTGTCACAGGACTTTGTACAGATGATGGAGGAGATTTTGAGCTTTTTGCCCAAACAAAGGCAAATTTTGCTGTATTCTGCTACCTTCCCACTGAGTGTGCAGAAGTTCATGGTAAACCCACTGATTTCTAAACAAAGATGTATAAAGTGTTTTATTTATTATTTATTTATAATTTAGTTTTTAAAGTATGCATTTTTACATTTAAAACCACTATGAGCATGCCACGAACTAGTTATCAACTTATGGTAACACTTAACACATGAAGGTAGGGCTGGGCAATATGACGATATATCGGACGGATGAAATTAAGTTTAACAATTCATATTGTGCTCTATTTATTTTGTGGTGCCGCAAAATACATTGTTTACGGCAATACTTTTTCATTATTTGATTGATGGCAGTCTACATGCGTTACACGGGGATGCAGGCAGATGTGTGAATAACAGCATGCGCGTACTCACACCATGTTGCTGTGCGCGTGGTCACGAAAACTTAATGTTTGCAAGCACTGCAGTTTAAAACGACTGATTTTAGGACGTTGAAACGCAAACAACCGAGCTATATGCGTGCGCTGTCTAAGCCGCGTATCAGCTGCTAATAGAGCTCGTGAGCATTTTTGCTGCGTGGCTTTGAATGATTGCATAAACTCTTATGTGTCCAAATGGATGTATCCTCATAAACGCAGTCATTTAGGTCATAAGGGAATGTAAACCGTTGCGAGCAAAAGCACATGCCGTATTTTCCGGACTATAAGTCGCACCTGAGTATAAGTCGCATCAGTCCAAAAATACATCATGATGAGGAAAAAAAACATAAGTCACACTGGACTATAAGTCTCATTTATTTAGAACCAAGAGAAAACATTACCGCGGCTGGAGACGGTAATGTTTTCTCTTGGTTCATTTCTCTTGGATCATGTCAAAATTAATTTTGATAAATAAATCACACCTGACTAAGTAGCAGGACTTATATAAAATTATGAAAAAAAAGTGCGACTTATAGTCTGGAAAATACGGTATGTCTGCCATTCATGAAAATCTCTCACTGTGCTTGACTAAATCACTTTTGTAACTAGAATAAGAAAGTAATGATAATGCTTATAATTATACATAGATGGATATAACTTGGACAGTGACGACTAATTCATTTACACAATGTATTTCTGAGTTATTGTAGTTTTTGTCCTATTGCTTGTAACTAGTTTAATCACTGACTGTTTATCTCCAGTGAGCTTGTTTATTATCTTGCATTAGTTTGAAAGACATTAGTGACAAGGATTATGAAAATTCTATTTTTATTTTTTATAATGACATAAGATTGGTCATATCGCCCACCCCTACATGAAGGTTATGATTTGCTCTTCAATGAGTCTTTCATTAAAAAAAAAAAATGAATACATCTTTAATCCATCAAGTCATTAGTTAAAAAAATTCACCCTGTGGCTGATTTGATTTTGGCAAAAAGCGTAATCGTAATTTTTATGAAGATTTTAGAACATGGCTAATTTACTTTGGAAATTTTACATTTATTTATTTCTTTTATTTTATTTTTTTTTAAATGAAGTGAATTTTGTTGCACTTAAATATTTAAATTAAAATTAAATTTATGCATTTAGCAGACTCTTTTATCCAAAGTGACTTACGGTGCATTCAGGCTATCAATTTTTACATATCGTGTATATATTTCAAATGATAAATGTACACTACTAATGTTATTAGTGTACACTAATAATGACTATAACTATAAATTGTTGCCATGCAACCAAAATAAAACTAAAGGACCGTTAGAAGTGCACTGCTCTAAAGAATGAGGGGAATTGATGATGAAACAAAAGCATCATTTCAGTTTTCTTAAGTTTGAAAGCCAAAATCAGATTTTATCAAATGATTAAATGCCCAGCCCTTGTAGCTTCACTGTTTATTCATGTGCGTATGCACTGTATGCAATATAATGGCATGTTGCCTCTGCTGCCTAATGTTCTAGAAAACGCTGATCTGTACTTAATTGCATGTTTGCTGTATTTTAAAGCCTGATAATATAATGATCACTGTATGAACATCGTATTTTGTTCAAAGGCTATCATTGTGGTTCAGAAAGTATTTATTTATGCTATATTTTTGTGAACAGAACACCCATCTGCAGAAGCCCTATGAGATAAACCTGATGGATGAGCTGACCCTGAAGGGGGTTACTCAGTATTACGCCTATGTAACAGAAAGGCAGAAAGTCCATTGCCTTAATACTCTCTTCTCCAGGGTAAAAATCTTATGATCCTTGTGCATCCCACATTTTATCAGACTAAGATTTGAAAATTAGCAAAGCGGTCCTCCTGTATGTTGCAGACATCTTATTTAATGTTTGTTTGTTGTTTTCAGCTCCAGATCAATCAGTCTATAATCTTCTGCAATTCATCACAGCGAGTGGAGCTCCTGGCAAAGAAGATCTCTCAGCTTGGATACTCCTGTTTCTACATTCACGCCAAGATGAGACAGGTGGGAATAGAGAGGGCTTGTGGTGTTACCACACTTCTGTTGGCGCAATTTTGAAATGGAACAAGTTTTTATGTAATGAATTTGAGGATGTTACAGGATTTGTAATTAGTTTGGTTTTATAAACCAGACAAACTGTTTACATTCTGAATTCTGTATCTTGGTTAATTTAATGTTAATACAAGTTTTAATTTTCCTTTAGGAACACAGAAACCGTGTGTTCCATGATTTCAGAAATGGCTTATGTCGAAATCTTGTCTGCACTGGTAAGTAGAGTTGAGAATCTGGATGTTTCAAGGTGGCCACGGGTTCTTAAGTCTTAATGATTAAATAATTTCTCCAGTCTGACAGACACTGTGAGAGTTTAAAGGGGTCATATGGTGCTAAAAAGAACATTTATGTTGTGTATTTCGTGTAGTGAAATGTTTACGCGGTTTAAGGTTCAAAAGACACACTTTTCCACAATGTACATTGTTTCTCCTCTCTGTCTTGCCTTTTTGAAACGTGTCAATTTTTCTAAGGTTCATAGCTCTGAGAAGCCAGGTGTACGCCAAATTCCTCAAGCATGAGATGGAAATGTTATGCCCCTCACATACTGTGATGCCGAGACCCAGTGCGATGAGACCAAACCATTACAAACAAGACATTTGTCGCATCCAGTGGGCACATAATTACTGATTATAATGACTTAAGGCCCCGATATACCTCAAAGTTTGTTTTTGTTCTTCATTTGGGGCTAAAAAGGAGTAAGAAAAGGCTGAGCATCAGTATACTGTTTTAGAATATTCCATCACCCCAATGTTGAGCTTCGATAGTTATTAATAGAGGTCAACCGATAGAGGATTTTGCCGATACTGATAGCTAGGTTGGACCACACTGGCCGATGTCTGAATTTTAGAACTCTCCTGTGCACATTCAAGCAGGCGCTTGAGGAGGCTTCTTCTTGCTTTATGGCAGATTGCAGACTTAAAAGTGCATTAACGCCACCAATCTCTCAAATGGACCATGACACTATCTTCCAATTAGGAGTGTCAATGGTCCACTTGAGAGAGATCTTGAATCGCTTCTTGAGTTGAGTGAATTAGTACATCCTTAATTATTCTAGATCTTGCTTTGTCTCTTTTCTCTGTTTAGATCTCTTCACAAGAGGAATTGATATACAAGCTGTGAATGTGGTGATCAACTTTGATTTTCCCAAACTTGGGGAGACGTACCTCCATCGCATTGGTAGATCTGGTGAGTAGGGGTTCGTTTAATTCCTGCTCTGAGATCAAGTAATGTTGCATTGATGATTTCGCTGTTTGACAGTCAGACTTTTGAAAGGTAAGCTTTGTTAAATGACATTGGACTTCTCTTCCCACAGGCCGATTTGGACACTTGGGCCTCGCCATTAACTTGATCACTTACGATGATCGCTTTAACCTGAAAGGTATTGAAGAACAGCTGGGTACCGAAATTAAACCCATTCCCAGCAGCATTGATAAGAGTCTATATGTGGCCGAGTACCACAGTGAGAGCGGAGAGGAGGTTAAACTGTGAGCAGGAGAGGTGAGTTCAATGTTCTGTCACTCTAGAGCTTACAATGTGCACGTTTGTTAGATTTGGTCTCTTTTCTTTCTTTTTTTTAACATGGTTTTTCTTTTCTACCCCATCCAGATCACCAATCCTTTGTCCCCTATCCCCACCTTTTTTTTTTTTTTTTATCTTCCCTGTGTCTAGGGAATTGGGGATTTTTTTTTTTTCTTTCACCATCTGTCTTTTCCCACACTTTTTTTTTTTTTTCTATTCTTGTTTGGTGCCACTACAAAGGAGTGATGTTGTGATGGCCCAATAATCGGGAAGGCTCATGGCCTACTAAAGGACTGCTGCACCAATATTTTCATCCTGAAGACTTGAGGAGGGAAAGAGGGGACATGAGGATTTATCGCCCATGGAAAAGAGACTACTACTCGCTTGCAAGCACATTCTCAACCCTCTCTGTTCCTCTGCTCATCTTCATGTTTCTAGTCATTTGAAACAAGTGCCTTAACAAGCAGTCTAACTTGTTCAAAAAGTAATAACCTGATGATTTTTCTTCACTCATAACTCTTCATTTGAAGACATGGTCTTGTTTTTCTCTCTGGCTTTTGGTATTGCTTGTCTGTCCCCTCCCGTTTAACATAAGAGGAATAATTTTCCATCTGCCACCTTGTTTTTTTGGGGCAATGAAGAACAGGATTTTGCAGTGGGAGAGAGGATGGGGCAACGTGTGATTTGTGCAGTCTCTGGTGTACTTGACTATGGTGTGAAGAGAAGCCCCCGGAGAACTGAGATGATATCAGTGGGCATGATGACAATAATAGGGGCTAATGTTCCTGTGGTAATCTTTCTAAAGCCCCGCAAGGCTCTTAATGGCTTTTTTTTTTTTTTCTTCATCCACTCGTGGAACATGCCATGCCTCTAGAGACCCATAACTCTTTCCCCCTCTGTCTTCAGCGGGTCAACATTAAGAGACTTGGCCAGACTGAGACCAGCCTTTTTCCTTGGCCATGAGGACTCCCACTTCAAGACGAATGTGGATTTTCTTTTCTCTTTCTTCCCCTTTCCTTGTGATTTCAGTGCGGTAGGCATTCTATCCTAAATGTGCCATTTATACAGATCTGGCACATTGTAAACATTTTGTAAATACTTCATTTATTATTTTTTTAATGGATCATTTTAAAACGAGCTGAAAAGGCTTAATGACCATTTGAGAAGAATGTTAGAAAGCTCTTTTAAAATCAGGATTCTGTCAGCACTGGGCGGCACTATTTTGGTTTTGCCCTTTTCTCCCCAGTGGGAAATAAGTTTAGCAGATGGTTAAAGTTTTTCCAGGTAGTGCACCACCCTTGTTTTGTCAAAAAAAAGGGCTTCTTTAAATCCAAGAATACTTTGTTCAGAAGGTTTGAGTGTTGGCTTCGAAGCGTTTCAGCAGATGGTGCAGATGTTCGGATTTGCACTTGTTCACTCTAAATTATTAACTATGACCCGCTCCCCAGTGCTGACAAACGTACCTGACATGGGTTGCTCAAATAAAAGGCCTCTTAAGGGTTGTGAAAAAAACGAGGCTTATTTGCTTTCCAGCCTTTTGCTTGTAACTGTGAGGCACTCAATAGGTTCCCCTAACCTGGGTGACTCTAAACATAGAGGTAACTTAATATTTTCATCTTTAATAGATCTACTTGCTGCAGTGCAGCTCAAATTGGCCATGTGCAAAAACTTTGAATTTATAAGTGAGATGTGTAGCTGTTACATGGGCTGTGTTTCTCTGCCGCTGGCACTAGGACGTTACTTTAAGCAGACTGGGGTGGGAGGATTGAAAGCTTGGAAAAATGGACAAAAAACAACTGAATGCCAAGACTTCTAAATGATGGACTGACAATGTAGTGGCAGAGACATGCAGTGCATCGTGAGTCGGGAGGCTTTTTTTTTTTGTTTGTAATGAGACCATGTTCTTGAGATGCTGCACAGAATTAACAGAAGAATCTAAACCTTTGCAGTGTGGGCTGCACTTAAGGTTGAACTTTAGTTCAAGGGTTGGGCAATAATTATACGTTCTGCACATGTTCTGGGAGCACTTCCTCGGTTAGGGCAGAGGTGTATAGACCGAAGGGGAGATTTATTTTTATTTATTATTGTATAATATTTTATTCTATTTGAGGAAGTATTGTGGTAGGGACAAGGGGTATTTAACGTGGGCTGGGTATTTGAGGTATCTGGGTATTTTTTTTTTTTTTTGGTGCTGATAACCAAATGACTTTTTCTTTTGCAGCAGAATATTTATTGCACCTCCCCCAAACACTAATAGCCTTTTTGAGTGTTTTTTTCTTCTTTCATTTCTGAAGGTTGACAGGGGCTTGCTTGAGACACTTTAGCCCTTCTGCTGCTTTTTGAATAAGTTTAGTGCTTTGGCCCGTGATGTTTTGAGGGTTGCAACTTTATGGGGTGGGTTGGAGGGAGGTTGGGGGGGGATAGACTTTTGTCTTTTTTGTGATTTATTGGCATAGAATTGGCTTAATTTAATGTTTGAGTTTAACATCGATGTCCCTATTTAAAAAAAAGTCTAATGCAGGTGAGTTTTAATGCATGGATCGGCTTTGTCTACTGCGGCATGTTACTGTTAGTTTTCCCTGATGCAATTAAAGTTTGTTCTAACTTTATGGTTCGTTACCAAATTGTAAGCAAAGGTTATTTATCCCATATTCTAAAACATGCATATTTTCCCAGTGACATTGCTTGAATCCAAGCTTGTATTCTCTTCTCTATAACATATACCCCTCGGTGTGTACATCACCGGTGTAATCAGCTTTGATTTATTTTGAGGGTTGTTAAACATCTGCCCATAGAGAGGAGTATATGAGTTTCTGGGCTCTTTGGCAGCAGCCCAGTGTTTTTCAGTAACCACTTGCTGTGAAAATCATGGTGCGTTCCTGAGATGCTGTAAAGTGGCATGTGATTGGATGTGCTGTGGTCTTTGCCAAGTTGGTTGGGGTTTCTTTTTATTCATTTTTATTTTTTGGTTTTGCTTTCTTTTTATTTGGAAGAATGTGGTGGAGAACATCTCACCGGTTTAAAAGTTTTCTAAAGCAACAAAATTGTAATCTTTAAAATCCACTCATTCTTCATTTATTAACTTTTTTTTTTTTTTTTTTTTGATTTATGTATTGGGGTGGGTGGGAGGTTATTTTTTATTTTTTTGCTGCCCTGATGTATCTCTTCCTGACTCTAACACTTTGCCTTGTTCTGTTCAGTGTTGGAGTACATGAATACATCAGTCTGGGTTAGTGGGTGGGAGGGAAATGGAGAGAATTGGTTTTCAAAAATTCAAATAAGTTTTGGAGTTCAGGGTAAGGAAAATTGGATCTCTAAACTTTGCCCTTAAATTGGCTAAATTAAATTCTTTCTCTTTTTTTTTTTTTTAGCTTTTGGGTACTTCTGATTAAAATGAGAAACCAAATGTAAGAAATCAAGTGTTTTTGTTTGTTTTGTTTCCTTTTCAATTTGAACCGTTTCAATTGGCATTTTTCTCAGTGATGCTACAATTGTAAAGATGTGTTAAAAAAAAATCCAATGGTTAACATCTGTGATAGTTTTTGTTTGAAAATAAAGCTCACTGAAGATCCATGTTTGAGGTGTCTTTTTCCCAAGTTTCTTATGACCGATGACCCACGTTGTGTTTATGAATGTAAGATGAATAACTTGTAAGACCTCTCAAAGTAAAAGTACACAATTTTATTAGTCTGTACATTTTAGTATCCAGAACAACTTTATTTCCTATAGTCATCTTGTGTAACATTTTCATGCTGCTGCTAATAACAGCCTACATAATGATATCTGACCGCTAGGTACAGGCTAGTCTTGTTGAAATGGTTTAATCCCTGTAGAATGATTTTAAACCTATCCCTCTGATCATTGATAAACAAGGGCCAAAGAGTTTTAAAACTGACTGTCAATATTTTAGCTCATCAAAATCCTCAGTCGAAGTTCAGGAAAACTTTTCATTCTCTCATCTGGGGTCACACTCCTGGGACCTTGTGACTGGTTAGTTCACATAACTACCTTCTTAGTCAAGGTTTCTTTCCCTAAATCGGAGCGGTTTATCTGCATTATCCAATGAGATGGCTACCTTTTAACACGGAGATTAATATTTTGGTTATCATTTGATATAAACGTGTTTGTCACTTGGATTGTGAAATTATTTGCTAAATTCCTTATGAAAGATGAGCTTGGAAGATGGTTCTCTCTGTGTTTAACAGCTGCTGGATGGTATTCTCATGGCAGGATAGTATTATTATTGACTTTGATATGAAATTGACTTTACTTGGACAATGCTGACAGCACAGGAGTTCCAAGAAAGTCATCGAGACAGGAACTGTATGAACTGAAGTTCCTTAAATGATTGCAGATTTGAATTACAGTTTTTTTCAGTCGCTAACAAGTATTTGTCCATGCAGTTGTCACATTTTCAAAACTCTAAACACAATTAGCACAGCATCTATCTATTGTGGCCATACCATTCACACATTTCATGTCATTTTCACACAATATGGAGTCATTGAACACATTTCCACAATGCTTACATTTTCTGAACAGACAAGCTATACCTCACAACAAAATTATGGATCGTTTTTGTAGTATTTACAAATGTTAACACACAACATCCCACAATAGCAAAAACAATCTTCCAAACCTTAGATACAGTATAAAAACCTCTGCTTCCGCGATGATATCAGTTCAAAAACAATTTATCTTAGCTGATTTATGTTGTGTAAATTGGGCCACCCACAACTGATTCCAATCTGGCTTAGACTCAATGGTAGGGGTTATTTTTTTCTATTACATTGACACTTATACAATAAAAGGAGGATTTTGAAGAGTGATATTTTTGGAATCAGAAACAGAAAAAGACAAACACTGTAATGTATGGACGAGGAAGAGTAAGAGCAAGGGGCTCAGGGAGAAGAGCAGGCCCAGTGAGAGGAGCAGGAGCAGTGAGAGATGCAGGAGCAGTGAGAGGAGCAGGAGCAGTGAGAGAAGCAGGAGCAGTGAGAGATGCAGGAGCAGTGAGAGGTGCAGGAGCAGTGAGAGGAGCAGGAGCAGTGAGAGATGCAGTGAGAGGAGCAGTGAGAGATGCAGGAGCAGTGAGAGGAGCAGGAGCAGTGAGAGGTGCAGGAGCAGTGAGAGGAGCAGGAGCAGTGAGAGATGCAGGAGCAGTGAGAGGAGCAGGAGCAGTGAGAGAAGCAGGAGCAGTGAGAGATGCAGTGAGAAGTGAGAGGAGCAGGAGCAGTGAGAGGAGCAGGAGCAGTGAGAGGAGCAGGAGCAGTGAGAGATGCAGGAGCAGTGAGAGGAGCAGGAGCAGTGAGAGATGCAGTGAGAGGAGCAGTGAGAGGAGCAGGAGCAGTGAGAGATGCAGGAGCAGTGAGAGGAGCAGGAGCAGTGAGAGGTGCAGGAGCAGTGAGAGGAGCAGGAGCAGTGAGAGGAGCAGGAGCAGTGAGAGGAGCAGGAGCAGTGAGAGATGCAGTGAGAGGTGCAGGAGCAGTGAAAGGAGCAGGAGCAGTGAGAGATGCAGTGAGAGGAGCAGGAGCAGTGAGAGGAGCAGGAGCAGTGAGAGGAGCAGGAGCAGTGAGAGGAGCAGGAGCAGTGAGAGGAGCAGGAGCAGTGAGAGATGCAGTGAGAGGTGCAGGAGCAGTGAAAGGAGCAGGAGCAGTGAGAGATGCAGTGAGAGGAGCAGGAGCAGTGAGAGGTGCAGGAGCAGTGAGAGAAGCAGGAGCAGTGAGAGGAGCAGGAGCAGTGAGAGATGCAGTGAGAGGTGCAGGAGCAGTGAAAGGAGCAGGAGCAGTGAGAGGAGCAGTGAGAGGTGCAGGAGCAGTGAGAGATGCAGTGAGAGGAGCAGGAGCAGTGAGAGATGCAGTGAGAGGAGCAGGAGCAGTGATAGAAGCAGGAGCAGTGAGAGATGCAGTGAGAGGTGCAGGAGCAGTGAGAGGAGCAGGAGCAGTGAGAGAAGCAGGAGCAGTGAGAGATGCAGTGAGAAGTGAGAGGAGCAGGAGCAGTGAGAGGAGCAGGAGCAGTGATAGAAGCAGGAGCAGTGAGAGATGCAGTGAGAGGAGCAGGAGCAGTGAGAGGAGCAGGAGCAGTGATAGAAGCAGGAGCAGTGAGAGATGCAGTGAGAGGAGCAGGAGCAGTGAAAGGAGCAGGAGCAGTGAGAGATGCAGAGAGAGGAGCAGGAGCAGTGAGAGATACAGTGAGAGGTGCAGGAGCAGTGAGAGGAGCAGGAGCAGTGAGAGATGCAGTGAGAGGAGCAGTGAGAGGAGCAGGAGCAGTGAGAGGTGCAGGGGCAGTGAGAGGAGCAGTGAGAGGAGCAGGAGCAGTGAGAGGAGCAGGAGCAGTGAGAGATGCAGTGAGAGGAGCAGGAGCAGTGAGAGATACAGTGAGAGGTGCAGGAGCAGTGAGAGGAGCAGTGAGAGGAGCAGGAGCAGTGAGAGGAGCAGGAGCAGTGAGAGGAGCAGGAGCAGTGAGAGATGCAGAGAGAGGAGCAGGAGCAGTGAGAGATACAGTGAGAGGTGCAGGAGCAGTGAGAGGAGCAGGAGCAGTGAGAGATGCAGTGAGAGGAGCAGTGAGAGGAGCAGGAGCAGTGAGAGGTGCAGGGGCAGTGAGAGATTGTTTTTATTTTACCCCCCCCCCCCACCTTTTTTTATCTGGGCTTTTTGCTGTTGTTGTTTTTTGTTCAGAATGCTCTTATGTGTTTCATGGATATTTTGTTCACTGTAAGCAATACTGTCAAACATTTTCTGTTCTATCATACTGTGTTTATACTGTACCTCCTGCAGTAAACAGTAAAGGAAAAAAAAAGCTTTTTACTGCAATGCTTTTGAATGTGAACATTACTGTAGATTTGGACATACAGTTCCTAACCAAGAAATTTAGTGTAAAACAGTGAATTGCATGTTTTGCATCCAAATACCTGTAAAACTGAGACTGAAGTCTATGCAGTTTTTGTAATGTCAACAATAGCCAGTATTTTGAAACCTGGTGTACTTTGATTGACTGCATGTACCTTTTGAGGTGAAAACAAGTGTTATTCTTTGAAAGAATAATTAAATTTTGAGTCAGATTTCCAGTGTTTTGGTAAAGTTGGTGTGTGCAGAGAAAGATGTGTTCTATTTTGAAATGAAGATTTAGTATATATTTAACAAAATGTGTTTTTGAGAAGAAAATTATCCATTTGGCCAATTGTGTTTTGCAGGTGTTAGTCTGTGTTAAGAGTTTAGAAAAAGTATCTGAAGTATGGTTAAGCGCTTGTTAGCGATTGAAAAAAACTGTATTGGTTGAATGCTAATGAAGTCATGTCATTTTTGTTCCCTCCTCCATAGACCGTAAGAGTGTTAGAACTGCGGGGGAAGGAGCACATTACCCTTCCTTTCGGCAGACTCAACACCAAAATAAAAGTGCTTAGCAAAAACATGCAAACATGGAATACAGTGAATATTAATCAAGTTAACAGACAGACAAATCTAACCCTAAACCTTTAAAGACCGACTGTTTGTGAGTTCTGTGGTTGTCAGTCAATGGAATGTGCTTTTGTTGAAACCATCTGTTTGCATTATTTCAAATAATTTAAAAATGGATTTCATGGTGAAAAACCACATTACCTATGATAATGAATATTAAACCAGTTATATCACACACACACACACACACACACACACATATATAGGGCTGGGGATTACTTTTTTATCTAATTAATTACATGATGTGCTGATTAATCTAATTAATCACACATCAAATTTGGAGACATTATTCAGAAAAGATTTATCATTTGTGCAAGCATCAAACAGATTACAAAAAGTAGGGTCCTCAATAAATATTTTGTTTGATAAAATGTATTACATATAGCCTACTCTTTTGGAACATGTGAGTAAATGATGACAGAATTGTCATTTTTGGTTTGGCCAGAGAAAACGCCTGCGCTTTTGGATCATGTTTAGATACGGCTTCTTTTTTGAGCTATAGAGTTTTAGCTGGCAACAGCGAATGGCACGGTGGATTGTGTTCACCGACAATGTGTTCTGGAAATATTCCTGAGCCCATGTTGTGATTTCCATTACAGTAGTATTCCTGTATGTGATGCAGTGCTGTCTGAGGACCAAAAGATCACGGGCATCCAGTATGGGCAATACATATAATACATGATATTATGCACTGTAGATGATGATAACTTCAAACTCTTTGCAATTTTTCTTTGAGAAACTACTTTCTGATATTGCTCCACAATTTTTTGATGCAGCATTGGGGGAATTGGTGATCCTCTGCCCATCTTGACTTCTGAGAGACACTGCCACTCTGAGAGGCTTTTTTTATACCCAATCCTGTTGCCAACTGACCTAATAAGTTGCAAATTGGTCCCTTGGAATCGGGTTTGTATTCTAAATGGTGACTTCAACTTCTACCAAAGTGATTTTCTGGTAAGATATCTGTACTTTTACTTGAGTATGACTTTCAGGTACTTTATTCACCACTGTTAATAATCATGGCTGATGGTGAGTAGCGAATGTCACTGGTCTCTGTAATTGACAACTTACGTGTGATGCTGCATCCACACCACTAGGTGTCAGTGAATGTCCATGACTACCCTCATGCTGGTGCACACACCATGCATGAATAAATATCAATACTGTCAAATCTGATTTCAGGGTGGCTGAACACATAGCAGCACCCTGACAACTTCCCACAACACCATAACATCATAATGATTAGTTCTGCACTGGCAACAACCACTCTTTTTACCACTCTTTCACATATTTTTTTCTTCAGAAGATGTAATAAGGTGTTTTTGTTCTTCTGGGACTCATATTGGGTAATAAATGATCTCCTTTGGTCTGAGATGACGGAGACAGCTCGAGGAATGATTCGGAACTTTCAGTAGCTGTTGGAAAGGTGCACTTATTTGTCCTGATTTTCACACATACAGATACAAAACACATCACACATGTTCAGTTTCATGAGTTCAACACATTACCATTAAATAACAGATATTTGACTCATAAATGATTGAATGTGATACATTTATTTATTAACGTTCACATAATATGTATGTTTTTCTAAAAATCTTTGGATGAACAAGCTTTTTTCTTCACTTTTAATAATACAAAAAGACTTAAGCAGTAAAACACTCACTTACTGTTTCCCTTCACGTCTATTCAGATACGACTTTGTCCCAAACGGTGGTCGAGTTTATCACGAGCAGCGTAGTCAGCCTCCTTCATTCCCCTAATGGTGAAAAACCTCTATGTGGTTACTAGAGACAAAGACTTCCTCAGGTAACCTTCCTGACTAAACTGCCCTCCTGCAGGTTTGTTGAATATTGAGGTGCTGCCCTGAACCGCTCTGAACAACACCTCTGCACCGCATGTGTTCTTTGTGTGTTTAGGCAGGTTTTGCCAGCACTGGATGCTTTGAAAGCCTTTGGATGCAGAATTGCTCTCTTGTTGTGTCGATGAGTGGACTCACATCCTGAACTGATATAATGTTCCGGTGGACAGGCCTGGACTGTGTGCTTTAATAACATGTCAGGGTCACCCCCAAAGGCAAAATGAAATTTTATTTTGCATTAAGAAATTTTAATAAGTTTAATTATTATTACGATGCTTCTCAATTCTGTAATGAAGTAACATATCTGGACGCATTGCAGTATTTAAATCTGTGTATTTGCAGACCCGAGTCTTGCAGTGAAGATGTAGAACTGGCTGAAGGCCTGTCAGCATGTAGGAATCTAGGTGCTTTATCGAGGCCAGTATGCAAATATTTGGACTCCTTTTACCTATTAAAGGAATAGTTCACCTCAAAATGAAAATTTGCTGCAAATGTATTCACCCTCAGATCAGTCGATGTAGATGAGTTTGTTTCTTCATCAGACCAGATTTGGAGAAATGTAGCATGGCATCACTTGCTCATCAATGGATCCTCTGCAGTAAATGGGTGCCATCAGAATAAATAGTTCAAACAGCTGCTAAAAACATCACAATAATCCACAGTCCACTCCAGTCCATCAGTGTATCTTTTTGTGAAGAGAAAAGCTGTGAAAAATGTTCAGCTGTTTGGACTCTCATTCTGATGGCACCCATTCATTTACAGAAGAACCATTGGTAAGCATCTAATGATAAAATTCTCCAGATCTGTCCCTATGAGGAAACAAACGAATCCCTGAATTTCTGAAGGTGAATAGATTTTCAGAAAATATTAATTTTGGGTGAACTGTTCCTTTAATATTCTGATGCTTACGTGTACCACAACAAGATCATTAAAGGATCATTTTCCTTGTTCTTATGTGTGTCGATGTGCATGAATATGAATATGTTTGTGTATTACAGAGACTCAGGAGAAACTTTTGATAGAACTGCCATCTGGTGCGGAGTCAGGCTGGGATTTCTCTTCTCGCTGGTACAGTACATATATCGACAGCACAGGCAGAAACAACGGCACCCTGAGCGACACACAGACAAGCCCCATCCTGCCTGCTGACCTCAGTGAGCATCTGCTGGCCTCTTTCCACAGGATTCTGGGTAAAAGAGTCAAAACACACTTATGTGTATGTGCTGTACACACTCCTGATTTTAATGAATATTCATATTATTTGTATTATTTTCCCTATGTCATGTTTTCTCCCTATCACTGTGCTAGTTCGCTAGTTCCAGATTTCAAACAAACTTTGACAAATGATTTAAACACATCCTTTATAATACTGTAATAATACACTATTTTTCAAGTCAACAATCGATCACCTCATTAAATTAGATAAAACACTTGGCATTTAAGGCAGAATGTTTCACACAGAGGGAATTATGCTTTCCTTGATGGTCCAACTATATCATTTAATTAATTTATCCTTCTAATCAGTTTATTGTCACCTGTCTTCTCTGTGTGCTGAAATTAGACATTTATTTAATAGATACTGTATGTATTTAATAATATTCATTTTCTTTTTTTATCTACATGTATTCAAAAATGTCTTAATTTCTGTATACATTTTTTTGGAGGATACTGTGATGAATAGAAAATTATGTAGAACAGCATTTATTTGAAATAGAAACCTTGTTTAATGATGTAAAGACTTTTGATAAATGTAATGCAAAAAAAAAAAAAAAAAAAACACCTGAACAGTAGTGTATATTTTATATAAAAAAATAATAATCATAAGACAGCAGAGTTTGAACAGTGTGTTTTGTGTGTTATATTAAAAGCAATCAGGGATATTTTCTGACATCATTTCCTGTATTTAAAGCTATTGAAAGTCTACTGTGGGATGCAGAAAAAAGAGCCTGGTTTGATTTCAGCCTGGTGAACAGGAACCAGCACCTGTCCTTCTACCCACCTAACATGACACCTCTCTGGGCACAATGTTACTCGAACCCAGAGATGGCGGTGCAGTACCGGACGGCGAGCCTGTCACTTTACAAACATTGACTTCCAAATTAATTATATCAATTACTGACCTTTTATAGTGAGTGATTTTGTAGGCAGGCCACATAGACGGTATACAACATATGCAGACGACCTACAGATCTCTCTCTGGGTCTCAGGTCTCATCTCTGACCTAATGCTGCTTTAATAACGCCTTCCATCCACACTCACAAAATAATATTAAAATTTCTTTGTATCAAATATATTCCCTCTTGAGTAACACTGCACTTCACTTCCAATTTTTCCTCCTTATTAATCTGTCTAAAACACAAGAGAACAGTATTTATAGGTTTCACAGGAACAAGTGAGATCTCAAAAAGTGGGAGGATTCTTTCCCATCTTGTTACTGAAGCAAACGCCATGCTCAACAGCAGATGGCAGTCTTTGCACAATATTTCTGCTTTTCAAAAAACTTCTCTCTCCCCTTTCTCTGTTTGAGGCAGTGGAGGTCTGGACTATCCAAACGGGTTTCCCACTTCTCTTAGTAAAAGCGGAGAGTAGTGGGACATATATATATGCTATGTATTATTATTATTATTATTATTTTGCATAGCACTTTTCACCATGTTTAAAAGCAGCTTCACAGAAGGTCACAATGTTAATGTTTGTAACATATTAATAATTCATGCCATATAGGTGCATTAAGCAGTTTAGAGCTGGGTGATAATAAAGTTTACATTATGCAGGAATACATGCAATTAAGCAGTTGAGATTTACTTTATTATATTGACATAATTATAGTTTGTATAAGCTGGGCTGGCTGAAAATACAGTTACATTTCGTAATAAAAAAATAAAATTAAACAGGCTGTTGAAATTTGCTGTATAGTATATATTGCTTTATGTGATTATGTGATCATATATGTGTATGTATATATATATATATATATATATATATATATAGAGAGAGAGAGAGAGAGAGAGAGAGAGAGAGAGAGAGAGAGAGAGAGAGAGAGAGAATCTTATATAGATGTCATGTACTTTTAAAGCAACAGACAACTGTGTAAATTTGGAACCCTGGTAGACTTAAAAAAAAAAAAAAAAGAATAAATAAAATTACACAACAACAATAAATTAAGTAACATTAATACATAGATAAAATAAAATATTTGTACAAATATTTTAGAAAAGATGACAAAACTGAAATCCATACATTTACAGTTTTTACATTAGATCCATGTATACGAGAAGTTGAGAGGTTCGTCTGTCCATTGTGTGAGAAGGATTCCAACGGTTGACTAGCAGCTAACAGTAAACATCTTTATTTGACGGTCAAGGTGAGGTCCCAAATGTCATTCATGAAAAAATGGAGTGGAGTCAAACATATCTCAGTAGCCAACAAATAAGATGTCCTGTGAGTCCAAAAAGTTGAGAGAGAGGAGCAAAAAAAAAATTAATAAAAAAATGCAGACATGTGCCTAAAGATTCTTGCGAACAGAGATTGTACTTAAGATGCTAGATTCATGTAAAAACCCCATGCAGAAATTTCCATTGAATCATTTGGTGGTTAGGGTTTTTAGAAGATAATTTAAAAGTTCCCCATATCTGATCCGAAAATAAAACATGCACCTCCTCATTAAGATCCTTAGCCCAAACAGTTAATAGATAAAGGTTTGTATGAATGCTCAAGAAGAAACAGATAGATAACTGAAGCAGAGGTAAAACCTGTACATTACTGAAGCACCGACATTGGTCCCATAGTCACATATTCACTAGGCAGTATCTCTATTGAAAAAAAGAGAGAGAAAAAGAGAGAGAAAAGAGTAATATAACTTAAACACAAATAAAATAACAACATAATCAGTAAGCAATGCTGCAAGCTCAATGAAAGCTTCTAGTAAATATGAATTAAGAAGTGAACATTAAAGTGAATAGTAAAAGAGACAGTCAGTTAACCATTTCGAGCATCTCTTCTCCGATTAGACAGCAAATTTCCAACTGAGGGTCACTGAGAGTTGGTGGATGAATGGGATTTGAGAAAAATTCTTGCTTCTTCTGGGGAATAGAGTGTTTTAGGTTCACCTTGATTGAGAATGGCCTTCAGTATTGCAGGATCAAGAAAAAAATTCTGGATGCTAGCTTATCTAATTTCCGTTCTAACTGGCACAAATGCACATCCTTTTTTTTCATGGTGACAGGGGAAAAATCTGGAAAGAAAGACAGTGTTGCTCCGTTGGAATGTTAGTCTGGCGGCCCACAAAAAGAGCTCTCTGGCCATGTACCACTACAGTTTAAAGATGAAAACCCTTGGTTTAGTGGGATCTGAGGAGAGCCTTGTCTCTTTGCCCAACAGAGACGGGAGCCACATCGATAGCGATCTTCAAGATGCCCATATAGGGTCGTCCTTTTCGTAACCTTCAGGCAATCCAACCAGACGCAGATTGCAGCTCCTATTGATCCTGTATACCCACAACCTGTTGCTTGAGCACGACAACTTTATTTTGTTCTCTCAAGTCCCCTGTAAGGAGATCCAGTTTAGAGCATAGCGACTGAACAACTGACATTTGAGAAGCAAACTCGTTCCGCATCACCGTCAACTCAGTTCTGAGAATGTCCTCAAAGTGGGCCACAGTATTCGCCATCTTGTCCAATATATCGCCCGTGGCCGGTGGCTTGGATTTCTTCTTAATCAGAGAATTAACTCCTGCTGTTTCCAATTGTGTCCCATCAGGGGAAGTATTATTAATTAATAAAATGTAAAATAAAATGAAAAAAAAAAAGTACATAGCTCTACTCAAGTGCGACTAGGTTCTTGAGCATGTCACGTGACTCCTCTCATTTACTTATTAAATACATGTTCTCTGTCTTATTTTGCACAGTGCATCAGAATATTTGTCAATATTATATGATAATTTGATAACTTTTTGGTGAATATGACATCACCTAGGACTAAATTGACCAGATGTCTTTAAAAACCAGGACAGACACTATTTTTCAAGCCACGCTCTTTTGATTGGTTGCTACAAATAAACATTTTAAGCTGCATCACCATGATTCACACTTTACTCTCATGTAAAAGCCAGCAGCAGTGTGATGTGTAGCCATATGTAATGAGAGTGGGTGGGCTGTGTAGTTCTTTGACCTATTAATAGAGGGTTGGACTCCCAATCGAAGGGTTGTGGGTTCTAGTCTCGGGCCAGATGGAATTGTGGGTGGGGGGAGTGCATGTACAGTTCTCTCTCCACCTTCAATACCACGACTTAGGTGCCCTTGAGCAAGGCATCGAACCCCCAACTGCTCCCCGGGCGCCGCAGCATAAATGGCTGCCCACTGCTCCGGGTGTGTGCTCACAGTGTGTGTGTGTGTGTTCACTGCTCTGTGTGTGTGCATTTCGGATGGGTTAAATGCAGAGCACAAATTCTGAGTATGGGTCACCATACTTGGCTGAATGTCACTTCACCACTGACCACGGTAATCTGGTCACCCTTCCGGGGCCGAGAATGCGCAGGGTTTTGTTTAATGTTGAACATAGCCAAGCTCTCTAGGCCAGTGGTAATAATATTTTAAATACAGTGGTGAATCAACACAATATGCCATTACATTTGTACAGTTTTCTGAATATAAAAATTTAGTTTTTCTTTCGCTAGTTTTGTTCATAGCTTTTGAGAATGAGGGAGTCATGAAACTTTATTGCAATTTGCCAAATTTGACTAGCCTCAATCGTTAACTTTAAAATCCACTTCTGTCAGTTTTTTTTTTTTTCTCTCTGAATGTCATATTTTATTTACTGTTTATTGGAAGGTGCAGGCTGGGGGTAATACATCAGCATCAAACACACATTTTGCAGATCCGCTACTTTAGTTATAACCTGAAGCAGTGAGCCTGAAGAATCTTCAGTCTGTTCAATGTGTGAACTAAATCACATTATTCCCTTCAAAATTCAATTACCTGCTGTCACATCTTGTCTGTGAGTTTGTGAAGTGACTATTACGATGTGATTAATGATGCTCAGTTGTTGGTGAATTTGCCATTTAAATGACCCACCCTTTTCTCACCCCATTCATCATGTCTTTGCAGGTCTCTCTTGGCTCAGCTCAGCCTACGCTAAAGAGCTCGCCTTCAGTTTGGCCCAGCACTGGATTCAGACCAATCATCAGATATAAGGCCTTGTATGAGAAGTTGTATTTTGTATACAGCCCCATCCTACGGCTGTCCCTTTAACAGTTTCTGCATTAGTTTAAAATCACCATGAAATCAATCCATTCATGATGAGCAAACAGCACAGTCACCAAACAAAAAATGGAACAACAAGGGCATTGGTTCTGGAAGTATTTTTACTGGTAGTATTTTTTTCCACTTATGTTTCCCATAGGGATTTAAAAAACAGCTGAAGCATTATCGTAACATAACGAACTTTTATTTGAAACCAAAAATTATTTGAAAATCTAACACAATTACAAGATTGTGTGCTTAACCACTTTACAGAGGGAAAGAACTACAATCCCAATGAAGCATTGCAAATCGCAATGATAATTATCTGTAAAAACAATATATTTTATTTAAAAAATAATGCATATATATATGTATATATATATATATATATATATATATATATATATATATATATATATATATATATATATATATATATATATACATATATGAGAATTCTGATTGGCTGAATTTTGCACAGCATTATGGGAAATCTACTTTTCACCATGAATTCCGGTGTTAAACATTATTAAATTGAAATAATGCAAACAGATGGCTTCAAAGAAAAGCATATGTCATCGATCCACAACCTCGATGCTAACAACAGGTCTGTCTTTAAATGTTTTAAAGTTATTGTTAAAAATCGAGGTAACTCTTTTCTCACTGTTAACTAATTGCTTATTAGAATGCCTAGTATTAACACATTGTCTGTTTATTAGTAATCACAAAGCACATATTCTGCATGACCATATTCTACATCCCTAATCCTACCAAACTTGACAAGTACCTTATTAACTAATAATTAAGCAAATTTGGGGTTTACTGAGGCAAAATTCATAGTTAATGTTTTGTTAATAGCGAGAATTGGACCTTAAAATAAAGTGTGACCAAAATTGAGAAAATGAATGACATTTTTTTTTTACTTCCAGAACCTGACTGCTGCACTCTATCTTCAGCTGGTCATGTGATCTCAACATGACAGCTTCCTTGTGGTCACCTGCTCCATGTAAAATTCCATTCTGAAGAGAGTCACAGAAATGTTGCTTATAAATTATTTTTATGACTTAGTGTTCACTTAACTTGCTCACTCTGCAATTTTCTTCAGCCTATGTCCTTGTTACAGTACGATGTCAACAGTGATGGAAATCCCAGAGGAGGTGGCAGGTTTGAAGTTCAGGTATTAATGGTCTGTTCATATTTACATATTCAAATTCATAAACCTGCTTCGGAGCTCGGAGACATTTTAATCTCTGGAGGAATTAGGGGTAAATTAGAGTTCTTCAGCTCAGCAGCACCATTCTTGAAATATAGAATCTCATTTTCTCTTGGACCCTGCGGACCAATGGAGTGTCTAGAGAAGGAATGGCAAATTAATAGAACCTCAGAACATCAATTTCAAAGTTCATAGAATAAGTTTCAAAAGATATATCATAAAAAATCTTTATATTAGACTTGAACATACTTTTACTGTTATAAGTAGTGCTATTTCAGATCCCAAACCAAATGATAATTCATTCCGCACATGTGCCATCCAAACAGACCACCATTTTAAAAATGTTGCGAAAAAAAAAAAACATAAAAAAAATAAATGTATGCATTTAGCAGACACTTTTATCCAAAGCAATTTACAGTGCATTCAGGCTATAAATTTTTACCTATCATGTGTTCCCAGGGAATCGAACCCCCAAACTTGCGCTTTATAGCACAATGCACTACCAATTGAGCTACAGGAACACTGGAAAAATACGTAAGTGTTCCTTAATTGTCACTTAGGGACTTAATTCCTGAGTTGAAAAGTGAGTGATAATGCTTCAAAAAGAGCTTTCCAGATAATCACCAGTGTTTGTGACCCCCTTCTCACTGCGGGTTCTGTGAATGATAATGACCCAAACCCATTTTGTGTGTATGTCATATGGAACAATGGGGCTCCTGAAAACATGAAATGATTCAGTCAATGTCTATCTGAATTGCTTTCCCCCCACTCCCTCCTTGTGTGTCTTTTATACAGAATCAGTTTGTCATCCTCATACTGTACCTTTTGGTGCTATTGAGCTATATGGGTGAATCTCACATATTTTACACCCCCCCCCCCCCCAAAAAAAAAAAAAAAAACATTGTTTCGAGTCATTTTATCTCTCACTAAATACGTTTTACACAGATAAAAGCATAGTCCTGTTAATTTCATGAAATAGTAGTTACATATTAAACTCATCAGTTAATATAATTTAATGGAACTGAGCTGGAATTTACAGAGATTAATAAATTCTGTAACAAATGAATTGGTCTTTGTTCATTTTGTAACTAATTCATTCAAGTAACTACTGGGACCTTATTGTAAATCATTACCAATAGTGTTCATATAATTTATTTTAAATGATGTACACTTACCTGAGGACTGCATGTTTTAATAAGATTTACCCAGAATTAACTAGTGAAATAATAACCCTTTATGAGTGAGTGTGATATGAACATGTAGTAGCTGATATAATCCGATGGAAAACTGTAAAAAAAAAAAAAAAAAAGGTTCATTGTCTTAGGTAGTAATTAATGTCTAAGCAGTGGCAGGATCAGAAGATTATTGTCATGACTAAAACTGGGCTGACATTGCAAATGGTAATTTGCTCTAATCTAATTAGAAGGCTTACTGCTGATCGGAACTTTGCACATGCTCTGTGTACAAGGAGTATGATCATTAAAAGTGTTTCTGTTTGATGCACAGCCTGTGTGTGTGTGTGTGTGTGTGTGTGTGTGTGTGTGTGCATGAATGAATGTGAACAATACAAATGTGAAAGTGTATTTTTAGAGAAAGCGTGTTTGTCGGTTGACATTTGCTTTCTTTTTTAGTAGCTGGGATTTATAGTTACCTTTTTCTTCTAGGTAGTGTGTGTGAAGGTCACAGGCCAGATCTGAAGAATAGCCAACGTGTCAGTTTCTTTTTTTTAAATCAAGAAAAACATTTCCCAGAAGAAAGAAAGTGTGAAGATGAAGTGACTGTAATTCTGCAGGGGTTACTCATCATCATACCAGAGCACAGCGGTTCCTGAAGTGTTTTCTTTTATCTCATTACCTATTTATTCTCATCGAATTGAAATTGGACAAACAGTTCGATAAGCCATGAAACATCTTCACCAGAGCTGCCTGCCAGGTCCGTGGTCTGCGTTGGTGTGGAATTGTGTATTTTAAATCGTGAGTGGCATAAAATCTTCATATCTCAATCCACTGGATAACATATTAAACTCACAATTTTCAAGAGATGATAATTATATTACTTTGTTCACCTTTATAACAAAAATACAAAAAAAAAAGCTTGCAAATATCTTAATCACTTAATAACATTATAATTGGTGTTAAAACTCAAACTCATTATTAAACTCGTTATTAAAAGTTTCTGAGCTCAAAAGGCACTGCAGAAATGATTCAGAACAATGTGGAAGGGTTTTTTTTTTTTTTTTTTGACCTTGTGACCTTACAGTTACCAACTTAGATGATAAAGTTGAAGAGTTTATTGATTTATTTTATGTACAAAGATACATACAATTTGCCTTTCATTGGTTAATCTTCACACAAAAAATGTGTTGAACGATGGTAAAAGTGACTACACCATACATTTCACCTAGAGAATAAAACAATGGTTGAATAAATCCCGTAGACTTACATATTTGCACTGAAAAGCGCCAAGTTTTTCTTCTGAAATCAAATTATTTTTTGCAATTCCATTTGGCGCCACTAGTGATACCGAAATACCTCACTTCAGTTCCTACACAACTACACTAGTAATAACCTGTTGAAAATGAATGTTATGCTGCTACAGATCTCAGTAGGCCAATGAGTGGTCCATTTGAGATTATAAGGGTGTATCCATATCAATGTTATTAAATGCGGATGTCTGCGGCGGCTCGCTCGGAATCAGCTCATTGTGATAAGTCACACATTATGAGCGTCTTCAGCACGAGGAAAACCTAATCAGAGAGCTGAGAAGAGGCAGATCCGTTTGTAAGAGAGGAATGGGAGCTGAGGAGAGGGACAGTTTTTCCTTGTGGGAACATTATTAGAGTAATGACTCCCTGATGTGTGTGGTGAATAAGAATAGAGCTGACTGTGAGCCACCATAACGCTTTATTGTGGTGAGTTCAAACCATGTCTGATCATATTGGCGTGTATTTGATTGCCAAATTGATTCCTTTATCAAAGATGGCCACATGCTATTCTCACACAACAAAGCCCTTGAAGTCAGTCATTTTAGGGTGTTCAGTGTAGAAAATTGTGGATTACAGACGCATAATGGCCAAACTTGACTAACACTTTCCCACCATGTCTAAGTTATGGCACAAGATACTGTATGTGCTGATGAATACATGGTCGTGTCGCATAACAGTTGTTCCAGATGTGTAGATAGCAAAAGCATAATAGACTTCCATTATTGGCACCCATTGTGAAAAGAAAGTGTGCTTCATAGTATTGAATGTGCACTTCAAAACTTAACAGAATATATTTTTAAAATACTATGCTCACAGATAATATCAATGAAGTAAAAGGCTGCTTGCGTTTACTTAGAAAGTACACGTTCACTTTTCTTAACACACTTAAAGTAAAGTTTTAAGAAGTGCACTGTCATAATGTCAAATTAAAAGTTTTACTTTTCAATTTTAATTTTTTGGGTTTAAATGTTATTTTGATGTGTTGTCTAAAAGACTAAAGCACATGTAAAGTACTTGATTATAATTTTTTATTAATGTATTAATTGATATTACATTTACAGTTAAAAGGGGGGTGAAATGCTCGTTTTCACTCAATATCCTGTTAATCTTGAGTACCTATAGAGTAGTACTGCATCCTCATAACTCCAAAAAGTCTTTATTTTTATTATATTTATAAGAGAAAGATAGTCTGTACCGATTTTTCCCGGAAAAACACGACCGGCTGGAGGTGTGACGTGTGGGCGGGGCTAAAGAATCACGAGCGCGAGTAGGCTTTTGCGTTTAGAGCATGTGGAAGCTGTGACAAAGATCCAGAGGCTGAAATTCAACAAGAGCAGCATCAGCAAAGGCGTCTATGTGGTATGTACTGAAACTGTATATATTTGCTTAGTGGTTTTGGAAAATGACTAAGTTCCACTTTATGTCGTCTTTTTTTTTTTTTTTTTTTTTTTTTTTTTAGCTGTACATGTGGAAAGTGCAGTTTGATGACAACATCGCATGTTGTTTACTTGATGTGCTCACGCACCGATAGCTAAGTTAACAACACTGAGATATTTGAAGCAGTTTTACTCACCGGCTGCGGATCCAACACACGATCGTGACCCTTTTTCATTGGGATTGCATTATCCTTAAGAAATAAACGATGTGCAAATCCGGCGTCAAACTGGGCCTTTTTTTTTAAAACAAGCATCTTCAAAATGCAGGGAACAAACACAAGCACTTACACAACTCAGTTGATGCTCTGTAAAAATAAACTCCATCCACTGTTCCCTTAATGCTGTTTCTCTTTTGGTAATCTGTGCAGGGTTGTCTTGCCCTGGCAACCAAAAAAACACACTCCTTTTGTGAGTTTTCGTGACGCCCTCGCTCTGATCAGTGAAGTCTGTTGTGCTCTCAGTGCTCTGCTATACGGGAGCGTGCGCTCTTCCGGCAGAAGTGCCTTAGGACCCATATAAGGAAATTCCGCTCCATTTAACGTCACACAGACCCATACTCGAAAAAAAACTTAATGCATTTTAAATGCACTTTTGCAACTTACGGATGTGTAATACAGTATAAAGGTTTAAATACATGACTTACATGTATCTGCCAGTGGAACTGAGAGCTCATGAGCCAAAAGATTTCTAGAGAAGAGTCTAGAGTTTTGAAGATTCACGATTCTTGATTGAGAAGGTTGAGAAGGTCTCCTGGTTCTGCCCTTTATCTGTTTTTATAATCTTATCTGTGTTCCTGCACAATCACATGGACCTCATTACATCCATCGGTGGCTCAGGGTTCCTCTACAGGAAGAAATCCCTCCCTCACCCTGCCACCTCTCCCACTCCGACCACACAAATAGATGGAGGTGAGAAAGAGACTGCTTATTGGAAAAAAACAAAAACAATCTTTACGTCCCTCCACATGCTAATCGGATCAATAGCTCACTTTTTAAGCATGGATACACAAGAGCTGCAGCACATATTCAACTTACTGCAGTCCTGTGTAAACACACTTGTGCACGGCTGTTCATTTGATCACTTTCCCTTAAGTGCACGGACCTCAGATGCATTTGAATAAACCACGCTGGCACAGAGACATCAGGCAGAGCTGCATTGACTGGCAGTGGAAGAATTCATTACAATGGAAGGGATTAGAGACGAGACAATTGCTGAAAAAGTAGATTCTAAAAACCAATTTGAATCTAAATACACACACTAAATAAAGCCATCGATCTGTTCTAAGTTTGTTATCGCATTCATCATGTATTAGTTTAGTTTTTGAATATCACTATGCTTGTGTTGTGGCCATTGACATGCATGGTGGTTGTTTTCGACCTGTTTGTCTCTTTTTAAGTTGACTCTGAATGGAAAGCATTGATATTCCAAAGGCCACTTCGCCTCAGCTATTGCTTTATGTTAGATGAGCAAAACACCAGGGTTGTGTGCCACTAATCAAGTTGAATTGGGAATTTGATTTACGAACTTCAACTGAATGTTAAATGAACACAGGATGTAGAATTATAATTTTTTGTTTTTGCAGTATAAACTAGGTAAACATGCTGTCATAACCTCCACAAATGAGTTTTTCCAGGAACTTTAGATGTTATTAATCATAAAAATTGAAACACCTATCTAAACAAATCCACGTTTTGCTGCTTGTTGAGTTTACCAAAGCATGATGCATAGAGAAAGGATACAGAATATTGTTAATATTGCCACCCCTTGTGAAAAAGAAGTGTACTTTAATTGTATTTAATGTACTGAATTTTTATCATTGTGTGCAGTCCACTAAACTATGTCAACATAAGTTTACTTATTTCATTTGTGTTTGATCTACATTAATCTTTTGTTGTTGTTGTTGCATTAACTGAAACTAGATAGTCGAGTTTTTAGTTGTCAGCATGCTTTACTTAAGAGTAAATGGACTGACCTGTTAGTGTTAACCAATGAGTTATGTTGGACATTTAAAATAGTTTTTGATGTGTATGTTGTTTCATTCAGTGAACAATATTTGTGGTAATGTCAGTGCAGTGAAGTTATTAACCTCTGCCTTATGTGCTAACAAAACACAACATTAAACACTAGTAGGTCTTTCCATTCACTCAAAAGTACAGACATGAATATTATATTATATAAATTTACTCATAATTAAGCTAATACAAAAACAAACAAACAAACAAACAAAAACATTGACTAAGAAATATGTATCTCTAAAATAAAGATAAATTAATTTAGTGCTTCCCTTTACCTTAAAAAAGGCTTTTTTTGGTGGACCTAACTGTATTTAATTTATATACTTAATTACATTAAGTTATTACAAACTAAATATAAAATATTAATAATATAAAAAAAATAATAATACTTTTATGGACTATGATAGTAGAACACTTACATTTATGTATACATTTACTGTTAGGAAGAAATTAATACACATTTAGATAGCATTAATTACGTAACTTTAAAACATGTTTTGGACTAATTAAAATCCTCCAGAGTGTGTTGATTTTTTATTTTCTTTTTTTTTGGGGGGGGGGGGGGGGGTGGGGGGGGGTAGGGGAGGGTGTGGTGTGTTTAATTAAAATTCACACTCGTGAATTGAAATGAAGCAAATTACGCATTTTGCATAACTCTTTAAAACAACTTCCCCTTCTTTTTCAGCCCCACAGTCTTTCTGAGAACGTCTTATAATTTGGTACATTTCCATTGCCAATCACATAAGAGGTTCGTCATTGTTTTAGCTCATGTTGTTCATTTTGCTGTGATGGTGATTTCCTCCATTATCAGTATAAACATCAATTTCAAGGTAAAATGGTCTCCTGTTTATTTTTGCCGCTAGCTGTTTTGTGCAGGCAGACACACTGAAATGCCACATTTAACAACAGCCTTTGACAAGTTAAATGATAAGTTCCAACCACAAAGTGGAAATGTCTGCTTTCTTGGAAAAGCACGCACTTCTTTAGCCTTAATGCCTTTAATGACCCATGTTATGGCCACTTAGCATGACGAATTGTGCAGGCAGTCAGCTTTTGCCTTTTCGCATGGTCAAAACGTTTTCAACAATTTAAGCTTTCTTGGTCCTAACAAACCAGTATACCTAATTTTCACCCATCTTTAGGTTCAGTATCAATTCCCTGCAATAAGTACATCTTTATTTGTTGTCATAGTACTCATTTGTTACTGTGCCATGTAAAGATATGTGTTGTTTCTTGCTTTTTTTATGGAGTGCACTTCTCCAGCTGATAAAACCAGTTTATTGATGAGTTGGAATGAGCTGAGTAATCTTGTGCGATTCCCATTCAGTGGAAGGCCACTGTGATTTAAAGCTGCCTTCACCCATTTAAATAGGTTTGTGATAGAGGGTGATGCATTGTGTGCTGGAGAAGGTTCACTGTTGTGTGCATCTGATATACTGAGTCATTTTTAACTTTCTATGATAAAATATGCAATATTAACACTATATTGTATTATAACATAATATGAGTAGTATACTAATATGATCTAACATAGTATTATAATACAAATATACAGTATTGACTATTGGTGGCAAACAAATTTTGTGTATAAAAATGGATCAGAAGTATGTTTAGTTTAAAAATTATAATGGCAGCATGTGATATGGTGTAAATATAGAGACAATAACAATATGTCAAAAGGGTCAGCAATATATTTTTAAGTAAAACATTTATATATATATATATATATATATATATATATATATATATATATATATATATATAAACTATTGAATGTGCAAAGGTTTTTTTTAACTGTACTTTCAGATAATATGATTTTAATTAAATAAAAAGCCACTTGAGTGCACTATTTTACACTATATTTCAATGTGTATTTGAGTAATTTTTAGGTGGATCAAAAACTATTAATTTAATATGAAATTAAACATAATATTTTTGTCATATAAATAGATTTTTTTTTTTTTTTTTTTTTTTTTTTGTAGAATCGATTTATGTGATTCATCATGTTGCATGAAAGCATTCCAAATTCAATCTGCTGGGGCCACTTTGGCATCACTTTATGCCATCACTACTGCATAGTGCTTTGTCATTGTGTTGAAAATACCATGTCAGAATAGATGCTTTCGTATTGCAGCAACCTGTACTGCGGATGTACTGCGGTGTCTAATAGCAGTGCGTCCAACGCTGACAATAACACACCCATCCCACTGGAGGAGACAAGTGTTGTGGAATCATACAGTGGTGGAAGATGTGTCAGTTGAACAAGAAAACAAGGGGGAAAGGGTCTGGAGGGAACAACAGGGAGGAGACAGAATGAACCGCACTTATCACAGCTGCACAGATGGTGCGGTAGATGAGACGGGAGTGCAAGACAGACAGATTAGGAGGGATAGCAAGAGAGGGGTGAGATACAGCAAGAAAATGTGTGTGTGACAGCATACTTAAAGAATGGTGCTTTAAAGCTCCTTGGGAACAGTTTAAATCAACATGGGCTCATTAGAAAAAAGTGCCTCTATATACATTTTTGTGAAAATGCAAAAGCGTACCAGTTCACCGCAGTTTTCAGTAGTGATGGAAAGTTTGGATCATCAGCAAAATGGATGAATCTTTTTTTCCGAGTCATTTCGTTCATTTTTATCAAAATATAGTAAAATAAGATCTGTGGTTATCAAAAGCAGATTTACATTTTTTTTTTAATTATATATATATATATATATATATATATATATATATATATATATATATATATATATATATATATATATTAATTCTCAAGGTGTTTGCTAAATAACTGACTAAATTGGTTTAAAGAGGTTGTCGGGGACATTAAATAATGTCATTACATCAAATAGGAAAACAGATCTACTAACTAGTTTGCTTTCACAGCCTTGTTGTGTTTAAGATCACACACTTGCAATCTATTTCTCTGGAAAAAAAAAAAAAAACACTTAAGAAAGAAAAGAACAATCAATAAAACTGAAAGAGTTTAATGGTAGTGATATGGTCATGTGGCAGTGTTGTAGCTTGTTAATAGCCTACATTTAGCTTTCTACTTCTGGTGATTAATAAAAGTTGTGTTCATAATTCACACTGGTTGAGCTAGAACTTCAGATGTTCCATCAAATAAATAATTTTTTTTGAAAGCACAGTGATCACACTCTATTAGAAGTCAACCTGCAGGCTTACTCATCAACTGTCTCTTCGTATTAAACTTGGATATGAAAAAAATAAATAAATAAAACACTACAAAATTCACCTCTAAGCTAAAGAGAAAAATTCAGTGGAATTCAAACCAAGATCCCAGCACATTAATGAAGACAAGGGGGAACAGGTAAGAAGAGAAATATGAGTTTAAGCAGGTAAGCAGAATAATTCAAAGTAATAAATGGAGCAACTAAGAATAGTCTGAAACGTGATCTAGATCAGCAGGGTCTATCTTGTATGAGAAACAGCATAAACACAACCCATTATTCAGGTACTGTCTGTTTGAATGGAGCTAAAAGTCTTGTTCCCTGTCTTTGTGCTGGTTAAGTAGTGCTGAGCCTTAACCTCCTCTGGATGTCCAGCAGATACTTTCAGTGCTGCAGACGGTCAGTGTTTCCTGAAATCACACACTGATTGAGTAGGTACTACATTTGAAATTTGAACTTCTTGAATACTGGTAGCATGAATGAAATTCAGGCATTCTTTATCCTCCTGTTGTTAACTATCATGTGTCCTACCAGTGCTATTCGCTTTGCTTCACTGCCATCCATAAATCTTCTCCCATGGCCTCATAAGATAGTAAAGTGTCCACTGAATGCACAGTTCACAATCCTGTTAGAAGTAGTAGGTCATCCGAGTACTCTTCGCCTACTGTTTTTCAATAATTTAGACTCTATCTGGAGACTAGTTTTTTGCATACTATATAGTATATAGGGAAGTTTTACATTTGGGAAGCAGTGTGTGTCTGGCTCAGATCTGTCTGCTCACTCTAACATGGGCTACACTGAGCAGGGATGATTTTCATGAGTGAAGCTGAATGGTTTTTGTCATAGCAAAACCTGCTACCATGATGTTTTTTTTTTTAAGTGGTTTCTAAGGTGTTTTAAATGGTTATTGGTGCATTGCGTTGTAGTCAAAATTCAAATCCATCTATGATATAAATAAGGCTCAGGTTCAGTGTAAATCTTTCACTGCACATTAAGCTGATTGCACAGAAAAGTATATAAACACCTGTCCTTTAAAAACAGATTATCATTAATGTTAAGTTTAATGATTACGCTAAGCACTTTATTGAAATTTCCAATCTTTTCTATTAAAAATGGTTCCTTGGATACATTGCCCAGGTTTGACGTCATTGTTGTAACGTTGTGTTTGTTTTTGGACACACGTAAAAATATGTGTTTCATGTCAGAAAGTAGTGCAAAATAACTTTTTCAAAAACAGTGTTAGTCATACTAAAGCAGTAGAAAGCGCTGCTAATTAAGCCCTAAATAATTATTGCAAGTTTGCACAAGAATAATTTAGTTGACAGAAACATTCCTACCCCTCTCTCGCAGTCTCTCTTTTATTTCATCACTCTCATTTCAAATGCAGAGTACCTCAGCAGATAGCTAAAAGTGGTGAGTCGAGCACCTCCAACTGCCAGAGACCTGCCGCATCCTCATGGGTTTGATTAACGTGATGGCAAAGTTGTCTCGTCAACACTACACAGCATAGGAGTCCTCAAGAGTCTTTTCAGTGTCATCCAAATGATGAGCACCAGAGAGGCGAAAGTCACAGAAAGACAGGAAGCTCACCCACCTTCCTCTTTGATTATGTTTTAATCAGTGCTGTCCAAGTGATAATCTCCTCATCTTTCTACAAGTAGTCCTTCTCCTTTCCAAATCTTATGAGCTCCATTAATTGGAGGTCTTAGCCTTGATGGATGAATGGCGCTTAAAAGAGGTATTAGTCCTTCTGATTGAAATCATTCCTCTAGGTATCATTGTACAGTTTGACCCAAAATACTTCAAGTAATATTTAAAAAATTCTTGCCTCCAGCTTACATCTCTCAGTAATCTGATGTAATATCAAGTTAGAGGGTTCGAGATTGCTATGTTCAGTTTGTTTACACTCAGTCTGGCTTGCTTTAATTGGCCATATCTGATATAAATTTCCTCTTTCCCAGAGACATTCGGGAGCTAACCAAGAATTTACTAATTAAATTGTGGTTTTACTGTTAAATGAGGTATTGTTTCAGGTGATACTGCCAAAATCCAACCTGTCTCAGCACCAACGGATGTGTCTGGAGTCTGTCAGTATACAGGGACACTTGAATCGTCCTTGTCGGAGCTGAAACTAGTGGATTTTCTATCTGCCTCTAATTTAATGGTGGAGACAGTAACTGCCTGAGGACTAGAGCAACTGATTTTTCCTCTGCTGCTTATGAGTTCCTTTCTCAGGGTGTCTCTTCGGATGGTGTTCCACCAGTCTAATGGATTGGGATAGAAATGGTAATGTATCTCCCCGGCATCGACTCTGAATTTAAAGTGGTAGGATATCCCTCCCTCAGGTAGATTATTGAGAGAAAGCTCTGGGCAAGACAGATTTTCTGGCAGTCTGGCAGGGGTCCTTGCCTCAGGGGTTGATTGACTTGGAGACTACTAATGTTAGGAACCACTAAATCACACATTTCAAGGGATCCATGGGAAACTCAAGACAACCGTGGCTAGTACGAAGAGGCACTGGAAGTTCCCTCAGGGAACACAAAAGGTTGACTAATACCAGAATAGCCCAGTGTGACGGTAGCTGGCAGCGCTGCAGTGATGTTCAGCAAGCACAAAATGTTTGACAAATTTCACAATGTTGCAATTTTGGTGGCAGTTTGATTACACAGTATGAGAACATATGGAAGCAACGAGAGGCCATGGATTATTGTTCTTTTTTCTTTCTTTCTTATTTTAACTTTAAAAAACAAAGTCCGCATGAACCACAATTTGCGACTCACTTTACTTCAGAATTTTAACATATTTCCAAGTTAAATGGAATATTGAATGAGATCAAATAGGAGGCAGAATATCACTCCATGTAATCAGCATCACTCTATAACCATGCAGACGAGCCAGTCTCTTGAGTTGGCTGTCCTGTTCAGTCACCACGGTGTCTATGAAGATAAAGTAGAGGCCTAAAGTTATTGGACACTGATTTGTAAGTGATTTATCACAGATGAACACAGAGCTTTCACTCTGAGTTAGTTCCTAAAAAAAAAAAAAAAAATCACTTACTTTGGATGCATTTACTGCACTTAGAAATCTCTGTTGTCACCAAAAACAAAAAAAAAACAAATCGAGATCTCAAGAAAACAACCTTTGCTATGTGGAGATCACAAGAAAATCAAGTAGAATAGTTTGATCACAATAAAACAAGAAAGGAAAAAATAAGTCAGCCAACATTAAGATACATTTTTTTTTATTAAGGAACCAAACCCAAACTAAGTGAACATTATCTGCACATTTTAATGTATCTTGACCACAGTAAACAGTTATGAAACATTATCTGTTTCACATTTAAACATAAAATACTACTGCTACAACAACAACTAATACTGTACTAGTACTATTACTAAAACCTTAAAGCATTTATTTTGAGAAAATACTTTTGAACGGGCACATGAAAAACATGACTGACTATAGCAGCATGCACAGGGAGTCAGGTAAGACTTGTATTTTTACATTTACAAATAATAATAGTAACTAATATTAATTATATTGTCAACTATGAGATTTAAATTCAGAAAGTCAAATTATTATTAAATTTAAAAAAACAACACTGGACTCTCACTTACTGTAGATTCATCATATATATATATATATATATATATATATATATATATATATATATATATATATATACACACACATTCACACGCAGGTAGGAATGACAGGGTAAAACAAGAAAAGAAATACAGCTTAAGTAGGTTATGGGTGGTACTAAAAAATGAGAGAGACTGACTGAGGAAGCTGTGCAAAAACTTCTGAATAGGATGTCAAAAGTAAGTGAATATCCAGCCGCAGGTGAAGCGCGTTTTTCTCTCAGGGGAATCTGTGATGTGCTGTGCCCGGTGTCAGCTCTAAATTTACCATCTGTCTTATTTCATTCAGGTAAATTAAGGTGAGCTTGAGGGCAAACATGTCTATCTGTGTGGGTGATGTGGTTCTTGCTTTGGTGTTGTGTAATGTTCTGATAGCAGGGATGAGTGGCTGTTGTCTGAGGCTCAAAGATAAGGAAATCTATACCTGGAGAAATCTGTGTGTAAATAATATGTCACTGATAAAACATCTACTG
The DNA here is from genome assembly GCF_023724105.1 of Carassius gibelio. Lineage (NCBI taxonomy): Eukaryota > Metazoa > Chordata > Actinopteri > Cypriniformes > Cyprinidae > Carassius > Carassius gibelio. Next base: position 21,957,216 of record NC_068388.1, on the reverse strand, counting down.
ATATACTTGCAATGTCATAATACACAGTTGCTTTTCAAGGGCCATCAATGGAGAGTGATGCTTTTCATCTGCAAAATGGTATGAGCAACAGCCAGCAGGGTCTGACTGGCCCATGTTAACCAGAGAAACCTTGACCTCACGGTCCAGATTCTTATATAGATTAACCATGTGAATCGGGATGAAGACATCTGTGGGGAGCTGTGAGGAAGCTCGGGGTCACTCTGGACTACATTAGTCATATGGCTGAATTAATAATTTTTAATAAGGTTACACTAGCTTCACAGAAGGATGAATCTCACCACCCTCCATGTCTGATTGAATGGGAGGTTTTATACAAATACAGCTGATTCCAGTGTGTGGTGGATTTCTACATGTGCACTGCATACTTAATCTGTTTGCTGACCTTCTTCAGGTGCCCATGGAAGCAGCAGATGTAAGCTTGCGTATAATGTCACAACCCACGTTTTTACTTATCTAGGTCAAGTTTCTATGCCACTGCTTGCCATAATCCAGCTGCTTCCAAAAGTTCCTTGAAAATGCTCAAATATTGTCAATTTATACATATAATTAAAAACACTTATCACACTGTGGGGAACTCTGAGTTTAATTTTTCCTTTCTTTTCTTTTTTTTCTTTTCTTTTATTATTTTTGCCTATTTTCTAACCTCAAACTACACTGCCGGAGGTATAATGGTTTTTAGCATCAAACAGCTAATCATAACCTGATTCAATGCTTAGTCCATTAAATATTCATGTGATTTTTCTTAGTAACTTTCATAAACTGTGTTTTGATTAAAATGTCAAACAGTATCAGGAAAGACTCCTTCTGGTCTGTCCTGTTGTAGTTAGACTTAGTACATGTGAAATGTGTTGTCCAATCCTGATTCTGGAGCGTGTTCCTATGGTTTACTGTAGCTCCAACACAAGTGCAGTTATGAGACTCAGACTTGTTATGCACTTGGGTAAATTTGCACTCTAACTTGACATGGACTCGGTGACACAATGACGTACATCCAAGTCAACGAGATGGAGGGAAGTTAGCGAGAGAAGGGCATAAAAAAAATTAACTAGAACGCAGCTCATTTTAGTGCTCAAGTATACTTAAATGTTTGCATTCCCCTCCATGCTCTGTTTCAAAGTAAGTGAAACTATAAACTTATAGAACAAGATGGAGCCCAGCATTATCAAACCATTAAATTAACCTTTATTATCAATTTCAAGTATGAAAAATAAACCGACTGGAACAAGATTACAAACAGAACTGCCATATTAAAATCCCTAGTTGATAAGTTTAATAACTAGTCAGCACACACCCTACACAGCAACCAGAAAAAGTAAGAAAAATGCACATGCTCAAGCAAGCTTGTGACAGCGAACTCACACAAGCGCTCTATGCTCGCATGTGCTTACATATGGAAAAGTCTCTCCCCACTAAGCTTCAGTGCCTCATGTTCTCATATTTGTACCAACGCCTTAGCGTTCTTCCCTCATATCTCATTAATCTATGTACTCCAGTGAAGTGTGTCTCTACAGCGGGTGGAACACAAGGTTGTAAAGGCAGCATACATTACACAAGTGCAGCATCTCTTTATGATGCTCTTGTGACAAAAGCCCTGTTGCGTATCAAGACTTCTGATCTCTGCCAGAATGCACTGAGGGGGAAAGCGTCATTTACCTCCGCGGCATCAGGAGCCGGTGTGGCTCATTGACAACATTGTCTTGGATAATAAATGTCAAAGGCTCAAGGTTTATGATGTGGTATATGACAATATGCGCTTTAATTCATTTACATATTCTTGCTTTTATGGCGTGTTCAGGAGACTGTGAAAATGTCTTGCTGCCAATTGTTTTGAGGCCTACATGAAGAAGTGTTCCTTAAATGATTGTTCTGCCATCATTTACTCACTCTCATGTCAGTCTCTCAACCTGTATCATTTATTTTCTACTGTAGAACATTAAAAGAAGATAGTGGGAAAATAATGTTTATGATGCTCTGTTACATACAATGAAATTGAATGGGTGTGGATTATTATCAAGCTCCAAATATGATATATAAGCTTCATAAAAAGTATGAATAAGTAATCTGTACATCTTTGTGTGAAGAACAGACCAAAATTTGGTTTCCATCATAGCTCTTTTTTATCAGTTACAAGACATGTGACAACTAGTGGCATTTTGTGTCATTATTGAACCTGCCATGAACCTTTGCCCAACATCTCCATATGTAACCAAGTGGTTTTTGAAAAAGACTTTTCATTGTGGAGTGAAAATGTAAAAAAATAACTATACTTACAATGGGTTCCACAGAAAGGAAATGAATAAAGACTTGAAAAATCTGTTCAAAGTTTAGTTTCCATTCCATTCCTGACTTTTCCTTCGAAAAACAAGTTGTGACATTTCCACAAAAATAAATAAATGAAAAGTGAACCATAACTCATTGAAATGATTTACACAGCAGGTGCTGTGACATGGTGTCCCCAATTCACATGCAGAACACCCGAGGCAAGGCACTGTATGCTTAAAAACACATGGTGTTCCTGTTGTCAGAATATTCCTAATGCATGGAGAACCCGCCTCATTTACCATCTGTATTATTATGCTCATGTAAACTCTTGCTCAACCGTGTTTCTGCCGTGTGCTTCCCTTAGACTCACAGAACAGCCGATCATACACACCTTACCATCTGCAGGAGAGACATACTGCCAACCCCCCACACCCCCCTCCCAGACACCACCCATCAGAGTGCTGACAGCTCCGTAAGAGAGTGGCAGGGATGAGGCGAAACAGGTTGGTGGATAATGGTAGAGAAAGTGAATTGCATTATTGATTTAAATGTGATCACATGGTCTCGTTCACAGCTGGAGAAGGTATGATAAAGAGCACAGGGGCTGCACATTAATGTCGGTCTGCTGGTATCAGATTCTCTGCTCAGATAATGTTCTGCAGAACATTCCGGCTGTATGGCGATGTGGGAAATGAACCACAAATTACACCTAGACTTTGGTTTGATGAAGTGCCTGTGAAGTGCTGCCTTAAATGCTTTGCTAAAAATGTGTCCTGGATGGAAAATTCTAAAAGGAAATTTGTGCAATGATGTGGCGACTGGGTGCTTTCATTGCAGCATAAATTTGGCAGTTTGTTCTCTTTACTGTAGAAACTGATTGTAAAAGGTGTTTCATTCCTGAACTTTTCTCTAGCACTAGGTCAGAATTATTGTAGACTGATTATGTTACTTTGTTGTTTATTATTTCAAGCTATATATGAGGATTCAAGGCAACAGGGACTCAGTGTTTCATTAGTAAACTAAACTGAGATTGAGGTTCAGATCACGGGGGCTTCCACATTGCAGCTTTTGTCTTTAGAGTTTGGTTTGTTTTGTTGATGTGAACGTGCTATTTCAAACTTGACTGTTTTAAAAGGTTCTGCAGTTCAAGTGAACTCTAGTAAGGTTCTTCACAGATATGGATGTGATCCATACAAGACTTTAAGGATCTGCCGCTATCATCTTAGTGCCAGATAGCACAGCACACCTTCAGGGGTCTAGTGGAGCCCATGCCTTGCCAGGCCAGGGCTGTTTAGGCAGCAAAAGGGGGACCAACACAATATAAGGAAGGTGGTCATAATATTATGCCTGATCGGTATATATATATATATATATATATATATATATATATATATATATATATATATATATATATATATATATATATATATATATATATATATATATTAGTGCTGTCAAAATTAGCGCGTTAACGCATTCGATTAATTTGAAATATTTAACGCGTTAAAAAAAAATAACGCAATTAACGCGGTTGCAGTTTTTTTTATTTCCAGTTGTGGCCTATGTGTGTTCAACTTGCAAAGAAATATGGATAAGACCAAGGAAGGACTTTTAGACGGAAAGTTTCAGTATAAAACTCTGCCGGATTACTCTTCAGTCTGCCACAAGAAACAGCAACATTAAAATCATGAACTCAAATGTCATTGTTTAAAAAAAAAACAATGACTGTAACAGTGCGTAAATCAGACCTTTCTGTAACGCTAACGTTAATAAGCTTAAACGAAAATAAATAAATAATTGTGTAGCGGAGTATTTTTTGTACACAGTGCCGCGAACTGTCAATCACTCCTGTGCGCGTGCATCACTGTCCTCCTCAGCTGCAGCAACTTGCGCTCTCTCTCTTCATCAAGCTTTAAAACAAAAAGGGGACAAAAAGATCATATTGTCTTTGTGCATAGGCTATAGATTAATTAGATAAATGAATATCTAAATTTGTGCCTTGCCGTCTACGGTATTTTTTTAGAACTTAGAAAAAAGATGCTGCAGCCAATGAGCAGCCAGCGGGGGCTGCAGGACGACTCAACCTCCGCAGACAGTTTTTAATGTTTATCAGACAATAAATACTCAAGATTTTGCTTTAGTATAACTCACAACGAGTTTCACACACCTTCTCCGGCCACGTTGAGTTGTTGACACTTAACAGTGGGAAAAGCGACACATGCGCTATTCACTTGTATAACTTAAGGGTGAATGGGTAATGTAGTTTCTGCTCTGGGTGGGATGAATTAGGAAGCTTGCATTGTGAAGGGCGCTCTGAAAATCGGCAGTGCAGGTAAAAGATTAAAACCTCTATTAAAACAGATGTCCAAATGAGCGTACCGGTACGCTACAAGCACGTTCTGGGCGCATGGAGAGGTGGCGGTACGCTCAAGAGCTATATTTGGAAGTGGCGGTACTGAGTACCTGTGCACAGTTGCCCACTTAAAGCACTGGCAATGACTATACTTTGGAATTTTTTTGCAGTCCACTTAGAATTCAACATGGAAATCATTTTAGTTTTTTATTGGCATTGATTGTTTTGAAATTCAAATGGTACTTACATGCCTGTGTTTTTATTTCTGTAATAAATATGGCTTTCAAGCCAACAGTTAATTTGGAGGATATTGATGGTTTATGCAGGTATGTTGTTTACATGAGAAAATCTGTGTTACAAGTTAAACAAAAATTCCAATAAACAATCATATTTTGAATTTAAATAGTTTCTTTGTCTTGAGTTTACATTAATTATTTACATTTTACATTTACATATCCAAAAAGTTTCAGTCTTTTAATTGCGATTAATCGCGATTAATCGCGATTAATTTTAAAAAATTGTGCGATTAATTAGTTAATTTTTTTTAATCGATTGACAGCACTAATATATATATATATATACTCAAGGTGGTGCTCCTATCAGTGCCACAGTCATACTCTTATTCAAACTCAGAGAAACCAATATTTGTGGCAACATTTGTTCAAAATGATATTATGTTGCTTCTTGCATGTTTCATGACACTTTTAAAGTGGAATATCCAGTAAGTGGTTCTGTTAATGTACTTTAGAAAATGATGTACCACCTACCGTACACTAAACCCTACCTTAAACCTAACCAATAGCTGTAACGATAGCAAAAAAAAAAAAAAAAAAAAAAAACACACACTGGCTGACAGTTACCTCCCTAGAGCAATAACATATCAAAAGCCATATGGAGATGGTTATGTGATCATAAAAATGTTTTAGTTTACAAATCATGAACTATGGTAAAAGTGTTTTGAGGTCATAACATAAAATTATGCAAGGGTTTTAAAAAAATGTAAGTAGAGGCATTTTTCAAAGTACAGCGTGAACAGAGAACAGCAGTGGAGAGGAATCAAACTTGGGTTTTGACTAAGTAATCAAACTCATCTGAGAGTGTGTAAGATCCCTCAAGGGGACACTTTGTGCAACTGTGAGAGACCGCAGAGGAGCGAGCCATAGATCTGCCAGCAGTTTGTGTCTTCATCTGTCTCCGTCCTGGAGCAATGGCATAGTGAGCCTGGTGCTTCTTGTGTAAAAGATGCAGGATCAGCATCAGCCCTTCTGCTGGTCTATCGGCAGTCTTCAGTCAAATCGGCTCACCAGCTGGCCCTACAGGTGTTCATGAAATTAACTTGGAGTGAGGAGACATACCTCAATAGTTCCATATCCTGTTTATACCACAGTGGTGTCACGTCCTAATAAAAAGCACCATCATGATTGCCGGCAGCCATTTTTTGCCTTAGTCCTCTTTTGTCAGTCAGTCCCTTCTGACAAACTTTAAAAGAATCTCTCCTGAAAAAGATAACCTTGTTTTAAAAACCTGCACACCTGAATACAAGGGATGCTTCTGTGCTGGAGCCCCCACTAGGCTTCTTAACTAGCTTAGCCAACAAGAAGTGATGGTTGACTGCTGGTCTCTTCAGCAGTTTTGTGTCTTAATACAGAGACAGTCCATCTGGACAAAACAGGGGGTAAGTGTTCTGCTTTAAGAGAACGGAGGTAATAGTAATTGATTCACCCTTGCAAAACCTACCTTGAGTTTAAACCTACACATTTACAGTTACTAACCCAGTCCGCCACACTAAACCCATCTTACACTCATATTTTCAAGTTTTAGTTTATGTCTTCTTGTTCAGTCAGTTGCATGCTATATCACATCTCAGCATGACTGAGCCAAATCTAAAACCCCACTTCAAGCTGCCCTGAATGAAAATTTTAATTCTCCTAAAACTTGCTTTCCAACTAATTCTTCTGCAAACACATATACTTAAAAAAAACAGGTTTGGCCATACACACACACACACACACACACACACACACACACACACACACATGCACAACATTTGTAAGTTAATGCAAAGTCTGAGATATATGATCTCCGTAGGAGTTAATGGAAGACTGTGAAAGGCGTCTGTGCTTGGGTATCTGTATAATAGCAGCACTTGGCACTCTCCATGTCTGCCCGACTCACAGTGTGGGGCTACAAGTGTTTCACAGAAAAAATGGTTACATTTAAACATCTTTAATTTGCCATCTTATGGTCAAGCAAGTATTACATTGTGATGACTAATGTATTGCGAACAAAAGCCTGATGTTCCTGTAGAGAGACGACAAGACGGATTGCTGATGAATTCTCTGATGATTATGGTGAATCAGCACTGTTGCTGACACATTGTTCTTCACAGAGCAGTCTTTTCTTTTCTTTTCTTTTCTTTTATTTTCTTTTCTTTTCTTCTTTTTCTGTTGAAGTGAAGTTCCTTACAAGTACAATGCATAGATGGTTAACGAGAGGAATGAAGAGAATATAAAAATGAAGTGGTAAGATGAAATGGTGAAAAGATGAAACCATGAAATGGTTTGATCTCTGGCCAGTGAAGATGTGGGAGTGTAATAAATGCTGAATGTATGCATGATGGAATTACCTGCTTGATACTCTTCTCACTTCTTGACTTCTCCTTTCTCATCATCCCTCTTTCCTCTTTCCAACAATTTGTCTCATCCTCCAGCCCTCAAATGGAGTTTCTTCTTCTTCTTACTTTCCTTCATATAGGTCATCTGTCAGCAAAGTCACACACTGATCTCTCTAGTGCAGTGCTTAGGATGCTAAACCAGTTGACCTACAACTTTGTTTTGAGTTCAGGACTGTTCCTATCAAAAATGATAACTATAATGATATTATAATTGCTAACATTATATTTATTCTAAGCATGCACTGCAGTCTTTAGATGTGTCTTTATGATAGAAGTGGTTTGATTTCTCTTATCTTCTAGTTTTGCATTTGCATATTATAATCATCAATTATTATCACCAGCAGTTAATATATTGTCTAGTTTGCTATTTTTTTTATTTTTTGCTAGTCAGGAAGCAGTCCTTTAGACAGTAAGGCTCTGTCTGGCCAAAAGTGAAGTGTTGGAAAGCCCAAACACAAAACACAACTAACATAACCATTTCAGAGCCACAATTCAAGAATAACATCTACTGTTTACCATCTAAAGTAGCACCAATGTGCAGAGAACAAGCTCAACAGGACATCTCAATTATTATTGTGTAGAAACAGCAGCCTGTGCCAGTGATTTGTGAAAGCATGCCCAAATGAGACCGTTGATGAGATCACTGTTCTGTGTGTTGGGTTAAGCTGTGGACTGCACGTATTGAACAAGCAGGAAACCTACTTAATCACACCCAGCCAATGCTCCACACAGCCAGCCGTGAAATTAAATTGGTTTATTCAAAATAAAACATTTGATCAAATGAGCAGCAGTAGAGACCACATCATTCACAAAGACACTGTTGATTTACTTTTTGTTATTTGTCTTATAAGTTAACACACACACACACACACACACATATAATTTGCTGAATATTTTGGTAGCACATTTTGATAGGCAACTCTTAAGTATTCTCCTAACCCTAACCTAACAATCTACTAATACTATAGTGGGACCAAAATGTACTTAACCTCAATCCATCAAAGATGTGTTTTTATTCATCAGAACAGATACGGAGAAATTTAGCATTGCATCACTTGATCACCAATTGATCCTCTGCAGTGAATGGGTGCCGTCAGAATGAGAGCCCATGCATCTAATATAAACATCACAATAATCCACAAACAATCCACACAACTCCATCAATTAATATTAATTCAATCCAATTCAAGTATATTTGTATAGCGCTTTTTACGATACAAATCATTGCAAAGCAACTTTACAGAAAATTTAGTTTCTACAATAATTAGTAGTAGCTTATAAGTAGTGACTGACAGTTTTATGTGCATATGACAGGAATTTACAGAAAAAATGTAAACAAGATGTAGTCAACCAGATGATGAACACTATTAACAACAATTATAATGTGATTGCATAGTAAGTAGCAATATGAATCAAAAAGCTACACGTGTCCTACATGTGTCAGTCCAAAATACATAATAAAGCTTTCAGCTGTAAAAAAAAAAAGTTGTCCGTATTCCTCTCCTGATTCCTGAACAGATTGCTTTTTTACTGGAGTATCTTATGTAGAGTACTTTTAGTAAAAATAAAAAATGGTTTGAAGTTAAAAATGTCTTAATAATGGATTTATTTCTTACAAACATGCTGCTTTTCACTTTACAAGATGTTAATTGATGGACTGAAGTGGTGTGGATTACTTGTGGATTATTGTGTTGTTTTTATCAACAGTTTGGAGTCTCATTCTGACGGCACCCATTCACTGCATATGCTATACTGGTGAGCAAGTGATGTAACGCTAAAAAAATCGGTTCGGATGAATAAAAATCTACATTTTAGATGACGTGAGGGTGAGCTGCTCTTTTAATACAGTAGAAATGACTGGGGGCTTACTATCCTTGGTAAAGGCTCTTGGTAGTGGTTTTCATTCTCATTATAGGTAGATTACAAATATCTCGACTGCAATAATGCTTTTTTGTTTTTGTAGATTAAGTGTGGTTATGACGAAAAGAAACAGTAAGAGTTCAGTAAGTTCAGTGTATGATGGTATAAGTATTTTAAATTACCTGCATACATAGATGTATGTTTTTTTTGATAAAGAGCCTTTTCATGCATAACCTTTCGAGAGGAAAGCCAATCTCGACCAGGCTCGGCTGAGTGTTGTTTATATGTGCTGTTAGCAGTAAAATGTCAGCATATCGCCATCTCTCAGCAGCCCCTGTAGTTACTGACCCCAATTTATGAGAGACGCAGAAGAGGTGCATGATGTTGGAATCTGTTATTGCAATGTGTTCAGCATTTTGCAAATCTTATGTTCAATGACAATGTATTAAAAATTATAATCTTTGCATTCATTATACACAAAGCCTTTAGGGATAATTTTATTAGCAACTATTAATGCCAACAGAGAAATCTATAAAACAGGTGGTAAAGTTCTCCAACGCCGTTTTATTTTGATAAATAATAATAATAATAATAATAATAATCCATGAGTTTATAAAATTCATGAGAGGCTACTTCACTGACAGTTAAGTCACTCATGCCTCATATTTTTAATATTTCATATTTGACTAGTTAACAAGGAACATCTGGAACTAATAAAAGTCAATGGGGACAGGAACTGGAAGGACCAAATAAGGGCAAGGAAGGAGCAAAACACACAAAACAAGGAACAAGGAGTCTGACAGAAAGTGTCCTGCTCTACAGTTTCCAGATTCTTCTACCTACAGCCAAAGATAAAGTGTCTCTCATAGCAATAATTTTCACTCCATGAGTGCATCACGTGTTGATGCTGGAGCAATGATTTGATTCCAAACACAGCACTTCATCTTTAGAGTTCTCTGCTCCCTGAGACAGGGAGAGAGAGAACAGCAGCAAAGTCTAATGAGACACATGCTGAGACATTTACATCTATCATCGTGTTTATGAGACTAATTAAGTATCCAGATTCCTTTAAGATATGTCTCCATCGAGTCTGCAGTAACAATGATACTGCACTGTGGAAACACTAAGCAGAAAGCTGAAGCCAGGGGAAATATCTTCCCATTTATTGGCACAGTGTTGAAGTTGAATTGACTAAATATATGAATCGAATGAATAGTTTTTCATTAAACCTCTTCTCCCCAATACTTCCATACAATGAAAATATAGCTTCAGCTTGCTTCTAATTTCACTGCATCCCAATTTGCATATTTAAAATATACCTTTAAAATCTGTAATCTTTTTGGGAAGAAAAAGTACCCATGCTTCTGAGAGCGTAGCAGAAGAATAGGCATGTTTTGGTACATACAGTACTTTCATGTCATAATTGAATGGGCTTCAATGAGCTGCTCTGTCACTCTCTGCTCTGTCTTTTCCAGAACTGTCCTCATGGCATTTTTTATAATGATCTAAAAGTTATTGGCCAAAGAAGGTATCTCTATACTATACAAGTTCACTTTTTTTTTTTTTGCAGATAAAATATATCACTTGAATTTTTAACAGGTAAAATATTGATAACCAATCACTCTTTACTTTATCATTGGTCATTCAACAAAAATTACAATAATTGTCATCATTTACTCAACCTTATGTTGTTCCAAACCTGTATGATTTAATTTTTCTGCAGAACACCGAAGAAAATAATTTGAAGAATGTTGCTCACCATTATTGCAGTTCCCATAGATTTCCACTGTAATTTTTCTTTGAATAAAGTTGGTATGGGAGCCAGACTGTTTGGCTAGAAGAAATGTTCTTCAGAAGAAAGAAAGTCATGCAGAATTGGAGCAATATATAGATAGTGACCCAATCATGAAAGAATTTTCAATTTTGTGTAAACTATCCCTTTAAGACCCTTTAGGAGGTGTTTAAGATCATAAATTCTCTTTTTAAAATTTATGTTTACATTTGACACTTATACAAATATAACCCAAACCACTAAACCTAACCATGAAATGTCATACACATAATGTTGTCCCATCATATTACTTATAACAAGGTTTAATCAGGGGTGGGATTTGTCATGATTTAATAAAACCCCATATATTCTAACTGTTTAGGGAGAAAGCCATATCAATGGTTTACATTCTGCAATTGTGTTCTGCAGATGACACAGACTTCCCATACAGAATATCTCAGAGGAGTAAGCCTCCTTTCTCTATCTGTGATTTCAAATGAAGCCTATCTTTCTCTCCAGTTCCCGCTGCACCATTACTTCACTGATATTGTGAAGATACGTCTCAGTATCTCTCCGCTAAGCAAGGCAAATAGCAGAGCGGGTCTGTGGCGTGTCATTTTAATGGTGCTTTCTGTCACTCTGACACCACTTCATGTCTAATCTATATTGAGTTTGATTTTCAACTGCCATTAAAGTGGGACATGTCAGCAGCAGCCAAAAACAACAACAACAACAGCTGGATTGAATCGCCTTTTTACATGGGAAAACGCCAGAAGATGTGAAAAAAAAAAGATCATAAGTTGCAAAAACAGCTAAATATGTTGTGTGTGGATGGCCGTCATTTGACCTTTGATAGTCACCTCACTTTTGCCTATGATTATCGAATGTGAACACTTCAGCGGCACTGCTCACATCTTCAGCCATTACTTCAGAATAATACACATGTTAGCTTTCCCCCTCGCCAGCCCTAGCTGAAGAAAAATCTTTCCTGATCGTATAAAATAATTAACCAACATAATCTGAACCGATGAATTATTCAGTAGCCATTCACAGGAATTACCTCACCATTTCGAGATTCAGAAGTCAACCGAAGTAATGACCTCAGTGTGGATGGTGTAGGAAAGTGTGACTCTGCGCGGCAAGTGTAGTGTCAGGTGTATACGTTATAGGTCAATAACACTCATTATTTCCTTGGTTAAAAGCCATGAATAATGCAGTCTTCCCATGTTCTCTTTAAATATTTCCAGAAAGCTGTTAGCCCGTGTTTCAGAATTCATGCAGAAATGAGTTGCTGCTGTAGTTATTAGGGGTGTAACGATACGCGTATTCGTATTGAACCGTTCGGTACGACGCTTTCGGTTCGGTACGCGGTACGCATTATGTATACCGAACGGTTCGTTGGAGTAATTAATTATATTTGAAAAAAAAAAAGAGAGAGAGAGAGAGAGAGAAATATAATGATATGCGTTCAACAAGGTAGCCCAATAACCCAAACAACGTAACAGGCAACGCCCCTGACACTCCCGAAGAAGAAAAAAAACACCATCTTATATGTTTATGTTAGGCTACTCAGCAGGCGCTCGCACTCAGTACGCGCTGAAGGCTCGTTGCAAAATAGCCAATGCGTTTAACAGACTAGAAATGAGAAGATCCTCCAATAACCAACAGGTCTGGTGTTTGGGTGCACTTTGGATTCCCTTTAAGCTATAATGGTGATGGCAAGAGAGTGGTGGATAAAAAAAACAACGGTATGTCGCATCTGCAACATGACAGGGTACACCAGCGGGATTACAAAAAAACAAAAAAAAAAAAAAAACAGCGGGAATATCTGGGATATATGCGTCAGTACTATCTGGGAAAAGACGAAAAAAAGGAGAAACATGCACGCAGCAAACTATCCCTGCAGCATTTAGACACTATATAGCTTACAGGGAATCCAACCCAAACACCAGACCTGTTGGTTATTTTAGGATCTTATATTTCTGGTCTGTTAAATGCATTAGACATTTTGCAACGAGCCTTCAGCGCGTGCTGAGTGAGCGAGCGCCTTAGGGGCCGTTCACATATCGTGCCTAAAAACGCATGGAAAACGCTAAGCGCGTCTTTCTCCTCCTTTCCAAAGCGCTCGGGCAGAAGCGCTCATGAGGCGTCTGTCTTTGCTAAGCAACAACGACGTGCTCTCTCCATGAGACGCGGAAATTTCAGCGAAGGATAAATGGATTTGCAGCTCTAAAAATCGCTTGCAGTAGCTCTGCTACTAAATTTATTTCAAAATTGCAATCCATATACAACTATGATCAGCTGTTCCTTCATCTTGGCTGAGCTCTCAACGTTGTTACGGGAAAGGATGAAGCTGATTGGTTGGTTCTTGTCACATGACCCGCGGTGCGCTTGCGGCATTCTGAAAAGTTGAGATGTTTTTACATTTTGCTGTATCTAAAACGTATCGAACCGAACCGAACCGAACCGTGACATCAGTGTATCGTATCGAACCGAACCGTGAATTTTGTGAACCGTTACACCCCTAGTAGTTATATATATCAATTTGGCATAATAAATCAATAACGAGACGTCATGTGTTAGTGTTTTTAAAAGTAATGCTGTGTAAACACCTCCTTAGACTCAGACTTGTATATGAAACTTTTTCACATGCAGATTGTGATGATGCTTTTCCACAATTATTATAAAAAAGGTCCGTTGGTAGATGATTATGATCTGACATCAAACTCCAACATGGCATTTCCATATTTTCTCTGCACTACCTCAGATTGATTGTGTTTGAAGGTTCGGACCTGGTTTAAGATGTTTTGGCCTTCAGGATTTAAAGTGTAACATGCTTTGATCATGTAAAGGTGACTTGGGTACCCACAGGTGTAACCATGAGTGCTTCAATCTGTTAAAGTGCTCTCACCTCAAAACTTTTACCTCTCTCTCTCTCCCCATCTCATTTTTTTTTTCATCCCCTTCCATTTCCCCTTTTCTGGCCTTCCCTAGGCGTGCTATTACCTCCAAATAAAACCATGAGGTCAACACAGGGAAAGCTCAAATCTGTTTTAAAGCACTAACCTGCGCTAGTAGAGGACTGTGAGAGTAATACTAGCTTGAGGCTCACACACTCGCTCTCTTTTTTCTCAGTCACAGTATCACTCCCTGGCATCACCCCCTATTCCCAACACTTATCTTTACTTAATGCAATCATCTCAAATTATATATATATAAAAAAGGTTTTAGATAATACATTATTAATAAAATTATAAGTCACTTAAAAAAGAACACTTACTGATACGGTTCTACAGTATAGAGCAGCCATTAAATCTGTCATATGCTACAGTATCACAGCATGGTTTGGTAACCTGTCAGTAAAATTTAGGTCAATATTTGAGAGGACTGTAAAGAAGCAGAGCCTTAAAAATCATTGTTGATTCAATCCATGTTCTTTAGAAAGAGTATGAGCTGATGCCCTCAGGCAGGTGGTTTGATAGTTGAACAGGTTTCATTTTTCTCTAGTTCCACTATCAATTGAATTATTGAACAATAAGAAATGAGAGGTGTGTAATGTGAAGGATATTGTCTAATTATACTGTGTAAATTTAATTGGAAAAGAGTGACCAACAATTCATCATTTTGTTTTCCAGAAAGAAATCTAAGTAAATAAAGACATTTTCTTTTCATTTTGAGTCAGCTATATTTCTTTTATTTCTTTTCAACTATAGTAAGAAAAGAGGTTAATGTATTTTTATGTTTTATGTTCAGATCATAGATGCTTTGCAAACAAATACTAATGTTGTCTTTAGGACAGAGTGTTTTTGCTGTCATTTGACAGCAAAACGATACATTTGTTCAGATGATGTACTGAATCTACATTAGTTGCTTTAGCAATAATGTGCCCCATCAGATGCCAAAACCCTTTCTCCTACAATAACTGAGAGTGACTGTCAGTGTGGAAATCTGCTCATCTATATTCATGACATCTTGCCATGATACTGAACTTATGGTGAATGTGTAAGAACATACGTGACCAGTGTTGGGGGTAACACATTAAAGGTAGCTTGACTCTCCTGTCCCCATGTTGCGAGAAATCGGGAGTAAGGCACCAAAAAACTTTATCCCACTTTGGTTGCTATGATACAGAAGTTTGAGGAAATGTTAACAGTATCCGGTTTTGTAGTATATTTCAAGTTTATTTCTGAATAAAAATGTCAACACGATGTAAAACACAGCCTAAGTGCAGAGCCGTTGTGTGAACTGTGTAAACATGATGGTTACTAGTTCTAGACTAAATGTGAACATATATTTACTCATCTCACTTGTACAAAAATATTCCGTTTTCCTGAAGATGAATTGAAACATGTCTCCTTGGAATTATAAGGTTCTATCTGCATTCCAAGTTTTGAGATTTTGTGCTTCAAAGCTTTTGCATTCCATTCGACTGTATAGATACAACTTTTTTGTTTATTTAAATTAAAAAGGGCCAAAATGTACAGAACATTAAAAAAATTTATCGCATAATATAAATAAGTTGTCACTGAATAATAATATGTATATATATGTGTAATAAAAATCAGAAAGAACCTTATAATTCCAAGGGGACGGACAGTGAAAAGCAAACTCAGAATATGATGCATACCTGCAATAATTAAATATGTTAAATAACAAACAAGCAAGCCCAGACCAGATGAGAAAAGTAATGCAAGAGTAACAAAATGTGCTACTTTCCATAAATAGTAAGTTATATAAGTTATAATTAGTAAGTATAGAGTTAAGGTAATGGAATATTGTATTACATCAATTTTCACCAACAAGTCAAGTCACCTTTATGTATATAGCACTTTAAAGAATACAGATTGTGTCAAAGCACTTTACAGTATTAAGCAGGAAAAAAGTGTGTCAATAATCCAAAATGACAATAGTAAACATTATTGTCAGTTTTTGGTTAAAGGCAGTTCGACTGAGGGCAGAATGCATGACTTTAAAATATTATTTTAAGTAGACTTTGCAGAATCCTGTCCCAGCTAAGTGAAGAGTGAACAATACAATCTCTCTCTCTCTCTCTCTCTCTCTCTCTCTCTTGCTCTCTCTCCCTCTTTTGCTATTTAAATCAATGAATCTCTTAACACTGCACAATCATTCTCTTATTAACATAGTGTCTACACTTTATTTGTTATAATGAGATGTTTCGTGAGCTTGTATCACTTAGTCAGCTCTGAACAAAACTGTGACATTTTGAGTGGTGGGTGTATTCTGAATAAAAAATGTAACCTCTAATTGGCTATAGCATTCAAGAAATCAATAGATAGCCTACTGTTATGTCCGTTATTGGGTCAGCACTGTGAAAACATGCTGTAAATAGAAATATTTGAAGCGCAATCGCAAATACACACTGGAGTGTTTGCCAAATATGTACCACCCCCAAGTTTGTGTCTACTTATTCTATTAATCAGTGTTAGAACCCTTAAAGAAGAAAAAATAAAAATGTCTGTATTTAAATTCTAGGATGAAAATGAAAAAAAAAATAATGCATGCAAAAGTACACAAAAGTCATTGGCAGTTGGTTCTAAATATATATATATATATATATATATATATATATATATATATATATATATATATATATATATATATATATATATTTTTTTTTTTTTTTTTTTTTTTGGTGTTTGCAAAAGGCTGAAATTGCAAATATGGCAAAAATCTTTTTTGTGTGTGATGTTTACAGACTCTGAACGGTTTGGTCGTCACCTTCCCTTCATCTGTCTGTTGTTGTCTCATCAGTCTTTACAGTCTGTCCCTAAATCTTTTCATATTGAGTGATGGAGTGATAATCTTAACACAGTGGGAAAACAGTAAGTCATGTTCTGACTTATAATGAGGCTCCTCTCTGCATTAGAGCTGTTACTCATTAGCACTTTGTGCATTCATAGTATTCATCAAATGTGATATTTTAATGAGGTCATATAGTAAAAGACTGTCCAATATCGGTGGCTTTTTATGGCGCTCTTACAAGAGATTGCAGATTGTCATGGTAATTACAGACACACAGATTCATAGTTCGTGATGATTTCTTCTTGGCACCAGCCATCCACGACTTGGGCTCTTGACAACATTTTAATACAAAGCCCAATCAAGGCATAAACAGAAGCTCAGAGCTATCAAATCAAAAAGCTTTCATAAACCTTTATGCGGCTCTTGTTGCTGCCATCCGCAGTCCAATATCCAATAATAGTCCAATAAACCTCATAACAAAGATGAAAGGAAAATCAAATTATAAACGAGGCTTTCAGATACAGTAATAAAAGATAAAATGATTTGTACTGACATCTCAAAAAAGTCTTTGGCATGAAAAATCCAGCATGCAGCTAGATTAAGTTTACACTTTAAATGCTAAAACATCTGATTTAATAGCTAGGCTTGACATAGTGGAACTATAAAGGAACTATAAAGTGTTTACTGTACATTTTTTACTTTTCAGTCACATGTGTAACACATGTAACTTTTCTGTATAGGTCACCATATACTTGGCTGTATGTCACTTTACTTCATGAGATAAAAACCTTTTACTTTTTTCATTTTTTTTCATATAATCTATAGTATTAATAGTATTGCCAATATATTTGAAACAATTTTAATTTTGAATTAATTCTCTTATGCTAACTATGGCTATAAATACAGTAAAAACAGTAAGATTGTGAAATATTAAAATATAATTACAGTTTAAAGAAATGTTTATATTATATATATATAATTTTTTTTATTATTACTATTTATTATTTATTCATGTCAAGGCAAATCAGAATTTTCAAATCAGTATAGTAGAATAATTTCTGAAGGACAATGTGACACTGAAGAGTGTCAATGTTAATACTGCTGAAAATTCAGCTTCGCATCTAAATATATTAAAATAGATACCAGTTCTTTTAAATTGTAATATCCTTTTGCAATATTACTTATTTTAAAGTATTTTTGATTAAATGAATGCAGCCTTTCCATAAAAGTCTCCAAGTTACACATTCCAGTTAATCATTTATGTTTGTCTGTATAGGGGATGATCTTCCCTGGTTAATAACCCTGTTATAACATTTTTGAATAATAAACAATTGATAATTGAAAAAGAGATTAAATATCACAATCAAATTCTATTAGTAATTAATTAGTTTCCTGAGCTTGAGCACAATATTTGGACAGTAATGAATTGTAGTAAGGAGAGTTATAGTAATGACAGTAACTCTCAACCTTTCTGAAGGCATAATTCAACTGTAAAAACCTTCAGAGAGTGGTTAACACTACAAAGTCTACAGATAATAATTATCATTGTAAGAGCAGCAGCTCTAGTGTCTTTATCTGCCCATCTCTTTCTTTTCCTTCTCCCTTGCCACCCACTCTCAGTCTTTCTTTTCACACTTTTCTATTATTCTTTTGTTTTTTTAAGTCTTTCTCACTTCAAACTGAATACTTTGATGACTAATTGCTTCGTTGCTACATGACAGCATGTCCTCAACTTGATGGGGCAGATCTACTGCATGTTCAGCTGCCTCATATTTGAAACGATTCTGGTGCAACGTGGGTTAGACAGCACAAAAACAAACAGAACAGAACAAAAATAAAATAAAACAACTTTCTGAAAGGCAGGCAAAGAAGTTCAGGCAGGAATTGAGAACAAAGTCTAGTTTAAAATGTTTGTGCCATTATGTAAAATTCAGTTCCATTTGTGCTGGTTTATTATGCTTTTGACTAATTTTATACAATGTTCAACCTGTTTAAATGTAATGATTTTAGTGCTGTCATGTGGTATAACCAAGTGTAAAGCAACAACATACAGTGGGTATGGAAAGTATTCAGATCCCCTTAAATTTTTCACTCTTTGTTATATTGCAGTCATTTGCTAAAATCATTTGTTAATTTTTTCCCTCATGAATGTACACACAGCACCCCATATTGACAGAAAAACACAGAATTGTTGACATTTTTGCAAGTTTATTAAAATAGAAAAACTGAAATATCACATGGTCTTAAGTATTCAGCCACTTTGCTCAGTATTTAGTAGAAGCACCCTTTTGATCTAAAACACCCATGAGTCTTTTTGGGAAAGATGCAACAAGTTTTTCACACCTGGATTTGGGGATCCTCTGCCATTCCTCCTTGCAGATCCTCAAGTTCTGTCAGGTTGGATGGTAAATGTTGGTGGACAGCCATTTTCAGGTCTCTCCAGAGAGGCTCAATTGGTTTTAAGTCAGGGCTCTGGCTGGGCCATTCAAGAACAGTCACAGAGTTGTTGTGAAGCCACTCCTTCGTTATTTTAGCTGTGTGCTTAGGGTCATTGTCTTGTTGGAAGGTGAACCTTCGGCCCAGTCTGGTGTCCTGAGTACTCTGGAGAAGGTTTTTGTCCAGGATGTCCCTGTACTTGGCCGCATTCATCTTTCCCTCGATTTCAACCAGTCTCCTGTCCATGCAGCTGAAAAACACCCCCACAGCATGATGCTGCCACCACCATGCTTCACTGCTTAGAATTAAGGCCAAAAAGTTCTATATTGGTCTCATCAGACCACAGAATCCTTCAGGTGTTTTTTAGTAAACTCCATGGGGGCTTTCATGTGTCTTGCACTGAGGAGAGGCGTCCGTCGGGCCACTCTGCCATAAAGCCCGACTGGTGGAGGGCTGCAGTGATGGTTGACTTTCTACAACTTTCTCCAACCTCCTGACTGCATCTTTGGAGCTCAGCCACAGTGATCTTTGGGTTCTTCTTTACCTCTCTCACCAAGGCTCTTCTCACCCTATAGCTCAGTTCGGCCGGACGGCCAGCTCTAGGAAGGGTTCTGGTCGTCACAAATGTCTTCTGTTTAAGGATTATGGAGGCCACTGTGCTCTCCCTTGAGTGCAGGAGATTTATTTTTTATTTTTTTGTAACCTTGGCCAGATCAAGTCCAATCAGTATAATCAAACACAGCTGGACTCAAATGAAGGTGTAGAACCATCTCAAGGATGATCAGAAGAAATGGACAGCACCTGAGGTAAATATATGAGTGTCACAGCAAAGGGTCTGAATACTTAGGACCGTGTGATATTTCAGTTTTTCTTTTTTAATAAATCAGCAAAAATGTCAACAATTCTCTGTTTTTCTGTCAATATGGGGTGTGTACATTAATGAGAAAAAAATACAATATAACAGAGTGAAAAAATTAAGGGGGTCTGAATACTTTCTGTACCCACTCCCTAAATATGAGTCTTGTACACATAACCTTAATCATTACAAAATCATTACCTAAACCGAACAACTATATTATAATTAATAAGCAGCGAATCAGGATTTTACTTAGGCAAAAATCATAGTCAACAGTGAGAATTGGACCTTAAAATAAAGTGACCACAATATTATAAAACATCATGCCAAACTCCTTAAGAATTTTTTTTTTTCATCGACCCAGAAACAGATTCTATCTAGCCACCACTGTTCCCGAGCTGCCTGCAAGCATGCAAAGTATTTGTATTTGAGTGACAGCTTGGTTTAAACATTAGTGTGGGTGGAGTTGGACCTGAGAGAGATCTAGACAGAGAAATGTAGACAAGACAAGACAAGATAACATGCCAGTTACACAACTGTCACATCCTGGAATTAAGAAACACAGTGGTTGGAACAGCGACTACTATTAAATAAAGTTTATACTTAAATGGGAAGCTAATTCCCTTTAATGGAGGTGAGTTTCTGATGGACAACCGGTCTCCGTGAGCCTGTCGGTGCAGACAGAGGTGTCTCAGGCAATATGGGCTGGACTTCGGAAAGTCGAATGTGGTTGGGAATGTACCAGTGGGAGGTTACTTCCATATCAGCATCACACATGGATAAGTGGGTAAAGCAGCTCTTTAATCCAATCCCCGTGGTTAAAGTGGCCCTATCAAAGGCTCCTGATGCTGTTTGCCACAGCATACTGTTTGCTCCACACAATATTTGTTGCACCTTTCAGCCAGTCTCATTATTAGGTCGTTGCCCACCAGCGCAGGGACTCCTGGACAAAGTGCTCTGCTTTAACACAGTAATACCCACAGCCCCGGTCCCTCATGGTCCCAGGCAATTAATCCTAATATAATTAGAAAGTGGTGAGAAGCAAAGGGTCAGGTATTTATACCAAAATCTCAGGCTCCACTCTAGTTTATCCCCGCAGCAGCCTAAGAGCTCTTCTCTAGGCTCCTTTAAATCTAAAACATACACTACTGTTTGGCTCCTGCTCAAGGATACGTCCTCAGCCCCTGCAGGGGCCCAACGAGGTTGGAGAGAAATTAGTTGGCTGTGGGAAGAGCTGTGCATGACAAACCTTTTCCTCATTGAAAAAAAAAAAAAGTTTAGGACACATTTAGTAAAGCACTTGAGTGCCATGTTGTACAAGTTAATGTTAAATGACGATATGAAATATTTACAGTGTTCGAGCCCAGATGCTCGGATGCATGAATAGGAAAATAAATTAACAACCAAATGGTGCATGGCATGAATTTATATGCCAATCGAGTTGCACAGGTGGAATTACCCAAGCTCGGCACTTGTACAGTCAGCACATAATTTATATTCCAGAATCCCATCTACCGCTTGAAAATTACACTGCTTCATTTAAAATGTACCTTTTATTTGATGGTGGGCTGATTTATATGCGGCTGATATTTGAGAGCTGTGCCGACAGTGTGTGGATTCAATTTCTATTGACAGCGAAGAGAGAATATACTCAGGTGTGACTGACCTGGGTAGATGAGGCCATTTTGATACCTCTTGTCCATCATAATAGTGTTGGTGGTGCTCAGCTAGTTTAACTGTTATAATATAATGCCCCAAAATGAGCATGCTGCCTCCCACTCTGTTTACAAGTGTTTTGAGTTTTGAGAAGTTTTGATGAAGTTGCTTTGTTTGATATATATATATATATATATATATATATATATATATATATATATATATATATATATATATATATATATATATATATATATATATATATATATATATATATATATATATATATATATATATATATATATATATATATATATATATATATATAATTTATCTGAAATATTGGATAACTGGAGAATTGCATTTTTTTTCTTTTCTTTTTTTTATTGTTAGGGTGTCTACAAAGTGTTAAATTTTAAAAATTAAAAAAAAAAAAAACAGCCAGAAGAACATATATTTTTACCATGCTTTTAGGAATATAGTGTTATATGCATCAGGTTTGATATATATATATAGGTGTGTGTGTTTACATGTTTTTGTGACTTTGTAGAATGACATGGGTATGACACAGGTATTACAAGGAGAGGGTGACTTATGAGGACGTAACCCATGTCCCCATTTTTCAAAACGCTTATAAACCATACAGAATTATTTTTTTTTGAGAAAGTAAAAATGCACAAAGTTTCCTGTGAGGGTTAGGTTTAAGTGTAGGGTTGGTGTAGGGCCATAGAATATACAGTTTGTACAGTATAAAGACCATTACACCTATGGGATGAACACACTTTTCACAAAAAAACAAATATCTGTGTTTGTGTGTTTCTTAGACTTTTGTCAACAGTGTGCTTTTTATATGTTCGATTTTTAATAATTTATTTAGTAATGATCATCATGATTCACTTTTGTTGTTTTGTCTTTGTTATTGTTGACAAAAAACAAACAAACAAAAACGTGTTAATTACATTGAATAGATTCACACTAGCCACAGTGCTCCTGTTTTGGGATCCCCAAATATTTTTGTCCAGAACTGCCTCTTCTGTGGTGGAAATGTGTTGAATGGTTTCAGATTGGGCACCAGATTTAGCATCCTTTTGGCATAAAATGGACATACAGTAGGAGCTCAATCAAAATTGCGGTGGTATAACTCTGCAAGCGTATGCTGACCATGTACCATGTTGAAACAAGCTGTGTGAACTGGCCTTCTCATTTACCCTCTACCAGTCCCTCTGTTTGTCCATCTGTTGTGGGTTGCATTGGTGCGGGAGGTGATTCCTGCATGGCGCTTGGGTGTGTTAAAGACTGCAGGGTAATGCTCTTTCAACAAAGGGCCATGGTGACATCTGTTGCTCCGTTCTAGTCAGCTACCCTCACTGGTACATGCTTCCACTCATGTCAAACAGATAAGTGTAATCTGTACATTTAATGCTGCAAATCTTATTCCTCCAGTCTTCATGTCCTTATTGGCTAGTCACCTGAACCTCAGCCTCTACCCAAGTGTCTCATTAGCTCAAAGTCTTATGTCCCAAAAGTCATTAATCATGCTGTTTGGACACCCCCCCCCCCAACCTCTCCCCTGGCAAAAGCATGATTTCCAATTAAATCTCCTAACTACAAGGTTAAAAGCTAATTTCATGCACCTTACTCTTGATAAATGGGTGATGGACTCGGTCTTTCATTCACTCTTCTTCCTTGGATTACCTCTTGACATTGCACAGTTGAAAGACAATGACCAGATGTGATGTATTCTTTAATTTCAGATTTTGGTGATCCGAAAACTCCCTCTCTCACCGTTTTCCTCTTCTGTTATTTCCTTCTTTTTATTTCACCCTTATCCTCTTCTAATAAAAATAATTACTGAAAGCATCAGTAATTGGGCTCATGCCATTATTTGCTGTTCATAATTCGAAGAATGCTATCTGGCTTTCTAATTATGATTCTCTAAAAATAATATAAAAAGAACTGCAAAACACAGTATACAAGATAATTGTTATGAAAAATATTTAAATAATAATAATAATTATTTGTATTTTTATCTCCCTAGCTAGACTCACCAAGACAAAGTGTTTAGTAATCCACAGAATATAATTATACTCTTTGCAGGTAGCACAGAATACCTTTAAAAATATAATAAGACTGCTAACAGCCATGAACACAAAATTGATTCTCTTGTAGCTTTTAGGTCAAGTTTATGTGGTTCTGAGACTATCCCATTAAATATGACAAAATCCTTTAGGAAGATATCCACATTTAAAACCTGAAAATAGATGAAAAATACAGCGACTCATGTTTGCAGAGGATTTATCCATTATAATTTCTAATAATTTAGAATAATAAAAATGTCCCTTCCTTAGTCATATGGAAAACTTTTATGGTGCTTTTTGGCATTTTATTATTGTTGGTGTTGTTGTTGATGAAAATGTGGTCTCTATGAACTGTAATTCTATGTACAGCAATGAGTTGAAAGTCTTGTTTTTTGTCCCTTTGTGTTCTACAATAAATGAATAAATAACAGTTTAAAAATGACAAAATATTACAGGAAATGTAAGTGGTGTCAGTTTCATAAATTTGTACAATGTAATTTGTATGAAAATTTATGACTTTTAGAAGAAAAATGTGGTCACTTTAGTTTGGGGACAAATGCTCACAAATTTTGCCTCAATAAACTCCTAATTTGCAGCTTAATAATAGTTAGTAAGGTCGTTGTTAGGGTAAGGCATTAAATTATTATTATTATTATTTTTTTTTAAATAAGTACTAATAAACAGCTAATATGCTAGTAATATGCATGCTAATAAGCAACTTGTTAATAGTGAGAATTGGTTCCTAGACTAAAGTGTTACCAAAAAAGTGAATTCACCAACATTAATCAAATGTAGAATAGTCATAAATTGCCTTGAGATGGTGCTGTTAAATTAAATAATTACAATTTTGGGAGAACTATTCCCGCAAGGCATTTCATGGGGTGTTATAACCAGGCCCAGCAAACCTGTTTATGTGTGGCAGTAATTACATTACACAGGTTTTATTGGTTTTAATGAATTTACGGATTACGTTTCTGTAATTATAGTGTAACTATAAAGACTGTACTTGTGGGTATAAGGTATATGTGTTATATTTGGGTTATATGGGGCTAACAACCAGATATGCAACCTGCAAAGAACTGCGTGTAAGTAAACTAAAGTTACAGGGTAACTTTTTTTTAATCATACCTATTCAGTACCTCTGTGTAGGTATACAGAAATAACATGCAATGTTTCCAGAATAAAGGAATGACAACCTGTAAAATTACAAATCATTTATACTGTAAGTATTTTGAAACTAAGGGTTACCTTTTCTAATATTACATGGTATGTATGGTCTAAACAACAATCTTATGTTTGGGAATGATTTAGAAAGACAATATAATTTTTATAATTATATATTGGCATTTTATGATAGGCCTGTAGGTATTTTTCAACCATGGGGTACATATTCTATTATTAAACGATACATGATGGAGATTATTGAACAACAAAACTGGACTTCTATTGAAATGAGTTAATGAGTTTCTGCTATGATTTATAATTCACAAGTCTACCTTACAAAAGCTTATTCGTCGCTCTCAGCAACTTCACACCAGCAACTTCTCACTACTACTATCACCAAATAAATTTGCATGATATACCATCAAGGTTCAATGCAGCTTAAAACAAGCTTACCTCTTTCCAGCTGTTCGCAAAAAAAAAAAAAACAAACAAAAAAACATGATACAACATTTTTATTTCAGTGGATGATATTTTGAACGATATTTTCTCTGTAATTACTGTGCAAATATCCACTTTTTCCATCCCAGCTGTTTCCAGTTCTCGCTCACCACATTCACTGCTCCAGTTTTAAAGGAACACACTCCAGACAGTTACAAAGTTGACGCTCGTCTGCACTTCGATTAGTTTTCTTCAATTTTCCACATGTGCCCGTCTTAAGAACTGCAGTCAAGGATTTCGTCACACACAGAACCGTTCATGTTTGAACTGCTGTGACTGCTGCATGCTCTCTTTCATGTCCTCCACATTCCTAACCCAGCACCGTTGGGTTACTTATTACTGATATCAACCCAAATTGGGTCAAATCAAGCCAGCTTCGTAACCCAACAGTCTCAACCAAGCATTTGGATTGAAACAATTACCAGCATGTTTTATATGTGTAAGTTATAAAAAAAGTATACAGTGTATGATTTTGCTTAATCACTTGCAAATATAACATTGATGTTAGAGCATACCCAGTACTGTTAGAATAGGTACACCTTCGTTTCAAATAGTTACAGTAGAAATGATTTGTAATTTTACAGATTATTACCCCTTTATTCCCCAAACTTAGCATTTTATTCCCCTTTACCTAAACGGAGCTACTGAATAGGTTCATTATAATTACAAAAAAGTTACCCTGTAATTTCTGTTTACTTACGCAGTACTCTAAAGCTTTACCATTTTATTTTCACAAAGGAAATGAATGAGTAGTGTAGTGAGGTCCTTGTACCCCGAGAGAAAAGACAGTGCCTCAAAGCTTTCTGAAACGAATGATTCATTACTTTCCTTCACCTGGAAAACGAAACATTGGTCTTAGCATGTGACAAAGCGGAGAAGATTAACAGCGCCAGCGTTCTTTGATTTATGAGGACTGTCCATGGTGAGAAAAAAAAAAAAAATCTCAAGTTTGTTTCTCTCTGACACTTTGCAAGTCATTCTGCTCTGGGGATGGCGCTGGTATTTATGGCTCACTAGGCTCTCTATCGGTCCAGCCAGTGTTCAAGCATGCAAAAGGGCACAGAATCCACCAGGAATTATTCTGCCAATGGAAAATTATGGGTGCCAAGAAATCACTGTGGTGGAACAAGGCCTCAACTAACCTAGTGTCCTCCTCAGCTCTGCGGCCATTTTAACAAGCAGCAAATAGCAAAGAAAGAGCATGGTTGTCTTTAAAAGTACATTGAAAAGAACTCATATGAAACGGACTTATTTCCCAGCTGATCTGACCACCCTGTGTAATCTGCGGTTTTAAGGATGTAAGTCTTTACTGTTAAACTCAACGTAGACATTTCTAATTGGAAGCGAGCAGTTTTTCTGTCCTTTTATGAAAGCAAATTCTCCACTGAGCAACAAAATCACAGCCTATCAGAACTCATCTTTGTCACAAAAACTTTCAAAATGTGTTGAGATAGCATTACACTTTATTTAAATTACTGTAAATCATTATTTTTTAAGAGTATAGGCTCATAATTGCAACTCATTCATAAAACCTAGCACTATTTGATTGCCGCAGCTAATGTTGTGCTATTTAAAAGGGATGATGTTTGTGTACATTCTTTATTGATCATAGCAAAAATTATTCATCAAATGATGGTGAAAAGCATTTTGATTGGGCACATATCCAGATGTACAGTGTAATCACTGTCTGCATTTTAAAGAGCCAAATCATGTGCCTAGATTGCAGCAAATTTATTTCACCCTTCAGACTAACAAGAAAAATATGCAATTTATCTGCGGTTATGCCACTGTGTTAACTAGAAATATGTACTCAAAAAACGAAAGTTTTTGTCGCTTCTAATTTTCTTCCAAAGTTGTCACATTATGGCCTATTTCATTTATATTCAAATGAATGATTCAAGATTTTCTGTGAAGAGACAGATGGTAATGTGGGGCGTGAAATGCATAAATTGTTTTCTGAGCCAATTAACCAGCACTAGCATAAAAATATGTGATGAGACTAACTCAGTAGACTCAAAAAAACGAATTTATGCCGGCATTCACTGCTGGTGAATTCTTGCCAATTCTTCAGGCTTTTGTGCGCTGAGGTAACATGTATTAATTTACTTGGCATTTAAAAGGGCCCTTCTGTTGATATAAATAGATTTCTATTTTAATTACTGTTTGCTTTTGAGACATCACTTCACAAAAAAATATTTGAGCTGAAAACCTTGTTTAAATATGATCTAATGTTGAATATTTTAAACCAAATATCTCACTGAAAACTGGAACAGTCTTTAAAGCTGCAGTTGGTAACTTTTGACTTTTGAACTACTTCTCTCTGTTTATGTCTATGAAGAATCACAAAGGTACTGGGTTACTCCGCCGCGGTATCCCCGAAGCAATCTAAAATAGTCCGAATATAAACACTTATTATAGGTGTACCCTAGTGATTCAGGACAAGCTAAAAACACGGTTTGGAAAATGGATTCATGGTGTACTCGCTTATTATATACATTTTTCTACATTTTGAACACAAACAAAGTTACGGACCGCAGCTCTGATTGGTTATTTCTTACCGGGAGCGGAGATTATCTGTCTCATATTCTACTGTCAGGACATAATGACAGGTTTAATAAATATGTAAAAAATATATTTTTACTAAAGTTACCTACTGCAGCTTTAAAAGAATTCAACTACATTAAGTGCTGGGAGCTAAACAATTGTTTCTAGAGATACTGTTTGGGATTTGTGAGGTAAAAGTCGGTAGATGGTTTAATATTTGCTTTTGAGTTTTCCATGTGGCTAACATTTTCATGTCCAACTGAATTTTATCTGCACGCCCAGCTATTTGCTGATCACTAACCATGGAGCACAATCCCCTGGATTGCCATGAGACCCGCTTCGGCCTTCACTCTGGTTTGTTTACTCATTTATTTATGCAATTCATATCTTTGCCCTGTCACTGTTCATTTGGGATACTAACAAACTGGTTCAAGGTTGCTGAACCGGGATGTCAAGAGCTAGTTTGGCATGCTGTGCCAACTTGCTTAATTTCCAGTATTCTGGCCTTCCTGTTCTCCCCTAGTATTCTCAAACTACTTGTGCGTGAAATTTTCTTATCATTGTGGAAATTGGACTTGCCTGCCTGCCAAAAGCAGGCCAAAAAGGCAACTTAGGGAGTGGGTTGCTCTGATGAACCGGAGAGAGCCACTGCAGCTGGATCCGTTTGCCAATGCCAGGGAGCGTGTGCCAAGAACAGCCCTCCACTTAGCACGACTTCTGTCGACACTCGCAGATCGAACAATGGCAAAAACCCTTCCAATTTGTTTTTGGACTGCAGAGCTCCACTCACTTCTCTGCATAATGAGCCATTATAACTAGTGCTTTATAATGAAGATGTCTTTGCTAAGTGGAGATTCAATGGGTAATTGAAAATGGAGATCATAATTTAGTCTTCCACACTAAAAAACAACAACAACAACAACAATAATCTAAAATTGAAATTTTGTTTTAACAAGGCACCATGACCACACTTTTACTACCATGTAATAAGCAATGATAATCACATACATATACAAATATATTAGCTGTCAAGCCATTCTCTAAAACCAATCTTATAGCTTTTATACACATCTGAACTGATTTAGGAATTCTGTGTACTGGATTTAAACATGCTTTGTTAAATAGAGCTGAAATACTACGCTATTATTGGTAACCGTTTTATTTGACTTTTTCTTCATTTTGTCATAATTATGACACTATCAAAATCTACTGTCTATAACATATACATTTAAATATAATCTATCAGCTCAGATCCATAACATCTGATCAAATACGACTTATAACTTAAATAATGTATTAGTAAATGGCTGCACTTTATTTTACAGTACGTGTACTAACATGTACTTATAGTGTACTTCCAGTGTATTTATCTAAGATAGTTCTGGTAACACAAGGTAACTACAATGGGGTAGGGTTAGGTTTAGGGGTAGGGGTAGGTTCAGGTTTAGTACCTAGTTATTACATAGTTATTGTAATTACTATAATAAGCACATAGTATGTACATGAGGAACAGGACTGTACAATGAAGTGCTACCTAGTAAATTCTGACAATAAAATTACTAAATGCTTGATGATATGATGATATATATATATATATATATATATATATATATATATATATATATATATATATATATATATATATATATATATTTGGATTGTTAGTTAACTCATCCAGTCTGGATCCAGAACACCTGAGAAGAGATGATGCTGACCCCTCAGAGGACCTCAGAAGATGCTAACCCTGAATCAACAAACAGAACTAACAATTATTGCTACAAGTGTGACCGCGTCATATAATAATTGCTATTAATAAGACGTTCATCGTCTGGTTGGCTACGTCTTGTATACATTTTTCAGAAAATTCCCGTCATATGTACATAAACTGACAGTCAACACTGATAAGCTTCTACTAAATATTTAAGAAACTTAATTTTCTGTAAAGTTGCTTTGCAATGATTTGTATCATAAAAAGCGCCTTACAAATAAACTTGAATTGAATAAACTTGAATTGAATGTAATGTAGTCTAACAACTAATATTAACAAATACAATCTTATTGTGTTACCAGTATGTAAGGTTATTGTCAACCAGTATGTATGCCAACATTTATGAAAATGAAATCACTTTATAAAAACAGGCAACATCAAAATCTGTCTTAATTCTGAAGGTCCTCTTGATATGAGTTCAAAAGATCAAACATTTTTTTTCTTATAAAATCATAAATCTTTTTTTTTTTTATCCTTGTTAGCCAAAATTATTTTAAATAGCTAATTACCAACACCAGCGTAGCATTGATCCTGCATTAATTGCCTGTGTGAAATGCAAAACAGTTGAATATTGTACCCATGCATAGATGAATAATACCTCTAGGCTCTAAATATATAAAATAATGTATTTGTACTGTGCAATTATTTTTTTTTCTGTGGTGTGTATTGTCCTAGCAATCAAGAATCAGCAGCTGAGCCCATTAACTGTTGGAGCTTGAAATTGTGCCATATATTTTTCAGAAAGTCCTATTAATGATTTATGCATCATCTCATAATATGGCCGATTGATTGCTCCTTTGCCAGCTTTAAAGAATCACACAGATAAAGCCTGGGGTGAGAGTCGACTCAGATGCAAGCTCTCGCTGACCACATGAAGGTGCTAGTGTGCCACTCGAGTTTCTCCTGCCAGTCAGCCCAATTCATGTACAGTAGATAAAGGAATGTTGCCACAGCGTTTGTGGCATAATGATGATTATCTCTGAAAATAATCTTGTCTTGTCCCTCAGTTTTTAACAGTTACAGTAAGACTATTACAACGAAAGGGAACCAGACCTTAAACATTAAAATACACACTATTTTGAAAATAGAACCACAAGATAATACAATTTGGCATGAGACTGGTGAGATATAATTGCTTACAATCCTTATCTGAGTAAAGTTTATCCAGTCTGCAGCTTTGTTGTCATGACAACATTATCGACTGCCACAGAATATCAGAAAGGGACGTTTATAGATTCTGATCTATAAATCCTTCTGGAAAAGAAGTGTTTAACTGTATTAAATATACACTTGTAGTGTACTTCAAATCTCTCTTTTTTGAAACTGTACTTGCAGATAATATATTAACACTGAAATAAAAGGCCACTTAAGAGTACTTACAAGTTCATGATTATGCTTTTTAACACAGTAAATTGCACACATTAAATGTGTTATGTTAAAGTTTATTTAATTTTTTTTTAATAATCTTCTGTCCTGCTTTAAAGTACATTTACAAAATAAGTTAACAAGTCAACATACTAAAGCACATTCCTTCATTATAATTTTAACTATAGTAACTGTTATTTAATATGAAATATATTTTAAATATAGTAAATTGTAACAATTGTAAAATTACATTTAAATTTTTTATTTAAAAAAATACATGACATACAAGTTTCAATAGAAATTAAATGTGGTAAACATATTTGAAAAAAAGACATCATTAATGTGGAAAATGAATTAGTGTGTGATCTGAAATGGCATTCTCTGCTGTTGAGTTTCAAGGTTGTTCTGCTGCCTGCTTGCTGTGGCGGTCATCAGTGGTGGATTCTTTTATAGTGCTGCAATTATACTCAGCTCTCATCTGCAGTCTCCTTTTTAGTGATATTACTAAACACAATGCTTGCAAACGCACCTCACTGCTGATGTACATTCACAGATTAAAACAAGATTCAAACTCTGAACTCCTCTAGACCAACAAGTCATTTTTATATAACAAACTCTGTTCCATTTTCTTTTCGAATGAATTGCTTTGCATCCTGGCAGTAGTATTTTGTACATTTAAAATAGCAATACATTTTTTTGTAAAACAATATTATGCCTCATATTCCTTTAAGATGAGCAGAAAGAGTCTGAGAGGGAGAGAGAAAGAAAAAGTGGGTGGTAAAAAGCATCTCCTCTGACTTCTCCTTCTCAACCATCTCCCATGACAAGGTAGCTGAGTCTAATTGCCCTAACTGATTCTCCTCCTCGTTGGACCTCTTGACCTTGCCGGTGTGTGATAAGAGTCAGTCATTGTGGATTACAAGGGAGTGCTGAAGTTCCATTCAAGTCCCTCTATAGAAAACCATACCTCTCTTTGATAGATGTGAAATGGTTCAGCCATAAATGAAATTTCTGTTATCATTGAATCACCCCCATGTCATTCCAAACCTGTTTCACTTTCTTCTATCGAACACATTGTGGAATTCCCATGCAATTCCACAATGAACAATAACAGTTCTTCAAAATATTGTCTTTTGTGTTCCACAGAAGAAAGAAAGTCAGACTGGTTTGAATTATCTCTTTAACCAAAACAACAACAACACTCTCATTTGTTTTGATCTCCATGCCTCTCCTCTACTGCCATGTTTCATTTGCATTTCCTGCTACAGAATCCATGTATATACTATGAAGCCCCTAATGGGACCTTGTGATAGAAAGCAAAAAAAAAAGAAAAAGAGGGAGAGATATGAAAAATAATATTCTATCTATACAGTACAGACCAAAAGTTTGGACACACCTTCTCATTCAAAGAGTTTTCTTTATTTGTATGACTATGAAAATTGTAGAGTCACACTGAAGGCATCAAGGGCTATTTGAGCAAGAAGGAGAGTGATGGGTGCTGCACCAGATGACCTGGCCTCCACAGTCACCGGACCTGAACCCAATC
The DNA here is from genome assembly GCF_023724105.1 of Carassius gibelio. NCBI lineage: Eukaryota > Metazoa > Chordata > Actinopteri > Cypriniformes > Cyprinidae > Carassius > Carassius gibelio. The sequence continues at coordinate 21,924,601 of NC_068388.1, read as the reverse complement.
CAGATGGTTTAGGGGTGAGCTGGACCGCAGACAGAAGGCAAAAGGGCCAACAAGTGCTAAGCATCTCTCGGGGAACTCCTTCAAGACTGTTGAAGACCATTTCAGGTGACTACCTCTTGAAGCTCATCAAGAGAATGCCAAGAGTGTGCAAAGCAGTAATCAAAGCAAAAGGTGGCTACTTTGAAGAACCTACAATATGACATATTTTCAGTTGTTTCACACTTTTTTGTTATGTATATAATTCCACATGTGTTAATTCATAGTTTTGATGCCTTCAGTGTGAATCTACAATTTTCATAGTCATGAAAATAAAGAAAACTCTTTGAATGAGAAGGGGTGTCCAAACTTTTGGTCTGTACTGGTGCTGTAAAATGGCATTCTGGCACAGAAGTATTGCATTCCTACAGGAAACTTTGTGTTTGCTAATAAAACTTTTGCATTCTCTCACAAAACATGCATTCTCCAGATAATTTTTTGTTTTATATCAAATGTTATATTTCAGTGGTCATCTCTTACAAAAGTGTTGTTCTTCCTAGAAACTTATATTTACTATACATTCACTCGTAAAATGTTTGTGTGCCCTAAAGAAAACTTCACTTGCAAAATGTGCGTTTGCTCAAAAAAAAATCGAGCTTGCCTTCAAAACATCTGCGTTCTCTTGCATTTGAGTTCTCTTGCATCAAAGAATATTTGCGTTCACTTGCAAAAAGGTTTGCATTCACCTGAAAAACTGAGAAAAGCAATGAAATAGTTTTTCATCCCACTTCATATTATTTCCATCACAAAAGTTTTGTGAGTGAACACAATGCGTCTCAGGGGAATGCAAAAGGTTTGTGAGAGAATAATTGTAAATGCAATGTCATGTAATTTCATCTTTTTTTTTTTCATGTCCTCTTTGGGGCTCCGTAATGTAGAGTATCATGAAATAATTGCAAAAATAGAAAGTGGTTAATTATGGAAAAATGGGTCTCCCTCATGTTACAGTAAAATCATGGAAGCTGCATTCCAGGAAGACAGGGCTGGTGGGAGGAAAACCTTTGATTTATTTATGCACCGAGAATACACTTAGATACTACAGATGAGTATATAGCTTCCTTTTCTGATGTCTTCATTACATGAACGCTACCTTGCGGGGTTCGCCTGACTGACACAGGCAGAAATAACAAACAAAGGGCTTGTTTCCAAAGGCATTTATTATCCTCAATGGCTCGGTTTTGACATTTCTGAGGAAGCCGCTGCTCTCCTACCGTGCGCACCAGTGTTACCGTGGCACATGCTGGGATTGTTCTTGGAAAAATTGCAACAAGAGCCGTTCCAAATCAATGGATGTCTGGATGTGTGATCTTCAACACAAAAGCGGCCACATCAGACATCTCCATCAGAAACACGGCTCGCTGACCTTTCACCTCACTGAGAGCTTCCACAGGGGGAGTCTATTTAACAGCCCATGTGACTGACGTGCATCCAGCCGCATCTGTAGCTCACTGTGAATGTCCATACCGAGCGCAGCCTTACAGTCGAGGGATATTCTGAAAGAGAATCAGGTCTCTTTGTGCAATATTGAACATTATTTCATTGTTTGAGCAAATATATTCTTTTGAGGAAATATGTCTATTTATTCCTGTTCAACTGTTTCTTACCATCAAATAATGCTAAATTAATGAACAATGGCTGTGCATGATAACATACACTTTACAATCTTTAGAGCTTCTAACAGTCAGTCGGTGACTTTTGAAGGTATTGATATTGGATGTTCCAATTTCTCCAATTTATTGTAATACAAAGTGGCCCGTTTCTGCTTTATACTATCTTTCGTATTACTTTACTATGATTATAGGGCTAGTAACACTTAATAGGCATCACTGATGTAAAATATGTGTGTCTGTCGGTTGACAAAGTTTCACAAAAATGTACTTTATTCTTAGCATTTGGGCACGCTTGTAGTTAAACACTCATTCGCCTACACACTCACACATCAGTGGATAATTATGTCTGTTTCTGGCAGGTCAACAGGAGCTAAATTTCATGAGGAGAGCCAATCTATATCACGTCATAATCAGGCAGTACTTGTCCCAGATCTGGCTGGGGCCAAATACGAGGGCCACAGAACATTATCAACAACAAAGTGATCCATAAACAAATTAAAATTCACCCTCTAAAGGCACAAACTGCACTGCTGCATGAATAAATGAATAGAGAACAAGGTCAAAATCTGTTATGCACCCAAATGGCTATTACTGAAAATTGCTTTTGGAAGATTACCTGGAAAATTTTGGAAAATGCTTTCCTGGAAATTTACTCTCAAGATGCAAATTAAATGCAACAGTGTTATATAATATATAACTTTACAGTATAACATGAAACCTTAAATCATGAGCAGAGAACCACCAAGTTATTAATTTAATCTGTTCTTATACATTTAAACTATGCCAATGAAAATATTAAAATAAGTTGTTGTTGTTTTTTGTTTTTTAGAAAGTAGACTCTTATTTGCACCAAGGTTGAATTTATTAAATGAAAAATACATAAGAAAGTCATATTGTCAAATATTATTACAGTTTAATATTATTATAGTTTCATTGATTACAATTCAATTTTAATGTTTTAAAAAAAAAAGCAAATAAATGTAATTGAGCAGCAAATCAGCATATTATGATTTCTGAAGGATCATGTGACACTGAAGAGTGGAAATTCAGCTTTACATCACAGAAATAAATTACATTTTAAAATACATTTCTGATTAACCCAGGAGAGCTTGAGCAAATTATTATTATTTTTTTAAATATGGCTTTGTTGTACAAAAATCAACTCGAAATGAAAATCAATTAAATTCAACTCCAATCAGGAAATTCTTTTAAATCATATAGTAATCAGAATAGAAATGGATACATGTTAGACCGTCTTGATGGTTTTTATAGAAACACAGTGCCTAGCCTGTCCATTATATGCTCTTAATATTGAAAAAAAAAAAATTATAAAGTCAGAAGGTTAGACAGCTACAGTATGAGTAAGTTAAATTGCACATACAATGCAATTTATATGTTATAATTAATCAAAAACCTATTCAGAGTAGGTGCTGAAATTCAATGTCATCTGGGAAGTCTTCCATCCAAACACGCCATGTGAATGACACACTGCTTTCATTACCACTTGATTAACAGGTTCAGACTTGGGAGGGAGACATGTTAATTATTCTTCTCAATATAGCTCAACATCATACACAAGACAGACACAAGACTGTTAAATGAATATTATTTGAGCTTGTTATCATGGGAACTGAGGAGAGACCGAGGATGTAAGCATGCGGGAGCACAACGGTTTGTAAACTATGAAACTGTATCTGAATTGCGTCTGATTGAGAGAAGTCAGTTATTGGCATACATCCTGAGACAGAGGCCGTGTTCGAGGATGTGTGAGCTTTCAGGCAGGGGTGTCACTTTGGTGATGATGGCGCAATGCCGTGAGGGGTTTGATGCAGTAAGAGCTGATGTAATGTCATTTGAGAAAGTAAGTGCTGTGAATTTGTATCATACTTAATTTTATAACTTCATCCATACAGCCTCTTCTTTAGGTCCTGGGATTTTATAATCATTATAGATTCATGGGTCAACATTTTGTGAACTATGTGAGCAGTGGTAAGGTTGTCACCTTAGGTTTAAGGGATTCTGGGTTTTACCTGCCTTAATGTGACTTCTTATTACATGATTTAATAATTTAACCCAAAATACATAAAAAATGCAATGCGGGCGTGCAGTGACTTGAGTACACTTCTTATATGGTGAGCATGCTTTTCATTTCTGAATTCAAATTAATTTGGATATATTTTGGTATATAGTTAATATTACTCTATACTTCAATCTATAATTACACTATAGCAACACCTTAAAGTAAATTGGGTCCCACTTTATATTAGGTGGCCTTAACTACTATGTATTTACATAAAAAAATAAGTACAATGTACTTATTGTGTTCATATTTTATTGTAAAAACACGTATGATGCTATTGAGGTGGGATAGGGGTAAGGTTAGGGAGAGGGTTGGAGGTATGGGTAAGTTTAAGGGTGGGTTAAGGTGTAAAGTTTGGGTCAACAGTGTAATTATAAATGTAATTACAGAAATTAAATACAGATGTAATTACATGTAGTTTTAAAAAAAAAATATATATAAGTACAATGTAAAAACATGTATGTACACAATAAGTACATTGTACTAAATCATTCATTAAAATGTAAGTACATAGTAGTTAAGGCCACTTAATATAAAGTTGGTCCAAATTGTAACCCTTTATTTTAACATATCATTTTTACAGTCTAATTACATTGAGTATCATTAACTAACAAAAATGTACTTACTATGAGCTTAGGTTTAGAGTTTGGTTTCTCTTAGTTTTAATTGCAAATGCTTCCATTATAACTGTAGTAAATACATGTAATATGTAACTATGGCACATTAAAATAAAGTTTAAAATGGAAATAAATAAATATATATATTTATTATAAATAAATATAAATAAAAGCAGATGATTGGCTTTCCAGCGGGAGGGGCAGGACATGTGCATACATCTTTGCCGTTATGGGTTTTCCTTAGCTATATAATTGTACTGAGGATTGAGGAAGTGGCATGTCTCTTATAAATTGTCACTGGTGTTTCCTAGCATAAAAAGGTGAACATGTGGTAATATCTCAATCAACTGGTTTAAATCAAAGTCAAAAATATTATTTAATATGACTGAATCAACCTGAGTGCATTAGGTTAAACCAATAACAGCCATTTGTTAAGAGATGGATCATGGCAAAAGAGTTTTTTTAAGGTAATAACTGCACACACACACACACACACACACACACACATACACACACACACACAAACACAGACACACACACACACGTTTGTTTTTGTGAAAAGTGGGGACATCCCATAGGCGTAATGGTTTTTATACTGTACAAACTGTTATATCGCCCTTCACCAACCCTACACCTAACCCTCACAGGAAACTTTGTGCATTTTTAAACACTCATTCCGTAAGATTTATAAGCGTTTTGAAAAATGGGGCCATGGGTTATGTCCTCATAAGTCACCCTCTCCTTCTAATACCTGTGTCATACCCTTGTCATTATACAGAGTACAAACACACACACATACACACACACACACACATATTCTTAATCCTAAAGAATGTGGTACAACATAACAAGTAACTGTGAATGTGGAGGTAGAAGATAAAGTCAAAGCAGTCTAAATTTGCTGTGCTCCATCATATTCTCAGGGTTAGAGGAATGAAGCTGAACTGAGTCACAAAATCTCCAGTGAAAGCATCTGCCATGAGCCTTAGCTAACAAGGGCTCTGGTGATGCTGACAGCTTGCTGCATGTGTGGAAAAGATGATTTGAAAAAAAAAAAAAAAAAAAAAAAACGTGTGATTGTAAAAATGAGAAAACACCTCTGTATGGTTGTGCGCATGGCCCATGATGTTCTCACCTGAGTCTAGTGAGAGCAATAAAGTTTATGTCAGTGAGTGCCATATATAATGAGAATTTATTAGACAAGTGAAGCACATGTATGTGTATGAGTGCACCCACAGAACTGCACATACTGCACACAAGAGTTTTCTCAAGACGTTTACCTTCAGTCTGATTGGCTGGCCTTCAGTACATTTCACTCTGCCATGTAACAAAGTCCAAGATCCACTGATTAAGCTGAAAAACAGTTCAGGTACAAACAGTTACAAAATTATGCACCGATTACAGACATTAGTCTATAAATGAAAACACTTCCAGATGACTGTTAACAACAACAACAACTAACATAATTTTAACTCCTTTATCATGATTTATGTTTCACGGGGCTCATATCTGAGCACTCCTCATCACTCAGCAACAACAAAAACGTTCATATTATGTGACCCTGGACCACAATACCAGTCTTAAGTGTAATTTTTTTCAAAATTTTGATTTATATATCATCTGAAAGATGAATAAATAAGCTTTCCATTGACGTATGGTTTATTAGGATCGGACAATATTTGGCCGAGAGACAACTATTTAAAAATATAAAATATATGTTCGAATCTGAAGGTGCAAAAAATCGAAATACTGAGAAAAATCACCTTTCAATCTTTCCAAATGAATCCGTAGTAATGCATATTACTAATCAAAGATTAAGTTTTGGTATATCTACGTTAGGAAATTTACAAAATATCTTCATGGAACATGATCTTTAATATAATTAATCTGATCTTCTATAATATAATATAATATAATATAATATAATATAATATAATATAATATAATATAATATAATATAATATAATATAATATAATATAATATAATATAATATAATATAATATAATATAATATAATATAATATAATATAATATAATATACTTATTAGTTTTTGGCTATTGATAAAAATATACCCCAGCGACTTAAGACTGGTTTTGTGGTCTAGGGTCACATATTAAATAACAATGTGCTATTTTTAAAATTGAGATTTAAAGCGCTGTTTCTCTAGCATAGAAAACAAATACAACACCGTGTCTTGATACAGTCTAATGGTATAACGAAATCCATTTTTAAATGTTTTACTGTACCAGTTTTTATGGCCCTTATATTTCCTATTTGACCCACTGCAGATGAATAAATTTATTTCAGGATGACACCATCCTGGTTGTAAAGCAAAATGTGATTGGTTATAGCGAGAATGTGCTTCAATTGGCGGGCTTATTGTGGCTGTTATCTGATTGGCTTGAGTAGACGGTTGGTGGAGTCCATGCATTTGTGGATTGTCAGTGTATTGATGCTAGAAATGATTCAAAATCCACAAATGAACACAGCGATCCAGCAATGCACAGAAATGAATGCCATGCAAGATATGTTTGTGACATAATAAGGTATTTGTGAATATATATATATATATAATATATATATAATTTTAATAATTTGTGAATTTATTCCAAGTTTGTGAAACTCTAAGTTCCATTTGTGGATCTCATTCTCATTCTCTCTTTTTTTTTTTTTTGTCATTTATTTGGAATTATTCAACAATTCTATCTCCATATGAATCTCTATTGAAAATATATGGTACATGGAACAAAAAAGTAATGAAAAATAACTAAATAATCTATAGAAACAGAAGCAGTGGGGTGTGACCTCATTATACAGTATCGGCTGTGCATGGCTATGTCTAACCCATTCTGATCTCTCATGTACACAGGCTAGTGGCTTCAAAACAAATATCAAACACAACCAAAGAGCTCATTTGCTTTCATTTCAGTTACTAGCATAACCTTAACTGATGTGGATAAAAAATAAGGGGCGACCGGGGATGGTTGTAACATGTTTGACATTTCTGTCTGTATCTTGAAGTTCTTGTTTGCCAGTGCATTCTTATTGTGATTCAAACTAGTCACAAGTGTCCGCTATTAAATGACGTTGCTGTTATCCTTTCCATGGAATAATGACCTACTTATACTCTTTTTTTGTAACTTTGTAACTTTCTCCTGATAGGAGAAACTGTAAGTGTTACAACTGACCCATGTTACAACCATCCCCTGTCTCTCCCATGCAAATACGTCTCTAAATATCCCAAATCTGTGAAAATCATGAAGATGATCTGTCATTTGCATGTATATTGTACAACTGCCAGAAAGCCCTTTCCGGGTTTTGGTGTCTGAGCAGCACATTTGGTGGATAAGTTGTCAAAAGCTGTAGTTCATAACTATGGCACTTATCGCCTGTCAGGGCAACCTACAAAAATGAAATGTGGACTAGGAATGACAGGATTAATTTCACATTTGTCATTAATTTTCTCTAACAAATTCAATTAAGGCCGCCCTTCATTTTCCGCTGATGGACCTGTCTTTGGTTTTTAACAAATGAGACCTGAGAGCTGCCAGCTCCGAGCCATGTTATGTCGAGCTTGAGCCGAGCGATGGCTTTGAATATGCAACTAATTTAAGTCAAAGGTTCAGATACTTTTGAAATATAATGACTCTTACTAGTATGTTACATCTTGAGTCATTAAAAGTTCAGAGCTCAGTAGAGCTTTTAACATGTCTGATACACCGATTCATCTTTCTTCTTAAAGTGAAGAGCTCCTGGCTTACAAGTGGGACATCAAACAAACATCCTCATGTAATAAATTAACTTCTATGAAATGCAATCCCTTGAAAAGAAAATGAATAAAGAAGAGAGGCTGAGAATGAACAATATAGACCCACTGAGACCCATGGAGGTTGAAGGTTCTTTGGTATATATAGTTCCATGAAGAACCTTTAACATCCACTCCACAAATAGTTCTTCATACCCTCAGAAATACTGTACATAAATAAAGGTTCCAAAAAGCGTTTCTGTTTTTCACAGCAATATGATAGAAGAACCATTTTTGTTTCCAATCGGGACATTTTACGGAGCAGTTCTTCAGATAACCATTCTTTTTTTAATGAACATTTCAATAAAGAACATTTTTCCACCATAAAGAACCAGTGTGAAATAGAATGGTTCCAAGGATGCTAAAAGTTCTTCATGGAACCACTTATGCCAGTGAAGAACCTTTATTTTTACACTCTTAAAAATAAAGTTTCTTTATTGGAATTGATGGTTCCATGACAGACCTTTAATACCCCTGGAACCTTTCCATTGCACAAAAGATTCTTTACAATGGAAAAAGGTTCTTTAGATTATTAAAATGTTATTTTAAGAAGTGTTCACTGAAAAGTTCTCTGGGGAACCAAAAATGGTTCTTCACTGGCATTGCTACAAACGCCCTTAAAAAATAAAAAATAAAAATAAAAAATTAAATAATTTATTGTCACGAGGTGTAAACAGACCACTGCGCCCACAGAGCTGCTTATCTCTTCTGACAGAAGCAATTTCCAGCCATGCCATCCTAAACAGAAAGGTGCTTTGAACAAGCAGATGGGTAGGTCTACACAGCACAGATAATATGAGACAGACACGATGACCCCCAGTGCAGAGATCTAAATTGCACTCCAGGGATAATGGTTGAAATAATGCTTGTTAAAAACTAGACTCCCTTCAGAAGTTGATTTTCTACTGGGAATCTTGCTTTGATGGATCTGAGAGGTGATGCATTGAGAAGGGCAAATGATAAACCGAAAGCATTCGCCATCCATTCTGCAGTGTGAAAGTGCTATTTTGATGTGCCTCACTTGTAGCTGAGATTTATATAGCGGATCTCCTGTCCAGACCAAGGGAATGCTGGGGAACATCTCAAATAATAACTGTCATATTAAGAAACACTTGAGGGACTGGCAAACAATAAGACCTCATGCAGGTGCAGAGGATAGACACACTGTTTATGGACTGTCTAACAATAATGAGGCAGTAAGAGGAAGAAGTATGAATGTGTCAACCCAGCTTCACTTCACCGCTGGTCGACAATTTTAGAAGCTGCTCGGCTTGTCAAAATAAAGAAACATATAAAAATAACTACATCTTGAAAGGTTTGGAAATTGAATCAGATTCTAGAGCACTAAACCACTCTTTCTGAGCCTCACTTTTTGGATTATGTGACATTTGCTGAGTCTTGGAAACTTGGAAGCACAAAGGTTCTATTATACTGCTCACAATGGAATGCAGACAGTCAGTGATTTTGTAATTAGCAGTAATTTTTATTATTTTTCCCTCACCACCTTTTTTTTCAACCTTACAATTATAATACCATGCACAAAGAAGTAAAATTTTACATATGGATTAAATTAGATTTTAAAATGCCAAACTTTGCTGTGTTATTATTGGCGAAAAGGTAGGGCACTTTCAGCTATGAGTCCCATAATGGGGGGTCTGGTTAACAGGTTAAGGCTTGGGGCTGCAGCAAGTTCTTCTGGTGTGATAGGGTGGCCGGAGGGGTTAGAGAGGTGGTGAAGAATAGTTTTGATGGAGGAGTCAGAGGCTTGCATGTCAGAAATGTCAGTAGTTTTAATTAATAATTAGTAGTTTTAATTAATTTCAATTTCAAAATATGCTCATTCGTTAATTTGTGCAATTAAAAAAATAGACATAAATCTATGTAGATATGTATAATATGAATATATGGAAGGCTTAATGAATATATGGACAATGCTATATATTAACCATTTTGATGTATTCATATGAAAATGACATGATATGCATGAATGTATCAAGTAATTTAGCAGTCATTATACAAAAAACACCTAACCACTTTATGCTTTTTAATCTGTCTGCCAGTATCAGGTTTGATATTGTATCATCGTGGCTAAGTATTAGCAGGCATGCAGACCTACGCTGGGGTCAATCCAAGGATCTTGTTTATTACTCTCATGGGTTTGCATGTGATGTCCGGCGTTGCATCTCCATTACTTGCCCCAAATTGGACAATCTTTTCTCAAAATTGAAATTGTCAATAATTGTTCTAATGGTGTTAATGTTGAAAGCTGTTCTGTGAAAGAGTTGGTTGGTTGGTTATCTTGTTTCTGGCTAATGGCACTAGGAACTGATTTACAACATCCTGTTGCCTTTCTGAGGAATTCGGCTCATGTTCAATTCAATTCAATTCAATACAAGTTTATTTGTATAGCGCTTTTTACAAAACAAATCTTTACAAAGCAACTTTACAGAAAATTATGTTTCTACAATATTTAGTAGTAGCTAGTAGTTTGTGCACATTTGACAGGATTTTAGAAAAAAAAAAAAATATAATAATAATACAAGACGTAGTCAGCTAGACGATGAACTATCAATATTATTAATTAAGTTATTATATGATGCAGTCACACATTTAGCAATAATTGTTAGTTCTGTTTGTTGATTCAGGGTTAGCATCATCTGGGGTCCTCTGAGGGTCAGCATCATCTCTTCTCAGGTGTTCTGGATCCAGACTGGAGCTTGTGTAAATCCTAGTTACCACAGGATGTAAATCCCGTGGCGAAATATAGAAACAAAATACAGACATCATTAGCATAGCTGCTGATCCAACAAAGTAAAATTAGTTTAACCCAAGCTAATGAATAAAAATGCACCTTTGATCAGATGCAACTACACTCACAAATAAAAGATACATTATTCGAATGCTTGGCGAAAGAGATGTGTTTTTAATCTAGATTTAAACAGAGAGAGTGTGTCTGAACCCCGAACATTATCAGGAAGGCTATTCCAGAGTTTGGGAGCCAAGTGTGAGAAAGCTCTACCTCCTTTAGTGGACTTTGCTATCCTAGGAACTACCAAAAGTCCAGCATTTTGTGACCTTAGGGTGCGTGATGGGTTGTAACATGGTAGAAGGCTATATAGGTACGCAGGAGCTAAACCATTTAGGGCCTTATATGTAAGTAATGATAATTTGTAACTGATACGGAACTTAATAGGTAGCCAGTGCAGAGACTGTAAAATTGGGGTAATATGATCATATTTTCTTGACCTCGTAAGGACTCTAGCTGCTGCATTTTGGACTACCTGTAGCTTGTTTATTGATGAAGCAGGACAACCACCTAGAAGTGCATTACAATAGTCCAGTCTAGAGGTCATGAATGCATGAACTAGCTTTTCTGCATCACAAACAGATAACATGTTTCGTAGCTTGGCAATGTTTCTAAGATGGAAGAATGCAGTTTTTGTAACATTGGAAATATGATTTTCAAAAGACAAATTGCTGTCTAATATAACACCCAGATTTCTGACTGTAGAGGAAGTAACAGTACATCCGTCTAGTTGCAGATTGTAATCTACAAGATTCTGTGTAGTGTTTTTTGGTCCAATAATTAGTATCTCTGTCTTATCCGAATTTAATTGGAGAAAATTATTTGTCATCCAATCTTACATTTTTAACACACTCTGTTAGCTTAGATAATTGGGAAGTTTCATCTGGTCTCGTTGAGATATATAGCTGAGTATCATCAGCATAACAGTGGAAGCTAATTCCGTATTTTCTAATAATATTACCAAGGGGCAACATGTATATTGAAAATAGAAAGGGACCTAGGACGGATCCTTGTGGCACTCCATATTTTACTGATGATAAATGAGATGACTCCCCATTTAAGTAAACAAAATGGTAGCGATCGGACAGGTAGGATCTAAACCATCTTAGAGCCTGCCCTTGAATCCCTGTATAGTTTTGTAATCGATCTATGAGTATGTCATGATCTATGGTGTCGAACGCAGCACTAAGATCAAGTAAGACTAGAAACCAAGGTCCCGATCGACTCTCTAATTTGTCTGGTTCGGGTCTGATACGCTATAATGGATAAATGTTGTGCAATACTTTGCTAATCAATAAAGGATTAGCTCACCCCAAAATAAAATGTACTGAAAATGATGAACTCATCCTCGCATCTCACATGATGTAGATGAGTTTGTTTCTTTATCAGAACAGATTCTGAGAAATTTTGCATCACATCACTTGTTTACCATTGGATGCTCTGCTGTGAATGGGTGCCATCAGAAATGCCCTCTCCAAATATCACCCTATACCATCTCCTGTTATCCTCCTACATCAAAATCCACTGGCATTTTCGTTTATAACCATTTTGGATGGTTTTCTCTTGCATATTTCTCAGACTATACATCCTTTTCACTTGAGAAAGCTATTATGAATAGAGAACTCAGATTTTAGTTGGAAGTAAGTGTAGTTGTGTGGATTATTGTGATGTTTTTTATCAGCTGTCTGAACAGAGGAATCACTGGTGAGCAAATAAAGCAAAACTAAATTTCCAAATCTTTTCAGATATAGAATTAAACCCATCTATATCTTAGATGGCCTGAGAGTAAGTACATTTACATTTTCGGATGAACTATTGCAAATGATTCTTCAAAGACAGCAAGACTGCTTCAAGTGTCTGTATATTATAATATACTGGAAAATTATAATAATCCCAACTCTTCAAACACAGCAAAATTATAGTGTCATGGCTGTGTAATATTAATGAGAATACTTTCACAGCAACCTTTGATATGTTTCTTAAGACTACAGAATTTTCTCTTTCATTGTATCCCTTGACCATAAAACGAATGCTAATATCGCCAATGGGAAGCTTCTTGGAGGGAAAATCAAGCCTGTGAACAAGCTAGCAGTCACAAACAAATAAATGAGAATGGCATGAAAGAGCAGCACTCAGTGGAAGGCTAACTGCACTGACCTGCTTTTCTTTAATGTGTTTGAGAGATGAAAGGACCAATCACTGTTTAATTCCCCAGTTTAATTACAGTTCACAAAACGCTGCCTGCAGAGTGCTCTTGAGGACCAGATACTTATTGTTCCCAGTGTTGTGTCGTTCCATCACAGTACCTTAAAATTTCTCAGTGTGGCTCTATTTTGAAATCCAGACAACAAGATTATTGGTTTTTGTAATCTAGTGGAAGTCAGTGTGTGACAGGTTTCTATGGCGAGACGAGGAATTTAATAAAAGGCCTGTCTTCATTTCCATTTTTATAACAAGTTGTCAGCTTTGCCTCATATAATGAGGGTTTTACTTTACACAAAATAAGAGCTAGATTAAAGCATCGCAGGATGGCCACATAAAGCCGAGAATACAAAGACATTCAATCACTCCTCACAAATCTGCTCTGAGCACCGTCTGTTTACACTACAGTTTTACAGCTCCTCTTTTTTATCTTTCTTTATTTCTGTCCCTTTCTCTCTCTCACCCGTTTTCTCTCCAGCAAGATTTTATATAGTGACATATTTCTACAAATAGGACATGGGACCTGTCACTCTGCAAAGATCTTTCAGATTTAATACACTGTGCTGATAAGTCATGATCATCACATTTCTTCTCAGTTCTGGAAAAAGCATTAAGATATATTACTTCCTTAGATTAGCCACAACAATTTTCTATCCTGCTTTTTATTATGCACAGGAGAAATGAAAACAGTGTTGTAGCACTTGAAAAGTGTTAAAAGAGATGCCCCAGCTTAGGTTTTGATTCAGTCTAGATCACTGCGGACTGCCATTTTTTATGCTGTTAGTTAAAAGACAATAAAGAAGTTATGTTTGTCAAATTTGAAAGGAGTATTAAAAGGAGTGACTTCTATGTTTATTCATTTTAAGAAAATTTCTGTGATCATTAATTCACCCTCATCCAAACAATGACTTTGTTTCTTTTGTGGAGCACAACAGGTGCAGTTTTAAAGATTTAACGTATATATATATATATATATATATATATATATATATATATATATATATATATATATATATATATATATATATATATATATATATATAATTTTTTTTCCCTTTATAGTTGTAATTACAATGTGCATTCAAGTGTTTTGTTGTCAAATGTAAATAAGCATCACAAAAGTTTTTAATTGCCTATTTCTTGAAGAAATCTCACTAAAGCCATTGACCATATTAAGTCAGTATTCAAAGGTTTCTGATTAAAATGTAGCATCACATCTAGTTCTGGAATTTCTATCAAAAATGCAGTTTTTTGTGTAAAATGCATACAACATGCATCTAATGGTTATTTATAATATCCATGACTGTAACCACAAGTGAAAGCATTGTTGTGGGAAAAACTAGCAATAGTTCTCTCCTCCACCATTTTTTTATTTTTATTTTATGGCCATGAAGGAAGCATTATTTCCATCAAGCACTGTGAATTATGCAATCAGGAAACTTATATATATTTAAAATGCTGTAAATTCAAATGTTTTATGCATATAATAAATTGTGATACAAATTTATTTTTCATACATCATTTTGATTTCATGCTTCCAGAGCCTAGTCCACTGAAAAAAAGTAGGAGATTTCTGTACTCTGTACCTTGAAGGCCATAGATAGTTTGCTATCTATCTATCATTTACATTCCTCTTGGGTTATTGATGTACTAGAAAATGGGACATGATATAATAGTGCAAAGGTACACATAGATACTTGTGAATTTACAATTAATTTTCTCCCAAACTTACAACAAATATTACCACAGTAGTAGTCAGGATCACTGTGAACAGTAATCAATTGAAAGAACAAGCAAACTTACAAAGAAAATATTTTTATGGGTGTTTGAATATGGGTAATGGTGCAATTGGTAGAATGCACTGTTTTTTTAAGTGATTTTACCATAATTTTTTTTTCAAAAGCATACAGTCAAAAAAAAAAAAAAATAATAATAAAAAAATGTATATTTATATATAATAATAAAGTAATAATCAAGGTGAATGTAAACAGCAATAGAAAGAACAAGCAAACCTATAATGAAAGATTTTTATGAGGGTTCGAAAATGGGACATGATGTAATAGTGCTTATTCACGTTCATGCTTGTGGTTAATTTGCCTTTAGTTTTCTGCAAAATTATATAGTAAAAATATTTTAAAATTAATACAGTAATAGTCCTATATAGTGACTGTAAACAGAAATCGATTGAAAGAATGAGCAAACTTATAAAGGAAAGATTGTTATAAAGGGTTTTTAAGTTAATATTGAAAGGTTAGAAAAGTGGTTTACCCATTTCTAGCACATAGCTACCACCTAACATTGTAAATTAATAATGCTCTATTCCCCTAAACATGTGTAATTGCTGATGTATGCTCATGACAGAATTCACAAATGCACTTCCACTTTTTTACTTTACAACTTTTTTACGATTTACTTTAGCTATTTAATTTTATTTATTTTTCCTTACAATTTATTCACTTTAAATAAATTATAATATAAAATTATAGGATTAAAATAAATTGTAGCTGCTCAACACCACAGGAACAGTAAAAAAAAAAAAAAAAAAAGTCTAAACTCACAACTCTAGAGGTTCACGGAACGAGAAAGGGGAGTAAGGATGGTGAACTTGCATGTTAGTAAAGGCAGGCGCATAAAAAAAAAAAAAAATCAGTTTGAAACAGGACACACCTTCTCTTTTTTAATTGATGATGGCCGTGCCAGAGTCTCTTTCTCCATTTTTCAAATTGGAAAGCGCGTGCATCTAAAAGTTCCTTCCCAGTGTGTCTGGTATGCATGTGCGTGCGCTGTCATGACAACAACGAAAAAGTTGACAACAACCTAGTCAGCAGTTCAACTGAGGGGTGGGTGTGTTGACAGTACAGTAGCGTGCTGAAATGTCAAGTAATGTTCGTTTGGCTGCCTGGGGCTCGAGGATATAGAGCGACAAACTTTTTTTGAGCAAGGATTGATTATGCGTGACACACAAGTTTGTTTTTGTGAAAAGTGGGGACATCCCATAGGCGTAATGGTTTTTATGCTGTACAAATTGTATATTCTATCGCCCTAAACCAACCCTACACCTAACCCTAACCCCCACAGGACACTTTGTGCATTTTTACTTTCTTAAAAAAAAAAAAAGAAAAACACTGGTTCTGTATGGTTTAAAAGATTTTTGAAAAATGGGACATGGGTTATGTCCTCATAAGTCACCCTCTCCTTGTAATACCTGTGTCATACCCATGTCATTATACAGAGTTGTGTCCTGATGTGTCACAAAAACATGCCCCCCCCCCCACACACACACGGAAATGTAATATTAGCATTTATAAATATTAATAAACAATTTATAATAATGTATAATACAAATGTTTATGTACAAAAATAATGTATAAAAAAAATAAAAATTCTAAACTAAACCTAAAATAAGCTAAATTATAAAGGAAACGTATGTATGACAGCTTCTTTACATCCACTTTGACTCCTCTCAGCACCCTTAACGTAAGTGCACGATTACACACGCAAGACAAAAAAAAAGAAAAAAAAAGAAAAAAGTTTGGCTGGCTTGACCGTGTATTTTCAAAGCGCGACTGGCTGGACCGCAGTCCAAAGACATAACAGTTAGCAAGTTTTGCTCAAACTTTTACCATGGCATTAGAGCTGGTATACCGTTGTTGCTTGAATAATCTAAATTAACCACACCATGGCTGGAAGCTTACAGATTAAGGGGCAGTAATATTATAATGAGATCCCTTTGACACTTCACCAAGGGAGCTAAACCAGATGCTCTCGTTTTCACAGACGATTGCAGAAAACAGCTTAAATTAAAACATAACTTAGTTTAGACAGCCAATTAACTCTCAATTAACTTTAATTAACTCTCAAGTGACTTTGGTTTTCAAAAAAACACAGTGGACCAACACCAGCAGATGACATTGCACCCCAAATCATCACAGACTCTGGAAACTTAACACTGGACTTCAAACAACTTGGACTATGAGCTTCTCCACCCTTCCTCCAGACTCTAGGACCTTGGTTTCCAAATGAAATACAAAACTTGCTCTCATCTGAAAAGAGGACTTTGGATCACTGGGCAACAGTCCAGTTCTTCTTCTCCTTAGTCCAGGTAAGACGCCTCTGACATTGTCTGTGGTTCAGCAAATTCCTTGACACGTCTGTGCGTGGTGGCTCTTGATGCCTTGACCCCAGTCTCAGTCCATTCCTTGTGAAGTTCACTCAAATTCTTGAATCGATTTTACTTGACAATCCTCATAAGGCTGCGGTTCTCTCGGTTGGCTGTGCACCTTTTTCTTCCACACTTTTTCCTTCCATTCAACTCTCTGTTAACATTCTTGGATACAGCACTCTGTGAACAGCCAGCTTATTTGGCAATGAATGTTTGTGGCTTACCCTCCTTGTGAAGGATGTCAGTGATTGTCTTCTGGACAATTGTCAGATCATGATTGGGTAGCCTAGTGAATCAAACTGAGAGACCATTTTGAAGGCTCAGGAAACCTTTGCAGGTGTTTTGAGTTGATTAGCTGATTAGCATGTCACCATATTATAATTTGTTGAGATGGTAAATTGGTTGGTTTTTGTTAAATGTGAGCCAAAATCATTAGAATTAAAATAACCAAAGACTTAAGTCTGTATGCATTTAATTTATTTAATACACAAGTTTCACAATTTTAGTTGAATTACTGATATAAATGAACTTTTCCACAACATTCTAATTTATTGAGATGCACCTGTAGAAGCAAACGCAGTCTTAACAGTACACCTCCTTTACTCTAAAAAAGGATGAGAATCATCCAGCATGACATTAAAGAAAATGGTAAATTATTTTCTTTTTAGACAAAGCCTGTTTTTGTCTTGCTCTTTAAGCTTTGTAGAATAATTTTAGTTGCAATACCATGGTCGATGCCCTTGAACATTGTTGGCTGAACTGTGAGTCGAAAACTGGTCTACTAAAAGCTTGCTTTCACCTTTATCCCACTAACAGACATTACTGAATTACATTCGGGTAAAACATGACCCTCGAAAGAGCACATCTTTATTTGTGTGGTGTAAAACTTTTTCCTGTTTTCCTCAAAGTAAGTCACACACACAAAAAACAACAACAACAACAACAAAAAAAAAACTCTACCAAAAGGTTAGAAACCTGAACTCAATGGAAGCAGGTCAGAAACCTCAAGCTGGCACCACAGAGATAGCAAAATGGAATCCGTGAAAAATGGCTGACTGGGGAAAAAAACAACCCTTCAAGACAACATAGCCCATCTGAAGAGTAAAACAATATCAAAGCAATTCCATTTCTGAAATTAAACTGCCTGCCTGAACCATTTTCATGAGAAAGATACAATCTTGAGAGCATGTGCACTGAGAAAAGGTAAATAATAAGACTTGGCACTCAAACTCCATTTATCCCTCTATAAAAATGCACTGTTTTGTGAAAGTTATCATCTTTTGTTTCCATGTGAAATCTTTCAGTTTGGCTCCGCCCTTTCCCAATAACTACAGTGCTCCGTGCAGCTTGCTAAATCCAGGCTGAGGTATTCATCTGGAGTTTAATCTCAAAAGACAATGAGCCTGACCTATATCACAACTTTCATTTTTATACAGCTACAATGAAATGAGATAATGTGACCTAAGGACATTCTTAACATAATTACAGAATTAATTAATCAACCAAAAGCAAGAATTTATTCTAATCATAGCGCTGAGCTGTGAACTTGTATTAAAGATCAATGAGTCAATGTCTTCTTGGTCCAGTGATATTACACATCCTTCTACCTCATTAGCTTTATGTTGTTTAATTGCTACAGGAGTATTTATTATTATTATTATTATTATTATTATTTTTTTTTTTTACACTTTGAACATTCCGAAATATTCTGGAAAATGTAAAGTTACCCATGTAGCAAAATGTATTTACAGTATACTTAGTCAAAGTCCCTTTAAGGCAAGTCATGTCACACGGTGGCCATCTTTGAAATGCCTCTAGGGCATGCAAGTGTATCTCCTATATCTTTGAATGGGGAAACATCAAGTTCTCCAATAATGTTCACCAAGCTTACAATGAAATTTAATGTTTGAAGTCACAAAAGAAATCTGACAACAACTCTGTTATTAATGTCTTTTCCACAAATTTTCAGGCTGTAGATCAGCCAGTTTGCATGCAAAGTCCTAAGCACACATCTTAGAGTGATACTAAAGCAACCGGGACTCCTAATGGCAGCTGCAGGGATGCACTGACTTTATTTATTAGCGATTAGCTTTATCATTCAAAAGGCGAGGCTTCCTGCGATCAAACGACGGTATTGAGCATTGCATTTTTCACCTTTCAAAACTATATGTGCGACATGTCTTTGGTATTCTATAGTCTTTGACTTAGTTCTTAGTACTACAGCAACCAATTCAGCTATTAAGTCTGTGTTAAGTAAATTCAGACAAACCAGACAAATTAAACATACGATAGGGAGAATAGATGAAAAACGAGGAGCTGAATTCCACAGAAAGGCTCAAGACAACAGGATGTTTCAAATTAATTCCTAGCACCACAAGTCGAAAGCAAGTCCACTAGCTAGCAGCTTGAACAGCTTTCAACATTAGAATTCCAATTTGTAAAAGAGATTTTCAAATTTGGGAAAAGTAATCAAGATTGGTGGTCTAAGAGATGCACAGCATGACCATCTCATGTAAACCTATGATAGTAATCATAATCACAAGATCTTCGGATTGACTTCCCCCACCTAGAAAAAGAACCAGACTGAAAATACTTTAAGGGGACCTTTTAACTTCTGGTCTCCACAGAATGTCCTTATGTCAAATAATGTCTTTTACAGATGTAGATGCACCAAAATGATTTCAAAAAGACGTATAAAGGAATATCAGTCCATTGCTTAACTCCATAATATATATGTAACCCACACATTTGACTATCATGTTTCTAATCACTTATTGTGTATGTCTTTTTAATAACTATTGATTAGCTTAAGGATTCATATTCATATTTAGTATGTGTTTAAATCTTCTAGCTTGAAACGTTTCTGACAATCAATTATTTGTCAAATGTATCATATCCATGTTATAGGAATCATGTCCAAAATGATACCCTACAAGAGCGGGAAAATTCGGACCACGTGATTGATAAGATAACATTTGATTTATCTATGGGGGTGTAGAAACAATGCAACAGCCTGAGCGAAGACAGTCTAATCTAATTGGTCAAGACAACATCTGAGGTGTGGTTAGAAGGCCAGTTTAAATACTCAGGACACCATCAAAATTGTGCTCATAGCTTTTGTTCATAGCTCATGCTACTACTTAGCCACGATGAGAAGAAACACCACCTAGTCTCTTGAAACTTTACTTCTATTATTTTACTTTAGTTTATTTTCTTTACGGTTGAGAGTTCCGTGTTCTGAGTTAAGTCAGCCAACGCCCCACAACTGGCTTCCCAAGATGTCACTTCAATGACTACTGAACTTCCATCCAATCAGCAACCTCTGGAAACCCCCTTTTCAAAGACAACAAAGGGAACCCCTCTACACAGTCAACATAAGTAACGTACCTCCAGACTGGACTGAACTGTTGTATCTGATATAATTTTAACTTCATTGAGGAACTCAGTGTGAGGTTTAATTAAGTGATTGATGGTTGTTCATGTCTATGCAATTTCATGTATTGCCGTAAACTTGGGATTGCACATTGTCATTCTCTTAAACTCATTCTTTCCTAACTTTCTATCTTCCTGCAACTTGTGTGAATGGGTGAGTGCGTGTATTTATGTGTTAGATTAGTCTAATAAAGCCTTATTCAGATTGCAAAGAAAAGTATCTTGTGTTTTGTGCAAGTTTATGTCTTAAACTGCTGATCTTGTTACTGTGCTAATAAATAGTGTTATCACTATGCTATGTGTATGAAAGTATAATGTAGTCTTAAATATTAAAATACACAGGAATGTGCGAGAGGTAAATATGCATATGTGCATTATACTGTAGTCTTGTAAATGTTAAAAAGCATAGAGGGGAGAGCAGACCCTGAGATGCCCTTAGTTAAGCGCACAACTCTCTGCAGGACTTTGCAGTCTTGACTGAAGCTGTTCCCATACCACACAGAGATACATTGAGTCAATACACTTTCTATGGCACCTGAATAGAAAGTTTTCACGATTGCTGGTGAGACCCTGAATTTCCTCAGCTGTCGCAGATGGCACAGTCTTTGCCTGGCTTTATTAACCTGTGTTTGAATGTGGGTAGTCCAAGTAAGGTCCTCTGAGATGTTTACACCAAAGTACTCGAAGCTGCTCACCCTCTCCACAGCGGTCCCGCTGATTATAAGAGTATAGGGCTGCTGCTGTCTCTTTCTTAAGTCAACAATCAGCTCTTTAGTTTTGCTCACATTCAGAGAGAGACAATTGTCCTGGCACCATGATGTTAGTTTCTCTACCTCTTCCAAGTATGCGGTCTCATTATTGTTGTGAATGAGGCCCAGATCCACAGCATCATCAACAAATTTGATAACAGATGTGGAGCTGTGGGAAGACATGCAGTCATGTGTTTAGAAAGAGTAGCGAAGGGGACTCAGGATGCAGCCGTGTGGGTCTCCTACTTTCAGGGTGATGAAGTTAGAGGTGAACTGGCCTACTTTCACCACACGAGGCCTGCCGGTGAGGAAGTCTTGAATCCACTCACAGAGTAAAGAATTCAGGCAGAAATCTATGAGTTTAGAAGCTAGCTTTATGGGGACTATAGTATTGAAAGCTGAGCTATAGTCAATAAAAAGCAGCCTTACATAGTTCCCGTTATTGCTGTCAATGTGCATGAGAGAAGGATGCAGGATGTGAGAGATGGCATCTTCAATGGATTTATTGGGGCGATAAGCAAACTGAAGAGAGTCCAAAGTATCTGGGATGACGGAGCAAATGTCATCATTCAGACAGGAGGGTTTATTGTTCTTAGGCACAGGGGTGATGAAAGATTTTTTTAAAGGAGGTGGGAACCACCGAGGTAGTAAGAGACTCATTAAAGATAGATGTAAACAAACCAGCGAGCTGATCAGTGCAGAACCTCAGAACATGGCCAGAAATCCCATCAGGACCTGCTGCTTTCATGACGTTCACTTGCTTTAGTGCCCTCGTAACCTCATCCTCCGATACAATGATTACATGATTATCGTTGCTCTGACTGCTGCTTCGTGCCACTCTGATCTGCAGTCTCACACTGCTTAGATTGTTTTCAAAGCAGCAGTAAAAAGAGTTTAGCTCGTCAACCAGTGACGGGTCTGCTCTCACCTCTGCAGAGGATTTGTTTCCAAAGGCACAGATGGTCCTTAGTCCCTGCCACATGCGTCAGGAATCATTGAGCTGAAAATTTAACTCTATTCGTTCCCTCTATTGGAGTTTGGCAGCTCTTACAGTTGGAGAGCATAGCACGATGCTTTGTACTCGCTCATGTTTCCTGACAAAAGACCGGCGTTGTAAGCAGCAGTGTGTTCGTTTACTGCTGTACGGATTGTTCTGTCCACACATGGTTTCTGATTAGAGAAGGTCCTTATAGTTACTGTTTCCGTTGCTTGCTCAGCTACAAAGTTCTGTTTACAAAGCTTAATGCTACATCTCGCTTGCCCGAAACATTTCCCAGTCTATGTCATTAAGAGCTGCCTGTAGCATGGCTTCAGAGTGGGCAGACAAGTGCATCAGGGGTTCTTGAAAGAGCCTTTGTTTATATTCCGATGTGAGGGAAATGCGACATGATCTGATTTGCAAAAAGCCGGTAGTGAGCGAGCTTTGTAAGCATTCTTAAACTGAGAGTAGGAATGATGTATTCGGTGTATTCCAGTGTATTCGGCCCTCTGGTTGGACAGGATACATGTTGATAAAAGTTCGGTATAACCTGCCTGAGGTTGGCTTTTTTAAAGTCCCCCACGATGATAATAGCAGTGTCAGAATGTTTATTGTTGTTGCTGCTGAGCGCAGCTTGAAGCTTAGACAAAGCCAAACTGGTGTCTGCTTGTGGTGGGATGTAAATAGCAGTAACGATGATCGATGAAAACTCCCAGTGCAGATAGAATGAGCGGTAAATGATGGATACATGTTCCAGATGAGGCTAGCAGGCGTGACAGAGTGGAGGAAATACAACTAGAAATAATGTTTATATCATGTTTATAAAGGGTTTTATGTTTATGTCTCATCGCTCCGGGCTGGACAGGGCATCACATTATGTTAAATGGCGTAACATTACCGTCACATGCTTGAGTTATTCAGCCAATCACAATGCACTGGATAGCTGGCCAATCAGAGAACACCTTGCTTTTCAGACCAATGAGCCTTGTAAAAATCAATGTGTTTCAGAAACCGGGGCTTAGAGGAGAAACAATAATGTACAGTATGTGGAAAAAATATATATATATATATATATTTTTTTTACACCTTAAACCGCATAAACACATTTCATTACACCAAATACAACAAATAATGTTACTTTTAACAGCATCATATGACCCCTTTAATTGCAGACCATTATTCTAAAGTGTAACCATATAATTTTAATATTTAACATATACTAATATTGCGTGTTATCATTGTTGATATTTATAGTCCAAACTGTGTAGTACCAGCCTGCCAGCCATTTGCATTATATTTTTCTATACACTTGAAATATGACGCATGATCCTATGTGTATCCTGTTATGACTCAGCATCAATAAAATCATTCTAAAAAGAAAAAGAATCAGGTGGTGTTGCATTATATTATACATTATGTTTTGGAACAGTTCAAATGTTAGTGCTATAACTCTTTCCTTACAGCTACACAGCATAATGACCACATATGTGCTGTTGACCTTTACCCTAAGCAGAATGCAGAATAAGAAACGGATTTGACTTTTTTTTTCGAGAAAACAGCATGAACTTCCTCTCCTGAAGGAAGGCATTAGGATATCCAATTGCTTTATGAATGAGAGCAGAGGGAGGTTAATAATATCTCCTTCGGTGTCACTGTCTCAGAAAGTTGACCACCCCAGGTACCGGAAACTTTTGCCACCAACAAGAACCTCACGGTAGGGTGCTGGACTTGTTTTATGTACTTTGACAATATTTGATGAAGTTTCAGAGGTCTCGGATGTTTAGGAAAAAGGAAAACCTCAAGGGTATATAGGCATGAAAGTCAACAATCCTATGAAAATATTTGAGTGTTGACTACTTCTTAGTTAATAGTGAATATGTGTTCCCTAATCTAAAGTGTTACCAAGGTTAGGTTTAGGGGTAGGTTCAGGGTTAATACCTTATTTTTTTACCAGTTTTACTGTAATTACTATAATAAGTACATAGTATAAACAGGTACAGTGCATGCAGAGCCAGGCTGCAAAAGTGTTGCTGGGTTTGGTTTAGGGTTAGTTGCATATAAGTATGCATAATTTCATGTTATTAACGTAGCAAGTACATGTAACAAGGACACTAAAATGCCTCAGAATTCATTTTCCCACAAATCTCATTCTCAATTGTGTTTAGTTAATAACGGGTGCCTTTGGATGGATCACAGCAGATTGTGAAAGACCAATTGCAATTCATAAAAAAAAAAAAAAACAGATTTAAGAGCTGCTAAGAAGATATTTGTAAAACAGTTACTTAAATATTGTTCTGTTCTACGCAAAAAGCTAACATATAACTTTTAAAGACTTGCAATATAGCACACTAGTCACATGGACTTAGTTTGTCCTGGTTTTGAAGCCTCAATCTGTAAAAAGTGGTAGCCTGGCATCTGTTACTATAAAAAGCTATTTTAACCCATATAATGTAACTTGGTGGTACTTTATGAATGAATGTATTTTGTTCACTCAGTGATATTAATATGTTTGTTGTGAATATAAAATCAGTTTCAAAAATCATCTTACAGTTTCTTCCAGCATACCATTCACTTTTATTACATGTAAAGCAGAAGCTTTTACTATTGTGTAAAATGGAAGAAAAAATAATTCAGGGTCAGAGCGACATGAGTAAATTATGGAAATAAAGGTTACGCTTTATTTGGTGTCCTTGTTACATTGTAATTATACATATAAGTACTGAGTAATATTCATTGACTACATGTACTTACTGTATGGTTAAGGTAAGGATTTGGTTTGGCTTAGGGTTACTTGCACGTAATTATGGATAATTAATTGTTATAATTATAGTAAGCACATGTAGTATGTGTAACAAGGACACCTTCAAAAAAAAAAAAAAAAAAAAAAACAATGTGTAAATCATGGCTTGAAAAAAATCCTATGAGTCTCTGCAGGCTTGATGGATCACTCAGCCTTCTTTTTTTTCTGGTGTGCAGTCTTGAAGTGTCTTTTGTGTTTAACAATGCAGGTGGAGGAGTGTATATGCCTGAAAAGACACAATGACAAATCTCCAACATTCCTCTATCCATTCCCTTCAACGTATCAGTCTGCCAACATGTGTGCAGCCTAACACTGCGTTCTGACTCAATTAGAAGTCATTGTGAGATATGCATCTCATTTATCCCTATTAGACTGTAATGAAATATAACCGTGATCCGCCATAAGATGGAGGAGAGGGTTTAGTCCATTCCATTAATTTTGTGAAGACTTCATGCATGCATGACACTTATCCCGGTCTGTGACAGCACGTTAGTCAAGACTATCACTCAAGGCGTCTCTCAAGCTGTGAATTCCCATCCCTGAAATGTCAACGTGTGCATAGATACAAAGCCATTGTGAAAAATAGAAGGGAAGAGGAGGGTTGTGGCAGATTGTTTCTTTTCACAGGCTCTGAATTAAAGGTAGTGTTTTTCTCGGTGAGTGATATATTTCGTTGTATACGGCAGCGTGTTCAGACAGCACAGGAGCGACATTATGTGACTCGAGCACTAAATGAGTTCAGGATAAATTGAAGACTGGATAACAACAAAACCCTATTAGAGATTCCTGTTCTATGCTTCGTTAACATCACAAAGGAAAGGCCATTTGTAGTTTTCACATCTTGTAGAAGCACAGTAAAGCTTTTTCTTCAAGTCATACAGGGCCTAAAAGCTCTGCTACAGCTAATCTGAGGCCCCGTCCACACGGAGACGCGTTTCTGTGAATACGCACACATTTTTTATCGGATAGGCATTTCGTCCACACGGATCCGGCGTTTTCACAAGGTGAAACCGCTATTTTTTGAAACCGGGTCCCAGAGTGGATAAATTTGAAAACGCCGTTTTTACGTTTTCGTCTGGATGGCTAATCCGTATAATTTCTGAAACGATGACGTCATCAGCCCACGTCTCCCCCCTAGTCAGACACCTCTACGTCACGTAACAGCAACAAAAACATGAACAAACACTGAACGATTGTCTTTTTATTAACTAACATTAATAAATGTATTGTTCCATGTTCGTTTGTGTACCACGCGCAAGGTTTATGAGCATAGTCCAGGTCTTCTTCTCTGTTTTTAGTGTATCTCTGTGGCAGAATTACAGCGCCACATACTGGTCTGGCATGTATACTGCATCATTTTGCGGTTTCGTGTGGACGCGGATATTTCTTGAGAAGAGGAAAAAAAAGATTGGATTGGGGTAAGCTCCGTCTCCGTGTGGACGGGGCCTGAAAGTGATCCCGTGAACAATTACTTGACATGCAAATTAGTTGAGTTTGAGCTCAAGAGTGTCTTCTCTGCAGCACTTTCCTAATAATTTCTGAACAACTGAAGGTCAAATTCCCACCTTGTCCAAGGTTATTTTCTTATCACAATATTGTCCTTTGAGTTCTTATTATATTGTGGTAACCAAACTTGATTTAAATAAACAAACTAATAAATCATAATAATAAAAACATACAGACCCAAAATAATAGTTTAAAGTGCATTTTGTTTGAATCTTTTCTCATACTTTAAACTTTGACTTTGCACACTAAATCACATGTGAAGTGCCTGAATATATTGTTTAACTATAGTGTGTTATCACATCAATATCAGGGGCAGACTGCCATCTGGACATTCTGGGGAAGTCCAAAATGGCTGTCCATCCAGTGGCCGTCGGACGGCTGATTCATCATCAAAGAAAAACTCTCAGATAAAGTGACGTTTAATTATTTACATTTATATAGCGCTTTTCTAGACACTCAGCCGATAAAAGTGGGAGCTATGATCAATTAGACTTGGATGATCAATTTTAAAGTATTTGAAATGTAAGTTATGTAGCACATAAATTTCCGCTCACACAAGGTGATCAGACATTAGATCACTGCTATTCAACACTAAAGGACAGTTACAAACCCCTTCCCCGTCCAGCATTCGGCCAAGGTGACCACATTAGCATACTGCTGTTACCAGCCTACAGATAATGCCTCAAACAGGAAAAACTGGTTTCCGGTTTTATATTCCTTCATGTTACTCTGTGACACTCTATAATGACCTTTTGGACATTACTCAGGAATACATCTGAATGTGTGCTGCTCTAAAGTTTATTAATTGCATCTGCACTGCCAGTTTGCTTCATGTAGCTCTGCGTCACTCTACAATGACATTTTAGACACTGTTCTAACCCAGTAATCATAATATTATTTCAGGACTACTTATGAACACTATAACACTTAACACTGTCTACCTTTATTGTATCTGTTACTTCCACTTATGGGTATATAATGCTCTGTCTGTGTCTTTCTGTCTATGGGCACTGTAGTCACTCAAGAACCTCAGTGTTCTCCACGCACGTCTATGTCTTATGTCTTGTTATTGTCACTGTATGTCTGAGCCTCGTCACAAGCATTTCAATGCCCAGTTGTCCCCAGTGTTAAGGGGTTAGTTCACCCAATTTGCAAAATTATGTCATAAATAACTCACCTTCATGTCGTTCCAAACCCATAAGACCTCCATTTATTTTTGGAACACAGTTTAAGATATTTTAGATTTAGTACAAGAGCTCTCAGTCCCTCCATTGAAGCTGTGTGTATGGTATACTGTCCATGTCCAGAAAGGTAAGAAAAACATCATCAAAGTAGTCCATGTGTCATCAGAGGGTCAGTTAGAATTTTTTGAAGCATCGAAAATACATTTTGGTCCAAAACTAGCAAAAACTACGAATTTATTCAGCATTGTCTTCTCTTCCGTGTCTGTTGTGAGAGAGAGTTCAAAACAAAGCAGTTTGTCATATTCAGTTTGCGAATGAATCATTCGATGTAACAGGATCTTTTTGAACCAGTTCACCAAATCGAACTAAATCGTTTTAAACAGTTCTCGTCTCCAATATGCATTAATCCACAAATGACTTAAGATGTTAACTTTTTTTAATGTGGCTGACATTTCCTCTGAGTTCAAACAAACCACTATCCCGGAGTAATTCATTGACTCAAACAGTACACTGACTGAACTGCTGTGAAAAGAGAACTGAAGGTGAAGACCGAGCCGAGCCAGATAATGACTCGTTCACGACTCAAGAAGCGTTTCTGTCAGTCCGATTCTTGAACCGAGGAGCTGATGATACTGCGCATGTGTGATTCAGCGTGAAGCAATCCAACACACAGAGCGTCTGAACCGAACTGATTCTTTTGGTGATTGATTCTGAACTGATTCTGTGCTAATGTTATGAGCCCAGGTAAACCGAAGGCTTGCAATCATCGCCAACGACGCCATTACGTCGAGCGCAAAAGAACCGGTGAACCGTTTTCTT
Source organism: Carassius gibelio (assembly GCF_023724105.1). NCBI lineage: Eukaryota > Metazoa > Chordata > Actinopteri > Cypriniformes > Cyprinidae > Carassius > Carassius gibelio. Next base: position 21,895,813 of record NC_068388.1, on the reverse strand, counting down.
CAACCAGTTTATTGAATCGAACTGTCAGAAAGAACTACGGGTGATCCGAAAACCGATACGGTTCTTGACTTGTGAACGAGTCATTATCTGGCTCGGCTCGGTGTTCATCTCTCTCTTCACAGCAGTTCAGTCAGTGTACTGTTTGAGTACATGAATTACTCCGGGATATTGGTTTGTTTGAACTCAGAGGGAGTGTTAGCCACATTAAGCAAATTAACAGCTTAAGTCATTTGTGGATTAATGCGTATATATTTTCATTTAATTGTAAGTAACATGCAGTTTAGTGTTTGAAAACATTGCACCAACTTGCACTTAAGTATATTTTTTCAAAGTAAATTATTTCCATAGGTACTCTTTTTAAAAGTTTGTTAAAGTATACTTATTTTTACAAGGTTATGAACAACAATTTAGTAAATATGCTGAATTACATCTCATGACCCTACATACACATAAAAGAGTAACAGTTCTTGATAACCGCATTGCATTCTGACTTCTTGTAAATGTATTTTCAGTGTTAAATCTGCAAGAGAAAAATGTAATTTAGACATAATTCTCAAGACCATTCAGCTGTATAAACCCATTCAACTTTTCAACACCTAATTAGTAAAGGTCATCTTCATACCTCATTTCACTTTACACGAACTGAACTACAATGACTGAATACTCAAAATATCCCCTCGCTGATAGAACATAAACTATTGCTTGAATTGATCCATGATTTTTTCCCAATGTCATAGCAAGCCTCAGTTCAAATTCATTTCCGTTATGGCTAAATTTCAGTCTGAAACACTCCAATTACTGTAGTTTACCAGTTTACTAAAAATGCCAATTAGTTAGTACTAGAACTGTTGTGGCTGGATTAAAATTGATTGTGAAATAACTTCTGCTTAATTATAAATATTCAGGGTCAGGTTTTTAAATGAGTTAATCAATTATTTGTCACTGAAAATAAGTATACAATGCATCACAACACCCATAAAGGAACACTACACACTAATGTAGTTTAAATTTCTTAAGTTTAATCAGTTCTGCAAATTTATCATAGCCTGATCAAAGTCCCTTATCAGCAAGAGGCTAACAACATCTGTTCTTTTGTAATGGCAATCTTAATTATACACATTAATTATGCCGAGAAGAATGTAAATGAAATGATGTAGTCACCATCATCATTATTATCGCCTGAAACATGCTGCTCTTTCTAATGGACTTGTAACTGTAATGCACAATCCCAACTGAATTTCTGTGAATTGGCTCAATACATTTCCATTACAAATATCCCTTTTTTAAAGACTGAGGAAGAGCTTTTCACACACAACAAAAATACTTTGTTACAATCACATCTCACAATGATGTTTTTTTTTTTTAAATCATCAGTAGACCTGAGGGAAGAATCTTTCTGTATGGTAAGCAGATAGATATTGAGATGGCCTGCCATTATCCACAACAACCATCAATCTCAACTCTCATGTCTGCTTACCAACCGCTTCTCCGCAGTTATGGGAAAGTGAGGGATGGACATCTTGCCGACATTTAAATGTATGCATCTGGAAGGTGCTTTTACCCTTGTGAAAAATTTAGTACACTTCAATATACTTATGTAAGAAACAATCTAATGTTCAGAGACTTAAATGCATGTTATTTACAACACTTTATAAAATGCAGTTAATATAGGTCTTTGTTGACCCACATAAGAAAGACGTAAGACTGATGTCATGTCTATAAATTTTTTTAATCATATATTTAAATATTTGTAATCACATTTTTTTTGTAATGATTATGATGCAATAACTGTAAACTACAAATGGACATTAAGTACAATTATGCACAATACTTTTTCATAAGTGTATCCAAAGCAGTTTGCTGTACAATGAATTCAAGGCAAACATTTTTTGTAGTTTTTTGTTGCTGGGATTTGAACCCATGACCTTGAACCCAAAGTTTTGCGAGAGACCTAGAATAAAGTTGAAAACCCCAGAAAGCATTTTTGACCACTGTCACAGCGTTTTCCAAATATCATGCACTGACATTTTAGGTTCACATTTATTAACTGAACATACTATTTCATCAAAAGATATTTGCAAAAGGAATAGTATAGCAATAGAACAACACAAGAGATTCATCATGAGAACCTTTGAGCTGGCTTGAAGATAAGGTGCTTTTGTGTTCAGTTTTGTCTTGATTGCAATCACACATTGTGTATCCGGTTTCCCACACACTGTTGTCCGAATTTTGGACTTGCTGGATTTCTCCTCTCAGACAACCCTGTTGTTTTAAAAAATATTTGTCCAGAGAATGGATTACTGGGGAATCTTCTTACTACCTTGATTAGATGGTTCTCCTCTCTTCGAGAAACCTGTCTTTCTTCTCTTCATCTCCACACTGCATTTAGCTACAGTAGGGACACCACATGCCTTGTTTTCTGGGGACAATACCAATTTTGAAGCTGTGGACCCTGCAAATATCTCAACCAACATAACCTGCTGTTATCACTTGTGTTATTTTTACCAACAGTTACCAACAGAAGGGTCTGAAAGCTACACAATTACTTGGTCAAGAACTACAACTGTAGGTCCAAAGAACTTAAAACATCCTTCACTTCCCTCCTTCCTTTATTTTATCTATGTATTGTTTTTATAAAAATATAATATTGTTATAATATAATTTAGCAATTTGCAAATTTACTATTGATGCCATTTTGACCACTGAACTAGGAAATGTCCCATTTCCAGTTCAGAAATCTGGTTACCTTTAGCTACACTGTTTTCACTCTTGTGATATTGACTGCTCCCAGTACTCCAGTGGAAAGACATTGCTGGAGGCTTTTGAAATCATATAGGGCATGTGTTCAAAGTCAGCAGCTGCTTTGATGTAACTGTGATCGATGTGAACAACATTATGCCACTTTTATGTTTGTTTTGTAATTATTTTCTATATGAAGGACTGAACTGATTGCATTTCTCAGTTTAATTTGGAAACCTTCAGTAGGTAATTGCATTTTGTTATACCAATACCCAAGCTCTTGAAAAATGTAATTAAAATTAAGCTCTGGAAATTATACCATAACAATTTCTTCTGTTAGTAATATTGTGTCTATAGTATATAATTTTTACTAATTGGTGTAAAAATGATGTAATATAGGCAGAATATCATATTAACAACCACAATTATTTTCGAACATTAAAAACCAAATCACAGTAATTCACATTTATTAAGTCTCAAGTAGTCTGACAATATTCTTAGAAGCTTTTATTGGTCTTTTTTTTTTCACAGGGACACATTATCATATTTCAATAACGCAAATAGCAGCACTCTGCTTCTTTTGGAGGTGTGGTGCCACCTCGGCTCACACTTGTCATCAGAATTGGGAAGTTAAAACAAAATGTCTAAATCATCATCTTTACAGGCAGATTTTTTATTTTTTTTCATACAGATATATACGCGTTACTTTTTATTTTGTGAGAACATTTTAATACTGACTTCAATTTGCATTCATCAATATTGGACAAATCCAAGCCCATCTTTTTTTTTAATTTGCCTTTTCTGTGTGTGTCCTTTTTTAGGACCATGATCTCCATCTAATGTTACAAAGCTTCCCCAGTGGGTCCATATGAAAAACATTAATGAGTTTTCCTCACAACCTTTATTTTGTTTAAAGTGCACATTGCATAGCAGCTGTCCTGTGTGTTCAGGCCACAGATTAACTATACCAGAGAGCTCTCCTCAGTGAACCCTGCTCAGTTCACTGGCATTTTGCACGCGGCTATAGCTGGCTCAATAGAACTATGTTACAAAATATCCATAACCATAAAATATTCATTGAATTCTCCCCTGCCAATGAAAAGCAGACAGAACAGAGGCAGCTATCCTCCCATAATGTGGCATGACAGATTTTCAGAGCAGGCCTGACTCCACAATGATAGCTTTGAGGGCGAACTGAACATACTTGGGTTCATTTTTCTTCATTGTGTGTGTTTGAGAAGTCACCGTACCAGACAGTGATTTGAGATTGATGTTTAAAATGTACAAAACCGTACGGGGCAATTTCAGGAGAATATGAGAGACACCTTATATAGAAGTTGTAGTAATAGGAATACTTTGCATACCAAAGTCCTATTCGGATGGGATTAGTTTTACGAGGGTAGATGGAGTAATGTAATTTTACCACAGAATGTCGGTAATATTAATGACCGATTCACAGGGGGTATGGGGGAATCCCATTAAACTGCCAGTAGCATCTTAACTTCGAAAGATAAATACATACATTTTTAATAAAACCTGAGACCTTTCTGTGCCTTCATTAAAAGTCAATGACACCAAAATCTGATGATTAAAAAAGGTCATAAACATTGTAAAATTAATCCATTTGAACTGAGTGGTGTAAAACAAGTCTTCTGAGGTGAAAATATTTTATACAATAAACAGATTTTATTGATTTTTTCTTTTATTTACATTTAAACACTGATCAGTGCATACATATATAGAGCACATCAGATGTAGTCAATTAAATCTCAAATGTGACAAACATGTTAGAGTCAAGCAAATACGTTTGAGCTTCTGTTTACAACAATGTATGTAATCTATGATGTATGTGTGCTCATCAAAATTCATTTTTTGAATTAAATCCTTTATTAAATCTGTACTTCATACAATTATTTCACTTGGGATAAACCACTCGATTCATATGGATTTGATGACAACTTTTATGATATTGGAACAACATGAGGACAAGTAAATGATAGAATTTTAATTTCTGGGGAAACTATCCCTTTAAGATTGGTATCCACAGTGTGCTGGACTGAATTGATTTTGATTTATTAGAAATGTTTATTATTTTGTATGTGTCTGTTTAGTGAGGACTTTTATTTTGAAAAGTAGTCACTTATACTCTCTTAGTTCAGGAAACAGGAAATGTGAGTAGTACTGCAGTAGTTCATCAAAATGTGGTAGCTGTTTGGCTAATCCTTAAACATCATCCTTCTTTGCATCTGTTAGACGCAACGTCTGTAAGTACATAGTGTTAAATTTATTGTGTGATTCTTTAAGAAGGTTATTTTGACATTAAGATGGATATTTTCTTAGCTTAATTATCTTTACATAATCATTGTTAATAATTTCATACTTAGTAATTGTATCCTTTGTGTATTTTACAGTTTCACAGTTGATTCATAAACTTCATAAACGACTTGACGTCTCCATCGAGGTTTTTTGAGTGACTGTTTAACTTACTGGATAGTTAGATGCCAGAAGTCTAATAAGGCCAGTACAGTGAAAAGACGTTAATACATCAGACTGAGAAGGACGTTCATGAATCACATGGAATCAAGGTTTAAATATTCCAAAGATTCTACCACATCAACCTGATTTTTTGCATGTGATCAAGTCTCATATAAGTATGGCAGAAGGTCAGACAGATTTAGTGGATCTTAAAGGCACAGCTGAAGATGTGCACTCTGTCAGCACACGTTCCTCAAAAACATCCAGACGTTCTTCAAGAGCATCCAGTTGTCACTCAAGTGCCAGCATAGCTGTTTTCAAGGCACGAGCAAAAGCAGAAGCCGCACAAGCCAGAGCAGCGTACGCTAAAAAAGAAATAGAATTGAAAGTTGAACAGGCACGTCTTCAAGCAACACTGGAAGCTTTGCAAGAAGAGAAGGAAAAGGATGCTGCTTTGGCAGAAGCCCAGGTACTGGAAGAAGCATTTCTGGAAACAGAACGTAGTGCAGCCAGTAGAGTATCGGTGCCTGTTCCCATCGAGGACAGCCGGAATCGTACAGCAAATTATGTAAAAATACAATCTGAGATTAGTAGTGGTACACTGCCCTCTAGTGGAGAGAAAGAAACGCAACCAAAACTTCAATCTTCTCAATTTGTTAGTCCAATTAAAAGTGAAACTGATTTCAAGGACTTACCAATTAGTTCACAAAACATGGACTTTAGTGTAGACATGTTTCAAGATGCCACCCAAACGCAGGCTTCTCCTCGTCGCTACCAAATACAGAGTGGACCTTCTGATAAAGGAGATTCCTTGTCCATTACCTATGACCTTGCAAAGTATCTAGCTCGTACACAGCTTGTGTCAGCGGGGCTTACTTATTTTGATGATAAGCCCATTAATTACTGGGCATGGAAATCATCTTTCCAGGGTGCAATTTCTGGTCTGGGTCTTTCACCAGCAGAAGAACTAGATCTCTTGATTAAATACCTGGGTAAAGAATCTTCTGAGCATGCACGGAGACTGAAAGCTGTTAATATCAGAAGCCCGGCAGCTGCACTGATAATGACATGGCAGAGACTTGAGGAAATATACGGTTCTCCAGAAGCAATTGAACTTGCTCTTTTTGCTAAACTGGAAAACTTCCCAAGAGTAACAAACAAAGACCCACAAAAGCTTCGAGATTTAGGAGACATCCTCTCTGAACTAGAAGCTGCAAAGCTTGAGGGATACTTACCAGGTCTGGCATATTTGGACACTTCTAAGGGAGTGAACCCTATTGTTGAGAAACTTCCCTATAATATTCAAGAAAAATGGATGTTGTTTGGATCTAAATATAAACAAGAGCATCGTGTTGCTTTCCCACCTTTCTCAGTGTTTGCAAATTTTGTCCGCTCAGAAGCAAAAGCACGCACAGATCCCAGTTTTAGTACGTTTCCTCATGCAAAATATGAGAAAGGAGAAAGATTCGAGAAACAAAGACAAATTCCAATATCCGTTCACAAGACTCAAGTTAGTACCTCAACTAAAGTACAATCTGAACAGAAAAAGAGATCAGTTAGTCCAAATCAGATTTGCCCAATGCATGGAAAACCTCATCCTTTAAGAAGATGCAGAGGGTTTAGAGAGAAATCTCTACAAGAGAGGATGCAGTTCCTGAAAGAGCAGTCTGTGTGTTACCGTTGCTGTTCTTCTACAGGCCATATCGCCAAAAACTGCACTGTGGAAATTCAGTGCAAAGAATGCGGTAGTGACCATCACCTTTCAGCTCTTCATCCAGGTCCTGCACCATGGAAATCGCAGGCATTTACCCCTACCTCAGAGCATGGCGGGGAGAGAGATCAATCAGATAGTCATGAAGTTACATCTGAATGCACAGAAGTCTGCGGAGAAGGTCTGAGTGCGCGGTCTTGTTCAAAAATTTGTCTAGTTTCTGTTTATCCAGCTGGACATCAAGAGAAAGCAAAGAGGATGTACGCTATCCTAGATGAGCAAAGTAATCGGTCTTTGGTTAGAAAAGATTTCTTTGACATCTTCAACATCAAAACAAGTCCATTGCCCTATACATTAAAAACCTGTGCAGGCCTTCTAGAGACAGCAGGTAGAAGAATTTCTGATTTCATTGTGGAATCCATTGATGGAAAGATAAGTCTACCTCTACCTTCTCTTTTAGAATGCAATCAGATTCCAAACAATCGTACAGAGATTCCGACTCCTGATGCAGCGTTCCATCACAGCCACCTGAGACACATAGCACAGGAAATACCACCTCTTGACTCTGATGCAGAGATTCTTCTATTACTGGGCAGAGACATCCTTCAAGTGCACAAAGTGCGCCAACAAATTAATGGCCCAAATAATGCCCCCTTCGCTCAAAAACTGGATTTTGGCTGGGTTGTCGTCGGGGATGTGTGTCTCAAAGGAGCTCATAGGCCACCTTCAGTTCATACTTTCAAGACTTTTATCTTGGAAAGTGGCCGTCACAGCTTTCTGAGTCCATGCTACAGTCAAATCAAGGTAAAAGAGAAGTTGGATGTTAATCCACAACGGCAACAATCTCTAGAAGCCTCACTCAAGGACCCCTTTCTGTTCGTGTCTGAAGGTGAAAACATAGGTTGTTCAGTTTTCTCCTATACAGCGAATGATCATAAGATTGCTCCATCTGTGGAAGACACTAGGTTTCTCCAGATCATGGACAAAGAGGTCTTCCAAGACAGCTGTAATAGTTGGGTTGCTCCGTTACCTTTTCGAGAGCCCAGACAAAGTCTACCTAACAACAAAGACAATGCATTGAAACGTCTTCTTGCACTGAGACATACTCTTAACAAGCGACCACAAATGAAAGCACATTTCCTGGAATTTATGGACAACTTGCTAAAAAATGAGCATGCAGAGATTGCACCGCCTCTCAAGCATGGTCAGGAAGTGTGGTACTTGCCGCTGTTTGGAGTGTATCATCCTAAGAAGCCTAATAAAATACGTGTTGTTTTCGATTCAAGTGCGCCCTTTGAAGGAGTTTCACTAAACAGTGTGCTTCTCACAGGCCCTGATTTGAATAACAGCTTGCTAGGAGTCCTGATGAGATTCCGTAAAGAGCCTGTGGCTATTACTGCTGACATACAGCACATGTTTCATTGTTTTCTGGTAAGGGAGGATCATAAGGATTATCTTAGGTTCCTGTGGTACAGAAACAATGACCTTAACAGTGAGATTGTGGATCACCGAATGCGTGTGCATGTTTTCGGGAATAGCCCATCACCAGCAGTGGCTATCTATGGCCTACGGAGAGCAGCCAAAGAATATGAAGAGAGTTTCGGCAGTGACACCAGAAAGCTGGTGGAGAAGGAGTTTTATGTTGATGACATGCTGAAATCGTGTGCTACAGAGGCAGAGGCGATCGATCTTCTCAAACGTACACAAGAGATGCTTGCAGTGTCTAATCTTAGACTGCACAAGATTATCTCCAACTGTCCAAGCGTGATTGAAGCTTTTCCTTCGGAAGATCGTGCTGATGGAATTAAGGATCTGCAACTTTTCTCAAATGGTCTTCCTATCCTACGTAGCCTTGGTGTGTCCTGGAATGTTGCAACAGACACTTTTGTGTTTCATGTTTCAGATGATGACAAGCCTTTCACTCGGAGAGGAGTTCTATCTACTGTGAATGGCTTGTATGACCCTCTTGGATTCCTTGCGCCTGTTACCATACAAGGGAGGTTACTGTTGAGGGAACTTACCAAACAAGGCGAGAGCTGGGATTCACCTTTGCCAGAGGACATGGAGGCTGAGTGGAGAAAATGGAAAAATTCTCTTCAAGATTTAAAAGAGCTTCAAATACCACGTGCTTGCACATCCATCCCTTTGTCTGATGTCCAGAGTAAAGAACTTTGTGTTTTTGCGGACGCATCAGTCAAGGCTATTGCTGCTGTAGGATACCTGAAGGTGACAGATCATCATGGTCACACAGATGTTAACTTCTTGTTTGGAAAATCCAAATTAGCACCACAGCCAGATATTACTGTTCCAAGACTGGAGTTGTGTGCTGCTGTATTAGCAGTGGAGATTGCAGAGTTGATTGTGGAAGAGATGGACATAACCTTCGATCATATCTGGTATTACACTGACAGTAAAGTAGTACTAGGCTACATTTGTAATCAAACTCGGAGGTTCTATGTCTACGTGAACAACCGAGTTCAACGAATCCTAAAATCCAGTTCACCAGCACAATGGCAATATGTTCCCACAGAACTTAACCCAGCAGATCACGGATCTAGATCTGTACCTGCAGCTTTCTTAGGTTCCACTTCGTGGCTCACAGGCCCACGCTTCTTGCATAATTCCCAGTTTCAGTCTGAATCACAGGAATCATTTGAGCTTGTGGATCCAGCCTTAGATTCTGAGATACGTCCACAAGTGTGTACAAACCTAACTGAAGTTCCCAAGTCCACATGGAACTCTGAGAGATTCAGCAGATTCTCTAACTTTAACACTCTCATTAGAGCAATAGCACGTCTGATTCACATTGCCAGTTCTTTCTCCAAACACTCAAAAGATGATAGTTGTAGAGGATGGCATATTTGCTGTAAAGGTCCTACTGAAGAAGAGCTGGAAAAAGCGAGAATTCTCGTGTTGAAAAGTGCTCAATATGAGAGTTATCCAACAGAGATTCAGAGAATCGTTGCCACTCATAACCTTCCTCGTAAGAGTGTGTTGAGGAAACTATCTCCTGTCCTTGACAACAACGGCTTACTTCGAGTAGGTGGGCGTATCGTGAGGTCAGATCTGGGAACTTGTGAAGTCAACCCTATCATCATCCAAGGTACACATCATGTGGCAACACTGATTGTACGGCATTACCATGAGGCTGTGAAACATCAGGGCAGACACTTCACGGAGGGTGCTGTCAGAGCTGCTGGATATTGGCTAGTAGGAGGTAAAAGGTGCATACGTAGTCTGCTTTTCAAGTGTGTAACCTGTAAAAGACTGCGAGGGAAGACAGGACATCAGCAGATGTCTGATCTGCCTGTGGAACGGTTGACAATAGCTCCACCCTTTACCTATGTGGGTGTTGATGTTTTCGGACCATGGGAAGTGACTGCTCGTAAGACCAGAGGAGGTCAAGCTAATTCCAAGAGGTGGGCAGTTATGTTTTCATGTATGTGTACAAGAGCAGTTCACATCGAAGTGATAGAGGCAATGAGCTCTAGTAGTTTCATTAATGCCTTAAGAAGATTTTTCGCAATCAGAGGGCCAGTTAAGCATCTATATTCAGATCGTGGCACAAATTTCGTTGGAGCTTCTCGAGAACTCAGAATGGATACATCTTGTGTCAATTCGGAGAATGTGCAGAAATATTTAAAAGAACAGCATTGCACCTGGATATTCAATCCCCCTCACGCCTCTCATATGGGCGGCCACTGGGAGCGAATGATTGGGATTGCTCGTCGCATCCTTGATTGCATGTTACTTGATGAGAGAAATTACCGTCTCACACATGAGGTCTTGACGACATTCATGGCGGAAATTACTGCAGTGATGAATTCACGGCCTTTAATCCCAGTTTCTTCCGACCCTGAATTTCCCTTTATTCTCACCCCCGCTACTCTTTTGACACAAAAGACTGGTGCAACACCTCCCCCTCCCGGAGACTTTGGGAATAACGAGTTGCTCAGGGAAGAATGGAAACAAGTACAAAGGTTAGCAGACATCTTCTGGACAAGGTGGAAAAAGGAATACCTAAGTACTTTGCAATCCCGACAAAAGTGGCAAGACAAAAAATCTAATTTGAAAGAGGGTGATATTGTCTTGGTAAAGAACATTCAAGTTAACAGAAATGAGTGGCCAATGGCAATTGTTGAGAAAACTTCACCAAGCAAAGATGGACTGGTGAGGAAAGCTGATATTAAAGTGACTAAGGATGGCATTCAAAAAATATTGTCACGTCCTGTCTCCGAACTTATCCTTCTTCTGTCTCCAGATGGATAAACTGATTTGGGATTCTTAAAATCCCAGGCGGGGAGTGTGCTGGACTGAATTGATTTTGATTTATTAGAAATGTTTATTATTTTGTATGTGTCTGTTTAGTGAGGACTTTTATTTTGAAAAGTAGTCACTTATACTCTCTTAGTTCAGGAAACAGGAAATGTGAGTAGTACTGCAGTAGTTCATCAAAATGTGGTAGCTGTTTGGCTAATCCTTAAACATCATCCTTCTTTGCATCTGTTAGACGCAACGTCTGTAAGTACATAGTGTTAAATTTATTGTGTGATTCTTTAAGAAGGTTATTTTGACATTAAGATGGATATTTTCTTAGCTTAATTATCTTTACATAATCATTGTTAATAATTTCATACTTAGTAATTGTATCCTTTGTGTATTTTACAGTTTCACAGTTGATTCATAAACTTCATAAACGACTTGACGTCTCCATCGAGGTTTTTTGAGTGACTGTTTAACTTACTGGATAGTTAGATGCCAGAAGTCTAATAAGGCCAGTACACACAGTATGTATCCAAATAAGTGTGTCCACAAATGTGGCGTCAGTAGAATGGTGAAAGTGTAGATGTATACATTAAAAGATGGGCAATGTGAAATTCTGAGATCAGGTTCTTAAGGTTCTCATAGTTGGTGGGATGCATTTGTGTATGAATGTCATTGGTCAAGTGTGCAATTAGTGTGTTTTTTTTTTGTTTTTTGTTTTTTGTAATAAACTCTGGTCATGTTAGTATAAATTATATTAAATGTCAATATTAATTGCATGTATATAGGTGCAATGTGAGGGGGGGGGGGGGGGGGAGTATATTGTCCTGGTATATATAACCAGTATATTTCTATTAAGCTTTCAGACATTGCTCACAACACAATGCAATGCACTATTCAAAATACAGGTAAAACACCTGTAAAATATCAATAGAAAAATACTTCATATTATCAGAGTATATTGGACAATATTTTTACAGAATTTTCTTAAGAGCTTGGATTGTTTCTTTGCTTGCCTCTCTTTACACCATTCCTTCACATATTTAATGCTCTCTTAGAGGATGAAAGGAGAGGATGAAATATGTGAAGTAATGGTGTAAAGAGAGGCAAGCAAAGAAACAATCCATGCTCTTAAGACAATTCTGTAAAGAGAGGATGAAAACAAATCTCCTTTTAATTTCCTTTGGTATATAGTATATAGTAAAGCCAGCTCACACAGCCTTTTATTTATGTGCAAAAACTTCCTTTCACAAAGAAAGTTATTAAGTTATTAAGTTACTGTTAAGTTATTAAGCTTCTCTCCAATTTCATGACTTTTTATCTCTTTTCACTAATAAATAAGAGTTTTATCTGTGGGAATTTATGTGTCTAAAATCATTTACGCTAGCTGTTTTTAATATTTTTTTTAAATGCATGTTCCTTTACTCTCCATAAAAACTCAACTGCAGCTGACATGACAATTTATTAATTTTGTAAATAATTATTATGTGAAGAAAAGAAAAATCCACCTACTATTAGCTTTTGATTTACACACACATAATGAAAACAAATGGATGTGAAAGTCTTTAACCCTGTTGCTGTACCATTAGGTTTTAAGATTGATAACTATACACTGATGTGGAGATACCTGCCCACATCCATTTTTCTTATTTATGACTAGTTCACTGAACCGCCTGCATCACTCATTTATAATTCAGCAATTACCTTCATAAATCTGGGTTAAATAGGGAATCAGGTGCACAGAACAAAACAGCGGCACTGTGCTGGGACTCAAAGCTTTTCCTTCTCAGAAAGCTTTCTCTCATTGGGCCGGACTCTATGAACTGTCAGAAGCTCTGATTTAAGATCAACATCTGCATAAACAGAAGGTGTACTGATATCACACTTAAATCAATGCTCACAAAATCTTTACCGCAAATTGGTTCGGCTTTTTCACAAGCAACCTATGGAGATGAAGGTATTCATATTTCACAAAATGTTTCCAAACTAAGATGAAAAGCAGATCTATATTTTGCCTGCAATATCAACTCATTAGATGTGCTCCCTGAAGGCTTTAATGAGCACACTTCACACGAAAATGATGACTCAAAAATCCTTGCCGTATTCCAGTGTTGTTTTTCATTATGGTTGCTCTTCTTAGAATTTAAATACACTGTGGCAAAGGGCATAAGATAATAGATAATAAGACTTTATTTGAAGTCTATATATAAAAGGCATATACCGTCCAGGTTACGTTTGGTAACCCTCGGTCCCTGAAGGAGGGAACGGAGATGCCACGTCGGTGACCGATGAAAAATGGGATATCGCTTCGATAGACCAATCTACTTCGAGTGTAACTAAACGAGCCAATGCACACTGGCATGCAAATATTGCATCCAGCTGCCGCTGGTCACTGCGTGAGTATAAGGCGGCAGCAGGTGCAATGCATATCAGGTTTTCGCTGAGGAGCAGAGCCGGAGACCTGGCAGCTCAGTGATGGTACAGCAACCATGGCGACGGGACATGGCGTCTCCGAGATTTTCCCTTTCAGTCGGTCACTCTCTATGCTACGTTGGTGACCGACACAAAATGGGATCCCTACAAAAGCCCCATGTGTGCTGCCCCTTTCAGTGTCCGGTGCGAGCCACCTGCACCCCTATTAGGTGTAGGCCAGGTCTCAGAACAAGTAGTTCCACTCACCATTGTCAAAATACAACTGGAAGTGAGAGGTCTCTGGAGAAGAAAACAGGTCTACCTGAGTGGCTCCGGACCGTCTCCAAATCAGCTGGACTGTCAGGGGATGGAGTTGCCATTCTCCCGGGAGCATTGCTCGAGACAGCTCATTGGCTGTACGGTTGAGCAGGCCTGGAATGTGAACGGCACGAAGTGACCTCAGAACCTTCTGACTTCAAAGGAGGAGGTGGCGGGCGAGTTGCGAGATGCGACGAGAGTGCAGACCACCTTGTCGGTTGATGTACACAACAGTTGCAGTGTTGTCCAATCGGACCAGCACATGCTTGCCTCGTAAGAGACCTTTGAGACGGTTCAAGGCAAGGTGCGCTGCTAACAGCTCTAGGCAATTGATGTGCCACGGCCCGTCCAAACCCCTGAGACTGCATGCCCATTGTACGTGGCCCCCCAGCCGGTGGTGGAGGCATCCATGTAAACCACAGCATGCTTGGAGATCTGCTCTAGGGGCACCCCTGCCCGGAGAAATGCAAGATCTGACCACGGGGAAGAGGGTTTAGTGACAGGCCAGTGTAACTTGGACTGGGTGAGTGCCGTGCTTCCAGGTCCACCTCAGGACTCGACCATAAAGCCAGTGCTGGAGCGGTCTCATATGTAACAGGCCGAGTGATGTAAGTGCCACGGCCACCATATGCTCCAAGAGCCTCTGAAAAAGCTTCAGTGGGATCGCTGTCCTGCCCTTGAAAATATTCAAGCAGGCTAGCACCGACCACACGTTCCTCTGTGAGGTGTGCTGTGTGTTCGACTGAATCCAACTCCATACCGAGAAAAGAGATCCTCTGCCTCGGCGAGAGTTTGCTCTTTTCCCAGTTGACCAAAATGCCCAACAGGCTCAGGTGCCAGAGCATCAAATCCCTGTGCTCGCACAACTGATCCCGAGATTGTGCTAGGCAAGGCAAGGCAAGTTTATTTATATAGCACATTTCGTACTCAATGGTAATTCACAGTGCTTAACATAAAGAAAGTAAAATAAAAAAATACAAAAATAAAAACAAGCAATTTTAAAACTTTGAAAATTATTTAAAAATTGAATTTTTTAAAATGAATTTAAAACAGTTAAAAATAGAAAATGTGACTAGTGTTTTAGCACATCTGATCTCTTCTGGAAGCTGATTCCAGCTGCAGGCGGCATAGTAACTAAAGGCGGACTTCCCTTGTATCAACCAATCATCAAGATAGTTGAGAATGCGAACACCCTGTTCTCTGAGGGGAAAAAGAGCCATCTCTGTGACTTTCGTGAAGATACGGGGAGACAGGGACAGCCTGAAGAGCAGGACCTAGTACTGATATTCCTGTCCTTCGAACGTAAACCACAGAAAAGGTCTGTGGTGTGGAAGGATGGATACATGAAAGTACATGTCCTTCAGGTCGATCGCTTCAATCTAATCTCGGGAACGGACGCACCCGAAAATGCATTTCTGTGTCAACATCTTGAATGGTAGCCGATGAAGGGCCTGATTCAAAACTCGCAGATACAAGCTCAGTCGTAACCCACCACTTTTCTTGGGTACAATGAAGTAAGGGCTGTAAAACCTCGTCCTCATATCGGCTGGACGGACTGGCTCTATCGCATCCTTCGCCAGTAGGACTGCGATCTCTTCCCGCAGAACAGGGGCATCGAACACTTTCACTGTAGTGAAGCGGATACCGCTGAACTTGGGGGGACGCCGGGTAAACTGAATCGCATGGCCGAGGTTGAGGATCTGCAGAAGCCTGCGAGATGGACTGGGTAGCGCTGACTAGGTGCTTAGAAACCATACAAGCGGGACCAGCGGAACCACAGCCGTACCCGCAGTGGGGCAACAAGGTGGAACACAGGGACCCAACTCGGGTGGCTTGTGAGCAGGCCGGAGTATGGTGCGAGTGTGGGGTGCAGGGCTCACCTGGTTCCACGGGTTGGCAGAGGGTGCGTGAGTAGGGCAATTGTTGACGCTCTCGAACCGTCCGCTGCTGTTGCCATCTGGCGAAGGAGGAGGAAGAGTGAGGTCTGGTACTTGGCCGTCCGCAACTCTCCATGACCTCCTGGGACCCAGAGAGGGAGAAAACTGCTCTCTCGTTGAGATTTAGAGATTCTCCGCCTGGCCCTCCTCCAGGGGAGGGAGAGGTGCCTTCACCATCCCCCAGAAAGCAGCTACCTCTCTCTGGGTCACCCGTCCTGGGGCCTCTTGCTCTTCCACTCACCGCCAGGTTTGACAGGGGCCAGGATGGGACCATCACCCGTTGCCAGGTAACGACCGCACCCAGAAATGCACGTGAAGCTCTTTTAGAGAAATTTACTCTTTAGGAAATGCTCTTTTAGTGCTGAGGCACACAGGGCAATTGGCCGCTTGCAACACGACAGGGGTAGTGCAGCCTGAAGTGTGCAATCCACTCGGCACAGGAACGACTGCCGCTGAAGCGTTGTCTCGCCAACACATGAAGCTTCTGAGAGCGTGCTGAAATTGTAGTTCACAGCAGACATGGTTGAGCAGAACGATACTAACGCTCAGCTCCGAAGCAAAAAGCTGGTATGTATTGCACCTGCCGCTTTCTTATACTTACGCTGTGATCAGGGGCAGCTGGATGCAATAATTGCATGCCAATGTGCATTGGCTCGTTTAGTTTACACTCGAAGTAGATTGGTCTATCGAAGCGATATCCCATTTTGCGTTGGTCACAGATGTGGCGTCGAGAGTGACTGACTGAGAGGGAACTATATATACTTATGTATTTATAGCTAGACCTGTAAAGAGTACAGTATAATAACAACAATAAAGTTTTAATTTCAATAAAAAAGTAATACAAATGTAAAAAATAAATAAAAATGAATATATGTTTTAGTAGCATATTTTTTTCTTACCTATTTTATCATCTCTGCATTATATAAACAAGCACGCTTCAAGCTTAGGTTACATCTTAAGTCATAAACAAACAAACAAAGGTTCATTCTCCATAGAGACCATCTCTTGGTCTCATTAAGATGATGCACGTATGTTATGCAACATTCTAAAAATTGATGAATAAAATACTCATATGGAGGAATTAGGTGAATTAATTCTGAATTAATCTATCATGAAGAATTCATGTTCCATATGAGGGAAGAGTATTAATGCATAAAAGAAAATGTACCTAAATATATTTATATGTTTGTTTATGTGTGTGTTAGCTTCGGTTAACAGTTAACTAATGCTAACATATGCAACACATGACCTCATAAATGTTTTGGTAAATGCTGAAATTATCATTAAATAGTATTAATACATTCTGTAGAAGTATTGTTCATTGTTAGTTCATGTTAACTAATGTTGTTAACTAATGCCAACAAAGAAAAGCTCATGTAGGGTGTTACCAAAGTTACTCACCAAATTCTCTGACCTGAATGATCTGAACTGCTATTGACATTAATTACTTAAATCCTCTAATCTCTTATGGTATGTCCACATTTGAACCAAGGTGTTTTTTTTTTTTTTTATTCCTCCCAAAAAATACCAAACATCTTTGTATGCTATATGAAAGGTTTAACGGAGATTTCAGTTTTTTGGGTGAATTTATCCAATAGCTGAAGAAACTGTCTGGAAACCATGAGCAGTCAGTAGGGGAGAGAGAACTGATGGGAATACACTTATATAATTAGAATATCGTGAGAGCATCTCGATTATTCTGCTACACTTGTATCATCTTGCCATCTTCATTACCAAACCCTCCCTTACACAAAGTCTCATTTTCAATATAGTTTTTTTCATAAGGTGTCAAGTGGAGTGTACATCGATCTGCAACACCCTACCATGCTTTAAAATTCAGTGTGAATTGAAGCATTTAGCTCACTTGGGACAATCTTTTCCTAAAAAACATTTAACTCTTTGCCATCATCATAAAAAAAAAAAAAAAAAAAAAAAAAAAAAATGGTTTCCCACTTTCGCCATTTGATGCAAAATTTCCATAGTGTCATACTTTAATTTGTCACTTCTCTCACTTCCTGTCTGCCATGATGCTATTTTAAAACAAGTCTCATCTGGCTCGAGCTCACCACAATATTGCCCAATGAACTTTCATTTCCTCTGTTGTTAAATAGAAATGAGACTGGCCTCAATCACAGGTGGGAGGCAAACCTAATTGACTTCTGTCTACCTCTCACTTTGCCTGCCACACCTGAGCTCCTTTATCTTCCGCTCTCATTCCCTCTGTAGAACACAGCCAACACGGTTATGTCTCTAACTGTCACATCCAGTCATCGCACCTGTCTGATCACATGCGGGCCATCCTGACTCCCTGCCTTGGGTTTCATGAGAATCCCTCATTTAGTTTCTGATATGACATGGTCGGCGCTCTGTCATGGACTGTGAAAAATTGTCATGGACTACGTATCTCTAGAAGGTTCTCTGGGAAGTGACTGTCATTATGTCACATGAAAAGTTTTGGTCAGAGTAAAAGAGGGAGCATACATTGCTCGTGTTCATGGCTTCACCGACACTGTAGTGCAGGGGTAGGGAACTCCGGTCCTGGAGGGCCATTATCCTGCAGAGTTTAGCTTCAGCCCTCATAAAAACTCACCTGCCTGTATCTATCTAGTAATCCCGAAAACACTGATTGCCTTTTTCAGCTGCGTTTAAATAGGGTTGGAGCTAAACTCTGCAGGATAGTGGTCCTCTAGGACCGGAGTTGCCTATCCCTGCTGTAGTGTCTCTGTCTCAATATGAATATACAAAAAAATCATAAAATCGTTATAATTTAATTATAATTTTTTTTTCTTGTGTAATAAATATGCTCTGCCATTAGTTTTACTTAATGCATATGCAATTATACAACTTAATTGAGTTCTGTGTGATTCAAAAAAGGGTGCCATTTTCAAGTTGTTTAAACATTATTCTGAATAAATTCTCAGTCATCATTTAATCATTATTTAATCACCAAAATTACTTAAAATTATGGTAAATGTACATTTATCTGCCTATTAAGTTTTAAATTGTTTGGGTTATAGCATGGTTTCAAACTTTACACAACCTGTCAAAAGTTTGGAATAATGAATATTGTATTTATTTATTTTACAGAAGTGTCTTTTACATACCAAGGCCACATTTTTTTTTAAACTCAAAATTCAATAAAAACATATTGTGAAATATTCAAATTATTTAAAATAACAGTTATTGTTGTCTGTTTAGAACAGTGTTTGCAGATTGATATATATATATTTTTTTTCAAGGCTCTTTGATGAACAGAAAATGCTTAAAACTACAGCAACAAAACAGCATTTATTTGAAATAAAAATATTTTGTTAGATTATAAATGTTTCTACTGTCACTTTACACCAATTCAATGTACAGTATGTTATTATGTTTTTTATTATTATTATTATTATTATTTTTTACGTTTGAATGGTGTATCATGGTTTCCACAAATATATAAAAGCAGAAAATAATAAGAAACCATTATTGAGCTGCAAATCAGCATATCAGAATGATTTCTGATGGATCGTGTGCAATGGCCTTGATGAAGATAAGAGACTTCTTTCAACAGCATTAAAAATCTGAATTATTCCAGACTTTTGATTGGTAGTGAATATAACAGTAAAATGTATATATGGATTATAATATGGAAGTTATTCATCCATAAATAACGTAAAGTATTCATTTAATCAAACACTGATTAGTTTGCAGAGTAAACCACCTTGTTCCAAGTAGAATCTTATTTATTTTTTTATTACAGGGGACATCGGATGAGTTTTTCACTTTTTAGATAGCTAGCTATTTAAATAAAACCACCTCAGAGATGTATATGGAGTCTCTTATGCTCATTAAGGCTATATTTATTTGATCAAGAATACAGAAAACAACAGTAATCTTGCAAAATGTTATTAAAATATAAAATAATGCTGGTTTATATTTTAATATCCTTTAAAATATAATTTATCTCCTTTATGCAGAGCTTAATTTCCATCAGCCATTACTCCAGTAAAAAGTGTCACATGATCATTAAGAAATCATTCTAATGTCCTGATTTATTATTAGAATTATCAGTTTTGGCAACAGTTGTGCTGCAGGATCATGTGAAACTGAAGACTGGAGTAATGATGCTGAAAATTCGGCCGGGCATCACAGGAATAAATTAGATTTTAATGTATATTAAAATATAAAACCTTATTTTACATCATTGCTTGATTGGTTTAGTGGTTTGGTTTAGAATATCTCTGTCTGACATTCAGGAGCATGTAGAGATCAGAATGTGTCCTGTGCAGCAGGAGACTGTGATCAAATTATCCGAATGATTGATGTCCCACCTGAACAAGTCATCAAAATACAGGAAAACACTGTTCTGTTTAAAGTTGTGTGTAAGGTTGAGTGCTGATTCATTGATCACTGCTGAACTGATGAACAATGCTTTGAGCATTTACCTTGGCGGGTTTGTAAGAAACCAAAGGCATTCATTTAGCAGAGAAATGTGTTTACAGCAGGCACAAGCATTTAAAGCCAGCGACTGCCCTTGATCATCAGAGCGTCTGAGAAAGCAGAGGCACGCCAGAGCCTTTGATAACCACGAGCCAGAAAGTTGGCCAGCACATCAACATTGACTCCAAAGCCTAATGGAAACAGGATGCAAATGGGTCTCCAATGCTGGGAGAAAATAAAGAACTGAATAACCTTACATCTTCTAATTAAACATTTCTTCTTCTTCTAGTTCTTTTTTTTTTTTTTAATGAACTACATTTGGCTTGAAACAACTTAAATTGCATTTCAGGTATAAATTTGGTCAGCTCACACATTATCTAGGAATCAAACTCATGACTTTAGCATTTTTAATACCTTGTTCTACTGTCTGACCAACTGTACAAGAGCACTTATTGGTACACCACATAACCATTAAGATTCTTGTTTTATTGTAACAGTGAAAAAAATAACTGTACGTTGAATGTATTGAAATTACTATTCCTTTGAACATGTCTTGTGACACATGTTTGCTCAACAGTAACATGGGCCATAGTGGAGTCAATAAAGTGCTGCCAGGAATCAAATTTCTACAAACCATTTGTGCATCTGTGCATCTACACCTCATCTGTCCTCATCTATTGTGGAATATAGAAGAGACAGAGATGGAGAGAGAGAGAGTGGGAGATAAACCCGCTCTAACAAACCAAGCAGGCGTGCGGCTGACAGGGCCATCCACTCTCACAGGGACAGTAATGCCCCCATTTATATGTATCTGCCTAAAGTCTGGGGTTTCATGTGAATGCACGACCCTTCATTGGACACACATGAATTGCCTGAGACAGGTTATGCAAAAGCATGAAAATTCTTCAACCTTTTAGCTGTCCAGATAGTGTAGAGGGTACAGTGTGTGATCAGGGACATCTACCATCCTTTCTGCTTTCATGCATATTCTTATTACAACCTACAGAAAGTCTAAAATCGCTTTTTAGTCGTTCTTTGTGTTTTTGTAATATGTAATATTAACATAAAACAAAGAAAAGAAACACACCCACACACATACAGTACTATCTTTCAAATTTGTGGGGTCAGTATTTCTTGATCAATTTTAAAGAAATTCAAATAGCAAATAAAAATATTAAAGACATCTCTCTCTCTCTCTCTCTCTCTATATATATATATTTTCACAAAAGTTACACAAAAAAAAGAAAACCACAAATACTGTAACAAATAGAGAAAATCCAACATATTTTTGTCAGTCTCAGTTCTAAAACTGTCCAGATCAGGGAATGGTTGAATGACAAACTGCCTGACTAAAGTCTTGAAATAATATTGTGCATGGATTGAAAGATGACAGAGATTAACTCACTGAAAAGCAACATACTATCAATCTGTACACTCACTCACACACACACACAATGTCCTCTTTAAAATTCAATGTTAACATCTGCGATAAATTTCAGTGATGGTGATAAATAAACCTTTGTAAAACTGTCAAGAAACGTATCATTTGACACACACTTGGCAGAATATTTTTGTAAAAATAGCCGTTATCAGTCAGTAACCTTGAGAAGGCCAACCAATACAAGCATTTACCAGAAAGCCAGTAGAGAGGACTAGCACAAAGATGACTGTGTACATGGAGAAATGCATCATGGAGAAAAATACACTGAAAAAAAAAATATAAAACAAAACTTTTGTTTAGAGTGGCCTCTAATCAGTATCTTGATATGCCACACCTGTGAGGTGAATGGATTATCTTGGGAAAGGAGAAGTGCTCACCAACACAGATTTAGACAGATTTGTGAACAATATTTGAGAGAAATAGGCCTTTTGTGTACATAGAAAGAGTCTTAGATCTTTGAGTTCAGCCCATGAATAATGGGGGCAAAAACAAAAGTGTTACGTTTATAATTTGGTTCAGTGTGTATTACATGATTGTATAGTCATTCATTGTGAGTTAACTGCATTCAACCTGCATTACAATTAATGTGGTTGTGTGTTAATTCTGCTATTTTACTTCATAAGTTATTCTTATTTATTTTTTTATTATTATTATATATATTTTTTTATTTTACACAAGTAATACCTTTTTTATATATTTACCTGCTTAATACAACCTAATGCAACCCAATCAATACAACAATTTTTCCAGTGGAGACTATTTTATGCTGGGTGCAAATATCAAGACTGATCAACTATCTTGGCCTTAAATATAAAGTTTGATCTCTTTATTTTTCTGATATCCTTTTACCCTTTTAAACGTCTGCTCTATATAAGCAATAAATGCTGAAATGAAAGCTTCCTTGAGATGGGGAAACTAGATGCATGAAAACAGACTTCATCACAGTGTGGAATACTTAAACCCAGCTCTGCAGGGTCATTTCATTCTTCTGAGCTTATGTAAGGATGCAAGATGCTGGGTTTGGAAGGAATTCAACTTTGCAGTAAACCAGAGATGTAGTTTCCAATCATAAGAGAGTTGGAAAACTTTTTCCTTCTGCTGCATTTGGTCATATGCCATATAGAGAAAGATGAGACTGATTCATATTTATTCATCTTCAATTTGCCTTTGTATTCTATATGGCTCATGGGGTATATTCAAGGACTAAGGATGTGTTCCTGTAAAATAGATGTTTTATATATTTTATAGCCATTTTATTGCTTGCACAACAGCTTGCTCTGTTCAGTTCTCTTTTGCTCAGTCTCTGCAGAGATGTTCAAAGGTAAGGTAGCAGAATCCTGGCTTCTGTGTATCCTCCCAAGCTGCTGTTGCTCCACATCTTAAAACAGTGACCGGTTTTCTCAACCATCCACAGCCTTATGGAAGGTGAATCGTGGGTTTCCATTTTGAAGACGAATCAGATCTTTGCACCGACAGTCATGCCTGGAACTTTCTGCTATTGTCTGAAGATTTAACAGGTATGCTATGCAAATATGACTGGAGCCTTCCCTGTTCATTGCTTGGATGTGAGATACAAGTGAAATGATTGCCTTTAGGTAAGGGAAGTTAGTTACAGTGGCTACAAAAGCATTTGGATCCATAAAGAGATTATTATTCTTCCAAAAAAAATTAAAATAAAATAAACAAACAAACAAACAAACAAACAAATAAATAAATAAATAAATAAAAGTAATAATTTACTCAAACTTATGCCATTTCAAACCTGTATGGCTGTAGTTCTTTCTTTTTTTGGAACTTAAAGTTATTTTGAGAAATGTCTTAGTGTACAATGGAAGTTAGTGGAAACCAAACCTATTTGGATACTAACATACTATACTTCAGTTTATCTTCTTTTACATTCATCGGAAGAAGAAATTAATATTGAAAATTAATACCAGAAAAAAAGAAATTCAAGTTTGGAAGGACATGACGGTGAGTAAATAATAATATATATATATATTTTTTTTAACCATTTAAGCAGAAAATAGTTACATGCATATTTTGTTGTATTAAATGACAAAATATAAAGCCAAGTAATATTTATTTTAAAGAAAGACGGCACAAATATAGCACACTTACAGGAGCATGTATGTCTTTACAGGTCACAGCAAAGTGTTCTCAAAATGCTAAGGGAAACAATAGGAAAAACCTATAAGCTTGAAAAAAAAAAAAAAAAAAAAAAAAAAAAAAAAGATTGTGAAGAATCAAAGGAAGGACATCACATGAACAAGTGAGGCTTTTCATTCCTGTTTCTTGTCTTAGCATGCGAAGGTGTGGCCATGGATATAATGCAGTTCGTTTCTTTAGCTGAAAGGTCATTGTTAAGGACTGTTTTGCCCCTGCTACACAATTTGGACATTTGCCCCACTCAGGACATTCATCCTTAACACCATGTAACATAATTATAAGATGTGAGATGTTTGCCATATTTCCAATGCTGCCAAAGTCTAATATAATTCAAGCCTTGGGATGACAGTAAATACTGTATAAATCTCATCTTTCACAGCGGCTGCACTGCAATCAGCCCTCAGACATTTAAATACACAACTGCTGGGGACAATTGTACACTGCTGCTATGCCATATTGAACTGTAAAGCAGCACAGTGAATGTACCTAACATAAAACTATAACCTTGAGCCATAAAATGGAGGGCTAGATGTACAGTAATGTAATATCGTTGACTGTCAAATGTGCAAAAACAGCATATCAAATACAGCATGTAAGATATTTTAGATTTGTTGCAATGTAATACCTCAAATTCATGTCAAAATATGTTCAGTTTGACTAATCATTTTACATTACAGTATATTGTGTCGACCACATTTCACAAATGGAGCTGAAATGCTGGACTATTTGAAGTTATCTTAGAATATATATATATATATATATATATATATATATATATATATATATATATATATATATATATACAATTTATTTATTTATTTATTTATTTTTTTTGTGGAGAACCAATCGCTGCCTCACCACTATGAAAGTTTTTGTCTTTTCCTTGCTCAGAGTTGCTCTCAGTCCTGAATCACTTTGAATCCCATCTCATCATATATGATTTAATATATATTATAATGTTAGCAATAATTATTGTGCCTTATTTTACGCAATTTTGAGCCACTCTTTTTAGGTTTTTTTGGCCCCAGGCCCTCTGGTTGAGAACTTCTGCTTCAGTCTAATAATGTATTCCTGAGACTAAAGGTGTATGTGTATAATTTAAGTTGAATGGGTTTAATTATGTCCTCAGTAATGTCTTGCTATTAGTCTGACATTTCAGAAAAGCCCACCCATTTAGCATGCTGAGGATAATCATATGCTGTGTTTGGAAATAATGCATTTTCTGTTCTGAAGCACATTACCAGCACTCTAGCACTTTATTTCCTGTGTGGCCTGTGAGCGGGAGATATTAGTCAGGCCTGGGGTGTCTGGACTGTCTAAATACAGGAACAGCTGGATCGCAAATATTCAGTAAAAAGTAAGGTGTGTGACCAGCACAAACGTGTTTTTTTTGTTGTTATTAGTGTTTTTTGTTTGTTTTTGTTTTTTTGTGTGTGTGTGTGGGGGGGGGGGGGGGTCATTCAGAAATGGCAGCTTTAAAATAAATTAATCACAAGTGTCATGTCTTCTAAGATTGCAGTTCTTTTGAACAGCTTAAGTATTGATTGAGAGAGAGAGAGAGAGAGAGATAAAGACAAAATAAACATCTAATAGTAGGAAAATTTACTTTATATACAACTCAATCTCAAAAGATTTAAAAACGCATGGCCACTAATAAGACACCATATAGACAATATGAATCAGCACACAGACATGAAGACCGTGGGAATTTTATTGCTATATTGGTGTACAGTTTTGTCCTTGTGAAACATATACATATTGGAGTATAATTTTCAATTTGAACAGCCACCATGATTTTATGTGCATTACATTATTTAGACATTTTGCACAAACAACCCCTACCTCTAAACCTAATAATTTCCCAATAAATATAGTACAGTAACAAACAGTTACAAATGTCACAAGTCTTCTTGAGAAACAGACCCAAAACCACCATCCCTATCCACTTTAAAACTCAAAGTTAATCTGCATGATTAGGGATTTCAGTTATGAGCAAACAATGAACAACACTTCAAAGTTAATATTTAATCAAGACTAGTTAGCACATCATTTATCATTTAAATGGTTTAATAACAGTATTTTGTTATGGTTACTTGAATTGGTTACAAAATATGAAGGATTGTAAAACATGTAGTTAATTGTACCCAACATGCATGTAAAACATTACCTGAGAGAGAGAGAGAGAGAGAGAGAGGGCAGAGCACAGAGAAGAGAGCTCCAGCAAAGAAAAGAGGCAGCAAAGGAAAGAGTCAGCAGAGAAAAAGAGCCAGAGCAACAGTTACAGTCAAAATGACCAATCATCAGATTACAGCTTTACCCACTGTGCAAAATGTGTGACAATTAGCAGACCCTGATGTATACACATGTTGGCCTACAGGCCTTAATCGATATCAGCGCTTCTGTGCCTTTAGAAATTCCAAATGGCCACACTCTAAAAACTGCTGGGTTGAAAACAACCCAATTTGGGTTATTTTGACAACCCAGCACTGGGTCAAAAAGGGACGAACCCAACGCTTATCATATTTAACCCAGCCTGCTGGGTTGCCTTTTTTTTGGTTTAAAATGACTACATTGCAGTGTTTCAAAAACCAGAGCGGGTGTTTTTTATCACTGTATTTCAGAAGGAAAACTACTGTATTTAGAAAATGTTCGATTTCATTTCGCATGTAATGCTTGATGAGGCAGCGTTTGTGAGCTCAGCACCGCTCTGCAGCCGTTACCGGAGAAACCTACCTCTCCCTTTCTTAGCGCCTCCTGCTGGAAGAAAATGAACTTGCCGAGTGCCGCCACCAATTGTGTGTAAGGATGTGGGGAAACACTGCATTTCTACGTTAAAATTAACCCAAATTGAGCTAGGCATTAAACCTACAAATGTTGTTCATTTTAAATATCACTTTTACACACAAATAATAATTATCAAAAGGAAAATATTTATTAAAAACAAGAGAAAAGTCAAAAAGTAACATGTTAGAAGAAATGCAGAAAACGATGGCATTAACAGCTACAGAGTTACGTTACACTAGTCAGTCAACGCCTCAGTGTCTGAGGCGAAAACCACGTCCGTTTTTTTTTTTAAATATATATATAACGTTAAGCTTCTTTGTTTCGGCCTTTCATAAAACCTTCCGCCTTTCATACAACCGGGTAAACAATAAAAGATAACTTTACATTTTGAATATTTACTTACCATAGCCTTTCACTCGCTTCTCGCTTCTTTCACGCTGAGAAAATGGCGGCTGCTCGCACTGGAGACGTACGATTTTGACGTGACGTGCGTGCTCTCCTTCACGTCCGCGTCCTCAACCCAGCCCCGCTGGGTTAAAACAGAGACACATTTTCAACCCAAACTTGGGTTAAAACATCCCAAAGTCCTATCCAACGGCCTCAACCCAGCAGTTGGGTTGAAAAAACAACCCATCTCTCTGCCCCATCTCTCTCTCTCTCTCTCTCTCTCTCTCTCTCTCTCTCTCTCTCTCTCTCATCTGAAGAGACCAGCAGAGCACCAACGACTGCACAAGTGGAGAATAGCTAAAGTCCTGCTTTAAATTCACTGGCAGCTGAAGTCCTACTGTCTAAGTGACAAGTCTCTTTATGTTCATTTATCTAGTCTCCTCTCTGCACATTGTCATTAAGACAAGAAACGCCCGATGGAGGAAATGCTTTCAAATGATTCCCTCCATTTTCAACCACAGTGTAGCACAAATGAATTATTCCCCTATCAGCATGGCTAAATCGACAGGAGCTGGTAAAAAGCAGAAAGAGATGGCTCTCGCTGGTAAATTACAAAAAGAGCTGCTGATTTGGGCTTTTGTTGTGAGTTCTCCACTTTATTTACTGAATGAGTGGCAGATGAAACGTGGATTGAGAACCTACAATTCACTCGACAAAAGCAGGGTTTTAGATGCACAGTTGAAACAGCATAAAATCGGTGCCAAGAGAGACAGAGACAGAGAAAGAGAGAGAGAGAGATTCAATGAGTGTGACAGGAATAAGAGAAAAGAAACAATTATTATTCAAAATAAATAAATAAATAAAAGTGACACTCATAAATACCAAATCAAAAGTAAAAAGTTTTTTTCTTATAGTCAGTGAGCTCAGGCCAGCCAGCTGATGCAGAGCACCACAACAAGTACTTCTCTGAACAGCCTCACCTAATTTATTTTCTACCCGAGAAGGCAGAAAAAAAAAAAAAAGAGGAGAAAAAAACATCTTTGAGTAGCTGACAGCTTAAATCCTCTGTGTACTATAATAAAGGCTTGTCTATTTTGGGAGCCATGATCATTAATCTACCCGAAGATGTCCCTTGGGCATGAATGTGTTCAAAAACAGTCAAATAACTGAAAAAGAAAACATAATGGAATTAATTCTGCCATTGTTTATACAATCTCTTGTCATACCAAAACCATATATTGATTTTATTTTATTTTTTTCATCAAGCACAAAATAAGAATATTTATGAAGCTATTTTTCATAAGCACACAGCCAGTACAATTTCTATGCAACAAAAAGAAAACACGTTAATAAAACATGAAAGTCCATATGATTTAGAAGACTATAGAAAAAAAAAATATTCCATCTTATTTTATGGTGTTATTATCGAATTTTCACTCAGAAATTGCTATTACGTTAACAAATAATTGCAAAGAAACAAGTAGCACATGAATTTATTAGAATGTAGAATGATTGCAATAGTACTTTCTTAGAAAGTACAATAACCTTAAACTTTTAAAATTATTTTACATTTTTGTGTTCCACAGTAAAAAAAAAAAAAAAAAATTACTGCAGGTATGGGATGGCATGAGTGCTTATGCGATATGAAGATCTAATGTACAGCAAAGCATAGAGTAAAGATCAGAGTTGAGGTGCATCTTGAGTTTTCTGCTCATACAGTGGAGTATGTCCCCCTTTGCAGCAACCCAGACAGCAAGCAGTTTCGGCCCAGGTCTGGCCCACATCTGGCCCACATGGATTTCATGCGGGCCAGATGTGGGCCGGATCTGGGCCAACACTATGTTGCTGTCAGGGAAGCCACTGTGTTGACACATGTGTGACTGCAAACCAGGCTTGTTTTATTGAGTTGGCTTCTCAAAGCTCCATGCTCTCAGTAGGTGGTTCAAAAGCCAGTGCCAGTCGCTCAAGGCTCTGACTCTGATGTTCTGTATCCTATTAAACATTCATGCTTTGTGTACAGACATTTTGTTTTTACTTTAATGACTAGATTTTTGGTGGAATGGCAAGGGATTCTATGTTTTTAAAATACTGGGAAGAAACTGTTGATTTTGCAGTTGGCTACTCCATCAGGAATGTTTTTTCTTTGTGTTTTAATCCTCCTTCCCGTTACAAATATATTAAAATTATTTATGATTGTAAAAATAATTAAAATATATGTTATATACTAGAAGTGTAATATATCATAACATTTAAATGGTTTTCTAATTAAATTAAAACCCAGTTGGCAGATAATATCTCTAAAACCCCAAATATAAGTAATGGAAATTTATTATTATTATTATTATTTAATTGAAATTACTAAATTATGGCAGCAACTGAACTTAGTTAAGTTGAAGTAGGTGTAGATGCAATAATAATAATAATAATAATAATAATAATAATAATAATAATAATACATATAAAGATTAACTTAATCCTTAAGGGTTCAAAAAAAAAAAAAAAAAAAAAAATCTACAGTTCAGCTAATTGATTTTAATTTTAATTTACACTATTATAGATTTTAATGAACTTGCATTAAACATTACAATTATCACATGAATGATCAACTACCAGGTAATTCAGCTCATTTGAACCGCATTGCTATCTTTTCCTGTTGAAAAGCATAAAGAAATGGTCAGTGATTGCAGGCTGAAATACGGCCATCAGCCTGCTGCAAAAGAGCCATGGGTACTGGATCGTACAAAGTGCCTGCTTGCTGAATCATCCAGGATAAATGTTTAGAAGGTTATTGCCCCTCTGGCTGAATGAGGTTTTCAATCTTTCAGATTCTCCCCATCCTGCTGTAACTTGATCAGTGTGTCTTATATGAGAAAATATGTTCATACTTGCCAAGCCCAATAGAGCCATCATCGATGAAAGCTTTAGGTTGCCTGTTACCTAATCTAGTCACAATGAAAACATTAATCACTCCCTCTCTCAATTATTGTTATTTCCTTCTGTGTTTCTCTGGCTTTTCATACCCATGATTAAGAAGAATGGGCTTGTGGAAGAGTTTCTGGGAACTCAACTTCTAAATAAAAATACATTTCTCTTGTCCATATCTCTAGTGCTTTCTGAGACCCTGGACCCACATTCATTGTAATTCCTGTAACAAAGAAAGGGCACTGAGCAGGGAAAAACAAAATAAGCATTCGATAAACATCCAATGCAATATGCAACACCCAACAAGAAGTCTCAAAGATTTAGCACTCTGCTTTGGTAAGTCCATATATCTATAAATGAATGACAATTCAGATTAACTGTCATCCACTGACATCAGCAACCAGCAGGGAACTTTCACTATCTAAATGCTGCCCTTTGTTTATTGAACAAATATAAGTCACAGCCTCTAGGGATATTCCAAGAGGATCCATTTGCAATATAATCTGTTAAAGGACTTCCAGTATATAAGTTTACAAGGACATAATGCTGTAAATGTCAGTCAAAATAAACTCTGCACAATTTAGCATGTGTTTCCAACATAACAGTGGGGGACAGAAAGGTATCTGGAGAGCATTGTTCTACTATCTCAATTTAGTGACATATGTGATAATCTGAAACTAATTATCTCCCCCCAAACGAGTGTCGTCAAAACACATGTAAACATTTACTCACATCACTTACGATCCATAATCCATCAATAAAACTTAACAGCAGATGGTGCCACCATTGTGATTTCATAGGCTGTTTGGGAACTCAATTGCTTCCCATCTAAATTCATAGAGGGAGATTATGTGCGTAATCAAATGAGCGGCTCTAAATGAATGTGTTTGCATTGCGTTTCACAGAGCGCCGATCTGAGATCAGGGCAAGTATGATGTAGGCTGAGAGGCCGAGCTGTGGCAGAGTATAGAGACAATAATCCCCTTAAGTCTTTTATTATGACAATATTATGAATGGCAACCAGCTATCAATTACAGTCTTGGGCAGTGAAACTAGCAGGGAGAAAAATAAAAGATAGCAAAACATGGGGCATATAAAACATGGTTAGGCAATAAGGCAACAGGAAGTTGAATTGGGATGGCAGGAAGAAGAATTTACTGAATATTCACGCATTAGGTACGGTACAAAATCTGTGTATAACCACACTAGGTAACATGCACATACTGTCTATTTATTAGGACTTATAAAGCATATATCAATATGTTATTGATATCTTATTCTGCATGACCATATTTTAGATCTCTTAAGCATACCACACCTAAGCTTAGCAACTAAATTAAATAATCAGTCACGTCCAACACTGACCAGCTCATAAATACACATAAATAAAAACACATATGCACTTTCGTAAGAAGGTAAATATATATATATAACCAGAGATGTTATAGTTGCACTTTATTTTACAGTATGTGTACTAACATGTACTTATGGTGTACTTACAGTGTATTTATCTAAGAAAGTTCTGGTAACACAAGGTAACTACATGGGGTAGGGTTAGGTTTAGGGGTAGGTTCAGGGTTAGTACCTAGTTATTACATAGTTATTGTAATTACTATAATAAGTACATAGTATGTACATGAGGAACAGGACTGTAAAATAAAGTGCTAACCGATGTTTTTTAACCAATTAAGAAATTATAGGGAATCGAGCATTTTTATGCTTATATATATATATATATATATATATATATATATATATATATATATATATATATATATATATATATATATATATATAATCTTATATTGATTGAATTATTTCATGTCTACAAAATGTTCAAAATTTCATTTAGATCAAACTTGATCAGACTAATTGAGGTGTTTACATGAAGGCTTTTCAATCCAATTTAGCCATCAATCCAATCACGGATTATTTGGGTGGATGTAAACACAGATATAGCTAGAGACACAACTGAAGAATTTTGCTAGTTAATTTTAGACTAATCATGCTAAATTATTACTTGATGTATAACATTTTCACAAATGATTAGACATAAGTTCAATACTCATGAATCACATTGATTTTGTTTATCACAATATGTGAACATATCCCATTTATTGTGTGCATGATAACGTTTATGAGTTCTGAAAAACAAAAAATAAAACCAAGAATTTACATCTTTATTCAAATTACAGTTCTACAGTACATCCTGTTTTTCAATTCACATTAAATTCAAATTCAATGAATTGAACTAGATTATAAAATGCATGATCAATTCATTTCTGACAACCTGTGCATTTGTGTTGCATGAGCCAGAGAAAGAGAGACATTTTTCTTAAGATGTTAGTTTTCCTATGAGTAACCGGAGAAAGAGAAACGATCTTGACTACTGCAGTAGCTGGCCTTAAATTTGTGTTGAAATATTATCTACATGCCTGGCTACAACATCCGCTTAAAAGAAACAACTAAAGCCCGTCTCCCCTCCGAGTTGATTAATATTGATTCTGTGTTTGCACAAGCATGTGGGTCTCCTCAGGTGGAACCAAATTACTCTGAGGAGCTCTAGTACTGCTCAGCTCCTCCAGGAACACAGCGAAAACATTAATGGTCTGCTTGCGAAAATAAAACAAAGTTAAAGAAAATAAACAGAAAATAGTTGGGATGCTGTCAAGGGAATCAGATTCCTGGTTGTTGATTGGGTGAGTCTTAAAGACACTTTCATTCTATAAGGTTTGGTGCAGACCAGCTAAAGTGTACTCCTTTACGGTGTGTAATTGTCTACGGAGAGCAGCACATGTTCTGCCCATCAGCAGACAAACAAAAGTGCTGTTCGGTGTGAGAGGTAAGTCCAAAGGCATAAATACCTCAGTGACATATAATAAAATTGGCATGTTCTCCTTTGGAGTACCTATCAACAATGGAAAACAGAAGCAATTTAATTCAATCAAATTGTGGTTCGGATACAATGTGAAAACAAAAAATTGGGACAAAGAAGGTAAAACCAAACCTTTGGTTTTGTTCAGACCAAGCAATCAAACTAAGCGTGAAAACAACTCACACCTCATAGGAATCCCCAGCCTGAAAGTACATTTCTGTGTATCGGCTCCATTTTGCTTTTTTTACATAACAGAACGTTCTGCTCTGAGCCCTTTGCAAGCTGTTTACAGAGATGGCCTGCAGCAAATTATCTATCATGCATGCCACATTTGAATAATTCATTCACCTTCTGTGAAGTATTGCGGAGGGAGACCTCTTCGTTTCCCAGTCATACTTTTAGCTCTAATTTGGGGTCTCTGATTAATTATTCCTCTCATTAAGTACATGATTGCGAGTTTTTCATGATGATAATTTCCCAGAAACTGGGAATTCTGAGCTATCCGAAGTCATTGCTGTGAGCCGGCAATTTACCGCATAGATTACTCACCCTGCTGTTCTAGCACGATTCCAACATTTTAGGTCAGCGAGAATATAGAAATGCTAATGAGCTCCTTATAAACACCCATTGAGAACTGCTTAGGCCCATTTTGTTTCATGACTCATACAACCAAGGGAAGATAATGAGCAGGAACTGGAATTCTGAGGCCTGATTATCCAGTGTGAGGTGTTCACTTGCTACTTTATTTTCTTTTAAATAAATAACTAAACATTATTCATGCATGTAGCACGTGTTATCCACATGGGAACAAAGGGAGAATTTTTATATGACCTCCAGCTGAGAAGCTCATGGCCGTCCGTGAACTGACCTCCCACTACCAGCAGAGAGAAATAAGAGTTAATTTGCGAATCCCAATGTAATTATGACACTTCCATCTCTGGAAAAGATCTGGTCTGCACTTTCAGGCCAGTTCTCATTCGCACCTTGTCTCGTTGGCTAAATCGAATGCCATCAACGGACATCAAACATGCATGTTTGCATCATACGTGCGTTCTGAAGATGGTTGGAGGCCCACGCTTGCATGAGACCGATAATCTGAGAGCATATGTCACTGCCAAAAAAACAGAATAAAAACAGCGATAAATCACACAGGATCCAGTAGTGTTGTTGTGTCTGGCTTGATTTGCACATGTGAGATGGAGCCCAAAGACACCAAATTCTCCAGGTAGGGCAGAGGGATGGAGCAGCAGAGAAAGATGGGCCAACAATTGCTCTTTGAAATGCTGAAATGCCTACTGACAGTTACAGAGTCCTGCAGAGTGATACCAGAAGAGAGAGAGAGAGATATAGAGAGAGAGAGCAGGATAATAAGAAGGCTTTGATCTCTGCGGCATGGCCAAAGTAGACATTTCTTGGGTCTGTGTTTGTATATGTGTGAGAAAATATGGTTATAATTTTGTCCTTTAGACAGTATTATTTGATAAACAATTTAAAGTTTTTATTTTGCTTGGCAACGGTCAATGGCTTAACATTAGTAGGTGGAAGAATAGCTTATTTCAAAGTCTATTATCAATAATACATTTGTTTCAGAGAATTACAATATATAATGCAATTCAGATGTTATTGACTTCTGATTATGCTATTCAATTTGCATGTTGTTCAATTAAATGTTAAAGATTCATAACTTACACTTATTTTAACTTATAAACAATACTTTTGTTACAATATTAACAATATATATATTTATAATACTTAATACATTATTAAAAATGATATCAAATACATTTGACATAATCTCTAAAAGAAATTCTGTAATAGTATATTGGAGGATCTACATCTATGATTTGTTTACAGCTATCTTCTCAAAATGCTCCTCCATTTCTTCATTCCCCAAACAAAAAAAGTGCAATTACATCAGTGGTTTCAAGTATTTTAAAACATATGTTTCATTATATTGCATACAAAATGACATCAGTAGCTTTTATCCTTGTGCATATTTTTGTCATGACATATTCACGAGTAGTACAGCACAGGACAAGGAAAAAGCATGTATGCTTTTTGATGAGCTACACTATCCAAATGCATGTTTCCTTTCTTAATTAAAAAGAACATCTCTAGAAGCAAAGCCTACTGTAATGTTTTTTCTTTTTTTACCATTACCTTTTTCAAGTATCCCCTGCACAACAATTAACTTAACTGAGAGATAGAGAGAGAGAGAGAGAGAGAGAGAGAGAGAATAACGACAAAACAATCTGATTAACAAACATTTTAAGCTTTTGCTCTGTCAAAATTTAATAAGTTAAACCTAAGAGAGAAACTTTTATAGAACAAAACTATAAAAAGTTGGAAACGTGGCCACATTGTAGGCAATCATGCAAAAGCAAATACGAGTCTTTGCTTTCATTTTCTTGATCATGTGATGGTCATGGTTGATGGTTGTGTTGGTGAGTTACTCTCTCTCTCTTTTTACAACTCTGAATCTGCCCTTTCCCCCCTAATTTCTGCACTGCCCAGTGGGGAAACAGTCAGATTTATCTACACAGTGCAGACTATGCTCTTCTGGGGGCAATAATTAATCCCTCATTTATGAAAAATAAAAGCTGGTAGCTGATAAGCCAATATGGTCAGGGACTAATTTTTCTGTAACCTCTGCATCGGGCCCTCTGGGCTGCCATTGATTCTGATTCGGTTCAACGAAGCACCACATGCAGCCAATCCATTGGTATCAGTTGTACTGAAGGGCAGGAGCCTGTAGCTTCCTTCTATGCGCTCTATAACCATGCAGCCTGGTGGAAATTAAGTACTGTATCAGTATTAAAGACTCAATTTATTCCATCTTTTGTTCTCTCAATGAGTTTTTAACCTTCCACACTGCAGCAGGCTCTGAGATTTACGTTTATGAGATCATTTTTTCCTAAGACTAAATAATGAAGTAATAGCAGTATGAGGGAATGTTGGCTTTCACATTAGCGCTTCTGGTTTGCAGCCAGGTTTACTTAATGGCAGAGTTCAGCTTGTTTGGATGATGCAAACAGTGTTTTCCCAATCAGAGTCTACTTAAAAAAAAAATGATGTTGTGTGCGGATCATGAGAACTCCAGTGCAATGCAGCAGGTTTGAGCACAATCATACAAAAACTTGGAAATGAACAGCTATCGATTACATATGATAAAAAAAAAAGAAAAAAAAAAAGTATTTGCATTTGTACTCACTCACTTTACTGACAAGCATGACGCATAGCAGGTCAAGATTTCTTTTCAGTTTGCCTTGAGCAAAAATGTGCTATTTAGAAAATTTTCAGTACATTCAAGGCAGATATGTGTTGATGCTTTGGAAACAAAATTGAAGGTCAAAAAACCAAAGTTCAACATAGAGATGAGCAATGCTATACATTTTACCGCCTACTGTTTTGTCATTACTTGGTACAGGTGTAAATAATTACCACTTTGGCAATGCAAGTAGATTACGGTTCAGAATCAAAAACAAAATAAAGTCAATCATTCTGAATTCACATATTGTCTGAGTAGGTACTACATTTGAATCTTAACTTACTTTGTGTTGAAAAAGTATGTTCTATAGAGTATGAATATGGGTAATGAAATTCAGATGTACTGCATCCACCATGTTGTCATTTCAAATGTTCTACCAGCACAGTCATGTCTCTTTACTGTCATTCATAAATCCTATCCCGTGGCCTCATGACCTTCAGAATCTTGATAGGAAGTAGCACGTCATACTTTTTACCTACTGTTTTTT
The DNA here is from genome assembly GCF_023724105.1 of Carassius gibelio. Lineage (NCBI taxonomy): Eukaryota > Metazoa > Chordata > Actinopteri > Cypriniformes > Cyprinidae > Carassius > Carassius gibelio. The sequence continues at coordinate 21,859,206 of NC_068388.1, read as the reverse complement.
GAAAACTATGAATTCGGACATACTTCAATTTGGCATACACTTTCATACTATATAGTAGGGATGTATTAGATTTAAGAACACATTCCAGCAGGGGTAGGGAAACAATCAAACTCGGACTAAGCACCAAAGCACCAAACCAGCCCAATCACAGTTTTCCCCTTCCATCGGGGGTCCCCTCACTTGAAATAACATTCTGGGGGTGGGGAGAGATTGCTTTAACCAACAACCCATAACAACTGTGTAAAAACAGCTCAATTCCACAGTAAAACCACAGACGTGGAAATGTTGCAATCTGTTCCTCACAATAAATATATAATAATCATATGGCTTAAGAAAACCTGCAATATTGCACATAAGTCATACAGACTTATTTTTTTTTTACCTTTAAAAATTAAACAATTAATCAAAAGTTCAAATTCAAAGTCTTGGTCCACATTTATCATAGTTGCATGAAAAAATTTAAATAAGTTTGGGGGTTAACTAATCCTTTAAACTTCAGATATGTCTTGTCACAGCTCAGTTTGTTACTGTACTCCTCTTCTCTCTTTTCTGCTCCTGTCAGGAGACCTGCTGCAGGGTGGCGATCAAAAGGACAGGTTGGCACTGTCTCAAAAAAAGGTGGTTGTTCCGTCACGTAAGGCAGTCGTTACATCACCATTCAGCTGTCAAGTCAGTGGAAACATGGGCAAGGTCTGATAGAGTTTTAACCTCTTAGCCAAGTTGGCATTATTTCAATGGAACACACTGATGGATAGGGCCTATTTCTCTCCATCTGACTCCTGTCCACTCCATCAGGGTTAGTGAAGACCAACTCAAGAGCAGAGCAGAGGATCCTCATCCCATAATCTGCATTTAATAAGTATAAGATTGGATGGCAGATGGATAGGGTCTGACCTCTGTAAGAATGACAGTTTGACATTTCATGCCATTGATGCGTGGGTTGACAGCCGGCATGTATTAGCTAATGGTGCGGTTCCACTCCCATCTGTTAGCGATGGTCCAGTGAGCTCACAATTATCAGATGCCATGGATCACTGCAGGGGCCCATTACAAACAAGTGTGTGTGTGTGTGTGCTCTTGTTTTTGTGACATATCAGGACACAACTCTGTATAATGACATGGGTATGACACAGGTATTACAAGGAGAGGGTGACTTAGGAGGACATAACCCATGCCCCCATTTTTCAAAACGCTTATAAATCATACAGAATACGTTTTTTGAGAAAGTAAAAATGCACAAAGTGTCCTGTGGGGGTTAGGTTTAGGTGTAGGGCCATAGAATATACCGTTTGTACAGTATAAAAACCATTACACCTATGAGATGTCCCCACTTTTCACAAAAACAAACGTGTGTGTGTGTGTGCGCGTGCGTGCATGTGGAGCCAGGGTCAGTGTCTCTAGAGAGAAGATTTCTCTGAAACTACCTCATTGGTTTTGCAGTTGCCATGTCTCACATCTTCGGGAAAAGCTGCCACCATTTTTGAAAGACCAATAAAGGAATATTATGTTGTTTGTCTTTTCTCATATGTTTTCACATCCTTGTTGACCCTGGTCAATCACTGTATGCACAAACAGGATTACCCAAAAAACAAATAGCATTCATTTTCTGCTGTATCGGAGAGGAGATCGGTATTGAATAAATCCTGAGCTGACAATATCCATGGCACATAATCAGTGTTTTATAAAGCTATAACAAATGCAATATATTCTAAAGATGAATATTGTCCTGTGCCAGCATTTTTTTTTTTCTTTTAATATCCCAAAGGATTAATGTCCTGGACACCATACAAAATATAAGCTGTAGATGCTAACTGACTGTGACATTAGGCAGTATATTCAGAAAACCTCTTATGTATTTGTTATGAAAGGAATATTGATTTGATGTGCTTATGTTGTGAAAATTAGAAGTGTGCATGAAGTAAGCCATTTTATTGGCATTTTATTAAAAAAATAAATAAATATCATACACACAACATTTGGTCTCTTTCTGGAATTAGATGTTATTAATATTGTGTATTTGTATCCCAACTGTAGAGATTTGTACTTGATTTATATGCATTTCATCATATGTAATTAATGTTTATATGATTGACAAAAGGGGAAGAGTTACTTAAGTGAACTTTATTTTTTGTTACATATGACATATATAATCAGTAGGTTGACAGGTTGTGAATAATTTAATCACCTATTAAATTATCATATCAGGTGACAAATCTTAGATAGAAAACATTGTTTTTAAATGTTGGTAAACTGTTAAAATATCCATTTTTTTTTTTTTTTTGTGATTATAACATTATTTAACAACATATTATAACATTATTTATTGTTACAATATTCTATTAACTTTATTTTCAATGAAAATATGGGTTACAGTTTGGTTTAGGGACCAATTCTCAAAAATAGTTGCTTATTAGCATGCATTTTCTTAGAATATAGGCTGTTTGTCAGTACCTTATTAGTTCATTAGTAAAGCACACAATAATTCCTTATTCTGCATAGCTGTATTTCAGATCAGTTAATCCTACCCCAAGCCTAAACTTAATAACTGCCTTACTAACTATTAATAATCAGCAAATTAGAAGTTTATTGAGACAAAAGTTGCAGCTAATAGTTAGTTAATAGTGAAATCTGGACCTTAAAATAAATCATAAGAGGTGTTGCTGTCTAAACTAACTGAGTGCTTCTAACAGCGTATACAGTATAATGTTGTTTCTGGTGTTGGTTTATGATGTGATAGAAGACATATACGTTTAATTACTGACTTTATTTATACATCTATATTAACCTGTAAAATGACTGACTTTATTTATATATCAATATCAACCTGCTAATTAGCCATTCTTAAACATTCTAAATAATATCAAAAATGATCTAAACCCTCTCAGCTAAACACTCTCACCACATACCACCCTGCAGGACCCATCGAGAAACAGCAATGCAGGGAAAAACAACATTCACTGGCTTCTTATACTTTTTTTTTTTCTCCCTGTCCCAGCATTCACCTTACACATACATTTCAAGTCCCGAATTACATCCAAATCTCTTGCCTAGGCAGTTTCAAAGCTTGTCGCTGAATCATTATTACCTGATTAAATGTGATTAAGCAAAGATCATTAGCAGCTGCATGTGCTGTCACTAACAATTAGAGTGATGAGGGAGTCGTATCCAGTACATTCGCCTGCTACACCCCTGAGGCCCTCTCTCTCACCCTGGGAGACATTGTTCACCAGTTGACTAGGACGCTGTGAGCTTATTACAAGACAGTAAGTTTGTTTCTTCTTGTTTCTAATTGAGAAAGTCTTCTATGATCTGCCCTGAACTAATACATTTGCACTTCAGATGAGTGTGATTCACTCTTGGTGTTTGATGATAAAGAGAGTAAATTAGTTTTGAAGTGAACGAAAAAACTGTATATAAAAAAACGAAAATGTAGTCATTATTTATTCACCCGCATGACAACCCTAGTTCACCTAAAAATGATAAATGCCAACATTTTCTCACCAGCCACTTTTTTTTTTTTCAAACTTGTATGAGTTTCTTTCTTGAGCGGAGCACAAAATAGCCTTTTTTTCATATAATGACAATTCCATGGTGGTCAAGGATTACAAATACAGAAAAACAACACAAAACACCCTAAAAGTACATATTACACGTGCTACAGTCCAAGTCTTCTAAATTCATGCCATCTATGCGTGAGGCTGAAATGTAACTCATTCACTTACGAGCTTCTCCTTGGCCTGAAATCTTATGAACATCCACATTCAGAATCAAAAACATTCCTCTGCTAGGTTTGACTTTAGTGATGCATAGCAGTTATTTCGTAAGTGAGTGACAGAAATCAGAAAATGTTAAGTCTATAACTCAAAAAGTTGTCTTATGTCTTATTATTATAATTTTTTTTTGTATTACTACATACTGTACTTTTATTGCATTGTTTTGATTAGCTCTTATAATAAAGCCCAGATTCAAACTATGTTTTGATTACCCATATTGGAGTAAAACAAAGCACTCATTTAATTCAGCAGAGGCCTCTAGAGTTATATAACTACTATTTAAGTTGACAACACTAAGATAAAAAAATAAAGAAAGAGAGAAAGAAAGATAGGAACTGTTCTTGTCTAGACAACCTAGTTATAGTAACTTGTGTCATCTTAACTGAACATTAAAGGGGGGGGGGGGGCAATGCTCGTTTTCACTCAATATCCTGTTAATCTTGAGTACCTATAGAGTAGTACTGCATCCTTCATAACTCCAAAAAGTCTTTAGTTTTATTATATTCATAAGAGAAAGATAGTCTGTACCGATTTTTCCCGGAAAAACACGACCGGCTGGAGGCGTGACGTGTGGGCGGAGCTAAAGAATCACTAGCGCCAGTAGGCTTTTGCGTTGAAAGCGTTTGAAAGCTGTGACATTACCGTGAGGAAAAAAAAAACATCCAAAACAAACCATGGCTAACAGTCAGATTCAGCGTATATTTATGATCCAGAATCAGATCCAGAGGCTGAAATTTAACAAGAGCAGCATCAGCAACGACGTCTCTATGTAATATGTACTGAAACTATATATATTTGCTTAGCGGGTTTGGAAAATGACTAAGTTCCACTTTGACGTCTTTTTTTTTTTAAAGCTGTACATGTGGAAAGTGCAGTTTGATGACAACATCGCATGTTGTTTACTTGATGTGCTTACGCGCCGATAGCTAAGTTAACAACACAGAGATATTTGAAGCAGTTTTACTCACCGGATGCGGTTCCAACACACGATTGTGACCCTTTTTCGTTGGGATTGCATTATCCTTAAGAAATAAACAATGTGCAAATCCGGCGTCAAACTGGGCCTTGTTTGTAAAACAAGCATCTTCGAAATGCAGGGGAACAAACAAAAACACTTGCACAACTCCGTTGATGCTCTGTAAAAATAAATTCCATCCACTGGTCCCTTAATGGGTTTTTTTTTTTTGGTAATCTGTGCAGGGTTGTCTTGCCCTGGCAACCAAAAACACACTTCTTTTGTGACATTTCGCGACGCTCTCGCTCTGATCAGTGAATGCCTGTTGTGCTCTCAGTGCTGTGCTATACGGGAGCGCGCGGCCTTCCGGCAGAAGTTCCTCAGGACCCATATAAGGAAATTCCGCTCCATCTAACGTCACACAGAGCCATACTCGAAAAAAAAAAAAAAACTTTCCGAAACTTGTGACAAACCGGAAGGAGTATTTTTGGAACAGGAATACTCCTTCAAACGTACAACTTAATTTTTTAAACTTTGTCCATGTTTAGCATGGGAATCCAACTCTTTAACAGTATAAAAAACTCAGTATGCATGAAATAGCATTTCACCCCCCCCCCCCCCCCCCCCTTAACTGTGAACAATAATAAAGACACTTTATAAATAGTTTTATTTTACAGATCAGCAAATTAAATAAATCTTTAACAGCATCATATCAATATTACTGTTTTATGTCGGATACTCATTCAATTGAGAATTTTTAAATGTATTATTATTATTATTATTATTATATATTTTTATGCCAAAATATTTCTCTATGTGCCTTTCCATATTTTTGTTAATGCCATGAGACACTTCAAAGTGGAAATATTAATTTGGCTGCTCTAACAGTTTACATCCAAAGATTTGTGATTTATGAGCTCTTAAGCTTCTTAACAGTGCATTTCCATCTGCATTTCCATATTTAAACATTTGTCTAGTGGAATAATACATAATACTAGCATATGCCCAATGAAAAAGTGTAGGAGATGGATTTTAGTTTTATTCAAATTAAGAGGTAAATGTTGCTCACGTTGTTGCTCATGTTGTTGCTCAAAATAGGGCTCTCTTAAACATTCAAGTTACATTTTCCAGAAGACTTACAGCATAGAACTTAGTACTTATAGTACTTTTAAGGTACAGTTTGGCTTTTTTTTTTAATTTTCTTTTTGAGTTTAAGCGATATGGGGATGAGTAATTAATGACCAAATTTTCATTTTTTAGGGTTAATTATTTATTTAAGGAGAAACATTCAGGTTACGTATGCAACCATGTTCCCACGAGAAGGGAACAAAACACTGCATTGTCTAGCAGTCAATATGGGGAACACCTTCAGCTTGAAGAGTGTCAGAAGCAAATGTCTAAACATGACAAAAATATTGGCCGGTGACAGCAAATGACATCACTACCGGTTCGACTACAGTATAAAAGGGCACTGATAGAACACGTAATGCGCTTCTTCGTTTGAAGCTTGCATCTGAAGCATGGCAAGAAAAGAGGATGCAGTGTCTTGTTCCCTTCTCAGGGAACCGTGGTTACATGCATAATCAGAGATGTTCCCTGAAAAGGAAACTCAAACTGCATCCTCTAGTGGTTTCTATAGGAAACGGAATGAAGCTGGACTGTAGTTAGTGTTATTATAGAGGCCGTGAGGAGGCCTAGCAACCTGGTATGACTGCATCATGGAGCATTAGGGAGTGGGGTTCTCCACTCTTTGAGTAAGAAGATGACTCACATACTCAACCTTGCACATAACACAACTCCTGAGAGTAGTGTGCTCACGGTGATCCATCAAGACATGAGTGGGCTCTGTTGCTCCCAATTCATCAAGAGGGCTAAAGAGACGGTCCAACAACCTGATATGACTGCCTCACAGGCCTAAAGAAGCAGATCACTCACGATAATTTGCATGCTTAGAAGGGTGCATGATGGGGGCCCAGGAGTGGCATATCATAGTAGACCATCCAAATTGAGGGTAGTACCCACAACTCAACCATAAGGGCAGTCACATGATGGGAGTTCCAGGAAGCAGCATCCTCAAATTGACCCTGTAATAAGGGGAGCAATACCAGACTTAAACACTGAGGCAGTCATCAGGGAGGTCATAAAGGAGGCCTTATGGTTGGTATGGTATGGTTGCATCGTGGAGCTCCAGGGAGCAGAGGACACAACTCTCAGAAGCGAGAGGGGAACTCAGACACTCAAGCTTAGAAGCAGCGTGCTCATAGGTGACCCCCTAGAGTGAGGAGATACTGCTAAGCTCAACCATAAGAGCAGCCTAACAGGGAGGCAAAAATATGGCCTAACAACCTGGTATGACTGCGCTCTGGGAGCAGAGTCCTTGGTTTTTGGATCGAGAGAAGAACTCACATGTTCCATCTGTGAGAGGCAGGCTCACTGGCTCACTCACCCTCCTGCAGTGAGGGGAGCACTGCCAAACTAAAATGGGCAGCCTTGACTGCACATGGAGTTCCAGGAATGGAGTCGTAGGCTCTCAGATCAATAAGAGAACTCACAAGTTTGCTTCGGGAGCAACAGGCTTATAGGTAACCCTCCTGCAGTGAGGGGAACACTAACAAGCTCAACCAGAAATGGCAGTCTATAGGGCAGCAGAACAGAAGCTTCTTAACCTGATACAACTGCACACAAGGCTCCTTGACACTCTCACTCAGTATATAGGGAGAGTGATGGTCCCATACAGCTGGGCTCAAAGGAGCCTGCTAAAAATGTTTGTGGGAGTGGCAGGCCCTTTCACTACCCTTATTTTCAAGAGGAGCAATGCCTACTTGACCACATAATTGGACTGATTTATGAACATGATTAGAGCTTCTCAGCATGAGTACCCTTTAGTAGAACTTCCAAGAGAAGGGAGTACATTGCACTCATAGCTCAGGGAAAATAGTGCATTGAAAGCCACTCCAAAGACAGGAGAGATTCATTGGTTCAACCATAATGGCAATGTGACGTGAACTATTTTTTCTCTGTGCCTCAGCAGCAGTGGGTCCTGAGCCATTGGGAACCATTGGCTGTCCTTCTCCCCTCGAAAAGGGAGACAAACGTGAGTGCTGCTTTTTCATAGAAAAATGCCCCAACGAATGCAGATTCCCCACTTGAGGAAATCGTCTGTGTGCTCCGCGTTCAAACAAAAGACGCAAAGATGGTGTGTGTTAGAAAACAAGGACACAGAGCCACACACTGCTTAAACGTCTTAAGCCACCATTCCACCATCCCAGATGGTGATTATAATTTAAATGAATATATGAATATATCTAAACAAAACAAATGACCCCCAAAATAAAAACACAGTAGATATTATGGGGCTAATTGACATACATATTTATTTATATATTTATGCCTTAATTGTTCTGAAGCACCATTTTACAGAAATAGTGTTTACAGAATAACTTTAAAGTGGGAAAATATTGGTAATTCTAACCACGTGCTTATAGATTTGATTTGAATACATCACATCCAGTCTTAAGGTCACATATGGTCTAGCAGCAGAAGTTCTAATTTTTTTGCTCATCCAAAGCTGTTATGGCCACAGCAAAAATAAGTGAACCAAACTGTGATGAGTGGGGCAGTTCCGAGAAACTTGGGAACAGGAGCGAGGCCGGTGGAGTGATTGGAAGTGAGCGACACCTGCTCAATCCACCGGTCTCGAGTCCCACGGAGGAGATGGAGGGATATAAAACTGGAGCGATGACAGTTACGGACGAGAGAGGACCAGGCCTGGGTTTTAGTTGTGTTTGGTTTTTATTCACGGACGACTGACGCGCTGTTTTGTCTTTATTTTGTAATCAAAGTTTATATTTGAATCTTCGCCGGTTTTCGCCTCCTTCTTCCCGTGATCATGGAGTTTTAATTCGTTACAATGGTGCCGAAACCCTGGTAGAAAGAGGGACCCCTCGCCGTTGTGGTGAATCCGCGGTGCCATCGAGCAGGTGAGGAAGTGTGCCAGTCGCCCGTGATGTGGAGGGGCGGCTGCCGTCCATGAGGGAGTGGAGGAGTCAGCACCGTTCGCCAGGGGGCCGGAGCCTGCTGCCATCCTCCTGAATGGGGAGGAGCAGGGAATGGGGGACTCCTGCCGGCTGCCCCAAACCAGAGGAGCCGTCGCTGTCCACCGGGCGGCAGAGGAGTGTCGTGCCGTTTGCTGAGGGCCGTCCAGTGCCACCTCCAGGCACCGTGGAGGAGATCACCCAGCTGGTGGAGGGCCAAGCGGCAGTGCGTCTGGAAACTGGAATTTTAATTTTCTCTTTCCCCTCTCTCGTCTCTGTCGCTCCTCATCCTTCCATTTCCTATTCTCTCGCCTCGTCTGTCCTACCCCCAGGTTCCGGCAGGTCCCCGTGAGCGGTCCCCCCTGGAGGGAGGGGGGGGGGTAGAGCGCAGTCTCGACCTGCGGGCGGTGATGGGGGTATGTGACGACTGGGGCGGGGCCGAGAGACGTGGGAACAGGAGCAAGGTCGAGTTCCACGGAGGAGATGGAGGGATATAAAACCGGAGCGATGACAGTGACGGGCGAGAGAGGACCAGGCCTGGGTTTTAGTTTGTGTTTGGCTTTTATTTGTGTGCGTCAGTCATCCGTGAGGGGCTGACTCGCTGTTTTGTCTTTATTTTGTAATTAAAGTTTATATTTCATTTTCCGCCGGTTCCCGCCTCCTTCTTCCCGTGATCATGGAGTTTTAATCCGTTACACGAACAAGCCCACTAACGGTCCCCATAGAATTATTATGTATTGCTGCTCTTTCATTCCAGTCTGTTTATGCTTATTCTGTGCAACTGTGGATTCAGTTCAGACTCTTTTTATTATTAAATTTCTGTAATTTCCACAAATCATGCATACAATTTGACCATCAGGCTCTTGCATGTAGAAATGCAAGTAATAAAATGTGACAAACAATGCAGACAGCATTTTGTTTTTCTAGTGCTATATGTGCCAGAACATCTTAAAAAATTACATATAAACCTTTACAGCCTATGAAGCAAAAAATAAAACTTCTTACTGTATTTCTGAGAGTGGTGCTCAAATTGAAAATTCTGTGGGTATGAGAAGCTCTTTGCCTCTGAACCTAGGACTAACAGGATTTGAAAAGAATATGAATATAAATATCCTTCTTTCCGCCTTAACATTACAGCAGAGAGGGGGAGGAAAACCAAATCCTGAATCGGAAGTATCTGTGGTGCTAAACCCTATTAGCTTGACCTAATCATCAGAATGCTTTGGGATTATCTGAGACCTGGTAATTGAGATGTTCTCACAGAGAAACAATAGACACCTGTAGTCTTAGACATGATGGAATCATTTGTTTATCGTTTATCTTGGCAAAAATCAAATAGAAAAAAGGTTGGCGCTGTGCCCTGGCAAACTGAGCTGTGCTGCTTACATATAAGTGGCAGATGTTTAAGTGTGCTTTTTGTTGATTACTGATCATGTTCGACTCTCTCTAATATCTGTAATATCTACGTTTACACGTCAACAATGTACTAAAAACTTAAAAGCTTTTCCTTTCTGTTTTTGAAAAGTTTTGAGTACAGACAACAATGCTGTCAAAATTATCTAATTATATGGTTGACAAGTACTTGTGCATGCCTATATGGAACATGTAATGAGAATGATGTGACAAATTCATGTTTTTTGTAGTTTATATAGAGACAATAACAGAATGATTTATTATATATATATGCATTATCCTGCTGGAAGTAGCCATCAGTGGATGGGTACATGGTGGTCATAAAGGGATGGACATGGTCAGAAACAATGCTCAGGTAGGCCGTGGCATTTAAATGATGCCCAATTGGCACTAAGGAGCCTAAAGTGTGCCAAGAAAACATCCCCCACACAATTACACCACCAGCACCAGCCTGCACTGTGGTAACAAGGCATGATGGATCCATGTTCTCATTCTGTTTACGACTCTACCACCTGAATGTTTCAACAGAAATCGAGACTCATCAGACCAGGCAACATTTTTCCAGTCTTCAACTATCCAATTTTTGTGGGCTCGTGCAAATTGTAGCCTCTTTTTCCTATTTGTAGTGGAGATGAGTGGTACGCGGTGGGGTCTTCTGCTGTTGTAGCCCATCTGCCTCAAGGTTGTGCGTGTTGTGGCTTCACAAATGCTTTGCTGCATACCTCGGTTGTAACGAGTGGTAATTTCAGTCAAAGTTGCTCTTCTATCAGCTTGAATCAGTCGGCCCATTCTCCTCTTACCATCAACAAGGCATTTTCACCCACAGGACTGCCGCATACTGGATGTTTTTCCCTTTTCACACCATTCTTTGTAAACTCTAGAAATGGTTGTGCGTGAAAATCCCAGTAACTGAGCAGATTGTGAAATACTCAGACCGGCCCATCTGGCACCAACAACAACCATGCCACGCTCAAAATTGCTTAAATCGCCTTTCTTTCCCATTCTTACATTCAGTTTTGAAGTTCAGGAGATTGTCTTGACCAGGACCATACCCCTAAATGCATTGAAGCAAGTGCCATGTGATCAGTTGATTACATAATTGCATTAATTAAAAATTGAACAGATGTTCCTAATAATCCTTTAGGTGAGCATGTGTGTATGTATATATGTATATATATGTATATGTATATGTATATATATATATATATATATATATATATATATATATATATATATATATATATATATATATATAGGCCCCCACAGCACGGTTGTCATGCAAACATCCAAAATTTATAAAAAGTTATGATTTTTTAGTTGAAATGATGTAAACAATGTAAACATGTAAACAACTTCTTCAACAGCAAAAATTGATGAAATCTACCAAGCCTCACTCTATCTACATTTCTGCAAAACTAAAAACACATACCTTTTACATACGAAATGCTGCAGTTTCCAGTTGAAATGAACACAGTAAAACTTAGACAACTTTTAGTCCTTTTCACACAAAGCATAATTTACAGGGTTGGAGTTTTTATTAATACAGTAAAGCATATTTTTCGCACAATTACTTGCAGAATATAATATTATCTTTGATATTTTAGAATGTTAGCATCACATAAAGTTTCATATGTATGCATTTTCTAACACTATTGTATTGCTCCAACAGCTAATCAGCTAAAATCCATGTATAAGGGAGTTAAAATAGTACATTGCATTAATGAATGTGTTATTATATCACATTTGCATTCATTAACACTATCAGGTACATTTATGGGTTGGGTTTGGTGTAGGGGCTATGTTGTTTTCTAACACAATGGAGCATTAACCTTGTAGCGACACTCCACAGACATTTGAATTCTGAATCACCACAATATGTGACTGAAGTAATGTAATAAAAATGCAGCAATACATGCCTGTTCAAACTTAATAAAACCTTGCCAAACCTTGTCAAACATTTGTCATTTAAATTAGCTGAGGTATGCTATCACATTATTTCAAATTTGACCTCTATATTATCAAACTGTATGCCAACATTTGTCCCATTTGTGTCTATTTTTTCTTTTTCTTTCTTTTTAAGTTTTACAAGGAACATTTGAGACTAAGTGGGTACTTCATAGAAGCATAACTGAGAACTCCCTATGTGGGCTATGAAAGGGGCATTCTCTGACCAATAAAATGTTCCTCTGGACAATTTCATGGCCTGTCTATTGTGCTCTCAATAAAATCGGCAAAAAGGCCCAAAAATAAAATGAAACTGGAGGTATGAAATAGTAACCAAATTACACTTAGTCTGATTTGGCACAAAACCAAGATATAAGTGAAAAGTTTTGCTGCACTGTGACTTAAGAAAAAGCTATTGGATTTACTTTAAGCATCGATTTAACCCTGAACTAGATAATAGTACCTTTTCTGAAAATCAAAATTGCTTCTTTTAATTCTTAAGTATTCCAAGACATGAAGTGGATAATTCACCAAGTCAAGGATTTACTCAGAAATCAGACATTTGTTGGCCCCTCACTGACTAAAGACTGTTTTGTACTTGAGAAGACCAATTACTGTATTATCCCTATACTAAGTTCCTGCTCAAGATGAAAGCTAAACGCTCAAAACTCAGAAATCAGAAATTCTTTTAAATTATTGACAAAACAGCACATACATGGACTCATTCTGGGTTTATGATACCTATATATGTTATTATGGTATTTGGCATTACTTGAAATGCTCACTTAATATAAAATGTTTGTGTTTACGCATTGTCTGATTTGTCACAAACCCAACAAATAAGTGAAAAATATTGCTGCCTGTGATTAAGAGAGAGAGAGAGAGAGAGAGAGAGAGAGAGATAATTGGATTTACTTTAACCATCAGTTTAATCCTGAATTAGACAATAGTACCTTTTCAAAAATTTTAAATGACTTCTTTGAATTTTGAAGCATTTCAAGACATTGGATAATTCAGTTACTTTAAAAATACTACATTTGTTGGCACCACACTGACACAAGACAGTTTCGTACAGACTCGTTACAGTTTTCTCTACTCCATACTTGGTTCTGGATCACAGTGAAAACGAAATGCTCAAAAATGTGGTGAGATCTGTAACCTTTATTCACCAACAAACTGAAGCTCAAAGCACTTATTAGGAATGCAGGAGTGGTGAGTCAGTTAAAGAAAGTGATGTGACTGAGTACATCTGTGTACACTTCAAAAGAGGAAGACAAACTAACCTTGGAGAGTTTGTCTGGACTCACATACAGGTGAACAACTGTGGTGAATATGTTTTCCTATTCATATTGTTGTTTTATGCCAATTAAAATATGTCCATACGTCCATTTAATTATAATTGCCTCATTTATGATTGTGATCACATCTGTATACCAGCCCATATTGAACTGGCTATGGATAGAAGACTGTAATGGTGAACTGCAGTCCTGGGGTATGAAAATAAATTGTCAGCTTTACATAATACAAAACAGTATGAGAAGTCTTAAAGGGGGGGTGAAATGCTCGTTTTCACTCAATATCCTGTTAATCTTGAGTACCTATAGAGTAGTACTGCATCCTTCATAACTCCAAAAAGTATTTATTTTTATTATATTTATAAGAGAAAAATAGTCTGTACCGATTTTTCCCGGAAAAACACGAGCGCCTAGAGGCGTGACGTGTGGGCAGAGCTAAAGAACCACGAGCGCCAGTAACCTTTTGAGTTGAGAGCGTTTGGAAGCTGTGACACAGATCCAGAGGCTGAAATTTAACAAGAGCAGCATCAGCAAAGGCGTCTCTATGTGGTATGTACTGAAACCTTATATATTTGCTTAGCGGTTTTGGAAAATGACTAAGTTCCACTTTATGTCTTTTTTTTTTTTAAGCTGTACATGTGGAAAGTGCAGTTTGATGACAACATCGCATGTTGTTTACTTGATGTGCTTATGCGCTGATAGCTAAGTTAACAACACTGAGATATTTGAAGCAGTTTTACTCACCGCATGTGGTTCCAACACACGATCGTGACCCTTTTTCGTTGGGACTGCATTATCCCTAAGAAATAAACGATGTGCAATCCGAAATGCAGGGAACAAACAAAAACACTTGCACAACTCCGTTGATGCTCTGTAAAAATAAACTCCATCCACTGGTCCCTTAATGCTGTTTCTCTTTTGTTAATCTGTGCAGGGTTGTCTTGCCCTGGCAACCAAAAACACACTCCTTTTGTGACTTTTCGCAACGCTCTTGCTCTGATCAGGCTGTGCTCAGCCTCTCAGTGCTCTGCTATACGGGAGCGCGCGCTCTTCCGGCAGAAGTTCCTTAGGACCCATATAAGGAAATTCCGCTCCATCTAACGTCACACAGAGCCATACTCGAAAAAAAAACTTTCCGAAACTTGTGACAAACCGGAAGAGGTTTTTTTTTGGAACAAAAATACTCCTTCAAACGTACAACTTAATTTTGGAAACTTTGTCCATGTTTAACATGGGAATCCAACTCTTTAACAGTGTAAAAAACGGCATGCATGAAATAGCATTTCACCCCCCCTTTTAATAATGCTAAATACCTATCATTAGCTATCTTTTTTTTTTTTTTTTTTTTTTTTTTTGACAAATGAAGCCCAATGGCCAATTATTTCCCTTTGCCAATTAACCTTCCCAACAACCCCTGCTCTTCCCTCTGGTGGCATACTGACTGGCAAATGTGTTTGCACTCATCAGCTTCAGCTAGCTGATGAAAAGAGACAAGGGACTCAGTACATTAGCCCAAGGGTGGGACAAATATCGCCCTATCCTACCAAGTAGCTCGAAGTTCAGGTGTGTAAGGTGAGACCATCCACAGAACATCAATGAAATCAATGAAGAAAGGAAGTACTGCTTCCCAAAATCTATTGTCCATCAGACCATATATATGTGGCTTATTATTAACCATTTCAAAATCCATATGCTGTTATCATGATTCATGAACTCAAAATGGAAGTGACATACAGTACATCTGCTATAATGAATGACACTTTCACAGGCTAAAATTAGCAAGATAATATATGTTTTATTTATACAATGGTTTGTTGATTGCTTAAATTTGGTGAACACACACACACACCCAGAGTAGCGGGCAGCCATTTATGCTGCAGCACCCGGGTAGGAGTTGGAGGTGAGGTGCCTTGCTCAAGGGCACCTCAGTTGTGGTAATGCCGGCCTGAGACTCGAACCCACAACCTTAAGGTTAGGAGACAAACTCTCTAACCACTAGGCCATGACTTCCCTTTATGGAAAACATTTGAAAACTTTTTCCCAAAGTTACACAATAAATCTTTTGTATTTAATGAATGTCATTTTATAAATCAAAATGAACAAGAAGAAACATAAAACTTTGAAAACATACCCAATATATCAAATTTGGTATTAAAAGTAAAAAGATTTCAACTTGATTTAAAATATTTCTCATGTAAATAAGCTGAGGTATGCTATCACATTAATAATTATATTTATTGAACAGTATGCCAACGATTGTACAATATGTGTCAATTTTTATTTGTTGTGTTCTTTATTTTTAAGTTTTACAAGGAACATCTGAGACTAAGTGGGTACTTCATAGAAGCATAACTGAGAACTCCATATGTGGGCTATGAAAGGGGCATTCTCTGACCAATAAAATGTTCCTCTGGACAATTTCATGTCCTGTCTATTGTGCTCTCAATAAAAGTGGCAAAAACTGACAAAAATAAAATGAAACTGGGGGTATGAAGTAGTAAGCAAATGGCACTTAGTCTGATTTTGGCACAAAACCAAGATATAAGTGAAAAGTTTTGCTGCCTGTGACTTAATAAAAAGCTGTTACAATTATTTTAAGCATCGATTTAACCCTGAACTAGATAATAGTACCTTTTCTGAAGATTGAAATTACTTCTTTTCATTCTTAACTATTCCAAGACATGAAGTGGATAATTCACCAATCCAAGGATTTACTCAGAAATCAGACATTTGTTGGCCCCTCACTGACTAAAGACTGTTTTGTACTTGAACATACTCATTACTGTTTTATCTATACTTAGTTCCTGCTCAAAATGAAAGCTAAATGCTCAAAACTCAGAAATTATTTTAAAGTATTGACAAAATATATACATGGACTCATTCCGGGTTTATGATACCTTTGTATTTGGCATTACTTGAAATGTTCACTTAATATAAAATGTATACACTTGTTCACAGAAAACAGCCAAAAGACTAATTTGTCTTACAGTGAGTGTGGAATATTATGCACACTTTTCTGATAACAGAAATAGTTTTTGAACAGGTGTAATTACATGTTAAATGTAATCACCAACACCATTGATACAATACTTGCAACATATAAAGGCCTTTTCACACTGAATGCAAAAAAAATAAAAAAAAAATAAAATAAAAATAAAAAAAAACTATATATCCCTATGGGGCTATTCACAGCAGGTGTGATCATTCGCAGTGCAAAAAGCCAGGATATATATTTTTTTTTTCATCAAGTGTGTCAATATTTTCCCCCGTTGCTCTGCCATGAAACAGGCCATCCGCTTAGATTTGAGTTTTGATCACATGCCTGGAGCAGCTACTATTGTACAAAGGCTCTGTCCAAAATGGCACCCTAAGCCCTCACGGTCTTCCTTTGATTCCACACATTCCATTTGTTATGTAATGCCTCTTTGATTGTAAAGTAGAAGTCAGCTGCATAGCTCACAGTTTTGTGCACATTAAAGGCTAATAGAGGCCGGAAAGTGCACACAAAGTGTGCCATTTCGGACAGGGACAAGGGCAAGAGTGGTGGTGCTGTTTCAAAACCCAATGTAAAAAAAAACCCACAAGCAAAAAACTAAGATGAGAATCCCGGAAGAGAGAAGAGAATGGATGCTTAGTTCTTGTTATCATTTGTATCAGAGAACAGATTCATTCTTATATGTTCTTTAAAAAGAATATAATTTCTATTAATTCTCCACTGAATTATTTTATCTGGAAATCAACGTCCGTTTTCTTCCACGTGCACGAGTGTTACGAGTCAGAGTGCATTCATGTAGATCTATCAATGCCATATATATATATATATATATATATATATATATATATATATATATATATATATATATAATCAAAATAAGAGAAACTTTTTCTACACTTGAAATATGAAGCAAATAGACATATGATTGACAATATATTTTCTGCATGCTTTTTTTAATATGCAGCTAATTGTATTTTTATAACAATATAGAATGTTTATGACAAATGAAAAGCAGGTGTAGTGTTCAACATTATAAAACATACAGTACAAAGAATTCAGGACCACCATTATTGGAAGGGCAGCAGAAGGTGGGGGACTGCCTTACTAGCTTCAAGTGCAATGTTCATGATGAGCGGAAACACTGGCATGGACACTGGAGACTCTGGCATGGCGGCCATCTTGTGGAGAGGCTCTTGTCTGTTGTGAAAAGATCTGGGAATCACAGGACAGGGAGGTGCAGAAAGCACAGGACTAGCTACCGTTAAAACATGACCTGCTGGTGACCATGGTGGGCCAAGCTCCATGCCCACAGGAGCTTAGTGTGTAGTGCCCCTCCTAAAAAAAAAACCAAACAAACAAACAAAAAAAAAAATAATATTTTGAGGAAATATCCTCCTCAACTTCCCCAACAGTGAAGAAGGACCCACTCAGCAAAAGCGCACAGTCCAAAAATGTAATTAGTGACCCTCGAGGAGCATCACAAATGAGACTAGGTTTGTAGAGTCCATAACAATAAAAGCCAATAGATCAAAGTCAGGAAAGGCTGAGAGATTAGCCAGGTTCAGAAAATCTTAGGTGTGGTCCTTGATTGATCTATTGCCTTGCTGCAAAGTTGAACTAATGGATCCATAGCGGCTTAGTCACTATCTGGACAGGAACACAGAGACTGAGGATCCAAAAACAGTTTATTTCAGAGTAATCCAAAGCTGTAATCTAGAAACAAGCATATGGTCATTAAAAGAGCAATCAGTCCAAACAATTCCAAGGCAGAAATTCAGACAAACAGGATAAGCGGGAAACCAGGCAAAGATCAAAACAAGGATAAAGGGCTCAGAAAAACATTGTGACACAATACAAGACTAAGTCCACATCCACACTAAGACAGAGCTTTCCCTATCCAATCCTTTTTTTCCTCATCAAAAAAAAAAAAAAAAAAAAAAACAAAGAAAAAAAAACAGCATTGTCTCAGGAAATATCTGCGTACACATGAAACCACTGAAAACACCTCAAAACTATGTAGTATACATGCCAGAACACTGTGTGGCGCTGTAATTCTGCCACAGCGATACACTAACAATGGAGAAGAAAACTTGGAGCATTTGCATAAACCTTGCTTTCTGTATACACACATTTTTGCTTCAGTAACGCTAATAGGCTCAGTAGCTTCTGCAGCATAAACACAAGTATGTAAAAAATGGAAAAGTCTTACATGTTTGTGCTAACATTTTACATTGGCCTGCCTCACAAATGAAGGTTAGTTCAGTGCTGGAGTTGTGCAAAGGTTAATTCGGAAAGAGGGGTCAATACCAAACTGAAAAGAGGGGTCTGAAAGAGGGGTCATTGTGCATTACGTCCAGACTCCAGACAAAGTAAGCATCGTTTGTCATTTTGTTTTCCAAACTGCCTTTCTGAAAGAGCTTCTAGGCACTCTGTAAGGCTAATGTTGCTAACGCTACTATTGTCTTTGCCTGTTTTCACTGATGCTGCCTTCACGTGCTACCAGAATGACCAAAATAGGAATGTGGTGGTTAAAAATTACATATAAAAGATTTGATAGCATGCGAAGGCACCATGTCATTATTTTTATTTTTTTGTGCTCCCCATCTGTGTAATTTTTAAATGCTTTTACTATGCACAGTACAATCAGACTGCGTGAGACTGTCCTGTTATGCTGTTGCGGGTATCTTGAAGCTCCGCCCTTTTCTAAAAAGGGAGGCAGGAGCACCAGCTCATTTGCATTTATTGGGACAAACATGAAAATGTTGTGTTTTGGTTCATACCCTAAAATTGCCATCTTCAATGAGTACAATATATATACACACTTCACATACACACACTGGGGACTTTGTAAAATGGGGCATAATAGGTCACATTTAATGTAAGTATTCTACCAGTATGAGTGACACATGTCGGATTTGAAACACCCAGAATTCCTGCATCTAGGACTTGATGTTACTTTTCCCCCTGCAAAAGTAGTTTTTGTTCTTTGCTTCAAATTGAGGGATGAGTCACAATTATTTTTCTCAGTAATTGACATCATATGAAGTTGAAATTATGTTGTTTTTAATTGCACTTACTCTTCTTCGTAATATTATTCAAGATGAAATAGTAACCTTGAGTATCAACATACCTATACATTTTATTGTAATATATCTCTGCTTTCATTTGCAATTAAAGGTCCCCTTCTTCGTGATCCCATGATTTAAACTTTAGTTGGTGTGATATGTTGTTGTTAGAGTATAAATAATATCTGTAAAATGATAAAGCTCAAAGTTCAATGCCAAGCGAGATATTTTATTTAACAGAATTCGCCTATAAAAAAACGACCCATTTGGACTACAGCCCTCTAGTTCCTGCAGTAATGACGTCACTAAAACAGTTTTTTGACTAACCTCTGCCCACATGAATACGCAAAAAGGGGGACGTGGACTTGTTGTGCGCCGACGGAGAAGAAGGAAGAGCTGTTTGTTTTTGCCATGTCGTTGAAACGCTGTTATTTTCATCTCGGAGTCCATCTTAGTTTGACATTGCCAGGAACGCTGTACTTGGAGATTAATGGTTACAATTTATGTTTAACTCGGTTCCCTAAAATTATAATCCACATGTAAAACTATGTGCAGCACATTTTGCTAAGGACAGCTTGCTGAGGACAACTTCCTCAATCTCAATCAGTTTAATGCTGTATTCGCACAAAGATTATTCTTGAAAGATGGAGCAGTTCCCTCTTTGTCTGGAGAAGGCGTTGTTTATGGACCACAACCGGTAAGTGTATTTTATTATTTAAGTTGGTGCGTTTAACAGTTTCTGTAACTTATTACACAAAGGGCAACGCTATTAACTAGATGTTTAGGCTGTGCAAAAAACGAATGCGATTTTCATGTGCATCTCGCCAGTAAAAACGCTCCTGTGATTATAAGTACATCTCCAGCACGTGCGTTCTAGCCCTATCGCCTTTACGGGAGGAGGGCCGCATGCTCTAAACTGCTGTCGAATCACAACACCGGAACCCCTGGCCCAATCAGAACTCGTCATGTATTTCTGAAGGAGGGACTTTATAGAACAAGGAAGTCATCAGCCCGTTTTTATGACAGTGAAAACAGCGGTATACAGATTTGTGTGAATTGTGTGAAAAATACTGTGTTTTTTACACGCGAAACATGAACACATGTTATATTGCACACTGTAAACACAATCAAAGCTTCAAAAAAGCGTGAATAACGGGACCTTTAAATATAAATGTTTTCTGCTATATTTGGTAAGATGGTGTACTGATGAAAACAATACATGTCATCATAGTATATAAAGATGATTATTCTTCTGCACTAAAGACATAATTTATTCAGTGTACAGTGTTCAGAGCAAGTTGGATTTTTTTTTACAAACCCAAATTAAACTTCTGCAGCTCTTTGCCACAAGCAAAGAAGACAAGAGCTTGTTAACTCTCAAGGTTTAGTGGTTTGAAGGCTGACTTTTGTGAATTACCTCAAACGATCCTGAATAAAAATAATGGTGCTCCAGTAAAACAAGTCAGTGCTGGAGAGCAGGGAAATTTAAAGCGAAGATGTGGCCACTGTGGTGGCTCAGATGTGTCTTAATGAATGTGCTAAAAAGCCATTCTGTCTATTTCACATTTGCTTCAGAAACCAGGCGAATTCTTGGAGAAGTAAGGCTCTGCCTACCGTGCCTTTACAAATTAGATTCCCTCTGCAACATTAGATTAATTTAATTAATTCCATACATCAAATTAAATTGCTGCTTGTATGAGTTCCTTGCAATGAGTGTATTTAGAGAATTACTGAACACTACCCTCCAGCTCATTTGAGAACTACTTTACAATCAGGAAACAGTGACTGAATATACCTGAACTTTACCCGAACAGTGACTGAATATACCATAACCTGAACATGAATCTTTTTTTGTGTGTGTGTAAAGACATGAAAAACAAACCAGATTCCAAATAAGTTGGTACATTATACAAATTGTGAGTAAAAAGGAATGGAATAATTTACAAATCTCATAAACGTATATTTTATTCAAAATAGAATATAGATAACATATCAAATGTTGAAAGTGAGAAATTTTGACATGTCATGCAAAAATATTGTCTCATTTTTTATTTCACGAGAGATACACATTCCAAAAAAAGCTGGGACAGGTAGCAATAAGAGCCAGGAAAAGTTAAATGTACATATAAGGAACAGATGGAGGACCAATATGCAACTTATTAGGTCAATTGGCAACAGGATTGGGTATAAAAAGAGCCTCTCAGAGTGGCAGTTAAGATGGGCAGAAGATCCCCAATTCCCCCAATGCTTATGCGAGAAATAGTGGAGCAATATCACATACAGGAATGCTACTGTAATAGAAATAATAACATGGGCTCAGGAATACTTCCAAAAACATTGTCGGTGAATACAGTCCACCGTGCCATTCGCCGTTGCCGGCTAAAGCTCTATAGGTAAAAAAGAAAAGAAAAAGCCATATCTAAACATGATCCAGAAGTGCAGGCATTTTCTCTGGGCCAAGGGTCATTTAAAATGGACTGTGGCAAAGTTGAAAACTGTTCTGAGGTCAGACGAATCCAAATTTGAAGTTCTTTTTGGAAAATTGGGATGCCATGTCATCCCGACTAAAGAGGACAAGGACAACCCAAGTTGTTATCAACGCTCAGTTCAGTGCATTCTATTTACTGTTAATGAAGAATAGTTTTATTGTTTATAAGACACCAAGTTTGAGTGATACTACATTTCCCAATATTCTCTGTGGCAGCAAGATAATGATAATATTTAGCATCAGTTACAGTAGTGATGGAAATAATTAAAACAGAAATTCCCCATTATTATTAATGTTTGTAATAATTAAGCATTTAATGACTGCATTACACATTTCTCAGACATATATATATATATATATATATGTATATATATATATATATATATATATATATATACATACGTACATATATATATATATATATATGTATGTATGTGTATATGTATGTATGTGTATATATGTATGAACATACGGTTCCATTTAGTCTGAGAAATGTATAATGCAGTCATTAAATGCTTAATTATTACAAACATTAATAATGTGCACCGATTAATAGTTCCAATAAGACTCAATTTTGATTTTGTTGTTTTCTTTTAAGTTGATCTGGTGGTAATTATATCATTAAAAATAAGAAAAACAGGTAGGAAAATACAGC
The DNA here is from genome assembly GCF_023724105.1 of Carassius gibelio. NCBI lineage: Eukaryota > Metazoa > Chordata > Actinopteri > Cypriniformes > Cyprinidae > Carassius > Carassius gibelio. The sequence continues at coordinate 21,836,589 of NC_068388.1, read as the reverse complement.
TGGAAACTACTTTCTAGTACTTTTTTTCTGAATATTTCAGTGTGCATGAGATACCTTTTTCTCTGCTTACTACCTAAAGGCCAAGATCTTTTTATTTTTAGAGCTTGTGTCTGCAGGCAGATGAGATCAGAGAGCATTGACAGGCTGCTGTCTCAGCTGTGTAAACAGTGCTGGGTGGACATGTCCCAGTCGTACGTCCCTAGTCTAAGTGCATGTGTCACCTCTATGAAGAACAGTAGGTTATTTGGTAGAGAGGTTTCACTGCTGCTGACAGTTTTTTTCTTTTTTTTTTCTTTTAGATATGTGTGAAGGCAATATATGAGCTACCCTACTGGATAAAACAGATGCAAAGGATTATCTGTGAATCAGAGCAGCTGTCAAAAAACATAGCTTTGTGTTTTTGTAATCTATCACTTTGCTAATATTCATTTACTGGAGATTGATTCATTTTAAATTATTCTTGTGATCCTTTCCATTTGGAATAATTGTTTTTGGTAAATAGTATTTGGCAACGGTTTAACTGCATAAAGAGAGAAATACAAACCTTCATATTGTCTTTTTTTTTTTTTTACTCCTCTTAATGATGTTCCAAATCAAGATGTACATTCATTTATCGAATATCCATGCTTATTACAACAGTTAATATTGACAAAAAAGTAGATTAACAACCTAAAGTTATATTTTCTAGTCAAATAATCACAATTCTGTGCCTCTTCGGGTCTGTGTTGTTTTATTGTCAGCCAATGAATGGGCCACAATGGGCCTACTGCACCCACTCTGGTTTATTAACGCAAACATATTCAATGCAAATAGCATTGGAATAAAACAAATAAGGCAAATGGATGTGTTTTAAAGATAACCTACCAATTTAATGTACTCATATGTCATAATGCAGTTTGACTCGGTCATTGAGCGTTTGCTCAGATATTCACTCAGATACTCTTTATCTTGCAAATAACTTTAGAATAAAGTGTTTAAAAAAAAGTGAAAAATTTAAGTTCCCTTTCTAATGGGAACTTGTGCTGCATCCCCAAGAGGGGGCTTTGGGGAATGTCTCCAGCATGACTAGTGTCTGAGGCATAAGTCTAAACATGAAGCCACAACTGGTGCAGCCGAGAGTATAAAAGAGCACTTTTGAAGCACATCATCATTGTTCCTGTATTCAGGAGACACTTGCACATGGGTTATGAGTGTCTGTTTAGCTCCTAAAGAAACAGAATGTGAGCATTGAAAGGATTTCTCAGTGAAAGTGTGAGTTATGATGCATTCACAAGATTGACTATAAGTGACAGGTAGGAACTTCTAATTATCTTCTCTCTCCTAAGGGATAGTAATTAGTGTTTGAAAAAAAGTGCTTTTGGTTCTCGGAGGAGTGTAAGACACTCATGATTATTAATTTGTGTCTGTTCTCATATGATATATATATATATATATATATATATATATATATATATATATATATATATATATATATATATATATATTAGGGGTGTAACGATACACCAATGGCACGGTTCGGTTCGGTTTACGATTTTGGAGCCACGGTTCGGTCCGGTTCGGTTCGGTTTGCTGTGGTGGCAGGGTTCATGTTCTTTAGCATTGCTGGTAAAAGGACAATAGATTCACTTAACTTAATTATAGCAACAAAATAACTTGTCTTTTTCTTTATTAACTTTGGCTTCACATTTTTAGTGCAGTCAGCATACCTGAGTAAACAAAATTTAAATAAATACTTCCAATGTAGACTAGTCAGAATAAAACATTTATCTCTGTAGTGCAGTCAGCTTATCCTAGTAAACTAAAATTAAATATATTATAAATAAAATGTATATCTTTCACCATTGATATGGAGACATTTGATATGACAAACATTACAAGGTGCAGGAGTGCCTGGCTCCACTGGAACTAACTTTCCAAACAGTTAAGAGATTGGTGCCTGTTTTGCTGGAGGATCATCACTGCTGGATGCCACATCTAACTGCTCCTCTGAGACCAATTTTCACGTCAAAGTTCAGACGCGGGCCAGGCCTACCGCCTGTTTTATACTTCTCCTTACTTTTATATTTTAGACATCCATTAAAAAGTGATAAAACAAAATTGCCGCGCTGGTGGAAACAACGCGAGACCGCGCTACTGCGACTGTGAAGAGCGACTCGACGGAGTTTAGTGTCCCGCAGCAGCAGCGCAGCTGAACAGTTCTGCGTTCAAATACACGCCATAGGCTCAAGCTTGCCGCAAAGCACCGGCAAAAGTAATTACCATAAATGTGACTGGTAAATATTAGGGAGATATTTGAATTATTTACTAATAAACTAGTGTTTTCTAAGTCTGTGTTGCAAGGATGAAGTTGCCTGTCTCGCGATTTCCTCATTAGATGCGCCGAGATCTTCACAGATTATGATTACAATGAGTTTTTGTTTTAGATTTGTTTTATTTCGTTAAGTAGTCATTTACAGCTTTCTATAGATATATTTATTATGTCTGTGAGGCATGTTACGTTTTCACTGAGTGTCGGCTCATTTTTGTATGAGTTATGAATAAAATCCGTCATTCTAAACAGCGGAAAACGGCTGCATATCTAGTGCCATGAAAACACCTATTACCTATGTAATTGTTTGAGCACGGTCCGAGTTAGCTTGTAGCTTCATTCTGAAGGCAGTGGGAAAAGTTTCCTGTTTTTGAGGCTTCTTACGTGTGTCGCTAATATTAATGTTGGGGTGATGTCTCCGATGCGCTTGCATATTAGACGTGTTTCCTGTCGTATAAGTAAGTTTTGAGAAACAGTTACGACAGATTGTGTGTGCTTTGTCTACGACACAAATTCCATTCCTGTACTCCACTGGAAAACCAAAATGTTCCCACACAAAAGACTTAAATGTGTCTGTGGGATCTGCAATCTCAGGCGGAGCAGCCATCCTGCGTATGCAGTAGTAATCGAGTGTGACGCTCACTCCCAAGTCACGTGACATGACATGCACTTGGAAAACAGTAACTTTGGAATATAATATTTAGAACAGCGTTTAAAAAGCTCGTATTAGTTGTTACCAATGCAATTTAATCAAATGTATGGAAATAAAATTGAATAAATTAATAGATTAGTTAGTAAGAGATAAGTGACATTAACATCAACAATGGGCAGCAGGAGGCGTGAAAGTACCGCGGTACACCACGAGAGTTCCGCGATTCGTATCGTGGGTGGTGTATCGCGATCTTTCGGTTCGATTTGTGATATCGTTACACCCCTAATATATATATATATATATATATATATATATATATATATATATATATATAGTGACAGACTCCATGGTAAGATGCCTGTTAGATCCCAGTTGTTCTTAACCAGAGTAGGTTTGCAAAGTTGACTAGGTTCTCTGTGAGCCTCCTTAGATCCTGCGAGCATTGTTATGCCTCTTCTCACTGGAGAGAGTCATCTTACCGAGGCCTCTGCTCCCTGAAGCACTGCTAGGATAGCATTGTGAGTAGTAGGCTCTCTGTGAGCCTCCTTGCATAGTATCTTGAGCATGGAATATCGTTCATCTCCTTTTGACTTTGGAGAGTCATCATGCTGAGGCTTACGTTTCCAGAGCTTGGTTTGTGTTTGATAGGATTTGTGAGCTTCCTTGGCCATTGTAGGCCTCCACTCCTAACAGAGAGTTATCTTTATTGAGGCTTCCACTCGCTAGAGCTCCGCTATGACATCATTTTGCAGGTTGTAGGCTATCTTTGAGCCTCCTTGCATGGTATTCTATGTATGGGGCATAATTAGGCATCCTCTCCTTTTACAGAGCAGTCATAATGAGGCCTTTGCTCCTAGAGCCTGGCCATCTACTGTGAGCATTGTTAGGCCTCCTCTTGCTATAGAAAGTTATCATGCTGGAGGCATTCCACATAGTGCCCTTTTGGGGGCACAGCGTCTCGTTCCCCTTCTCAGGGAACCATGGTTATATTTGTAACCCGAAACATTAACCTACCATAGCTTACTCTTTTATGGGCTTTTATCTTTGTGACAAGTCTGTCACAGAGTCATTGTACAAGGAGATGTGTAGTTGTTTTTACATTAATTTACTATTACTGTATTTAGACTTAGAGTAGGCTAATATTCTTCCAGAATGCACTGACAATCTACAGTAACATACTGTATATAGCATATACAGAAGGAAACCGCTGAGAATACAGTAATACTATGTATACAACAACATTTTCAGGTACATATTCAAAATTTGCACTAGGGAACTGCTGAGAATGCAGTAATAATACAGTGAAAACAACTAAATTCAGCAGCAGTCAATTTATATAAAGCTCAGTTTTATTGTTTTCTCATCTCTCTGTTTGTTCACTGTGAGACACTTTTAAGACTCTGTTTCCTGGGGCTGGAGAGACACTCTAATGCTCCCATTCCAATCATTTGCCCTGATTAAGTGGTTTTGCCCACATCCCCTCAGAGTCTGTTGAGAAATTTATGACTGACCATCAGAGTTCCTCAAAGTTATTACAAACACCTCATTTCAAGCTTGACAGCCAACCAGGCTCGTAGTTTGGAGCTTACTTAGGATAGATTCAATATTTACACTGAAACATGAAAATAACAGGCCAACAAAGTAAAAACTCATTCCAAAGAAGAAGTCTCAGCTTAAACATTATTTTCAATAAAGTTGTGCAGTCCCCTGACTGTCCATTCATCCTAAATGTAACTCTTAAAACAACACAATTTAAAATTTTACTTAATATATCCTGTTTATTTACTCCTTGGTAGCTCCTCAAATCCATGCAAATATTTTGAATATTTTAGACATTCATAACAAATTTTGCAAGCTTTGGTTAATCAAATGACTTTCTTCAACAAAAGGCACTCAGTCTAACAGGGACTGATAAAAACCTTTTGACTCCCAAAAAACACATTAAAGTCTGCCAATCAGATTGAATATTTGACAAATTGACTTTGACTTTTTTTTTTTTTGGTGGGGGGGCAATATGCATCAGTCAGTATGTGGGCATTTAGTTGCTGTGTCATCTTAGACTGATACTGATGTGACCCATGATAATATAACCTAATGTAAAAATAATTACCAATTGCATTCCAGAGAAAAAAATTTAAGAGGGAAAATGTCTTGAATCATGCATAAATGGAGTGTTTCTTTGTCCCCCCAAAAAAGAAAGGAACTTTGAGGTGATTTATTAAATCTGACTCCTATTAAAGCTTCATTAGAAGGATCCATTTTGTCTCTAAAAGACATGTCCTCAGGTTGAGCCGTTTTATTACCAACAAGCAAATCACAGCACTGAGACTTTATGGCATTCTTGAATTACGTGAGGAACAGCACACACACACTCAACACACTCGACTTTCACCCCTGACTAATTTTACTTTGGTTTCAAAGCAGAGCAGTTTCATACTCAAGAGTACACAAATATATTTTGACAGAGTTTAGAGTTCACAACTTGCATTGACTCTATCTAAACTACTTATCCGACAGCATCACTTTGCTTTCACTTCGAAAAATCAATGGTCACAGTAGGTTAATTTAACTTTTTAATCATGTCTGTAGAAGAGTTCAAAGAAAAGTGAATATGAAACTGTAATTTGTCAGTGTATGTAGGAGAAACTAAACAACTCTTCAATACAGAACAAGAATGAGTTAAAGCAAAATAAGCCTGACTGATGGGGCTATGTGGGCTTGTCATTAAAGCACTTGCTTCACTTAGTTGGTCAGAACCATGGTCTGATTCAACACCCTTAATTTGCCACCACGGGTCTCTTGTGAGATTGTATGATTTGGGTTTGAGCTATGGTTCAGCTGTATCATCTACATGAAAACCATCATTCAGAGGGCCTCTTCAGCTCCTCCTGTGGTCTGTGCTGTCTTGTCTATTTTGGCAGTTTGTGACCTAGGCAATCAGTGCTGATCTTTTGGCGTGAGTGCAACGTTTCTTCCCCACCTGCCGTTCCCCCTTTCCTATATAATCTCTGCTTTTCTGTCCTTTGTTGTCAGTAGATTGTTTTGTGTGTCTGTACAGTGACTGTGCTGAGTACCTGTCTTCCACGTCTCTCTCCTTGTGGTTCCTGTATCCCAGGACGTGTATAGAGGAGAGACAGATGCTTGTTGCCTCACTGATCTCTCTGTCTGACATCCTGTCTCTGGTGAGCACAGGGTCTTGGGCAGTGTCCACAGCCTGTCTGGGTCTGCATTACTCTGTCAGTCGGCTCTGGAATCCTGTTGTTTTTATTGCTTTTTTTTTCTGAGATAATACAGTTTCAGTTACTCTTTTTCGAGTCCTTTTTCCCTGGGTCCTTGACACAATGAGTACTAGAAGCAAGTTTACCACTGCAGGTACTGTATTCAAAAACTCAGGAGGGGAAGATGTCAGTTTCAGGCAAATATGATGACATGCCATGAAAAAGTCACTTTTGAAAATTGTAAAATAAAATAACAATTAAAAAAATAAAATAAAAACATTAAAACCAGTTTGGACATTATTGCTTTACTATCGAGGAGGCCATTCACAGCTTCCAATCACACCCGGACTGTGGAGTTTCGTTTTCATTGGACTTACTTTTCCGCATCACTTACAGCAACTTGGATTGTATATACACAGGGGGACACTCACGATGGGACTTATTCTTATTAACTATAAATTTATGTCATTCTTTTAACACTTTTTTTTTAACTCCCACACAGAGAAATCAGACCCCCTTTAAATTTTAGTAACCCGGCCCTCTGGGCAAAGTGTTACAATAATAATAATAGAGAAACCCAAATTTTAATGGTATTATACACAACAACAACAGCAATAATAAATTAACTGATTTTTTTTATTTTATTTCAGTCATCATATACAATTACATAATAATTATACATAACTTTGGAATATTACCTGAAAATGGACTGAAACTTTTTTTTTCATTTACTTAAGCATCACTTCCATAACAAAATTTCACCTTAAAAAAAATATGCAAAATAGTGATATATATATATATATATATATATATATATATATATATATATATATATATATATATATATATATATATATATATATATATATATTCTTAAGACCTTTATACTCAAATGAAAATTACACTCTTTATAAATAAATTACATTATTTTACATATTTCATATACAGAGCATTTAATTGAGTTATATACTGTACATTTTATAATACATTTTTACATTTTATTCCACTGTTTCACCCCTTATATAAACTGCATTAATACATATGCAAAAAGCATTGCTCTTCAATGAAACTTAAATTGTGCCATATCATTGCATATCTAATGCCATTTTATGACACACTGGTTGAGCTCTAAATGTCTTAATGCTTTGCTCTTTGAATTTGATGATACCATAGGATGCACTACATCTCATTCTATAGTGTGATGCTGAAACAGTTAGGACATTTCTAAAGGAACTCTAGATATTGTTGTTCTGTTGACTGGGGTGTTTTTCTTTTTCCTTAAAAAACAGTGCATTGGTTTAACCTTCTGTACATTCTCATTAATAATGCTATGTGCTTGCTCCAAGACTCATCTCTACTATTACATAATTCAGAATATTGCATTCCCAGAATAGTGCTGCAGTGCTTTAGGGAGGAATTGTGAATAAGTGTCATATTGTATCAATGTAAAAAAAAAAAAAAAAGCCACACCTCCAACAAAATGGGCTGATGCACTTGTTTTGAAGCGGAAGCGACGCAGTGAACACAACTGATATCATTCAGCAAACAGGATGTGAAGCTCTCAGATCTCTCCCTGAAGAACAACGTTTATTGCATTGTTGAAACAAGTATACAGTTACAGTATACAGTAAGAACAGCTGAGCTTGACAGTGTTGAACGAATGCAACACTGGTTTTGATCTCAGCTCAGAGTTTATTGCAACCAGTGAGTCATTAATCGATGCAGCACAGCAGAATCATAGTGACGTGAAGCTTGCCCATCCAGAATGATGCTGCACTGCTGTGAAGGGGCCAACTGACTCTAGAGGCTGAAACTGTTTTTCCTTCCGCATCTGAGGGGCGCTCCTCTGGTACGGAGGAAGGGGAAGGGAAAAAGAACGGGAGGGAGATGGGAAGGGGGGTTCTGTGTGAGTTACTGTGATGTGATGGCAAGGTATCCGTCCAGAGTGCCGCTGATAGGATCTGAAGTCTGGCGAGGAAAGATAGTGCAGCAACAGCGAAAGGATCAACCTGCTGACAGCTTCCTGTCATTCATTCACCTCTGAAAGCTCACGGTTTTCCACGCATACCTAATCAATAATGACACAAACAACATTTCACACAGCTCTCATAAAAGTTAATGGCTTTTCCAATTACTCTGACTGACAAATTTAAACCAGGTCATTAAAAAGCCGGAAAATTTACTATAACTTAGCCGTTCATGTGCATCCAGCCGTACTTACCATAGAATCTTAATTATGAGCAAAGATGTGAAGGACAGAAATGACCAAGGGATAGAAAAAGGGAGTGTGGTTTCATAAGGTCCGTTGTCATTTATAATGGGAGATAGAGGTCTTGGCATCTGATGTGTCTGTGTGTTGACTCAAGGGCTTATGCAGCTCTGCTGGCTCTGCAGAGAGAAAAACAGACCACCGTCATGTCAAAGAGCATTTACATACTGCTTTGTTCACTTGCCCCCGATGCATCTGAGCACACACTGAAACCACTAAAGACATTTGTATACCACAGCAGATCTGCTGCCAGAGAATATTTTTTTCATATGCATTATAGTTTTTTTTTTTCATACTTTCTCTGAAAGTAAAGTGGGATGAAAAATGAATTGGATTCTTTTTTGTATTAATATGTTTAAGGGCCTTTTTGCCTTTTATTTATTTATTTATTTAATTAAAGGTTGTTTATATAAGATAATATTTTTTATATAATAGTGTTATAATAGTGTATTCCTTCTATACTGTAAGAAAAATAAATCATTTTATATCCATTGGGGCTGTTTTCCTTTTCTTTTACTTCCATAGACCTGTTCCTTTATCCTCATCTCTTTGCTGACCTGTATATTTCTAGACACACGGGCGCTCAGAGGAGGAAACAGTTATAAGCTTTAGTGCTCTGTGTATGTCTTCACAGTGACACAAGTCACAAGGGCTGTGCATCTGAATAAAGCAACTCTGCTGCAGCTGAAATCTCAAAGGACCCTATTTTGCAGAGGTAAAATAACCCCCCAAACACCTGTCCAATTTACCTGTCCTCATAAAAACACCTGTGCCATGCTCAAATTGTTGCCACATACAAGCACAGTAAATGAGACCATCATCAACTGTCAGCACTGGGCTTGTACATTATTAAAAAAACACTTCACAGCAAAATTAAACAAAGAAAGCACCTTGCATTAAAAAGCAGTGCATATATTGCACAGTCCACTTAAGCACACTATTTACATTTCATATTGAGGTAATTTTAATGGCCACAAGCAGTCTACATTTAGGGTTTTATCCATGTTGCTGCTGAAAGGGTGGCCTTCATTCTAATTGGGGCTTAACTAGTAAAGTAGTAAAGTAGGGTGTAAGCAGAAAATAAACAAGTATTCTGCTTTCTTGTTAGCTGTTTCAAAGTCAAGTGAGCTGCTTATCTAAATGTCATGTCAAAGTTGACAAAAAACTAAACAACCTATTAAAATTTAAATTAACTTAAATGTATGCATTTAACAGATGCTTTTATCCAAAGCAACTTACAGTGCATTCAGGTAATCAATATTTACCTATCATGTGTTCCCGGGGAATCGAACCCCCAACCTTACGCTTAATAGTGCAATGCTCTACCAACTGAGCTACAGGAAATCTATTATTAACATGAAGAGCTTGCTGTACCAGCAGTAGTATTGTTGAAACACATGCATTTTGTACTGTGTCTGAAGATTGGGACTCAATCATCGTCACATGTAGGCACGATATGGGCTTGAGGTTTATGGGCTTTACATGGGCTTGTCCACAGGTTCCATTTCGGCCCTTTCAAATTTAGCCTATGCTGGTGCTATGACGTTGGTATGGGCCCTAAATGGGGTTGTCTATGGGTCCAATGTTCCAAGCCCTGGTATGTATGTTACATATGCCAGGGCTGACATAAAACCCATGGACAAGCCCATTTAGGGTAGATACTGGGACTTATTCAGATAAACCTGGCAAGAATCCCATGGACAAGCCCATGTAAGGCCTTATAACTTATACCCTAATGGTGCCTACATTGACCCCATCATGAAATGTTGGCTGGGTTGCATGCTAGGACAAGTGTTTTGAACTTGACTGTGGCTGGGATAGGGGGAACCAATGGAAGAATAACATATGTGTGACGTGGGAGCAAGGCTGGATTGGTAATCGAACATGTCAGGCATTTTCCAATTGGGCCCACGCACCTAAGGGGCCGACAGAATGTTATTATTATTTTTTTTTTGCCGAGGACCATCAAGCAGGGACAGTGAGCTGCCAGTGGCCCATTGGTTTTTCTCCTGTTTTGACAGTGTAAACATCCAACCAGAATGGATCTTCTTCCTCATCGGCTTTTCCCACGTTTTCACAGCAGCTTTATCAAGAACATGCTTGCTTTGCGGTGAGTGATGCGGGCCAAAGAGCAAGGCAGGAGGAGAAGAGAGTAGTTGAACTGGTAAAGTGATTGAGACTCACAACGAAGGCAGGTATATAAACTATCCTAATGTGTGCGTGCTCCATGAATGTAAAATACGTAAACACTTTTTAATAAAACATGAATTCATCCCCCATGATTTTTTTGGCCAAGTCAAGTCAATTGTATTCATCAAGGTTTCCATGGGCCAGTGCAAATAAAGCTAGATTTAAATGAACAAAGATTATTTTGAAACACTATACATATACCATTCAAAAGCTTAGAGAAAGTATCATTTATTTATTCATTTATTTATTATCTTGGGGGGTGATATAAATTACAAATTTTATTTAGCAAGGATGCTTTAAACTGATCAAAAGTTGTAATAAAGACATGTATAATGTTACACTATTTATATGATTATACTGTATGTATTTATCAGATGAATGCTGTTCTTCTGAACTTTCTATTCATCAAAGAAACATGAAAAAAAATCTAATTTAACATAATAATAATAAAAATAATAATAATAATAATAATAATACTTTTTTAGTAATGATGCAAAAAATTCAGCTTTGAAAATCACAGGAATAAACTACATTTTAAAATATATTCACATAGAAAACAGTTATTTTAAATAGTAAAAACATTTCACATTATTATTGATTTTGCTGTATTTTGAATCAAATAAATGCAAGCTTGGTGAGCAGAAGAGAATTCTTTAAAAAAACACAAATAACCTTACTGTTTAAAAACTTTTGACTGGTATATATACATATATAGAAGTGGTGGTGGGCTGCCTGGACCAAAAAATGCCAGGGCCATTTTTTTCCCCAGTCCAGCCATGAGTGGGAGTAGTTGGAAAGGTATAATATCAGCTGGGCTGCATTATTCTGGATGAGCTGCAGAGGTTTTATTGTATATCCTGGGAAGACAGCCATCAATGATTTGTTGTAAATCAAGATAAGAGCACACCAGGGGTTGTACCAGAACCTGAGCAGCTTCCATGGTAAGAGAAGGTCTGACTTGGCAGAGTTTTTGCAGAAAGAATCTGCATATCTTCATACTGTGTTAAGCAAAGACGTTGTCCAGTGTAACACTAAGGCTCTTGGCTTTCTGCGAGGGAGAGATGGTTGAGTTGTCCTTTGAAATGACAAGGTCTTGGCCGGGTTGAATAGCAGCTTGGTTGTTGCTAAGTTTAGCTCAAGATGATAGACACTCACAGTCCCTAGTGAAGGTCTTGGGACTGAGACCATGTTCAGTCAGCATTTCAAGGCGTTATTTTCCCCTGTCTGTATCCAGACTTCAGTGTTCAGAAATAAATATGGCAGATTGCATACTTCTTTCAGGAAATTCACTTTCTTGTCTTCGTAGTCTAGTATGCTGTTGAAAAATCGAGCAGAATATTCTGTTTTGAACAACTGCAATCTAGGTGTACATTTGAGCAGTTCTTGGGATTTGAACCAATGAGATTTGTGTTGCAAGGGCAATGCGCTACTTGAGCTACAAGAACTTGTACTAATTATACGAAGTACTGCACTATACGGTATTTGGTTTGCAGAGGAGTGTGGCTGCTCAAACCAATGGATCCAAAACTGCCTGCAAGTTTCATGTTTACTGTGCAAACAAGGCTGAGAAGATTGAGTTATAAGTAACAAGACCCAACACAGATGAACAGAATTATAAGAGCACCTCTCTGGGTGTATTAATTCTGGATGTTTGAATCATCTAAGAATAGTCTGAAAGCCTCATGACAATGCAATAAAGAAAATGTGCCACTTACTGTACAATATTTTTTTCAGCAAGGAGTCATTACCGCTTTCCACACTCCCTGCAGCTGCTGAGTGACTTCTCTCCAGAGACAGCAAACGCCAAATGACTAAGAACTAAATGTTCCTGCTGCACAACACATCCACCACTGACAGGACCCTCAGAGGAAGCCCTGTTCCAGGCTAAATACAAAACATTTTAAAACTGACTGCAGGTTTGAGAACTAAATTAAATCTGTTTTGGGCCATCTCCTGTTTGCAATTTAAGGTGAGGGGAAGGAAAAAGTGAGAGAGAGCGGTTCAAATATGAGGCAAAGTTTTCAAGATACATTGCTTATCAGAGATTATGTCAGTTGTGGTTGCTGAGTGACTTTGCACAAGGACAGTCAAACAGGCAGCAAAGTGCACCGGGGAATTATGGGAATTTTCACTCATAATTTTACCTCTGCCCATAACTGACAATGGCAGGTAGTAAATGACAACCACTCTCGATTGGGAATAACGAGCTGGACAACAGTTATAAGATAGAATAATACTGAACACCCATGCACTACCCACAGTCTGTTTCAATGTATCTTGAAAAAAAAGGGCCAGTGCTTGTGAAAACTTCCAAATCAGACTGTCTTGCAGCAACACAACTTACAGAAACTTCAGAATTGGTCTCGGATCAAAAAAAAGTGACTAAAATTGTTCATCATAATAGTGTTAATATAGGTGCATCCTGGTAAACCGAGTTTGAGTCCTGGCCATCTTTCCTCTTCCCACCCCCATAATTTTCATACTTTGAGCAGTATTGAAAAGATTTGGGCAACTGGCCCATAGCACACAATTGTTCCTCATACTGCATTTGTCTTAGTATTTCATTGTCTTCATGCTGGTAAAGTTCACTGTAATAGGCACAAACATACAGTAATTTACATTTGATATTCTGTTTAGGTAGTCACCAAAACAATGCAGCATGCTGTGCTAATTGGATCAGCAGGTAGCAAAATGATACAAAGCATACAATGCTCTAACAAGAAATGGTGTCAAAAAAAAAAAAAAAAAAAAAAAAAAAATTTACAGAATGAGGTGTTTTTTTCACCTGAAGCATTCTTTCTCTTCAGAATAAAATTAACAACATTATTTTAGCTCAGAGCAAAGAGTTTAGGTATACTTGTTACTGAGGAAAATGAATGAATGAATGAATTAGAATGAATTTAAGTGGAGGTGGAGGATTTTACTGTGCAAATTATCAAACAGCTAATGCACAACACATTTAAACCATCATTGCTAGAAATATAAAAAACGACAACAATACATTTGTGAAATCTTTAAAAAAGTATCTGGAATTTGTCTTATTTTTTTTATTTTGTCTTATTTGTCATAAATGTCTTATTTTCTTCATCCAAGTCATTATTACGGACAAATAAAATTTTGCTAAACTAATAAACTAATAACAGTTTAGGGTTTACTTACTCTTTCCACCCTGCATGTTAATCATTACCAATTTAATGCTAATTTAATACAAATGTTAAAAGTACATTTGTGTGTGTGTTATTAGTTAATCAAATTGTGTTTTTTCACTAATTCTAATAAATTAAGACCAGATCACATCACACTTTATGAGTAATTAATGAAGAAATCCAGATATTTTAAATCTAGATTTTTCAAATATAAATATAGTCAAGTATATGTTTTGATCCTAGCTGCCGTTGCATCCTAACATGATCCTAACATACCTTTTCAAATGCACTGTACCGCACTGTGACCATGTCAACAACAGGTGCAGATATAAAAGAGAATATAAATGTATTATATTTGTGTCCATGGATTCCGTGTCCATGTCCCTCTCTTTGACAGGGAAATGTCTCATCTGCGGTTTGATGCGACAGTGGAGTCTGTGAATGCAGTGATGTTATGAATGAAGGAGGTAAGAAGACCAGTGAATAAACAGCTCCATATCGACATGCAAGAGAGGCACAATTTCAAATGAATTAAGTGAGACAGGATTCAATTTCCCTGCATGCACCTTTGCTGTATGACTTCTGCCATCTTAAAAAGGATATATGACAGTTAGCTGATGCATCCAGCCTTTCTTCTGAAACACCTACAGCACATACAAAAATACTGACAGTATCTTGTCTATACAAATATGTAAAGCTGGGGGAGTAAGGAAGAAAGCAGTCATTTAGTAGATGCTTTTATCTAAAACAAGGATCATTTTGCAAAAAAAAAAAATATTGTTCTGCATCATTTATTTCACATTTGCCCACCTCTGTATGTCAGCTGACAACAACTGTGATCGGTTGCTTCTCATGTCAAAGACTAGATGGTTCATTGCCAGAATATGCTACATGGTGGACCAGACTTTATGCAGATGAAATGTCTGGTTATGGGAGACAATATCACCTTGATCTTGGGAGCAATTCAAGTCTTGTAAGTGAAATCCCACAAGGCCAAACTCACATCCTCAACATAAAAGAGAAAGACAGATTATGCAATGCATAAGGGTTTACCACCTACCATTCTAAATTATATAGAATATGTGCACTTTGTTCAACAGATCCAGGGCTTCAAATTTAGCTAGTATTTTAGTAGGTGTAGTTTTGCTATAAGAAAGAGGTTTTCAAACAGGGGTCCAGGGGCATCCAGGAGTTACCATTTGGGTGCTAGGGTGTCTGAATAAGTAGAGATACTTTATACTCATAATAAATACATTTAACCAAATTTGAAATGATTACTCTGCTTTCTAAAAGATGACTGTGATTAATTACAGTAATTGTACTGTATAGCCATTGCCATCCACATGCAAGCAGTTCTGAATAACATTTTCACCATATTCACTAGAAAAAAAAAGAATAAAAGGTAAATAAATACAACATCATGGAATGGAAAATTCATAATGAAAGTTTTTTGTTGTTTACTTTATTCAGTTCATATATTGTACAATACTTATTTATTATAAATATATATTTTCCATTCAAAATGGTTACAATCTGATAAAATCACATCATTACTCACATGGTACAGCTGATTGGTTGATTAACTGATCTTTTCACATCAGCAGCTAATGAGTTTTCTCCTCAACATTCTTCAATACTTGGATATTGCTTGCTGTGGCAGTTGCAGCAGGCTTCAGAAACCCTTCACCTTCCCCAGCTCCACCTCTATAGATATGCTACACTGTTATTACGTATATGCTATATATGGATGTTATTTTACATGCTATATGTGTAGCATGTAATAGGGATTTTAGGAAATACAGTGGGGGAAATATTTATTTGATCCCCCTGCTGATTTTGTTGATTTGCCCAATTACAAATAGAAGAAGAAGAAAAGAAGAATGACCTGCCATTTTCATTTTAGGTATATTTTAATGGATAGAGACAGAATATCCACCCAAAAGTGCAGAAAAAAAATTTATTTAATAATAAAAAATAAATAAATAAAAAAACATTATATAAAGGTTAGAAATTGATTTTGCAGTTCAGGTTACCCCAGATTGGTTATGTGCCCATGTGGATAACAGATTAGTCCTGACACTTTAAGAAGTCACTCTTAATGTCAGCTCAATGGGTGAATATGAAATCTGTCCACACAATCTGTATCTTCCATTCCAACCTTTCATACCATCATGGTCAAGACCAAAGACCAGACAAAGGATGTCAGAGACAAGATTGCAGATCTGCACAAGGCTTGGATGAGCTTCAAGGCCATCAGCATGAAGCTTGGTGAGAAGGACACAACAGTTGGTGAGATTATTCGGAAATGGAAGAAATACAAAACAACCTGAACCTGAATTGATCTGGAGCTCCGTACAAGATCTTGCCTCATGGGGTAAGGATGATCATGAGAAAGGTAAGGGATCAGCCCCAAACATAGGACTTTTTTTTTTCTGGATTTTTTGGTTGGTATTCTGTCTCTTTATGTTAAAATAAACCTAACTTAGAAATTACAGACCCTTCATTTCTTTGTAAGTGTGCTAACTTACAAAATCAGCATGTGATCAAATACATATTTCCCCCACTGTATGTCACGCTGTCAGTCTCTGTTTTCCTGGGTGTTCCCTAGTGAGCTCACTTCTCCTTAGGCACTTCACCATAGGCACTTTAATTCCTCTAGTCTGGTTCTGTCTTCACAGTAATTGCACTCCAATTAAATCGCACAGGTGCTGACAATCCTTTGTCATTAGATGGCCGCCGGCCCAGCGCCACAGCACAAGATGGCCGCCGGCCCAGCGCCACAGCACAGGATGGCCGCCGGCCCAGCGCCACAGCACAGGATGGCCGCCAGTCCAGCGCCACAGCACAAGATGGCCGCCAGTCCAGCGCCACAGCACAAGATGGCCACCAGCACCGCGCCAAAGCACAAGATGGCCGACTCAACGCCTGAGTCGCCAGTCAAGGGGCCACCAGCTCCCCATCATGGAGGAGGAGGAGAGAGGCATCTGCCATTCCTCAAAGCCCAGAGGACGTTCCCGAGCGGGCCGTTGTCGTCCAGGAGGACGTTCCCGAACGGGCCGCTGCTGTCCCCGAGGCGGTGCCTGAGCAGGTCGCTCCCGTTCCGGAGGCAGTGCCCGATGCTGTTCCAGAGGTCGAGGCGGTGCCCGCTGCTGTTCCGGAGGCCGAGGCGGTGCCCGAGGCCATTCCCGATGCGGTGACCGAGGCGGTGCCCGAGGCTGTGCCCGAGGCTGTGCCCGAGGTTGTTCCAGAGGTCGAGGCGGTGCCCGATGCTGTTCCAGAGGTCGAGGCGGTGCCTGAGGCCATTCCCGAGGAGATGCTCGATGCTGTTCCGGAGGCCGAGGCGGTGCCCGCTGCTGTTCCGGAGGCCGATGCGGTGACCGAGGCGGTGCCCGATGCTGTTCCAGAGGTCGAGGCGGTGCCCGAGGCTGTGCCCGAGGTCGTTCCAGAGGTCGAGGCGGTGCCCGATGCTGTTCCAGAGGTCGAGGCAGTGCCCGAGGCTGTTCCCGAGGTGGTGCTCGATGCTTTTCCGGAGGTCGAGGCGGTGCCAGAGGCCGTTCCAGAGGCAGTGCCCGAAGCAGAGGCGTCTCACGTCTCCACAGGCAGTCCAAAGTCTAGTCAGGTGCCCATTGACTGTCCAGAGTTGAGTCAGTTCCCGGTTGACCCTCTAGAGTCGAGTCAGGTGTTCATGGACCCTCCAGAGTCAGGGTTAGTCACCGTCGACCTTCCAGTGTCAGGGTTAGTTACCGTTGACCCTCCAGAGTCAGGGCTAGTTCCTGCTGACCATCCTGAGTCGAGTCATATTTCAGTTGTTCCTCTTGAATCAAGTCAGATTCCTATTGACCTTCCTGAGTCGAGTCAGGTGCCCGTTGACTTCCCTGAGTTGAGTCAGTTTCCGGTTGACCCTCCAGAGTCGAGTCAGGTTCCCGTGAACCCTCCAGAGACAAGGCTAGTCACCGATGATCTTCGTCCTCCTATTGGGCCGACCACAAAGACGTGGTGGTCTTCCGCTCCGCCCTGGGGGACTCTGGCCTTGACTACGAGGACGTGGTGGTCTTCCGCTCCGCCCTGTGGGGGTTTCCGCCTTGACCACATGGGTGTTATGGCCCTCTGTTCCGCCCGGGTGGGCATCACCTAATGTCCTCCATGTACCCATGTTTTTGTTTTCATTTGTTTTTCTTATTATCTCCTCCTTTGGACCTGGTCCTCCGTCCCTCCGTCCCTCCCCTTCATCCTCCGCCGGTCCACCACCCTCCTGGACTCCTTGTTTTGTGTTACACTTTCCTGCCTCTGCCTTTCCATTCTATCTGGTTGTTCCGTCTCTTTTTTTTCCATTTTACCTGGTTGTCCTGTCTTTTGTCTTTCCATTCTACCTGGTTGTTTGTCTCTGTCTGTCCATGCTTCTGGTTCTCCTGTCCCTGTATTCTGACCCTCCGTCCCTCCCCCTAGTTCGCCGCTGCTTCACCTCCCTCCTACCTCTTTTTCCTGTTGGGTTTTCCGGGGTTTCAGGTGGAGCATCTGGGAGCTGTTAAGTCACCTGGGAGCTGTAATGTCACGCTGTCAGTCTCTGTTTTCCTGGGTGTTCCCTAGTGAGCTCACTTCTCCTTAGGCACTTCACCATAGGCACTTTAATTCCTCTAGTCTGGTTCTGTCTTCACAGTAATTGCACTCCAATTAAATCGCACAGGTGCTGAAATCCTTTGTCATTGGACTCCCTATGTATAGCTGTCTTTCTCTGTCATCTGTATGTAGTCCTTACCTTATGTGTGACTTTTTCTTGTCTCCCGAGACTTCCCCTTACCTTCTCGCTTCCTCCGAGTTCCCGTTCCATCCGGTTTCCTCTTTTGTTTTGGTTCGGTTTGTCTCACATGACTGTTTATTTTGTATTTACCTTTTTGTTACAATAAACCATACTTGCATTTGGATCCTACCCTCTCCTTGTGTTTCTCCTAAACACCAACCGTCACACTGTATGGATGTCTTGTTAGGATATTTTCTGCTTTCTATCTTTGGTTTCCACTAGAGATGCACCGACTGCAATTTTCTTGGTTGATTCTGATTTCCGATTTTTTTTTTTTGTAAGTGTGACCTGTAAAATGAGTTGCTGATAATAACTAAACACATGTCATGTCCCACTATGCTTACAAATGGTCTTTTTTTTTGCCCTAACCTTATTAAATGTGTAATCTGTCACATACATTTCTTACATCGTTTCAAATAATTCAGTTAGAAAAAATAAGAAACTGTAGAGTTGTTAACATTCAAATATCCACAAACTCCATTTTTTTCACTGCAGGAAGAACAGAAGCTGCATCTGAAGTGGCATTAGATCTATATTCAAAGACTGTTTGATGAAATGAATAAATAACGTACAAATAATTGTATAACATTAATGTTTTACATTTTTTTTTTAAACCTACAATTAAATGTTGGACTCATGGATTCTGTGTTGCTCGGAGACACACTGCTGTGGCTTTGATTGGAATCGTTTGCAAAATTGAGTAAAAGTCAATATTTTGTAAAAGATTTAATAAGTCATTTAATTTTAACTTCTAATTTATTGAACTACTATTGTATAAAATCAGTGTCTCTTCACCGGTTTGGGCCAATCATGAGTAAAATCGTCAAATTCGATTCAAAAATATATATATATATATAAAATATATATATATATATATATATATATATATATATATATATATATATATATATATATATATATATATAAATGAATACTGACTTTTTTATTTATTCATCAAAAATAAGAAAAATTCCATGAAATTCCACATTCAACATTAACGGATGAAACTCATCCATTTAAATTATATTAAGACTTAAAGTTCTGCATAATTAAGGGCGTGGCCACTTGAGTGACAGGTGGATTGCCACTGCTGACAATGCCACCGCGCTAGGTGGGCGTGGCTTCAGCAATCAGCTCCCGCCTTTTTGCCCATTTTCGATTATCCGGGAGAGTTGCGTGGTGACACGCTGCCAAGATGGCGACGGCCCGCTCTGCACACTTTGAGTTTCAAAACCGCTATTGAGGAGTCTATGAGTGACGTCACGGACACTACGTCCATATTTTTTTACAGTCTATGGTTTAGATGCATTAATGTTTAAATCGACAAGCGGTAAGGCTTAACAACACGTGAAAAAGATAAGCTTTCATGACAATGCGCAGCAATGGCCCGTCAACTCTCCTGAGCATCTTTTTAGGCTGGCTTCAGGTGAAAGTCATCATAGCTTGCTTAGTATAGACCCAGATCTCAACCCAACTTTGAGAATAGATTAACGGCGATATTTCTTTTATCGCCTGATAAGAATCTCGTGTTAACGCCGCACGTTAACGCCGATAACGCCCCACCACTAATGAATATATTTACTCTGAAATATTTGCTGATTTTTAATCTTTATGATTTTTATTTAGTAAATATAAGAATAACATTGTTATATTATATTATATTATATTATATTATATTATATTATATTATATTATATTATATTATATTAAGAAAAACTTCAAGATGAAGGATTCAAGCAAATTAGGCTTATTTGATTATCTTTACATGTTTCCCCCCATGTTTACATGTTTTACATGTTCTCACAATCATCATTGTATTACATCCATTACATGTTTTCTTACATAATTTAATCATGTAACCACTGACATTCAAGAAACCTTTAAGTATTTAAGTAAAATTGTTTATATGGCTAGACTCATGGTAAACCATTTCAGTGTTTTATTTTAACAATGTTCAATTTGTTTACCTGCATGCTAACCAGTTTTGTTTCTGTGTGGAGTTGCCACTTGTGTATTGTACAACATATGTGATGCATTATACAATATATTTTTGTCCAGATTGCTTCAGCATGAAGCATTGCATATATAGCCTAAACCACATCTGAAGCAATCTCTGAGTACAGTCAATAGGTAGGTGGGACAGAGATTTTATTGAAATTGTCAAAATAACAAATTTGTAGCTCATACATGACTGAAGCTCAGCCTATAGAGTAGTTTCTCTTATAAACCACCCAACAGCCTAAAGACCTTCGAGTGTTAGCTGGGAGGATGCAACATCAAACTTGTTAAAAGTTGCCTGTCTGAGATTTAAGGGCGAGTTTTGGGCTGCTTGTAAATAGCTGGCAGCAATGGGAAGCCTCTGCAGAGCTCTAATGATTTGCCTGTTCTTAACTAAATTCCTCTAGCTTCCAGACACTGTTTATTAAGTAGGAATGTTCAAAAATGCTTAGAACAAATAAATAATGTAGAAAACTTGACTAACCAGCATCCTGGAATTCAAACAAAACTGTGTAAATGAGACCTTCACAATCTATGACCCTCATCGTTCACAGAGTGACTCTGCATTCACTTATTTTCAACATTTTACAGTCATTATCTAGTCCTATGCAAAGCATGCTGGGAACTTGAAATCCACTACCCAATTTCCAAAGTTAACAATAAAATGTTATTGAGTTACCATACTTAATTTTTAAAGAAATTTAATTAATACAGATATTTGAGTTTACAGTACATGACCAACAATATTAAAGTGGGGGTGAAATGCTCATTTTCACTCAATTTCCTGTTAATCTTGAGTACCTATAGAGCAGTACTGCATCCTTCATATCTCCAAAAAGTCTTTAGTTTTATTATATTTATAAGAGAAAACTAGTCTGTGCCGATTTTTTTCGGAAAAACACGACCGTCTGGAGGCGTGACGTGTGGGCGGAGCTAAAGAATCACGAGCGCGGGTAGGCTTTTGCCTTGAGAGCGTTTGGAAGCTGTGACATTACCGTGAGGAAAATAACATGACATTACCGTAAGGAAAAAACCATCATCCAAAACAAACCATGGCTAACAGTCAGATTCAGCCGTTTATTTATGATCCAGAATCAGATCCAGAGGCTGAAACTGAACGAGAGCAGCAGCAGCAATGACTACAGCAGGACATCTCTATGTGGTATGTATTGAAACTGTATATATTTGCTTAGTTCCACTTTATGTCGACTTTTTTTTTTTCTTTAAAGGTGTACAAGGTTTACTTGATGTGCTTACGCGCCGATAGCTAAGTTAACAACACAGAGATATTTGAAGCAGTTTTACTCACCGCATGCGGTTCCAACACACGATCGTGACCCTTTTTTGTTGGGATTGCATCATCCTTAAGAAATAAACGATACGCAAATCCTGCGTCAAACTGGGCCTTGTTTGTAAAACAAGCATCTTTGAAATGCAGGGAACAAACAAAAACACTTGCACAACTCCATTGATGCTCTGTAAAAATAAACTCCGTCCACTGGTCCCTTAATGTTTTTTTTTTTTTTTTGGTAATCTGTGCAGGGTTGTCTTGCCCTCGCAACCAAAAACACACTTCTTTTGTGACATTTCGCGACGCTCTCGCTCTGATCAGTGAATGTCTGTGCTCTCAGTGCTCTGCTCTGCGGGAGCACGCGCTCTTCTGGGAAAAGTGCCCTTAGGACCCATATAAGGAAATTTCGCTCCATTTAACATCACACAGACCCATACTCAAAAAAACTTTCCGAAAAATTGTGACAAACCGGAAGGAGTATTTTTGGAACAAAAATACTCCTTCAAACGTACAACTTAATTTTTGAAACTTTGTCCATGTTTAGCATGGGAATCCAACTCTTTAACAGTATAAAAAACTCAGTATTCATGAAATAGCATTTCACCCCCCCCCCCCCCCCCTTTAAGTTAATGCAATGAGCAACATTATCATTTCAACTGAACTTAACAGAATAATGTTTGCAACTTTAAATGTTCAATTTAATTATTAAATTATAATCAAACAATTATATCAGACCTTTAGACACTAGTAAATCACACAGAGAAAAACATTGTGAGGGTGAGGTAACATACTCAAAGCGTCTGTGTTTTATTTATTTATTTCATTTGTTCTTTATAAACGTGAGACCAAGAGGTTTTATTTTGTCCAGGGGGACTGTTCTACTTGCTTGCTTACTTACTTTATATAATAACTTTATTCAATTTTTTATAAGAAAAATTCCATAGTCAAATAGACTGTAAATATGTAACTAAATATAATCAATGTTCATCTTAAATACATAGACAAATAGTAAACTAAATAGAAATGGAACATTGGGCTAAGGGGACAGCCTACAGATTTATATACATATTGTTAAATCAATTGGTAAATTTGATATGCTCAAACAGCCAGTGGCTACATAGTCCTGCATGATTTACTACTGTTCTAAAATCGTTTAGTAGTTCTAGTCAGGCAGTTTTTATATTTCAGTTAGTGCTGGTAATTTATTCGTATATGAGTTTCTTTCTTCTGTTAAACACAAAAGAAGAAAGTTGCTGTAGCCTTTGACTTGCATAGTATTTTTTTCACATGGTAGTATTTTTCCCATACTATGGGAGTCAATGGCTAGGTCAACTGCTTTGATACCAACTTTCCTGAAAATATCTTCCTCATTATACATCGAAAGGTATAGTTTATTACATCACACTAGCAAAGAAGATTTAAATAAATGATTTCTATAATCATCTTTAGGAAAATTCAATTAAAAAAATAAAAAATAAAAGGTAGCCTAATTACTGTTTGATGCAAATTTGAATGCTGTTACTAAGCCATTACATGCAAGTAAGGATTACATTCTTGCCTTTGCACGCCACTTTTCCACCATTTTGCTGACGTTAAAGGGATATTTTGTGACTCCGCAATAATTAAATGGCAGCAGCAATTCACAGATAATTCAGAATGTGAATTACCAAAATGCACATGAGTCTCATTAAACAGTGCTGGAACATCTACAAATCAATACATTTTAGGCCTTCTGGCTAATCCTGCTTTATTACAAAAACTTAAATGCAACTAATTAAATGGTTGAGGAAGAAATGTTTGAAATGCCTTTTAGGAGGAAGATATTAGCAACAATTAACATATTACTCATGTTAACAGTTTGACGATCTCTGCTTGAATGGTTTCTTGGGAAACTAAAACCACATGAAATGGAAAAATGAAAGTAAACACTTAACTCATTAACTAATTCTGCTGCTCGTGCAATGACTGTGCATTAGAGATCCATTAATGGAGGCCTTGATTGCAACAGGCAGTGAGTCACCGTAAAAGAGCCGCTTATTTTTCTGCCTTAATTTTAGCCAGCAGAAATAAAGGTTTAATGAGGGGACAAGCAGAGAGCTTCAAATGACATTTTTAATGATTTGTTTATAATCAGTCATTTTCTAAGACAGTGACAAAGAAAATGTTCATGTATAAATAACTGTATAAAAACAAAGTAATATTTGACTTTATTATGTTAAGATATATATAACCTTACACTATTAGTGATAGTTAACATTAAAAGCTTGATTCAACATTTTGTGCTTGATTCAAGGGCAGTCTTTAAATTTGCAAATGTTGCTTTCTTTAATGGTGTCATACTGTAAGAAAGAAATCTGTAGAAAACCAATGTCCTGGTCGAAAATTACTAGTACATTTTTGTTATATATATATATATATATATATATATATATATATATATATATATATATATATATATATATGTTTGATCACTCTGATTTCAGTTATCATGTTTTTTTTTTTATCTGTTTGCATGTTGTGAGCACTTGGTGTTTTGTTTTGATTGTTCACCTTGTACTCCTCTGTGGTGTTCCTCCATCCATGCCATTACCACCCTTACTTCTTATAATTGTTTGATTTCACTCACCTCTATTCAATGTTTTTATCTTATCTTGCTCTATTTATTCCCCTCTTGTGTGTTATCTGGTGCCATGTCAGCACCCTGTCTGTTTTTTATTTTTATTTTGCTTCTTCCAGTTGTATTGTTTTTCTGTTTATCCTTTCCCATTTAATAAGCCGGGTAGCGGCATCCCACTGAAGTTTTCGGGCTCTGCTTGGATGCTGGCTCCCTAACTTCTTTCTCTCTTCTCAGCTCTCTATTTCCTCATTTGGCCATGCTATTGAGCACCCTCTGCTGGGTGTTTTTCTCAAGGACGTCCTTGTTTGCTCATTGTTTCTTTTAGACTATTTTTTTCTAATACCCCAGCTGGATTTGTTTCATTAAAAATTTCCCTTTTTGTTTGGACTTTTGTTTGAATAATGTTTTCCTGCCAAAGCCTGCATCTGTGTCCGTTTTGTGTTCCTGACAGAACGATCTGGCCAAGATGGACACAGCAGGTCCAGATACTGTCAGAACCTCGGTCACCCAGCAGAGAGTTATTTTGGGTCAGCATGAAGCCAGACTGACCAACACCACAAGGAAGGTGGAGTTTCTGGCTAACAAAGTAGATGAGCTTTCCACTCGTGTTCAAGAGCTGCAGTAAGAAGCTGCCCAAGGTGGCCCAGTTCATCCTCTTCCTCGTCAAGAGCCTGAGCCTCAATGCAAAAACCCACCACCCTATGATGGAGACCCCAACTCCTGCTGGGCCTTCTTGACCCAGTGTCCTGTGGTGTTTTCTCTCCAGCCACACAAATATGTACTTGAGGAGTCCAAAGTGGCTCAAGACTTGGGAACGTCCATCTGGGAGACTCAAGCTCCCTGTTGTGCATTATTTGAGGCTTTCCACCAGAAGATGGTGAGTCTATTTGATCGCTCTGCCAGGGATCAGGAAGCAGCTAACCAACTAGCACAGCTTTGTCAGGTGGGTCATTCAGTGTCTGAGTACATCATCCAATTCAAGACCTTGGCAGCTTCCTGTGACTGGAATGAGGGGGCCTGTCGATCCATGATCCGCGCAGGACTGAAGAATGAAATTCAGGATGAGCTGGCCACTCATGATTTGCCGCATGATTTTGGCGACCTTATACAAATGGCATTACAGATCAAGGGTCGCCTTCGTCTTCACTGTCAGCACCTGGCAGTTCATCCATCCTGGAGGATGGAGGAGTTGTCTCTATTTTCCCCTTCAGACTCCTTGAACACTTATTCCACTGAGCCTGAGCCTATGCAGGAAGACAGAAGCAGCAAAGTCTTGCCCTAGGGCTGTGCCTTTTCTGCGGCAAGCCTGGTCACTTCACATAAACTGTCCTTTAAAAGCCAACGATCAACAGTAAAGAGAGGGATCTTGGTAAGCACTACCACTTTATTGCATTCCGCCTCCTCTTGTACTCTCCTACCTGTTTCAATTCAGTTAAGTGACTTTTATAACTCCTGCTCGGCACTGATTGATTCAAGAACCGAGGGCAACTTTATGGATAGCTCTCTAGCCACCCAGTGAGGAATTCATGCCATTCCTCTTCCTGAACCTTTTTTGCCCATTCTCTAAATGGCACTTTAATTACTTTTTTCTTCTTATGCCACCCCTCATGTTAGTCTTATTGTCACCGTGAGGTGACCACGCTGTACATTCTTGAATCCCAGAGTGCATGGTCCTAAGTGGATTGGCCTTGCAACTCTGTCTTGTCATAGGGCCAGTTTTGTCTCACATCATGTCTAGGTGCTGCATATTTTCCTGTGTCTTGAAGTTGGAGGCGGCTGATTTGACCAACGTTCCGGCGGAGTACCACAACCTGCTCCAGGCACTGCAGGTGCCAGGTTCTTTTTTTGTCAAGTAGAAAGATGTCTCTCTGCATCCCTGTATAGATTATTGAGGCCTGTACAACATCCTTACAAAGAAAAGGTACCCCTTGCCTCTTACGTTGCCTGCCTTTGAGCTTTTTCAGGGAGCCAAGGTATTCACCAAGCTTGATCTCTGGAATGCCTATCACCTGATTCGCAAACATGAGGGTGATGAGAATTAGTAGGTGCAGTCCCATTATAGAGGTTACATCAGGATGGGAAGGTGCATCCCTGTGCCTTCATCTCCCACCGCCTGAGTCCCCCAAAACAGAATTGCGGCATAGGTAATCAGGAGTTGTTAGTGATCAGGCTAGCTTTGGGGGAGTGGCGTCACTGATTGGAGAGTGCTGCTCAGCCCTTCCTGGTCTGGATGGGTTATAAAAACCTTGAATATATCCATTCAGCTAGGAGCCTGAGTTCCCAAAAGGCTTGCTGGACCCTCTCCTTTGGCCAATTCAGTCAGGTAGATTGTGGCAGCCTGCTTAGTGTGTGCTCAGAACAAGACTTCCAATGTTCCCGGTCACATTTGGCCCTTGATTTTGTCACTGGCCTCTCTGAATTAAAAGGAAACAGTGTTATTCTTATAGGGGGGGAACCGTTTCTCCAAGGTAGCTCATGTGTTCCGGATTCATGGTTTTCCGGACGGCGTGGTCTCCAATAGGGGTCCCCAGTTTGTCTTTCGGTTTTGGAGGGAGTTTTGTCAGCAGATCGGGACCTCTACGAGTCTGTCATGAAGATTCCATCACCAGACAAACAGGCAGTCCAAGCGGGCAAACCAGGATTTGGAACGTACTCTCAGCTGTCTGGCATTCCACAATCTGTTTTCCTGGTGCCAAAAGATGTCCTGCGTACAGTATACAAATAACTCCCTACCAGCCTCTGCCACAGGTATGTCCCCATTTCAGTGTTCTGTAGGTTATCAACCCCCTTTGTTTCCCACACAGGAACCCAAAGCTGCGATCACATCTGCCTTGGCTTAAGTCCGATGATGTCAATGCACCTGGAATAGAGCTAAGATTGCCTTGGCCTGGGCTAATAGACAGATCGAAGCAGTGGTCGATTGTAACCGGACTCCGGCTCGCCATTATATGTGTGGTCAAAAGGTATGGCTCTCTACCTGCCTCTCAGGGTAACCTCACACAAGCTGGCACCCAGGTTCATTGGACCATACCGGATCACCAAGGTCCTGAGTCCAGCGCCTGGTGGCGCCTGACAGAGGGGGTGTACTGTCATTTCTCAGTTTGATCACCTTGTCTTTCAGTTGTTGTGTTTTGTATCTGTCTGCATGTTGTGAGCACATGGTGTTCGCCTTGTACCCCTTTGTGGTTTCCCTCTCTCCCTCTCCTTACCACCCTTACTGCTCATAATTGCTGTCACCATCTTAGCAGTGCTTCACCACGCATCACTCCCGAATAATCAAAAATGGGCAAAAAGGTGGGAGCTGGTTGCTGAAGCCATGCCTACCTAGCTCGAGGGCAGTGTCAGCATGTCACATGTCACTCAAGTGGCCATACCATTAATTATGCAGAATTTAAGGCTTTATATAATTTAAACGATGAGAAAAAAAAAATAATAATAATAATCACCCTTCACAGTTGTCATGAATGGCAAAATTAGCTATATAGACCAAAAAACATTTTTTGAACCTGGCTGTATGTTTTTTTTTTTTCTTTTTTTTTTTCTATAAAGGTGGGCATTTTAACATGGGGTGTGTATGGGGTGTCTATGGGATTGACACCCTATTGTAGCCAGCCTCTGGCGGCCAGTTGACAGATTACAGAGATTACAGAGAGAGCGGGAGATTGAGGTTGATTATTACAGATTTTTAAAATAAGTTAAGTTAAGCAACTAGTTAGTACAAACTTAACCAGATAATGCATTTCTAGTGCGTTTTCACTACACAACAGTGTTGGGTGTTAACCAATTATACAAGGTATGACAAAACAAATCCATATCAAATTCAATCAGAAGTTATTACAAACACTCAGTGAACTGATACATAGTATTAATCTCATAAATTGTCATATGTAGTTTGATGCACGTTACCCAAGTGCAATTATATTTCATGATGCTGTTAAAAGAATTCAAATAAGATCTGTTATTTTAAAAAGACTTAAAAAGACTTTTAAAAATACTTTCGAAAACTGCTAGGTATAATGTATATAATGTATAATTTATAGTGGGTGGACAAGCCATGTACATTTACATTTTACAACAATGTTCCTGTAATCCTCTCCCGACAAAGTCACATAATAGCAATATTTCTGGCTGCTGAATGTAAGCTTTTCCATATTTCAAGCTAGCCTGCAGCAATAGTGATGCAACATGCAAACGACACTCATGATTATAATGAAAACAATTCTAGGGATGATAGAATTGTTGCATTTCAAATCAATAGATCAAAAAATCAACATCATGAAAAATTAAAATCGATCCCAAAAGCCTGTCTTCCAATGAACGATGAAGCATACATTTTCCTCAATGGGCACTAAAACTTAAAATACAAAACTTTGTAAATTCTGCAGAATTCATGAGTTTGAGTCTGAAACAAATCACTCTGGTCAATGGCCTAGCACAAGCCTGTATATATGTATATGTATGTATGTATGTGTGTGTGTGTGTATATATATATATATATATATATATATATATATATATATATATATATATATATATATATATATATATATATATTCCTATTAAATTATGGATTGCTAGAGGAATGAGGTCTGACTCAATGCTGAGGAAATTTACTGCAGCTTTGATCAGCTTCCACAGCTGTCATTATTTCTTAACCACTCGTGTGCAGAATGTGAGTTTCAAAGGCAAGAATTAGCATTACTATTCTCCAATCTGCCACTAATAAAATATATTAAACATTCAGTGATTCTGGCTTCCTGCCGGCACCTGAACGGCTGTGGACAAATATTGCTTTGTGTGCTTTGACTAAACAAATTTGTCAAAATTTTCAGATAGAATACTCTGCTCAGCAGTGGTTTAATTGTGAACTCTTAGGCTAATTCTCCTCTCATTGTCCCTAATGCCCTCTAAACTGCGGGAAGTGCTCTTTCCAGCTACCTGCTTTTACCTCATCCTGCTTTATCTCGTCCTTTGAAAGTGTGTTATCCTGAAGCTTTATAAATAAATTGATTTCATACTGTGCATTTTAATACATTCTATGTTGCTCTTACTCACACAAACACATAAAGATGCATTAGAGGACTGAGAAATATTTTGGTTTATTTACAACTTAATGTCTAGAGACAACAGCTGTGGCTTGTTTCGGATTACAACAGACATTACGTTTAACACATTCCACACAAATAACAAGTGATAAAAGCTTTTGATATCACTTTCAAGACACTTATAGTGGAACAGTGTTACTGTATTTATTAAAATGTTCTTCACACTAAGAAGAAGGCAATCAAAGTTTCAACCAAATAAAAGGTATCGTCTGCAGTGTTCCATTAGTGTTGTATTCATATACATTGTTCATAAAATTATCCAAGATTTTGATAGCAACCCAACATTAAGCCCTTGATTTTTCGACATATACTGTAGCTGCATAGAAAAAAAACATACAATACTAGTTTATTGACAACTTTTAGAATATAAAATTTTTGACATATGAACCATGTACTTTTCAATCTTTTGAATTTATTAAATTAATTCAATTTATAGACTGTTTTTAAAAAATAATGAAGTTAAATAAAGTCACATTAATTAATTATTTTCAATTTATATACATTTTATACAGTTACAAAGTTTTACTGAAAAGATGAAAGAATGAACATTGTTAGTCATGTGGTGATGTCCTGGTAAAAGAAATTATTACTTTTTCAGAAGATATTTATACACTTGTACATAAGTAATTGTCTTTATTATTTATTTATTTATGTATTGCATGGTGTCAATATGTTGATATTTTATATTTTGGCTTCTTTAAAATGTCCAAAAATGAATGTGTTGTACAATAAAATGAAAGGTCTCTCTAGAAGAAGAAGAGATTGTGAAGTCTCAGTGGGATTCTCCTGGCTAAATAAAGGATTATTAAATAAATACCTAAAAATATGAATGAGATAACATGGATTATCAAAGCACACAGTAATGTTCTACAGTAACATTCATTTTACCCACATTTTCTTAAAGAACAACATCTAATTTTTTTTTTTCTCCTGTGGGTCATCATATCTGTATCTAAGCTAAACTGATTGCATCCTGTTTTTGCTAAAAGCTGTGGTGGCCTCTGTCACCTTGGTAATGAAATACAAGTATGAGTGGGGTAACAGAATTAATCACGCTCCTCAGCTCTCCCCTCGTCCTATCACACTTCCCATCTAAATGAATATTGGCCTTGGTTCAAATAGTCCTGAGAGTGTTTCATCTTGAGCATGAAATCAAATTGAATCAAAGGGGTGACAGAAGGACAGGTAATATTACCATGCTCATTTTAACTCCTACATTGGCAATGAAGTAAAGAGGCATGGTTCCTGCATCAATCCTGCCGCCTTCTCTGAATAGGGTATCAAACAATGTTATATATATATATTTCATAAAAAGGAAATTACATCATTTTTTGGTGACAAACAACAGCAAAAACAGCAAGTATTAAAACTGATATGATGAATTTGATGACATTTTGTTTATTGTTGTTGTTCTCTCTTCATTCTGATAAAATCTCACAAATGTTTATTATATCAAATTATAATATATAAAAAAAACACATTGCCATATTGCCACTCTCAATCCTTCAATGATCAATAGATAGCAGTTGTATAAATAATTCATACAAGTTAAAATTAAATACATTTGAAGTGTCTGAGTTTGACCAGAGCATGCATTATTATTATTTTATAGAAAAAAAACTTCTTTATGTAGCACAGACATATTTTTGATTTGAAGTTGCATAGTTCTGGTAATGCAAAACAGCAGTGACCCTACAGGTCTGTTTGTGTCTCTTCCTGGAGTAAAATATTTTGTTCTCTCCTTCTGACCCCTTCCGTCATTATCATTTTGAAGTTTTATTTTTAACTACTCTATGCTGCTGAAACTTGTTATCTCTTCTCTGTGGTAGATTTTAATGAGAATTTGAAGGTGCCTTTAAGTGGACAAGCATGATTAAAAAGATGCATATCGCGTAGCTTGATTATGAGATAAGATATGTTCAATTAAAACTGGAACAAATCAAGTGGGACTATTCCGTTGTTCCACTGAATATTAATTAGGCCAATTAGCTGAGATAAATTTGAATTTAAACATAATTGGTTGCTAGATGACAACATATGAAGGTTCACACAAGACTGAAGGAAAAGCAGTTGCAGTCATACTTCACTCTTAAAAATAAAGTCTCCAAAAGTGGTTTATATACAGATGCATTAGAAGGCTCAAGCCCCTGCCCCTTTAATCATCGACACTAAAGTGCCCGGTCCGATCTAGGTGCCCCAAGACCGCAAATTGAACCAAGGGGGCCAACACCCCCCACCCCCATTGAAAAAACTAATAAAAAAACTAAACAACAACAACAATGATCCTATTGAAAATAATAGTTGAACACAGTAGAAGACATGCATAGCAAAACTACCATGTCTCTGCCACTGTCACGAATGTGCCCATTGTCAACATTACCTAAAATGATTCACAATAACCCCAATTCTTAAATACGGTTGCAAATGACAAAAGGCTAGTCAAACTATAAAGTTAAAAGCTGTGCAGGAAGAATCTCTCACACCATGTCACTAAATGCATTGTCTGCTCAAGTAATATGAAAAAAAAAAAAAAAAAAAAAACACAGATGTGAACATGCATCAGTTGTCACTTAAAGGGACAGTGCACATGATACACTGCATTTTGGTCATTTATGTTGTTTTTCTTTATGTTTTCTTGTGCTTAAATGTTTTAAAATTGGTAGAAAGTTCAAATTGACAAGGTGTATTTGTCCATTAAAGCTCAAGAAGCCAAACAAAAGAACTTCATTCAGGGTTTATGCTTTTTAAAATGTAACATTATGTGCCAATATATATATATATATATATATATATATATATATATATATATATATATATATATATATATATATATATATATATATATATATATATATATATATATATATAATAGTTCCTGTAGCTCAAGTGGTAACACTTTAGAATAAGGTTCCATTAGTTAATGTTAGTTAATGTATTAATTAACATGAACAAACAATGAATAATACATTTATTACTGTATTTATTCATCTTTGTTAATGTTAGTTAATGAAAATACAGTTATTCATTGTTAGTTCATGGTAATTCACAGTGCATTAACTAATGCACATCAACTAACAAGCACAACTTTTGATTTAAATAATGCATTAGTAAATGTTGAAATTAACGTTATAACGAATTAACGAATTAACATTACTAAGACTTATAAATGCTGTAAAAGGATTGTTCTTGCTTAGTTCATGTTAACGAAAGTAGTTAACTAACAT
This sequence comes from Carassius gibelio, assembly GCF_023724105.1. Lineage (NCBI taxonomy): Eukaryota > Metazoa > Chordata > Actinopteri > Cypriniformes > Cyprinidae > Carassius > Carassius gibelio. The sequence continues at coordinate 21,803,773 of NC_068388.1, read as the reverse complement.
TAACTAATGGAACCTTATTCTAAAGTGTTACCCTTTGCATTTTGATGCCATATGTACATATGTAGATGTGTGATATATGTAATTTCACATTATATCCACCTCCTAAATTACTAAACCACTTGTGCAGTCATAAATGTAGTGGTACAATTTACTCAGGGTGATGGTTTGTGTGTTGTGTTTTCAGCCAACCCAAAACTAGGCACACCGACCACAATACCATCCAGGACAGCCAGGTACCTTTGAGATGTGATTGATGATCAGCTTGATTCACAGACCGCATTGCTAGAACTGCCTTATACAACATTAGGAAGAACAGGCCCTTACTTTCGGAACAAGCTACATGACTCTTTCTTCAAGCTCTTGTTCTGTCCAGGCTAGAATATTATGAGTTCTATCAAACTTCTGCCACTAATCAAAAATTTATTAGCATGAGTAGTTTTTTTACAAGCCAAAAAAGTGTGGATGTCAAGTGTGCATTCATCAATTTACACTGGCTATCAATAGCTGCTCACATACAACTCAAGGCATTGATGTTTGCCTACCAAACAACCACTGGCTCTGCACCCCTTCACCTAAATTCACAAACTTCTGGACAACACATAATTATGAAGTAGTGTTCTTCAAATGAACGGCACTTTCACAGATTTCATCTAAACTGTTCCCTTCTTATGGAATGACCTGCCCAACTCGATTAAGAGACAAATCACTTCCATCTACACATTACCCTCTAACAATAGCACTCTCTATTATATTTATTTTCCATCTACTTGTTTTCTTATTATTTATAAAAAAAAAAAAAAAAAAAAACTTGACCCTCACACTAGTGTTCTCTATTATTTTCTATTCTATTTACTTTTAATTATGAAAGTTAATAGTAAATTGACTTCTCTCACACTATCTCTCTCTCTCTCTCTCTCTCTCTCCATATATATATATATATATATATATATATATATATATATATATATATATATATATATATTTTTTTTTTTTTCTATCTGCTTTATATTCCTCCAATGTATTATTATTATTATTATTATTATCATTTTTAAAATGTTGCTCTTTTGTTGGTCTAATTGCTTCTATTATTGCTTTGGATACAAGCGTCTGCTAAATCATTAAATGTAAATGTAATGTGTGTGACATTTTCTGTATGACATTTTAGTTATATTTAGAGTCATTGTACATAAATATGTTGAGCAAAACAAATATGATTATTTCAGAGAAACTTTTATAACACATACACTGTAAAAAATTTCTTGTTGTTTTTACAAAAACTTTTTGGCAGCTGTGGTTGCCAGAATAATTTTGTAAAAATACAGAAAACTGTAAACACATTTACGTCAAAAACTGTTAATTTTACAATATAAAGCTGTAATTTACAAACAAGAAAATGTGAATATAAACCAGTAAATTCAACAACACACAAAATTAAATCTGTTTTGTACCTTGAAAATACTGACAACCACCATAATAATAAAGATGGTACTATATAAGAGAAAGCCACATGAAGTATCAAAGCTCATCATAAGTAGCTTCACCACAAGCAGAAGTATATATTAACATATAGAAGGTGCACATTTATGGAAACACAAAACACCATCATGGTAACACACATGATACTTAAATAATGCAAAAAACTTTCATTAAGCAACAGAAGATGTAACATAAAGCTCAAATGTACATAACTGATAACAAGAACTATTTAAAAACATGATTATTTAAACAAAATACTTTCAAACGTGGAGTGTCACGCAGGGAATTCTGGGAATATCAGTTTACAATTTTAGACTGTAAATTATACATTGATTTGTTCTTTTTTTACTTCTAAAAGCTGTATAATTAACAGAATTTTACTGTAAATTTACATTAAATGCTTTGTTAGATCTTTTACAGTTTTTCCCTGTATATAGTACGGGAACTTACTGTTAACCTATTATCAGTTTTTTTCCGTAGCGTTTTTACAAAATTTTACAGATAAAATTACACTTATTTTTTACAGTGTACTTAACTGCAGACATAAACTGCCATACACTGTGTGGTACAGTACACATATTTTGGAGTGTCCTTTATTCTGTCCCCACCACTCATGTTATCATTACACATGTTGTTCCAAGTTCTTAACTTTCTGTTACAAAAGGAGATTTTGTACAGTACAGTGTACAGTAACCACAGGCTGTCAATATACTGGTTCATACAATGAGAAAGAGCTCTGTATCGGGTAAGCATACCAACAATGCTCCAAACCAAAAAAAACCCTTCTTTCTCCTCACTGTTGGTACAAACAAGTTTTAGGGACATAATGTACAAGATGTCCTTAGTGTGAACAGGCCTTTATGCTGTTTTTGTCTTTGCTAAAAAATGTACAGACTTATTTCATTTAACTTAATACCACATGAAATAATGATCTGATCTGATATGAATGCAGAGTTTAAGTAAACTGCATACTGCAGAGACACTTGGACATGGACACCTTTTGAGTTCATCATGTCCTGTGTCCTTAATGAGCCCATACATCTGTTTCTTCATTCATCCTTCACTGACTGAAAAATAAAAACCCCATTCATTTACAAATGAGCTCAATGGTGATGGTAAAACCACAGGGCCCATGGTGTGTGAAATGTACCGAACAGAACATACATCTAAATTTGGGAGCATCAGAGATTAGAGGAGACATTCACAGTTGGCCAGAAAGGTTTAATGAGCCGGTTAATGATAGGAGAGCTACTGATATGCCACAGAATAGGTACCTACTGATTAAACTTATGATTTTTCCTTCCAAAAATATTAAAGTCTCATAGGGGGTAGAGCAAATGAGTTCATGGCCTTTGAATACACATAAAGCCCCTGTTAAAGCTGTTCAGTGGGGAAACATGCTTCGTTTGAGAGCTGAAGGTAATGTGAGGACATTGGTGTGTCGATACATTGGAGGCAATATTCGGGGTTTTGCAGGGTCTGCTGAATAATATTATTGTTGTAGTTTCTATGTAATTTAAAGTGCTCTGCTGCTTCCAACTTTATGCTGAATCACAATATATATTTATTTTTAAAGCCATCATAAATACTGTATATATGAAAATATAATAACAGTTTTTTTTATATAACAAGAATGTGCAGTTTTGTTTATGCCTGCAGCTCAGTAGACATAAAATGCTAATAGAAGCAACAATTATTTAAAGGGTGACATCTACAGGGTTCAGTTTTATTTCATCAGCCAGTACCTTGATTCTAAATACATGGTGCCGAGTCTGCTAAAATAATGCATTTCTCATAATGATGCAGTTAAAATTTTGTAGTTCAGGCATGTGTACTATGACACTATACAGTATGATGGTGCAGGGACAGTCACTATTGCATGTTTTGTGACACTTTCACACTAAGTAATGATAATAGCACTCAGTTGTTGTTGTTTCTTTTTCAGGACAGATGAATGTGAATCTGGCAATGTCATACAATGTTGGTTAAAAAATCATAAACCGTGAATTCTGTCTGCTTCCTGGGCATCACCCAGGACCTCAAGTGGGAGTTTAACATCAGCTCTCTAATAAAAATAAATAGATAAAAATACACAGCAGAGGATGTACATCCTAAGGCAGCTGAATAAGTTTATCCTGCAGACAATGATGGTTTACTTCTACACTTCCATCATTGAGTCCATTCTCATCACCTCCATCACCTTCTTGTATGCTGCTGCCACTGCCAAGGACAAAGGCCGACTGCAACATGTCATCTTCTCTGCTGAGAAGGTAATCAAATGCAACCTTCCATCTCTTCAGGACCTGTACACATCCAGGACACTGAGGTGGGCAGTTAAAATTGTGGCTGACACTTTTCATCCTGGACACAAACTTTTAAAAAGCATTCCCAATCCGGCTGCGGTCTACAGTATAAGGGCCAGGACCTCACGCCACAAAAACAGTTTCTTTCCATCTGCAACTGTCCTTATCAACAATACCCATGACCCATCCTCCTGATTTTTATATATTTTTTTATTTCTCTCTCTCTGCTCTTATTGTGTAGCTTTTACTTGTCTTATTTTAAAATTGATTATCTCATTGTTCTATTATTTATTTATTATTAAATCTATTATTTTTTTTAATTTAGTGTTCCTGTAGCTCAATTGGTAGAGCATTGCACCATGAAGCGCAAGGTTGGAGGTTCGATTCCCCGGGAACACATGATAGGTAAAAATTGATAGCCTAAATGCACTGTAAGTTGCTTTGCATAAAAGCGTCTGCTAAATGCATTAATAAAATGTTTTATTTAATTATTTATTCTTGTTTTACTTTTGTCTTTGTCAAGCGCCAATTTACCAAGACAAATTCATCGTACATGTATACATATAGTACTTGGCAATAAACGTCATTCTGATTCTGATTTAAAAATAAAGTTTTATCTTGATTACACCCTACCCTAAAAAATAATGTTAAGAAAAAAAAATAAATGCATTAGATTAAAACAAAAATGCATTACATGAAGCTGCCATGCCACTTTACCTTGCTTCACTGTCTTTGAGCTATTTTATTAGGACTTTTGTTTCATGTGATTTATACAGTACCTGAGCGCTCTGCATCACAAATGCAATGCTCTATCAGATGAGCTACCAAGCAAGTTTACTGTGTTAAAAGCCACACATATGAAGCTTGTTATGTATTGCACATATCAAAATCAAAATGTATTTGCATACAAGTGAGGTCTTAGTAGTGAATTGCATGTACTGGTTTTCACTTTTTGTTTAATTTTAAACTGGTTTGTTTGGTGACACAAATATGACTTTTAGTTAAACTCTCATTCTAAATTATAAATTATTCAGGAACAAAACAAGTGACTGTCTTTATAAGTAAGCCATTATATCGTTCAATTGATCTGTTCTAAATGCTAATTTATTCAATAACAGCACTGTGGCAATAATTATTTCTGCTATGACATTTCAAACTATTTAGTTGGCAGATAAAAATAGACAAAGAAACTGTCAATATTGTGTCTAAAATTATAGTAAAATAATGTTAACTTCTTGTTGAATTAAATGTTTTACAGCAACAGACTCACACAGGCCTTTTATGAAAATGTCCAATCTTTCTGTTATTTTATTAATTCTAGTCAATTACATATCTAAATGTGTCAAATATCTAAATCATTTTAATATAACTTTAATTGAAAATGATTTTCAAACAAACAAAACAAACTGACATTAGTTAAACTGGCCTATAAAGATGATGATGTTGTGATGATAACTTTTTGTTGTGTTTCTCTTTCTTCCTGTTATTCACCTGCCCTGTTTAGTTCTTTTGCTCTTTCCTATTAGTCCTGATTTATTTCTACGTCTGCTTATGATTTGCAACTGTCACTCATTCATATAGTCTCCTTATTTATACTCCCTGTTCTGTTTGATCATGGTTGGTTATTTTCATTACCAATGTGTGTGCTATGTTTGCTCCTGCAATTCTGCTGTTTGTTTTCTTTGAGGATTTATAAATAAAAGACTATTATTGGATTATATTCCTTCGTTACATGCTTTAAATGGCACTACGTGTTACAGAATAAGAGTCCACAAAGTGAGTATATGCAGCATTTCTTTTTCTCTTTTTTTTCTCTCTCTCTCTCCCCATGAATCTGCCTGCCGTTCAGCTGCACTGCCTGGAGCAGAGGGATTGTTCGATGGAGGACCATACAAGGGGATTCTTAGATTTGGCATGCCTTACACACTTACCTGACTGCTTGCTTTGTGTTTATTATTACACCAGCTGCACTGAGCGGACTAAGGTACACCTCCCAGCGAATGGTCCCAGAGAGGTCACTCATTCATTAGTCTCCTCATTTACACTTACTGTTTTGTTCAGTCCTGACTAGTCTCGCATAGCCAGACCTTCAAAGAGAAGGTCTGGAATTCATGGCATCTTTCATTAGCCTATGTGGCCACTTGACCAACATGCCAAACAACCAATCACAATTAGTTTTGTTCATTGTCACATTTTGAGGGGTGGAAATGTCGCCACAATAACAGGCCGGTGTGTAAAACTCTCAGACGTATTTTAAAGATACTATGCCGCAAACTTTAAATATTTCACATACTTTTAAAAATCCAGCGTTTAGCTAATCCTGATCAGCGCTAGTCGTCACAGTTGTAAACACGGTGGCTTTCTTCTTTCATGAAGTGGTTTGGCGGCACGGTACGTTTGTAACGCAGAACGTTAAAGAACGCAACACATATCTCATGGAAATCCTGTAGAATTCAACCTATTTAATGATGACTTCGACACTCTTGAAGTGTTTCCACTTTTGTGTCCCATTTGCATCAGATATTTAGCCAATGGTCCATGGGCATGACATATGAGGCTGAGTCCTGACCAGTTATTTACTATTGTGTGCGTGCTCTATGTTTGCTCCTGGGATTTATATATATATATTAATTATTATGTCAAAGTAGACATATGGTGCTGAGCTAGTGAACCGTGAGCCACTGTTAGTTTTTATAGAACAAAAAGTCGATTTTCATAAGGTTTCAGAATATTAAATTATGCATTCCAGTCAAAGATTCAAACAGATGGCTTGACATTACAAATCCATTTACTCAAACCTTTAAAATACAGCAGCATTGTGTTGCAAAGAAAAATAATGAATACTAATAAAGACCCACTCCCCACACAACTCAAATCAGAGATTTTAGACAGAAAAAAAAGTAAGGCTCAGTCTAGACAGCAGATTTTAAACAATAAGACCAACATTTGAATAGCAGGAACTACTGTGAAAGGCTCAGTTTGCCATTTAAATCAATATTTGAGTCAAGACATGAATTAATGACATTTAGCTTCATATTACAACAGTGCAGTAAGATCTGTTTTTTTTTTTTTTTTTTGCATCTTTGGGCAGCCTGCCATCATAGACCAAGAAAGCTTCAACAAACTCCCAAGCTGAAACATATCACTGAAGAGATTAGTAGTACTGTGGGCTCTGTTCAAAATCATAACTGCCTACTGTATGTACTGCCTACAGCATTTTAATACAACATACAGTAGGTGCACTCATGTCACTACGGCGGTTCCAAACAACAGGTAACGCAATGATACTGACTTCTAAAATCTTTTGGCCCATGTTTAAGGCACCATTGTATGTCAAAGAGCAAGGCGAAGACTAGACATTTGAATTCTAGATTACCAAAGAAACTGTTCGCGCCATTAGGCGGTTTATGGTTGCCGCAGAGAGGCACTTATGGCTGACCCTGTCAGAAATTAAAGAGAAGGACAGGGTCTGATTCATGAACGGCCCACTTCAGCCTTCTGGTCGGTTTGACAATGCTGTCAACTCAGTTGTCGACAGGTTCCAGGAGGCACGCAAACAAGCATAAGTTCCTCCCTTGTCGCTTTTGTGGGGCATCTGGATGGGAGATGCCCCCGCCGCATACCAGCTCCTCCGCATCAGGACCAAAAGTGTACTTTCTCCATTACAGAAGACCACTTATCTAGGTGTAGTGTGGGATTCCACCACGATGCAGGCATGTCTGTCCCCTGCTCGTATCGAGTCGATCCTCACGTCAGTCAAGAGAGTCAGAGAAGGCCAGTCACTCACTGTCAAACAGTTTCAGAGATTGTTGGGTCTGATGGCAGCTGCGTCCAGTGTGATAGCTTTTGGCCTGCTGTACATGAGACCCCTACAGTGGTGGATCAAGACCAAGGGATTTCCCCAGAGGGGAATCCACTTTGAAATATTAAGGTCACAGATGTCTAGAGATGCTAGCTGTGAATGGATCATTAAAATATTTTAGACCTGACCTGACCAGACCTGAGAGGTCACCATGTGCTCCGACAACACATCGGTGGTCTCTTATATCAACCAGCAGGGATGTACTAGCTGGTGCCCCAGATTCTTGTGTGGTCCCAGGCCAAACTCCTCTCACTCAGAGCAGTATATATTCCTGGAAATCTCAATGTAGGAGCAGACGTACTGTCGAGACAAGGGCAGAGGCCCGGGGTGTGGAGGCTTCAACCCGAGGTGGTGAAGCAGATATGGAGAGATTTTGGCAAAGCTCAGGTAGACCTCTTTGCGACTCAAGAGACATTGCAATGTTCCCTCTGGTTCTCTCTACCTCTCCCAGCTCCTCTGGGATTGGATGCTATGGTAAAGACTTAGCCGAGGCTTCGTCTGTAGGCTTTTCCCCCGATCGCTCTGCTCCCGGGAGTTCTGATGAGAGTATGCCGGGACAGGGTTCATCTTCTATTAGTAGCCCCATTCTAGCCAGGCCGAGTATGGTTCGCAGATCCATGGGAGATTCCGATCAGGACAGATCTACTCTCACAGGTGCAGGGAATGATAATTCACCCTCCCCAGAGTTATGTAAACTGTGTATGTGGCCCCTGACTGGTTAACCCAGTCCACCTTAAAAGTTTACGTGGAGTCCATTGCGGCCTACCATGTCCCCTTCGGTGGCCAGTCAATGGGTAGACACCCCCTAGTGACACATTTCCTCCACGGTGTGCTGATGCCTCCAGCACGGTCCCGTGTTCCCCCCTAGGACTTGGTTGTGGCATTAGAGGCTCTTTGTAAAGCTCCATTCAAGCCAATTTAAGATATATCAGATCGACATCTGACCCTTAAGACTGCCTTCCTGCAGGCTATTACTTCTCTAAAGAGAGTTGGAGATCTTCAGGCCCTCTCAGTGGCCCCTACTTACCTCAACTTTGAGCCCGGCATGGCCGAAGTGTTTCTATACCCTCGAGCGGGTTATGTTTTAAAAGTTAGAGCGCTGGACACATACATCCACAGAGCTGTCCTGTGGAGAAAGTCGGACCAATTGCTTGTGTGCTATGGTCCCCCCAAGAGGGGCTTTCGTGCATCTAAGCAGACCCTTAGTCATTGGATACACACTATGCAGGGATTTGGAAGTCTGCCGTCATGGGCACCTCGTTCCTCAGAGCATTGAAGAGGAATGTCTCAAGGTTACGCAGGTAACCATGGTTCCTCGAGAGAAAGAAAAGCTGCATCTCGATTCAATACTCCTGGCACCCCTGACAGCACTTGCTTCTCTACTTGAAGCTGATGCCAGCTGTGTGGCATGTGCTTTTATAGCTTCCTGGTTGTTATGTCACCCCGCCGTGACATCACGCCCTTCCATTGGACAGACTGCACATGATAGTCAGAGTCGCTCACACAAAAGGCATTCCCCTTAGCGTTTTCGATGCAGCGTCTAATTCCCTCAAGGAACCATGATTACATGCATAACCTTGAGACGATTACATTTATGCTGAAAATGGCAGGTCATTTCACCAGGAGGGAAAAGTTAATGTAAAAGTCTGTGAAAGTGATTTTGTAACTTTTTGGGATGACACTATGATGCACCATTAACTTGCAAAACCCAAGCTTCTAGACTGCACATAAATTTGAAGTAGTACATTTAGGTTAAAGGGAGCAGAGCCAGCGGTGGTTTTGTAAACAAACATAAATACCTTGAATTTTATGAGTGCAGCTATTGGTAGCCAGTGTAAATTGATGAACAGGTGCGTGACATGCGTTCTTTTCGGCTCGTTAAGCCACATTCTGGATTAGTTATAGAGGTTTGATATAATTGGTAGACCTTCTAAGATAGCATTGCAAAAGTTCAGGGGCCGGTTGCACAAGCTGGACGTACACCTGGTCGTAAGACTAGGCTGGACGTAAAATACACTTTAAGTCGTGCGTAGAAATTATACCTGTTGCACCATCTCGGCGTAGTGCTAAGCCTGGTACTAAATCTTACACCTAATCAAAGGTAGGTGTAAAGTGAAAAGCCTATGTTAAAAAAACATAATAAAAACAATTACAAAACAATGGTGTGTCTGATATACAGGCTACACGATAGATGGACTTTCAGGCATGAAAGCATAATGAGAGACCGCCCCAATCCTCTAGATATATATGGAGACAGTGAACTTATTGAAAGGTTTCGTTTCAGCAGGGTTGAACTGTTGTTAAGAGTTATCACCGTAACTATAGCACACAACAGATAGGAACGGAGGGCTGTCCCCAACATTGCAGGTGCTAATATCTCTTTGATTTTATACCAGTGGATCTTTCCAAAATATATTCACTGATATGGTGAATGTAAGCAGAAGTACAGCCTGCCGTGCAATACGACGAGTGTCTCTGGCCCTTCAAAGTTGGGCTCAAATACATGTTTGTCTACCCACCCAGGAGGATGGCACACGCACTAAGGATACATTTCGAAGAGATTCCGGCATACCTAGTATTTTTGGATGTATTGGTGGTACTCAATACTGCGCATTCAGGCACCATCAAAAAACGAGTATCGTTTTGTAAATAGGAAAAGCTTTCACTAAGTCAACGTACAGGTTGTGTGTGATGCAAACATGAAATCAATAGATGTGGTGGCACCGTGGTATGGGTCTGCAAATGACGCACGCATCTTGAGAGAGAGCGCACTTGCACAACTGTGTGAGGAGGGGCGTCTTTCTGGCATAATGCTTGGCAACAGTGGCTACCCTTTAAAGAAGTGGCTGATGACACCTGTCATGGTACCCCGTACAGAGCAGGAAAGACTGTATAACTATGTGCACTCACAGACGAGGTCGATCATTGCATAGCAGTGCTCAAGCGCAGGTGTGTGGCTCATGTTTACTTTAACAGAGTGTCTATTTACACTAAGTTTAAATATAAAGCTGCCAGCCCTTATTTATTTTAGCAACCTTAAACTGGCATTGGTTATTAAAGAGTGATAATGTAGATTTTACACTGGGGGGATAGCTAATGCAATTTCTTCCCTGCAGATTCCACTGCCTGCACAGTGAAGTCAGGGTGGAGCCAGAGAGGGTATGCACCATTTTATGTGTGGCAGCTGTGTTGCACAACATTTGCATAGACAAGAGAGTGCCTCTTCCTGTGGAGGATTTAGAACCAGTGCAGACAGGGGTGGAACACATCAGGGAACAAGTCGCAAAAGAGGATATGGCGGCTGGTCTCATCCGAAGCAATATAATTTGACTAATCAGTGTATAATGACAGACCTAATGTAGGTCTAACTTATAAAGATCATATATTATTTTGAATGAAAAGAAAATGTATGTATTATATTTATGTATTTATTTATTTATTTATTGTATTTTATTTTATTTTACATTTAACTTTTTCACATTTCAACATTTGACAATTTTTTCTACTGTCACAAAGAATAAGCAAAGTGAATAAACTAAAGATGTACAAAATGATTACTGGCATGAAAAAAAAAAAATATTATTTAGCTATTGAATAAATTGTGTGTGTTATGAAATCAATATAGATTTGCTGATGTAGTTTATATATATGCCTGAAGTATAAATATAACACAGCCTGAAGATCCAGTTCCTTTGTCCTTCGAGAAGGTAACATGGTTGTGTTTTTTGGAACTGTCCGTGGAGCTAGTGGCGGATTGGGATTATCTGCAAAAGTTTAATGCATTATTAATGTATGAATTGCTTCAGAAATTTGTGTAGGTTATGTCGTACACAGTGTAAATAGGTCTATAGCCTATAACTATTTCTTAGCCCACTGTTTTAAGGTTACTTTCATAACTGGTGTCCAACGAATCATTTGAAATGGAAGAAAAACTTCCGTCCTATTCAGCTTCAACTTGCTTTTCTTCCGTTACATCTTCTGTGTTGTTACTGGCACTAGTGTCATAGCCTTTATGGCCAGTAAAAGCTGGCAAGTGTTTTTTTTTTTTTTTTTTGAGCAGACTAGAATCTCTCCTGGCTTCCTGAAAAAGATCTTTCCATATTTTTTTTTACTTCCTTGACTGTCTGGTTTCCTAATCCACCCTCAGCTTCATATACTGCAACTGCAATTTATTTTCAAGATGTCTTGTTTTTTTCTAATTTGTTACTGACTTATTTTGTTTTCATACTAAAATATGCACATACCTACTGGAGAGTTAAATATTTGTTCTTGTTTTCTTAATGTGAGTAATTTAATTTTCTTCTTTTCGGTTCAGCAGCCATTTTTGAATTTATTCTGCTTGGGGGGTGGGGTGGCGGGGGTCTGGGTCTTGAACCAGAGGAACTCTGACGATGATGAAGGAGGTTGAAGTCAAAGGTGAGAAGCACTTGGCAGGTAAGTATAACGCTCAGCTTATATAATTTTCAATACAAGGAAAGTTTGCCAGGAAATGTATTTCCAAAAAAAAAAAAAAAAAAAAGAAAACAGGAAAGATATTTTCTTTCTGTTGCAATTCAAGCCATTTTATGACAATTTTCTAGAAGCCATTGTGGGAGGACACTGTGACAGGAAATTCAGACAGGCGCTCTGAAAGTGGACCACAGAGGTTCCTTTATATTGCAATAGCTGCCGACAGGCCAGCAGGGTAGCTAACATGCCTCACTTAAATTCATTTGCCATAGTCTCATAAGCTGAGTAATTATTAGAAGTCCTGCTCCACCATCCTGTTAGCATATGAAGCAATTATAACAAACAACTGAATGTTAACAGGCTCATTAGATAGTGGAACCCCATACAAATGCCTCATTTCCATATGGGTCCTTTAATGTGGCCTGACAACAGACTGAGTCAAAAGAGAGACAGCCAACTGGAAGTGGTACTTTATCCTTGTGACATGTTCCCTCAAAAATGTAGCTGTTCAAGTAAACTGTCTTGCTTTAATCCAAATAACTTCTTTCCTGAGGGACACATTCAGGTCTCATTCCCTGCAGTCTATAAATAATGAATTGCTGCAGGTCGTCATATATATATATATATATATATATATATATATATATATATATATATATATATATATAAACTTGCCATTAAGCACCTGTGACATTTTTGTTGCTATATCAGCATATATATATATCCAGTTTGTTAGTGGTAATTTGTTCAAGCAGTGAATCATTGAGATCTATCTTTGTAAATCAACATTAATCCACGAAGGCCTTTGCAGAGATAACGGTTTAATTGATTTGAAATGCAAATGCAGTGGTTTTGCATTAAAAATAAAAAAAGACACTTTTTTTATTAATGTCTGACAAGTGCATTTATTTTCTTTTAAAGACAGTAAAATGAATAAATCGGCTTTTGATTTGAATTTTCATTGTCTTAATGATTTTATTACATACTTAAACTGGAGTTTTCTTGACGCTGATTTGTCAACAAAGAATTTGTATTTAGGAAAACTACGCAATTTGATAACTAATTAAATGTTGTTAGGTTTTTAATGTGAGAACATTGGAAAAGCTCAAATATATGAAAATGTTATTCTGATTATTATAGGCTGTAATATGTCTGTAACATGTATAAATTAATTTGTTAATAAGTTAATTAAAGTCATCCTTCAAATTACTTTGTTAAAACAATATAAGTCAATAATACTTGGTCAAAAAGTATTTAATTCAGCTTTAAATTCTATAATAAATATAGGATTACCTTAAAGATAGGAAAATTGGTGGTTTAGATCAAATAACTTCTGAACACCTAAAATTTGCAAGGCCTAGGCTTGTGGCTCTTCTCGCAGTTTGCTTCACGGGTTTTATGAAACATGGGCTGCTGCCAGAATCTATGTTGTCAGTAAACTTTTGCCTGTTATTAAGGATAAGTCTAGCAAGTTATGTAGTTTGGATAACTATAGACCAATTGAGTGTTGTGTCAAGGGTTTTGGATAGAATCATATTAGATCTATTAGGTGTTTATCTTGATACCACAGATAATCAGTTTAGTTTTAATGCCCACCACAGTACTGATTTGTGTATATATGCTCTGAAGGAAGTGGTAAAACTTTATTGGTGCTTCTAAAGCTTTCGATAAAATATTCTGAATAAATTATCAGAATAATTAAGTGACTGTAGGACTGGATGTATGCTTGGTAATACCATAGTTAATCATATGCTGTATGCTGATGATTTAGTTTTTCCCCAAGTTTGAATATGTTCTGATTATGGGATTAGATATGATGTGAAATACAATACAAAAAATACTGTTGCCATGATATGTAGAACCAAAGAACATTGAGATCTGAATTTCCCAGAATTTAAATCATCAGAGCAAATTTTAAATGTACCACAGCTAAATATTTAGGTCATATCATTAATAATGAAATGAGTGATGATGATGATAATGATGATGAGTATAGGCAATGACATAAGTTATATGCTCAAGCAAATATGTTGGTGAGAAAATTTTATATGTGTTCAGATCAGGAAAAGATAAACCTTTTTAGAGAATATTGTACTTTTTTATAAACTGCTCCTTTGTGGGTTAAGATTAAGAAAGAGAGCCTTTGTAAGATTCAGATTGCAAACAAAGATTGAATAAGGATCCTGCTTAAAAAAAGAAAAGAAAAAAAAAAACGAAGACAAGATAAAGAAAGTGATTTATTCTGCAAGGCAAGTGTACAATCATTTCCTGCATTAATGAGAAATTGCATAAATGTATTTGTTGGCTGGACAATTCACATACTAATATTATAATGTTATTGTCAAATCCTAGGCTTACTGATGTGCGATGTCAGTCCTCCATAAGGAAGTATAACTGTCTTTTTTAATGTGTATTGTTTTGATTTGTATTGTGGGTTTCTTGCTGATGGACCTTGATTCTGGAAATAAAGTTGAACTAACTGAACTAAACCATTTCATAAACAGATCCAAATGGAGTATATCAAACATCACAGTGATTCAGCAGAAACCCTCTTCAATCTGAACGTATTTATTTATTTTTATTTTTATTTTTTTGAACACAAATTTTATTTTTAGAACAGGCCATTAATTTATTTTACTTCAGATCATCTAACAAAAGAACACACTCTCAGAAGAACAAAAGCTGTCACTGGGGCAGTAACATTTCAAATGTTAATGCACACTATTTTTTTGTGATGTGTCATTAGTTGCATCTTAATTTGTTGAATAATTATTACACAAATACTATTATAAAACGGTACATACTGTATCACAGTTATTTATTTTACATTATAATTTATTATTAATTTGATTCTTCATTATTGTCTATTCAGTATTATTCCACCCTTGATATTACATATTCTTCTTGATTTTATTTATCTATTGTTATTTATTTATTTAATATGGTATTATACATATTAAACATATAATTTGTGCTATTATAAATATATTATATCACTTATGTTATTGTACTGTTGTATTTGCTTTTTTATATTATTCACTTTAATAAAAGTTGTACTACATATACTTTTTAATATTACATATCACTTTTATTATATTTTTACAGTGCACTGTATCAGTGCATAATATTTTACCACTGTAACTAAGTTTCACTGGATCCATGAAGGCATATCAGTTGCATTTTTTATTGTTTGTTGT
The DNA here is from genome assembly GCF_023724105.1 of Carassius gibelio. Taxonomy (NCBI): domain Eukaryota; kingdom Metazoa; phylum Chordata; class Actinopteri; order Cypriniformes; family Cyprinidae; genus Carassius; species Carassius gibelio. The sequence goes on along the minus strand of NC_068388.1, from coordinate 21,788,486 downwards.
AGAGTTTATCTGTTGGCTATAGAGTGCTATCAAAATAAGAAAAGCAGACTACCAGAGAGTAATTTTTTTTATTTGTATTCACTCGTTGAAGTCAACTTTCTCAATAATGGTAAATTATTAGTGTTTAAAGATGTAGTATTTTGATTTATTTTCCAGTATTTCAAAGGGAATGAGCCGTGTTCTGACCTGAATAACACAAAAAACAAGTTTCACCCAAATTTTATTTGACTTTTAATAAATGAAATTGAAACACATTTTATTTTATTTTTTTGGTAAATAACGGGGATTTGCTATTAAAATCAAAACATGGAACAAATATTGTGTTATATATTCCTTTTAAAAAAATATGTTTTATTATTTTTTTCAACAGTAGTAGCAGTATCACATACATTCTACTAAATAATAGTAATATTTCTAGAGCAATGCCTTTATGTAAAAAATTACATTTATTTTGACAATTTACCATGAATACCTTTAAATTGTTTTACTCTTATGAAACGGTAAAATGTAAAATGTGTGACTCAGAACAGTTCTGGTGATGTTGTTTATGTACTTATGTCCTCATTGAGATGACAGATGCTGGAATTACTGCAAGCGTCACGCGCTTCAGTCTATGTAGTAAACAAACCATTCATCCATTCACACAGAGACGCGCAGAACATGCAGGATGCGGGCAGGACCAACTTTTGCGACTTAACATTTACAGACACTGGTCCATATGGAGATTTGTTTTAATTAATTTATGTTAACTTTGACAAATTCCGTGACTGTCCATATTAAAATGTAAGTTTCATTTTCCTGACTGGATTTTTAGATTCTGTCCGCGTTTTCTGCTTCGCAGGAATCACAGCGCTGTATGGGTCAAGAACTGGGTTGACCGGGCACTTGGTACTACCGGTTCCTGAAAGTAAACTGGTCCCGTGACATTTTATTGTTTTAGTACCGACTTGGTACTGAAGTACCAGGTCTTTTGACAACACTAAATGGATATATACGTCACATTTTTACTGCATTAAAATTTTAATTGCAAACCGAAAAATATCAACTAAATCAACAAGTGAAACAAGTGTGAGCTTTCACAATTTCTTACGAAAATTTATAATTTTTCAAACCTAACTAAATATCTTGAGGCATAGCTATATTTAAATGCATGTAGATCACAAACCTCTGAAATCGGTTGATCGATGTAAACGTTATTGTGGATTTATCCAAAAAAAAAAAAAAAAAAAAAAAAACACTGCAGCTAGCCCTTTTACATCCATTTATTTTTAAGGCAGTCTTGCCCTCACAAATTTGACGGTCGCGTTGACGTTTCGCAGCGACGGCTCAAAGCAGCCAATGAGGTTTCTAGGTATTTATGTCTATGACTTTACATACTTTTGGCAATCACCTAGCAAAATGCTAAAAACCACTTAAAATGCTTTGTAAATTACCTAGCAATATGTTAACTACTGTGCACTGAAACATTCGTTTCCTGAAAAATTCCACTATGCACCACAAAAACTAGGGAGCACCAATGCTCACTATGTTCCCTTACTGGAAATTATGCCCCATTTCTGAAGTGCGAAACATAAACCACACCATTTTCTTTATAATTTAGCATAAACATCACTAGACAGGTAATGAACACATTAAGTTAACATTTATCATTAATATTTGGCTGAAAGTTTCTAAGAACATGTAACAGAAAGATGTGCTTAAAGAGATATAAAAATATATACCGTATATATATATAGTCAAAAAACATTTGGTCCTGCCTGTCGTTGATTAATACCAGCAGTGTCTTTCGACAATGTTTTCCATTGACAATGTACATGTAACCAGAAACTGAGTAATAACTGTCCCAATGTGCAGTGAGCCAGGGTACTTACCAGTGACCAGATTCACTGATTCACAAGCTCGGGAGCTAGGGAGCTGATTGAGAGGCACCCTTAGAAACATACTAATAACCACTCAAATAAACTTAGAACCACCTTGCAAAAACGCAGAACAGTCTAGCATTATGGTGCCAAGTTTTATTTCACAGGCAAACACCTCAACTTCTTCTTAAAAAAAATTACAAATACATTTTGTATTTTCACCTCCATAAAATACACTTCTCATATACCAGATGCTGAAAGCTGATGTCAGTTGACAGCTGAGCTCTGTTTTTGACAAAGCCTGAAAAACCATAGGTTCCTACCTAATTATCACTGTGGATTTCACAAAAGGACTAATCAATATTCCTAAGACAGCATCCTCTATTCATGTACATGTGGCATGGATGTTATTGAATATATTGAAACAGAAGCAATATGTTTTACCCTCTAACTTGCCCCAGACCAAAGCCACAGTTGACCCCTGCCTTTGTGCCAGATGGTGTTTGTGACTGGTGTGATATCAGGCTGATTGGTAAACATTCTGTTGTCTGTTATGATGGCCCTTAATCTGTTCTGGCTCCCCTGGCTGTGTGGAGACACACCTGAGACTGGGCTCTGCAAACCTGCTGATAAGAGTGTGTGAAATTGTGTCTGTTTGCATTAGTAATAATTCCTTTCTGTGTATTACACAGATGGGCAAAGACAGCATCCGAGCGTGACTGTACAATGAGTCTGCTAATTACTTCATTCCTGAGGAGGAGAAGGATGAGAAGGAGGGGGCATCAATGTGATCAACAAGAGCTGCTATATTAGCAGTTGGGGGAATCGAGACAGATGGATCCAGTCAGATAATAAGAATAAGAATATAACAAGCAAGGTGCATCATTGATTCGAGGACAATCAACTCAATGCGTGACATGAACACAGGACTGACAGCTGACATGACTCCTGATGATCGGAGAAGTGAACTGTGCTCTGAGATGATGATATGGAATGCCAAAGCTGATAAATTTAATTAAAAATAGTTGGCAGCTTTGGCATTCCATAAGGGAGATCCATGCAAACACTTTTTTTTGTTTTTTAATAATTAAGTGCATGACTTTTAAAATTTTAGCAACAGCCTAAAATTTTCCTAGCTGCTCACAACACACCTTGACAACTGCACAGTAACACCCTAGCAACTGCCCTGTATGTATTAGCGATGTCATTAAAACTGCTCATAACATGTTTGCAATAAATGGGAAAGTTGTCATCCCACATCGAACATCGTGGAAGTGAGTTTTGCACAAACACCACTCACAGTTTCATCAGAAAATCTACAAATCTAGCTTTTCCTCTTTTAACAATAACAAATATTTGTCATGTCAGAAAAGCAAATTTAACTGAAAAAATTAATTAAAATTTAAAAAATTAATAAATTGTCTCCAAACATTAAATGAGACTTTCCATATTATAGCATGTCAAAACACTGGAAAACCACAGCTCTTGTTTCTAAAGTAACTTGACCAGTAGATGGTCAGCACTGGAGACAAAGCCCAGTGGAAATATTCAACTCATTTTCCATTCTTATATACACTGTCAGCTTTTGATCAATTACTTTGCTTTGTTCCTTCACCCTCAAATGAGTTTCCTTTGCCTTGCTGCTTTGAGTATTATTAACTCCTTCACAAAGAATCATTTAGTCACCTTGAGCATCTGGAAAGTAGCGTTCAAAGTAATTATCAAATGGGGTCAAATTAATTTTTAATTGGCTCTCTTGGTTCACTGCCCCAACTTTGGTACGCTTGTCAAAAGTACCTCTGTTCTTTGTGACCCTTCCTGTCAAAGAGCGCATCAACTTCCTTGAAATGTCTTTCCCTGTGGTGAGAAAGGTAGAGGAACAGTGGAGAGACAGATAGAGAGTGAGAGATAGAGAGAGAAGACAAAAAGAGGAATTGTATTCTGCTGGTACCATTTCAAAGCATTAAGCTTCAAAAGCAACCATCAGCCAAACTCTGCCATATCCTGCTCTGTGTGTGATCTCACCCCTCACTGTGAGAAATGCTGTGATGAGAACTCATTTCTTTCTCACAAGACATGTAGGCCTAAATAAAGAAAGAAGATTTGAGGTTATCTTCTGTTCTGTGACTGTAATAGGTAACTTTACCATTGCAGTGCTGCTCTTCAAAAAAGCTTTTCTCTCAATGGGTAAGATTAAAGAAACCTTTTAATGTTTTAAATATGTAACAAGTGGCCTAATATGACAGTCAGCTTGCGGCAAAAGGATATAATCATGGCAATTAATCATTAAAACACTGAAAAAAACTGTGCTGACCAGCAGGCCCCCATCTTTTAACAGATCTTCAACAGATCCCTGCACTGTTAAAAATTACCAGCATTTCACAATACTTAACAGTATTATTTTACAGTAACTTGTTGTAATTAAGTTTCCCTGTAATATCCCAATGAATACCTGTAAAAAACTAAAGTATCCTTGGATTTTACAGCATTTAACTCTTATTTTACAGTAAAATCTTGCTATCTAAAACCTACTGTTATATCACAACAAAGTCTGTAATATCACAGCAACACAGTGTAAAAAATAAGTATTTCACAGCAGTAAACAGTATTATTACAGTGAAATATTGTATTGAAATGTGCCCTGGGAAGTCACATGACATAACCGATCTGTTTTGAATTGAAAGCGCTGTCGTCGTGTCCCTCTTCTATTCCGGGCTGAATGGAGAAGGTGAGCAGCATGCATGTTTGCAGCACTTACACCCATGTTATTTTAATATAATTATAATATATACTTTCAAATAAACGTTTATCGCATGACACAGTTCACATTTTGTTAGCAAGTGCCCGGAATTGTTGAAAGTTCTCTCACAGCATTTGCTAATAGTAGTAACGTAATGTTAGTTAGAGTTTCGCTATAATGTTTCATGTCACTATTTTATACTAGTTTATAAAACCATTGATGGGACAAACATTGCTATATGTGCACATTTCTGTAATTAGTCAAGGTTATCATAGATTAGCAGGGCTAACCGTTAGCTGTTTAACTTTAATGACTTAGTGATTCAAACGGTCCATGATTTTTTTTTTCCAGCGGATATAACTTACAACCGTTCACATTTTGTTAGCAAGTGCCCGGCTTTTTTTTTGAAAATTCTCTCACAGCATTTGCGTAGTAATGTTAGTAATGACGAGAGTTTCGCTATAATTTTGCATGTCAATATCACCGTTAAGACAAATTTGGTATTTGTAAAGTTTATAAAACCAGTAATGGGACAAACTTTACTATTTATGTGTGCACATTTCTGTAATTAGTTAAGGTTATTATAGCTTAGCAGGGCTTACCGTTAGCTGTTTAACTTTAATAACTTATTGATTCAAACGGTCCATGAATTTTTTTTTTCCTTTTTTTTTTTTTTTCCAGCAGGTATCCTAGTTACAACATGACAGAGCTAAGTTAACTGGAGTAAGTTATTCTCACGTTGTGTTGGACAACGGGAGGGTTTTAACACTAGGGTTCCCACTTGTCCTGATATGAATGAATAATAATTCTAAAAGTTGTAAATGCAATTTACATTGAGTTAGCAATCTCAAAGTGCTACAAAAAAAAAAAAAAAAAAAAAAAAAAAAAAACTATATATATATATACATCTTTAATTTTTGATTTTTGAAATTACAATAATAAGTGATCATATTCTGCATTCAAACTGAAATTCTTATTGTTGGTTGCCTTTGTGTAATTTCTCCTTTTTCTTTCCCTATCTTTCCTTTTTATTAGTTCTTTCCTTTAAGTAATCCTTACATTAGCTGTACGCTTCTGTCATAAGTGCCACAATGCTGACATGTTTTCTAATTATCCCACCCACATTTTCAGGAGCCATCCAAAATCATTTGGCGACACTGGTAAGCACGGTGATACTGCTGGAGACGGATGTCACTCTGTTCTGCAACATGTAAAAATGAGAGTGGAGTAAAAAAAATAGGAATAAAGCTCTTGCTCAACGCTGCAGAGAAAGAAGACCGCACACTGGAATGGCAGGAGAGGCCAGACTGGCAAGAGGTCCTGTTGAACAAATAAGGGTATGTGGCAATATGTATGTGGGAATATACATGTAAAGTCTGTCAATATTTGTTTGAAAGCATTGTATATGACCATGAATAACACTGAAACAGGACAAAACATACTTTTCTCTTGACTAGTTTATTGATACTTTGACATGGGCCCTTTTCACAGCAATCATGTTGCGATGTTAATACTGTAGTAAACACAGGTGTAATTACCTGTGATTATGGACTTGTTCCATTTAGGATTTATCTGAGCCAGGGCGCTGATATTGTGCATAGTAGCTCTCTGGCATGCATGGTTGTGATACACTAAATATATTGACCTTAAAGGGATATTCCACCTCCCCTTGAGTAAAACAATTGATTTTTACCTTTCTCCCATTCATCCAGTCATTCCCTGAGTTTGGCGATGCCACATATAACTCCAGCCTAGCATAGATCATCGGATTGGATTAGACCATTAGCATCTCGCCCTCAAAGTGACTAAGATTTCAAGAATTTTTCCTATTTAAAAGTAGTTTCTTCTCTAGTTAGAACATGCAATAAAAGTAAGGGAAAATGAAATGTGATGATTTTCTAGGCTGATCTGACATGGAACTATACTCTCATTCTGGTGTAATAATCAAAGAACGTTGCTAACTTACCATGGGCGCAGTGATATCACGCAGCAAGAGACAACTTTTAAATAGGACAAATTCCGGAAATCTTAGTCACTTTGCGGGCGAGATGATAATGGTGTAATCCGATCCAATGATCTATGCTATAGGCTGGAGCTATACATGGTATCGCCAGACTAAGGGAACTGCTGGATGAACGGGAGAAAGGTAAAAATCAATTGTTTTACTTGAGGGGAGGTGGAAAATGAGCTTAATTCCCCAAATGGTAGAATATCCCTTTAATTAGTTTGATAAAATACACCTGTGTTTACAACACTATTACACTGTAACATAACTTCTGTGGGATGGGTCTATTTAAACAGTCACAACGGGGAATCAAACTGCTGACCATTCAGTCATGAGATGACTTGCTCCAACTTCTGAGTTATAACCATCCCCAATAGTATTGTTACTCTGTGATGCCCACTCCTAGGTGTGTCAGGTGGGGCCCAGTAGATTTGCCAGAGGGGGAGACCGAGGCAACATTGGAGAATATAAAGAGGGATCTGCTGAACATCTACTCAGGCATGCCATCTACTCTCTTTTTGGGTAATTTTGTTTAGAATTTAGTAATTTGTCAAGATCTGAACACTGTGTGTGTTGGGCGGCTACAAGACCAAATTGTTACTTGGGTACTAACAATACATTTGTATGTCTGTGAACACAGGGGAAGGAATGAGTGGGGCAGAGAGAGTAGAACCAATGATGGAAAAGACATGCATCATCCTGCGGAAATACCTTAAAGTGCCTGCTGCAGTGATGTCTGAGATTAAACAGGAATGGCCATTTCTCTTCTCTCAGAAATGCCTATTCTCACACTTAGACCTCCTGATGGACGTTGATGTCCTTCAGAAGCTACAGGAGGCAATTAGTCGAAGAGGACAGACCATCCTGGATTACTGTGCAACACTGGACAACCCCAAGATCCGTGATGTTCTGGCCTGCTATGATCCAGACTCTGACAAGGCTGCCTGCATCCTGCTGCTCCTAATGTTGTACTTCAGAGAGTTTGATGCTTGAAGTTCATGTAAGATTTTTTATTCAAATATTTAAAATGAAAAATTAGTGATTACATTATCAACATTTACCTTGCATGATTTACTACCTCTGACCAATGAACAATATTTATCCTTTATCCTAAATCCATGCTATTGTGTGTTAACTATGTTACAGTCACGTGCCACTGCTGTGGACGTCAATACTGCAGAACTCCCCGGAACCCCCTGCTTGATCATTCAAGGTAATGTTACTTTGATCTATTACCGATATTTCTAACTCATTATTTTGTTTTCATTCTAGAAATCTAAATGACCACAATAAATAATAATAATTACATTTGTATAGCCCTTTGTATCTTAAGCAGATCCAAAGTGCTCATAACACATAATGTTGTATCTGTTCATTTCAGGTGACATGATGAAGCCCTCTGGATGGCTTATATCCATCAAGGGACATGTCGTGATGGGCCCACACCCTTTATTTTTACACGGAGTAGCACTTTCTTCAGCAGCTATTACGTATTCAACCTTGAGTATCCTACGGCTGGATCTTCGACGCTGGAGTTCATTCAAAGGTATTTTATAAAGATCACATTTAATCTTGTAATTCACATTATAGTACAGGCTTCCAACTCAATGATTGTCTTGAGGGCAAAAATGCTGACAAACGAGGTACACGAGGCTAGCCTGGTGAGACCATCCTGATCTCGCGAACTCATTCAATTTCGCTCTGCAGATCAATCTGGGTTTCTACACATGTTATGCTGACAAATACCTGCCGGTCCAATCACAGCTATTTATTTAGTTTTGCTACCTCTCATAGTAAAAAATCAACCACTTTGCCTAATGCTAACCTAACCTGAGGCACCTTGGCTAAAAATGGCAAAAAAAAAAAATAATAATAATTATGGCGAGAGTAAGTTTTTAATTATAAATCTATTAGGGTTCTATGTGGGGAAAAAGCACAGCAAAAAGCACACCCTGATAAATGCTGTCTGCATACATACTGTAAGTCTATTTAAAACTGAAACTATCTTTGCTTATTAACAGGTGCTTCCTGGGCATCAATCCTGAAAGAGGCTCAAAGACCAAGAAGCGGACAACAATGAACCCTAATGTGAGCACCCTTTTGAGGAAACTTATTGACTTTGAGTGGGCACCATAGTTTTTGCAGCGGTAGTTGTCAGGCTCAGTTTTGAGTAGCCTTGTTCTTTTTGTAATTTTTCCAGACAACTTTGCACTGCAATGCTGTTGCGTGTGACTCTTGAAGTACTTGGCATCTGTTGTACAATTGAAACATATTTTTTTCTTAATAAATATGCCATTGGGCTAACATTGACTTTACCTCAGAGTTGTTTGTTGGGGGGAGGGGGTTAATTGTAAAATGATTGTAAATTCACAGTAAATGGAAGCTTCATCTGCATTACTTTTACAGTAAGTTATTGGACAATTTTAGCATGACTTCCACAGTATACATTGTAAATTCACAGTGAAGTATTGTCAACTTGTACATTATTTTCACACTACACACTGTAAAAGTACAGGGCCTTGTTGAAATGATGTACAGCAAAAGATTGTAATTCCCCAGTAATGTACTGTAATATCACAGTAATTGCTGTGTCACTGAAGCTGTGAAGTTACAGTATACAGTTGTGCTTTTACAACAATGCATTGTAATATCACAGATATAAAATTACAGTAAATTGCTGTGACTATATTTCACAGTATATTGCTGTAATCCTTACTGTGAAAGTCATGCAAAATTTATCCAATTATTTATTGTAAATTTACAACGAAAAATTTTGCAGTGTGGAGTTGTGTGAAGTGCCTTCCTGCTTCAAATGCTCCACCATAATTTCCATTCCAAAGAAAGCCAAGATAACAGGACTTAACGACTACAGACCTGTGGCTCTAACGTCTGTCATCATGAAGTCGTTTGAAAAACTGGTTCTGGCTTATCTGAAGGACATCACTGGACCCTTACTGGACCCCCTGCAGTTTGCTTACCGAGCAAATAGGTCCATGGATGATTCAATCAACATGGGATTGCAATTCATCCTGCAACATCTGGACAAAACAGGGACTTATGTGAGGATCCTGTTTGTGGACTTTAGTTTGGCTTTCAACACCATCATCCCAACAGCCCTCAAGACCAAACTGACCCAGCTCTCTGTTCCTATCTCTATCTGTCAGTGGATCACCATCTTTCTGACAGATAGGCAACAGTTAGTGAGATTGGGGAAATTCATGTCAAACAGCCGCTCCACCAACACTGGTGACCCTCAGGGATGTGTTCTCTCCCCTCTGCTCTTCTCCCTGTACACCAACGACTGCACTTCTAAAGACCCCTCTGTCAAGCTCCTGAAGTTTATAGAGGATGCTACAGTAATCGGCCTCATCCAGGACGGTGATGAGTCTGCTTACAGACAAGAGGTTGAGCAGCTGGCTGTCTGTGCAGTCACAACAACCTGGAGCTGAACACGCTCAAAACAGTGGAGATTATCGTGGACTTGAGGAGAAACCCCCCTGCACTTCCCCCACTCACCATCCTGAACATCACTGTGACTGCAGTGGAGTCATTCAGATTCCTGGGAACCACCATCTCTCAGGACCTAAAGTGGGACAATCACATTGACTCCATAGTGAAAAAGGCCCAACAAAGGTTGTACTTCCTTCGCCAGCTGAGGAAGTTTAACCTGCCACAGGAGCTGCTGAAACAGTTCTACTCAGCCATCATTGAGTCTGTCCTGTGTACTACAATAACTGTCTGGTTTGGTTCAGCACCAAAATCAGACATCAGAAGACTACATAGAACGGTTCGGACTGCTGAAAGGATTATTGGTGTTCCCCTGCCCACCCTTCAAGAACTGTATACATCCAGAGTGAGGAAAAGGGCTCATAAAATCACTCTGGATCCCTCACATCCAAATAACCTCATCTTTGAAATTTTGCCTCAGAGCCGCAAATACCAGAACAGTCAGGCACAAGAACAGTTTCTTACCCCAGGCAATCTACCCCATGAACAGTTAAATGTTCCGCACTTATGCTTATGCGATAAAAATGTGCAATATCCTTATATTTATTTGCTACCCCTCCATCCTAGTACATCCCTGCATCTTACTCAATCCTATACCATTATCATCTATAGCACAATTGTTTATACACTTATTTATTAGCCTAATTTCATTTTTTTTTCTGTGTGTTGTTGTCTCTGTTTACTGGAAGCTTATGTCACTAAAACAAATTCCTCGTATTGGCAAGCATACTTGCCAATAAAGCTCTTTCTGACTCTGATTCTGATTTAAAAAAAGCCAATTGTTGTCAGTAATGTTGTGAAGTAAGCTGTGTGAACTAAACCTGAACACTAAATGAATTAACTGGTCAGTTAATTAATGTCATACATATAGGAAACATTTGGGTGAGTTAATTATACACACACAATAAATAATATATCATTTTTAATGCATCCGTGAAATTGAACCATTAGAAACATTACACAAAATATGAAAAAAAAATAAAATAAATGATAGTCCACTGAAATATGAAAATTCTGTCATTATTTATCCTCCTTCATGTTGTTTCAAACCTGTGAAATATATAAGATATTTTAAAGAGTGTTGGTACAAAGCAGTTTTGGTTGCCATTAACTTCCATTATATGAAAAAAACAAATATATATATATATATATATATATATATATATATATATATATATATATATATATATATATATATATATATATATAATTAAATGCAATGGGAATCAATGAAAGCTGATTACCAACATTCTTTAAAATAAATACAATAAATTACACATTTCCATTTTTAGGTGCAATACACCTTTAAATATATGCTCTTTTTGGACTTTATTTTCTAAAAACTACAGAATGTTTTCAAACACTGAGGTCTTTTACCTGCAAAGATCAAGAAACATTTGATTTCTTGTGATGTGACCCCTTTATGATTGCTTTCAGACCATGCAGTGTGTGGAAAGATATGTGCAAGGCATGTTTCCTTGATTCTGTGAGATATTATTGGCCCGTAAAATAACAAATATTTGTTATCAGATGCAATGAAGATAACACTGTTACCGCGAATGTTTGCATCAGGATTTGTATTGCAGGAGCTCCTAGTGCCTTCTGTTCATGTGGAGGGATATTTGATTGGAAGTCTGATAAGTGAGATAGAATCGGTGCTGTGGGAAATGAATTATATTCCTGAAGACTCACAACAACAATGCATGTGTAAGCAGCTCCTGTATAGTCACAGGCCTTGCTTGCAGGCCTAGATCCCCATCAGGGAATATAATATATCCTGTATTAAATAATATAGTACAACATAATGGAGAAAGATCACATGTATTCCAGCTGGGAGGATAAAAAGCAAAAAGAGGATCTGTTCCCTCTCTAATATACGTTCAAATGTGAGACAGCTATTTTGGGATTGATACGGAAATAATATTTATGAGGAATTTAATTATTGATGTCACTCTTCTGATCCGTCTGTAATTATATTCCGAGCTGATTAATGTTTTTCAAAAACAAAAATTTTTGAGATGGAAAGAACAATATTAGATATTTGATTCAAAATAGCAAATTCATTAAAGACTGTCTGTGGTCCTTTTAAATCAGAATCAGAATGAGCTTTATTGCCAGGTATGTTTTCAAATACAAGGAATTTGTTTTTATGACGGAAGCTTCCACAGTGCAAGATGTAGAATGACAGCGACAGAACAAAGACACAGCTAATAAAATAATAACAATAATAATAATAATATAGAATAAGTAAATGAGGAATAACAATATATCAATTGACAATTGTATGTGCAGGTATATTACAATAGACATCTTTGTATGTACAGGTGTATTATGTGCAAATTTGAAGTGTATACTAAGTATGTGTGTTAGATAAATAAGTAAGCTGAACCAGATAGTAAAAGTGCAGAGGAGATTCAATGATGGCAGAGTATAACTGTTTCAGCAGCTCCTGTGGCAGGTTGAATTTCATCAGTTGGCGAAGGGAGTACAACCTCTGTTGAACCTTTTTAACAAATGAGTCTATGTGAGTGTCCCACTTTAGATTCTGATAGATTGTCTAACACAGGAACCTGAATGACTTCCCTGTCGATGGTTAGTGAGGAGAGAGCATGGGGATTTCTCCCGAAGTCCACTATCATCTCCACAGTTTTGAACATGTTTAGCTCCAGGTTGTTGAGAATGCACCAGACAGCCAGCTCTTTAACTTCCTGTCTGTAAGTAGACTCGTCACTGTGAATGAGGCCGATGAGTATGGTGTCATCTGCAAACTTCAGGAGCTTGACAGATGGGTTTTTAGATATGCAGTCATTGATGTACAGGGAGAAGAGCAGTGGGGAGAGAACACAACTCCAGAGCAGTGGGCAGCTATATCCAGTGCCCGGGGAACTATTCCTTCCACTTCGGCCATGGGTATTGAGGGTGGAAGAGAGCGCTGTTCTTTCACTCCCCCCACCTACAACTCCTGCCAGCACCGAGACTCAAATCATCGACCTTTAGATGCCTAGTCCAAGTCTCTAACCATTAGGCCACAGCTGCCCCCATATATTGTCTATAATATTCTGACCATTGGTGACCATCTCACATTCATCATTTCTTCGTAGTTGTGTTAAGGGGATACGTGGGAGCATCACAAGTTTTGTTTACATTAATCGACACCCCACCTCCAGAAGCACGGGGGTGTCTGTATGTTCGACAGTATGCTCAGCCTTTTTACTGTGCTCACCCTATTCCTATTCCTATGCACTTTGTTTAATCTTTGTTTATAAAGTGGTACTATAATATTATATATGTTTCACAAATGGAAAAATCTGACTGAATTTATCTGAGACCTTTTGATTGTAACATTGTGATCTTTCAGAATGCAAAGCAGTAGCTGCTACGAGGAGGCACTTATGGCTGACCCTGTCCGACATGAAAGAAAGGGACAGGGTCTGCCTCATGGATGCCCTGCTACAGCCTTGTTTGTCGACAGGTACCAGGAGGTGCATAAGCAAGTGGTGGCATTCCAGAAATTTCTACCCCTTTATAGGAATTAAATAATTTCTCTGAATCTTTAAATTCTCTCTGAGAGTGATCGTACAGGTGTGGATATATTTATGAAAGTGTGTTCATGTTGCTAGTTACTAGGCTGGAGATATTGTTCTCTCTTGCCTGACCACTATTAAAGGAGAAACGAACCAAAAAAAAAAAAAATCAAAGAAGGTGAAGTTTTAGAACACGCTCACTGATTGCATAACTGCCACAGACCAATGGAAGCTCAAAGGTGTTTAGGAGCCAAAACGAAACTACCCCAGGAAGTTTGCTTTGGTCAGCTGTTTCAAACTGCCTGATTTTGTCTGTTTTGGCCTGATTTTGTTCAAAAGGAAGTCGTATCAGTTCATTCTTCAATTGGGTTTATAGTATATCGGGCCTTAAATGAGTAATAAGGGAGAGTAAAATATCAGATTTAAAAAAAAAAAAAAATATGGACTACCCTTATAACATTAAACATATTATATTTATGCATTATATATCAACCTTATGCACAGAGATGAGGATATTAAGATATAATTTCAGTTAAAACTGCCCAAATATAGACAGGACATCCTGTCTATTATTCACAGTCCTGCACATTAAAATCTATGGGTCAAATGTGAATGATTGAAGAAGACATACGGTGTAACAGAACACTGAACATGCAGGCATTTACAAGACTGCTATTTTAACATGAATTATATAATCAAACAAAGTTCAGCATGGGAAGGTCAGATGAATAATGAATAATGCTATTCCTCTGGCATGAGAAAAGGAACCTGATTTATTTTGTATTTACTGCATCGTCAACTAACTTGTATATACAAGACAAACTTGATCTAACCTTGTTGAACATTGATCCTCAGTGCTACTAATGAGAGAACAACAAACACAACAGCAAGGTATCTGCAAACACTTTGTTCTGTCTTTCCATGAGCATTCAAGCATGTCAAGCCCTTTTGATGTTTACAGAATATAAAGGACGTTAACAGATACATGATACCATACATGCTCCCATGGTTCTCAGCCCCGCCACACTTGTCACATGCATCTTCAAATATTTGTAAAAAAAAAAATGTCTTACAATATTTTAGATAATAAAAAATACTCAATCTCAAAACTGTTCAAATCTTTACCCAGCTTGTCCGCTATAATGATGGGAAAACAAACGGGTTTGAAGCATTGAATCCACTAAACCAGCTGCTTTACAAAATGACTGGTTCAAAGTACTCAAAACACCTCAAGCTATTCCAGAAAGACCACTCATTATTCCTGTCTGAGTCTGTCCTAGTGCAACCCACTCCAGAGTCTGCATTAGCCATTATATTCACTCCAGCCTCAGAGTTCAGTCACAGACCCTTTCCAGCTCCTGATTACAGCCCAGTGTTTGTTTCAGCTCCTGACCACAGCCCAGTGATGGCTCCAGTCCCTGAGTTCAAACTAGTCTCTGAGTTCAGTCCAGTCCCAGAGTTCAGTCACAAGTCTGATCCCACCTCAGAGTTCAGTAATGAGTCCACTCCAGTCTCAGAGTTCAGTATTAAGCCTGTTCTGGGCCCAGAATATGCATTGGAGTCCACACTTACCATGAATCAGCATCAGAACCTACTCTAGTTTCAGAAACGGTTAGTATGATATATAGAGTTAGTATGGTATATACATTTTTTCTAGACCAAGAGTCCACTATAGTAGAGTTAAGTGAAGGCTCCAACTCCTGACCAGAGCCTAGTGCAGGGGTAGGCAAGTTCGGTCCTGGAGAGCCGCAGTACTGCAGAGTTCAGCTCCAACTCTAAAAAAACCCTCAACTCCCTATAGATTATTAATCCTAAAGACATTGATGAGCTTGTTCAGGTGTTTTTGATTAGGGTTGAAGCTGAACTCTGCAGGACTGCGGCTCTTTAGGAACGAACTTGCCTACCCCTGGCCTACTCTCGTACCAGAGCTCAGCACAGTACCAGTTCTACCACCAGAATTCTCAGCCAAAAGGTCCACCGATTCAGAGTTTCCTGCTAACTTGAGGGAAGTACCTGCATCTCCTAATGTTACGACATTCATGCTAGAACCCAGCCAGATAGCTCGATCGATGTCTGGTGAATTCAGAGACCCTGTTACCACTTCATTCTTTCCCGGTCACAGTGATGGCCATAATGTATGTTTGAGCAACTTAATACTCTCAAGTCCACGAGTCTGCTCCTGAGCCTGCTCAAGACCATTTATTATTATAATACTATTATTATTATTGTTATTATTATTATTATTATTGCTGTTGATTTTAAATACTACTACTAATAATAATAATAATAATAACAGCTTTAAAGGTCCTGTTCTTTGTGATCCCATGTTTTAAACTTTAGTTAGTGTGTAATGTTGTTGGTAATGATGAGTATAAATAATATCTGTAAAATTCTTAAGCTCAAAGTTCAATGCCAAGCGAGATATTTTATTTAACAGAATTCGCCTACAAAAAATGACCCGTTTGGACTACATCCTTCTAGTTCCTGCAGTAATGACGTCACTAAAACAGTTTTTTGACTAACCTCTGCCCACAGGAATACACGAAAAGGGGGGCATGGTCTTGTTGTGCTCGCACGGAGAAGAGGAAGAGCTGCGTTTGTGTTTGTCGCCATGTCATCGAAACGCTGTTATTTTAATCTCAGAGTCCAATCACCTTTATTTGGGCTTCCCTGGGACGCTGTACTTGGAGATTAATGGTTACAATTTATGTTTTACTCGGTTCCCGAAAATTATAATCCACATGTAAAACTATGCGCAGCACATTTTGCTGAGGACAGCTTGCTGAGGACAACTTCCTCAATCTCAATCAGTTTAATGCCGAATTTGCAAGAAGATTATTCCTGAAAGATGGAGCAAAGTTCCCTCTTTGTCTGGAGAAGGCGTTGCTTATGGACCACAACCGCTAAGTGTATTTTATTACTTAAGTTGGTGCGTTTAACAGTTTCTGTAACTTATTACACAAAGGGCAATACTGTTTAGCTTTGTTAACTAGATGTTAGGGCTGTGCAAAAAAATCGAATGCGATTTTCATGCGGATCTCATCAGTAAAAACGCTCCTGTGATTATAAGTACATCTCCAGCACATGCTCGTGCCCACTTGCTTCTCAAAACTAGTCCAAAACTAGCCCAATCGCGTTTCAAGGAAGTCATCAGTCCGTTTTTATGTCAGTGACAACAGCGGTATACAGATAGGTGAATTGTGTGAAAAATACTGTTTTTTTACATGCGAAACATGAACACATGTTATATTGTACACTGTTAACACAATCAAAGCTTCAAAAAAGCACGAAAAACAGGACCTTTAAAGTCTTTACCATCTATAGATAGCATAAGATAGCATTTTCATCTAGGTGCTCTTGTGCATAAATTGTTTTCCAGCACAATGTCTCTGGACACTGATGTGTTATCTGTGCATCTTTATTAAGCCTGTAAGATTAATCAGCATGCATTATCCTAAATGGATTGAAAATTTAAAGCTATCAGCCACATGCGAGACAGACACAAGATAGCAGGTGGTTTGATACTGCACTCTTAGTCAAACAATAAACCCAGAGAACATGCTCATATGGCAGTATGCCTCAAATAACATCTTGTATCTGAAAAAAAAAGTTGAACTGGAAGCTGCATTAAACTGACATGGAGTATAAAAAGGTGACAATTACAGGCTGCCGAGTAACTTTTGATATCTGTAAGCCGAGTTGTGTGCAAGACACAGAAAACCCCGAGCCAATGTGAGCATAAAGCCTGCAAATGTGCAATTAAGTGGCAAATGGATCTTGTGTCGAGAAACACGATGGCAGTTGAGGCATAACACAGATTCCACAGACCGTTCCGGAAGGATGCAGGAGACATTATGAGCACTTAGCGTTTCTCCTGCATGCAACAGTGAGTGGTCTGCATCTATTCAGCTCTGCACATGAGTTTCTTGGCACACTTTATCCCTTGTGATCACAGACATGTTGGAGTCTAACGTAATGCCTTCTGTACATCAAATTCAGACATCAAAATGGTACAACCCAACCCACATGTCGTTATCTATACACTGTTCCCATGAATGACTGATAATATGAGGAAAATGCTGAGGCAGCCATTAAAATGCCATTATAAAAATAGATGTCAAAGTAACCCAATATATATATATTTTTACATGGTGGCCATTCAGTAGCCATTAAAATTATATAATTCTAATCAATGAGAACAACTGAGTAAATAAAGAAATGAGCATGAAGATTTTTATCCTGCAGACAGGAAAATTGGCAGTTAAAAACAGTATAAGTTACAATCACAAAGCTGTCGTATGGCTCAGAATATAAGGTCTATTACTTTTTATTTTGAAAAATACTCAAAGAAAATTACAAATATTGCATATACAAAGAAATAGCACATTTAATTAAATGTGAAATTTAAAATACTGAAACAGTACTGTATTTAAAACAAAAAATAATAAATTGGTCAAATAATAAATAAATAAATACATAGGATATATTTATGTATGTATGTATGTATGTATGTATTTACGTATGTAGGTATGGATGCATATATGTACATGTCATTTTCTATGCTCAATATATCCGTCCTTAAAAATTCAGCAAAACATATTTTATTTGTTTCCCACATAAGAAGTACAGTCATGTGGGTTTGGAGTGACATGAGGCTAAGTAAATGGCAAACTTGTCATTTTCTAGTTAAACTATCCCTTTATGTTCAGTCTCATTGTTGTATATGAGCATTTCAGTGAATTTAATCAGGGCTAATATTGTGAAGCATTTAAATTCAGAGCATTACATCCATATCACCAGTTCGTTTAGCTGAGCTATCTGTCACGATGAGTCTAATTTCCTCTCTTTATTGTCAGTTTAAGTCTGAAATAACCTAACAGCAAAGTTTTCTGGCCAGCATTGTCTCAATAATTAGTTCTAAAACTTCTGATTGCTACAATGCATATTTTCATTGTTTACACTGTCATTTCTATTCTGCTCATGTTGTAGTGTTTGAGAAGTGTGCTAATAAGCTTTGACCTCAAGCTAGATAGACAGACAGATGCATAGATATATAGATAGAGATATATGCATAGATTCAACAAGGTGCTGGAAACATTCCTCTGAAATTTTGGTCCATATTGACATGATAGCATCACACAGTAGCTGCAGATCAATTGGCTGCACTTCCATGATGTGAACATACCTTTCCACCACATAACACAGGTGGACCATAATCAAGTAATCAATCCCATAGTATAAATATTGCTGACTTACCTCTATCCATTGATGGTTTATCAGCACGCTGGTTCGCTCTGTCTCTCATCTTATCACAGACCCAATTTTCCTACCAACGAAGAGATCTATACCGGGGTTTTTTCAGATCTGCTGCTTTTGTCGGACCCACGATCATTCCTACCCAGCCAAACATGGCCGTTGAGCACCATTAAGCGTCATTGCGACAGCTGCTCTTCTCGCCGAGCCACACGTCGTGGCCAATAGCCTGTGCCGCCCAAGACCGGGCTCTCCTCGAGCACTGGATTGCAGTAGCAGCAGGCATTCAACCAGCCTGGGCCGCACCCCAGTTCTCAATGCAGCAAGCATCTCTCACTTCCCGCTGCGACTCAGCCTTTCACCGCTGCTTTTCAGGCTGAGGTGCAGTTTCAGGCAAGAGTTCTCACGGTCGGGCAAGTGAGTCACATCCATCCAATGCCGTGAGTCTGGATTTCCCTTCGGATGTCGCAAAAGTCCTCCCTGTCAGCCAGCCCAAAGATTTTTATCTGCCAAACCGAGAGGACCCATACGTCCGTTGTCCTAAGTCTGAAATCTCCAGTCTGAGGCTTCATGGGCCCTCTCGGTCAGCCTTAGGCCCTTCCCCCACTGAATAGCAGGGGCTATCAGCCAGTAGGACCCATATGCTGACACCATGAACTATTCTGGTCGAGGCAATTCGGGCCCTCCCCGTCGGGCATTACAACCATGCTGCTCCTCCTCACCAGCTGGTAGGGCTCACTGTTCCAATGCCACAAGCTCCCGTTGAGCATCGGCTCGAGCCCTACTGACCGGGTGCCCACAACCACATAGTTCAGTACCTGCAGCCGCAAGGGACTACCCTTCCAATGCCTAATTCGCTCCCACCGGAGTACCTAGGCTCTTCCGGCCTGCCAACAACATGACTTCTCAGAAAATCTAAATCAGCCCTGTCCTCTGTCCAAGGCTGTCCTCTTGTTCATTAGCTTTTTGGGGGGTACTCTAGGTTCGGGCCATTCTCGAGCTCTGAGCCCTTCCCTGGACAGCACGCCAAATATGCTACCATACCTCAGCTAGTTATATGTAAATGTGAACTTGTGAAATGATGTTTTATTAACAAGATTTGGGAGGAGTGCATCAGATACTTAGCCTAATCAACACGGGTGGACCATAATCAAGTAATCAATCGCAAAGTATAAATATCGCTGACTTACCTCTATCCATTGATGGTTTATAAGTAACCCTCCTCCACCCCATCTCCTCACTTTGAGTTCACTTTATAAATAGATGGGGAAGGGGGGGGGGGGGGGTACTCTAGGTTCAGGCCATGCCCGGTCTCTGAGCCCTTCCCCGGACAGCACGCCAAATATGCATACCATACCTCAGCTAATTATATGTAAGTGTGAACTTGTGAATGAACCTGTGTGAATCATAGCTCCAGGTTTCCTGTTCTTATCTGACAGGAGATGAACCTGATGTGGTCTTCTGCTGCTGTAACCCATCTGCTACAAGGTTTGACATGCATTCAGATATGTTCTTCTGAGTACCCTGGTTGTAATGACTGGTCATTTGAGCTGCCTTTCTTGAACCAGCCATTCTCCTTTGATCTCTATCGTCAATGAGGCATTTTCACGCACAAACCAAATTTTCTCCTTTTCGGACAATTCTCTGCAAAGCATAGAGAATGCTGTGTGTGGAAATACCAGAAGATGAACATTTTAAGAAATACTCAGGCCAGCCTGTGTGGCACCAGCAAACATATCATGTAAAAATAAATTAAATCAACTTTCTTCCCCATTCTGATGTTTGTTTGATCTTCAGCAGAGTTTCTTGACCATTTTTTATTTTATTTTTTGGGTGGACTATGGGTTTAATAGTGGAATGCAAGGCTTGACCATGCATCAGTTCTGGTTTTTGGGAGTGTGAGTGGGTTGAGTATTTTCACAACACCCATTTGCCATTTATTACTGTAAAGATGTGTAATGATGAGACAGAGAGGTTCGGATCCATGTACAGAACTTTTAATGAGAATGGTCAGACAGGCAATGATCAACAACAGCGTCAGGTATATAGGGATAACCAGAATCGAAAACTGGAACAAGCAGATGTCGGGGGCAGACAGCAGAGAATCAGAGTCGGTATAAACAATCCAAAGGTCAGGTACAGAGAGATCAAACACAAGGAAAACGCTCGGAAATGACAGACACAGCAAATCAAGACTTCGCAGCGAGTGAGTGTGCTGCTTATATGTGTGTGTAAATGAGGTGCAGGTGTGGCATAGAGATTGACTGAGGAATGATGTGCAGGTGTGGCAGGGTGATTGTGATGCAGAGACTCATGGGAAATGTAGTTAGGGTGTGGTGCAACAAATAAGAGGTGCTAGAGTCCGGGTGACATCTGGTGGTGAGTGTGGAATTGTCCTGATTTGAGTGCCCTCTACAAAAGTTCATGGGCACTCCATGTAATGATCGTGACATAGCGCCCCCCCCCCCCAAAGGAGCGGCTTCCAGACGCTCAAAACAATCTAGGAGGACGGTGGAGCGGAGGCGGAACAGGGGGAGGGACGGAGGGCCAGGTCCATGAGGAAGTGGAGTGGTCGAGAACCGGGGCAGAGCAGGCAGAACTGGGCCTAACATGGAGATCAGGAGTCTCTCCTGGACCTGACATGGGAAACAAGGGGCCTTCCTTGACCTGACAGAGGAAACAGGAACCCGCCATGGGCCTAACTCGGTAACAGGGACCCGCCGTGGGCCTAACTCGGGAACAGGGGTCCACCAAGGCAGAGCAGGTGGCGTGGGAGCCCACCAGAGCGGAGCAGGTGGAGCTGGAGCCCACCAGGGTGGAGCAGACGACCACCACAGCTGAGAAGAGGGGACAGAAGCCCACCAGGGCGGAGCAGAGGACCACCACAGTGGAGTTGATGGCACAGGAAAGCAAGTCTGGTCAGGTGGGACTGAAACAGGGAACATAAACAGGTTAATAGCGGCCTCCGTTGCCGTGATGAGATGGTAGCTGGCCTCCGTGGCCATGACAGGACAGACAGAGAGTTGATGTATGGTCTCCGTAGCCCTGACCGGAATGAATGACAGCTCATTGACGACCTCCCTGGCCGTGACAGGATAGGACGAGAGCTCTGAGATGTGACAAGGCTCTGGGAGTTCGGCTGAGATGTGACGAGGCTCTGGTAGATCTGTTGTGATTTGACTGGGTTCATGAAGATCAACTGTGACTTGACTTAGTTCACGGAGGTTAATGGTGACTTGCCTTTGCTCATGAAGTTCATTGGTGACTTGACTTTGCTCATGAGGATCATTGGTGACTTGCCTTGGCTCAAGAAGTTTAACTGTTGTTTTACTTGACTCTTGGGAGTTAGAGGTGACTTGACCCATCTCTGGATGGTCAACGGTGACCTGACTAGACTCTGGAAAGTCGACAGGGACCTGATCAACGGTGACCTGGCTAGGTTCTTGGAAATCGACGGGGACCTGATCATCGGTGACTAGCCCTGACGGCCATATTGTGCAGCGGTTTTGGGGCTTTAAAGTCCTCTGCCTCTCCCACAGTGCAAGGAGAACCACATAACAAGAGCGAAAAGTCCATTATATCCCTTAAGCTGCAAGTAAACTCCCCTCTAGGTAACCATGATTCTACTGGTTCATTCCAAAATGGAATAAATCCTTAAACAAGATTTCATCGTCTAGAGGAACTCGATACACGATTCACAGAATTGTTGAACATAGTCCTCAATAGATCGATCTCCTTGCTTAAGATTTAACAGCAGGTCAACTGGATCTGTGGTTAGGCTGGATTGGTGATATGCCGACATTGAAACCGGAACCGTTACCTCAGTGACAAGGGGATACCGGGCTGCTGGATCCTGGTATGGCGAAGTCTTCTGCAATGATGAGACAGAGAGGTTCGGATCCATGTGCAGAACTTTTAATAAGAATGGTCAGACAGGCAATGATCAGCAACAGCATCAGGTATATAGGGATAACCAGAATCGAAAACAGGAACAAGCAGATGTCGGGGGCAGGCAACAATCCAAAGGTCAGGTACAGAGAGATCAAACACAAGGAAAACGCTCGAAAATGATAGACACAGCAAATCGAGACTTCGAAGAGAGTGAGAGTGAGTGTGCTGCTTATATGTGTGTGTAAATGAGGTGCAGGTGTGGCAAGGAGATTGACTGAGGAATGATGTGCAGGTGTGGCAGGGTGATTGTGATGCAGAGATTAATGGGAAATGTAGTTAGGGTGTGGTGCAACAGATAAGAGGTGCTAGAGTCCGAGTGACATCTGGTGGTGAGTGTGGAATTGTCCTGATTGGAGTGCCCTCTACAAAAGTTCATGGGCACTCCATGTAATGATCGTGACAAGATGTTTAAATGGTTCTTGGTTTTATATTCTCTAAACAACATATTAATATGACAAAGCTAATTTAAATGTGCAAGAACGTTTCTTTCCACTGAAATGGAGAATGTTTCAGAGCTTAATTTGCAGAGCTAAAAAGAGCACAGTCTAGAGCAGAATGTAGTTTCAATCAATATCAAAACATGAATCACAGATAAATGCGACATCCAGAACATTTCAATCAAACTTTTTTTTTGTAAAGCCAGTTGCTGTGTCTCAATATGTAAAGCCCCAAGGATGCACATTTATTACAATAAAAATATGATAAATAATAGAAAATCCCAGATTTTTGCTTGAACTTTGAGAAACTGAATCATCATTCAAACTGCAGTGTGTGATGCCCTATTACACTCTCAAACTGATAGCAGAAGACATTTAAGGAATCACCCTATAATGAAGATTATGTTATCATTTACCCACCTTCCAAGTCCATTTATTTATTTATTTATTTATTTAGTTACTACTACTTCTTTTTCTTTTTCTTTTTTTAATGATTGCTTTTACGTCTTATAATGTCAAACTGTTGTCTTTTATTCACTTCAAACTATTTACAGGAATATGAAAATTGTTTGGTTACCAAGGCAAACACACAAGCAATACCAGCTTTGAATGAACATTATTGAAGGTCAACATAGTAAACATACTTTAAAGTACTCAAATACCACAAAACTGCTTTTAATTTTTTTATTTAGATTTTTTTTTTAATCAATTATTATTATTTTTTTCTGTAAAACAATTTGGTGTCCGTATTTTGTGTAAAAACTGGTGTTTGTATTTTTCTAAGATGATGAATCATACATATGACAGTAGTCATTACATTTTTAGACACTGCACATTATTAACAGCACGGTGATCATCATTATCGGTCCCACTTTATATTAGGTGGCCTTAACTACTATGTACTTACATAAAAAAATAAGTACAATGTACTTATTGTGTTCATATTGTATTGTAAAACACTTTTGCTGCTATTTAGGTGGAATGGGTAAGGTTAGGGAGAGGGTTGGAGGTATGGGTAAGTTTAAGGGGTGGGATAAGGTGTAAAGTATGGGTCAACAGTGTAATTATAAATGTAATTACAGGAATTAAATACAGATGTAATTAGATGTCGGTTTATTTTTAAATATAAGTACAATGTAAAAACATGTATGTACACAATAAGTACATTGTACTAAATTATGTAAGTACATAGTAGTTAAGGCCACTTAATATAAAGTGGGTCCTCATTATCATCAGTAGTATTATTACTGAACTTAATAAAGCATTATTGTTATACAACATACAGACATATGGGAAGTATTCTAGCATTGAATACAAATATAAAAATATTATCAGATTTTTTCTCACAAAAATATTATCTGATTTTTTTTTCTCACAGTTATATCTCACAAATCAACCTTCTTACAATTCTGAGTTCAGATCTTATATTTCTTACTTTTTAAAACGCACAATTTTATCTTTTCCATTCTGACTGCAAATTGGAGATATAAGCTCTAAATTGCAAGAAAAGGAAAAAAAAAAAAGGAAAAGGAAAAAGTTGCAACTTTATTTTACAGTGGAAATAAGCTTCCTTGCAATACAATAGATGAGAAGCAAGCAATTATATGGCCTTTTTCAAATGTGAAAGATCTGGAAAAGTCACCGTTTGCTCTCTAATGAATCTCACTGTCTAAGATTTCAATTGTTATTTTCCTTTCCTATTGGCATGTAGAAATGAAACTTGTAGAATATACTCTTGCATTCAATTTGATTTTGACTATTGATTGTTACTGTTGAACTTAAATAATTTACTGAATTAATACATTAACTAATAAAATATGACTGCCAGTAAAAAATAAATAAATAAATAAAGAAAACAAAAATAAAGAAAGAGACCAGCTAGCAGTAAGAACTGATGTTTCACAATTGCTTCTGTTTTAAATAGTGTAATAGCTTTTGTAGCCCAGTTTTTTGCATAAATCATGTTTATGGACATGATAAGCAAACATTAATCTGCATTCAGACTTGGGTAGTTGCAAAATACCATTGCAATATTCCTCGCCGCTGCATTGACCAGCACTGCATTTAAAGCTGGGTTTAAATAGGCAACATCCAAAACTGTATACCGTTTCCCCATATTTATTGCAAGTGTTGAGTTCTAGTGTGAGTGCCCCTTTAAAAGCTGTGCCATTTCTCTGGTCTTGAGAGGTAGGCTCTGCAGTCTCTCTCCATCTGAGCTTCCCCCACCCTGTCTGTCAAATCCCTGGGCTTTAACTCATCATTAGCAGGCTGATCTAGCTCCTTCTCTAGTCCCCCGTCTCCCACCCTGCTTCTTGCCTCTCTCATAAACACACTGCAAGCGTTCTCATAATCACACTGTAAGCTTCCTGTGCAGGGATTGGCATTAACGAAATGTCAGATAAATTCCCCTCAAGGCCCACCAGGCTGTTAAATTGAGCAAAACATGCAAAAATGTACCTCTAATGAAGTGCATTAACCTTAGGTAGAGAGTATTCATTTAGTGTTCCATTGGTGTCTATTTTATCCCTCTTTCTTTGCCAACATTTTCTCTACTCTCAAAATGAGAGCGAAGACAACAAAAGAAGGGAATGGAGATAATAAAAATGTTCTAAATTATGCCTCTTCTCTCAGAAGTATGATTTCAAGAAAAAGAGAAGATAAAAAGCCTCGAACAGGATAAAAACCATGAAAACATGGCATTTGTCTAGTCAGAAGGACTGCGTCTGCACTGTCATCTTGAGCTATTGTGTGTCCAGGTCCAAAAAGAGATTTTTCCAGATGCATTTATCTGCTCTTAGATGCGCTGTAGCCTATAGCTGCGGTGAAGGACAGATATGTGTGACAGTTCTCCATCAGTCATGTCACAGGCTTCTATCAAACAGATGTCCTACTTTCATAGTCCGTCTATCTAAGTCTTCCCTTTTGTATACTGTAGGCACTAGATACCCCCCCCCCCCCCCCCCCCAAAAAAAAGGTTTTATTTATTTATTTATTATTTGTGTATGTGAGTCAATCAAATAAAATTTATTTTATTAATATTATTGTGTGTAACATCGCTGCACACTAATTTTCACTTTATTGAAAGGGATCATAAAATGGAGAAGCAAAATATTCTTTATATTTACATATATATGAAAGTTTACTCTGCAGTAAAAAAATAAATAAATACAAATAAATAATAATAAAAATAAATAAAAATGCATGTGTAACCCGCAGAGTGACTGCCGTAACAAGTTTGTCCTCCTGCTCTCACATACTCCTTTTCCCCTCAGCCATTCATTAGTGTCAATGGCACTTCATATAAAACCTGCACATCGGGTGGAAAATCAAGTAATTCCTCGGCTCGTACGTCCTCCTTATATTGTGTTCGCTTTGCTGTCGCCTATGAAAGATGCTTCCGGGTAGCATATTGTTGATCTACCGACGGTCTTGGGAGGAAGACTCTGTGTGTGCATGCGGTCTATTGGAATACGAGTTGAGGTTTGTATGCTGGGGAGGTAACCAGGGAGTCCCATTTCCGTTTCTGTTGAGTGTTTCTAGAGAAAGATTGTCACTGCTGCTTTGCCTCCTGTAGATTTAAATGTCATTGTAACTCTTGCTTCATTTTGTTTTCTTTATTTTGTTATTTTGTTTGCCCGTCTGATCTGGCCTAAGCATAGGCGTGGTTGGCTCTCCTTTCTTTTTTTTGTATTGTTTTGTGGTTCAGTAACAATGTTGGGAGTAATGGCGTTTAAGTATAACGGCGTTACTAATGGAGTTTATCTAATTAATCTCAGTAATGGAGTAATTTAATTAATTACTTTTCCCATCGTTGCAATGCCGTTATCTTTACTGAGAATGTAAAGTGTCGCGTTACTACAATTTGGTTGAATAAAGCGCGAGGTGTCATGTAGTAACTAATTACTTTTACAATGTGGTAACTAAGTTACTAACTCAATTACATTTTGGGAGAAGTAATTTGTAACTGTAACTAATTACTTTTATCAAGTAAGATGACCAACACTGGTCAGTAATAGGTGTGGTATTGGCTGCCCCAGTATTTTGCTGTGGTAATGCTAACATATAGCTTTGCTTATTCCTGATCCAGTCAGCAGGTCTAATAGGAACAAAAAATCTTTCCTTCTCCTCTCCAGAAAATTATAGTTGAAGCTGTTTTGCGGGGCAGGTCGTCGGATTTTAGTTCCCTTTTTTGCACATTTCACACAGTGTTTGTACTGGTTAACGTGCACCTCCATTGGTAACGTGATCACTATTTACAGTGAACGCTCTTTGTAGTGCCTGTACCTTTGAGTGTGTGTGTGTGTGGGAATAGGCAACAGAATCAGCAGCACGGGTGGCGTGTCTGTCTAACTCCTCTTCCAGGACAGGTACCTCTCCCAACAGCTGATCCATTGATACCATTATTTGAGAAACAAAGCCCAGACTGTTTTTTTTTTTTTTTTTTTAATTATTGAATTATTTGTTAATAAACGTTGTTGTATTTTATATATTGAAATACCATGTCTCTGTCATTACTTCAGTATCTGTGTGTGAGAGCCCTCTTGTCTAAATCAAGGTGTTGGAGGTCTTGCTAAGGTACATCTTGGTGTGAAAGGCCCCAGGTGTTGTAGTCGAGCACCCTAAAGTCAATACCTTTGTCATATGACTCCTGTAGGTCACAATCTGGCTTAGTTGGCAGGGTTTGAGGCAGGGTTTTGTTGTGGCCTTTCTTTCCGCATGAATGGCAGGCTTGATCCTTGTACCAGCAGTCCTCATCCGTGTGGTTCGTTTTTCCACATCTCTTACAATTACGTTGCTGTTTGGGCGAGGAAACATGCATTGCACTGACTTTAAGTGAATTGTCTTGAATTATCAAGATGGCGCCGCCGTGTCCGGTCGCCATCCAGGTCGCTCCGCTTAGATTATGTTTTTATTTACTTTTTTACCTAATTTTGCTTTCTCTTTTTACACACATTACCTCTGCACTGATCATATACGAAAAGGAAACACTTTTGGACATTGGACACCGGTTCACTGACCTGTTTCAGGACACTTTATCCTCCAACCCATCTTGGCCATCTGAGATTCTCCGGAACACCGAGATGAACAATGGCCACCTGAATAACCACCCGAGGCGACGGAACAAGAAACACCGCGGGAAACATGCTGGGATTCGCAACAGACTGAGGAAAAGAGCACACAGCCCTCCTTTACCGAGCATTTTGCTCGCCAATGTCCAGTCTCTGGAGAATAAGATGGACAATCTTAGAGCCAGGATAAGTTTCCAAGGGGACATTAGGGGCTGTAACATCCTTTGTTTGTCTGAAACATGGACAGGACAGCCGAGGCCGGCAAATCCAAAGGCGGAGGAGTTTGTTTCATGATTAACAAGAAATGGTGTGACCCCAGGAATATCTCCACTCTGCCGCACTCCTGCTCGCCTCATCTGGAACATTTATCCATTATTTGCTGCCCATTCTATCTGCCTCGGGAGTTTTCATCGATCATCATAACTGCTGTTTACATCCCTCCACAATCAGACACTGGCTTGGCTTTGTCTGAGCTTCACGACGCGCTCAGCGGCAACATCAACAAACATCCTGACGCTGCTATTATCATTGCTGGGGACTTTAACAAAGCCAAACTCAGGCAAGTAATGCCTAATTTTGATCAACATGTATCCTGTCCAACCAGAGGACCGAATATACTGGATCATTGCTACACTCAGTTTAAGAATGCCTACAAAGCATGCTCACTACCGGCTTTCGGCAAATCGGACCATGCCACCATTTTCCTCACACCGAAATATAAACAACGGCTCGTTCAAGATCCCCCGGTGCAGAGGGTGGTGAGGCGATGGTCCGACCAATCAGAAGCATCGTTATAGGCGGCTCTTGATGACGTAGACTGGGACATGTTTCGCGCAAGTTCATCTCACGTCAGCGAGTTCACGGATGTAGCGTTAAGCTTCGTAAACACGCTAGCCGAACAAGCTACAGATACAATAACTATAAGGACATTCTCAAATCAGAAACCATGGGTGGACAGATCAATCCGTGCAGCAGTAAACAAACGCACTGCTGCTTACAACGCCAGTCTTCTATCAGGAAACATGAGCGAGTACAAAGCATTGTGCTATGCTCTCCGGCGCACAGTAAGAGCTGCCAAACACAGATACAGGGAACGCATAGAGTCACATTTCCAGCTAAATGACTCCCGACGCATGTGGCAAGGACTAAGGACCATCTGTGACTTTGGAAATAAATCCTCTGCAGAGGTGAGAGCAGATCCGTCGCTGGCTGACGAGCTAAACACTTTCTACGGCCACTTTGAAAGCAATCTAAGCAGTGCGAGTCTGCCGATCAGCGCGTCAGGAAGCAGCAGTCAGATCAGCGATCATCATGTGATCACCGTGTCGGAGGAAGAGGTTCGGAGGGCACTAAAGCGAGTGAATGTAATGGAAAGCAGCTGGACCTGATGGGATTTCTGGCCGTGTTCTGCGGTCCTGTGCTGATCAGCTCGCTGGTTTGTTTACATCCATTTTTAACGAGTCTCTTGCTACATCGGTGGTTCCTGCCTAATTAAAAAAATCGGTCATCATCCCTGTGCCTAAAAACAATAAACCCTCTTGTCTGAATGACTATCGTCCAGATGCCCTCACATCAATAGTCATGAAGGTCTTTGAGGGACTGGTTAAAAACGTCATCTGCTCCTCCATCCCGGATACTTTGGACCCTCTTCAGTTTGCTTATCGCCCAAACAGATCCACAGATGATGCCATCTCTCACATCCTGCACTCTTCTCTCACACACATCGACAGCAATAACAGGAACTATGTAAGGCTGCTATTTATTGACTATAGCTCAGCTTTTAATACTATAGTCCCCATAAAGCTAGCTTCCAAACTCATAGACCTCGGACTGAATTCTTCACTCTGCGACTGGATCCTTGATTTCCTCACCGGCAGACCTCAAGTGGTGAAACTAGGCCAGTACACCTCCAGCTCCATCACCCTGAACGTAGGAGCCCCACAGGGCTGTGTCCTGAGTCCCCTGCTCTACTCTCTCTACACACATGACTGCGTGTCTTCGCACAGCTCCACATCCATTATCAAATTTGCTGATGACACTGTGGTTCTGGGCCTCATTCACAACAATAATGAGACCGCATACTTGGATGAGGTAGAGAAACTGACATCATGGTGCCAGGACAACTGTCTCTCTCTGAATGTGAGCAAAACTAAAGAACTGATTGTGGAATTCAGGAAGAGACAGCAGCAGCCCTATACTCCTCTTATGATCAGCGGGACCCCTGTGGAGAGGGTGAGCAGCTTCAAGTACCTTGGTGTAAACATCTCGGAGGACCTGACTTGGACTACTCACATTCAAACACAGGTTAACCCCTTACTAGTAACCCCCCTTTTTTGGCATGGAGACCGAAATGACATACCCAAAATAAAAAGGTTTCTGCTCATGATTCTTTCTGACTAGATACATAATCAACCTTTGTTCACAAAGCTGACACTTTAAAGTTTACTGTTCAGGAATCAGAATCACTCAGACTGTTATGATAATAGAGATATATAAGCTCAAACATAAAAACAAAAATAAAAATATTAAAAACATACGTTTTAAATGTATTTAAAAAAATGTTGATGTAGGAAATGAGTTTGAAAACACAGTGTAGCTAAGGCCACAAGTCTTCCAAGACTTCATAAAAAATTTCATAATCGAATCTGTAAAACTGTGAATTTTATGAAATATTTTCTAAGGCCATGTCATGTGTGTTTTTAGAGAAGGCTAATCAGATTGATTTATGGCCCTTGTCATCTCTGTAAGATCTCACATGTAAACTTTCCTGTGCTCTTTGTGTATGTTTCACTGTTGAAAACTGCCCGAATCATGATTGTATTGTTCTCACCAAACGGTTCTTTCACACCTCCGCCAAGTATGACACATTATCCGCATTATTCTTTTATCATTATTCTTTTGTTTTTATTCCACCTTTATTAGCCTTGATTGTGGTTTTTCAGGCTTTACAAAGCAACAAAGCAGCGATCTCACTTCAGTCTCTCTTTGCATTTAGCCCTTATTTATCAAAAGTCTTACTATAAAAATACAACAAAACATTTTCTTACGACCTTACGTGAATTATTGAGACAAAAATGCATTATGAAGAAGAAAAGCACCTGCTATTAGTAGCATTGGTGCTAACGTTAGCATCAAGCTACATCTGACAATTTATGAAATTATTAGTACACTTTTACTCAAAACTCACTTTAAACCCCGATCGAGTGTTTATAATAACTTCCTTTAGCGATCAGGGGTGGAATTTGGTCGTTTACTGTTGTAAAAATATGTTATTTGTAGCCTTTTTCATCGCTGCACAAGTTAGCATTTCCGATGTACATTTTCGATTTTTTTTATAAAAACGCCCCAGATCTCAAGAAATTCTCATACCAAGCTTTACTATCGTAATCGCGGGTTTATTATTCGGATATTTTGTGTGTACAGAGGTGTTTCAGTGTTGTTTTGGCCAGATAACTACCAGGAAGTGTGCAGGAAGCATGTGACACGATGGGGCGGTGTCCAGATATGAAACTCTAAGATTGATGTTTGAAAGACCCAATCAGAGTCTGAGTCACACACCGCACGAGCTGCACGCACACAGAGATCGCTGGGAGAGGCTGTTTATCATCTGATCGCGTAAATCCGTGGAAAATGAATAGAAATGACGATTCTGTCTGAAGAAATATGAAGTAAACATCAGTAAATATATCCATATATCTCCGCAGATATGCATCTTTGGTCTGTAAATCCTTATTGACGCTGTTCAGTGAGTCTATGTGAACACAAATAAACCGCTCTTGACGTGACTGAATATGAGTGAGTTGTGAATTTCTATTCAAAATGTGGCATAATACGGATTTATTATTTTGCACTCCTGACATAAATCACTAAATATCTGTCACTGCAACAATGTTTTATCAAAATATTGGTCAAATATCGAAGCTTGAGTCTTTAAACTTTCCATTGATGCACAGTTTGTCCAGATGAAGTAAGACAGTGATGTTTAATGTGCTGTGAAAGTGAAACAATAATAAACTGGGGCCGTCAGCGATGTTTAAACGCAAAGGGGTTAATAAAGCCAGACAAAGACTGTACCATCTGCGACAGCTGAGGAAATTCAGGGTCTCACCAGCAATCCTGAAAACTTTCTATTCTGGGGCTATAGAAAGTGTATTGACTCAGTGTATCTCAGTGTGGTTTGGGAACAGCTCCAGTCAAGACTGCAAAGCCCTGCAGAGAGTTGTGCGCTTAGCTGAGCGCATCTCAGGGTCTGCTCTCCCCTCTCTGCAGGACATCTACCTCAAACGCTGCAGAAGTAGAGCTGCAAAAATCATCAAAGACTCCATCCACCCCAGTAATCATATTTTCACTTTGCTGCCATCTGGTAAGCGCTTCCGTAGCCTGGTGGCAAAAAACTGAGAGACTCAGGAGGAGTTTCTTCCCCCAGGCCATCAGGCTCTTAAACTCTAAACCAGCTTCTTAACATCCTCATGCCTCCACTTAATGTTCACTTTATCATTTTCACTTTATTCACTACCTCACATTGACACACTGACAGTGTCAACCTGTTTTGCACATTTGCTTCTTGTACATTCCTGGGTATCTTAATATTTAAGACTACAGTAAAATGCCTATATGCCCATTGTACATCCCTGTACATATTAATATTTAAGACTACAGTTTACATTCATGCACATTATTTTGCGTTCTATATTTAATTCTACAATATACATTTTTTATATTTTATTCTTATATTTTATTGTTTACTTTTATTTCATTCTTACATAGTTTTATTTATGTATATTTTCATCTGTGTTGTTTTCTTTAATAATTGCACTGTCCATGGAGCGGACCTGACTCACATTTCACTGCTGGTTATATATGCTATATATAATTTTGTATGTGACCAATAAAAATCTTGAATCTTGAATCTTGAATCTTGAATTGCTGAGCTTCTGTACTTCGCACGCGTCGGTTTCCGTGGCTACAGCTATCTCTACTGCTTTTTGAAAAGTATACGCAGTCTCTGTGAGAAGTCTCTTTTGTATTGCCTCGTTGTTTAATCCACAAACAAATCTATCTCGTAGAGCATCTTTCAAATGCGTTCCGAATTCACAATGTTCAGAGAGCAGTTTTAACAGTGCTACATACTGTGCAACAGTCTCCCCTTCCTAATGATTGCATTTGTGGAAACGGAATCGTTCTGCTATTATGAGGGGCTTGGGCGAATAATGTTCATTTAATGTTGTTACAATCTCCTGATATGTTTTTTTTTTTTTTCTCCTGGTTTATCAGGTGCAATCAAGTTACGTAGAAGGCTGTACGTTTTAGTGCCCATTACACTTAACAGCACTGAGACTAGTGTTTCCTCGTCGATATCATTTGCCTTTGTAAAATGATCAAACCGTTCAATATATGTTGTCCACTGTTCGATGGCCTCGTCAATAGCATCAATATGCCTAATAGTCGCCATCCTAATTGTCCCACTCTTCGGTTGTTGCTAGTATCTTCTGCCACACCGATATTATGCTGTCCGCTTCGCCAATTTTGTTGTGTTTATCAGAATATCATTATATCTTGGAGAGCTCTCAATAACAATAACACACTGAGACCGAGTACGCTTAGAACTGACTTCTTTTACTGTTCAGTGTTCAAGGGACACATGACTACATAGCGTCATATAAAGCAAGAAAACAACTGCACGATAACCCAGTTACAAACACTAAATACATAACAGTATGTATGATGTGAAGTTGCTTGGATACAATCTGTGTTGTTAAAAGCGCTGTATAAATAAAGGTGACGACTTGACTTGACTGATGAAAGTAGGAGATTCATTAATTAAACAGTGCATAGAGGGATTTACTGATTATAATGGGAGTTTTTGAGAGTGCCTAAACTATCACTAGAATGAAGTCAGTCATACTGTTCCTTAAATGTTCTTTGCAAACTTTCTCTGTATAATTTATTCCCTGCCCAGACAGCAACATAGTGTTGGCCCAGATTCGGCCCACATCTGGCCCACGTGAAATCCGTGAAATCCATGCGGGCCAGATGTGGGCCGGATATGGGCCAAAACTGCTTAATGTCTGGGTGTTTAAATAACTTTGGAAGGAAGGTGTAAAAAATAAATAAATAAATAAATAACCTCTATTGGTGAATCCTTACGTATTTTGCCTTTAATTAGAACATTTATTTCACCTGGTGGAAAAACAAAACAAAAAAACACTAGCACTTGTTTAGTTTAAAAGTAGATATATCAAGCTTTCTACAGATATATCTCTCATGTCTCTTCGTTGAGTATTCACTGAGTTACAGTTCATAATACAAATAAAATAATTAAGTAGGTTAGCTAATTAATAATCCACAGAGGTCATGACACTGTTATAAGTGACGTGGTAAGACTTTTCCTGTTAATGCCTTGTTCAGGATAAAGCATACTGGCTCAAAAAGGAACAACCAGGCAGCATAAATTATTGTCTGTCCAAACAGGGCAGATTTCCAATCACATAATGCAACTGTTACTGTGTAGAGATGAATGCAAATGGTTAGCTTTCTTCAGGAATTACACAGATGTCTTGCTAAAAACAAACAGAAGTTTGATAG
This sequence comes from Carassius gibelio, assembly GCF_023724105.1. Classification (NCBI taxonomy): domain Eukaryota; kingdom Metazoa; phylum Chordata; class Actinopteri; order Cypriniformes; family Cyprinidae; genus Carassius; species Carassius gibelio. The sequence continues at coordinate 21,753,556 of NC_068388.1, read as the reverse complement.
CACTTCAGAGCCACCGTGTTTACAGTCTTTGGGGAAATCAACCTACGAGTGGCTTAGTTATAGTTATCTCTGCACACTAAATTGAGATAGGGAAAATATTATAACAGTGCATCTTTAAAGATACCTAAATTTAACAGTTAACTTACAAACTATTAATAAGAAGCAAATTAGGAAATGTCGTAGTTAATAGTGAATAAGTGTTTCCAAACCCTTTATAAAATATTTATGCCCCAGCAGTGTTCCTTGACACACATTCAGAAGCTCTGAATGCAGAGCATTGTCTTCATTACACAGATGATATTTAGTGATTAGTCAGTAACTCATAAGGAAATTACAAAATTAGTCACGCATTTGAAATTAATCATTGAAATTGAAATTTGACAGCTTGAAGGCATGTGGGAATAAAGATGAACAGTAGTGTTGCGATAATTAAAAAAAAAAAGAAGTTGCAACTGAGTTGAAGTCTTCATTTATATTAAAACCAAATATAATGCAATATGAAATGTATACATATTATATATATATATACTGTATACAGTGTATGATTTCGCATTTCGTAGTGTGATATGGCTGTAATCACAGCGTGCCGATATACAGCCCTATAGCACTGCTATGAGTGTGATATTTTGCGTTTTACAACTGTTCAGTGGCAAAGGTGTGCAAATACATAAGAAACAACAAGGGAATGTCTTTAAAAAAGTCTCAGAATACGAATGTAACCATGGTTCCCTGAGTAGGGAATGAGCCACTGCGTCCTCTAGGGGTCGCTATGGGGAACACCTCGTAGCATACATTGAAAAAACACCAACGAGTTGGCTGGCGACAGCCCTTGACGTGACTACCGGCGTGACTATGGATAAATAGACGCTGGGAGAACACGTCATTCACTTTTTCGTCTGAAGCTTGCGTCCGAAGCATGGCAGGGAGCAAGAGGACGCAGTGTCTCATTCTCAACTCAGTGAACCATAGTTACAGTTGTAACCTGAGATGCTTCATTTCAAGCCGCCATGCTGAGGGGAGTGCAGGCCAGAATCATGGTGAACACGAAGTACCAACTCTACCATTTCCATGGGAGTTGTCCCTGGGAAGTTAGATGGCTGTCTTGCCTGTCACACAGGGGCTACCACTTGCTCTTGCATAAGCTTGCTGAAAGAGCTGTCTCAACAGATCTCTAGTACCAAAACCCTGTTAAGATAGGTATTCGAGGATACATAGGTGGAGTGGTACTCAAGATGAACAGGGCTTTTACCAACTCAAGAGAGGGCAGGAAGCAACCGAGCGAAGCCCTCACCATATAGGATTTTAGAAAGAATGCAGACCATTAGCGTGCAAACTTACCACAGTGTGGATTTCAGAAAGTGTGCAAAGACTTCACGTGCACACTTACCATAACATGGATTTTAAATACTATTCTAAGGAGGGGGCTCTTGTGGCACTCTGATAGAGCAGCTCATAGATGTAATGGTGCATCCCAAAACAATATGTTTGAGAGTCATCAACTCGATCTGTGGAAATAATGCTGGAGGGCTCTGGAGAAAAAAAAACAAAAAAAAAAACAGAACTAAATCTCACACGAAAAGAGAACTCCAAATTCAGAAAGAGAGTAGCGCACTCATATGTGACCATTTTCTGTAAAGGAGAGCACTGCTAAACTACCACGAGTACCGCCCAATTAGCCCCCTAATGTTGAGGGAAGTGATGCTTGAAATGTATAAATAAATACACACTGGCTGTGGAGTGGAGCCCAAGGAACCAAGGTCTAACCATCTTAAGAAAGGGAATGAAGCTGAGAGGTAACCATTACTGTACAGGATTTCAGAAAGTGTCTTGTGTGCAGACTTACCACCATATGGTTTTCAGAAAGTATACAGAGCTTAGTATGTGTACTTAAAGGTTCTTACGCATCACAGAGGTGCCGAACCGCATGGGAGAGGCATGCTCAAATTTACAAATCAGGGAGCATCACCTGAGACAGCATATACAGGAAGATTTCCGTTACTGCCACCTAAACTTCCCACTTGATGCATCAGCAACAACCAGGTGGCAAGGAAGCCTCTCAGATTGACCTGACTGGACATCCATGAAATTCCTTGCATTGCCATGCGGGGCCTGATGATCAAGAAGGCTCCTGCAGAAACCTGTGATCTGGCCACCTGATACCGGAAAAATGAAGCTGGAATCAGGGCTATCATACCGGCTGGACATAATGCCAATGAGTGTTTAGTAAACACTGTAATTGAGCACGGCAAATGAAACTCACAGACAATTATTACACACATAACCACCAGCAATTTGAAACATATATAAGTATATATAGAATGGATCATACTGACCCACCCTGGTTGCTGCGCTGGAGCTCCCCTCAAGGGGCGACTTCCTTTAATCCAGACCATGAGTAAGGTGGTTACTATGAACATAGAATCAACCGAGACATCATGGGTCCAGTACAGGAGACTATTATGCAAAAAGTTCCCATTTAACCTTGGTCAGGTGGAGAGCTGGTGGTTACAGGGGAATTAGGAAGGGGAGGATAAGGGCAGATGTAAAAACCCCCAAAGAAAATGAGTAAATACTAGGTATCGCTCTGATTTGGATGAGAACGCTGATGCCTCATCTGGATCACATCCCTTAGGTCTTGCCTAACTCCCTGTGGCCCACAATTCAGGTGGGGGAGGAGCATGAGTTGTGATACTAGCCTTTTGTGCCAGGACCAGGACCTCTACGTTGTTCGGGCTCAGACCTGGACCTTCGCCTTACTAAACTTTTCGACTACCGTTTCAACGGAGGTACCAAATAGTTCAGAAGGCTTAACCTGAGCATCGAGAAGAAAGCCTTTTCTTTCTTCCCGATGTCTGCCAGGTTCACCCACAGATGTCTCTCCGTTGCCACCATAGACCTGCCCATGGCGGAGACGGCCTGCTTGGTAGCATGGAGAAAGGGATCATTGGTGCGGTGCAGCTCAGCTACCTGTTCAGGAGAAAGGCCCTCGCCTTTATCCAGGTCTTTTAGCAGATCAGCCTGATATGCTTGAAGCACCGCCATTGTGTGTAATGAAACCACAGCCTGACCTGCTGCTGCATATTCCTTGCCATTTAAGTGAGATGTATCCTGAAGGGCTTAGATGACAAGGAGGGAGATTAAGAGAGAACATCTCCCCCACAGAAAGAAAGCTATTTCAAAACTTCCATGAACACAGCAGTTGCGAGTCTGCTGCAAGTTCAAACTAGACGGACATTTAATTGTTCCTGGCAATAGTACAACGCCGACTTCAGTTACCCAGATGAGACAGTGTTGTTTGCTTTTACCGGTTCTTATCGATGGGTAACATACCTCGGAACGTAGAGACTCTCAGAATCAAGTATTCCACTGAGCCATGTAATAAATATATTTTTGTACTAAAATGCATGGTTATTTATTTAGTAATAGAGCCCTGCTGTTATTTCTACTAACTCTTAGGAGTTATGAAAAGATGAGATCTGTAATAACATCTGTAATGTTTGGCAAAAAAAAATCAAGTCATACTCCACATTCAATAACAGATGGGGGCAGTATGCCTCAATAAAGTGAATTGGTCTACTCTAGAGTAACAAACGAGAAACGGCATAGTCTCTATGCTCTGCCCCTACTTTCACAACAACACTACAGCCACAAGGAGTTATAAGTTAACCTCATTAAATATTGTTGTGGACGAAATATTAGGTTCCTTTACTTAAAATGAACAATCTCAGACACCTTGGTCCACGTGTCACTTTTAATTATTTTTTTTATGTCCCTGTACGCAAACAGGGTACATTTCATGCACCTCTCATCAGTAAATACGCTCTTGTAATTAGAAGTATATCCCCAGCCTGTGCGTTCAGATCAGGGTTGCCAGGTTTTCACAGCAAATCCTGCCCAGTTGCTTCTTAAAACTAGTCCAAAACTAGCCCAATCGCGTTTCCGGGAGGTTCCCCGATAAAAATTGCTTCCCGGGGTTAAAATATACATTTTTGGGAAGGGTTTCCCTGGTAAAATTAGCATTTTAGGGGCTAAATATCACGTTATTGGTATTGGGATTGCTTCAAACCATGGACATGAAAAACAACCGCAGACTTGGCAACACTGGTTCAGGTGGAGTGGCAGTTACTACACAGAGCCGTAGTCTACCGACAACTAACACAAAATCACTTTCAAAATCGATACATTTGTATGTCATAACTTCCCGAAAACAAATACACAAACATATAAAACAAACTTTTAGCGAAATACTAACAGCATTGAACTTATCAATCCAAAAGAAATGTTGCAAGTTTGGAGTCGAACCTCATTTCTTTCAGGTCCATCAGTTGTATCCAGAGATTAAAAGCAGTGCAGATGTTAATTTGATTTGTGTTTCCGAGCGCGGTTGTTTCCCTGTAGCGGGTGACGCTCTCTTCCCTGAACTGAAATGAACTAGTGGGCTGTACTTTCCACACGATTGACATCAGGTTCAAGTACATGCCCACAAGCCGTGCAAGTTATTCGTGTATTGCAGGTTGGCTGGTGGTTTTTCTGCCCGCATATCGCCTCCTATGGCCGAAACTGGTATTACGACACCTGTCGGGCCGGGGCTAGTAATGCTAATGTTAATTAAGGTTGATATCTCTGCAGCACTATAACTTGACATTTTTTTAATGACATCATCACCCTTATTTCTTCTCATTCTTTTGATGCGTGTAGGTCATGTTATGGATATTTGTACCTCAGTTTTTGCATATGGCACCTTTAATGCCCTTCTCTGTGCGATGAAATTAATTTACAGTAATCAGGGGAAGTTCTTGTAAGATGCAAAATCATCTTCTCCTCATCAATTTGAAAGCTCTATGGAAAGCATTTATGGTTAAGTTTGCAAACATTCCTGCTAAATTAACAGGCCATTAACTCTTAGCCAAATTTGACACTTGGTGAGTGTTAATTTTGGTCCCTAATTTATTGTATGTAGCTCCTGCACATTTGCATATCCTGCAGATTTCAGATCCTTTTTAGAATTAACTTGTTTGTTGTTGCTGCTGTATCATAGCAGAAAAACATTTAGAGGTCTAATGGCTGTTGAAAGCTTGTTTATAAGAGGTACTGTAGAGACAGAAGTATGTTTGATTTAGATGAGAGTATGTCGAAGTGTAAGCAAAGCTGTGACTCTGAGCTCCACAGGAGAGATAGTAGCTTAATCTTCCTTCTGAAAGATTGTCTGATTTGTCTTTTACACTCCACAGTTTTGTCGAACATTACCAAAGAAATATGTTTTAACACTATGGAACACATAAGGATTGTTTAAGCACTGTATGTGAAAAGTTTTTTTTGCACCAAAAAAGTTTGAATATTTATTTAAAAAAAATGTAATTTTCTATCCTCATTTTCACTCTCTGTGAAAACACTCGAAGACAAGAGACATTACCTCTTGCAGGAAGAAACATGCACTGCTGTGATTGGCTAACTTCATCGCATCCACACCTTCCTTGCAAAAGCATGTGTTTTGATACTCGAGTTGGCATGAGCTGTGATAGAGCCATATGCTTGAGCCAGAGTCAGATACTGAGGCAGAAGTAATTGATACAAAGCAACCACAACAAATGTATGAGTCTGTTTCAGTATGGTATAATTGTTTTTTCTTGCTTAATTTGCAATTAAGTAAATGCATATTTTTCATCATATAGTTTTAAAAGAACTATTATTACTTGTCATATTAAAAACTGGTGCTACAAAATGTTTTAAAAAAGGATAATTCATATTTGATAGTGCAGTTAGCTTTAAGTTTTGAATATTTCAGTATGTTTTAATTGCAAAGCACCTCTTGTGTGATAATACAAAAAAATGCTCTGATTCTCCATTTCATGACATCTTAAAGGTGCCATCTGTAATGTTTGGCAAAAAAAAAATCAAGTCATACTCCACATTCCATAACAGATGGGGGCAGTATGCCTCAATAAAGTGAATTGGTCTACTCTAGATTAACAAACGAGAAACGGCATAGTCTCTATGCTCCGCCCCTACTTTCACAACAACACTACAGCCATAGGCGAAGCCTAACTGTGCGTTCACACCGCCGGCGTCGAGAGCGTCAAAAATCGCTCTTGCCGCTCTGCTCACGACGCTGCAGAAAGATTTGTGAGCGCTCAGACGCTCTAACGTAGATCGAATGCTTATTTTGTATTTAAAGCGTCCGCAAAGCACACAAGCTTGTTGATCTCGTGCAGACTAACCACAAGGAGTTATAAGTTAACCTCATTAAATATTGTTGTGGACGAAATATTAGGATCCTTTACTTAAAATGAACAATCTCAGACACCTTGGTCCACGTATCACTTTTAATTAATTTTTTTATGTCCCTGTACGTAAACAGGGACAAATAGATTAATACAAAGGCTAAACAGCAATAATCAACCTGTCCTTTATTCTGCTTGGAAACTAATGTGCCAACTCTCAAGCATTCACCGTGAGACACACGCAATTGACTCTTTTCACACGCTTTCAAGCCACACATCAATTTTTTCACGCACAGAAAAACCACGGAGCAAAGAGGACACGGAGACTAACAGACTAGACAGAGCAGGTTAGTTATGATATAATAATAGGGCTGTGCAAAAAATCGAATGCGATTTTCATGCACCTCTCATCAGTAAAGACGCTCCTGTAATTAGAAGCCTGTGCGTTCAGATCAGGGTTGCCAGGTTTTCACAACAAATCCTGCCCAGTTGCTTCTTAAAACTAGTCCAAAACTAGCCCAATCGCGTTTCCGGGAGGTTCCCCGATAAAAATTGCTTCCCGGGGTTAAAATATACATTTTTGGGAAGGGTTTCCCTGGTAAAATTAGCATTTTAGGGGCTAAATGTCACGTTATTGGTATTGTGATTGCTTCAAACCGCGGACATGAAAAACAACCGCAGACTTGGCAACACTGGTTCAGGTGGAGCGGCAGTTACTAACACAAAATCGCTTTCAAAATCGACAAAGAATCGCCTGCGATTTTAACATCGATTTTGTGTAGATTGTCAGTGAATAACGGCTCTGTGTAGTAAATGCCAACCAGTGTTGCCAAGTCTGTGGTGGTTGTTTTTCATTTCTGCGGGTCGCAGCGACCCCAATACAAATAACGTGATCTTTAGCCCCTAAAATGTGAATTATACCAAGGCAACCCTGCTAAAAAACTTATATTTTAACCCCGGGAAGCAATGTTTTATCGAGGAACCTTCTGGAAGCGGGAATGGGCTAGTTTTGAGAAGCAACTGGGCAGGATTTGTTGTGAAAACCTGGCAGCCCTGATCTGAACACACGTGCTGGACATATACTCCTAATTACAGGAGCGTCTTTACTGATGAGATGTACATGAGTAAAGACATGCACAGCCCTATATAATAAAAGGGGTAACGTTAAGTTATAGCTAGCTTAATTATCAAACGCAGCTACGGTTAGCCAACGCTAACATTAGCACGTTTATCGAACAGCCTTCGATACATTGCTATGTTATAACTTCCCGAAAACAAATACAAAAACATGTAAAACAAACTTCTAGCGAAATACTAACAGCATCTAAGTTACCAATCCAAAAGAAATGCTGCAAGATCGGAGTCGAACCTCATTTCTTTCAGGTCCATCAGTTGTCTCCAGTGATTAAAAGCAGTGCCGATGTTTACTCTTGATTTGTGTTTCCCTTTAGCGGGTGACGCTCTCTTCCCTTAACTGAAATGAAGTAGTTATGTTGCCCGCATACCGCCTCCCATGGCCGAAACTGGTATTACGACACCTGTCGGGCCAGGGCTAGTAATGCTAATGCTAATTAAGGTTGTTATCTCTGCAGCTCTATAACTTGACATTTTTTTTTATGACATCATCGCCCTTATTTCTTCTCATTCGTTTGATGCGTGTAGGTCATGTTATGGATATTTTTACCTCAATTTTTGCATATGGCACCTTTAAGTTAGAGCAATTTTTAATTTCATGGATTTTCAGTAATAAACCACTGATGCTCAAAGTAGTTGCTTGAGCATTCAATAATATGTGGATTGATTAATCGCACTGATTGGCACATGGTTAATTATTGCATCTTACAGCAGCTTTCATATTCAATCTGTGAAAGAATTAAATATTTTCACTATGTACAATACTGCAGAAACAGTGTGTTATCTTAAGATTCCACGCACAATGGCTCCTGATCCTGACAAATTATTTCAAAGGTTAGAAATCATGCTTCACTGTAGCGCTGGCAAACCTGCCAATGGCTTCAGAAACTCATACACCATCTGTTTCATTTAACAATTTTTAAAAGATGCTAAATTAAATTTCAGTCAACCATTTTATCTGTCAGTTATCCTCTGTTATCATATATATATATATATATATATATATATATATATACATACATATACATATATACACATATACACATATAAGACCAAGATAAAAATGGTCTTTTGAAAGTCATTAGAATTACTTTCCAGAGGTTTTATACATCAGAAACTCTCTCTCTTTGAAGTCATGTTGAAATACTCTCCATAATGTCAACGCTATTCAATCTCAATGCAATTGCACTGCTTTCCCATTCTTTATTGCATGCAGAATCTGTTCTTTTATTTTTCTCTCCAAAGTTGCAGGGTGTTTATCTGTCCTTTCTTCCTCTCGGCCTATTCATCAGGGGAAACAGGGCTCTCTCCACAGGAGCATCACCCTGGCTAGTCTCGGACGATGATGGACACAGGTGGCTGACAACAGCCTGCAAGGGAGTTGGTGGCTCTCGAATCACTCCGCTTGTCCAGGGTTCTGGCAGGGATGTGGTGGGCTTATCATCAGTCCGCAGAAGCGCTCTGTCATGCCTCTGATTGGGTTTAATTTGGTTTCTTTCTCCTTTTCTTTCGGGACTACACCTCCTGTTTGCTTCACTGTCAATAAAACTGCTTTGAGGAAAAACACTAGGGACGCACCACATAATATAATTTGGTAATAATAAAAAAAAAAAAAAACATTTAGCAATCGTTGTTTGGTCATGTTCAACCAACTTACATGTACAGGGTTGTGGCTGAATATATATATAGTGGGTTTTACTGCATTTGTAAGGAGTCATGTGTTCGAACCAATTTTACATATGTTTCACCAAGTAGGATATGTTCCTGGATCAACATCCTTTGATTACTGGGGTAGTTAATTGTTAGTGATTGACAGTTCAACTTACACTCTTAAAAATAAAGGTTCCAAAAAGCCTTTCAGTAAGCAGCTCTAAAAGAACCATTTTACTTACTTTAAAACTAATCTAAAGAAACTTTTTTTCACTATATATAACCTTTAATTAATGAAAAAGTTCCATTCTTCGCAGAAACATACATTTATTTATTTATATATATATATATATATATATATATATATATATATATATATATATATATATATATATATATACAGTATTGTTCAAAATAATAGCAGTACAATGTGACTAACCAGAATAATCAAGGTTTTTAGTATATTTTGTATTGCTACGTGGCAAACAAGTTACCAGTAGGTTCAGTAGATTGTCAGAAAACAAACAAGACCCAGCATTCATGATATGCACGCTCTTAAGGCTGTGCAATTGGGCAATTAGTTGAAAGGGGTGTGTTCAAAAAATAGCAGTGTCTACCTTTGATTGTACAAACTCAAAACTATTTTGTACAAACATTTTTTTTTTCTGGGATTTAGCAATCCTGTGAATCACTAAACTAATATTTAGTTGTATGACCACAGTTTTTTAAAACTGCTTGACATCTGTGTGGCATGGAGTCAACCAACTTGTGGCACCTCTCAGTTGTTATTCCACTCCATGATTCTTTAACAACATTCCACAATTCATTCACATTTCTTGGTTTTGCTTCAGAAACAGCATTTTTGATATCACCCCACAAGTTCTCAATTGGATTAAGGTCTGGAGATTGGGCTGGCCACTCCATAACATTAATTTTGTTGGTTTGGAACCAAGACTTTGCCCGTTTACTAGTGTGTTTTGGGTCATTGTCTTGTTGAAACAACCATTTCAAGGGCATGTCCTCTTCAGCATAGGGCAACATGACCTCTTCAAGTATTTTAACATATGCAAACTGATCCATGATCCCTGGTATGCGATAAATAGGCCCAACACCATAGTAGGAGAAACATGCCCATATCATGATGCTTGCACCTCCATGCTTCACTGTCTTCACTGTGTACTGTGGCTTGAATTCAGAGTTTGGGGGTCGTCTCACAAACTGCCTGTGGCCCTTGGACCCAAAAAGAACAATTTTACTTTCATCAGTCCACAAAATGTTCCTCCATTTCTCTTTAGGCCAGTTGATGTGTTCTTTGGCAAATTGTAACCTCTTCTGCACATGCCTTTTTTTTAACAGAGGGACTTTGCGGGGGATTCTTGAAAATAGATTAGCTTCACACAGACGTCTTCTAACTGTCACAGTACTTACAGGTAACTCCAGACTGTCTTTGATCATCCTGGAGGTGATCATTGGCTGAGCCTTTGCCATTCTGGTTATTCTTTTATCCATTTTGATGGTTGTCTTCCGTTTTCTTCCACGTCTCTCTGGTTTTGCTCTCCATTTTAAGGCATTGGAGATCATTTTAGCTGAACAGCCTATCATTTTTTGCACCTCTTTATAGGTTTTCCCCTCTCTAATCAACTTTTTAATCAAAGTACGCTGTTCTTCTGAACAATGTCTTGAACAACCCATTTCCCTCAGCTTTCAAATGCATGTTCAACAAGTGTTGGCTTCATCCTTAAATAGGGGCCACCTGATTCACACCTGTTTCTTCACAAAATTGATGACCTCAGTGATTGAATGCCACACTGCTATTTTTTTGAACACACCCCTTTCAACTAATTCAACTAATTGCCCAATTGCACAGCCTTAAGAGCGTGCATATCATGAATGCTGGGTCTCATTTGTTTTCTGAGAATCTACTGAACCTACTGGTAACTTGTTTGCCACGTAGCAATAAAAAAATATACGAAAAACCTTGATTATTCTGGTTAGTCACATTGTACTGCTATTATTTTGAACAATACTGTATATATATATATATATATATATATATATATCATATATATATATATATATCATTTTTTTGTTGCGATTAATAACATGATCTTCTGCAATTAATCATGATTAATTGCATTAGTATGCACAAAATTAAGTAATAATTTCAAAAGTAGTGTATTTTGCACTTTTTTTTCATTTAAGAGTACTGCTATATAAACAAAGGTGCAATAACATTTGGTTTGCAAACACTTTAAACAATTAAGGTGCTTTTTTAAAGGGACCACATAATACAAAAATCACTTTTATAAGATGTTTGAACACAGTTGTGTGTCCACAGTGTGTGGAAACAACCAGCCTACAATGGTATAATCCACTCATGGTTTTAAAATTACAAAAAATCATAAACAGTCTCTCCACACAAGCAGTTCCAGACTATAACGACATCTGTGACACTGTCTGTGCCCTATTAACATATCCAAAGCCAAAGATCCATTAAAAGTGTTGTGTTGGGATGCACCTAGGGACATAGGAGTCTCCACTGCTAAGGACATGGTGGTTAAATTTCATTTTCAAAGGGAATCTCCAAAAAATTTTACAAATAAAAATCTGGAAAAGTCCTATACTTTGTGCTAACATTTTACACCGAACTGCCTCACAAACAAGGATCAGTTCAACACTTTGTGCGCAAACGTCCAGTAAACATCGAGCATCATATTTTGTTTTCCAAAAGATATTTTTGGATCTCTGTAAGGCTTATGTTGCTAAAGGTACCATTGCCAATGCTTGTTTTGACTAATGCTGTCTTCACATGCTACCAGAATGATCGTGACTAGGAATGAGGTAATTAAAAATTAGGTAGCAGGGTTGCCAGGTTTTCACGGACATGAAAACCAATCAGCAGCAACAGTTAAAGTAAACCAATTAGGCAACACTGGAAGGGAGGCGGGAGCTCATTTTCATTTAAAGGGGACACATAAAACAGAGCGTTTTGGCTCATACCCTAAAAGGGGCAATTTCAAGGAGCTATACAAATTAGCTGTAGGGTATTTTGAGATAAAGCTTTGCATACACTCTCTGGGGACATCAGACAACAATTAATAATATTGTATGAATGCACTCTATGTCACCTTTTTAAGCAGTATTCCTTTTACATAGTAGCAGTTAAAATATTTATTGTAAATCTCAACTTAAACATTAATGTAATTAAATTAAATATAAAACCAAAGCTATTTGCCATCACCAGGTCATTAACATTTTGACAGAAAATATGTTGTAGTTTGTCATAGAAAAACAATTTATGCACACAGTCCAGATCCTCGATCATAACATTATTACAGGTGCCCTCCGAGTAGAGACCTACACTATAGCAGGATCCAATGCAGCATAGTGCAGCGCAGAACAACACTTGTTGGCGAGTAGAGACTCCCGTGTGTGCGGTATAAGGGTGTATGACTGTCAAGTGTTTTGGTTAACTGTGCGCTTTCCCACACTTGAAGACGATAGGTCTCACTCTTTGAAGAATTAAACTGGATTCCACTCAATGATTAGGCCTTGTGAATTTCTTTCATCCATTTATTTGTTATAGCATTAAGCTATTTAGGTGAATAACCTTTAAATATATAAACGTACAAACAGTGTAAATCACCAGCAAACCCAATACAATGCATAAATTAGCAGGTTTAACATGACTCAATCATAACTTTTACACTGAGCATCAATAGCTTAAGTTAATGAACTATTTAAAACATGAATATTTCACCAGGACTACTATATTGCACATAGGAGTTGTTGAATATCTCACATTAAGTTAAAGCTGGTAGATATTACACAGCTCAATAACAATGCATTCAAATGTCATTAACTTTACATTTTAAGTACAGAATAAACTGATTTTAATAGCTTTAACACATTTGTATAGTTTAATTTACTAGATTCTAACTAAAAAGACCATAACATAACCTGTGCTTTTAACCATATTTACCAATTAATTGTCATTTAATAATTAAACAATTTATATTTAATCCTAGTCAGATCATTTAAGTCTTTAGTATACACGTCTCAGATTAAATTTAATAAATTTTATAAACTAAACCAAATCATTAGTTACCAAATTAAACCAGGCAAAATCTAATTTAGGTAAACAATTAACAAACCCTTATTGTTAAATGAAATATGAACATATATAAAAGACATATTAACCCACTATACAAACACCTCATGAATTGAAGATACGCTACTGAAAGCAATAGCGCAATCTACAGAGCACCATTGAATGCTGCATTCATTCACTCTGGTAGCAGTTACTATTATAGCACATATGAAACAGAGCGTTTTTTGGCCAGCAGCACTTCAGCTTACCAGCTGTCACTTCAGAGTTCTTTGACTAGTGTGATCGCTCCGTGCCACAGTTCATTTAGCCGCCCCTGGCTCTGTTTGAAGAGGTGGGACAGATAGCAGTTTGGTTGGACTCGGGGACAGTGCGCATGCAGTTTTGGGGTGCTGAACTCATGATATGTGCTACATGATTGCGATAACATTTCTGAGCGGCAAAAGTGATAGATCTGTAAAGCAATATATTGTAACAGGGCTGCGTGTGTTTTCACGTCTCAAATGACTAACAATAATAAACCAAAAAGTTAACAAAAACAATGAACTCCAATGTGCTGAGAGTGAGCACTTCTCTGCTGCCTTCAAGTGCTATTGGAAACGTATTCATGTAAGTGCTGTGCTGCTGCAGTCTTTTAGGCCCAACCCAAATGCTCTCATTGGTTGAGATTACATTTACATTACATTTATTCCTTTAGCTGAAGCGTTTATCCAAAGCGACTTACAATTGCTATATATGTCAGAGGTCGCACGCCTCTGGAGCAACTAGGGGTTAAGTGTCTTGCTCAGGGACACATTGGTGTCTCACAGTGGATTCAAACCTGGGTCTCTCACACCAAAGGCATGTCTTATCCACTGCACCAACACCATGAGATGCATGATGACACCCATCCCAAACTAGTGCTGTTCAACATCACACCCTTCCTGTGACCCATGGTTTGTCTGTATGTGTATTCAGAGCCAGTGAGAAACTGACTTTCATAATAAAAAATAAAAAAAACTGTATTATCACACAATAAAATAATTGTCGGCATTAACCAATTAATGTGTTATGTCAAGTCAAGTCTGCTTTATTGTCAATTCTTCCACATGTACAGTATATACATACAGAGAATTGTAAAAGAGCTTATTTAGTCTGGTTAAAGTGTCAATGCTGAATGAGTTAGTGAGCAGACCAATGCTGTACAAAGTGCCTGGTGGCAGGGGGGTCAAGGTCGGGAGGGAGTTCAGCTTCCTGACAGCCTGATGAATGAAGCTGTCCTTTCAGTCTGCTTGTCCTGGCCAGTGTTGCCAACTTCTTTCAATGGAAAGTAGCTAAACCCTGCCTGAAAAGTCGCTAAATGTCGCTAGATGACGTCACACGCTAATTAGCATATTCATGACGTAAGTGCGTCATATTATCTTGCCCTTTCTGTGCTCATGTAATGCATTTTAAAGCAGCTAAAATTTTCAATAAAAGTTTAATTATTATATTTTAATGTTTCTGTTGTCCGACAACGGAATTAATATTATAATGAATGAAACGCGGTCCATTAAGACTACATAACCAGCTCTCAAAGATGTTAATCTCTGCACTAAAATCCTATTCATGACAATGTCTAATGAAATCACAAAAACATAAGATTAAGATAATGATTGTACTGTGATTTCGGCTATACTTGTATGTAAAATAGAGTTAGAAGCAACAGAATACATTTTTTAACTGAAAGTGCTGCTCCTCTCTGCTCGCCGAACAAAACAGATGCACAGAGAGAGAGGCGTGTGTGCACGCTGGGAGAGAGCGAGAGAGAGAGAGCTCGTGCGGCAGTGTCGGAGAGTCTCAGAGACTAAGTAAGGTCTGTCAAAAAAAAAGTCGCTAGATTTGTCGCTAGTCGCTTTTTTGGGAAAAAGTCGCTACGGGGGTCTGAAAAGTCGCTAAATCTAGCGACAAAGTCGCTAAGTTGGCAACACTGGTCCTGGCCTGGAGATTCTGCAGTCTCCTCCATGATGGCAGCAGACTAATGAAGCTGTGTGACGGCTAAGTGGAATCACCTGCAATGCAGAGGCCTTTACGGGTGAGACGGGTTCAATAAATGTCCTGGAGGGAGGGGAGAGAGACACCAGTGATCTTCTCAGATGCTCTCACTATGCATTGAAGAGTCTTCCGGCAGGACGCGTTGCAGGCGCTATACCACACAGTGATGCAGCTAGTCAGGATGCTCTCAATGGTGCCTCTGTAGAAGGTGCACATGATGGGGGCTGGGGCTTTGTCTCTTCTCAGTTTGTGGAGGAAGTAGAGACACTGCTGTGCTTTCTTGGCCAGTGCTGCGGTGTCGTCGGTCCAGGAGAGGTCCTCTGTGATGTGAAAACCCAGGAACTTGGTGCAGCTCACTCTCTCCACAGTCGCATCATTGATGGTAAGAGGAGCATGCTGAGTGTGCACTCTCCTGAAGTCAGCAACAATCTCATTCATCTTCTCCACGTTCAGACAGAGATTGTTGTCACTGCACCACTTGGCCAGACGGCTCACCTCGCTCCTGTAGTTGGTCTTACATCTGTTGCTAATGAGACCCACCACAGCTGTGTCATCTGCAAACTTAATAAAGAGGTCGGAGTTGTGTGACAGTGTGCAGTCAGCAGAGTGAAGAGGAAACTATATTTTTAGGAGTGTAGGAATAAAAATTGCTAGGTTCTTCATTGAGGAACCAGCAATTTCTTTCTGAACCAGTCTACAATTCCTACAAATTAAGAATTTAACAATGACATCCGAATCAGCTGGCTCCCATGTTGTATTGGACATTAACTGTCATTGTGTAAAGAAAAATCCTTCTCACATGCTCTGCGTAGGAAAAGCTTGGAACAGCATGAATGTGGGTAAATCATAATTTTCATTTTAGGTGAACTATTGGTTTAAATCAGTTATGACACATTTGGTGGAAATATACGTAATTGTTCAATGAACCAGTTCCCACACCTCTTAAAGTGGAAAAGGAGTAGGCCTACCACAAAGTCATAATTACTTGGATGCACCAGCCTATTGTATCTCTTTATTTTAGGACTTAAAATCCTGTATTACTCTCATAGAATTCTTCTTTTTCATTGAAGTTTTATTGGATCAGTTTTATTTAAATTGACTCTTTTTAAGATTTAATAAGGGCTTAGCTCAGATATCTCCAAATGTGAGAACTGCAGTCATTTTGATCATTCTGGATAATCTAGGCAGCACTGCAGGAGCCACATGAGGGCAGTGAAAGATGGTGCAGTGGTTTAACAGAATGAGAATCCTACTTAAACATCAATTGGACTTGCTCTGGGATTGTTCTTGAGACAGAGAGAGAACGAATAAGAGAAAACAGCTGCCATTACGAGTTGTTTTGAACAACATGAAAAATGTCTGTGCCAATAAAAAATTCATGGGCAAAGGTAAAATCTCTGTGGCTCTGTTCCAGAACCTAAAGAGCTGCCTATGTAGACTGTTTTAGGACAGAATAGGAACAATCCCTACGTAAACACTGTTCTTGAGGTGGTTGTGTAATTTTACTGACTTATAATGTAACTTATTTGGGGCAAATTGTAAGACAGCACTGCATGTATCTTTCTAAGAGGGCACTCCTTTAATAGGATAATTATAAAAAAATATATATAATATCTAAACATGTTTTATATTTAAAAGTATTGATTTAAAAGCTGTGATAAAAAAAAAAATATATATATATATAAATATATATATATATATATATATATATATATATATATATATAAATATATATATATATATATATATATATATATATATATATATATATATATATATATATATATATATATATATTTGACAAATATTCATGAGAGAGAATAGTAGTGTTAGCTTAACAACATGCTAACAGTAAAACTCTTAAAATCAATATGAGTTGAATCTCCTGTGTGTATCACAATCTGTATGCTGACAGAGCACTAGGAAGCCTAGGAAGACTATCAAGGCAGATAACCAGGTTTTGGAGCAAAAGTTATTCTGACTGTTTTGTTATTTATTTATTATTAATTATCTATTTATTACACCGGAAACCAAAGTTGGCAGGCCTGGGATAATCATTCATTACATTTTATCTGTAACTAAAGAACCTCTCTTCACTCTAGGGTCCTGGACAATGTTCTCCTGCATACAACTCTTTCATGTGAACTGCATAGAGCATAAAGCAAGCATACAGTACATAGGTTAATTTTAATAGGTTGCGATCTAACTGATATATAAATCTATGTGGTTTTCTGATGGGATTTGAAAGTGCAGATACAATGTTGACAAGCTGGGGGATTGCATAGAACCTGAGAAATTGAGAGTCAGAATAAGGCAGAAATTTTGTTACAGCTTGTAGTTTTCACCACATGTAACTTCCTTTGCTGATTTTAAATGGATTAATTTTGCTGCTGGTGCGTGCAGTGAGGAAAATGCTATTCCCTTCACAGCAAGCTTGCAGCGATGTCACCGGAGAAGAAGGTCGAGAACAATAATCTCTGCTTGTTGACATGCTGGCGTTGTCTATTCTAAATTGGCACAGAACTTCTTCTCTGCTTGCAGTTTTATTTACACATCCACAGTCGTGAACATAGATGACAGTGTGGGGAACGTCTATTATACACAAAAACAAGATGACTCTATATTACCTGTGAACAGGGAGCGTGTGAACCCCTGTGGTCATTGAACTCAAACTGAAAAGGTAGTTAAGTCAGGAGCACTCTGTTTGATTAAGATTATTGTAGAGGTCTGGCATATTATTTGAAACCACCGAAGCCTAATGCAATCACCTGATTTTTTAAATATGCAACAGATAAAAAATTCCATGCAGAAGTTAAACAGGTCTGTAAATGGGACTAGACAAGACTAAGCAATGATTAGATGACATATGATTTCCGTGGACAAGATGCTAAGTGATCACACTGCATAAGGAGGAGTTGGGGATGGAGGAGTGTAAGCACATGCACGTGCTACAGACTAAGTCAAATGGGAGTACATATCAGAGTAGGGAATGCTGCTCTCTTTTAAGGTGATTGGTGAGGGTATTAACATAAAACTGATGTACATCAGACAATTTTTTTAATAGAGTCATAATTGAATTATGCCCTCCCTCCCAAATAAAATGGAGTATAATGGTTAGCTTTCTCCTCAACTGCAGGCTAATTGGCAGTAACCAAAAGCCTGAGCAACAAGTATGTTTCCAATAAGAAAAGCACAAAAGCTTTGATCAACAGCACATTTCCTAACAAACAGCTTAACCAAACAACAAGAATATTCCGATGATAAACATAATCTGTGCTAATCAGTATATGTTCCAATAATGACAGTAACAAGCACATTGCCAATAACTTGTTAACTTTTAAGTCTGACCATAAAAGGAAAACTTAGCTTTGCTTATGAAGACACATTACACTAAATGGAAAGTGAAATATATACAGATGTGGTGATGATGCTATATCTTACTGATGTCACACTCCATGTTGGGAGGGCTGTTCTTGACTGAATTGCTCTGAAGTCACTTTCAGTCAAGCCGCTTATAATGGTTGATGCAGTGAACTGTGAGTTCAAGAAAAAAAAAAAATCTGAAATAAAACTCTGTCATGAAGGAAGACAGGAAGCAAATACAAGTAAACCCCCTGATTGTGACAGAATATAATTATGAAAGCTCCGGCTGACGGCGGTTAGCGCAGGTAAAAGAAAGTGATAGATCCAGATGAAGACATAATCCACAGAGAAACACGGAACAGGAACAATAATGCACAAGACTGGAAAACGGCAAACACGAACAGGAGTTGAGACAGACATGCAGCACGAAGGATCTCAAACAACGATCTGACAAGGGAGATGAGAAATGGATGAGTATTTAAAGGTGAGTGGATTAGCTGGAGCTGGCACTCTGAGTGAGATCCACTGGCCACTGATTAGATAATGATGGCCGGTCACACCCACTCACAAACACCCACACACATGTAACAACATAATGAGACAAGCAGAAAACATTAGACAAGCAGGAAACACTGCATTCCTGAACCGTGACAGTACCCCCCCTTCCTAGGAATGCCTTCTGGCGTCCCCAGATTCCCTTACCTGCCGATTGTAATCATCGATAAGGGAGTGATCCAGGATGTCTCTAGCAAGCACCCAAAGGTGGATTAATAAGAGAACGTAACACAGGCTTTATCTTTGATACATGAAAGGCGGGATGAATTCTCCTGTACTCGGAGCGGAGAGGAATGTTCTTGGTAGAAAGCCACACTTTTTGACCAATGACTTATACGGGAGGTTTAGACCGGTGACGATCGGCTTTAGCCCTGGTGCGCACCCCCACTTGGAGTAGAGCCTTGCGGGTCAAGACACCTCTGGACAAAGGCGTGGATGGAGGGGACCGCAACATGGATTCCAGACTAGGAAAAGTTGGTGGCTGGTACCCAAACTACACTTGAACAGAGATAGGCCCATCGATGACACTGGTACTGTTGGCTACATGAGGAAGGATTCTTTGAGACCAAACATCACAACACCCTTTCCAAATATTGGTTGGCTCTCTCGGTTTGACCATTGCTCTGGGGATGAAACCCTGTGGACAGACTGACAGTCGCACCCAGCAATCTACAAAATTCTCGCCAAAATTTGGACACAAACTGGGGTCCCCTGTCGGAAACCACGTCTGTCGGGAGGCCATGTAAGTGAAACACGTGATCTATGACGGCCAATACTGTCTCCTTGTTTGAGGGTAATTTGGGCAAGGGAATAAAGTGGACTGCCTTCGAGAACCGGTTCACCATGGTCAAAGCTACCTTGTTGCCCTGAGAGGGCGGGAGGGCAGTAATAAAATCTAGCGCAATATGGGACCAGGGTCTCAAATGGACTGGTAATGGTTCAGGTAACCCATCTGGGGGTTGATTGGAAGTCTTACAAGTGGCACAAACCGAGCAAGCCAAAACAAAACTGTGAATGTTGCGAGCCATAAGTGGCCACCAGAATCGTTGCTTGACCAAAAACTTAGTACAATTGGAATAATGCCCCCACTGAATGACGTCGGACTGTGATCCCTCCGGCACAAATAACCAATTCAGTGGGCAACCGGGTGGAGGCATTACCCCTACTAAGGCCATCTTGACCTTCAATTCTACCTCCCAATTCGAATTCAATTCGACATGAGTGTTGAGACATCTAGGGTCTCAGGTAAAATGCACTCGGGAGTAGACGGATAAAAAAAAAAAATGCATGAAAAAAAAAATCGGGTTTGATGTTTTTGGAGCCTGGGCGGTACGATAGACAGTAAAACCAAAACAACCAAAAAAAAAATAAAGTGCCCACCGAGCCTGCCTGGAGTTCAGCCTTTTGGTGGTTATAATGTATTCCACATTCTTGTGATCAGTCCAGACTATAAAAAGTACCCCTGAGCCTTCTAACCAGTGGCGCCCTTCCTCCAATGCTAATTTGACTGCCAACAACTCTCTGTTACCAGTGTCATAATTATGTTCGGCAGGAGATAACCGATGGGACAAAAACGTGCAAGGGTGCATCTTGTCGTCTGTGGGAGAACATTGGGATAGCACTGCACCTACCCCCACCTCTGGGGCGTCAACCTCCAGCACGAACTGACATGATGGATCAGGGGCAATTAAGATGGAGGCTGAAACAAAGCAACCTTGAAAGTTTGGCAAACACGAGGTCAAGGTGGTCAGAGGTGCGTCTAGTTGGCTGAAGTTGCAAATAAAACACCGGTAGAAGTTGGCGAACTCCAGAAACCTCTGTAGGGCCTTAAAGGAATCTGGACTTGGCCAAAATACCACAGTTGAGTATTTGAGTATTGAGTATTTAAAGTTGTTGAGGAAATGTTTGCCATTGATTAATGATCTGAAAAGAAATATTCTCTTAATAATAATAGCCAAACAACACTTTGTAATAAACATACATTAAATATTAACCCAGTCTTATTTGAAAACCATGCCTATGGTGACATTTCTGCAAAATATTTTGTTGCTTCTTGCACTCTTTGTGAGACGTTCAAAGTAAAATATCCAGTCAGTAAGGCATTCATTTTGATCCAAAACAGATGAGTGCATCTGTCAAAGTTTTATTACATCAGTTGTTGTATGTATCATGGCAGTTCAGAAATGAAGTGTCCGGTAAGTGGCACAAAATGGTCAATGATCTATTGCAGTAGTTTTGCAATTGTAAAACAATAAAATAAATACAGATGCTGAACAGAACTTTTGAACTTAGTTTTCACAGGTTTTTCAGTGATGATATTACTGCACCGAGGTCAAAGTGCTGTGAAGTGCTCTTCCGCCATACATTATAGTTATCATTTTTTACCCGCTTAGAAAATCGCCAAGTTTTATTTTGTGTCACCATACTTTCTCATGTAACTACTCATGTAGCCATCTTTAAATAGAAAAAAAAAAACATGGAAGTGTTTGGTGGCTTCTAAATTTATCCCTGTTTGGATCCTAAGGAATGAATGTTGCTAAGCTAAATGCTAGCATAGTGGCGTCAGTGCTACAGTGATTTGAGTGCATGTACTGAGATGGGAGAGGCACACATCAGCTCATCTAAGTTGAGGGAAGAACATAGTGAAATATGGAACAACTGCAGCGTTTTTCTTTTAAGAAATTATAAACTTTGGTTTGAATTGGATATAATTAAATATATACTGTATTATTATAAATACACAAGATAAAATAAGAAAATAAGATAAGATCTCTCTTTCTTTCATATATATATATATATATATATATATATATATATGTGTGTGTAGAGAGAGAGAGAGAGAGAGAGAGAGAATATTGTAGTTTTGGAGAATATTCAATTAACTTTTTGATTATTTTTAAACCAGGCCAATATTTTACCTATACAAGTTGGGGAGAAGTCAGGGTGAATTATAAAATCAAGACTCAAGAGAGAGAGAGAGAGAGATAGAGAGAATGCTCAGTTGATGCTAATAGCAGCAAAAGTGCAGAGCTTCACTAAGTTTCACTCAAAGGCCAGAACAGGAAAAATAAAAAACAACCTGATTTTTGGCTATCAAACTGAACCTCAATGTTGTTGTTCTGTATGGCTGTAAAATCTTCATAATCGCTAGTTTACACCATGACTGCAGTTTTGCAATGGCAAATTAAACACGGTCATTAAAAAGCACATTAATACAGGGCTAATGTATAACTTGTAAACCAAACTGCTTATGAATTATGATCCATTTTTCAAACATGTCCACATGCATGTTGTGTAAATCCCATTCCTGCTCTCTGCTCTCAAGTCATGGATACAAGATATTTGTACTGATTTATTTATATATTTATTTATTTTCATCAAACTTGTTCCAAAGTATTCCGTCCCTCAAACTGTAAACACAGACAGACTGCCAGTAGACTGAGAGTGAGACTAAGAGTAGGAATGGTTACGGTTTCATAACGTCCAGTCATTTTTAACTTTTTTATTAACACTGGACGATGCAATTAAAACAGCCTGTGGATTTCTTATCTCCAGCATTCTAGTTCTGTTCATTTTCATTTTACCACTTCAGCTCTGTTATTAACCCTTGAATTGAATTAGTGCAGTGGCATATACTTCTGCTTATTTTGATTATTGTTAATTAATATTGCTCTTTCATACAATTTCTTAATATAGATGTATTAAAATTGACTACAGGAATTCTTAAAGGTCCTGTTTGATATTTTGTGGAAATTATGTAAGAAAGTAGAAACCTCTCTCTTTCCATCTCCTCGTAGTTCCATTGTCCACAGGGAGCTTTCGTCATCAGAATTCCTTGTGTCACAAAATTATTTGTATTTTTGCCAGGGAGCGAATCAGTCAATTTCATCTCCATTTCCTCCCTTTTCCCCTAAGCATCTCAATGAGTTAAAATATGGCAGATAGGGTATGAGAAAAAAATGGGCTTGATGCCCGTCTCCTACAAGGCAGGCAAGCACGACCACTTTTTACAGCAACTTAAACCATCTCTGATGGGATGGATCATGTCTGAACTCTCTAAAAAATGTGGGTGTAAACAAGCAAATGTAGCAGAAACACAAATAAATAAATGACTAATACTTGTCAATAACCAGGCCCTTAAAACACACTCAGTAGAAAGTGCATTCGGATGCTTTCAGACTGCCTAAGCACATCCACAGTGTCATGTTGTAATGGTTTTCACTTATGTTGCCCTGTAGAGGCAAGGAGAAATGAGATCAAACAAATGTCCCTAACTTAATTTATGAAATGGGAAGAAAGCATCCATAACGTACACTATTACAAGCAGTGTTGGGTATAGTTACTTTGGAAAGTAGTTAGTTAGGTTACAACGTTACCATCAATTAAAAGTAATCAGTTATGATACAGCGTTACCTATTCATAAAAGTAACGCGTTAGAGTACTCATGCGTTACCAAAAATTAAAAGCCGTTTGCAGCGGCTCACACACGACAGACATAGCCCCTGGCCCCTTTAAATGCACCTAGAAGTCGTGACTCCCGACAATGAATAACGTCAGTCATCCGACTAAATTAACACTGCAGGATAACAATAACAGGAAAGACAGTCAGCAATCGGCTATTCCACATGGCGTTTTATTTATTTATTATCACAGAACATATTATTAATCAAAATTTGCACCTACCCAGCCCGGGTAGCCTAGGCTACTGTATATTATGAGCACCACAAGATCACTCCTGATTTTTCTTTAACTTTAAATAATGCAGTTATCAAAGTACAAGTATGCTTACTTGTAAACACAACCTTAAACAGGCTTGCAGATTTAAATCCATTTAGAAATGATGAACAACCAGCCAGCCAACGACCTAACAGAAATTAACAGCTGCCTGTCAAACAAAAATGATAACAAACCGAATTAAATCCTTCACTGCCACACAGGCAAATGACAAATCGCTTAATAGCCGAACTAATTATTATTAAAGTGTCACTCACAGTCACAAGCCTAAATTCGCTTTAACACAGTCCTCTTACATTTACTATTCAAAGTAGTGACTAAAACGTAGCGTTAAATTTGAGGTAGAATTTTTGGCGGTCGACAGAAGCTTTTCACCAAAGCAGAGTGTGCATTTTACCGTTATGTTCTTTTCTTTTTCGTTGACAAATTGAAAATAATGTGCGTACTTCCATAAACCAAACGCTGTCCTCTCTGCTATCTTGCCGGGAGTTCGAAAAAAAAAAAAACCCCACACACACACAGGGTCAGGCGCAGGGCACAGACGCATCACAGCCATTGACTTTACGATCACAGAGCTTCGGCTCCGCTGATACATCCGCAGGTGGCACAATAGACCTAGGCCTACTGTCTGAAAAAAAGCAGGCTGCAGTCGGGATTTTCCTTTCCTTAAAATAACGGATTACTTTTTTTAAAAAATAACGAAGTTACTGATTACTTACGCACGAAACTAACGCGTTAAGTTACACATTTCAGGAAAAAAGTAATTAGAGTACTCTAACGCGTTACTTTGTAACGCGTTACCCACAACACTGATTACAAGACATGCAAAAAATATGACTTCTCAAAAAAGTGGGTTCCAGTGACACAACTTGAGTAAATTGTGTAATGTCAATGCATTTTGGGACACTTTTAGATCACTGGGTAATACAGTATATAAACAATTCACATTTCAAATAAAAATATGAAGAGATAGAAAATGTTTTACTAACTACTATACATTTTTATAAACCAGACTGGAAAATGTTCAACATTTTAAACATTACAACATAATGTTTTTTTTTTTTTTTTTTTTTTTTTTTTTTTTGCAATAGTATTTGTAATATGTGTAGTATTTCTAGTATGTATTTGCAAAGCATAATCAGTATTAGCCTTCATGCTTTATTTTGGTCTCAGAAGATTTAATTTTTTTTCCAAAAGTCGTAGTTAATGTTTTCACATTTGACTGAAACTTACTGACAACAACTTTCATGGGAAGAAGAAAAAAAAAATGGGTTGGGGGTGGATGTGATGGGTGTTGCTGTGGAATTTCAGCTCAGTTCAATGAGGCCTACGATGAATTAGTTATAAAAACAAAGCCTGTGCTATGATCCAAGATTTGGTAATGATAAAGCATAACGAGAGATTTACAAGTGATTCTTAAAAGGCCGGACCAGAAACACCAAATTATTTACCTTATTTACCGAATTATTTTGAAAACTTCATTTAATAATTAATGTTACCAATTTCCAATATTTGTATATATATATATTTTTAGATCTGAATAAATTAGATTTGACAAAATTAATTTTATTTGTGGAAAATATTTTTTTTAACGCTACTACTACTACTATTAATAATTTCAATGTGAATGTTGTATCTGACTGACTCTTTCTAAGTACATAGTCACATCACAAAACATCTGCAATTCTTATCTGACTCTCCCCCAGTCAGTTTTAGTACATCAAAGCATAATCAAATCTCTAAATTATACCTGTGGATTAAAATCAGCAAACACATTCTCGACTCCCTCCCTGTCACACACACAACACATCAACATTACTACATTTAATATCCTCTTCTGAAAGGTCAAGTGTTGATGGGAAATAGCTTCCCCTAAATTATCGGGAAACATAATGAGACAAAATTGTTTACGGATCCAGAGATGCGTATTATTGCAAATGACTGTTTGGCTGTGATCACGCTTAGCAGGAAATGGAAATTGATTGCACTCTGGTGCTATTTTATTCTTTGATGCAGGTCTAAGGCCATTGCTGTGATCCAGACACCATTAAAAGCTGTATCTATCCTCCACAAAAAATTTAATAATAAATAAATAAATAAATTGCTCAGTGAATTCATAGATCAGCACCATTAAGAGTTAGAATCACTAGTATTACACTGAGATAAGGTACCCAACAGGAAGACAGATAACACAACAGAGAGAGAGAGAGAGAGAGAGAGAGAGAGAGAGAGAGAGAGAGAGGGGCAAAGAAAGAGTATTCACTTATGTTACATGGAGGATTTGTTCCAGAAGAATTCACCCAATTCAATCAACATGGGCTTTCCAGATGAGCTCTCAAGCAATCCTGATGTCTCTGAGGAACAAACGCCATACTTAGCCTATCCCTCAGCAATGACAGAGGGCACTATGTGCTAAGTTTAAGGTGTCCAGCCTTTCCTTTTTCCCCCTATTATTCTCTTTTAATCAAACTTTGAACTGCTTCCTCTAGGGGTCGCTATGGGGAACACCTCGATGTGACCAGTGTCTAAAGGGGGCGGGGTCACACTGCACTTTTCATTTAAATGACTTCCATTCATATGCATGTGAATGCGTCAGACCGCAAGCTCATTTGATAAATTTTGCATTTCACTCTGTTCTAAAGTTCAAGTCGTTGAACTCTGACCTTCAAATTTGCATCACGTGAAGACGTGGGACCAGTAGAAGATCAATACATCATTGCATGATCTCGCTGTACAGAAATAAAAAAAATTAAGGAAGCGCTAATTTTAGCCGCAGAACAGCATCCTATTTTATATAATACGTCTTTTAAAAATTATGAAAATAAAATGAAAAAAAGAAGCTGCATGGTTCGCAGTGTCAATGGATATAGGAACAGATGGTACATTTGAATGAGAACACATTTTATCATTTTCTTATTGCTTAGTGTGTATATACTGTATTTATAGAGAAAGAGACACAGAATACAATATAATAAGACGCTTTCAACACTGTTGCAAAAGTATATGTTGTATATGTGTGTGTTGTGTAACTTGTTTTATGTTGTTATGTATATTGTGTGCTGCTACCTTGGCCAGGGCTCACTTGTAAATTAGATATTTATCTCAATGTGATTATTTCCCTGGTTAAATAAAGGTTTAAAGGGGGGGTGAAATGCTCATTTTCACTCAATCTCCTGTTAATCTTGAGTACCTATAGAGTAGTACTGCATCCTTCATATCTCCAAAAAGTCTTTAGTTGTATTATATTTATAAGAGAAAAATAGTCTGTGCCGATTTTTTCCGGAAAAACACGAGCCGCTGGAGGCGTGACGTGTGGGCGGAGCTAAAGAATCA
This sequence comes from Carassius gibelio, assembly GCF_023724105.1. Lineage (NCBI taxonomy): Eukaryota > Metazoa > Chordata > Actinopteri > Cypriniformes > Cyprinidae > Carassius > Carassius gibelio. The sequence goes on along the minus strand of NC_068388.1, from coordinate 21,726,445 downwards.
CGAGCGCGAGTAGGCTTTTGCGTTGAGAGCGTTTGGAAGTTGTGACATTACCATGAGGGAAAAAAAAAAACATCCAAAACAAACCATAGCTAACAGTCAGATTCAGCCGTTTATTTATGATCCAGAATCAGATCCCGAGGCTGAAACTGAAGGGGAGCAATGGCAGCAACGACTACAACAGCATCTCTATGTGGTATGCATTGAAACTGTATATATTTGCTTATGTAACCCTGTAACGATAAAACCTTTGTACTCATCGGGAAGGAGGAGGCGGGAACCGGCGCACAATCAAAACATAATTTTAATATTCAAAATAAATACAAAACGGCGCACCAGCCCCTCACGGCCGACTGGTGCGCATAAATAAAAAGCAAACACATAAAATAATGTCCCAGGCCTGGTCCTCTCTCGTCCTTCACGGTCGTCACTCCAGTTTTATATCCTTCCATCTCCTACGTGGGACTCGATACTGGCGGTGGGGCGCAGGTGTAGCTCATCTCCAATCACTACACCTGGCCTCACTCCTCGTTCCCACGCCTCTCGGCCGCCCCACTCGCCACAAACCCCTTTCTCCCGGGTCCTTTCTGCCGCTCCTCGCACTCGCTCCGAGCGGGGCTCGAACCTGGGTCTCCTCTAACAAGGAGGCTAAATGGCTACAGCCACTAGTGTCTGTTGCTAGTGCGTCTCTTGAGATCGGGGAGGTTTACCTGCACAGCACTACTCGCTGGCCTCCGTTACACTTAGCGGTTTTTGAAAATGACTAAGTTCCACTTTAAGTCGTCTTTTTTTTTCTCTTTAAAGGTGTACAAGGTTTACTTGATGTGCTCACGCGCCGATAGCTAAGTTAATAACACAGAGATATTTGAAGCAGTTTTACTCACCACCTGCGGTTCCAACACACGACTGTGACTTTTTCATTGGGACTGCATTATCCTTAAGAAATAAACAATACGAAAATCCGGCGTCAAACTGGGCCTTGTTTGTAAAACAAGCATCTTCGAAATGCAGGGAACAAACAAAAACACTTGCACAACTCCGTCCATGCTCTTTAAAAATAAACTCCGTCCACTGGTCCCTTGATTTTTTTTTTTGGTAATCTGTGCAGGGTTGTCTTGCCCTAGCAACCAAAAACACACTTATTTTGTAACATGTCGCTCTCGCTCTGCTCAGTGAATGTCTCGTGTCTGCTCTGCTCTACAGGAGCGCGCGCTCTTCCGGGAGAAGTGCCCTTTAGGACCCATATAAGGAAATTCCGCTCCATCTAACTTCACACAGACCCATACTAGAAAAAAAAAAAAAACTTTCAGAAACTTGTGACAAACCGGAAGGAGTATTTTTGGGACAAAAATACTCCTTCAAATGTACAACTTAATTTTTGAAACTTTGTCCATGTTTTGCATGGGAATCCAACTCTTTAACAGTGTAAAAAATTCAGTATGCATGAAATAGCATTTCACCCCCCTTTAATAAAAAAAAAAAGAAAAAGAAAAAGTCACAGTACAAGGACATATCAAACCAATGTTGTGATAACAGTGTAAACAATTATATCCTGCTCCCGGCCATATTACAATGTCTAGTGTGACTGCCCCTTAAAGCATTAATTCAAAAACAACAACACTATATTATAAATAGGCACAGGGGGAACACGTCATCCTCTACTTCGTCTTCACTGACTTTTGTTTGAAGAATGTATTTCTGTGGGAAGAGCATTACTTCATTATGGTGAGCACTAGCAAATTGTTTAGAAGATTTGTGCATCCGTGTCATCGTTATTTGACACCTGATGGCACACATGATCTCTGCGCCTTTTGTTTGGGTGAAGAGCATGCACGCGATGTACTAAAGGGGGCAATCTGCGTTCACTTCAAATGTTTTCCAGTGAAAAAGCTCCGTTCTTGTTTGTCTCTTTTCATAACGGTTCAACATCTGTTGCTGCTGAGGCACGGAGGAGAATGAGCTTGTGGGGAATGCAGGTGAATCTGGCCAATGAGTTTAAAAAGGGGCTTTCCTTCTCGCAGTCACTGGCTGTTGACGAGAGTGAGCAACTGGAGGATGAACCAGGAGCCTCTTGTGCGTCATCTTATGCTCTGGGGTTTGTGCTTATAAACAATCTGCAAACTTTATTTGCAGTGCTTTCCGGGACCTGTGTGTTTCTGTCCTTTTCTAGGGTAGGTCCTTGTTAAGCACCCCACTCTGCTGGATTTAGAAACCAGGTGCTCAACTTGCACAGTTTACCTCACTCATCAATGTTGTATCCAGCCGGTATGATAGCCCTGGTTCTGGCTTCATGGTTCCTGGATAATGCGACCGGGTCACCGGCTTCTGCGGGAGCCTTCTTGATCATCAGGCCCCTGGCATGGCACTGCAGAAATTTGCTTTCAGGCTGCCCTGTCTGATACGCCATATCTAGGTTGCCCTGAGGAGCTTCCTGGTCACCAGGATATCCCCTCTTGCTGAGGCATAGAGTGGGAAGTATTGGTGCCATTTGCAAGAACCTCCTTGTGTAATGTCATCTCAGGCAGTGCTCCACTCAGCTCAGAGGGTTGAGCTTGCCTCTCCCGTTTGGCTCAATACTTTCGGGTATCTGTGAACAGATGCTTGGAAAGCTCTTAAATCCATGCTATGGTAAGTGTGCACGCTAAGCTTTGTGCACTTTCTGAAATCCACATGGTGCTAAGTGTGCACACTGAGCTTTTTGTGCACTTTCTAAAATCAGCATAGTGGTAAGTTTCTCACTTTTTTCCTTCAAATATATTGTTTTTGGGATGCACAATCTATGGGCTGCTTTTCCTGAGTGCCACAAGGGCCTTTTAGAACGGTATTTTTAAAAACCATGTTATCTGCTTGTGAAGTCTTTGTACACTTTCTAAAATCCACAATGTGGTAAGTTTGCATGCTAATACTTTGTGTTATTTTTAAAATCCTGTATGGGGAGGGCTTTGCGCAGCAGCTTCATGCCCTTTCTTGAGTTGGTTGAAGCCCTGGTTCCAACTTGAGCACCACCCCACCTATGTATCCTCTGGATAGTTAGCAGGGTGTTACTACTAGGGGTCTGTTGAGACAGTTCCTTCAGCAAGCGGTAACCTCTGTGTGACAGGCCAGGACTTAGTATGATGCTAGGCTCTTGGTCATATCCCCTTAAAGGAATTGATTCCAAGCCTTGAGCTCTACCCCAGGCTGAGGAGTCTGGCCCTAACAGATACTTTGTTTGGGGTATGTAGCCTAGGCCTTTGGCCATGGGGATAATGTTATGGAAAGCAGTCCCAGGGGCAACTCCCATGGCTATGATAGAGTTGGTATTTAGTGCTCACCATGGTATTCTGGCTGTACTCCCCTCATCATGGTGGTGTAGGTATACTGTTCTTCATAGTGACCCTTAAAAGTCACAGTTCTAAGTTCCCTTGAAAAGGAAACGTTTCAGGTTAGTTATGTGACCATGATTCCCTGTGTAGGGAACGAGGCACTAGGGGTCGCTAAGGGGAACAACTATTCATGACCCATGTCTGAAGCATACATTCAAAAACATGGCGGTAACTCATGACATCACTACTGTTGTGACTATAGTATAAATAGGTCAAAGTATAAATGTAGTAAATAAAAATAAATTCCTACTGTCTTGTAAGAACATACAATATACTTAGCTGCTTCCTGTAGCCTGCATATCTCTATAAGATATCAGCCCGGTCTTCTTATATCTCCAGCATCATTAACAAAGCAAAAAATAGGTCTAAAGCACTATTTAGCATGGTAAGCAAACTAATCCAGCCACAAAATCATAGTATCAGCCAACATGAATCTGATGATATGTATTGCACTTTTTTGCACCACTTTCAGGGAAAGTTGGATGTTTTATGCAGGACTTTTGATGAACCGACTATTTCTAATTGTGAGCAAACTCAGTCTACCCAATCATTGACTACCTTTGCCTTAACTAATCCATTTCTACTTGCTGATGTTATACAGAAATCAAATACCCCTTCAAGCCGACAAGACCCTGCACCTACTTTTCCCCTGAAGCGCTGTATCCCTGTTATTTCTGCCCCATCTCACACCTCATAAACATGTCTTACATTTCTTCCACTGTTCCTATCTCACTCAAGACTGCTGCTGTTACTCATATTCTTAAAAAAAAAAAAAAAAAAAAAAAAACCAATCTGGATCCTGTAAATCTATCCAACTATGATCCAATCTCTAACCTGCCATTTGTATCTAAAATCATGGAAAAGACTGTTGCCTCTCAGCTGCAGTCATTTCTAGCTCTCAACAATCTCTTTGATATTTTTCAGTCTGGTTTTCATACAGAAACTGCGCTAGTAAAGATTCTCAATGATCTATTACTTTCTGGCGATTCAGGCAGTTTATCAATTCTTTTATTACTTGATCTTAGCTCAGCTTTTGATATTATTTGCCATAAGATACTACTCTCTCGACTTGCAGAAGTTGGCATCTAAGGTTCTGCATTATTTTGGTTCTCCGCAGATCTCACAGATAGGCAATACTTCATCTCACTGCACAAGTCCAAATCTCCTAGTGCCTTGCTCAAACAAGGAGTTCCCCAGGGCTCAGTTCTCGGACCATTATTATTCATCCTCTATATTCAGCCTCTTGGCCTAATAATTTGTCGTAATGGTTTATCTACCACTGTTATGCTGATGACATCCAGATATTAGGGATGCACGATATTGGATTTTGGCCGATATTCGATATGCCGATATTTTCTAAATAATTTTGGCCGATGCCGATACCGATATCGATATATATACAAATATATACTGATATATTTAAACTTTAATTTTACTGAAGAGAAATCCATGTATCTCTTCTGTACTGATTCTACCATCAATTTATTATTTTACAAATGTAGACAGACATTCACATCTGAAAAACAGGTCAATTATTTCACTTGGAGAATATCGGTTTGGCTCATCGGCAGAAATATTCATATCGGCCGATACCGATAATTGTCATTTTAAGCTTTTATCGGCCGATACCGATGTTGTGCCGATATTATCGTGCATCCCTACCAGATATATACTGCTTGTCAACCAGATTCTACCCAGTCGATGACATCCTTATCTTCATGTGTCAGTGAGTTAAAGGTTTGGCTACATTTTAATTTTCTCAGTGTGAACTTGAATAAACTGAAATTTTAATAATTGGTCCCCCATATCTAATAAAAAAATAAAATTGATGTTTCTAGCTTTGACCTTGGCGTTATTTCTATTTTTCCATCAGCTACTGTTAGAAATTTAGGTGTCATTCTAGACCCATCGCTAACCTTGGATGACCACATTACCAAACTCTCCAAAGCTGCTTTTTTTCAACTATGTCAAATTGCACAACTTCTTCCTTTTCTGAGTAGAAAAGATGCAGAATCATTAGTGCATGCATTCATTACCACTAGCCTAGACTATTGTAATACTCTTTTCTCTGGTTTACCAGCTCACTCCATTGTTTGTCTGCAGTACATTCAAAATTCTTCTGCCAGATTATTAACTTCAACAAAAAAAATCTACTCACATAACCCCTATTTTATTTAAACTTCACTGGTTGCCTGTATCTATTCGTGTGCAATACCTTATTCTTCTGCTCACCTTTAAGGCACTTAAAGGTCTTGCTCCCTCCTATCTTTCCGACTTACTATCTTATTATATACCTTCTCGCACATTCCGGTCTTCTAATTCTGAACTTCTTTCTGTACGTAGGTTCCACCGATCTTCAATGGGCGGCAGGTCCTTTTACATTATTGCACCCAAACTTTGGAATTCACTTCCCCTGCTACTCAGAACAGTCACCTCTTGTAGTGAATTCAAGTCAAAACTTCTAACTTATTTGTTTAATCAACACTATCTGTAATTTACATGTGTATTTGTCCATTTTGTTTACCATTTTTATGTCTCCACTACATAATCTGTATTATATGCAACTGCATTACTTGCAATATTTGCATTTGGCAAATGTCCAATAAAACTGTTCATTGTTATAATTTTTTGTTGCTTTTGTGTACAATGTTCAGCGTCCTTGAGCTCGGGAAAGGTGCTATATAAATTAAACATTATTATAATGACTGACACACGTGCATTCAAACACACACACCCACCCACCCACACACACACACACCCACACACACAAAAGCTGCCTGTTAACATCTTTACCTGACACTAAATGCATGACAGCAAGCTTTTGTTGATGCACTGCAAAAGACAATTTTGTCAGAGTCAAAACTTCCAAAAATGTGCACTTCACGTTTTAGTCTTAAATTTGAACATTCTTGTCTGATACTGCCACTTTTGAATTCTCTTCAGCATGAGCACACTTTATATGAATTACTTTAAAAGAGGCTCAAAACAGTAGATTTTTAGATTGGCCAGGTAATTTGTAAAGTACTTTAGCTTGTGCTATTTGATGTGACTGAGAGATGCTCAACTTAATTTTTACAGTTTAATCATATTCATTAAATGTTATTAATTGAATGTTATGAAGTGTAATTTCTTTTTTTTTTTTTTTTTTTTTTTAAATATGCATTAAATCAAAAGTGACCTAAAAGACAATTTAATGTAACAAATAATTCCTATTTTAAATTAATACTGTTTATTTTAACTCATGTGACACTGACAACTGGAATAATGGTGCTAAAAACTTCCCATTGCATTAATAAATCATATATTAAAAATAATAATAAATATATATAAATATATCAGCAATTACGGGGCCAAGCACTCCAATGGCAAATGTAGGAGGTAAGCATGGCATGGAGCATCACACCAAATGCATTAATGAGCAATAACAGCAATTTTAGGATTATTGTAATTGAAATGGCTGACAAAATCATAAATACCACCTCTAGTAGCATGATTACTTGGCTTATCAAGCTTGACCAATAGGTGGCGCTGTTATAAAATCTATTTGGTGTACTCTGTGTTACTTTTCAATGACACACACAAAGTTTGGTGTTAATATGCCAAAGCATTCCAGAGATACAGCTTCAAGTGTGATTTTCTCATTGTGCCTCAACTTCGTCGCTGTGGTATGCAAAAACGGTTTTGTCTATCGACACAAAATCCATAACTTTGTGTCAGCATTGTCTGAAGATCATCTGATTCAAACTTGGTGAAAATCGGACCTACGGTAGATGAGGAGTTCGAAAAAGTAGGTTTTCAACATAAATCAAAATGGCGGACCGGAAGTTCAGCTTAGTATGGCATATTTAGTATCTATGTTATCGGCATAAGTTTTATTCAAATAGGCTAATGCAATAAAAAGTTATTAGCGTTTTTAAAAGTGCAATTATTCATTGTTAATGAACGGTTCATTACTCTTGACCAATAGGTGGCGCTGTTACCAAATTTATGTGGCATTCTCAGTGTGAGGTGGCAATGCCACATACAAAGTTTGGTGCAAATATGTCAAAACATTGCAGAGATACAGCCTCAAATGAATTTTGGCACCCTTCCAGCAAATTCGTTGATGCACTAAATGAGAACCATTTCGTATATCAACACGAAATCCATAACTTACCATGGTCTGAAGATGATTCACGTCAAATTTGGTGAAAATCGGACTAACAGCCTAGGAGGAGTTCGAAAAAGTAGGTTTTCAACATTAATCAAAATGGCGGACAGGAAGTATGGGCAATTTTTGCATAACTGTTATCAATGCTCTCGACATGACCCAGAGAATATAGAGAGACCATTTTAATTTTAATAGTCTAATTTATTCAAAAGTTATTAACATTTATTTGATATTTCATTATAACTCTTGGCCACAAGGTGGCGCTGCCACAATTTTTGAAGTATCTTCAGGGCATTGAGCCGAATATTTTTGTAATTATTTGCGAAATGATACGATGCTGCGTTCAAAAAATACAGCATTTTAAAACATAATTCAAAATGGCCGACGCCTAAAATGGCTGACACAGGAAAATTGGATATCATTCGAATCGACATGACTCACTGAATCTAAAGAGACCAGTTGTGATTTTTTGCCAAACCATTCAGAAGTTATAAGCCAAAATATGCATGTTTCACATCTCCTGACCACTAGGTGGCGATGTGTCGAAACACTGCATGTAGTCTCGGGTCATGCTTATTATAACACACACCAAGTTTGGTCTCAATATGCCAAACTGTTGCGGAGATATAGCCTCACGTGTATTTTTGCATGTTTTTTGTCATATATTTTCACGTGTCATTCGCATGGTCTGAAGATGATCGGAGCCAATTTTGTGAAAATCGGACAAACCGTCTAGAACGAATTCGAAAAAGTAAGTTTTTCGAAAAGTTGAAAATAGCAACTAAACAAATTAAATTTTGGGGTTAATTCGACTTGGCATGAGCCAAGGATTCAGAGGAAAAAATATTTCCATTTTCTGGCTTAAGGTTCAAAAGTTATTAGCATACAAACATTGAAAGTTTGGACAAGTGGTGGCGCTAGAGAGTAGGAGTTTGAGACTTCAAATTTGCTATAGTTAATGTTGGGACTGTCCTCTATCAGTGTGCCAAATTATACAACTTTCCCGCAATCGGTTCTATGGGCTGCCATAGACTTGCGGCGGAAGAAATGGAAGAAGAATAATAACGCCAACGATTACAATAGGTGCCTACCGAGCGGCAACCTCCCACTCTCTCTTGTGAAGCCAATAAGGAAGTGACTAAAACTGCAATTCATCGACTGGCCGCTTGAGGCTGGCTGCAGAAGAGAATCAGTCCCATAGACTCCCCATGTTAAAATGCCCAACTTTACAGCAGAAAAAAACGTTTACAGCCTGGTTCAAAAAATGATTTTGGTCTATATTGCTAATTTTGCCCTTCATGACAACTGTGAGGGGGGTGAATTTTTTTATAACTCATCCGTTTAAATTATTTTAAGCCTTAAAGTTCTGCATAATTAAGGGCGTGGCCACTTGAGTGACAGGTGGATTGCCGCTGCTGACAATGCCGTCGCGCTAGGTGGGCGTGGCTTCAGCAATCAGCTCCCGCCTTTTTGCCCATTTTTGATTGTCCGGGAGAGTCTCGCGGTGACGCGCTGCCAAGATGGCAACGGCCCGCTCTGCACACTTTAGGCTTCAAAACCGCTATTGAGGAGTCTATGGGTGACGTCACGGACACTACGTCCATATTTTTTTACAGTCTATGGTGCCTACGCACCTTCGGTGCTTGGCCCCTAATAATAATAATAATAATAATAATAAAATAAATAATACATATATTGAGCATGAAGTTACTTTTGACCTTTAAAAACTTATCGCTGCCTACGGATCAAGTCAAGTGATCCCTTTTCTACAAAAACCTCTATGACTTCCATCTTCATGAATCAAACTCTAACACCACTCTTACACTATGTGTGGAGTCCTGCAATCCGTCCTACTTTATTTCCCAAGTCAAACATCACATCAAATGATGCCCACTAGTGTCAGGAGATAAACTATCTGTCAAACTGAAGTTGACTTTCAACCAACAAGCATTTCATCTTCCTTCTGAGTGCATAAATAACTCTTATTGAGAGGGAAAAAAGACTGCAGAGACTTCCACCCTGCTATCTTGTGATCTGTCATCAGAACCCTTAAAGGTCCCTGTCAGTCAAAACCTCAATGAGAGCAGGGCCACTCCTCTTTTACAAGCCTGTTGACATCACTGCTCTGATGGGCCAATTAGAGGTGCAGTGCAGTGTGGAGCGACACCAATGGGTTCAGTGCCTGCTGTTAAACTCCTAGATACTCACCGAAAGACACAATCTAATGGTCGGAAAATGTCACTCAACCAGACTGACATAGTGGCAATGATGGAATTTTTTGTTTTTTTATAACATTTTCCAACTAAAACTAAAGATAAGCTCAGATAAGCTCGGTGGAGAAGTTATTCTCTGGTAACATGTTACAGATATGCGTGTAAAAAAACAGGAAACTAGGTGATTCTTGAAAATATGGCCATATTCCAATTTTATCCCTAATGTTCTGAAGTCCCATCTGTGCAGCATCAGTAGGCCGAGCTTCAAAATATATATATATATATACATACATACATACATACACACACACACACACACACACACACACCTTGGCTACAACCATCAATGCCCTAAGTTCCACCAGTGGGGAATGATTCATCAGTATGGGGCAGGTGTTGAAATTGCCGCCACATAACTTTTAAAATGCATTATTTTTCATATAATTTACATTATTAACATACAATTCTCCCCAGCCTGGCACAAACGGCTCAATTAGTTCCAGGTTAGTATGAAGGCCTGCCTTCATAAAAACGGAAATTGTTGTGACTGGTTAGCTGTCCCAGTGCGTTGTGATTGGCGAACATGTGAATTCGGTCTCCTCCGGTTAAGGATGGCATCAGTATTGCCATATCAATTCAACTGGATTCAGTCCCTAAGAAAACTGAAGAGGATTGCGCATAACCTTTGCAAGAACAGATATGGACGGACATAGCACAAATTTTACGCTACAGCAGCTCTTCTTCATTTGCTCTGATGCACTAACTCTGCACCAGCACTTCTTCTTCATTGTCATCTTGTCTGATGCACTCAATCAAGTGTTCTAACCATGACCTCTGTAGGCAGGAATTATTTTAATGATATTCCAATGGGCTGCTTTGTGACATAACGCCCCAGAAAACACCGCTGTAGACCAAAAGAGCTGTTCATTGTAGTTCTTGAAAAAGGATTTTAAAGGGGGGGTGAAATGCTATTTCATGCATACTGAGTTTTTTACAATGTTAAAGAGTTGGATTCCCATGCTAAACATGGACAAAGTTTCAAAAATTAAGTTGTACGTTTGAAGGAGTATTTTTGTTCCAAAAAAACCTCTTCCGGTTTGTCACAAGTTTCGGAAAGTTTTTTTCGAGTATGGCTCTGTGTGACGTTAGATGGAGCGGAATTTCCTTATATGGGTCCTAAGGAACTTCTGCCGGAAGAGCGCGCGCTCCCGTATAGCAGAGCACTGAGAGGCTGAGCACAGCCTGATCAGAGCGAGAGCCTCGCGAAAAGTCACAAAAGAAGTGTGTTTTTGGTTGCCAGGGCAAGACAACCCTGCACAGATTACCAAAAGAGAAACAGCATTAAGGGACCAGTGGATGGAGTTTATTTTTACAGAGCATCAACAGAGTTGTGCAAGTGTTTTTGTTTGTTCCCTGCATTTCGGATTGCACATTGTTTATTTCTTAAGGATAATGCAGTCCCAACGGAAAAGGGTCACGATCGTGTGTTGGAACCACATGCAGTGAGTAAAACTGCTTCAAATATCTCTGTGTTGTTAACTTAGCTATCAGCGCGTAAGCACATCAAGTAAACAACATGCGATGTTGTCATCAAACTGCACTTTCCACATGTACAGCTTAAAAAAAAAAAAAAACGCTAAGCAAATATATACAGTTTCAGTACATACCACATAGCATACCGCCTTTGCTGATGCTGCTAGTTAAATTTCAGCCTCTGGATCTGTGTCACAGCTTCCACATGCTCTCAACTCAAAAGCCTACTCGCGCTCGTGGTTCTTTAGCTCTGCCCACACGTCACGCCTCTAGGCGCTCGTGTTTTTCCGGGAAAAATCGGTACAGACTATCTTTCTCTTATAAATATAATAAAAATAAAGACTTTTTGGAGTTATGAAGGATGCAGTACTACTCTATAGGTACTCAAGATTAACAGGATATTGAGTGAAAACGAGCATTTCACCCCCCCTTTAAAAAAAATGAAATATCTCCCTTTTGAGTGGACTTTGAGATTGGCCACTCCTTTAAATGATAATGAGCTCTGTTGACCTGCCCCTCTCATCCGTGAAAGAGGAAAGACGATTTGCTCATTCCCTTCAAAAGCAAAGTAATCCACTGCGTCTTCAGCGACTTACACCACGGAAGTACAACCGTGTTCCAAATTATTATGGAAGTGACATATCAATAGGATTTCAGATTTTTGTTTGTCTGGTTTTTAACATCATTTCACGTAATTGGTATCAGTCTCAGACAGTTTTGATCAATAGTTTGCTAGGTCTTCTTAGGTAAATGGAAACCATACAAAAAGAGATTGTTCCACATTATTAAGCAAGTCACAGTTTTCATGAAATATGGTGAGGAAGAAATATCTTTCTGAACATGAAAAGTATGAAACACTGCAATGTCTTGCAAAAGGCTTCAAAACAAACAATAATTTGCTAAAAGCAATTAGAGATTATTGAACCGTCAAAGGATTTGTTAGAGACCTAGAGCAAAATAGATATTGGTCAGGTAAAGATTTATTAAGGAAAGTTTCTGTCAAACAAATGAATTGTATTGTAATGACAGCTGTAAAAAAAAAAAAAAAAAAAAAAAAACACCTGCCGAGCAGCAGACAGGTGTTTGAAGCTACTGGAGTCTTAAGGTCCTCTCCATGCAGACTGGCATAGTGTGTAAAGCTGCATTTCAGTCACTGCTAACCAAACCTCACAAAGATAATCCTGCACATCTGTCTTGGAACATAATCTTATGTTAGTTATAATGCTAATATTATTTTTAATGTATAAGTGTTAATACAGTACAGATGTTCATATTGTTATTTTTATCAGCTAGCCTAGACCACTTGAGTCCTCATACACACAATGCTGTCTCTTACAAGTGATTGTGTTTGCTTGGGTTTTATGTGTGAAATACAGGGAAATATGAGCATGACAAACATGCATATAGTTCAAAAATAACACTGCATGCTTCTATAAAAATCAACTTCAGTGTGATTGGCATTCTAGTAGGGCGGAAATAGGATTTGAATCACTGTATAGATACAGCACTGAGCTTCAACCTTTGCCGGTTTGTTAAATCAACCAGAGGCAAAGTTAAGCTAGTATCTTGAACTGCAGTTGCTCTCTATTGCCTCTAAATGAACTCCTCCATCTCTGGAATGTAAATAAGCCTTCTTCATTGACTTATAAATTGCTTGGTTATATTTACTTAATCTGAAGATCTTTCAGCACTATAAGCTATTTGATTGCTACTCAAGTGTGAGGCCACAGTTCACACTTCTTTGCAATGATTTTAAAAAAAGTCTTTGAAAGCAAATATTTACTTGAGGCCAGGCATCCTCTATGATGCTGCCTGATAACACCAGATTAGAAAGAGTATTACAGAAGTCTGAATCAATAAAAATGAACAAATATCTCTTGGCAGTCACAGGAGACGGCATCCTGTCCCTTTAACCAAACCTCCCCGCTGTGGATTATTGACAGGAGATCTTCCTGATAGACCATATTTAGCATTTTCACACTCAATAGGCTGGATTAGACATAGCACTGATGAGAATTGAGTGACCAACAGACCATCTGACAGGGTGTGAATTAGTGGCCAGTTTAACCCCTGTAATTAATGTTTGGGCCCTCTTAAGTAAGTACTTCACTTCATTTTTAATGAATATATTTACTACATATACCACACACACACACACGACCAATAAAAAATAATAATAAAAAATAAATACATCTTAAAAGTGCTTGTTTCATCAAGATTCTCTTGACAGATTGTGTCCTAGAATTACCTATTGAAATTAGTTTTCCAAATAAATAAATAAATAAATCATGCAGTGCCGTAAACCTTAGGGTTGTGCATAATTTAAAACTGAATTAAAACAACTTTTAAGTAAAAAAGCCGGTAAAAGAGTCGCTGGATAACGTCTGTCATCACTTCGACACGGCATTAGATCTGGCTTTTGTTCACACAGCACTCGTCCCAGGAATGAACCCGGCAATGTTACTAGGTCCCCGACCCGTGTTCAATGCCGAAATCAATCCCGGGATGTGTTTACTTTCACACAGGAGATATATATATGTAACCCAGGTCTCATGTAGTTAGAAAATAAAGCTAGAGTGCTTAATACAATGAGACTGGGCTCGTTGTAGGAAAATACAACTTGTTTTATATGTTACTTAATAAACATATATTTGTAATACTCTTGGCTATTCTTATAAAGACCACCACAACTGTATTTTGATTACAAAAATATTAACAAGTATTTATTTACAACAGTAAATAAAAGATAAATGTATCTTAGAATAAAATAAAACAAATCACATAGGCATGAAAAGAGATGAAAAGGAAAAAGCTAAAACAAAAAGGAAAACATCACTTTTCCAAAAAAAAAAAAAAAAAAAACCTTTCTGTGTTTATATTGAAATTAAACAATTATTCATTCCCTCTGAAAAAATGTCCAACCCCGTTGCAGGCCTGTTCGATGACACTTTGTGTGCGGTGAGGCCTAAAACTGGAATGGCCGCTTCACTCAGAAACTGAGCATAAACAAAAAAAAAACACGTGCAGGTGAATGTTAGTACTCACGAATCCAGGTTAAGTTAGTACAGCAAAGGCAATGGTAATGGCGATGGTAATGGCAAAGGGAAGAAGCACAGCACAGACGATCACGGCAGGGCACACAGAAACAGCAGAGCAGAAACAGCAGGGCCTTCGGTTGGAAAACCAGTCTCTCGCTCACCAACGTCCATCTCCTTAGGGCATATTATTTGAATTGAGCCACATTATCAAACACTATTTCTTATTGAATTAGCGTTAGCTTTGCTTCAGCTTTAGACATATCACAATGCTAAAACTACTGCTAAAACTACTACTAAAACATATGAGCACATTGGCACAGGATGCTACCGCTAATTAGCATGTCACTAATTACATTATACATCCAGTCTCTTAACTATAACAGTTCGATATAGCACAAAATTACAGGCATACACAATCATATTCACCTCTTGCAGGTCACACCAAAGTTTTTTGTTGCAAGGACCACGAGTAGTCGACCTTCATAAAAACATTAATGCTTCCCACACCACGATGCCTCCTTCATTAGCGCTCTCATTATAGCGTCTGTTCTCCGTTTTCCATACGTGCTCACTACTCCTCACACAAACCTGTCCCACTAGTCCCGCCCCTTACACAATGATGTTACTCTAATTGGCTCAAGTACTAACACAACCAAAAGCAAAACGGGAATTAAATGATTGACAGGTAACAGGTAACAGATTAGGTTACACAGATAAACACAGTTTATTCTTCTTCTTTACTTTTCTCTCAAATGAAACAAAAAATGTATATGAAGTTAACTTTAACTGTAAATATCCTTATTTATTAAACTCTACATATTATATTTATACTTTTAACCAGCACACCTTTTACCCAATTTTAACTATTTATGAACTCCATTTATAAACTTTTCTATGTGTGTGGGTTATACTGTTAATGATCTTTTATACTCTAATTTATAGAAATTTTGTACAGGGCTACATATATATATATATATATATATATATATATATATATATATATATATATATATATATATATATATATACAGTGGGGCTCGAAAGTTTGGGCACGCCTTGCAGAATCTGTGAAAATATGGGTAATTTTCAATAAAAATAAGAGAGATCATACTAAATGCATGTTATTTTTTATTTAGTACTGTCCTGAGTAAGATATTGTACATAAGAGATATTAACATTAAGTCCACAAGACAAAAAAATTGCTGAAATTATTAAAATAACCCAACTTGGGAACCCTTGGTTCTTAATACTTGTTCTATTACCTGATGATCCTCGACTGTCTTTTTGTTTTGTGATGGTTGTGCATGAGTCCCTTGTTTGTTCTGAACAGTTAAACTGAGCAGCGTTCTTCAGAAAAATCTTTAAGGTCCTGCAGATTCTTCAGTTTTCCAACATCTTTACATATTTGAACCCTTTCCAGCAGTTACTTTATGATTTTGAGATGCATCTTTTCAGACTGAGGACATTTGAGGGACTCAAACACAACTATTTAAAAAGATTCAAACATTCACTGATGCTCCAGAAGGAAACAAGATGCATTAAGAGCTGGGGGTGAAAACTTTTGGAATTTGAAGATCAAGGTAAATGTACTAAATTTGTGTACCGGGAAACATACAAGTATCTTCTGTAGCTTACGAAGGGCAGAACTAAATGAAAAAAATATATATATATTTCAACAAAATAAGACAAATTTGGCCATCTTCATCGTGTTCAAAAATTTTCACCCCCCAGCTCTTATTGCATCTTGTTTCCTTCTGGAGCGTCAGTGAATGTTTCAATCTTTTTAAATAGTTGTGTTTGAGATTTTTTTTTTTTTGTCTTGTGGACTAAATGTTAATATATTTTATGGACAATATCTTACTCAGGACAGTACAAAATAAAATATAACGTGCATTTAGTATGATCTCTCTTATTTTTTGAAAATGACTCGCATTTTCACAGATTCTGCAAAGGGTGCCCAAACTTTCGAGCCCACTGTGTATATATATATATATATATATATATATATATATATATATATATATATATATATATATATATATATGTATGTATGTGTGTGTGTGTGTCTGTGTGTGTGTGTGTCTGTGTGTGTGTGTGTGTGTGTGTGTGTGTGTGTGTGTGTGTACAGTATTTAAAAAAGCAGATAGCGTACAGGAACAGCAGATATTTATTATAACTCTTTGAAACCCAGCTTCTGTTAAGAAAAAAACAATTATTATTTAAAGATATGTGTTTATATTGTACTGTTAAAAAGATCCTATTCTAAAATTATGCTCACAATCTCTTTTTTGCTCCAGTGAAAATATGAGCAAATACAGTTTTTATATTTGAAGAGATCCGAGGATCTACACAGGTACACTGGTTTTCTATTTTAAACAAAATTAGACAATAGAAACATCCTCCCTCATCTTTATCACTGCCCTTACCCCTGCTGGCTGCCCTTGTCACAGATAGTGTCCTAGACAGCAATGTTTCGCCATGTCGATTCGTGTGACACGCTCCCGCATCCATTAGTTTTTCCTTTTCGCTGACATTTAGACAACCGGTCTGTAGACCGCAGGCTCTACCCACAGTGAGGTATTGAAAAGCAAATTAGGCTGAATGAGCGGACCTTGTCTCACCCGGCTGCTCTTAGCTCTGTGTCGCTGATGTAATGAGTATCTATTGATTGTTAAAGAAACTGATGAATTTCAGCATGTGGGTCAGAAAGAGGTTGAGTGCAAAGTCCTGAAAGGAGATTATTAAGACAAGAAACTCTGGCAACCAAAATGATATGCACCTTACAAGATGATGTAGTTCTTATACTAGTATTGTATATGGGAGGATTTGTTTTTTATGAAACATTCACCTCAAGTTGCCATTATTTACTTACCCTTAAGTTATTTCAAATGAGTAAGATGAAGAAACATTGAAACATATTTTATGGGGATTTTGTTTTTTCTTTTTTTTATAATTATAAACTGTCACTGTATTGGAAAGAGCTGTGTGAATATTCTTGCAAATGTGATCCTTGAGAAATGACAAGACACAACTCTCCCTTTAAGGCATTCATCAAGCTGATGCTCAAGTAGTGTTGATTTTGGCAGCCTGTTTTAATTTTAGCTTTAGTCTAGTCTTTGTGTAAAGATGTCATTTTTTTATTAATTTTAATCACGTTCATACTCTTTTTATTCTAGTATTACATTTCAGTCAACTAAAAGTGTGAGCATTTGAGTTTTATTTTAGTCAGAATTATCCTATTTTCGTCTAATTTTAGTCAACGAAAACGTCTCAGGTTACGAATGTAACCATGCTTTCAAGGGAACTTCGAAAACGTCAACGAACGTCAACGAAAACGTCTCAGGTTACGAATGTAACCATGCTTTCAAGGGAACTTCGAACTGCGTCCTCTAGGAGCCGCTATGGGGAACACCTCGTTGTGACCCATGTCTGAAGCATACATTGAAAAAACACCAACTTGTTGGCTGGCTACAGACTCTGACGTCACTACCGACGTGACTATAAACAGGCACCGGGAGAACACATCAATCTCTTCTTCATCTTCACTGACTGTTCTGTTTAAAGCATGCATCTGAGAGAACCGTTAAGACAATCTTTCTCTGTATATCATGGTGACTACTAGCAAGCGTTAAGACAATATGTGCGTCCGTGTTATTTGACACCCGATGACACACACGATCTTTGCGTCATTTGTTTGGGTGAAGAGGACGCACACGATGTCTTTGAGGAGGCAATCGGAATGCACTGTGAGCGTTTTTTCAGTTAAAAAGCTCCGCTCTCATTCGTCTCTCTCTTCCAAAAAGAAAAAGGCAGTTCAGAGGACATGGTGTCTCGTTCCCTACTGGAACCATGGTTACTTTCGTAACCTGAGACGTTCTGTTTCAAGGGAACTTTGAACTGTGTCCTCAAGGGGTCGCTGTGGGGAACAGTATACCCATGCCACCATGCTGAAGGGAGTGCAGGCCAGAATCATGGCGAACTCTAAGTACCAACTCTACCATTTCCATGGGAGTTGCCCCTGGGACATTTAAGCTACATACCCAACTTAATTGTTAGGGCCTCAGCCCTGCGTAGAGCTGAAGGCTTGGAATCAGGAAAGATTCCTTTAAAGGGATATGGCTAAGAACCTAGCATTTTATACTAAGTCTTGCCTGTCACACAGGGGCTACCGCTTGCTTTCGCATAAGCTTGCTGAAGGAGCTGTCTCAACAGATCCCTAGTAGCAACACCCTATTTAGATAGGTATCCTAGGTTACATAGGTAGAGTGGTGCCCAAGATGAATGTGGCATGACCAACTCAAGAAATGGACTGGATGGAGCCCAAGGAACCAAGGTCTAATCATCTCAAGAAAGAGAACGAGACAGAGCACGTAACACTTACTGTAAAGGATTTCAGAAAGTGCACAGAGTCTTGCATGCACACTTACAAAATGTTCACATGCAGACTGAACACCATGTGGTTTTCATAAAATACACAGAGCTTAGCGCGTGTACCTAAAGGTTCCTAAGCATCGCAGAGGCGCTGAACCACATGGGAGAGGCAGGCTCAAATTTTACCAATCTCTGGCGAGGAGAGCATCACCTGAGGCAGCATATACAAGAAGACTTCTGTAACTGCCACCTCCAATTCCCGCTTGATGCAACAGCACAACTAGGCAGACAGGAGACCCCTCAGGGTGACCTGGCCGGACATCCATGGAATTCCCTGTAGTGCTGTGCCAGGCCCGATGATCAATGAGGCTCCCGCAGAAACCTGTGATCGCAGCCGCCTTATGAAGCCTTCATGTTAGGCCTTATGAAGCCTTACATGAAGCCGGATGGCTTGTGCTGACAAGAGTTTAGTAAACACTGTAACTGAGCACTGCAAAGGAAACTCACAGAGTTTATTAGTAGACACATAACCACTAGTAATTTAATACACATAAGTAGAGTATATGTCTATGAAGAATCACAAAGGTACTGGGTTACTCCGCCGTGGTACCCCCGAAGCAATCTAAAATAGTCAGAATATAAACACTTATTATAGGTGCACCCTAGTGATTCAGGACAAGCTAAAAACACGGTTTGGAAAATGGATTCATGGTGTACTCGCTTATTATATAATTTTTTCTACATTTTGAACACAAACAAAGTTACGGACCGCAGCTCTGATTGGTTATTTTTTACCGGGAGCGATGGAGTTTCTGCAAATGACAATAGGACCACTGGGAGGAGCCAGAGGAGCTTGATTTTTTTCACAGATTATCTGTCTCATATTCTACTGTCAGGACACAATGACAGGTTTAATAAATATGTAAAAAAAAATTTTTTTACAAAAGTTCCCTACAGCACCTTTAACAGTGTTCAGCCAAATAATTATCTGTCAACTATTGAGAGTAGCACTTTAACTTGAGATAGAGTTGAATGCTTTTCTTCAACCCACATTTACAAATGGTGGGACTAAAATGAGACCCAACAAAAAAGTTTGTCCTTGAAATAATCACAGTCTCACCCATTTCTTAAGCTGGCGATAATTGTATTAAAACCTGTGCTGAACAAGGCCAAAGATTTCACTTCATGAATGAATGTGATTATGTGTTTCTTTCCCAGTTTCCATCAGCAGGAGGATTTTCACATTACCTCTTTGGCTCAGTCTGCGATGAACTCAATGTTAATGCTGCAGATATGAACTAATTGAGCAAAGAAAGCAATGTGTGGAAATACCAATGTTTTAAATCTTTCTTTCAGCAAAATTGTACATTGTACTGATGGTGACCCTGAGATAATTTCAGTCTAGAAAGAAATAAAGGCAAAAGTCTTCAGCACAGACACTTCAACCAAATCCTTGGACACTCCCATAGTAATAAACATACAGGGGTTAAATAACACAATCACAGTTTAAACATAACAAATAAAATCAACACCAATATAAAGGTTTCAGAATTCAGTTAATTTGTCTGTAAATTTGGAGCTTTTGTATACAATTTTCACAATGATAAAAATGATAATCATCAACCAAGAAGGAACAAAATTTGATCTGAGCTGGTGAGCAGATTATAAACATTTGCATGACTGTAATTTTTAGTATTTTATTAAAACAGTAGATAAACATCAATGTTTAGCATAAAAAATGGTTTGGGAACTTGCTTTGAAACTACTGAGGAACTTTATCCATTCATCTATTAATCCCTTTTCCCTTTAGGGATGTTGGGATGTAGGAAGGCAACATGCAATGGTCACATCGAAGAAGTGATATCCTTTGTTATCTTGGGTTACAAGGTCTCGCAATGTATTTTAAAGCAAAGTTGATTACGAATTCACATACAAATGTAAGAAGAATATTATTATTATTATTATTTTTGTCACCAATAAAAATATGATTTCAGAAGGTTAAGAATCAGTGTAAGCAAGTTTACACAAGTTTAGTTTGGAAATGTTCTAGTAATGAAGACACAATTAGAAAACAATAACTTAAATAAAATCCAATCAAATGTGTTGCCCTACACTTCAAAGAACTCACTTCATGGGCATAGGACACACACCCACACCCACACACCCACACAACACACACACACACACACACACACACACACACACACACACACATATATATATATATATATATATATATATATATATATATATATATATATATATATAATCTCAAACTGGTGTTTTGTCCCATATCTTGAACTTTAGGGACATTTTCTAGGCTCCATCATGCCGTAAGTTGTTGCCCTGCCTCATATTAGTCATCAATCGACTGTATGAAATGGCAGATGATCCACATAGGTCTGGGGCGGGGCAAGTGCGTCAAATGCGTCAAAAATTGTAATGCATTATTTTTCTCCATAATTAATATTCTAATTAACACGTTAAATTACTAGCCTTAATATATGTGCGCGTGTGTGTGTGTGTGCGCGTGTGTGTGTGCCTGTATATTGAAAGGGTCATGTGACTGATCAAGATCAAGAAGGGATGTTAGTTGTGTGACTCCGCACAGCATGCTCTTAGAATCTGTTTGCGTAATATGGGTGTCGAAGTGAAAACTCATGGGTTCACACAGTAATTGTAAATAGATAGCTCATTCACTGATTCATGCAGGAGAAAAAAGAAAAAAAAAAACTTTCAACAAAACATTCAGGGAACTTGGTCAATTCTGATGAAAGGGTGTTTAAACATAACACAAAACACAAACAATAAGTACAAACATAACACACACACACACACACACACACATATATATATATATATATATATATGTGTGTGTGTGTGTATGTATGTATGTATGCATGTGCGGAGCCCCCAAGCACTTGTCCAATTGCCTATAGGTTTGATCTGTCTATACCCAACAGCTCATGTGGAGGTGTCTTCATTTGGGACATGGTGAGTGTTTGAATCAGTCCTTATTGGTGGGCTTGATTTCAAAGGTCCCAAGATGGCTGAAACCTTCACCTAAATCTGAATTCAGATCCTCCTCCCCTGCCCCTGTAGCTGGTCTGTGTCACTTGCTGCCTAATGTCCTGCTAAATTTTAATGACTTTGGAAGTATAATATAATGAGAGTTGTGCTCTGGATTACAAATTACTGCAATTAATGCTTATTAAAAGGTGTCAAGATGACAAGTGAGCTAGAGGTGTACTGGACTGAGACAGAAAAGATTTCTGGACCCAGTGCTATTTATCTGCTTAACATCAGCCATATCTGTTTGGATTATAAAACAGGGCCAATACACAAATATAACGGGCACAGTTTTTGAAGGACACATTAACGTCACAATGAAGTGAAAGTTTGTGAGATGAATCCAAGTATAACAGTTGTCTCAAAATATGCACAAACAAACCCATAACTATTCACAAACATTGCAATTTTAAAATAAAGATTCAACAATCAATGTCTAAACATATAATAATTTATGTACAAATATACTTATTGTGAATTGTGCAATACGTTTGTAAATATTATTTTATGAATGTGAATTAGCTTGCTGGTAAATAAATAAATAAATGCTGAGCTCCATACAGCAGGTTCCTGTTTACACAATCCCAAAACATTACTTTTCCAGTTTTGTTTAAATGCTCAGATCAAAAAAAAAAAAAAAAAAAAAAAACCTTACCTTCCAGATAATAAAGCTTAAAGTGGTCACAAACTATATTATTGTTATTTATTTATTTATTTATTTTTTTTTTTTTATAATGTTCTCTGAGGTTCACTTGAAATGTAAGTGTGATTTTATTTATTTTTTGCTTAGTAAACAGTTTTGCTTATTAAAATAACAGATGAATGCTGCTATGATACGTGGGACATTTGGGTCAAAAACATATAAATACTCAGTATATATCAATCGGTCTGTAGCAGACAATGCAACAATGGTAAAAACATGTTTACTCATTCTTCTGTGTTGCGACATCACCGTTGGATCCCCTCAGACTCAGCACTGCATTGTCTTTTACTTTCAGTCTCTCTGAAAATACCGCATCATACTGTCTTGTTTAAAAAAGAAACCATAGAAAAGTAAACATATAAACGCGATCTGGAGCTCTTTGCTTATGTTTAGACATAAGTTTAGACTGGACATGAGTGGCGCAATGTGACTATAGACAACAGAACCCATTATAATTGGCGATTCGGTCTACACTGGATGTATCACAGATTGACACAACAAATCTCTGACAGTAAACCGATGTTCAGCTCTGTTTCTGACATACAAGCATTTACACCCTTCTGACCTGAAAGTGAAATGGATTTGCGACATGACGCAACAGCGCTCGCGTCCTATTTAGATATGTTAGGATCACAAGGAAGGCAATTCAAAGACATTTTTTTATAACTTAAACTACACAGTGTCTAGTAATCTAGTTATATCATCTGTATGGTTCTGCTGATGTAGTTATTTGTAGTAATCTCTCTAGTATTTCCTCTCCTACTACTAAGTGCCTATCAGTGGGCGTGGCTAAAGAGGCAGAGCTGTAGAAGCAGGTGTTGATCTTCTCGTGCGGAGGCCGTGCTTTGCTACACTATTATATCATAAATTGCCACATTTCAGTATGAGTCCTTTTCTGAGTTTGATTTCAATAAAAAACTGTTTTGATACTAATGAGAAAGTTTTGAGTTTTTAAATTTACAGGATGTTTTTATAGCACAATGATTTGATTTCTCACTTTAATGGGACTTTTTCTGGGCCGAATCACATGATCCAAGGATCATGTATCTTCTTTAAGAGGAAAAAACAAAAAAGCACAGTCCACAAAAAAGTTTTAAATCTTCATTATGATCCATCAGTCTGTTATGAAACACACCATTTTACCATTTGCAGATAAAAGGGAAAGAACAATGAATTCTCAAGATACATTATATGTAGTGTATAAGCATTTAAAGTGAACTGTTGGCACTCTGAGTAAACTATTAGTGACCTAAGCCTGGGGAAGAGGAGAAGGAGAAAGAGAAGAAAAGGGATGTGTGGGCTCAAGAGGATTAGGCAAATGGCTTCTGTGCTTTTGCTGTGTGATTCTGTGTGATATCATATGACATCAGAAGACTATTTATGTGATATATATATTTTTTATAAAGCTTTATATTCTGAATTGCTATCCACTGCCATTGTAGGGAGAAACATGTTTCATGCAATAAAGCAAATTATAGGGTTAGGATGCTATCAGTAGTGTTGGGCAAGTTACTCTGAAAATGTAATCAAATTACAGATTACTGATTTCTCCTTTTAAAAGTAATTAGTGACATTACTAGTTACGTTACTTTTTTCTATATGAAATTTATGAAAACCAAGCATACACGCTCCTGATAAATCTTTATTATAATGTCAACATTAACAGAACAACACTTTTTAACTAATTTTTAACTAAAGCAAATGGCTGCTGCGTGCATGGTTTGGCACGGCAGCAAAGAGCGCTGCATTTATAATCTCTAAAAGACATCTCAGTTCATCGCAATCTCACAAATCTCTGTTATAGCACAATGAATATATGCATAAAGAATCTTTCATAATGTCTACTATTCGTGTGCATGCACATTTCAGCACTGCATTGCTCAACGCTGCAAACACGTGTTATATCCTAAATAGAAACTCTGCAGACGCTTGCACCTGTTTATCGTTTATATTTTATATCAGTTCATGTTGCTTTTGTGCAATTTATTTGTTTTCAATATTTTATGTTTAGATATTTCTATTTTGCATGCTTTACTCAAACCATTATTTTCTCCCGCATCCTGCACACACACGAGTGTCCCGCTCACAGCAGCACTCGCCCATCTTGTCCCGCACCACACTCTGTTGTGTTGGGTCTCGCGGGATAGCAGGTTTCTAATCCACTGGCACTTGACTCGACAGTACGTGTGCTCCTTCGTACAATCTCTAGATTATAAGCAATGCTGTGTCAGCAATAGTAACGTATAGAGACCCAGGCTTGTAATTGTACTCCAGTAACTATTTAGAAAATCATAACGCACTACTGTAAATTACTCTGTTACTAAAAATAAATCAAATTACAGTAATGCGCTGCCAAGTAATGTGTTACTGCCCAACACTGCAAATGTGTCAAAATGTACATTTTTGGGTGAACTGTTACTTCAATTTTCTCAGACTGTCTTGGCAGTATCTTTAAGTTATTTTTAGATAGCAAAAATTTGCTAAGCAACTGATTTTATGAAAAACTCAGAATAATACTATAAGTCTAGGCATTTGTTGCCATTTCAGGCTTGTGTTGCTATATAAACTTTGACAAACTACATGGTTCATAATGTAGGTCATAAATCTAGATTATTGAAGTTTTGGTCTCATTCTCTGCTAAGACACCTCCATGTCTCCTGAAGTCTGCAATGTTATTTCGTTGTCGTTCACGGTCAGGTTGTTCTTATAGCAAAACATTGTCAAATCCAGCACCTGTTCTCTGTACACAGTTTTGTTGTTGTTGATTAGCCAAATTACTGTGGTGTCATTAGTAATTTTGCTGATGTGACTGTTGTTGTGCCTTACTGAGCACTCACCATAATAATGCCATAGCTCTAATATGTGAGATGTGAGAAGACAACTTATATTATTGATGAACTGACACTTTTGTTTAGGTTTTTCTGGTGTATAAAGCGTTTCTAAATAATCTGCTACATATGTTGAAAGTACCGCCGGGTTGTGCCTAGTGATGCACAAAAAAAAAAAAAAGGCACTGAAGAAACTGAAATCAAAAATAAAGTTTTTAATAATCAGTTTATCAAATTATATAGTTATTATATACACATTTCATAATTAACAATATATAAACATTTAAATAACTGTTTTTTGTTTTACTAAGAGTAAAGCCAAAAATCATGGTTCTTGTTAAACCGTTTAAACCCACATTTTTCCCAGACATGAAAATGGCCAAATTATGTGTCATTAGTAACCCTTTGAAATAACCAATAATAATATTTATTTATTTATTTTGGAAAAGTGTGAGAACCATTGTGTTTTATGTTAGTTGACAATTGTGAATATTATGTGTGTGATAATGTGTGTAATGAATTATATATTATATGTCATGTCAGCTGTCTGATCACCCTGTTTTTCGGTGTGTGTTTTTGTTTATGTCGTCATTTCATGCGCACATGGTGTTTTGTTTTGGTTTTGATCGTTCGTCTTGCACCTATCTGTGGCGTTCCTCCCTCCCCCTCATCGCTTCTAATTGTTTGACTCCACTCACCTGCATTCAATGTTTGTCCATCTCTTCCTCTATTTATTCCCGTCTGTCGCGCCAATCGTTGCCAGATCGTCGTTCGACTACAGCCCATGTGTAGTCATTCTGTCTAGTCCTGCTCTGTCGTGCCATTGTCTGCTGCTACTGGTTTTGTTTTGCTTTTTCTATTTTTTCCCCTCCCTCATTTACTAGACCGGACCCCTACATTCCTCAGAAGTGTTTTTGGTTTGCTCCTTGACGGGCTCTCTCGTGTTCTCCTCCCTCCTCCACTTCCTACGCGGCCGCACCATCGGGCGCCCCCTGCCGGGTGTTTACGAAAGGACATTCAAGCCTCTTATTTTCCTGCTGGACATTTTTCTATTATTTCCCGGCCTGTTTTTGTTAGTTGGAGGGAGTTTATCTTTTGGACTTTTTTTGAATAAATTCTCACACCATAACTGCATCTGTGTCCAGTTGTGTTCCTGACAGAACGATCTGGCCCAGATGGACACAGCAGGCGCAGATCCTGTCAGAACCGCAGTCACCCAGCAGGGTGTTCTTTTAGGCCAGCACGAAGCCAGATTGACGAACACCACAAGGGAGGTGGAGTTCTTAACCAACCAAGTGGCTGAGCTGACCACCCGCATCCAAGAGCTGCAACGAGAGGCTGCAAAGGGTGGTGCAGCTCACCATCTTCCTCGCCATGAGCTTGAGCCCCGATGCAATAACCCACCACCCTACGATGGAGACCCCAATTCCTGCCGGGCCTTGTCCCAGTGTACGGTGGTGTTTGCCTTGCAGCCACGCACATACGCTCTTGAGATGTCCAAAGTGGCTTATGTATTGACTCTTCTAACTGGTAAAGCTAGAGACTGGGGTACTTCCGTCTGGGAGACTCAAGCCCCTTGTTGCGCCTCTTTTAAGGATTTCCGCCAGGAGATGGAGAGGCTATTTGACCGCTCTGCCAGAGGTCAGGAAGCGGCTGACCAGCTAGCACGGCTCCGTCAGGCGGGTCGCTCAGTAACGGACTACGCTATTCATTTTAAGACTCTGGCAGCGACCTGCGATTGTAATGAGGGGGCCTGTCGAGCTATGTTCCGTGCAGGGCTTGATGATGACATCCAGGATGAGCTGGCCACTCAGGACTTGCCACGGGACTTTGACGATCTCGTTAATATGGCGTTGCGGATCGAGGGTCGCCTTCGCCGCCGCCGTCAGCGCCTGGCAGTTCGTCCACCCTGGAGGACCGAGGAGTCGTCACCTGTTTCCCCCACCGAAACCACTGAGCCAGAGCCTATGCAGGTGGGGCGCCTTCGGCTCACTCCGCAACAGAAGCAGCAAAGACTCACCCAAGGGCTATGTCTGTATTGTGGCAAGTCCGGTCACTTCGCAGCAGGCTGTCCGTTAAAAGTCAAGGCTCACCAGTAAAGAGGGGGATCCTGGTGAGCGCTACCCCTTTATTGCATTCCCCCTCCTCTCGCACTCTCCTTCCTGTCTCAATTCAGTTTGGTGATATTTCTAACTCCTGTACAGCACTGGTTGACTCGGGAGCTGAGGGCAACTTTATGGACCTCTCCCTAGCCACCCGTTGGGGGATTCCTGTCATTCCTCTTCCTGAACCTATTCCTGCCCGTTCATTGAATGGCACTTTGATCACCACTGTCTCCTATGCTACCCCTCCTGTCAGTCTAATAGTCTCGGGCAATCACCGTGAGGTAACCACGCTGTACCTTCTTGAATCCCCGAGTGCCCCCATTGTCCTGGGGCACCCGTGGTTGGTGCAACATGGCCCTCACGTGGATTGGTCGAGCAACTCTGTCTTGTCTTGGAGTAAGTTTTGTCATGCGTCTTGTTTGGGTGCTGCCTCTTTTCCTGTGTCTGTGTGTCCTGTCTTACAGGTGGAGGCTGCTGATTTGAAGGGGGTCCCAGTGGAGTACCACGACCTGTGCCAGGTGTTTTGTAAGTCCCGGGCCACCTCGTTACCTCCACATCGTCCTTATGACTGTGCCATTGAGCTCCTCCCAGGCACTTCTCCGCCCAAGGGTCACTTGTTTTCCCTTTCAGGCCCTGAAAGAGAGGCCATGGACAAATACATTAATGAATCCCTCAAAGCCGGTCTCATCCGACCCTCTTCATCTCCTGCAGGTGCTGGCTTCTTCTTTGTCAAGAAGAAGGATGGCTCCTTGCGTCCTTGTATATATTACCGAGGCCTGAATGACATCACTATTAAGAACAGGTACCCCTTGCCTCTTATGTCGTCTGCCTTTGAGCTATTGCAGGGAGCCAAGGTCTTCACCAAGCTGGACCTTTGAAATGCCTACCACCTGGTTCGTATACGTGAGGGGGATGAGTGGAAGACAGCTTTCAACACGCCCACGGGACACTTTGAGTACCGGGTCTTACCATTTGGTCTGACCAACGCCCCAGCTGTCTTCCAGGCCCTGGTTAACGACGTGTTGAGAGACATGGTGAATCAATTCGTCTTCGTGTATCTTGATGATATCTTGATATTTTCCCCATCTCTGCAGGTACACACTCAGCATGTTCGCCAGGTGTTACAACGGCTGCTGGAGAACCAGCTCTATGTTAAGGCGGAGAAGTGCGTTTTCCATGCCCAGTCGGTTCCGTTCCTGGGGTTCGTTGTTTCGGCAGGGGAGATCAAAGCCGACCCCTGTAAGGTAAGGGCCGTTGCCGAGTGGCCAGCTCCTGACTCTCGTAAAGCTCTGCAGCGGTTCCTGGGGTTTGCCAACTTCTATCGGCGGTTCATCCGGAACTTTGGTCAGATTGCTGCACCTTTAACGGCACTCACCTCTCCCAAGGTACTGTTCAAGTGGAATACTGGGGCACAGGAGGCCTTTGATAAATTAAAGTCCCGTTTTATCTCTGCTCCTGTCTTGTCTATTCCAGACCCTGAACGTCAATTCATTGTTGAGGTGGATGCCTCAGATGTCGGTGTGGGCGCGGTCCTATCTCAGCGGTCACACGAAGATGGTAAGGTGCATCCCTGTGCCTTCTTCTCCCACCGCCTGAGTTCCCCAGAACGGAATTACGACATAGGTAATCGGGAGTTGTTGGCAGTCAGGCTGGCTTTGGGGGAGTGGCGTCACTGGTTGGAGGGCGCAGCTCAGCCCTTCCTGGTCTGGACGGATCATAAGAACCTCGAGTACATCCGTTCGGCCAGGAGGCTGAGCTCCCGACAGGCTCGCTGGGCCCTCTTCTTTGGTCGGTTCAATTTCACCCTGTCATACAGGCCCGGGTCCAAGAATATCAAGCCCGATGCACTCTCTCGTCTTTTCGAGGCTCCTCAGGGGAGGGAGTCTGCAGACACCATCTTGCCCAAAGGGGTGGTGGTGGCATCCCTCTCTTGGGACATCGAGAGACGAGTAGAGGAGGCTCTACTTAAGGGTCCTGTGCCGAAGGGGGGTCCAGCGGGTAATCTGTTTGTTCCCACCAAGTTGCGCTCTGAAGTGATCCAGTGGGGTCACTCGTCCAGGCTAGTCTGTCATCCAGGAGTCCGGAGGTCGCTGGCTGCCATCCGTCAGCGATTTTGGTGGCCATCCATGGCCAAGGATGTCAGGCAGTTCGTGGCTGCCTGCTCTGTGTGCGCTCAGAACAAGACTTCCAATGCGCCCGCCGTTGGTCTGCTCCACCCGTTGCCCATCCCTTCCCGCCCCTGGTCACATTTGGCCCTTGATTTTGTCACTGGCCTCCCAGAATCCATGGGTAACACCGTCATTCTTACGGTGGTGGACCGTTTCTCTAAGACGGCCCATTTCATTCACCTTCCCAAGCTCCCCTCTGCCAAAGAGACTGCTCAGGTGATGGTTGATCACATATTCCGGATTCATGGTCTTCCGGTCGATGTGGTCTCCGATAGGGGTCCCCAGTTTGTCTCTCGGTTTTGGAGGGAGTTCTGTCGGCAGATCGGGGCCTCTACGAGTCTGTCATCAGGTTTCCATCCCCAGACCAACGGGCAGTCCGAGCGGGCAAACCAGGATTTGGAACGCACTCTTCGCTGCCTGGCATCCCACAATCCCAACTCCTGGTGTCAACAGCTGTCCTGGGTAGAATACGCCCATAACTCCCTTCCGGCTTCTGCCACAGGTATGTCCCCATTCCAGTGTTCTGTTGGTTATCAACCTCCCTTGTTTCCCACACAGGAACCCGAAGCTGCGGTCCCGTCTGCTTTGGCTTTTGTCCGACGGTGTCGACGCACCTGGAAGAAAGCTAAGGCGGCCTTGGCCCAGGCTAGTAGGCGGACCAAAGCAGCGGCCGATCGTCACCGGACTCCTGCCCCCCGCTATGTGTGTGGTCAAAGGGTATGGCTTTCCACCAAGGACCTGCCTCTCAGGGTAGCCTCACGCAAGTTGGCACCCAGGTTCATTGGCCCATACCGGATCACCAAGGTCCTGAGTCCGGCGGCGGTGCAGCTCAAGCTCCCTACCACGCTTGGTCGGGTACACCCTGTTTTCCATGTTTCCAGGGTTAAACCTGTGTTCCATTCCCATCTTGTTTCATCTGCCCCAACCCTCCCTTCCCCCCGTCTAGTGGATGGCTCCCCGGTCTATACGGTGAGGAAGTTGCTAGATGTCCGACGTAGGGGGCGGGCCTTTCAATACCTTGTGGACTGGGAGGGCTATGGCCCAGAGGAGAGGAGCTGGGTCCCGGCCCGGGACATCTTGGATCGGACACTGGTCGAGGACTTCTACCGGCGACGAGGTGAGCCCCTTCCTGCGGCGCCTGGTGGCGTCCGTCAGAGGGGGGGTACTGTCATGTCAGCTGTCTGATCACCCTGTTTTTCGGTGTGTGTTTTTGTTTATGTCGTCATTTCATGCGCACATGGTGTTTTGTTTTGGTTTTGATCGTTCGTCTTGCACCTATCTGTGGCGTTCCTCCCTCCCCCTCATTACTACAGTTTCCGCTTCTAATTGTTTGACTCCACTCACCTGCATTCAATGTTTGTCCATCTCTTCCTCTATTTATTCCCGTCTGTCGCGCCAATCGGTGCCAGATCGTCGTTCGACTACAGCCCATGTGTAGTCATTCTGTCTAGTCCTGCTCTGTCGTGCCATTGTCTGCTGCTACTGGTTTTGTTTTGCTTTTTCTATTTTTTCCCCTCCCTCATTTACTAGACCGGACCCCTACATTCCTCAGAAGTGTTTTTGGTTTGCTCCTTGACGGGCTCTCTCGTGTTCTCCTCCCTCCTCCACTTCCTACGCGGCCGCGCCATCGGGCGCCCCCTGCCGGGTGTTTACGAAAAGGACTTTCAAGCCTCTTATTTTCCTGCTGGACATTTTTCTATTATTTCCCGGCCTGTTTTTGTTAGTTGGAGGGAGTTTTTCTTTTGGACTTTTTTTGAATAAATTCTCACACCATACCTGCATCTGTGTCCAGTTGTGTTCCTGACATTATATATGAACATATATTTTTGCAGTCATAAAATTGTTTAGATATCTTAGCCCATCTATTTTAAACTGTTTGATCACAGCCTAGGGTTATTATCCATAAAAAATTACTTATACAACATTGATAGGAACACTGAAAAAAAATATATATATATACTTTTTTGTAAAATATAAATTACATTTTTGTTTAATGAATGCTTAGAGTGTAATACAATTTGTTACTGTACCTTTTTTGTAACATTAGATTTTTAATTTAGTGTAATATTTTGTCATGACATTTACTCATTCTATTAATACACTC
This sequence comes from Carassius gibelio, assembly GCF_023724105.1. Taxonomy (NCBI): domain Eukaryota; kingdom Metazoa; phylum Chordata; class Actinopteri; order Cypriniformes; family Cyprinidae; genus Carassius; species Carassius gibelio. The sequence continues at coordinate 21,694,801 of NC_068388.1, read as the reverse complement.
AATAAAACGAAATATATGTGAATGCATATATTAATACTAGACACCTTAAAGATCATGTGTACCAAGAATCTTTGTCATATATTTATGTTAAGACAATTTACAATAATTAGTTTTGGAGCTTTGATGCAGCCATCATCTTCTCAAGGTGCAAACAGGAATTAAAGTGCTCTAGTCATGTGACAATTTGAAATAATCATATGAAAATGTACATATTTAATTGAGACCCTTTATTTTTTTCCATATTTGCAGGAAGTACACTAAAACATCAGTCAGTGAGGTTTTTAGACCTTAATAAATGAAGACCTTTTTTTATGATCACTGTTGTGACCGGTGGGATTAAACGGTTTAACCACAAATTAACCATTGTTTTGATACTTCAAATAATAGTTTACAAAGAAGTATTAAGGTGGTCACACTCGGGATGAGAAGTGCAGCGCCGTGTCGTGCCACATTGTTTTTTATACTTGTCATACAAATTGTTCTAGATGTGGCACTGTGCTTCTCATCCAGTGTGCGGCAGCTTTTAGAATACATACAAATATATATATGTGGACATCACAACCTATAAAAAAAAAAAAAAAAAAAAAAAAAAAAAAGTTTTGATCATAGTAAAAGTGCTTAATTTCCTTTTCCCTGATTTCTGAATGCTTCAGACTATAAAATGAATCAAACAAATGTATTATTAAAATAATAGCCATAGGCAACTGTATAGAGCTATTGTAATTTGTAAACAATATAATTGAATTACAATTCATTTATTTACTTTTATATGCTATTAACCTTCAATTTTAATACCTATAGTATTTTACATATTTTTATTTTTATTTTATTTTTATTTTTTTTACTTCCATAATATTTGACACAACAGGAGGACGCACAACAATACAAGTTAGCTTAAAGCACCCATTTGGCCAACCCTGAGTAAGCTGTAAATAAGTGACCCACTGACAGACATACTATATGCATGTCCTTATGGATCTGGTAAGTGCCAACAACCATTTCAATTTCCTTTGTGTACTGACGAAGACTTGCATTCAAATATAGACAGTTATGTAAAAGAGAACTTTGGGTTAAGCAGATTAAAGGAAAATAAATTTTCATCAGAGATCATTGGTTGTTCTCTTGGCATAATAACATTGTATTAATATATATATATTAATATATCTTTTCATATTTTGATATTTTAAGAAGTATTTTCAAATAAATATTGAAGTGAGTAGTGTGTTTTGTCAGAGAGAGAGAAACTATTGAAGATACAGACTTAGAACCAGGCTACTGGCAAGCATTTAAGATTTTTTCAGCTTGTTTAGATATCACAGTTCTCTAATGATGCACTTAAGTTCCACTTAATAATGAGATCTATGTGCTGGTTTGAGAAACAAACATTGCTTCGGGCGATCTTAAAAACCTGACCCTAAAATGCTCTCTCTCTCAAGTCTAATTTATTTTAGTAAATCAGTTTATTTAGACATGTCGTTTTATTGTACCATTTAAAAAAAGTATTTCCAAGAGCCATCATGCAGAGGTTTTCCCAGAAGTCCTTATGTGACGTTCAACAACATTCAATAAATATTTAGTTTAATACTGCTGTTGTTTCATGGCATTTATATATATATATATATATATATATATATATATATATATATATATATATATATATATATATATATATATATATATATATATATATATATATATATATATATATATATATGTACATACATACATATACAGTACAGACCAAAGGTTTGGGAAAATTAAAATTTTTAATGTTTTTGAAAGAAGTTTCTTCTGCTCATCAAGCCGGCATTTATTTGATCAAAAATATAGAAAAAAAAATTAATATTGTGATATATTATTACAATTTAAAATAATTATTTTTAAATGTATTATACTTTAAATAATCATTTATTTCTGTGATGCAAAGCTGAAGTTTTAGGATCATTATCACATGATCCTTTAGAAATCATCCTAATATGATGATTCATTATCAAAGTTGGAAACTGTTCTGCTGCTTAATATTTTTTCAGAACATGTGATACTTTTTTAGGATACTTTGATGAATAAAAAGTAAAAAAAAAAAAAGATGCTATGTTTTTAAAATATTAATATTTTGTAATAACAATAGCATATACACTACTGGTCAGTAATTTGGGGGCAATATTTATTTTTTTCTTTCTTTTTTATAATAAAATCAATACTTTTATTTAGCAAGGATGTGTTAAATTGATAAAAAAAGTGATAGTAAAGAAAATATATTATTAGAATTGTTTTTTTTTTTTTTTTTTTTTTTTTTTTTTATAAATGCAGTTCTTTTTATCCTTTTATTCCTCAAATATATTAGACAGCAGAACTGTTTCCAACACTCATAATAAATCAGAATATTAAAATGATTTCTAAATAGTCATGTGATAGACTGGATGTTACATGTGACACTGAAGGCTGGAGTAATGGTGCTGAAAATTCAGCTTTGCATCACAGGAATATATCTAAAAAAAAAAAAGTATATTCAAATAGAAAACTATTATTTTAAGTTGTAATAATATTTCACAATATTACAGTTTTTTTCTGTATTTTTGATCAAATAAATGCAGGCTTGATGAGCAGAAGAAACTTATATATATATATATATATATATATATATATATATATATATATATATATATATATATATATATATATATATATATATATATATATAGTTTTGTGCATAAAGCTTGCAGCTCAGCAAAATACAGTTTATTGATGCTCCACTCCAACCAATAATAAATATAGTATATTTCAATACAAACACTTTTATTTATTTATTTTTTATTTGTGAGGTTTAATGTTCATCTGCATGAGTTTTGTTTCATACATCTGGCACATAAAGTTAATTTTTACACCAAACATAATCCCCATGTAAAAAAAAAAAAAAAAAAAAAAAAAAAAAACTACAACAACAATTCATAATGCTTCACATATGAAAGAATAATTAGCAGTGACGCGTACAATGATTGAGTTTATGTGTTCATGACGACTCAGACGATGATTTTCCTTTACAAACATGAAGATATAATGTATACATTGCATGTTTTACAAAATATTAACAAAAAGTACAGCTTACATGTAAAAAAAAAATGACCTCAGCAGGATTGCAAAACATATACACGAAGAAAAAATAAAATACCAATTTAAGAAGAAAAGAAAAATAATTTACAAATTATTTCAAATTATTCGAGGCAGTATAGGACAACAAAGAAAAATCAACTAGTGATAATAATAATAATAATAACAATAATAATAATAATAATAATAATAATAATACAAGTGGCAGCAATAATCCAAAATATGTGACATGAGGACAAGCATTTCTTTCCAGCAATGCAACCCAAGCACCACAGAAGATTATAATGCTACACTAGTACACACATACAAAGCAATGCCAGACATAAAGGTGTGCACAGCAGGTAGCTTCACATATTGTAACCTAACCCATAAACAACTGCAAAAATACATTTTTGAAACCAATCCTGAACAACTCTAAGGGTTTCTCTTTTATCACATGTAACTTTCACATTGAGCACAAACACTGAGCATATATATTTATTTATTTATTTTGTTTTGTTTTCCATCATGTACAGTTGGCATGGCCTAACAGCATGAGTGTCATTCTTGTCAGATGATCTCATTCTTTGAAGAAGTCTGGTTGAAGTCGTAAAGAGGGCAGCACTGATTTTTATTGGCTCTTCATAAAGGTTTCAGGACTAAATATGACACTGAATATGTTCTACAAGGTAAGAGAATACTGAGGATTTTTCTCTAAAAAAATACACCAACATATGATTTTCCTTTAAAAATAGCTTAATAATGAGTAAGAAAATAGTGGATTGTCCATGAAAAAGTTTTGGGTAGGTCAACCAGTGTTACTAAATGGGACATTGGTAGTTTTAACAAAAAGCTATTTAGAGATGATGAAAATTAAAGACATAGACTTTATAGAAATGCATGCATTTTCAAGGACAACCTACACTTAAGAATACAGCAGCAACAGAAATAAAACATAATAAAACAAATCTTGAAACAAGTTTTCAAAGAATTAAATTGATACATGAGTTATGATTATCTGGATCGCTTGAAACGTGGACGAGTGTCACGATTAAAAAATATCTGTTTATCTCTCTAAACCTTTGATAATACCAAATGTAAACATTTGTGTGGAAGCAAATATAGAATGCTCTATTTCTTTGGTAACTACAAGCAAAACGAGATGAAAGTGTTTGTCATCGAATTTGTGACATTGTGCCAGATGATATCTTATGAGAAGAAGTGAAATAGAGCCCTTTCATTTTTCATTGAGAGGAGATGGAACATTCACATTTTAGATTAGTATGATTAAATATTTTATTGATATTTAGTACTATTCGGTACTATTTCAGAAATGAGGGCACTGCCAATTTACCTATATAATGCTGTTGCAGCAGAATCACTGAAGGGATGTTGTGCCATGTCATAATTTTGACAATGCCGTAAGAAAAGAAAAAGTAAAAAATAAATAAATAAAAATAAATAAATACTTAACAGTCACTCAACTCAAGCATGTACAACAAAAAGCAAGCACATATAATTTGAAGAATAAAAGAGCAACAAAAATGTATAGCAATCAATTAAACAGAAGCAAAAAGGTGACAATGACAAAGAAACAGTTCTGTCATTATTTTCTCATCTTTTTTTTTTTTTTTTTTTTGAGAAGGAGCATAAAAATACAACTCTTAAAAAAAAATATGCAGATATTTTACACACTCCCCCAACCCCCCTCCCCCAGAAAAAAAAAAAAAAAAAGTTTTACTTTTAGTAAAATAATGTCTTGGTTACGTACGGAGTACCCTGATGGAGGGAACGGAGACATTAAGTCCAAAGACATATGGGGTCTCACTTGGGAGGCCAATCATCTCTGAGTTTAAGAGAAAACGCCAATTAAAATTGGCTAGTGGATTTAACATACCTGAGCCACTCCCCGTGCCGATGGGTATAAATAGGGTGACATGTGCATCCATCTCTTTAGGTTTTAGGCTGAGGAGCCGAGAACATGTCCCGGCAACAGCGACAGGTTCAAGGTTGTGGCATTGGGACATAACGTCTCTGTTCCCTCCATCAGGGAACGAGGTTTACGTATGTAACCGAGACATTCCCTATCTGTCGTTCACTATGAGTTAGGTTGAACGACATATGGGGTCCTATGGAAAACGCCACAACCTGAACACCATCACAACCCTGTGGCGCTGCAATTGTTGACAAGCCCTGGCATGCCACAAAAGCTACACTTAAGGTCGCAACCTTCCCAAAGCCCCAGCGCAAATTCACTGACCTTGGTACCAAAGGGGCCAAAGGGAGAGTACATCGCTGCTGGAGAAGGCCATGCTGCTGTTCCGCCCACACAAAGTTAGTGGAAGGGATTTCAACCTTCGGAGAAAGATTGCTTCAAATCTTCCCTATTTGTTCTTACAGCTTGGTAAGCCAATGGGGAAGCGAGCTTTAGGAAAAGGTCGCTACGGAGACCACATCTTACCCATAGGGAGATACTGATATGGACTGTCCTGGGGTCAGTACTACATATGGAATGGGTCTCTGAGGCAGGTCCTACCTTAGAAGAGACTGACAGAGTGGGTCTGTCAAGGGAAGACGCAGGTTTGCCAAGAGGGAAACCTTACCATGGAAGAATACACATATGGGATTACCCATAGGGAATCAAGCCATATGACCACCTAGACCAGTACAGGGGCTGACCAGAACTCCGGGCATGCTAACACCAGTACTGGGCCTACCAGTACAGCTTACAGCTCTGCCAAGTCTGACTGCCGAGGGTGCTGGAGTATGCTTGGCCATGGTACGCCAACGGGGGAACTCTACTGGGAGAATAAAGGCGCTCACATCCCCTTGTTAGGGGGAATGGCGCAGCAGACGTGACACCCAGCCAGCCCTTCATGTCAATTACCTGTTACCCAACACACGGGAAGAAACTGGCTCTACACGGAGGTTGTAAAACCTCACGAAGGTGTTGGGTGTTGCCCAGCCTGCAGCTCGACAGATGTCTGCCAGAAAGGCGCCGTGCGCCAGCGCATATGAGGAGGCCACACTCCGTGTGGAGTGGGCCCTCACCCCCAGGGGGCACGGCTCGCCTTGGGAATGGTATGCCAAGGCGATGGCATCCACTATCCAGTGGGCCAACCTCTGCTTGGAGACAGCCTTCCCCTTCTGCTGACCTCCAAAGCAGACCAGGAGCTGCTCAGAGTGAGACCCCATATGTCGTTCAACATAACTCATAGTGACCACAGATAGGGAACCACTTTTACTTAGTTTAAAGAACATAAAAAATAAAATAAAATTCTAAAGAACCCTGTTTTACCAATAAATCAATATATGAAACTTATGGTACATCTATTGAATAACTTTTAAATATAATTTGCCCAGTTGTTGTTTTTTTTGTTTTGTTTTTGAATACAATATTTAAAAATGTCAAAAAACTAACTAACAAAAAAATAAATAATACAATAATAATAATAATAATAAAAAAAACAACAACTGGAAATTACCCTACAACTGGTCCATATGAAATAAATGAGTTTGAGGCCCTCTAAATATTGTTCATGTGGTTCTTTTTCCATACAAGATCTAAAAAGGTCAAAACAGCATAATAGAACCATAATACACGTCCATACAACATTTATGGTACAAACCAAGTTTGTTGTCCTTTTTGGAACCTGATAGACTTAATTACTTTCATCCGTTTCTCAGAAAAGAGCAGCAGGAAGGTTATTAAAAAAATCATCATTATGCTCTAGAAAAATAAAATATCAACATATGCTTTGAAATGACATGAGAGTGCATAAATAATGACAGAATGTTCCCTTTTGGGTGAACATTTCTTGAAACACTGTCAATGGTCAGACACTGGGCAGAATTAAAATAAAGGAGGGAGAGATGTAAGACAAGTTTAGGCAGAGCGAAGGCTGATACCCTGTGCTCAGGAGAAGTGAGGTGTGCTGTTGTGAGGGGAGGGAGGGTGTACAGTCGTGGTGTGGTGTTTCTATATTTACAGCAAAAGACTAGGGGTCCTAACCACTGCCTCATAGTGAAACATGCAGTGCACGACACACACAAGGATTCAGGTCCACAAACTACTGACACTTTTTTTCATTGCTCCGAGAGACCACCCGCATCCTGATGTGGCCAGTACAGGACTACAGTAATGAGGAAGGAAGTGTTGTTCTCTCCTGGTGTGATGCATAATGGCTATCCTGTATAGGGCAACGGGGTGTCTTCCAACTCAGACAGTCGTGTGTCTAGACAGACTGCTCTTTTGGGTAGTTAAATGGGGGTCGAGGGCCGGGAGGGGCAGCATTGGGCTGAAAGGTGTACATGGGGGTATTAGTAGGGTGCTGGGTGTAAGGGATCTGAGGCAGGAAGGTAACAGGTGTATAGGCAGAAGGAGGTGGAGGGTCAACAAATTGTTGCTTGTTGCCTGGTTGATGGCAGCTCACATAGTCAGCAGGGTTCGGTAGCTTGTCGTTCCCAGAGTTCTGTGGAAACAAGAAAATTAGAGCAACCAGTGGAAGATACACTGATATATGACACAATACACTGAACAAGTTGTATGGCACAAAACAGATAATGCCAATCAGAGAATGAACATAATAATGTACACAAATGTACACGCTATGCAAATGAATAAACATTAACATTATCTGCATTATTATTTTTTTCTTCTGGAAATCATAGAGGCATATGACATTGATGCGAGTCATGTGAAAGGACCTCAAAGAGCAATAAAACAATGAACAGCAAGTTCAGTAAAAAACATAAATTTATATATCAGGATTAATTATATTACAAATGTATTAATGATATATTTGTGATGATTTTGCTTTTGATTTTTTTAAGCAACAGTGTGCACATCTTAAACAGCTGAAGGATCTTAAAGGGATAGCTCACCCAAGTCTGACAATATTAATCATCAACAGTGCTCACTCTCATGCTGTCCCAAACCCATTTAAACACAAATGAAGATATTTCTAATGAAACTTGAGGAATTTGGGTCCCTTGATTGAAAGTTCTTTCAGAAAGGACTTTCATAAACACCTCATAAATGTAATCCGTTTAATCCAAGTCTTTTAAAGAGGCACTATTGTTTTATATGTTGAACAGATTTATGTTAGATTTATGTTTATTCACATATAAACACTGATCAGTGTACTGTATAGAGCGTATCAAATATAAATGAGCATTCTTGCATCAAGCAAGTGCGGTTGAGCTATTTTTATTATATTTGATGTGCTTTATGTATGTTTATCATATGGATTACTTTTCTCGTTGTAAACTTTTTGAAGCTGAACAAATTTTCAGTGGAGGGACAGAAATCACTCAGGTTTTCTAAAAAGTATCTTCATTTGAAAATATAGAAAAAAATAGAATTTTTAATTCTGGGTGAACTATTCCTATTTAGGGTAAGTTTCCTAAAAAAAAAACGTCATTTGATTTGTGACATGATTCTTAGTTAACTTGTGACTGTGTGAGTGTAAATCTCAAAAGGAAATACTATTGATTTTTACAGAAGAACCAACAAACTAAACAATATTGATATATCTGTAGGAAAGACATCAAAAACTGAAAAATTATCTATGTTTTCCACCACTATTCTTCTCAATACATTTTACTGTATCAAGTATGAAGTATATTGGTTCACAGTTTCAGTGCATGATGCCACTTATGCTCAATGCTGTATGCATTGTTTTAATTTCAGTGTAGAGCTACAACACGCAATAGTCAGACACAAACAGTTTGTTCATATGCACAGTTAATCAGGAAATAAAAGACATCTTCTTAGCTGGATGATCAGTAGGAAAGGTAGTCCATTCTAATACAACATGACAATCCAACACAAAAGTCTGCAATTGCTGAAAAATCCTGGAAAAGACTTGTGTGTGTTCACAAAGGCCATTCTAAGCTTATTTTCCTGCAGTATGTGTTGTAATATTTTTTTGACACAAAAAAAACAATTGGAATATGACAATGCAAAGTGAAATGAGGAATGAAGTAATGAGAAAATTCAGTAAGGAGAAAGAGAGAGTCAGGCAGACATAAAAGGAGGCCATATTTACACCTGGTATTGCAACCAGTGAAATTAAAATTGACTATATTTACTTAGAGTTGTGTGAGTGACTGGATCACAAAGTGTTTTGGACCCCGTTTATGCCAGGTAATTTAGTACAGACCACTTGGGATTGGATTACATGAGATGAATATTAACACCAGGTGTAAATCGGGCCAGAAAGAAAGAGTACGATAGAAGTGGAAAGGAATCGTGACTTACACAGAGTACCCAGGCATCTTTACGTCTATGACAATGATGATTCCCACCCTGTGAGCAGTATAATAATGGAAGGAGCAAAGACTTATAAATAAACTCTGAACGATGTACCTCAAGGCTCACCCCTGGGCCATCTTCTTTTCTTAAAGCTGACAGTGAAAGACACAAGCTGGACACATTAGATGAAATGGAATGGAAATGGACAGAGGGATGTGTGAAGGAATCTGCTCGCACATTCATCAGATCCCATAGACATCTTTGTGTCCACATAAAGACATCTACCATTTGAAACAGGATTGTGTCAGTATCTATTTTAGTAAAATTGAAAACATATAATCTCTGCACAAAGACCTTGGAAACTACATATAATCAAAGGGACTGAACCTTTAAATCACCAAGGTGGTATTTAATCACTCAAGATGTTCTTGATTAAATAAAACATGGCTAAACGTGGGCTTCGTTTTCTGAAGAACAGAAAGCCATCATTACAGCTACTTCAGTTAGATGCACAAGGACTTCAAGTGATCTGAAGCACAGTGTTACAGAGAGTTAAAAACCTTTTTTTTGTTTCCTTTTTTTCTCAGCAGTGACATATATTCACTGGCTTCAGTTCTGCAAATAACAAAAAGCTACTTGGCCTCAGACTCGCCTATTATCATTTGTTTGATCACACATAAGATGCACCCAGCTGGGGAGAACTGAACTTAAAAGAATAGTTCACTTAAGAATGAACACTTTGTTATTGCAACTGCCTCTCATGTAGTTCTAAACTCTTTTGGCTTTTTTATTATTATTATTATTATTATTATTATTATTATTATTTTATTTTTTATTTTTTTGGCTTGCATGGAATGTTTAGACATTCAATGCTGCTATTTGTTCATAGATTAAAAGTGGATGGGGACCTGGGTCTCCATTTACTTTCATTGTAAGGAAAAGAGCAGCTTGGATATTGCTCTTCTTTTGTGTTCTACACACAAAAAGACTGTTTCCCCTCATGTGGAAGTTTAACCTGGTAGCTGTCAGACAACAATATTATTATTATAACAACAATATCTGTCTTGATCATTAAATCTGAAGGTAATGCAAGACAAAAAATACTGAAAAAAAAGAAGAATGGCAGACTGGTTTAAATATACACAATGAGCTTCATAACATGTGGTTGGTCAGAGATTTCTTTCTCGTCATCACATAATAACCTTTTGTCATTTATTTCAATAATTCAAAAAGAAGTCTGCCAACTGATTGTAACAAGTTTGACTGTATATCATCCAAGGTACAAGTAACCCCTTATATATAATATATATATTGTGGCAAGCCAATGTGGGAAGGAGAAACCCCAAACCAGAGGAGCAGGCCCCAGCAAGGAAAAGTCATCAATCATGAGTACTTCCACCTGCTCACCCTCCAGACATGGAACCACCCACAGCTGCAGTCAATGATGACCTAATGGAGGTCATCATAAAGATAGGATCTCTGCCTCAGTTTGGGAGAGTGGCCCGAGGAGAAAGCGCTGAAGCCTCTGGATGGTCTAAACAAGTGAAAGAGTAACCGAAGACAACTGGCTGAAGAGCAAAGTGGGTGAATTTTGTCACATGTTGCTTACTGACCTGCCTTTTCTATGCTCTGTTTCCCATTTTAAGGTGGCCCTGTGTGGAACGGACATTGTTCACACCAACAACCAAGATACCCCAGACTGGGAAGAAGTTTAAGTTTCCATTTAGATTTCTTTTTGGACCCTCGATATTTCTGGGCTGAATAAAAGCCTCTGTTTGGTTAACTCTCCATCTGCCTTTCTCCAGCTGCCTTGTTTAGTGGCAGCTAAAACCTAATTTCACCCTAGGAGCCCACTATATATATATATATATATATATATATATATATATATATATATATTAAAACCAGTACTAAGTTAGAAGTCTGACACATTAATTAGCAATTTGGATTTTCTTCATCTGATTAAGAAAGGCAATAATTTGGAGGATTTGATTAATATCAAATGTAACTGGATTTCATTTAGGTGTAACTGAATCTGTAGCGCCCCCCCCGGTTAGAAAGTGTGCCCACTTTCAGTCCAGAGATTAAAAAAAAAAAGAAAAAAAAAAAGGTTATTTTACAATCAGAAATGGCTTTATTGCTTCATCATACAGTAAAAGGAATTTGTTTTAGTAACATACTGTAAGCTTCCAGTACACAGAAGAACGACACACACACAAAATAAAAAATACATAAACATAAAGACAAATATTGCAAATTAAATTGAAAAATAAATACATTGTATGAACAGAGTTTTAATGCAAAGCATTAATGTTAAATAAAGTAATACGCTACTGAACAACACCAAGGAACTAAAGTTTGATTTGAAGTCTGTTTGGACTCTGATATTAGAGGACCACTATACATATGCACACACACAAAAACAGCTACTTCCTTTGAAAAAAACAAAAAACACCAACAACACTGTTTTCTCAAAAAGCGCAAGCAATAAAATGTCTACAGATGGATAAGGAGGTGAACTATTTTGACAGAACCTTCCTTACTGACAGTGTGAGATTCAGAAAGACACTTCACTCCAGCATAAAATGCAGCCAAATCTAGATGAAAATCACTGGCTGAATAAAATTTATTTTCTTTCTTTTTTCCAATAAATTCAGCAGTGAGTAGGGCTCTCTATGATGGTCCACCTTGGGGAATTGTACCTAAAAAGGCTTTTTTATCTTCTTTGACAATGTAATGATTCCCCCATCACAGCATTTGCCATGTTCCAGAACTTTGGAATTTGCCAAAGTAATTATTTCACTATCTTTAGAGAAGGACGTTGACCTCCTGGCCTCTCTATGGCTCTACATAAAGCCAGTTACAATGCTGATTTAAAATGCTTTCTAATAATATGTACTGACTGAAATGGACCTTCATTTGTTTCCCATTTAAAAAAGGTGGAATCCAGAGTTTATAGGTCAGTCGCTCCTTTGACAATGTAAAACATGCCTTGTATTGAATCTATTAACAGTGGCGCAAAAAGTGGCGCATAGAGGCGCCGCACCATAGGGGGGCGCCAAAGCGATGGTTATTATTTTATTTTATTTTTTTATAATAAAAAATAAAAATGTGTATTAAAAGTTATATATCTATAAAAAATATATAAAATTTAAAGGACTAACAGGCCCCGGTGCCCTCATAATATTCCATCATAGAATTTAGACATAGAACCATAGAAGTGGGCGGGGCGACGTGAGCGCTGCGTAACGTTAAGCAGCGGTAACGTTAGTGCGTTGTCGTTGAAACTCGAAAAAGATGGATAAAACAAAAAAGCTCTTGGGGGCTAAAAATTTGAAAAAGAAAGAGGAAAATGATATGGCATGTCAAGGGATGCGACAGCAGCTAAATAAGTGAATGGTGAAAGGCAACAGGTAGGATTTAAAATGTGACGTCTATGCTCGGAGAATATGTAAAACTGGAATATGAGCTGTCATTTATTCCGTCATGACCCGGGTGCTGATGTAACAGGTCAAAGAATGACATATATTTTTGCAACCTTTTATCTTTTATTTTTTATTGTTTGTGAGTTTATTTCACCAAAATACTATATTGTTCAGTTATGTCATTGTAGCTCTATAGGTATTGGGAGAGTTATTTTTTTGTGTATGTGCACCCTCTATTGGATGTGAGGTCATATACTGGATTTTAGCGTTCTTTTCTCAGTCTGCATTCAACGTGATTGAGAGAGGTATGTGTTCACGTTAGTGCAATGTAAAGATTGAGATATACCTGTTAAAACTTTAGTTTCAGAGCACATGGTAACTTGTATGTGTAATTTATGATGAGTGCACTTACATTTAATTGAGATGTGTCGAGAATTTTGCTGTTTTGAGAGTTTGAGAAACTGCTAACATAGCTAACCACGTGTTTTGTTTAGCTGTATGTTAGTGATCGTCATTCTATCCTCTTGTGTCACAGCCCACGTTTCAGTTGTCCTTTTTCTTATGTTAGGCTGATTCTAATTCGAGGATTGAATCCTGAATTATTGCTCTCTTTGAAATTTAACAGGTATGTACTCCCAATACCAGGTTATGAATATAATGTGTTCATTTAAAACGTTTTCTTGTATTGATTAATGTTCAATGGCACTACAAAGCCCAGATGTAAAGCATGTACGTGTTGCTTTGTGCATATAACTGTATATGTATTAATTATTGAAAAGATAGTTTATTTCATGTTGCATAATGTTAATGTAAGAGCTAAAAGCCCAGTGTGGTGAACAGAGATAACATGCAATATGGCACATACGCATTATATATATCTATGCCTAATGTGATATGTTTAATTATTCTTTTGTATTTTATTTTCTGATTTTTGTATGTGATTAAATGTTGAGTCTGCATTCAACGTGATTGAGAGAGGCTGATTCTAATTCGAGGATTGAATCCTGAATTATTGCTCTCTTTGAAATTTAACAGTGAGCTGAATAAAGTGCCTTGAGGAAAGTCAGTGTCCTGTCATCAGTGCACCAGAACACAACGCAGTAGTCGGCGAAGTGCAGACCACGCCGGCTACATTGGTGCCGTGACCCGGATATCTCCGCTTCAGATCATCGCCAGGGTGATCGCCGGTGGTTGCTGTGAAGAGTAGGAATCTCTTTTGGGACATTGACAAGTACAAGGGCTGATATCATTGTGTAAATTGTAACGTTTAATTGCCTCTATCTCAGCTAGTATCATTTTACATTGTTTTTTTTTCATCCCATATTCGCATGTACTAGTAATTCACATATTATTATCATAGTCTATCACATTACAACTTTTTTTTTTTTTTCAAAATGACTGATGGCAAGCATGTGCAGACACCACTTAGTGTTGGGGATGCAGTGGGAGTAAACCTAGGGAGGGGTAGGTTTATGAGTAGGGTGGAAAGCACGCCGGTTAAAGGTGCTGGTGTATTAGGTCGACCTGTATTCTCGTCCACACGCTTACGCACTGATGAACATTCTCCCGCACCACACATGAGTAGGTTAGGAGATGCACCAGACATTGGGAGTGGCGTTAGTTCAGTGGGCCGTCCTGTATTTTCATATACTCATGCACATTCAGATGAATATTCTCCACGTCAGCCAGTGTCTAGTCCAGATGTGAGTTCCGCAGACCTAGGAAGTCTCATCACACAGTTAGCTCACGAAATAGGAGAGAACATTGCTAGCCAACTACAGAGATCTGTTGGTAGTGCAGATAGCCAAACCACTCCTACACTTAGCATGAACTTAGGATATGGACAGTCTGACTTGAACATGACTGGAGTTAAGTTAGTTATGAAGACAGATGTCAAAGAGCCGCCGTACTTCAGGGGTGATGGAACGGACAAACACACAGTGCATGAGTGGGAAGAAATTATGAGCGTTTACCTGAATAAGAGGGGCATACACCCGCAAGAGTACTCCCAGGAGATAATGTCAAGACTAATGGGAAAGGCTAGAGACATTGTAAAAGTTACCCTGCGCAGCATGCCATCGCTGCAGCCAGCTGAAAACTCCAAGCTCGTCTTTGATATTCTGAAACAACATTTCAGCGAGGTAACCTACTCTTCAATGCCTTTAGCAGATTTTTACAACACGCTTCCTTTGGCTGGAGAAAGTCCCATGGACTATTGGATACGCTTGAATAAAGCTGTGGATGTCGCGGATGAGTGTCTGAGAAGGCAGGGGCGAAACATTGAGGACCCCTCTCACGAAGTCACAATGATGCTGGTGAAACACTGTCCCGACCCCGCTCTTGCAAGTGTCCTGAAGTGTAAAACAGCTGAAAAGTGGACGGCAAATGAGATTCAGGAACATCTCATTGAACATCAAAGAGAGGCCAGAACAATGTCTCAAGCCAAATCTTGTCGGCCAAAGAACATTGGTATACATGCTCAGACATTAGCAACAGAGACAGCCGCTGTTAATAACTCCACAGACCTTACAAGCCACCCGAAGGCAATGGGGCTCCCATCTTCTCCTCAGACCGAGAGTGTCTGCATCCAGTCTCTCATTGGCTTGCTGAACCGTGTGCTGGAGCAGACGGCACAGACAGCAGCAGTTGTGCCACCGAGCAGGGGCCCCGCGGCCATTGTTCAGAATAGATGTAAAGTCTGTCAGTCTGCTGAACATTCAACTACTGCGCACTGTAGACAGGCAAACCTCTGTATGGGCTGTTACAAGCCCGGCCACTGGAAGAGGGAGTGCCAACAGCGCCGGCCAAGAATTAACACCAGGCCACAGTCAGCGCAAGCACCGCCTAACCCAGAGCAAGGTGGAGCCAGTTTAAACTAGATAGCTCACATACGGGAAGGGGATGTGTGAGCACCAAAACGTCAACCCTTGATGAGAGTGAAGAATTGAAGGAGATGTATGTCAATGTTTGTAAAGCAATGTCTGATAATTGCACAGTAATTGTTCAGAATATTCACACAGTCGAGACATTCAGTGAGTTATTTTACGCACCAGTGACAGTTAATGGCTGTGCTCAGTTGCAAGGGCTCATCGATACAGGCTCAATGGCCTGCACGTTAAGTGAAGAGGCAGAACAGAGACTTCTATCAGACAGCGTCTTGACCCAACAGCAAGAACTTCCGCAGCGCATCATCCTTGTTGGCTGTGGAGGAGTACAGGTGAGCCCCAAGTGTATGTATGATATGGAACTAAGTTTGTATGGGGTGAAGTGCATGATCCCAGTTCTGGTGGTCACTGGTCAGAAAGATGACATCATAGTAGGAACCAACATGTTGAAATGTGTGCTGCATCAGCTGAAAAACGAGAACAGTTATTGGACACTTATCTCGAGCAATACAAGAGGGTCTTCAGACGGCGAACAGTTCTTGGAAATGATGACAAGTCTCACGAGATGGAGAGGTGAAGATGTGCCGGAAAAGGTAGGGACAGTGAAGCTAACTCAGGCGGTGACTCTCCTTCCCAAACAAGAGTACTTGCTGTGGGGGAGACTGCCAAGTAATGTGCCCAAGTCACCTGGGAGCACAGTTATGGTGGAGCCTACAACCTCCAGGTGTGTGCCTCGCGGCATCATGGTGGGGAGAGTGCTAACACCACTTTGGGGAGATGGCTGGACCCCCATGAAAATCACCAACATCTCCGACAAACCACTCACTCTGAGAAAGAACAGCAAGCTTGCAGACGTCTCTACTTGTGTTGCAGCCGAAGACCTCACACTGTTCCAGGGTTCCTGTCAGAGTGACGCTGGCTCTGTTAAAGTGACTCATGTTGAACAGGATGACAACACTGCCCTGAAAGACAGGCTGCAAAAGTCTGGTCTAGGAAATGTCGATATTGACCATTGTGAAGTGAGCCCCTCCACCAAGCTCCAACTTGTGACATTGCTTGAGAAATATCAGGATGTATTTTCAAAGCATCATCTTGATTGTGGAGAAGCCAAGGGCTTTGCGCATAGAATCCGCCTCACTGATGACCGTCCCTTCCGTCTTCCGTATCGCAGAGTGCCGCCAGCCCACTATCAAAAGCTGCGTCAAGTTCTCACCGAGATGGAAGAGCAGGGAATCATACGGAAATCAATGAGTGAATATGCTTCCCCACTTGTGATGGTCTGGAAGAAAAATGGCGATCTCCGTATATGCACAGACTTTCGATGGCTGAATGCGAGAACCATCAAGGATGCTCATCCTTTGCCCCATCAATCGGACTGCTTGGCTGCCCTTGGCGGTAATGCTGTCTTCAGCACCATGGACCTTACGTCTGGTTTTTATAACCTTCCCATGCATGAGGAGGACAAAAAGTATACCGCCTTCACAACACCACTAGGCCTGCACGAGTATAACAGAATGCCGCAGGGGCTTTGTAACAGTCCCGCGTCGTTCATGAGGATGATGCTGAGTATCTTTGGTGATCTTAACTTCAGCAGTCTCTTGTGCTACCTAGATGACCTCTTGATCTTTGCCCCCAATGAACAGCAGGCCCTCAGCAGATTGGAGGTTGTTTTTCAGAGGCTGCAGGAGCATAACCTGAAGTTGAGTCCAAAAAAGTGCCATCTGTTACGGAGGTCTGTGAAGTTCCTCGGACACATCGTTGACAGTGACGGTGTTGCTGTTGACCCGGAGAAGGTCGAGGTCATTGCCAAAATGTCAAAGAGGGACTTGATGGAAGACGATGGCTGCACTCCTTCAGTCCACAGGGTGAAGTCGTTCCTGGGGATGGTATTTTACTACCAACACTTCATCCTAAATTGCTCCTCCATCGCAAAGCCCCTGTTTGCCCTCACAGCTGGCCAGAAACGGAGAGGGAAGGCCCGGAAGTACAGTCAGAATCCAGGAGTGTACAGAAAGCTCAAACCTGCGGATTGGACCCTTGACTGTGACTCCGCTTTCACCAGTCTTAAAGAGAAGCTCCTGAATTGCGTGGTCCTTACCCATCCAGACTTCTCCAAACCCTTGGTTTTGTCCATTGATGCGTCTCTTGACGGCCTTGGGGCAGTTCTGTCCCAGATACCAGAAGGGGAAATGAAGGCACGCCCAATCGCCTTTGCCAGCAAGACCCTCACTGGCTCACAAAAGAGGTATCCTGCCCACCGCCTGGAGTTCTTGGCGCTCAAATGGAGTGTTTGTGAAAAATTTAGCCACTGGTTGAAGGGCCACACTTTTACAGTGTGGACCGACAATAATCCTTTGACCTATATAATGACCAAACCAAAACTTGACGCTTGCGAACAGAGGTGGGTGGCAAAGCTTTCCCCATACACCTTCAGCATCAAACACATCCCTGGGGTAAAGAATGTTGTGGCGGATGCCCTAAGTAGAGATCCTTTTGCTAAATCAGTGAGTCAAAGGTTGATCAGTGAGCCATATGAAAGTCTTTTGGCTGAAGCGGAGGGAACCAAGGAGGAGAAAGTCCAGGATCTTTTCCGGTGTAAGACCCAGTGTCTCCAGGCACACGATGCAAGCTGCTGCGTAACCATGGGCATCACTCGAGATAGGTTGGCCGGCAGCCAAGAACCCTTGCATGTAAGATCTGCTTGTGAAGCTCACGTAGAGTGGGAAAGGGGAGCAGAGATAAGAGCAACACAGTTTCTCAGTGCTCTACCCCAGGCGGTGCTCTCAGGACAAGACACACTTCCAGCCCTCTCCATTGGTGAACTAAGGCACAGCCAGGAGACGGATCCTGTTATCAGGGAGGTCCTGCCACTCGTTCAGAGGGGTGAGCCACCACCTAGGCGAAAGAGACGTGGGTTGGCTCTTACGGCCCAGACTCTGTGCAAGCAGTGGCATCATCTAAAAGTTCAGGATGGAGTCCTATATAGGGTAACCAAAGACCCATTAAGTAGAGAGAAGAGGTATCAGTTTGTGCTGCCTGTTAGCTTGAAGGCCAAGGCTCTCGCTGGTGTGCATGACCTCGCTGGGCATCAAGGGCAGGCTAGAACAGCACATCTTGCCCGACAGCGTTTCTTTTGGCCACAAATGGGAAGAGACATCAAGGAATATGTGAAATGCTGCCGACGCTGTATCCTTGCAAAGACCCCTGAACCGGCTGCCCGTGCTCCCTTGGAGAGCATTCATACATCGGCACCCATGGAACTAGTGTGCATTGATTTTTGGAGTGCTGAGGACTGTAAGCAAAGATCTGTGGATGTGTTAGTCATAACAGACCACTTCACAAAATTGGCCCATGCATTCCCCTGCGTCAACCAAACTGCAAAGCAAATAGCAAAGAAGTTATGGGATAATGTATTCTGCATCTACGGTTTTCCAGAGCGGATACATTCTGATCAGGGAGCCAATTTTGAAAGCAAACTCATCGCCGAACTCCTCAGCCTCACAGGGATCGTGAAAACACACACAACAGCATACCATCCCATGGGAAATGGGCAAACCGAAAGGTTCAATAGGACGCTTGGCAGTATGTTGCGTTCCCTACCCCTGTCAGCTAAACAACACTGGGTCCAACAAATACAGACTTTGACTTTTGCGTATAATGCCACCACTCATGAAACAACTGGATATCCTCCATTCTATTTGATGTATGGTCGAGTCCCCAGACTCCCGGTAGATATGGTCTTCAAACAAGTTTTGAAGGATCCAGTCGTGGTAAATTATAAGACCTATGCAGAGAAGCTGATGGCGAACCTCCATGTGGCTGCCAGCATAGCTCAGCAGCATGCGAGGAAAGAACAGCAACATCAAGCTGATGGCTACAACAAGAGAGTGCGTGGAACCCACTTGAACATTGGCGACCGAGTTTTGCTTGCTAATAAAGCGGAGAGAGGGAAGAGGAAGTTAATGGACAAGTGGGAGCCCACTATGTATACCATCATAGACCGGAACCCTCAGACACACGTTTACAAAGTCAGGGATGAGGGGGGGAAAACCAAAGTCGTCCATCGGAATCTGATGTTGGATGTGAGCTTCTTACCTGTGCCCGAACAAAGCGGGGAGGAGATGGATGAAGCTGCCTCAGATGTGGCTAGTGAGTTCCAGCCTCCTTCTGTTGATGCCTTGAGTGGCCTGGCAGTAGACGCTTCCGAGGACCGTACCTGCTCCTGGTTAAACGCGTCATCTGTTGCTGAGTCTGAGTCTATGGGAGAAGCTGTTGAGTCTGAGATGGAGAATGAGATACCCCACTCTCTGTCCAGAGAGTCTGTTCAACTGACACCCACGAGAGCCCAGTTTAGTGAGGTCAGAAGCCAAGGAGGAACCAAATACTCACCTGTGAGAGACTTGTTGGGTTCCAGTGTGTCCCCTGATTTGCACATAACTGACATTGACTCTGCCGCCCCAATTAATGTCCCTGACTTAGATGAGACCGAGTCCCATGACGGCACCTCACCTGTTACAATGACTGATAGTCACACACCCACCCAGGCACAAGGGCCTGAGAGACCGGTTGTCAGGACACGTACTGGCAGGGTTGTTAAGGCAGTCAATCGCCTGATAGAGAACATGGTGCAAAAACCACTCACCAAGAATTTTGTAAAAGGGGTCAATAGGAGGTCACTGTCTTTACTTTCTTTATTTTAGAAAAGAATTCAGATAATTCAGAGATTCAGATATTTTTTGTTGTCGCCTTTAGTATGACTTGAGTCATGAGATGTTCATATTGGAGAGAAAGTGTTCCGAGATCTAATATGGTGTAAAAGGCATCATATTCACTAGAAGGGGCAGTAGCCTGATCAACTGCTGTTTTCTTTCAACTTACTTTGTAAGTAGCTTTATATGCTGTGGATGGGGAATGGAGTCCCAGTGTTATCTTGGACCAAGTGAACAAGCGTTTTGTTTTGTTTGTTTTGTTTTGTATGTTTTCTTTCTTTTCTACCCTCTACGTGCTCAGGATTTTGGTGAAATTAAAGAGGGGTGAATGTAACAGGTCAAAGAATGACATATATTTTTGCAACCTTTTATCTTTTATTTTTTATTGTTTGTGAGTTTATTTCACCAAAATACTATATTGTTCAGTTATGTCATTGTAGCTCTATAGGTATTGGGAGAGTTATTTTTTTGTGTATGTGCACCCTCTATTGGATGTGAGGTCATATACTGGATTTTAGCGTTCTTTTCTCAGTCTGCATTCAACGTGATTGAGAGAGGTATGTGTTCACGTTAGTGCAATGTAAAGATTGAGATATACCTGTTAAAACTTTAGTTTCAGAGCACATGGTAACTTGTATGTGTAATTTATGATGAGTGCACTTACATTTAATTGAGATGTGTCGAGAATTTTGCTGTTTTGAGAGTTTGAGAAACTGCTAACATAGCTAACCACGTGTTTTGTTTAGCTGTATGTTAGTGATCGTCATTCTATCCTCTTGTGTCACAGCCCACGTTTCAGTTGTCCTTTTTCTTATGTTAGGCTGATTCTAATTCGAGGATTGAATCCTGAATTATTGCTCTCTTTGAAATTTAACAGGTATGTACTCCCAATACCAGGTTATGAATATAATGTGTTCATTTAAAACGTTTTCTTGTATTGATTAATGTTCAATGGCACTACAAAGCCCAGATGTAAAGCATGTACGTGTTGCTTTGTGCATATAACTGTATATGTATTAATTATTGAAAAGATAGTTTATTTCATGTTGCATAATGTTAATGTAAGAGCTAAAAGCCCAGTGTGGTGAACAGAGATAACATGCAATATGGCACATACGCATTATATATATCTATGCCTAATGTGATATGTTTAATTATTCTTTTGTATTTTATTTTCTGATTTTTGTATGTGATTAAATGTTGAGTCTGCATTCAACGTGATTGAGAGAGGCTGATTCTAATTCGAGGATTGAATCCTGAATTATTGCTCTCTTTGAAATTTAACAGTGAGCTGAATAAAGTGCCTTGAGGAAAGTCAGTGTCCTGTCATCAGTGCACCAGAACACAACGCAGTAGTCGGCGAAGTGCAGACCACGCCGGCTACACTGACAGCGCGTGCGCGCAGATGAGAGCTAAAAAGCACGCTTTGATATCTGTGTTTAAACGAAAATAATTTAAGTTTTGTCAATTTAAACATTTAAGAGGTAGAGGACGCGAGCTCGCGCGCGCAGTGAGAAGATTTGTGCATGCGCTCATCCGAAGCGCGCAAATCCGCGCCTCAGAACGCGCGCAAATATAAGCTCTCTCTGAAGTATTTTATTTAAATGAACATATTCAGACAAAAATTATGTCAAAATGCCGGTCTTGGTTAGTATCCTATAGCAGACATAGCCAACTGAACGTAGGCCACTGTAGCAACAACAAAGAAATCACTCACTGCTCTTGATTAAAAAAAGCTTTTGTAACAGATTGTTCAGTTTCCCCTAATGTTGGCTCGAAAGGCTTTAATGGTTAAATGGGTTGGTAGTGATGCCCCCTCTATTCAGATGCGGAAATCTATGATATCTGAAGTTAAATCGCACCTGTTTAAAAAAATGGGAGAATATTTTTAAGTGTCTAAAGATTAAACGGCCATAAACAAAAACTGGATAAAATTTAGGTATTATCATATGATGAAATGCTGTATGTAAATTGTCCACATCTTCATGAATGTGTTAATTATTTCCTGTGCTGTGTTTTTGTTTTAATATGTTTTTGTTGTAACAATTAAAATGTTTAATAAAAAGAATATCTAAAAAAAATATCTACAAACATTTAAAAAAAAGCTTTTGTAACTTTAATAAAGAACAATCTTTAATTTATGGTCAAAAAAGCGATGCTGTTTTACATTTGAATACTTTATTAAATTTCTGTACCTAAAAACTAATACTAGACCTCTTTACTATATTGTATTTATTTTTGCTGTTGCTCGTAGTTAGATTTTTTCTAAGTATAGTTTCTCCATAAACATAGCACATACCAAACTGTACCGAAATGTGACTCTTGAACCGTGAAACAAACCGAATTGTGAAAATTTTAACTGTACCACCCCAATAATAATAATAATAATAATAATAATAATAATATATATATATATATATATATATATATATATATATATATATATATATATATATATATATATATATATGTGTGTGTGTGTGTGTGTGTGTGTGTGTGTGTACATATATACCATATAATTATGGTAGGCTTACAGTGGCTGTCTGATATACTTTAAAATAAACGTTTATCATTTAAAAGCCCATACATGATGATGTCCGGCGCAATTTTTTTTTTTTTAAAGTGTGTGTGTGGGGGGGGGGGGGAGGGGTGTTTTGCTGCATACCCCTCTGACACTGGATAGTTGCGCCCCTGTCTATTAAGATACTGTATAGCCAATGAGAAAACATGTTGAAGTCATAGCTTAATATTGGCTTACTCCATGAAGACATTTCAAGAAAAGAAACTGTGGTAACACTTTACAATAAGGTTCATTATTTAGCATTAGTTAAATACTTTAGTCAACATTAATTAAGAATGAGCAATAAATTCAACATTTACTAATGCATTACTAAAATCAGTTTGTGCCTGTAAAAGTTGTGCCTGTTAACATTAGTTAACATTGCACTGTGAACTAAAATGAAATAACAATGAATGACTGCATTTTCATTAACCAACTATAACAAAGATTAATAAATACAATAAATGTATTGTTCATTGTTTGCTTGTGTTAGTCAATACAATAACTATACATTAACTAACTTTAACCATTAGAACCTTATTTTTCTTAAGTTTTACTGAAATAGTTTACATGACAGTGACATGAACATTAAGTGTTTACAATATTTAAAAAAGGTTCAGAACATTATTTAAATAAAATAATTTTTAATTATATGCGAAATGTAATTATGAACAAACTGAATTATGTGAAATATACTAACATAATACTTACCATTGCACTTTGCAAATGTACTTTATTATATATTTATTCTATGAAAGTGACATTGAAAAACCGGCTTCATTTTCTTTTGGAAAAAAATTTGTTAGAGATGATAGAAAGGCAAAAGTAACTCAAATAACTGCTCATTACAACCAAGAATACCATCTCTGAACACACAACACCTCAAACTCTGAAGCAGATGGGCTACAGCAGCAGAAGACCACACTGGGTGCAGCTCCTGTCAGCTCAGATCAGGAAACGGAGACTACAGTTCACACAGGCTCATCAAAATTGGACAATATAGGATTGGAAAAATGTCGCCTGGTCTAATGAGTCTCGATTTCTGTTGCGACATTCGAATGGTAGGGTCAGAATTTGGTATAAAGAACATGAAAGCATGGATCCATCCTGCCTTGTCTCAACGATTCAGGCTGCTGGTGATGGTGGTCGTCAAATATTACACACAAACAAACACACACACACACACACACACACACACACACACACATATATATATATATATATATATATATATATATATATATATATATATATATATACATATATATATAATGACATATGTTGATAAATGATTCTGCTGCTGTAAAATCTCTTGTGGGAAATCTTCTGATGAATATTGTTGTGGTATATGATTATAGAGGAGCTGAAGTCAAATTAAATCCATGTGGATCATCAAAGTTCTTTACCAAGAAAACATGATCTTCTTATTAACTGAGGTTTGTGTGCATTACAAGCATTTCAGATCTTGTAGATATTCCACTGAATAGTATGACACACACAGTTCCAAATTTGTGTGTACCATTATTGGAATGCGTGGATCAGCATCTCTGCAAATTCCAGAAGAAACTTCATCACTTTTTCACAGTCCACATCTCACTGAACGGCAGTATAACACATAAGCAATTAACTTGTGTTATCATTAGCCAGCTCTTATCTCAGAACATCTGTTCTTCAGCTCAGTAGCAAGGACACATCACCACCCTGGGTACCCACTGCATCCTCGCTATATATATATATATACAAGTTTCTCTCTGCTAGCAGGTTAATCACTGGTTACCTCACTCAACGAGCCGCCCACTCTGCCTGGAAAGGTCACTGTGGTACGTGTGTAACAAGGCAAAACCAACATTAAGACAAGTAGGCTTTTTACAGACAAAAGATGACAATATGCTGGTCTACCCTTAAGTAAATTAAAATTAATTTAGATAAATTGAATTAGACTTAAGTGCATAAGACCAAGAAGTTGAGGAAGAATAATGACTAAATAAACATATAAAGATGAGAAAAAAACGAATTTATCATCATATTACATATTAAGGGAAAAAGTAGTTAATTAAAGGCTGTTATTTATCTTTAACTATCTCCCAGTTATTTATTTATTTATTTATTTATCATTATTATGTATGTATAATTTTCAAGTTGCCAGTCACAGCTGGCATTCTGATCATATTCACTAATGCTCTATGATAAATCTTATTTTAATGCTCATGATGATGATGTTTAATGTTTAATGATCATGATTTCTGCTTCACTCAGTGAATTAAACATAAGTGTCTGCAATATTTGCTCCATTGTTATTTATCCTGAAAATGTTTTATTTTAATTTGGCATTTGCATTATCTTGTGTTGGTATAAAGCCTCCACAAGCTTTCATGTTTCCGGTTGCCAGATGTAAAGAGCTTAAATCCCCCAATCTGAGCTTTACCCTTAAATCTATACATTTTCTGTCCATTGGTTTAGTTAATCTTCCAAACCTGGCAACCATGCATGCTTGCTCTGACTACTTTATGGAAATATTCACCAATGAGCTGAAAATACTACTATTACTAATACTGTTTTTACACAAATAAATTCATCATTGTGGGTTGTTAATTTGGCACTCCTTTAATTTTACCTCAATGTCTATGGCATATCTGTCAGTATCTCCAATATCTTGATTCACAAATAAAAAGAAATGGGCCAGGTGTAAGTGAGAGAGCATTACTGTGATGCGAGCACAATAACACTTAATGCTCAAGGCACAATACTCAGAAGCCACTGGAAGAAAGTCTGCCATCTGAGACTGTAATTCCTCCAAATCATCCCAGCTTAGACGGGATGAGAGATAAAAACATGTTTGGTCTCTAATGACAGTTATTGGAATGTCAGTCATTAATCATTATGGTAATGCGGGTCAAATGGCTAAAAATCACATTTGAGGAATAAGCTGAAGAGGTAATTATCATTTTTAAAGGCCACATTTGGGTTTGAATGAAATTATGAAGGATACTGAGTGTCATTAATGTTAATAAGTACTAATGGAAAATAAAAACACCTGGAAATTGCAATTCAAAGCAAATGTAATTCCATCATTTAACCAATTAGAGAAAATGCTGCTCCGTCCAGACAAAGTAAAAGAGAAACTCCATGACTTCCTAATGTATTAGAAGAATTAGATTTATATTAAAAGGACTTTCACTCTGAACAATGCTGTTGTTATTGTTTATAGCACATGCAGTATGCATTGTTTCAGCACTCAAATGCATTAAAGCAATTATGCAAATCCAGTACCCATAAAATAAGTGCTAAAAGTGAGTTGCAAATCACAGAGAATACAGCAGACTTCTGTGATCTTGCATACTATGACGCTTCTCTATCATTTAATTATCATATGATAAATTACTATTTCAGTTATTAATATAAAAAAGTCTTCTAAACAAAATGCAATTTAGTACCTGGTTTCTGCTTTAGGTAACACAGCTAAAAACAGCTAATAGTTTTGTGTTAGGTGACCTTGTTTCAGTGAATAAAGTGCAATATTAACTTGTCAATTTGACTTATTATTCAATTCCATTTCAGAATATGTGCCACAAATTTCCTGTGAAAAAACAAAACAAAACAAAAAAATCCTGTAAAATCACTTTGTATATTTAACATTTTTCTTACTTTATATATACCGGTTTTGATCTGAAATGCTTTTAAGCTTTTAGAAAAACATATTCTGGCACAATAATTTATTGATGTATTTGATAAACTGTAAATCATGGTACCAAATTTTTACAGTATACATATATAAATCACACACGCAAAAAATGTAAATTATCAAGTAGTGTATATACTGTAATACTGTACAATCAATCAATAATTTAAAAATCATAAACCAAATAATAATAAAATTTTATATAGTTGCCTCCACTAATATTGGCACCCTTGGTGCAACGCGGTACTCTCATTAATGGATGAGGAGACTGAGGCGGAAGAGAAGAAATTCTTATTCCAAAGATTACAGCCCTGAGTTTTCCCCTATAATGCCTGATGAGTTTGGATAACACCTTACAAGAGATCAGAGACCATTCCTTCATACACAACCTCTCCAGATCCTTCATATTTCCAGCACCAGGTTCTCTTAAAGGGTTAGTTCACGCAAAAATGAAAAATGTTTTTTGTAAGGTTTTTGTAAGAAAAATATCCATATTCAAAAAACGTAATAATCACTTTAATCTAGCTTGCGCTCACTGTTGTACACATAAGCAGTTCCAAGCAAATGACGCATGAGGTCGGTTTTACACATAACTACTGAATAAGACATCTGCGCACACAATCTGTATCTTCCATTCCAACCTCTCCCACCACCAAAAAACATTGGTAAAACACTACGGCGCAATGGACTAAAATCCTGAAACGCCCCTGAGGTCCCCCTGCTCAAGAAGGCACATGTACAGTCCCATTTTAAAGTTTGTCATAGAACATCTAAAAGATTCAGAGAAGGCTTGAGAGCAAGTGCTGTGGTCAGGTGAGACCAAAATTGAGCTCTTTGGTATTAGCTCGACTCACTGTGTTTGGAGGGGGAGAAATGTTGACTATGACCCCAAGAAAACCACCCCTACTGTAAAACACGAAGTTGGAAACAATATGCATTGGGGCAATTTTTCTGCTAAGGGTACAGTATGAAAATTGAGGTTGCCATGTACTGTAAATTGACCAATTCACTATCTCTACAAATTAGAATAATTCATAAGACCAATTAAAAAATAAATAAAAAAATAAAATAAAATAAAATAAAATAAAACATTTTTAGTGATTTGTTGGCCTTCTGTAAAGTATTTTCATTTACTGTACATGTACTCAATACTTGGTAGGGACTCCTTTTGCTTTAGTTACTGCCTCAACTTAGTTTGGTGTGGCATGGAGGTGATCAGTCTGTGGTACTGCTGAGGTGGTGTGGAAGCCCAGGTTACTTTGACAGTGGCCTTCAGCTCATCTGCATTTTTTGGTCTCTTGTTTCTAATTTTCCTCTTGACAATACCCAATAGACAGCACCCCAAATCCTCACAGACTGTGGAAACTTAACACTGGACTTCAAGAAACCTGGGCTATGAGCATCTCCACCCTTCCTCCAGACTCTAGGACCTTGGTTTTTTCATCTGAAAAGAGGACTTTGGACCTCTGGGCAACAGTCCAGTTCTTTTTCTCCTTAGCCCAAGTAAGACGCCTCTGATGTTGCCTTGACCCCAGCCTTCGTCCATTCCCAGTGAAGTTCACTCAAATTCTTGAATCAATTTTGCTTGACAATCCTCATAAGGCTGCTGTTTCTGTCAGTTGGTTCTGCAATTTTTTATTCCACACTTTTTCGTTGCACTTAACTATCTTTTAACATGCTTGGATACATCACTCTGTGAACAGCCAGCTTCTTTGGCAATGAATGTTTGTGGCTTACCCTCCTTGTGAAGGATGTCAGTGAATGCCTTCTGGATAACTGTTATCCAGAAGGCAATCACTGACACCCTTCACAAGGAGGGTAAGCCACAAACATTCATTGTCATCATATTCTAAATTGTTCAAATGGAATGATGAGAATTGGTGGGTTTTTGTTAAATGTGAGCGAAAATCATCACAATTAAAAGAACCAAAGACTTAAACTACTTCATTCTGTGTTCAATTTAATTTATTTAATACACAAGTTTAACAGTTTGAGTTGAATCACTGAAATAAATGAACTTTTCCACAACATTCTAATTTATTGAGATGCACCTGTATATATACGTGCATATATATATATATATATATATATATATATATATATATATATATATATATATAAAATCTCCACCACTTCTCTCTGTGTGGAAACACTTTGTTGCTAACATTGATTTAACCTTGATTTGATCCTTAAAGTTCAAACTTTACATTCTCCGATAAGAAAGGCTGTTGGTGATTTGAAAATAAAATAATAATTATGTGACGAGAGGGGCAGGGCCAAGAGCTGTGGGAACGGAGCGAGGCCAGTGAAGTAAATGCTAATGCGTGACACCTGCGCCACTCACCATTCTCGAGTCCCATGGAGGAGCTCCAGAAGGACAAAAGGAGGAGTGACGACAGTGCAAGACGAGAGAGGACCAGGCCTGGACTTTATTTTATGTTTTGGTTCTGTTTGTGCGTGCCAGTCATTAAGGTTGTCGCACTATTTTGTGCTCGTTTATTTTAAGTCTTTCAATGTCCGATTTATGAATGTTTGTTAAAAATAATGAAATAAAAATATTTTGTTACGTTATCATATCTTTGTTTTATGATGTTTCTGTTCAGGAGTGTTTGCAGCAGTGGCCCTCTGAGAACTTCACGCTGTGATATTAATTGCTTGTTTTAACAGTGAGGTTGACTCATTCAGACTTTACACCTGAGAACTGCATTTTGTTTTTCTTTTGTTTTTCTTCCTCTCAGATACTATTATCCGAAAGAAGAAGAGATGAGTTTCTGAACTGATGGGAAATTTCCTGCACGCTGGGATGGTAACAGGCACAAGTCGGATCCTTTTGTGCGTTTACCTCATAGAGTGAAGATGACATTAAAATAACTTTCTGAAACCTACTGAATGAGCAAAATGGCAAATTGTTAACAATAAAAGGACATATGCCACCATTTAAAAGTTTGAGGTCAGTACGATTTTTTTAATATATATATTAGTGCTGTCAAAATTAGCGCGTTAACGCATTCGATTAATTTGAAATATTTAACGCGTTAAAAAAAAATAACGCAATTAACGCGGTTGCAGTTTTTTTATTTCCAGTTGTGGCCTATGTGTGTTCAACGTGCAAAGAAATATGGTTAAGAGTAAGACCAAGGAAGGACTTTTAGACGGAAAGTTTCAGTATAAAACTCTGCCGGATTACTCTTCAGTCTGCCACAAGAAACATTACTCTTCATTTAGTCTGCCACAAGAAACAGCAACATTAAAATCATGAACTCAAATGTCATTGTTTAAAAAAAAAAAAAATAATGACTGTAACAGTGCGTAAATCATACCTTTCTGTAACTCTAACGTTAATAAGCTTAAACGAAAATAACAAAATAATTGTGTAGCGGAGTATTTTTTGTACACAGTGCCGCGAACTGTCAATCACTCCTGTACGCGTGCATCACTGTCCTCCTCGCAGCTGCAGCAACTTGCGCTCTCTCTCTTCATCAAGCTTTAAAACAAAAAGGGGACAAAAAGATCATATTGTCTTTGTCATATTGTCTTAGGCTATAGATTAATTAGATAAATGAATATCTAAATTTGTGCCTTGCCGTCTACGGTATTTTTTTTAGAACTTAGAAAAAAGATGCTGCAGCCAATGAGCAGCCAGCGGGGGCTGCAGAACGACTCAACCTCCGCAGACAGTTTTTAATGTTTATCAGACAATAAATACTCAAGATTTTGCTGTT
Source organism: Carassius gibelio (assembly GCF_023724105.1). Lineage (NCBI taxonomy): Eukaryota > Metazoa > Chordata > Actinopteri > Cypriniformes > Cyprinidae > Carassius > Carassius gibelio. The sequence continues at coordinate 21,664,478 of NC_068388.1, read as the reverse complement.
TTTGTATAACTCACAACGAGTTTCACACACCTTCTCCGGCCACGTTGAGTTGTTGACACTTAACAGTGGGAAAGCGACACATGCGCTATTCACTTGTATAACTTAAGGGTGAATGGGTAATGTAGTTTCTGCTCTGGGTGGGATGAATTAGGAAGCTTGCATTGTGAAGGGCGCTCTGAAAATCGGCAGTGCAGGTAAAAGATTAAAACCTCTATTAAAACAGATGTCCAAATGAGCGTACCGGTACGCTACAAGCACGTTCTGGGCGCACGGAGAGGTGGCGGTACGCTCAAGAGCTATATTTGGAAGTGGCGGTACTGAGTACCTGTGCATACCGGCCCACTTAAAGCACTGGCAATGACTATACTTTGGAATTTTTTTGCAGTCCACTTAGAATTCAACATGGAAATCATTTTTGTTTTTTATTGGCATTGATTGTTTTGAAATTCAAATGATACTTACATGTCTGTGTTTTTATTTCTGTAATAAATATGGCTTTCAAGCCAACAGTTAATTTGGAGGATATTGATGGTTTATTGCAGGTATGTTGTTTACATGAGAAAATCTGTGTTACAAGTTAAACAAAAATTCCAATAAACAATCATATTTTGGATTTAAATAGTTTCTTTGTCTTAAGTTTACATTAATTATTTACATTTTACATTTACATATCCAAAAAGTTTCAGTCTTTTAATTGCGATTAATCGCGATTAATTTTAAAAAATTGTGCGATTAATTAGTTAATTTTTTTTAATCGATTGACAGCACTAATATATATATATATATATATATATATATATATATATATTTTTTTTTTTTTTTCTAAATTTCTTAATTTCTGCACTACTAGACAAAGGAAATGCAAACATAATGATTGTTTACAAAAAGTTTCGTGAAAAACCCTACTCATCTGCCATTGGTTGACCAGTCAGAAATCCTCACCCCACACTCACACCATTGGTTAAGCCAGTGTTGCTGTGTTGAGATGCTCAAACAAACAGAGTAAAGGGGTATTTTTTTTTTTTTTTTTTTTTTTTTAGAGTGAAAGTGCCACTTTTAGCTGTCTCTTATGTTGAACAAAGACATAATTGTTTAAAGTAGACTCGTCAAACTGACTTTAGTGACATTATCGTGTCACTATTACTGGAGCTCATTTGTTATATTTAGAAGCTTTGGTATTTAATCACATCTAAGGCATCTTCCTAACATATGGCCATCACAATTGCAGTTAACCAAATAAGAACATGAAGGCAAAACCTAAAAACAGAAGAAACCACAACCAGGAAAAAGAGAGGGAATTCAGTGCTCAGTGAAAGAGAGTGAGGAACGGACAAAGGTAAAGAAACATACTGTAGGAGTGCATCAGTCTGTGTACCTTGAGGCCAGAGTCATATGGGGAAAGGCCTACAATGGCATGCGTTAGTGTGAATTAAGCTGGATGGTTGCATACTCGAAAAGGTCCCCACCAGTGTGCACAGAGTTGCGTGGGCTGGGAGAGGAAGCCAAAGCTGCAGTATCCAGTTCCGCATACTGGACATCACAGTCCTTGTAACCAGAGTTCTGAAGATAAGAGAGGTGAAGAGGATGTATGAGGACTGGAGCTCAGAATGATTGTGAGAGAGAGCGAGAGTGAGAGAGAAACAGAGAGCGTGTAAAGGAGAATAGAAAGAGAGAGAACAGAGCTCTCACTCCAGTAAGTGAACACAGACTCTAGGTTGGTAAAAAAAAATAAAAACTTTACTGAGGAGTCCAAAAAAAAAAAAAAAAAAAAAATAAGTTTATGTATATATATATATATATATATATATATATATATATATATATAAATATAGGTTCACTATATAAATCCTGGTATATATATATATATATATATACATATATATATATAGTGAACCTCACTAAGAAAACTTGTTCTAAGCCATTTTTTTATCACAAGATTTGATTAAGATTATGACATTTTATGAAGCATGTTTTATCCCCTCTTCCCCCAAACTCTTATCATTACCTTAATTAGTTTTATTTTAATTTTTCTATTATTATTATTTTTTTTTATGAATAGTGTTATGAATCATACAAATATTCTTATTGTTATTTTATTTTATTTATTGGGGTGGGGGGTACTTAATTGACATTAAAAATATACGTATAATTCTGATTTTTATGCAATTATATAATAATTAGTCATTCTAAATAATGTACTTTATGTGTAGATGTAATGCATATATTAAGAAAACATTTAAACATTGTAATAATGTGTGTTTTTACAATAATGAGAATCAGAGCACTTTTTTCACATTATAGAACTGATAATTTATTGTTTAGGGTTACTATATGGTAGTGTGAATTATGGGAGTAAAAAAAAAAAAAAAAAAAAAAAACAGTAGTTTCTTTGAGTAAATTTTATTTATTTATTTATTTAATTTCAAGTTAAATATGATGCGGATGTTCTTGCCAGGTGTTGTGAGATTCAATTTTACATATTTGGCTTGTGTGCTGATAGTGAAACCAAATGATTTTTATGCACTGAATTGTGTGATTAATATTTTTAGATATATAAAACTTGATTTATATTTACTCTGTACGTGGCAGATACTTATGTGTTGGTATCACCATCTTGACTCTGTGACGGCCTTCAGCCTCTGCGGCTGTTAAATGATTTAGTTCAGGCATTATGTTGAAACTCCTTAAGTGAAGAGACACGGAAGAGCAGAGATGAGATGAATGGACAGACATTATGAAGCATGATACACAGAAAACAGACTTGGTGATGTTTCCATATGAAGACAGATGGCCTGGTGTGTAACTGATAAATCAATCAAGCTAGAACAAACAAACATGAGCCTGTACTCAAAAGGGCCAAGGACTCAAAAACAGCTCCTCAAGGCTGAACAAATGACAACCAATGATGTGAATCGGTGTGACATACAGAGGCCCTATATTTAAACATATTCATTTAAACAATGTATGATATATGATTGCCAGTGCAGTACATACAGTATCCAGGGTCGGTTCTAGATATAGTATTTGGAGGCCCAGACAAAAATTTATGTTGGAGGCCGCCCACCCCCAATATAAAACACTTGAAACAAATATGATTCCTAACATTTTTATTTATACAATATTTCATTTCAAAATGTGTGTATTTTTACTTACCTGTACCGGTCAAAAGTTTGGACACATGACTATTTTTAATGTCTTTGAAAGAAGTTGCTTATGATCATCATGTCTGCATTTATATGATAAATACAGGAATAAGTATAATTATTTTTTTTTTTTAACATACTTTAAAATATCTATTTCTGTAATGCATTGCTGAATTTGTACCAGCCATTATTCCAATCTTCTGTGTCACACGATCCTTCAGAAATCATTCTGATATGATGATTTATTATCAATATTAAAAACAGTTGGGCTACTTGATATTTATTTTATAACCTTTGATACTTTTTTTTCATGAATTTATGATTACAAAGTAAAAAAAGAACAGCTTTTATCCAAAACAGAAATATTTTATAACAACACAACTCTTTACCATCTGTTAATAAATGTAACATATTCATTTCTTTAAAAAATAAAAATACTGACCCATTGAATTATAAACTGTTTAATGGTATTGTTACGAAATATTTATATTTGCTGTTATTCTTATTACTGTATTCATTTCTGTATTTTGGATCAAATAAATGCAAACTCGATCATAACATATTTGAAAAACAAAAGTAGCTAATGTGTCCAAACTTTTAACCAGTACTGCATATTTATCCAACTTTGTCTAAGGTAATCTCTTTTTGGTTTATTGTGGATGTTATTATACCCATGATATTATTATAATTTTATTAAGTATTAATAGATTTCCTCCTCCCATTTAGGCAATATTTACCACGGATACTGTCATATTATTAATATCAATAATACGATATCATGCATTGCACTGATACTTAGGGGGGGGGGGGGGTGAAATGCTCAATATCCTGTTAATCTTGAGTACCTATAGAGTAGTACTGCATCCTTCATAACTCCAAAAAGTCTTTATTTTTATTATATTTATAAGAGAAAGATAGTCTGTACCGATTTTTCCCGGAAAAACACGACCGGCTGGAGGCGTGACGTGTGGGCGGAGCTAAAGAATCACGAGCGCGAATAGGCTTTTGCGTTGAGAGCATGTGGAAGCTGTGACATTACCGTGAGGGAAAACCCATCATCCAAAACAAACCATGGCTTACAGTCAGATTCAGCCGTTTATTTATGATCCAGAATCAGATCCAGAGGGTGAAACTGAATGAGAGCAGCAGCAGCAACGACTCGCTCCGAGCGGGGCTCGAACCCGGGTCTCCGGCATGGGAGGGGACGCACTAACAAGGAGGCAGAGATATTTGAAGCAGTTTTACTCACCGCCTGCGGTTCCAACACACGATCGTGACCCTTTTTCCTTGGGATTGCATCATCCTTAAGAAATAAACGATACGCAAACCCGGCGTCAAACTGGGCCTTGTTTGTAAAACAAGCATCTTCGAAATGCAGGGAACAAACAAAAACACTTGCACAACTCCGTTGATGCTCTGTAAAAATAAACTTCATCCACTGGTCCCTTAATGCTGTTTCTCTTTTGGTAATCTGTGCAGGGTTGTCTTGCCCTGGCAACCAAAAACACACTCCTTTTGTGACTTTCCCAAATAAGGAAATTCCGCTCCATCTAACGTCACACAGAGCCATACTCGAAAAAAACTTTCTGAAACTTGTGACAAATATGAACCATGTACAAATGAAGTGGAAGTTAAAGAGACGTTTCTAGTTAGTTGAAACTGAAATGAAGCGATTATGTTAGAGCAGTAATGTAATCATCGGGAGAATTTAGATGATACACACTGAGGTCCTTATATGTATATATATATATATATATATATATATACATATATATATATAACACATTAAACATGTTCTAGTGCTTTAAGGTCCACTGAAATGCTTTGAAACCACTTATCTATATATGTATTGTGCTATGTGGTAATGTAATTTCAACTGAAACAGGAAGATTCCAAGATCCACCTTTTAGCGTTTCGTTTAAATCACAGCTTTGGCCTTTGGGCTTTGTAAAGCCGCGTTTGACAGCCCACAGTCGAATAGATTATTTCTACATTCAATATGAAACTGTTACTAAAGCAAAATTATGCTAAGGATGTGTAGTTTGAAAATTGTGTAGGTTGGTGTAGTATACATGCCAGAACAGTATGTGTCGCTTTAATTCTGCCACACATAAATACTAAAAATGGAGAAGAAAACGTGGAGCGTGTGCATTAACCTTGCATGCTGTATACAAATATTTTTGCTTAAGTATTTTAGTATTTTTTATTTTACTTTACTAAAGCTAAGTAGCTTCTGCAGCACTACAGAAGCATGTAGCCTGCCGTTGTTGCTATTACATGACGTAGCTGTAAAATGACCGTAAATAGGCAACTTTTTTAATGAAGACCCATTATTAACCACCAACAACGCTCACAGCAGTCAACCAATTGCCCCCCCCCCCCCCCCCCCCCCCTGAATGTCCTCCCCCTGTGCTTCCAGTAGCGGTGTCTGACTATTTTCACAAAAATAAAAGGATTGACTTTACATAAAAACACAAGGGTGTAATTTTCACATTTATCCACTCTAGGAACCAGGATATATATATATATATATATATATATATATATATATATATATATATATATATATATATATATATATATATATATATATATATATATATATATATATATATATATATATATATATATATATATATATATATATATATGTTTCAGGCTCCCAAAACACAAATACACTAAACATTATTATTTTTTTATTTTTTTTGTATACAACTAAATGCGTCTCCATGCGAATGGGATCTAAGTGACATCCAATTTTTATGGCAATGAAAACTGTAACATGTATGCCTTGCATTTGCATTGTTTCTTTCGTTTGACCCAATTGAGCAATGACTCACAGCACAATTTAGTGTTTTCACTCCCTTAATGTTTTACACTCACATTGGTTATTCATTAACTTTACATGGGTATTTGGTCCTCTTAGACAAACAAAACTTTCCTTCAAATAGTGAATGGATTATGCAGAGAAACGCTCCCCTTATAGCAGAGCTGATTTTAACAGTTGACCGAAAATGACTGAGCTGGCTTATCTGAATCTTCTAAAGTTACAGTGCATAAAGTCAATTCCTGGAGGGCTGGAACCCTGCAGAGTTCTGTTCCAACCCTGCTCAAACACACATTTCATGTTTCAAATGTGTGTTTTTTTTTTTTTTTGGATCTGGCCAAAATATGAGTCCTTTATCTCCAGGTAAAATAAAATAAAATCAATAAATCAGGAGTGGAATATGCACTAATAAAGCAGTGTTTACAAAAACAGTTCAAAACAAATATGTTTGTGGATTTTGATGTAAGAGGACAACAGGGAATGGAAGCATTATTAAGGATTATGGACTCATATTTTACAATGGTTTGAAAACGCCTTAATGACGGATTTGTTTCTTACAAATATGCAGCTTTTCTCTTCACATGATGTTCATTGATGAACTGGAGTGGTATGGATTACTTGTGGATTATTGTGATGTTTTTGTGATGTTTGGACTCTCATTCTCATTCTCTCATTCAGTGCTTTGGTGAGTAATCCAATGCAAAAATTTTCGTAACCTATTCCAATGAAGAAAAACTCCTTGGGTGTCCTGAGAGTTCATTTTTGGTGAACTATTCTTTTAATTGTGTGTCAGACATTAACATACTCTTTGGGTCCACTGTACAAACACATATAACAAATGTAGAAGAAAACAAGTAGTCTTGTAAATAAGTAGTAAGAGAAAGAAAGGTAGAAGGTGTATCAATAACACATTGAAAACACTATAATTAACCAATCAAAAAAAATCAGCCATTCACACAGATCAGATGAAATTTTATATAAAAAAGACATGCATAATATGAAAACAAAATAAATGAGCACACTAAATGAAAAACTTTGACCCAATCACTGGACCGAAAAACATTAGGATAAGGTGAGATGGCAATGTTTTGAAATTATTTAGCCCATGAAAAGTTTATGAGACGACTTGAATCTCACAAAAAGGTCATTATCTGCTTTGTTCTGGCCGCAAATCGTTGAATTGTAATAAAAGAATTCACAATTTTCGAGTAATGCAGAAGATTTCACCCGCAGGCCACACTAATGTAGTGGCTCTACAGCCATTATCCAATCACTGCTGAGGAGCTAATGAACACTCTGGTGGAATTCTACAATCTCTCAGTGGTGGCACTTTGTATTCAAACTAGGAGCATAAACTGTCATCTTCCTTTATCATTACTTTCCCTTCGCTTTCTGGCGCAGCAGGATTTACGCTTCCGCTTTGACAGTTCCTATCGTCTTTGTATCCCATAGTTCATGATAAAATCTAACAGATAATTGTTTTATTCAGATTCAAATAACAAACTCCCCATCTGAGTGATGCTACGGTGGATAGAGGGGCTTGTAATCTTCAGTAATTCGCTAGGTTTGTAAGATGGCGTCATTGTACATGAACAGATGCTGTAGATATTGGTTTTGATGTCTCGGGGATAGTAATGCAAAGGGACGTGGAGTGTGAGGTATCTCCTGTGGGCTGTGCTCTTTGTGAATGGGAGATGAGATGAGCTCTGCAGTATTTGTGTGCTGTGCCTTTGGTGCAGTTCTGAGAGCTGGCGAGTTTGACACTCTGGCCCTTTCTGTTTAAGATGACAAAGTGAACAAAGAGCCGGGTTGCCTCTACACCTACCCCTGATTTTCCAGCCCTGGAGTTCTAGAGGCTCTAGGAAGACATAGGCTGGATCCCAGTTCGCCTAGCTGCCATCCCTACTGTAGAGTGTGCGAGAAGAGGATAGGGAGTACCAAAAAATTGGAGGGAATTCAGAATGCCATTTTTTGCCCCTTTAAAGGGCACTGCTACTTGAAAGGTCACCTCAAACAAATGTGAGCAACTGAATCCCTTCACGAATGTCCCTGCTATAAGGCTGTTAGTGTAGTGGACTTGCAGTTGTCAGCTGGAAAATGCCATTTAAAAAAAAAAAAAAAAAAAAAAAAAAAACCTTGAATGAAATGGAAATGGCCACTGTAATCAACAGCGCACTCTGGTAAGTCTGGTAAGTCTATTTGCATGGGGAAGACAATTAGAAATGACAAGAATCACTACTGGTAAAAAAATAAATAAATACCAGAATTATTTTTTTCCTACTGTAGCTCACTGAAGCTGCCTGTTGTAGGGGATGACGTCCAGTAATTTTAGAATCACTTTTAAATTATGAGGAGTAATGAATTATGAGGTTGTTAATTGGTCAAAATGCTAACTGTATGTGTCAAAGACATATGACAGGTAGTCTTAATACCAGGGCTGCATTAAACTGTAAGTGCCCCCTGGGCTTTACCTCTTGAGGGGCCCTTCATCCACGAGAACTACAGCCTTCATTCACTCAGTCTTATTAATCACAAAGCGCAAACTGTCAGGCTTTAATTTTGCAGTAATAAATGCCATTAATAAAACATCCAAAACTATAGGTCAGTAATATAAAATATCTTTGCATGAACTACACATATGAACATCGGGTAGAGTGGGGTAAAAATACTTTCCCTCCTTTTCTTTAATAAATAATAATTACCATAGAAAAAATGACAATGAAGTTATTATTTTTATTTTTATTTTATTTTATTTTACCTTTGTTAATAAAAATAAACAATATGGAAAAAAAGAAAGAAAGAAAAGAAACGTAAAGCAACAGGCCTATGAAAAAAAGTACATTAAAAGTGCTTTATAATCATTGCATATTCTTCAGTGTATTCATTTCAAATAATAAAGCTATACAAAAGTCAAGAGCAGAGTAGCCTAATTCCCTCTTTTCTTTTGTAGTTTGAGGTGCATTATATTAAGATCTAGATCACGAATCTAATTTGTTGCACACCAGATTTCTCCACAACTGTTTCTGTTCACACCTGTCAATGTTTATGCGAATATTATCAAAGACAGATATATTTTGAAGTTACTGTGTTGCATGCTGCCTGAGAGGTTGCCTTCTGTGCATGTGTTTCGAGTGTTTCAGTCAGGGCCGTTTCTAGCCATTTTGACGCCCTGCAGCAATTGACACCCGCATTATTTTCTCATTCATGCATGTTTTTATTTTTGTCAAAATGTGCCCACATATCTTGCATTAAAGAAGTTTATTATGTGGTAGAAGTGAGAATATCTGGAAATATCAGATGCTATTGAGTGATTTGCTTCCCAAGGCATACACAACTTTTATTTATTTGTATAGCCTATAAAAAAGTAGCCTACTTTCTTATAATGAAACAATACATTAATATGTATGATAGTACTATTTAATTACATTTATACAGAATTGTCTACATCAGCATCACAATGCGTGATAAAATTATTATATTCCACAGTTGTAGTGTGGGGTGGCTAACTAACTACTGCAAGCTCATCAATGTTGAGATGAAAAAGGAGTTAATTATTTGACTAATTATAGCCTATTGTATCTACACAGATAGCATGACCTACCTATGCCATGCTCTGCATCTGCATCTTCTCCTAGCCCTGCGCTAAAATATGCAGTGGGCTTTGGAATTTATTTATTTATTTTATTTAATTTTTAACAAATAATTTTCTTTTTTTTTTCACTCTTTCATATTTGGGAGCGTTTGACACACGACAACATCTTCATGTGCATTCAAAGCATAATTTTAAGGGAACAGTTAACTAAAATGCAGTTATAATGTCTTTCCGACATCATGGATCAGCTTTCTACGCAGTAAAAAATATTAAATTTACCTAAAACAGTTTATACTTCTAGTCCGTAGATGTATAGAAATTGGAATGCAGCCAAAGCCTATGAAAAGCAGACAGGAAATGTTACCTCGGCCTTACTGCAGGGCCACTGATGAGACGTGAGGTGTGTAAGTAAGGATTTTGACGTTGATTATTTAAAACCCCATCTAAAATGGCTTTTTCACCACATACCAATCATTTTTTCAATGTTTCTGCCCTTTTCAACGATTGAAGCACAATCCAGCAAACACAATGGACATGCTAGTCAAGCTAATTGCAGTCATGTCAGTTATTGCGGGGAGGTCTATCCCCTCTGGGAGCATGTGTTCTGGATCGGAAAAGCTCCTTCATTAGTCTCCGGCTCTTTTCATTAGCAAAAAACACTAAGAACTCAAGCACCAGCACTTTAAAGTTGACATGACAGACAGTATGTGTTTTTCATCACATGAGTCAGAATTTAATGTACTGTTTTCATTCTCTGCATGTAGATATTGTATTGATTTACCACTGCAGTATTACAAATAACAAACACACATTGAATTAGATAAGATATTTGCTAGCATGAGTGCTTTGAATCCTGTAATATTGATATCACAACACTTTATGCTTTCATATGAATACTTTATTTGTTAATCCACTGTTGTGTGGTTAGTGTAATTAGGGTTTGACAGTTCAAGCTAAATACAGCACAACAAATTCAACGGATCTTTTCTTAGACATGCATTGCTATAAGAAGAGTCACATAGCTGTTTATTCACAGTACCAGAAGCAATAGTTTTCTCACAGTTTCATAATATAATCATCTCCACAGTCGCTGTAGTATACACTCGTCATCATAAAGGCACATTTCATTTGGAGGTATAGTGCACTGCATTCCCACTGTATGCTTTAAACAGGCAATTCACAACACCTCAACACTCTTGCTAAAATGTGAAAATACTTAATTAAAATGATTTACCTTGGCTTTTTTTTTTTTTTTTGTATCACATGAATGCATCAACTTAAAGTTGTGTTTTTTTTAATTTTTTTTTTATTTATTATTATTTTTTTATAAATGTTGGTTGATTTCATTTGTGCCGGTTTTTAAAGAGAAGGCAATGTGGGTGGATATGAACATGTGCATGGATATTACTTAAATTTGAAGTACCGTATGAGACACCAAACAGAAGTGCAAGGGAATTGTTACTGTAGGTGGTTGCTTACTGTCCAAAAGGTCCCACTCTCAAGTCTCTATGATATTCAGCTCGTTAACCCTCTTTAACTTAGGGGGTCACACTAATGATCTTCAGCAGTCAAAATAAAAATTAAGACAATAAGAATAACATCTTGTAAATTAAAATAATATACCATATATTTCATTGTCAGGAGATTTTGTTCTATTAGACTAGACATTTGCACCATATCTATCTATCTATCTATCTATCTATATATATATATATATATATATATATATATATATATATATATATATATATATATTTATAAGGAAATACTTTTATTATTATTATTATTATTATTATTTGGTAAGTGCATTTTCACACATGATTACTTATTTTTTAATAGGTTTTGCATTTAGATTTATATTTAGACATGATCAAAGATTACTTCTGTCTGGCTAATTTGTATATATGTTTTTTTGTCACATTCATTTCCTATTGTAAGATGGCGTTTTAGTGACATGTTGAAAAAAAATCTAAGATTGAGATAAAAGTTGTAATATTTTGAGAATAAAGTCAAAATACTTTGAGAATAAAGTAAAAAAAAATATGAGAATAAAGTCTCAATGTTTCGAGAATTTATATCATAGAAATAAAAGTTATTTTATTTTGAGAGTAGGCCTTTTTTATTTTTTTACATGGCACTAAAGCACCGCCATACTATGGTGGTAATTTTCTACTGATTTTTTTTATATGTGACTATCCTTCTCTAAACAAGTCCCTTTTTTTGTGTTCATGTGGCAAGTGCCAAAAATGTCTATCGACTTTTCCTTAAGTTATATCAGGAAACAATAAGACAGAAAACTAATAATACTGCATGGTGTCTGTGGGCTTCTGCTTGTTTATATTAGTATTATTGCAGTTCTGTTTGATGTTGTACATTTCAGCTTTACAAGTCAGCAGTACATTGCCCATTTTATTAAAGTGACCATGTTAAAAAATTTGTTGAAAAAAAGGCTGGAAATCACAATTGTTTGATCTATACAGAAGGTGCATCAAACTGTATTCTTTCTTTTTGGAAGCAACACATTTACAGCTTGCTTTTTATTTCTACCAATAAAGAAATCCCAAACAACAAAAGAGTTTCTAAACAAAAGCCATATCATTCAAACACTCTGCTAGTGCATTGCTGTGTTTAACGAGAATGAGAATTCGATCATTCCACAGTCGTGTCATGCCGTCAACGCAAGCCTGACAAATGTGACATTTTCACACACAATAAGCCCAACAAAGCTATAAAAGATGACAAACAACAAGCCTATAGCAGGCAGGAGATTGTGGCTCTTGAAAAGGCATGCAGCTCAGACTTATAAAGAAGCAAATACATCAAGCATTAACTTGGCCTGCAAATGAAGGTAGGGGGCAGAAAGACAATGCAATATGATGTAGAGCCATACAATATATCCACACAGGGTTGCTGGGTAACTAGTGCCTTAATTGTCCTGGACTAGAACACTGCTGTATGTGAAAGAATGAGGTGTAGTGACAGCAAGCATGGCCAAGTCTAAGTGTAAAGAGCAGTGAGATGTGTGTTTGGTTTGCCTATGGAGATATGACACTATTGCAATTCAATGACATGAAACAAATGTGTGGATTTAGAGTGTAAATGCCTTTTCAGAATGCATTACTTCATTCCTCTTTGGTGAAAAGACTGGAACAAAAGCTCTGTTTCAAAATCTAGTGAGCCTCCGATATAGACATAATATAATGATATATAATATAATACAATAAGCTTTGCACAGTAGGGTACGATGCTTTCAATACTTGAAAGCATCATACCCTACTGTGCAAAGCTTCTTCGAAAGACATCTTCCAAGATCATTTCTTTTGGCCAAATTCTAATAATTATTCTTAGCAAATTACTTAGTTTTATTTCACAATAATACTGATTGGTTGTGTGCTTTCTTGCTTGCTTGAACTAATGTTACAATATCAAAATTTTAGATTCCACATTTCGGAATTATCAGCACCAATTTTGATATCACAGCAATAACTAATAGTGTAAAGATAAAAATACTAGTCTAACAAATGTAAGAAAAAGATTCCCAATTATATTGGAAACACTTTATTATTATTATTATTATTATTATTATTATTATTATTATTATTATTGTTGTTGTTGTTGACAGTAAAGTAAACAACCGAACAAAGATACAAATAAAATGAAAAAGCGCTTGAAAACTTTCAGGTAGGAATTTATCTTGCATTGATTATAAATATAATTTAGTCAATACTGAAAAATAGTTTAAATAATATCTGTGTTCACTGGTATACATTTTAAGTGTTGTACTGTTAGCTTAGCAACATGCTATTACAAAACTCCTTTAAAATCAAATGCCTATGCAAACCTTTTAAAGCAGCCTAAGCTTGTTTGCAACTCTTAGCTGGAATAACAGGCTGGTTAATTTATTTTATTTTATTTTATTTTATATTCCAGTGTAGTTCAGACTTCTGTGGACTTCATGTGAGGAATGCTGTGTATATGATGTGTCTATGCAGATTGTTTCATAAGGCAGTATGACTACTGAAGGCAGTACGTATGAAGGCAGCTCACTAAGTTTTGGAACAGAGCCAGGATTTTAATGCCATATGCCTGAAATTAATTCCCTCCATCATATGAGAAACCTCAATCCTTCAGCAGAGTCAGCTGAATTACAGACCCTTGTCATCTGTTCCCAGCTGATACACTGCAAGTCAGAAAAAAGTCCCCTTGGATTCCTCTTTTAATCTAAACATCTTTCAGTGCAACTCATCTTGTATAACATGCATGCGAAGATGTGCTCCACAACAGCCCAACCCCAGACGCCTCTTTACAATGAAACCACCAAAGCAAGAGAATGGACAAACATCAATGAGCTTAGCAGCGCTACTCACCGGTTTATCGGTGAACGCGGTGGACTCAGACAGTGCCATGTCATAATATGGAGGCTGGAGAGGAATCTTCTGTATCTCATCCTCCTTGTCCAGATGAACAACCTTCAAAGGCAACAGAACCTTAGGTGAAGACGCCTTTCAGACTAGTGGCAGCTGCCTGAGAATTGTGTTATACTGTCTGTCTGTATGCACATTAATTTGTACAAAGAACCAAACTAAACACTTGAATGTTATACTCTCAGAAAAAAAAAAAAAAATGCAAAAATTGTACCATTAGAAAGTTCAATTGGACCTTAAATGGACACTTGTGCATTATAATGCCTAACTGTGAATATGCAAATGTGTTACTTAATTAATAGCTATTTATCTTAAACTCTCGGGGTGTACTTCAAGTAAATATATTAATGAAAGAATTACAAGAAATAGATAATTAAATAAACAAATGAATGAAAATAATGTGCATTTTAATATGTTTGAAAGACAAAGCTTTCCGAATATATAATAATACATGGTTAAATAACACACTGGGTGACAATTCAGATCAAATTAATGTGTTCTTCAGTAGTTGATGAGATGTAGAAATGTTGAGAAAACACTTAATTTGAAAACACTTAATAATTTTTGGAATCTAATTGCTTAATTCAGATTACATGCAATCAGTTTCTACCAGTGCTGGGTGTTTATGTACACACTTTAGGTGCAAACAAGGGACAAATGAGTCCTTTTGGGGGTCCTGCCCCAGTGGCAATCTATTGAACCTCCAAAGGTGCCATTTTTGCAAAAAAAAAAATTTCTGGCACTGTATAATTTTGTATGGCCTATTCACAACATTGATATGACAAAATTGCGCAGTTTGCAAATGGGTTTCTGAAAAGATTTTGCCTGCTGAACAACATACAATGCAATGCCATCTTTCATTCACTGAATTACATGGCTCTCTGGGAAATTCAGTTCTGACTGGTCAGTCATGGTGGTCTAGAACCAATTATTATTTTATAAGAAGATTCAAATTTTGACTAATCTAAACTTTATAATTGACTGCAATTTATAGCATAGTTTAGTTAGTGATTTAAGTATGTCACTTGTATCCTTATGAAAAAATAAAATAAAATAAATGTGTGAGGGTTTATTTTGAGATAAAGACCGGCTTAGTGTTCGTTATTCCCCAGAAGAAATAAAAATTAAATATGAAGTCTCTTTAACATCTCCGATAATTCTCCTAGACAGAAATTAGGATATTTTAAGATCAGATTGAGACTTATGCTCGAGTCTCCTGCTTCTCACACTTGACTCTTAGTCTTGAGATAAAAACTCTAAAACTCTCACAATGGTCTCCTTTTAAGTTTTAGGAGAGATCTCATCATCATCATCATCATCACACACTGTGCTCAGATTTTTCTCCTTAGCTAGAAATGCTGGAACACTCACATTTTTTATTTTCTCAACAATTTAGAAGAGTTCTCAAATAAAATTAAAATGATGTCATTAACTACTCATGTCGTTCCAAACCCGTAAGACCTTCGTTCATCTTCGGAACACAAATAAAGGTATTTTTCTATTAAATCTGAGAGCTTTCTGACCCTCCATAGACACAACGCAATTGAAAAGTTCAAGGCCTAGAAAGGTACCAAGGACATCGACAAAATGGTGCATGTTACATCAGTGGTTCAACCTTAATTTCATGTAGCTGTGATAATACTTTTTGTGCTCCAAAAAAAAAAAAAAAAAAAGGTAACACTTTAGTATAGGGTCCAATTCACACTAATAACTTGTTGCTTATTAGCATGTCTATTATTAATATATTGGCTGTTTATTAGTGCTTATAAGGGTACATATAATGCATGACATCCATAATCCTACCCAATACCCTAAACTTAAAAACTACCTTATAAACTATTAATAAGCAGCAAATAAGGGTTTAATTGACGCAAAAGTCATAGTTAATGGTTAGTTAATAGTGAGAATTGGACCCTAAAATAAAGTGTGACCAAAAAAAATATCTATTCAACAATTTTTCTCCCCCGAGTTACCAACTACCGCCATACTCGAGAGTTACACAACAGATGCGCATGCTTTCCTCTGCTCATAAAAAAGGCACATTGCATGTAAGTTTTACGTCAGCAGCATCATACACATACGTCATGTTAATATAGATAATATCAGTAGATGGTAACTTGGGGGAAGATAAATGTTAAAGTCATTATTTTTGTTTTCTTTGCACACCAAAAGTATTCTCGTGGCTTTGTAAAATTACGGTTGAACCATTGATGTCACATGGGCCATTAAACAATGTTCTTACTGTTCTGAAGAAAACCTAAAATGTAACAGGTAACAATAATTAATGACAGAAATTTCATTTTTGGGTGAACTATTCCTTTAAGACAAATCTGATTCATATATGAGAAATATAAGAGAATAAACCTTTAGTATCCTCTGCTATATATATATATATATATATATATATATATATATATATATATATATATATATATATTTTTTTTTTTTTTTAATTATTATTAACTGTTGTTTACCAGTTTATTATTTACAAACATTTTATTTACCCTTTTCATACCCATGAGGAGTTCTCTCTCTCTCTCTCTCTCTCTCTCTCTCTCTTTCTCTCTCTATAGTTTGTTTGTTTTTCCTTTTTAAATAAATATTTCAAGTAGAACTGTTTCATGCCACTTTTCCATTGCATCAAAGACAATTAGTTCTCCAGGCTGTTAATGTTGCACATTTACGCCTGTGAATTTACCAAGCCATTTATAACAGCATTCTGTTTCTCTGAAACTGATGAGTTTCATTCAAAGGGTTGTTTGCCACCTGCTGATCCCTTCATATCACATGCAAAAGAAAATATAAAAGAGCTCTGACGGAAAGTGTCTCAATGCACAAAAACATGTTTTTCGGGCTAAATTGAAATTTTGGAAATACTTCACACGTTAGGTTTCTCTAGGGGTCCAGAGGGAAAGAAGCTATAGACTTGAGGATGCAAAAACATGAAAATTAGTTAAGCAGGGATATGCGTAGGGTGGCAAAAATAACGACGGGCTCATTTTTCGCCCACAGCACAACAGAACAGCACAACTGCTGTAGACACAACATACGCTCTCTTGCCTACAAAAATGAACACAGCATATGAGCGCTTTCACTCCGTCAAGTTTAATGGGGTGTGCAGAACCACTTCCAACTAACTGCTAGACGGAAAAATGATGCCCGAGCCCACCCAACAAGCTCTGCGATGGCCATGGCCTCATTGTTTTCAGAGCAATTTTCATTAGGCTTACAGTGAGCTTCTTGTGAAGCCCTTCCCGCTTCACTGGCAACATACGCATTGTGTTTAGAAGTTTGGGACGGGATAGTTTCTCAACACAAACCTAAATAAAAAGTCTGCTTGAAATTGCGACTGTCGTCGGATGAAAGAAAAGAAGCGAGAACAATCAAGCGAAAGCAGCCAGCCTTTTCATATTTTCTTACGAATCAAAAACGTAAAAAATTAAAATTAAAAAAAAGACAGAGCCACTTACATGTGCAGTCTGGTGGATGTTTGGCTGTTTTAATGGTTTGATGTGACTGAATCAAAATGCCTAAATGTGGGATAATCCTCCAGCAGCGATGGCCTTTGAGGAAAGATTCCTAACAATCACCGCCTGCCTATGTCACATTTCGGAGGGATATCTATTCACTGTAAAGAGGACTTTAGCTTTACGGAAGATTTCTGAGACAGTGGAAAAAATTCAATTTTAAGGAAGAATAAAAGGCTTTGCTGTCTCTTTGTTACGGCTGCCAACTGTTTTGTTTCTTGTTATCTCTTCCCTGGGGCCTTGCTGAGAGGAACGGGGAGGGAAGAAAACACTACAGAGGCTCTTACAGGTTCCCTCATTACCTAAAAGTACCACGGGGACGGTGTCAGTCAGGCTTATAGTGCCCTTTCATGTACATGCTGCTTATCGTATTGGTGCAGGTACAGTATCCTCTGGGTCAGCTTTGGGTGATCCTGTAACAGTTTTCTTCATTCGAGCTAAATTTAACTGTACAAAGAGACTTATTACATAATTATTCAGGGACATGTGTGTGTTATATTGCCTAATAAAAGCACATTAAGTTGGAGTTTTCATCTTTGTTGATGAATTTCCTGTTGGAACGGATCTAGTATAAACCTGGCATTAAACCATACACATATTATTAGCTCTTTGACAAATTGCTTTTTTTCCTCTTTTGTAAGTCACTTTGTATAAAAGTAAATGCATAAATGCATACATGTAAACAGGAAGTTGTGCTGGCAGACATATAAAAGTATAATAACCAACAGACTTAGATCACAGAAAACGGTTGTGATGCAGTTTCCAAGTTAATTTACTTGAATAATGTAAGGTGTATCCAAGTGCAATAAAATATTCAAAGACAACTAAAACATCAAGGGCAGGACATAATTTATCGATAGCTGAATGGATTGTGAAATATGTTACATGCCAAAATTAAGCCAGGTGATTAGAGGGGAAAGGCTTGTAAGAAAAAGGGATTTGTGCAGTCAGTCAAAAATAAAAGTAAATTCAGAGGTGGAGAAAGACAAACATTGTTTTCCTATATGGAATATTGTCCAGCGATAAACCAGGCCTGTCTCACAAAGTGAGTTAAATAGTTGGTTTAAAGTTGGCAAAACCAATTAAAATCCAGTTTAGATTGAGTTTGGCAGTCTCACAATAAAAACATTCGCTGCCAGCTCAGGGTTTGATACTGAGTTTATGTTGAAACCTGCAGCAAGTGCATATGACACTTACAACAATCAGCTTATGTGAAAAAAAAAAAAAAAAAAAAAAAAAACTAAACAAGTAAGCTGTCATTTTTATAGCTTTATATATATGTATATATATTATACACACTACTATCAAATGTTTATAATAATAATAATTATTATTATTATTATTATTATTACTATTATTTTTATTAGTGTTGTCGATGAATTTTTTAGTCAAGGATGCATTTATGATTATTATTATGATTATTTTTCAAACTTATGCTATTCTTAGATCGTTCTGAGGATAAACAGACAAATAAATAAATACATGAAATGACCAGCATGACCGTGTTCAACATTAATAATAAAAAAATATATTTCTTTAGCATTTCTTCAGCATATTAACAGGATCATGTGACACTGAAGACTGGAGTAATGATGCTGAATATATTTAAAAAAAAAATTTAATGACCCCCCCCCCCCCCTCCAAAAAAAAAAAAAAAAATTATCCAAAGTGACTTACAGTGCATTCAGGCTAACAGCTTTTACCTAACATGTGTTCCCTGGGAATCAAACCCACAGCCTTGTGCTGCTAACGCAATGCTCTACCACTTGAGCCACATTTCTTTTAAATCGTCTTACCCCACCTCCTCAAAAAAAAAAAAACATTTTTCTAAAGGCCATAGGCCATAATGACTATAATGTTATATTAAAATGTTCTTGTTGAAAAATTTGGGATGCACTAGGCTACCTGTTTCAGCCGCATATTTGCCCATTGAAAATGAACGTATTTTAGTACAATGCAAATACATTAAAGAGCTAGAGATATGATGACTTGTTTGCATGTTATGGTGCAAAAAGTCAAAGTTCAGAGGCATGTCATCTATAACCTTTAATGGAATGTAAATGTACATCCAAGCTTAGCTGCAGGAATCTGCGAGGGCAATGGACAAGAACATTGGTGCAGGCTTAGTAACAATTACTCTTTTATGGTTATCTATTTACAATAAACATTATAGTGCTGTCGAAATGACTGATTAATCCAAGTAATTAATCAAAAACTAAAAATAACTCATAATCCTGACTCTGAGGCGATCGGATACCGGTTCCATACCCAACCTTACTTTTAAGAAATATATATATTTTTTGATAAACGAACCCAAAACTGGCTATGCCCTTGCTGGAGTGTGATGTGATTTGTGTCATGTGCAGGTGTGATGGATCGCGTACAGACCAATAGGGTGTCGGAATGGTATATGTTTATACTTCTCATCCAACCACAATCAAATTCACTCCATCCGGATGGCGCGATTTATCTGGATAGGTTTTTGTTTTTGTTTTTTGAATGATGACAAGCCGGAATGAAAACAAGCCGAAATGAAATAGCAGTAACGAAGCTATTTTTAAAATGTAAGGAGTAGAAAGTACAGATACTTGCGTGAAAATGTAAGGAGTAGAAGTAAAAAGTCGGATGAAAAATAACTACTCAAGTAAAGTATAGATAACCCAAATTTCTACTTAAGTACAGTAACGAAGTATTTGTACTTCGTTACTTGACACCTCTGCAAATCAGCCCCTTTAAATGTCTCCGAAGCATTTTTGAAGTTCAAGGACACACATGGGCTTACATGAGATTTGTTCACAGTGTCTGCGGTGTAATTGAAGCACACACTGGGGTGATGATAACAAAGAAAGTGGTTTAGTACAGTGATACTGTATGCATGTGCACACTCGACTTTCCACAGAGGTTTGTTGTAAGCAGTTTCCTAGCAACTGAGGGCAACTGTCCTTTGTTTATACCAACAACAGGTCTTCCCTTCACCGGCATACCCCGCCATCCACCGCAGAAGACCTGATCCTATTAAAACTTTCATGAAACAAACATTTAAATGATCTGAGCAGGGCACCATATGAAACGCACACTCACAGATCCACACAGGTCAAACATCTGAGTCGGCATTTCTCACAGACAATTCAATGACTCCCTCAATGCTTAAAAAAGCACAACAAACACATAAACAAACTCAAACGCAGTTGTTTCCTACCAAAGATGGATATTTTTATGGGAAGAAAGAGGAAGGCAAGACACCTGCAGTTTATAAAATCAACTCGCCTGGGATCTCTCCTATCCTGTGTGCAATAAGATCAGGAAGACACAGTCACAGCCTGATCATGTTTACTGTCAGGTTTTTACAATTCTGTGCCCCACACAGATTCTTTACTTTCAAAATGGCACTGCTATTGCCAAATGTCTCCGAAGTCATGAGGGAAATTTCAGTTTCCAGATGTGCTCAGAAAGATTTGGTAGGATCATGCTGACCTTCGAAAGATGCCATCGATTTAGGGAAGTTGATTTTGCGTGGCTTCCTACGAAATTATCATTGTCCACCAAGGACAACGTACCTCATTCCTAGTACGTAGCAGAAGACAAATGCAAATGTGGATGCTGGTGTGTCAGGAATGTTAATTACAGTATTGGATATCCGCACAAAAACTCATAAGGACTGAGAAATGTCAACATGGCGTAATCTCACAAATTAAAGCGGATCTGTGTGGCGCTAATTAATGTAATTTACATCAATGACAAACATCCTGCACTGCAAAATTACAGAAAAAAAAAGAGAAAGAGGTAGGCTATTTGTGAAATGTTAAAAATGAAGACTTTAGGAGCATAGGTGTGTTTCTGACTGGAAATAGCCCATAACAGACCATCACAAGCTTTAGCTAAAATACAAGCAATGTAGGAAACTAGATGGAATTCATTACTACAAACTGGAACATGTTAAATAGCTGCCCTAATCTCCATACTCATATCACGCATAGTCTTTGGACTGTATGACAGCATAAGAACATCTTGGCATAATGGCCATCATTTGTTCAAGTTCATCTAGCCGGATCCATCATAGGGTCACTGTTCATGTGCTTACTGCTTTTGCTGGGGCGTTTGCGCAACAATATTATTAGAGTGATACCTGATTTTTCATCATTCTTTTTCCCTTGATGCAGTAGTGCAAGTTAATACTCTTTTATTCAGTTTTGTTGAAGGTGATTACATCAACAGTTTTACAGAAGCGGTTGAAGATATTAAATTGGTATTTACAAGTAAACGCTCTGAGATGGCACTTGTTCCTCAGGCGGAATTGGAAATGAGCTGTTTTAAATTAATGCCTAATTAAATTGGAGCTAAAAAATGTTTTCAAAACTGACGCGCGGTGTAGAAACTGCTTTTACAAAAGATTGTGGTTTCTTCGGATTATCATCAGAAGTGGTGGATCAGGAGAAACCAACTGACCTAAGGCTGGTTAGTAGATTTGTACTGAATGCAATCATCATTTAACCTTTTAAAGCACAGCTTCAGTGAGGTATTAATACTTTTATTCAGCAAGGATGCTTTAAGGAGATAGTTCACCTAAAAATGAAAATACAATGGTAGTCAGTGGCTACCGTCAAAAGTTTGGTCACATTCTTTAAAATACCTATTTTTGTGTTCATGCAGAAATTATGTTTTGCAGAATGTGAATTCATATTACTTTAAAAAAGTAAGAGACGTATGCATAAAATGTGTCTATGTACATACTGAATATGTGAGTAATACATATTAAAATTTTTGTAAAATATCAGTTTATTGTAAATTATGTATGCATAAATCAATTTACCTTGTAAATAACCCCATAATAAAGTAGAAGTAATTACAGGAAGTGCAGTAAAATAAAGGACATGGTTGGGTGTTTCTGTATTAACCGAGGCCTGACTTCATTAAAAACACCTAGATCACAAAACAAAAGGGTTAAGTCTACAAAATCCCTCACTTTAACTCAATAAGTGCAAATGTATGAAGTTATGAAATGTGGAAGTGATGATTCAGAGGCTGACTGAAGATCACGGTTGGTGGTGTAAGTGTTCCCTGAGGCATATCGTGTGCAGGAAAAAAAGAAGGACGCCCTACCTGGATCTCGTCAGACGTCAGGCCGCTTTTCATGTCGCTGCTCTTTTTCTTGGGTGGCGGAGGGGCCGGCTTATGAGCAGGGGGGAGGTCAGCCCTGTTGGAAGAAAAAGGAAACAGACTGACACCCGGTACCCAGAGAGAGCTTTCATGTGGCCATGGCTTCAGCCTTGTGTGAGCACACGTAATGAGAAGTCGTGCCCACATCTCCCTATCCCGCCTGCCGGGGGTTTGATAGGCATCTCCTTACACTGCCTTTGTTGTAGCCAGTGTCATTTCAACCATGCCCTTTCAATGGTTCTCACTAGCCATGGAGAGAGAGAGAGATAATGAAACTGGATTGTAATGGGCAAAATGGAGAGAAAAAGAATGAAAGCATTAGGAAAAGGGGTGTTTGAATTATAGCCCATCAATCCCTTAAAGCGCCAGACAGACAGCAAGCGCGCATGAGTCTGATCCATGATGTGAGTCACAGTAGGGCAGAGATGCACCAGCCATTTGTTACTTAAATGCAGTCGCCATCAAACCGGGAGACAACAGGGAACAAAAATGTCATGAAAATAAAAAATGTTATGTCATGCCTCATGAATTTTACCATAATTTGTGAACAAAGTATAAATTGAGATGTAAAGTTCACACAAGGTCACCAATAACTAGTAGGTTAACTTGGCTGGTAAATAACTGTACTTAATTTGGTTGTACCATTAACTTGTGCTGTTAAATTCCAAAATGTGTCGAATCAACTCTGAAATCTATACTTGAAATGAATCTATATGAAATGTTTTATTTTTATTTTGCACTGATGGGTAATGCATTACAAGTAACATGAATTACAAAATCTGTATACCCTTTTTACCCCAAGTAACTAGTAAAATAGTAAATAAAACAGCTATCCTGTCTTTATTTGAGAGAAATCATGAGTAAGTGCAGAGGCATTGTGTGTTCTGTTTAAACATGATGGATAGTGTAGTTTTAGACTTAATGTGAACCTGAAATTACTCATCTCACTTGCACAAAAAAATATATAGTATTCCTCAAAATGAATAAAAACAGTAAAATGCGCAATCATAATATGAGGAAATCCTGCAATAATTAAATGTTATCACAAATACCCTTTATGTGTTTAATACCACTTTATTAACCAATGATTTTGCGGCTGATGCTCAGATGATCCCATTTAAACATACAACTACAAAAAAAAAATTGATAAACATCATGTTTCATTTTTTTTTTTGTTACTAAATTTGCCAAAAATGTAACGTAAAAGTTTATGTTAAAAACAATAAAGGCCATCCCAGTTAACAAAAAAATAACACAAAACTAACATTACATATTACTTTCCATAAAAAAATAACAAAACTAGTTACTTTTTTAGGGAGTAACACCATATTGTAATGCATTACTTTTAAAAGCACCTTTCCCCAACACTGCGAGTGACCCAGAGGTGAATTAATTATTAGCTCTATTGAACTCAAAAAGCTATTAAAGACAAGCTGATTCCATTTGATTGAATCGATTCTCAGCCCAATCATTAATACAAAATCTAACTAGTGTGTAGGTTTACTGCAAATTAGGAAGGTCTGTAAAATCGTGTACACATTCGTATCAGCAGCCGAATAACTTTTAATGTATATAGAGCATGTGAACGCATGAGGGCCGCCATCTATAAATCACATGACCAGCCAAATACAACTTACTTTATGTCAGTAAACTACTATTGTGCTAATGGAGTCAATTAATAATTTTATTTTATATAAATTTTATTTATTTATTTATTTATTTTTTGTCAAACTATAGGCTCAAACTTAAAAAAGTTAATTAAGATACTAACATGAGAGTGAGTAAATTATACAAAATTTAAATTTACATTGATTATTATTAGCATTTTTTTTTAATCGCATACAGTACAAACTCAATAAATATGTAAATAATAAATATTCTGAAATGTATCATGGCCAAGAAAATATCAATATTTATTCCTGCATGTTATGCACAAATTATGCACAAATATGATGAGAACTGTTGAATGGGTTTATGCTGAAATTCATGCAGCCACACACTACATTTTATTAGTAAACATGAACAATAATTCTAAAGCATTTATTATTCTTAGTTCATTTTAATGCCAGCATTTAGTTTTGCATTATTAAAGTCAAAAGTTATAAGACTCACAATAAGTAATAAGACTGTTAACACTTTAAATAAGGTTACACTATACACTATTAACTAATTGTGTACACTATTAGAATATTGTCTGATTATTAGTACTTACAAAGCACACATTTATGCCTTATTCTGCATGACCATATTTTATATCCCTTATCCCTAGTCAATATCAAAATATAACTACCACTACAGCTACCTTACTAAATATCAATAACCAGCAAATTAGGATTTTATAGGAAAATAATATCAGTTAATAGCGAATATGTGTTCCCTGATCTGAAGTGTTTAGCTAGACTGTAACATATGCATTGCAGTGGTTAAAGAGAGCATGAATCAGTCACTTTTTAACCCAAACTATGACCTCTCTCATAACACTTCAGCACACCCGAGCCTCAGCACACACCTGATGTGGTTCTGGAGAGTTCATGCAAACACCCGATATTCAGTTATTTCAAATAAGTCACAAGTCACTGAGTTTAGCAAAAAGTTTCGAACGACATCTGGTGAGTCATAAACTCTCCAATTTTCTGCACTGTAATTTCATTCATAAAGCCTAAAAATTCAAATAAAACCAGTTCCCAGAGGAGAACTCAGACAAAACTCAAAAGCAGATGTCAAACTGCCACACACACATCCACGCAAGCTTGCGCACGTAAGCACACAAGCCCCCACGCAAGATGTTACAAGAATGTGTGTGCATACACAAATGCACATCTGCGCACACGCATACATACACAGACGCTGCTCTAATAAGTTTTTGGGTGTCGTTATTTGCATTGCTTGAAGGAGACCCAAATAATTCTCTCTGACAGGTGAGCTGCACAGGAGATGCCATCTAATTTCCAGAAAGAGGAAAGCTCTTTCCTCAAACATGTTTAGCAGTCAGACATCATCCAGCTTATTCTGACAAGATGTCTGTGCTGATAGATAATGAAGCATGGTCTCTCTCTCTCTCTCTCTCTCTCTCTCTTTGTGTATGTGTGTAAGTGTGTGTCAAAGTTAGAGAAAGGGAAAGACAGGCAGTATAACTCTTCCACATTTTACACAATGCACTAAAACATGTTCATAGAGGCAAACATGCCACCTCATGTCGCTGTCGAGTTGCATGACCTTTTCACGAGGCCAAACGGGCTCTGTAAAGACAGGGCTGCTTTGCGCATGAGTGCCTCTCTCCATTTCATTTTTTATACATACAATTTCACATCACCTTGTATCACACCAGAACTGCATGGCACTGGCACACAACAACACACAAGGCCTGTATAAACACACATACATAGCATAAAAAAAAAACTACAAATAAAAATTGCATATAGAAAAATCAAGCAAATGTTAAAATCATTACGTTTTTTTTTTTTTTTTTAGTATAACATTATTATGCATATTTATAAATATGCATTCTCAATACTGTAATATATGGAAGCCTGTTTCCATGGAATAAAATAAATAAATAATAATTGCCATTAAACTAAGTTAATATCTAGCAACTATGATTTTTGTTTCTTAGAATTGCGAGATATAAACTCCAGATAATTGTGAGATGTTAACTCTTTTTAAATGTTTATTTTATCTCACTATTTACAATTTACAATTCTGCCTTTTAGATTTCACAACATTTTGCATTATGGTTATGTGGATGCGAAGGGACTGCATGTTTATGTGTCATTTCAATGATAGCTATATGATCTTAAAAATATGTCTAGATTTTCTTTAAAATTTGCACTTATTTATTTTTTCATTGTTATTTTTTTATTTTGGGCTGAAAAAGGCTTGACACATGTTGTTGACAGATTTCTTGACATTCACCTAGACAGATTCGCACACACAGCATGTTGAAAACCTAGTCCAGTCTATGGGCTGCCAATACAAAGGCTGTATGTTTCACCGCAGAGAGCATGTGAGTCGGTAGCTAAAGAGTTTCTGTGCTCACTGTGGCCTAAAGCAAAGCACTCAATCCAGAGTCACTTTTAAAGGACTGTGTCTCAAAAGAGAGAGAAGTAATTTGCTTAAAAGGTGTCATACGATAATTTAAAGCATTATTTAATATTTCTTTCCTTAGTTCCACTCTTAAGTCAAGATTTCTTGCATACAAAGGAGTCATAATTGAGTCGTTCCATGACCATTTTCCACCCTCTCTCTCACCCATACAGTTAAATAAATTGCTTTTCTTTGTTGCTGTGCTGTTAAGACTTCCATGTAAATAGAGTGCTCCGGGTTATGTCGTATTTCTGCAGACCTGGAAATGAGCTAGTGTTTTAACACTTCTGATTTCAGATAGACTTTTTTATTTTATTTGTTTTTATTATTATTATTTTTTATATATAAGTTTTTACTTGCTTTGAAAATGATGTGTTTAAGTGTTTAACTGGGACTACAGAGCACATAATATTGGGATCCTTCAGAAAAATCTGCAGAGTGTAGGTGCTACATACAGCCAGGTTTCCCAAATGTTAAACTGTTAGTGCTATTGGTGTTTAAGAACAGTATCTGCATCCACTTTATCTATGGCATTATCACACTTATTGGATGGACTAAGTTACTAAGCCCTTAATAGGCAGCACTAATGCATGAACATGTGTAGTCATGTACTGCTACATCAATTGCATTTGAGAAAATATTTAACATTTTACATTAAAAAAAAATAAATAATAATAATAATAAAAATAGATGATTGACTCATATGTGAATGCCTCATAATCCAAAATGACACATATTTCAAATCGCATTCTTTCATGAGGGTCATGCAACTTTTTTTGAGATGGATGGTGATGCTAAACTGAATGCTTTCTCCTGGTATTGCTTCTATGTTACAGACACACTCAACCATAAATAAAAGATGAAAATTACAAAAAAAAGCTTCACAAAGAAAAAAATAATAATAACTGAAGAAATGGAACACATACATACGCACTTTTCAAACAGACAACAATTACACAGCATAAAGATGAATCATTATAATTAACATAAAATCTGAGAGTAGTCCAACTTCTAGTTTAACAAAATGTTCTGCTGTAAAAACATTCAACTAATGTTCTGCTGTGACATCACTACTGCATAGCAAAAAGGACCTCATGTGTGTCTAGCCTGCTTCTATTTAAATTTAAGACAGACAGACAGACAGCTCGATTAGACCAGACTGGGTCTTGCTGACCTGTGTCTCCAGAAGCTGTTCCCATCTGGCCACAGCTGGAGACAGATGTACTGCAGCGATGCAGCGTCCAATCAGAAGCTGCCTGCAGTCATCATACTGAAATCGTCCTCTAGCTAGATGCTGTCAGTTTCTGGATTTTACAAGTCTGAAATAATGAACCAATGCTAAAATACAATTTGAACAGTGTGAAATAACAGGGGCTCACCAAGATGCTCTGAAGATTTTCCCTCTAATTACTTATTAAACAATACTAAAATAATTATCTATTCCCAAATCTATAGAGTGCTGCATTGATTTTATATATATATATATATATATATATATATATATATATATATATATATATATATATATATATATATATATATATATATATATATATAGTTAGAATTTTAGCATATCCAATTACTGAAGTCAATGGGTTTTTGGTTAAATGCCTGAAAAAAGGTCTGTGCTTAACACAAACTCATATAATTTCATGTTTCATTGTACAAAAAAATCAATCAGCAATAATTTCGTGTTTTTTTTTTTTTTTTTTTTCAAGTCTGCACTTGTGTCTAAAACAAGTGTCTTAATGGGACTACAGAAGTTGACAGGGACATGAAACACCATCACAACAGGTGAACTCATTGTGTTCATACAGTAAACACTCTTGTAATTCATTCTAAATTAAACATTCAACATTTTTTTTTAATAAAGTCTGAAAGAGTTTAATTGTGTTGACCCTGAAGTCATATGACAGTGGTGTAGTTCCTTTATAGTCTACATTTCGTATTCATAAAAGTTGTGCTTGTCGGAGTAGAAACAAAACCTCATAAATCATAAAATGTTGTTGGCCACTGAGCTAATCTTCTTAAATAATCAAAAAGACAATAGAAAATGTGAGGTATTTTTATAGCTGAGTGAGCTCAGCCAATAATCAAAGATAATCCTCCTTAAACTCTCTCTAGTAGCTTTCATTTTTGGCAAATTGGCTTGTTTGCAGGGTTCATACACTGACTTACTGTGCAATATTTTTTATATGATTCGGTTTTACAAATGTAAAAAAATTACTATTTGTACGAGTTTAATGCTGTCATCCTTATTAAAATATTAATTGATCCATGTGCCTAGGAAGCCTTAAGAGAATAGTTCACTCTAAAATAAAAACGGTCAAATTTGTTCATCTGGTGTTCCAAATACATGTTATGCCTTTTTTTATTTTATGGAACTGAAAAGACACAAAAAGACACTATTTTGCATGCATTTATAATGGGTGAAGAGACCAAATTGAATGATGAGATTTTACATGACTAATGGCTTAAATGACAGTCTATTTCTCACACAAAGACTTTGGAAGACTTGGCATATAGCGCATAAGTTTGCATTTAAGAATGCTTTTGTCATTTTGAAGCTTCCACAACCCCATTCACTTTCAGTATTTTGAAAGGAATAGTCAGATTTTTCCTCAAAAATTCTCTGTTTGTGTTCCACAGAAGAAGAAAAGATTGGGGGGTGGGAGGTGGGGGTATTAGTCATATGGATAAGACAGATTTTTCATTTTTAAGGGAACAGAACATTTAAAATGCTGTCTAGGTAGCTCACTAGGTTTTGGAACAGCTAGAGAGAATGTTTGTGTGTGTGTGTGTGTGTGTGTGTGTGTGTGTGTGTGTGTGTGTGTGTGTGTGTGTGTGTGTGTGTGTGTGTGTGTGAGAGAGAGAGACAGAGACTTGCAGAGGGATAAGCCTTGACAGACAGCGTTACTTCCAGATTCACCATTATCTTTCTTCAAAAGGACAAAATAATGAAAGGCAGCTAAATAATTCAGAAACTCTGCTTTCCAGCTTCTCTTTTCATAGAAAAAGATCACTCCCTATTTGATCCCATTTTGAATTCCGTGCACTTGCTCTACTCAGAAAATGTATGTAATTATTGATCCAATTAGACTTGGCTTACCTTATTGGGCATCAAGCAGAGATGCAAAATAGTGCTTAAATTCAAATGTGTACCAGGTAAGAATCACAGCGCAGAGCAATTGATTTGGCTACTAAAATACACCAGAAAAGAAAGGCCCCCAGACACAGCAAGTGGAAAATAACTCGAGTTTCTGCTCTGTTAAATCAGGTCTCTTGCATTTCAACTGCACTGGCAGTCCATACTCTTACAATCTTATAGTTGATGAATGCAATGACTTTTTACACTTATTTAAATAAAAAAATCAATTAACTGCTAAAAAGGAAAAGAGCAGTTAACAAATGCCATCACGTAAAATCAAAATCATTATAGGATTTATGTTACTTTGATGTAATTAAGCCACAGATAACACACACACGGCACACTTCACATCATGGTAAAGATGTAAACAAGGCAAATTCTGCCTTTTATCTGCATTTCTAATCAACACATCTGCTGCTAGCCAAAGACTTAATTCCCTCACTTTATTTGATTTTCATTGACCTTGCTTATTTACGTGTATTTATCAAGCTACAGTAATGATGTAACCTGCAGAACCAATTAAAAATGTAATGCAGAGTGATACATATCCATAAATATGCATAACCTATAAATGAACATAAATGAAATGAAAAATCCCTGAGTGAGCACATTCTTGTACACAATGTGCATTATGATGTTAGGCAAGTTCTTGGAGGTTAACAACTACAAATCCTTAGACTGTGCCTAATGCAAATGTGTTTGGATTGAAAATATTCTGACATAAAAAGGTCTATAAATTGACTGGTGCATCCAAATACTTGAACACGCATGAATGGTGATGTAGCCATTGTTGGCAGGAAACAATGGTTTTCATGAGGATGTCTGGTCAGCTTCATAACCTGTCCTTCTTCTTGGTCTGTCGGCCACGGAAGGCTCAGGGCAGCTTAAGAGGTGAGATGACAGGGATAGAGAGAAAAAACATAGCTAATCCCTGCTCTGAAAAGAGTAATCTATGAAAAAGAGTTAAGAAGGGGTAGTGAGAAAAAAAAAGGAAAATTACTTTCTGGAATCAGACAAAAGATGCCATCTAAATCCGTAGAGAAGAAGAGAAGGTTTAAATATGATGTCTTTATTTTATTTCATATTTGTTTTTTTTTACAATCAGAGCTGCAGCCTGGCCTGTCACAGTTTATCTTGTGTTTCTTTAGGACTTCAGGTTCAGATCTTCATGGCCAGGATGTGAAGTGAGGCCAGTCTCCTGCACCTTCATTGATCTCTGTTGATCACAATCTTATTCGGTAATTTGAATGCTAATGACACTTGTAATTGTGCAGCAGGGGAAACGCAATCTGATATGGAGGAGCCAATGATTTGCTAGTCTTTGTCTCCTTTCTAATTCAGAATTACTGTTGGTGAGGAAATGCCATCTAGGATCTTATTACGATGTGTCTCCTTCATCAGACCAGACCAAATTAGCCAATGCTAATACTAGACTATCTACATTCAGACTCAGACCAAAATCTATCTATCTGTCTGTCCGTCCGTCCGTCCGTCTATATTTTCATCAGTCAATCTGTTCTTCCATCTATTTGTGTCTACCCATCCATTTGTTTGTCTATCTGTAAACCATCTATTTGTCTATCTGTCCATCCATCCATCCATCCATCCATGCATCTGTCTGTCTATTTATCTATCCGTCTGTCAGTCCGTCCATGAATCTGTCTGTATGTCAGTCTATTTAGCACTTTTGTCTCTCTATCTGTCCGTATGTCTATCCATCTATCTATCCATCCTATATATAGATAGATAGATAGATAGATAGATAGATAGATAGATAGATAGATAGATAGATAGATAGATAGATAGATAGATAGATAGATAGATGGATATTTTTTCAAGAGAACCTGAAGCAGATCCATATTGTTTTCTTTGGCTAATAATCAACCCTGTCATTGCCCAGTCACTGCAACATTCTCCGTGCTAGTGCACAAAGTTAAATTATTGCAGTACAGCCTTTAATATCACTTCTGCTGCGGTTGTCAGAAGTCAATACCAGCACACTTATGGGCCAAACTGCTCCCAAAAATCAAATAGTCTCGCATTGTCGTACACAGGAACACTTTTAGAATCAAGGAAATAGACTGCATTGATTATATACCGCTGTGTCAACATAAAATGAATGATCACAAACTCATCCCTAGGGATAGAAATTATGCTTTATTGCATTGTGCCTTTATCTGTTTTCATTAACTTCCCATCCATTGAGAACTGAATCACAGTGACCGATTTCTTGAAATTCCAGCAGCATTGCTCATGATCAGAGACCAACTGTTATGTGTCATTTAGGCCTCCATGAGAACTGAGAATTATGGGAATTGACTATTTCTGACACACATCACATTAAAGGTCCCCTTCTTTGTGATTCCATGTTTTAAACTTTGTTTAGTGTGTAATGTTGTTAGAGCATAAATAATATCTGTAAAATGATAAAGCTCAAAGTTCAATGCCAAGCGAGATATTTGATTTAACAGAATTCGCCTACAAAAAACGACCCGTTTGGACTACAGCCCTCTAGTTCCTACAGGAATGACGTCACTAAAACTGTTTTTTTTGACTAACCTCCGCCCACATGAATTCACAAACAGGGGGCGTGGCCTTGTTGCGCTCTGACGGAGAAGAAGGAAGAGCTGTTTGTTTTTGTCGCCATGTCGTTGAAACGCTGTTATTTTCATTTCTGAGTCCAATCACCTTTGTTTGGGCTTCCCAGGAACGCTGTACTTTGAGATTAATGGTTACTATTTATGTTCAACTCGGTTCCCGAAAATTATAATGCACATGTAAAACTATGCTTGCTGTACTTGCTGAGGACAACTTTCTCAATCTCAATCAGTTTAATGCCATTTTTGCACAAATATTATTCTTGAAAGATGGAGCAGTTCCCTCTTTGTCTGGAGAAGGCGTTGTTTATGGACCACAACTGGTAAGTGTATTTTATTATTTAAGTTGGTGCGTTTAACAGTTTCTGTAACTTATTACACAAAGGGCAACGCTGTTTAGCTTTGTTACCTAGATGTTAGGGATGTGCAAAAAAACTAATGCGGTTTTCATGTGCATCTCGTCAGTAAAAACGCTCTTGTGACTATAAATACATCTCCAGCACGTGCGTTCTAGCCCTATCGCGTTACCAGGAGGGCAGCCTGCTCTCAGCTGCTGTCGAATCACTACACAGGTATCGCTGGCCCAATCAGAACCCGTTACGTATTTCTGAAGGAGAGGCTTCATAGAACAAGGAAGTCATCAGCCCGTTTTTGTGACAGTAAAAAAAGCAGTATACAGATAGGTGAATTGTGTGAAAAATACTGTGTTTTTTTTTTACACGCGAAACATGAACACATGTTATATTGCACATTGTAAACACAATCAAAGCTACAAAAAAGCGCGTAAAACGGGACCTTTAAAGCCATCAAGAGGGGCCGAGTTTACATACTCTTACAGATGTCTATGTTGCAAGACTCTTTACTATTACTATGACCAGTTTTTATTTGTACTGTACCTTGATTTCAAAACCACTCCAGTATGACTTTAATCACTGTATACGTATTACACTATATGATACAATCCTCTGTAAAGAATACACTCTTAACTTTAAATGATCATGAAACATATGGACGATCAAGAAACATTCCCAAATACCATATGGCTCATGATTATTATATTGTATTATTGCAATATATACTATTATTATATTATATACTACCTATTTAACACTATTTAAGTTGCACTTTTTGTATCTCATGTAGTTAAAACAGTTCCTAATAAAATTACAAACATAGACAAGCACAGCTACAACAGCTCACTGAAAACCCAACAACAAGCAGCACCAGATGAAGACCACTGTTCACCAGAGACTCATATTCTGGACATGCAGACAGAAACATGCTTGCAGGCAACACAGGGAGAGAGAAGAGACAAACAGAGTTAAGGAAGATGTGCTTTAGCATATTGAGCAGAGTTTGCAGTGTGGGTAAGTGTAAAGTAGTTTTAGTTTTAGAAGTAAAACTAGATGAGAATCCTCTTGAGGAAAGATTGTTACACAAATAACTTTTCATCAAAAGAGTGCATGATGAAAGTGCACACTTCAAAAAGCTCAACTTTGTAGCTAGCACACATCATTTAGGCCTTTCTTCATCTCCGGCTACTGCAAAGTCATCAAAAAACTGTACTGCGTTTGTGGTCTGGTCAAAACTATTAAAACTTTAGCTGGAGAGTATCAGGAATTCATTCAAACCCTTCTTCTTCTTTTCTACAAATCTAAGAGTGACAGGGGAGTGTTCGGCCTATATTAGTTCAACATCTATGCTTTTTTTGCACCTCATGTCTCAAACTTATATATAACTCCTTGATTTATCTTATTATCTTAATATTTTTAAAAATATATATATTTTAGTTCTCCTAAATAGCAGTGAAAGTTTTTAGCAAAGAGTTTTGTTTTCTTAAAACCTATTCACAAAGCTGCTCAGACAAATACTTAGTAAGGAACAGAGAGAAGTCTTAAGCTAAGAAAAAGGCTAGAGTTATAAGATACAGGTTTAAAAATCTAAATTTTGCCACATTCAAGTAAAGATTTTAAAATGCAGGTTAAGTTGTAACTAATTCATTGATGTTAAGCTAATTGTCAGCATCTTACATGTATGCTTCTCATGATTAATGAATATGCATATAAAAAGCCTTTTAATAAACAGAGTAGGATTATCATGGCTGATAGTAAGACATGTAAACGTAAAATAAAACCAAACTGGACACAAGAACAGCTGTTACTTCTTGCCCAACTGGTTAATGAAAACAAGGACATAATCAAGGGAGAAATTGGAGTTGGGATAACCTTCAGAACTGAAGGTGATACTTTTATAAAAGCTCATTATCGTCAAATATTTCTAACATGTTTACGTACCCACAACAGCCATTTTAGGATAGTTTGTGGCTTGGTCTTAGTGACTTAGCATCATTGCAAAAGTCGCTTAGTGCACCTATAAGTAATTTAGTTCTCAAGTAAATCTTAATGTAAGAATGTTACGTTAATTATATTGGAAGTATTTTATTTTTTTCACTAAAAATAATTATTTATTAATTTCTCACTATTTAACTAACTAACTATGTCGTACAATTGTGACTTTGTAATTGTTGTTTTATTTTATCTCAGACAATTTTTTTTTAAATTTTACTTTGCCGAAAAAAAAAAAAAAGATTCTTATTGTCTATTCTATTATTCTAATGTCACCCCAGGATGGTGGTGCTCTGGAATAATAGTGATTTCACCCCTGTAACTCATTTCTAATTGGGTAAGCTGGTGTTGTTGTGACTCACCTGGAGTTACAACACTTCCCGCTCTCCCCTGCTGATCTGTTGGGGAATTCATCACAATCTTTCCTATTATTGCTCAAATGATGCTCACAAAGAGCTCCAAACAGACAGAACTGGAGGCCATCATGCCACACAGAGACTCTTTGAGGGGGAATTTAGAAAAAAGGTTGACTATGAAGCCATGGCCTTTACTTTCCTGGTAGGGGATTCAGGCTTTTCTGGGGCCTCAGTCCCAGGGGCCTCTGGCTTTGTCACACAGCTATCAGCCACTGCAATGCTGGGATCCAGAGAGAGAGAGAGAGAGAGAAAAAGAGTGGTTACTGAAGCAAAGCATTAGAGAAAGACAGCGAGTGAGGGAGGAGAGCCTCATTTGTTCCTAATTCATTCCTCTGAGATGAAATCAACGTGCTTTATTTGTCTCTTCAGGCCTGGGGATTGATTGCGAGAGAGTATGTGAACAGATGCCAGGCCTTTAGCAGACTACTCCATCTTAGGTGCCGTTTCACAGGGTCAGCTGAAGCATATAGACTTTTAACACAGATAAAAGGTGCGACTGGATGCGTGTTAGGGCTGCAGCCGAACGCTTCACTTTGACACTTGTTGCAGCCGCACGGGGTGATTTACATTTACCGAAAAACACAAATGCTCCATTTACTGCTGGGTGGTAAATTAAGAATTCTTGTGGGAAAACAAAAGCACCACGTTAAATTATGATGATTTGAAAACCCACCTTTTTTCCCTCTATAAATAATGACATTGCTGACAAACAAAATTAATTACATTTAGGCGGGAAAATAAGGCATCCTGAGTATATCACAGAGGGATGGAGAGAAAGCAAGCAAACAGCTAAGAGGCCTACAGAACACACTGATTTGCGAAGCTGTTAATAAAACAATGATTATTGAAGTATGCCTTGCAAGTACTGAAGCCCTACTAGGCCGTGCATTATTGTTTGCATTTTTTATTTTATTTTTCTCATGATCTTGAGATAATAAAAGTTGTTCCTTGACATAAAAAAGGAGGTTTTTTTTTATTATTATTATTTTTTTTTATTACACAAATGACTAGAAATCTTGCACCTTCTAAGTTGGACTAGTGTATTTCAGTCATTTTATTTTAAAAAATTGTAATAATTAATATTTCATTAAATGTGCTACCTGCTGTTCCTTCGTACACAACTGGAACATTTACTTGCATTTTCTGAGTAAATAAATTTTCTACACCATTTTTAGTGCATTCGCTATGGCATGACAAAACAATAGAAGATTTTGCTTAAAACCCACATGATTTTATACATTGTTTGATTTGGCAGAAAAGGTGTCAATAAGCAATGTAGCAGGTTTGTTAAAATATTTTATTTTTATAATAATACTAATACCACCATTCAAACTGATGCCTAGACCTGCTTCCAAACTCAAATATCAAGCTTTCAAATCATAAACAGAATTGCAAGGATTTTGTGAGGTTCTCTCAAATGAGCATCATAATTTCATCACTGAGGTATAGGAACTCTCCTGTGATGGATTAATTATCCTCTCAGAAGGACAGATTACCATTAACTTTAAATATCACAAATGGAGATAAACGGCAATATGATGACTTACTGATCCAAGTGACTCAGTGTGTGTTGAAAGTGATTATTAACAACTTTAAGTTTCAGTGTTTTTGAAATAATGCATGACTACAGAAGTTGGTAATAGGGTGTGTGAGTACATCTCCATATGGCAGAGACAGAAAGCCGTACGCACATTCATCTCCCAGGGTTTATATTTTATATGAGGGCTGTGGCCACATTGAATTTTGGCCTGCCCACTGAGCATGCTGGGATGTCAGAGGGATTACTTAGCTGGAAACTGGTTGCAAATCATGTGCAATATGTTTCAGCAGCCACAAATTAGAGAAATATTGTCAATACTTAGTTACCCAGGACCACTTCAGGTCAGAAGTGTTACACTGCTAAGCAACTCACAATCTGGAAAGATTTAAGTGATAAATTATCAAAGTGATGATAAATGACCAAGCAAATTTTGTATTTGAGATATATTTGAATATGCAGATTATGGTCACATCGGTGCTCAACAACAGGGCTTATGAAAGCACCCTTGAATGTCAAAGAGGGAAAAAAAAGTGTTTGTTTTAAAAAGAAGGAAAATGTCATGGGAATGTGTTTTTGTGAAGTTTTCATGCATCTAAGCAACTCACTGACATGTTCCCCTGTATTTTCTTTGTCTTTTTTTATTTTATTTTTATTTTATAAGGCACTGGAATGTTTCCCTCTAAAATAACTCTACTCCAACTGCATTTAATTTATAAAGTTATATGCCATAGACAACATCCACACAAATCAGTGGACTTTCAGTATATAGTATTTATTTTTGTAACTTACTCATATTTGTTCATTGTAGTTTAATGTTTGTGTTAATAATTTCAATAATTTAACATTTTATTTCAGTGGTTTACTTTAAACATTTTAACTATAACTAATTTAATAAAACCTGACAAATCTTTTTTTTTTCTTTTTTTTTTTACAGTGAAATATTACAATAGCAATAATTCTTATTGTTTTAATTTAGTATTTTTTTTATTTAAAAATATAAAAAAAACACTATAACGCTATGGCGTTACTGCAGGTGCACCAGGCTAAGGCACTGAAGGACCTGCACGAGGGTGGTCACGATCCAGCGCTTCTGGAAGAACTCCGAACCGCCACTGACCTTGCGCTTCTAACGACAAAGGTCACTGTGAGTTCGCTGGGTTGTGCGATGTCCTCATTAGTGGTCCAGGAGCACCATCTCTGGCTGGGTCTGGAAGACATGACGGACACCGACAAGGTCTGGTTTCTCAATGCCCCTGTCTCCCAGACCGACCTCTTCGACAACACAGTCGAGAACTTGGCCCAACAAGTCGATGCGACACATCCTGCCCCGGCGGGCAGCCTCCAAGTGGTGCCGTTGAGCTGGGCACAGGCAGGCTGCCCCTCCCGTCCTGGCCCCCGTCAAACTTGGTGGTGAGCAGAAGAGCAAGAGGCCCTGGGACGGGTGACCCAGAGAAAGGTAGCTGCTTTCTGGGGGATGGTGAATCCACCTCTCCCTCCCCTGGAGGAGGGCCAGGCGGAGAATCTGGAAACTCGACAGGAGATTAGTTTTTTTTGTCCCTCTCTGGGTCCCAGGCACAGAGAGTTGCGGACGGCCAAACACCGGACCTCACTAATCTTCCTCCTTCGCCAGATGGCAGCAGCGGGCAGTTCGAGAGCATCAACAAAGGCCCTACTCACGCACCCTCTGCCAACCCGTGTAACCAGGCGCCCCATACTCATATCACACTCCGGCCTGCTCACAAGCCGCCCGAGTTGGGTACATCGCTGCCCCACTGCGGGTACGGCTGTGGTTCCGCTGGTTCTGCTTGTACGGTTCTTAAGCGCCTGGTCAGCACTACCCAGTCCATCTCGCTGGCTTCTGTGAACCATCAGCCACGGCTATGCGATTAAGATCGCCCGGCATCCCCCCAAGCTCTGCGGTGTCTGCGGTGCACCTTGCCTTGAACCGTCTCAAAGGTCTCTTACGAGGCAAGCATGTGCTGGTCCGAATGGACAACACTGTGACTGTTGCGTACATCAACTGACAAGGTGGTCTGCACTCTCGTCGCATCTCGCAACTCGATCGAAGCGATATCCCATATTCGTCGGTCACCGACGTGGCGTCTCCGTTCCCTCCTTCAGGGAACGAGGGTTACCATACATAACCGAGACGTTATTCACAACCATGTTCTACAAAAAGCATTAAGAAGAGTTTTGTTTGTAATTTGCTTTGATTTCACTGACATTTCACTAAAATCCCATAAACAAGATCCCATAAACTTCTGCTCAGTGCTTCCCCTGTGTTGCTGTAGATCGATCCCTGCTGTAAGCAATTTCATAAAGTGGTGGGGACAAAATTGGCCATGGAAAAAAGTGCCCTCAATCATGTCATCTGTGAGTGAAGTACTTACAGGTCGTTATCTGTTTCTGTACGGGGCTTCTGTCCTCTCCTGTACACCATACATATTGTGGCCACTACTCCTACAATCAGACCGGCCACCACCACAACTCCCAAGATACCAAGAACACCGCCAGGAGGTCCCTGTGGCATCGGCTTTTCTGCAGGAAGAAGAAAGACATAGCATCATTAATGGTGCCTGATTCATCCCACCAGGATTAAACAATCAAAGATTCTGAATCAGAAATATAAGAGGTTGCAGGCTGACGCAGCACCAGCCGGCCACAGGTAATCAAATCATCACTGTGTTTACACTCCTTCATTCCTGCTTGTCAAGTCAGCATGAAGAAAACGCAGTGTGGAATCGGGAATTCTTCTTTATTTAACTGTTTACACCTTTTACTCAGATACATTATTTAATCAACAATTAGGCCTTATGTTGACAACAGGCTTCACTGTGGAAACAGCATTCCAGTCAATGGTTTATAAGAGACATGATGGTTGAGGTCAGAGATTAAAAGGATAGTTCACCCAAACATGAGCATTCTGGCATCATAAGAAAATTATTTTATTTTATTTTATTATTATTATTATTATTATTATACCTGTTTCAAAGCAGATTTAAATTCTAATTCCTGTTCGCCATCTCAATTAAAATTCAGGACTTAAAAAATCTTTTTTTTAATGTTTTAATCTTCTATTATTTTTCTCATCTTCAACTGTTTATCTTTACAAACTAAAACAGACAGCAACAAAACACAACAACAACTTGAGACCTACTGATGATACTCTTTATAATGAAAATGTTGTCGGTTTTACCTGTGCAATACAAGGTAAGGTGAACAGAACACTTTATTTAAGTCTGAGAATGAGAGTAAATATATGCGTGGATGTCAGTCGATACTGGTGAGGTGTGAAGGTAAAAAGGTTTCTTCTGTAATCCTTGCATCAGGGCTGAAAGCAGCAGTTTCCTTTGTATTTCAGCAGATAAAACTCAGCCTGGAAACACAAAAGCTGCAGTGCAGTGATCTCCACAGGCTAATAATATCAGCTTCTTGCTAGATTGAACCATTAACGTTTACCTAAGTAACTAAGGTTGTTTTAGGACTGCGGTCCTAAACCACATAAATATTGTATATGATCTGCTAAAAGAATCATTTTGTTCATGAACTTTTATTTTTAGCATGCGGGCTCAGCAAAAGTGCATGAACTCCCCATGAGAGCACTATAATTTAAGATGTTAATATTTATGCGGAAATGCCAGCAAAAACAATCAGATATAATGAATTCCAGCAAAAGCACATTCTCACATGTAAACCAACTGAGCAGCTGCTCGTGGGTGTTAAGCCACTGTTTTTTTTTTTTTTTCATTATTTTTTGGCAGACTTTTAGGGGCAAATATGTTCAGAAGTCTGCGGCAGCTGTTGCTGACTTTATGATTGGCCTCC
Source organism: Carassius gibelio (assembly GCF_023724105.1). Lineage (NCBI taxonomy): Eukaryota > Metazoa > Chordata > Actinopteri > Cypriniformes > Cyprinidae > Carassius > Carassius gibelio. The sequence goes on along the minus strand of NC_068388.1, from coordinate 21,623,854 downwards.
AGTTTGTGTCAAAAACAGTCAATGTTGGCAGCAAATGTCAACATGACAACCGATTCCACTGTCAGGGGTATCTCATAAAACTGGTGCAGTGTGACTGATGGCCAGCAGGGGGTGAGAGCGTTCACGGTGGCACCATATGTGCTACAATCAGTCACATGTCATAACCCGTCTGCATAGACTAGACTACCCATCCAAATTATGCTCAGATGTGCAACACAAAATAGAGCAGATGACAGAATTATTGTAGACAGGAACAGGCCAAGAAATAAAATATAACTGAACACAATAGTCAAAGTTCTTTGTGGCTCTGGTGCTATTTTTCTAACCCTCATGTCATATATAACTTTTAGTCCTGCCATTTAATGGTATTCTGGCTTGTTTTGCAAGATTTGGTTGTCATATAGTGAGTGCCGGGTTTGATCGATTTGCTTGTTTGATTGATTTACATACGAGTGCTTTTACAGCCAGGACTATTTCATTGCCCAGTGGTCGATCTTTCATAGTTTGAAACACTTTATGAAGGTCTCAGCCGTTTCATTGAAATATCAACTTTGTGTGCTTTCAATAAAATTCATTAAGGAGAGGGAAAATGGATGTAGGCTTAAATGTGAGACATTTTGACTTAGACAAGTACAGAGAGCTATAAAATTAAAATGGTTGCACTGGAAGAATTGATGGCAATTACTGGAGTATTTCAAAACCTGAGCAGAGTCTGAGACATAATTGACATCTATTTGTGAAACACTAGAAGAGAAAAATGTGGGATTAATGAGGTGTTTTTTTTTTTTTTTTTTTTTTTTTCTGAAGGATGAAAAAACTGAGAAGTAGGACATTTTTGTCTCTCTATTTAAACTCATTGCTGTTTAGAAGAAACAACTGAGATATTAAAGAGATCACATTTGTAAGTTCTATTTCCTGTGGGAGTATTGGTTTGAAATGAAAGACAGCAGTTGAAATGAAATTCTCTTTACAAGTCTAGTTACTAACTCAAGCTAAGAGAGACGCTTTGACAGAGTATAGCTATACAATTAAAATTGATAGCAAAGTATTAAAGGGTTCATATTGTTTTGTCATATCCTATCATTTAAATTCATATTGATATCTTTGACTTTTGATGGCATAATTTGGTATCTTGACAAATTTGAGCACAGTTTGACACTTATTTATGTCTATTCTGAAACTCTAGAGGGGAAACGTGGGATTAATTTTTTTTTTTTTTTTCACAAGTAGGAAAAAAAAAAAAAAAAAAACTTGGAAGTGAGACACTCGAGTCTCCATTTGCTTTTTTTATGTAATCTCACTGTTGTCTAGAAGAAATAATTGACGTATTTAAGAGATCTCATTTGTAACTTGTGTTTCCTATGGGAGTTCACTATTTCTCTTTGTAATATCTAGTGAATTACTAGGTAGAGGCCAAGAAAGACATTTGGATCTGATATTGAATGTCCAGAAAATAGATTTGATTTCTTTTCAACTAGCAATTGATATGTCCTAAAACATAATATGAAATAATAATATGTGATAGAATTATATGAATGTCATTGTTGCTAAGAAAGGGTGGATCTGTCCTTGCATGAATCAGTACTTTTCATTAAACTAGTCCTCAATCACTGGCTGATCCAAGATTATGAACAGATTTATCTCTGCGAAAAAGCGTATGCATTCTCACTGAAACAAAACAATGCATTCTCATGAATCTTTAACTGTTGAGTACTACATCAAGGCACGGTGGCTCAGACTCACTCCCAGAGATCCCGAATTGAATGGCAGAGCAATAAGCAAAACCTAGCAAACCTGGGGCAGAATCAATGGCAACTCCCCTAGTGCTGCGAGAATCTCGACACACTTTCAAGACTCTACTGAGTAAGATGCCAATCTTTAGCCCCCATGGTGTCTTTATTATTATCTGACCATGACTGTCTCTCCCGACAGGACAAAGCTTCTTTCCTAGGGGAGTTTTCCGCCGACAGCCTCTGATCGCTTGACTGACTCTCTCTAGAGCACAATGATGGACATTCAGAGCACCACTTCACATAAGAGCGAACAATGACAGTGCAATCCTCCACACCTGTAAACCGCCCCACACACTCACACTTTGTGCTTCACACTCAGCGTTGGGCAGTGTAACAATTACGTGTCACTATGGGATGACTGCTTTTGGGGCCCGCGCTGACCTCAGATGCTGTGCTGCCTTTGGACTACCTAGAAGTGGTGTTGTTTGAAACCTTCATATGGCGGGAAAAATGCTTGCCACTTTCCACAATTATAGTACACATTGGTGTTCCTCTGATATTTTTAAAAGACACAGACCAAAGAATACCATTAAATATAAAGGCACTTCATATGTTTAAAATGCTCTACTTTACATGCATGACAGATATAATGTAATTTAACTAAAAGGCCACATAACAAAACTTGCAACACTTTTGAAAATGTGTACCATTCTTGTGGAAGCCTCGGATACACTGCAGATGAAAGGACTGTGATTTTCTGGTCTTTCTATGCAAAAAAAATTGGGAGTGTTCCATCAAGCAGCCAATCAGAACCTGAAATTAATTCACGCTTGCCAGTTTCCACAAGTATGGTACACATTGGTGTTCCTTGGATATTTTTTTAAAGCATTGGAAGCAGAAAGCAAGTTTTGGTTGTGAGACATTTTAGATTGCATAACATGAACAAAGCATGGAAAGTAGAGATTTAAACATATCAAATGTCTTTATCCCCCCTGTCATTTTGGTCTGTCCTACTTCATAGTTCTTCACAGATCTCAACTGAATCCAACAATCAAAACCACAAAACGCTTATAAAAATTGTGATTATATACTTTTTAGCTGAATGCTTGATTCTGATCATTGTAGTAGGATGCACTAATTCTCAGTAAAAAAATAAAAAATAAATAATTAAATAAAATATTTGCAGGTGTACTGTTTTTGTCAAGCTTGACCATTCAATCTTGTTACTTAAGTTCTTGAGGTTTATATAATTTTATATTTAATATAATATATAATTTATATATATAATTTAATAAATAATATGATTTATATATTTTTGAAAGCTATTTTCAGACATTTTTTTTATTCTTTATTCAAATTGTCACTAATCTGCAGATAATTTTAAGGCAACATATTGAGAAAAGGGAAATGAAGGATAAGAGAGGGATTTGTTAATAAGGATAAAGATGTTGCATGTTAGAGAGATAAGAAGAAAGGGCTATCTGCTGTGAGTTTTATTCCCTTAACTGAAGCTGCCCTTTGGCCTGGTTTCCATTGCCTTAATGCAGAAGTCAGACACAATTTTGTGTTACATAAGACAAACACACAATGAAGACAAGAAAAGGTTCAAAATGCAATTTTCCTTTTATGAAGCAGAGCCTCAGATACATTGCAGAGAAAAGGACTGTGATTTTCTAAAATACAAGGAGTGTCTCAGCAAGTACCAACCAGTTTTGGAATGATGAAATTATTTCTTGTTGAATTATCAATTCAATACAAAATTATTTTATTTTTGATAACAAATTGCTTTCTGGTTTTTATCTATTTGTTTTTCATGATTCAATAAAAATAATTGTAAAAGTATTGCCATAATAATTTTAATATTCAATCTTAAAAATATATTATTATTATAAATGGACTGCATTTATATAGCACTTTCAACAGACCCATGGCCATCCAAAGCGCTTTACAATTTGCCTCACATTTACCCATTCACACACCGACGGCAACATGTCTGCCATGCAAGGCACTATCCAGCTCGTCGGTAGCAGCTGGGGTTAGGTGTCTTCCTCAAGGACATCTCGACACTTGGTCAGGTGGAGCCGGGGATTGAACCAACAACCTTCCAGTTTGTAGACAACCTACATGATCCACTGAGCCACTGCCACCTCCAATATAATATAATATAATATAATATGATATAATAAATATAATAAATATAATATAATATAATATAATATAATATAATATAATATAATATAATAGATTATTATCATCATACAGTACTTGTTTTGATAGTAATTTGCACTTTTTTGTTAGTTAAAAACAAAATAACTCTTTACTCTTAAACATACCTGCAAACTTGTCCTCCCTTCAAAAAAAATAAAAATTATAATAATAATAATTATATCTTTCACTTAAGGAAGGAGGGAAGAGAAGAAAGAAGAAAAAATAATAAAATCAATAACGTCCGGTTACATAAAGAGTTGTACAGCAGTGGCCTAGAAGGCTGAAATGACTCTGTCATCATGGCGAGAGACTGAGCAAGGCCTTGCTACAGCACTTCTTATTAATCACCTTGTTCAAGATCTAGCTCCATGAGGGATGGACAAATGCATCCAGCTCTCAAAATGTATAGCTAAGCATACAGAGGGAAATTCAATTAGCTCCTGCAGGACGGTGTTACAGTAGTAAAGCCATGCATACTGGAAGATTCAATTAAACTTGGGAACGCATTGCTGGGAGAGGGAACACTGGATATATTGAAACATCTTTTAGACTCAACTTTTTCCATTTAAACTTTACGGTATGATCCTTTCTTGATTAAATTTCTGATGATCATGCCCAGAATTGGATTATGGAACACCTGTGCTACAGGATTGAAGATGTGGGACATTAAAGAGACCATTAGATGCCCAGTCTTATAAGGAAATCCCATAAGAGGATTACTGATATGATGCTCATTGCTGATGCTTATCTCTTATTTAACAATACATTAAATAATATTTCATACATACAATGACCTCTTCCATAATAAGCATTATGATGCATGAGTATGCACACACACACACACACACACACACACACACACACACACACACACACACACACACAGACAAGATTCTCCCTTTTAAAATAATATTTCCTTAAAGATTGCTAATATATTGCTTTGCAGCCTTAAATGAAGACAGCCACAGTTTTTGTTTTACTCAGCGCAACTTATAACATCCAAGTGAAAGATATAACACCAACATGTCAGAGAGAAAAAATAAATAAATTCAGCCTTTCATTCTTTGGTAGTGCAACTGAAGCAAACAATCAACTACGGGCGGCAAGGAACTGTCGAAGGTTCTCTGGGATAAAGTTGTGGAGACACAGGAGATGGATAAAAAAAAAAAAAAAATATATATATATATATATATATATATATATATATATATATATATATATATAATCACTTTTTTTTCCTCAGCCAAAGTACCGCAAAGAATAACGGCCCTGAAGTTGCCCAGAACTGGATTAAAGACTAGAGCCACACATGGGCCATAACCGGCCCAAATCTCAGCCAGTTAATCAAACCTTAGCTGGCCCTGAACAGGACCACAGGAGGTTTTATTATATGTACCAATTCTCAGCCTTAAGTAAACCAGGTGAGCCACACCTGAGCTTTATATATCTTAATATGTCATATTATTGCCTTGTATATTACTATAATCACAATTATTCATTTTGTGACATGCTTTGGTAAACCAGACAGCAACATAGTGTTTACCCAAATACGGCCCATATCTGGCCTGCGTGAAATCCATGTGGGCCACATGTGGGCCAGATCTGGGACGACACTGTTCGCTGTCTGGGAATGTACACACAAACTACTGTATGCCAATAAAGTGCTTTAAACTGAATAGAAAATCAGACTTAAACCCACACATCATGTAACTGCAATAAAAAAAAAAATGCATTGGTTTTTCTATTTATTTTTATAAAGAACAAATCAACCAATAAAGAATGTGTGTACAAAAGAAACGTAACAGATAGACACATGTAACTTAATCATATTTATTTATTGCAGATGTGTCAAAGAGCAGTACCACAGTAATCCAAATGACGATGCATTGCAGTTGTAGTCCTCTCAGGCAGAGTATAATGGAATCATGAGGAGCAGGGAATAATTTAAATTGTTAAACGCTGAAAATACTACCCCAATCCACTCCGTCAAGGTGCGCATTTCTCATTCAAAACACACAACACGGCATGTTGCAATCTATGACGAAACCAAGAGAGCCAATGAGCATTTGACATCACTGCCGTAAAACTTGTTGTAAAACTTCTTAATTGCAATATATATATATATATATATATATATATATATATATATATATATATATATATATATATATATATATATATATATATATATATATATATATATATATATATTTTAATGTGAATCAGGATCTGTTCCTCACACCAATCATCACATGGATACAGAGAATTTAAATAAAAATAAAATACTTTCATTTTAATTTAATGCTTGTGCATGACAGCATATTAATAAAAATGATGTGCCCCATAAAATAAATATTACATGATAATGGTTAAATGATCTCTCTCTTTCTCTCTCTCTCTCTCTCTTCATGTAAGGGTTCTAAGATTATTTATACCAAGAATAATAATATAACATTTAATTCAATTATAATTAAGTGCAGTTTAATGCACTTGACTGATTTGCTTAATTTTGAAATGATAAGTTTCATTCTGTTTTGACTTGCCATTTCAAAGAATACATTTTAACAATACTTCACTTCATTAAAATGTATGTGATCATTTAACCATTATCATGCAATGTTGTATTTATCTTGTTTATCACGGGTCACAAAATATGCTGTCAGATCTTAGCCTGATTTGGGCCACATAACACCTTACTGATCTGGGCCACACTCCTCCCACCAACAATCGGCCCTCATATTGTTTGCCGGACCACCGCCGTGCCGTTATAGCCACACATGGCCCAGCTCTGCCTGAAAGGCAGACTATGGGCCATGCAAGGACAAAGGTGAATGTCCTTGCATGGCCTAGTCAGAGTTCAGACTTAAACCCCATTAAAAACTGTGGAATGACTTCAAGGCTGCAGTCCACAAATGCTCACCATCAAATTGAACTGAGCTTGAGAAGTTCTGCAAAGAAGAGTGGGCGAAAGTTGCAAAGTCTAGATCTGCAAACTTAGTAGATACTGAGACATATCCCAACAGACTAAAGCCTGCAATTAAAGCAAACGGAGGTTCAACAAAATACTAACACAAGGGGGTGATCATTTTTCCAAATCAGTGATTCTGTTTTTTATGTGTGTGTGTGTGTGTGTGTGTGTGTGTGTGTCTTTAATAATTCCAGTCTTCTTCTAGACAGCAATGAGATGCATGTACAGCAAATTGAGCCTTTTGCTAAGACTTTACCAGTTATCAAAGTCATAAATCAAAAGTTTGAAGGCCTCAGATTTCTGTATGAACTCTGCACGGTCATTTCAATCAGCCTAAATGTGTTTCTTCTAAGGCAGTTTAGGAGAAACATCTGAGAAGCTTAAATAAAACATAACAGAGAACTCCATCAAGTCTTCCCAGCCATGAAAGAGCAACCTCTGGGCAATAAAACTTTCCTCTGGGAAGACATATCGGACTTAGCTTTTCTAATCAGTGCATAACCTGAATCTTTAGTGTCAGCCAAAGAGAGAGCGAAAGAGAGATACATAAAGTTCACAGCAGCAGAAATTAGACTGCAATCACTTTTCTAGTCGATCCTTTAAGGCCAAACCCCAGGGACTCGATATTATTCTTTAGTTGTTGTGATAGCGTGTGGTAAAGGCCATTGAATTATGTTGGAGTTAAATAATGGCCTATCAGTTTAACTGCAGTACAGACAACATGCAGGCTCTTTTCTGCAGTAGGAGCAGAAGGCCTGCCCAGAGCTGTGATCAATAGGTTTATAATGCACTATAAACTTTCAACAGGCGGCTGAGCTGGCAGGGCAGAGCAGCAGTCTACTTCCCGTCTCCAAAAGCATGACAGCCTGTTTGTGAATCATGAAAGAAGAATCACAGGGGCAACATTTGACAGCCTTTCAGCTATGATTGCTCAGTTAAGGTGCTCTGCGAGCAAACTAATGGAAAATTATTTTTTTAGTTTTGACATTTGTGGCCACAAGACACCAATAGAAAGTCCATTTAGATGAGATCAGATCTGAGTTACCACATGAGAGGATCCGAAGAACTTTAATGACACTTTCACAACTCATTTTTTAAAAGTTAAATAAAACTTACCATTTTAAAAAGCAATCAACTTATTATTCCTTTCCTTTTAGCAAACAAAGTGCTGCAAAATGGTTACATTTTCACATTTAAATGGACTGAAAATTGTGTGCTTTTCAGTGATATTCTAATATATATATATATATATATATATATATATATATATATATATATATATATATATATATACACACTAGGGCTGTCAAATGATTAAAATTTTTAATCAAATTAATCAGAATTTTCAGTGGATTAATCATGATTAATCACTATTTGCTACACCTGAATCCTAACCATTTTTTTTTCTGAAATGCATACCAAAAGATAAATAACAGGACACAGATACATAATTTTCATGTATTGTTTCATCATGTGGTTCTTTTTTTCTGAATTTCAAAAGTTTAACATTTACTTAGATCAAATTTACCTGAGCACTATATCAAACCATGCCATTTAACTACAGATAGTGTAAGATAGTGTTTTAGGTGAACCAGTGGTTAAATATGGCCACAGATGTATGAAATTATGGATAGAGAAACTCAAAAGAATGAACTCAGAAACAAAAACATGCGCCACAATCACATAAGCAGCACTCTGGGCACTCTTGTTTTTGGGAGGTGTTAATTTGCTCTGCCACAATACTTTAGGATCGATATTTCTGAAAGCTTCAAGTGCCAGTAAAACCAAGTGAAAATGCATATGCTTTCCCAAACAGCTGTAATTTTCGCTGCATTGCATGTAGGCGTTCTGCGCATGCGCAGTGTGGAACACAGGACGCTATAACACATTGATCCTCAAATCTGGCTCGCGAGATCCACCTTCCTGCGAAGTTTAGCTCTAACACTAATCAAACACGCATGAGTTTGCTAATCAGTGTCTTTAGGATCATTAGTAAATCGCAGGCAGGTGTGTTTAATTGGAGTCTGCGCTAAACTCTGCAGGAAACTCGCGAGCCAGATTTGAGGATCACTGCTATAACAGGAAGAAGAAGCTCCAGCGTATCAACTACCAAAGTCATCTCTGTTTATCGAGCTTGGCATGAATGTATTTGAGAGTAACTGGGGTAAAACCTTAAGCTTCTTCGGTGTTTTCGTCGCGGCGCTCGCCGCTGTTTTTTTTATTATCTTGAGAATTCAGAGATCGACATAATTTGTCACACTGCGCATGCGTGAAATGCGTTAAAAAAATTGACGTAATTAACGACAAACAACTAATTAACGCCGTTAACGCACTATTTTTGACAGCCCTTATATATATATATATATATATATATATATATATATATATATATAAACTGTATTATAGTTATTCCCTTGAGAAGTATATTTTACTGTAAAATAGTTATATATTCCTGTCATGATTGATTTCAAGATAAAACCAAAGTTTTATTTTGGTGGATTATAGTGGAGACTCTTGAGTTTCTGTTTTGTACATCACTGTATCTGATGATACTTTCATCAAATGAAATGGGGAAATGCTCATGAGAATCTTTGGAGATGAAGTTCACATCTTCATGTCATCTAGTGAGATGGCACACGTTGGAAACACCTCAAGCGTTACACATGCTTGAATAAGTGTAGCTGATGAAACCGTGCCATTCATTTACACAAATAACACACAGAACACGCAGGGGTTAATATTCACAGACATTAGTCCATATAGAGTTTATGGGGACAGTCCTACTTCTATATCATTTATCCAAATTGCACAATTCTGTCTGCATTTTCCGCATTGCAGAAATCATAGGCTCATAGTATAGGCTTTAACAGTATTCCTAGTTTTTGGATTCAAGTTTAAGGCCCCAAGATGGTTCATAAAATAAAGGAAAATATTAGAAACCCCCATAAGAGCTGAAGTAACCAAATATATTTATTCTTATCAATCACTGTATTTAAGAAAAAATTTAAATGCCAATCTGTCCAGTCTCAGAAAGAGTAAATTGTCATTGATTTTCAATGAAAGCAGAGAATCCACCCATATATAGACCTGTGATGTCCCTGTCAGCACAGTGATGTCTCTGCCCCTCCTGGATACGACCTTGATGATTAGTGATGCAGCCTCCACCTGGGTGGCAGACACCTCCATCACCTGTCAAAGTCACTAATGCAACCCCCTGAGAAGCTCCATGGCCTCAGATCCTTAACGTTTCGTTATGTAAGGTTCTTTGTAAGTTAGCATTCAAAGGTATATACATCATATACAGTATTCATGGTCACATTCCTACGTCGTTTTATTCTAGTGCATGTGATAAATTGTATGGACATTATGACAGTACGGACAAACCACAGTATCTTAGCTCAGATTGGTCTGAGATCCTTTGAACAAAAACTGATCTCTAGTGCACATTCTAAGATATTTTTCTACATTCTTTTTCTTTAGACTGGGAACTTAAGTCCAAATGTAATTGATCAAGATTGCTCAAAATTCTACTTTAAGGGTAAGATTATGATAGAAAGGATTCAAGTCTCAGCTATTATGATTTTAGGGGTACCCACAGTAGGAATACGGACTAAAATAAATAAAAAGAAAATGTTAATATCTATCAATTCACAACTAAGAAAAGTTAGAATGTTGAGATGCAAACTCAGAACTGTGAGATACAAACATACAATTTTAAGTCTTATGAAACAAATTGTAAAAAAATAAAAGAAATAAAAGTGGAATTTAATATCAGAATCGCAATAATTATATATATATATATATATATATATATAACAAAAATACTAAAACTAACAGGAGGAAACTAAATAAAAAACTAAAGGATAAAAATTATGTCATTCAATTATGTCAAAAAACATTATCTAATTTATTCTAAAATATCAATGGTATCTTAGGGGCATTTAAATACCATGGTACCGTGTTTAGTACTATTCAACAGATGAGCAGTTTCTATATGCAAGTATAAGCAAGCAACCCATGGAAAGTCAACACAATACAAATAGTTTATTAAATGATAAACGTTCCTCTAACAGCAGTTTCATGGTCCACACAGTGAGCCAAATGTGAATGTGAGATTCGGCTTCAAGACACCACACGACATATCAATTTTTCACTCTGCAGATGTGAACTTGTGCTCTATATCTTCCAACATGCTGAGATGAATCAGATTTCACCGTAGTTGGATCAAGGGAGGAAGGCTGGTATATTAATGCAAGATGAACCCAGCAGGCTCCTTCCCCTTGTGATACAGGCCTCAGTGACGGTCACAGTTCTCAGAGGGGAGCAATGGCTGGGACATGAAAAATTTGCATTTGTTTATCATTTGAACTTTCTGATTTACTAATTCTGTCGTCATTCTCCAATCCAACTCACTGCATGGAATGCGCCACTGGTTAGCAATGTGTTCCTGTTTGTGACCGCTTGTTGTAATTAGTTGTAATTGGTTATTGATGATATCATGTGGTTTTAAATAAACAGTATTTCCTGTTTAGTGATATATCTGTTATTACGAACATAATGAGATAAGCATGGGCAACCAATGTTTTCCGTTGGATCCTTGCTGAATAACATATTAGCCCTTTTCCAAAGCCTAGTGGGTTAACTTACTAGATACTGTCTACATACAGTAGGCATATGCCTTCTAAAGCATCCTCCTAACTCATAATGGCAACATGATCTTATGAGAATGTATATGCATTTAGTTAAAAGGGTAGTTAACCTAAAAATGAAAATTCTGTCATCAAAAGAAGTTTAAAAAATCTATCACAAATTAAGGTTTTTTGAAGAATGTTGGAAAATAATGGGAAAACTAAGCAACGTACTAACTGTTAGGTTACCAGTATTTTTCAAAGTATCTTATTTTGTGCTGAACAGAAGAAAGAACTCGGCTCGCTTTACTTTGGCTCAGTTTGTTTTTCCAATGCAGTTTAAAAATATATATACACTGTATGAACGAAGCAGGCAGGAAAATCTTTTTTTTTTTTTTCTTTATTATTATTATTATTTATCACATTGCAAGAGAGAGGCGCTATGCATAATTATGTTGTATTTCTTTTGAAACAGGCATCCCATCTAATGTGCCTATGGTCCCTTAAAAGCTGTTTAGGGTGGCAGCTCACAAAGTTTTAGAACTTTTACTTTTACTCTGTTTCAGATCATGTTAAGTATGGGTGCTAAATGCATGCAAACATCTTGAATTATCAGGCACACATCCTTGTCATTACATCTCAAGCAGAGCATGTACCTTAGGTATTTTCCATCTTGGCCTTTTACCCTTGTGGTAAGATTTTTCAAAAGTTCAAAGGGGAAAGACTCCGCTGTAACATGTTAGTCACACATTGCAGTATGAGTCACGCATTAATATGAGAGGCCCTGAAATTAGCTTGGCCCACCTGGACCAGACCTCTTCCAACTGACTAAAGGTGATGATACTAGGGGGCAACTTTTTTCAACAATGTTGCTTGGGCACTTTCCAAATGAGAATTGGCAGAAAATTTATATCTGGATGCTTTAGTTCAACCTTTAGCCCTGTGTCTCACCTGCTTGACCATTGACGGCAACATAGCCCAGCAACATGGCTCAAAAAGTTGACCCGTGTATCATCACATTAACAATCTGCCACCATGACTGGCATGCTAATACTAGTCTTAAATGGAAACAGGTTCCTTCAGCTACTGATTCTCTCACTAGCAAATTCTCATTGTTGTCCATGTATCCAAGTTTTCTTGAAAATGTTGAAAAAAGGTTAATTAATTCACCCTTTATCTGAACAGATTTAGCATTGCATCACTTGCTCACCAATGGATCCTCTGCAGTGAATGGGTGCCATTAGACAGCTCATAAAAACAGCTCATAAAAAACATCACAATCTAAACAACTTGAGTGTATCAGTCAACGTCTTGTGAAAAGCTGTGTTTCTAAGAAACAAATCCATCAAGACGTTTTCAACATCAAACAGCTGCTTCTGGATAAAATAGTTAAATAGTATAAAGTCCTCTATACTTAATGTTGCTCTCTCCGGTGAAAAAGAAGTCTTGTCTGAATCAGGATAAAAACATATGCAGATCCAGCACCCTTTAAAAGTAAAAACCATTCAAAATATTTCTTAACAAATATGCTGGTGGATTTTGATGAAAGAAGAGGATGGTATTTTTTCAGTGGGAGAAATCATTATTATGCGTTATGGACTGGTATTTTGTCCAGAAGTGACGATATAAAGTTAAAATGTCTTCAATGTTTGATTTGTTTCTTAAAATCAAGAAGCTTTTCAATTCAAAATATGTTAACCGATGGACTGGAGTTGTGTGGATTACTTCTGGATTATTGAAATGCTTGTAACAGTTGTTTGGATGCTCATTTTTACGTCACCCATTCACTGAAGAAATCCATTAGTGAGCAAATGATAATAATGCTTAATTTCTCCAAGTCTCTTCCAAAGAAAGAAACAAACTCATCTACATATTGGATGGCCTGAGGGTGAATACATTTTCATTGTTGAGTAAACTATTAAGCATTGTTTCGGTCTTCAGATCATTTGAATTTCAGATGCAAATGTACAAATGCAAAATAAGAACAGACTTCACTCTTTTTCTGGCTCTTTTCAATGGATGCACAATCAAATAGCAGGATGCATCTGAAAATGTACTCTACTTGTAGACACACATGCTTCCATCTGCATTTATATGGTGCACATTAGACAAAACAGCTTTTAAAAGATTTTAATACTGCACTATGCACGTCTCAGACAAAGATTACTCTGGCCTGAATTGTTTTCCAATAGCTGAACCTAATGTTTGTCTCCATTTCTTACCACAAAAAACTGAAATAATGGCTTCTCCATACATCACTCCAGAATTCCTAGGCCTTTTTTAAGAGAACAGACTGAAAGTTGAGAAACTTACTCATGCCATCATGGCAATGAAAATAGAATACATCTGCCAATTATAGCCACCTGTTCCTTCCAAAGACTACAGTGATGTGTATGTTATTACAAACTCACACTCCTGGTGCCAAGACACTGATACAACTCCATCAGAAACAGAACCGTTTCAAGAGAGAAAATCATCTGGGTACGGAGAAGACCTGCAAGCAATTTATGCAGAGTAGCATTGCTCCTTTCCTATTTTCCCCTTGTTTTTTTTTTTTGTTTTGTTCTTGTTGTTGGTTTTTTTTTTGCTTTTTTACATGTGGGCCAAATACCACAGGCCCCAATAAGGAAACAGAAATGTGGTTTAATGAAGTTCATAAATCTGTGTTATTTGCTGCCAACTCCAAGCGCCACTTAAAGCGTCTGGAGATCCTTCCCTCCTCGTTCACCCCACTCCCGCCAACCCCATGCTAAATCCACACTCTCATTAAAGTTACATGTTTTCAAGCCTGTCTCCTTCAGAACCACAAGATATTGATGTCATCCTGTTTTCCACTGCCGTTTTCCCACTAGCACTCCATGCAGTAAGACATTCTGACCGTGTCATGCCTCTGACCCTTTCGGTCTCAGCCCTACACACTGCCTCCTGGGAGAGCACCTCTGATTGCCTCTGATAGTTGTTCTTCACTAGTCTGTAGAGGGTAACACTTTATTAAGAACAAATTGCCAACACCTGGTATGTGTTTATTAAGACACACATTATTGGCTTCTGAATCCTCTGGTACGAGAGGAGAAGCACCTGAGGCCATTCAGCCTCTTTGCGGCCCATAAACAAATAAATCTCAATAAATGAATCACCCAGCTGTTATACCTTGTTAAGAGGCAGTAGGGCTTCTAATAATGTCGGAAATGTTTCTTTTACAAGATATTTTTATATGAAGGCATTTATACAGCCTTCTTCTTGTTCCAGTCACACACTGTACAAAGACACACAATAGCAGCGTGTTTCCAATGGTGCTTTGGGGCTTTCTGTTCACAATGAGTAATGCTTTTTTTCCCTACTTTTTTTTTATTTTTTTATTTTTTATTAAATCTGTAATTTAACCTCAAATGCTAATGAAAATCCCATTCCTTTCCACAAAACAGAGGTAGATAAATAATTAGCAGTTGCATGACCACTATAATGTGGGCACACAATCAAAAATAGACCATTATGTCCATTGTTTCCTGTCAGTCCAGTAAGGTCCAGCAGGAGATCTCTGTCTAAAGGTAATCATCCTTCAAATATAATAGATCATTAAAATACCACAAACCGGGCAACCCAAGGCTTTCCAGAAGGCTGGGTACAACTAACTATCTCAAGATGTGTGTACTATTTAAGCCTTAGCATGATGTCCTGGAGAGGAATACCAAGAATGGTTGTACTCTTTATAAAGCCGAGAGTACACAATTTCTTGGTCCTTTGCAATCGGTGATTGAGAGATTATACGGTTGTCCGTTATTATGGCATGTCATGCATTCAAGCCAGGCTTGCCATTAGTGAGTGACCAAGAGGAGTATTATGATTAGCTCTAGTGAACTGAAAAGGACTATTAAAAAGGAGTTGACTTCCTTTGATTGAATCATTTTCAAATTCTTGATACCCATTGCTTTGAAATCAAGAAATCTATTCTTTTTTGAATCAGTTCTCAGCCCTTATTCATTTTCACCATTTGCTACCCACTTGCTTTCTGCTCACCAATCTTTATAGACTATAGATCTATTACATTAAATTATACTTTTTCAACGTCACAAATTGCAACTAGTAATCTGAGTTTCCTACTTGTAAATATGACTTTGCTTGGACATTCAAATTCTCAGGATTCGTAATTATGATATTTCTGACTTGAGGGGCACATATAACAGAATGAGATCATGGGAACGATGGAAGACTGTTGAATGTTGACTGTGTTTTTTAAATCTGCAGAGACATGAAATTGAAAAAAAAAGTTATTGCAAAAAGCAAGCTCTTGCGATAATTTTGCTTATGTTTTACCTTTGAAAAGAATATTTCTTATACTTTCAAATCAACCCAAGATTCATTGCAAAGGTAATTAATTGGTTGGTTTTGAGAATTACACACTAAACAGTCAAAGCTGTGGCAAAATTTATATGCAGTGTGCACATGAACAACTTTTTGTCTGGTCATGAGGATATAAGCAAACCCTGCATTTGTCAGCACATCTAAATTATCACTTTGTGAGGCTGGCGATGGCTGGTTAGATGTCCCTTCTGTGACAGCTGAAATCACACATACATTTCACTCTAATTAAACAGCCGGAGAACATAAAGAACTGTCATGTAGTCAGCTGGAATGAATGTAAATCAATGCATTAAGAATAAACTTTCAGCTTTGAGTTTATTGGGCACAAGAATATTATTAAGAGTTATTAACATATCTACACACATGCTAATTCTGATGAGCATCCCAAAGACTCTCTTTGTGTAGAACTACTTTATCCACTATTAATGCAATGACACCAATGAAAATATTTTCCAAAAAGTCAAAGTAGTTCTGCAATGCAGAAAATCTGTGACATTTACGGTAAAATACCGGAAGCTGCGGTTGCCATAACTTCACCGTTGAAAATATGGTAGCAACATTTTAGGTTTTACAGACTGAACTTAAATTCACAATAAAATACCATATTTCATTAACTGATGTAATATTAATAAACCAGCATATTAAAGTACTAATATCTGTTTTGAACCATTGTAATACTATAGATAGATACTACATATATATATATATATAGATAGATAGATAGATAGATAGATAGATAGATACACAGTGCTATTCACAAAAACACTAAACACCATCATGGTAACACACATGATTAAAATTATTAAAAAAAAAAAAGTAGTGTCATGCAGGGAATTCTGGGAGTGTCAATTTACATTATTTTTTTATTTTACAAATACATTTTCTTTTTCACTTCCAAGAACCGTGATTTTAATAGTATTCTACTGTAAAATGACATTATATGTAGTCAGTTATTCACCATATATACTATGGAAACTTACTGATAACCAATTAACAGGTTTTTACTGTAGCATTTTTACAGTCTTTTACTGTTAAAATCACAATCATTTTTTACAGTTTAGTGTTGTTTTATTCCTGTGGTTTTTTTATTTTATTTTATTATTATTTTTTTTTTTATTGGTTTAATGAATGTCTCAGTTGCTTTTGATTCAATTATTTGAGGTTTCCAATGCTACATATGAAACGTCTTGGTTACGTATGTAACCCTCGTTCCCTGAAGGAGGGAACGGAGACGTTACGAATGGGATCTCGCCCGAGAGCCCAATCACCTTCGAGTGGTACAAAACAAACCAATGGTACACAAAGTACCTTGGTCTGCGGAATTTGCATCACGAGCTCCGCCCCGCAAAGCGGGTATATTCAAGTATTCGCTGAGGAGCGGGCCAGTGACCCGGCCGTTCAGCAGAACAGCGATGTGGCAAGGGGACGTAACGTCCCCTTCGTAACGTCTCCGTTCCCTCCTTCAGGGAACAAGGGTTACATACGTAACCAAGACGTTCCCTTTCAGTCGGTCACGTTCGACGTTACGATGGGGTTCCTTACAAAACGCCACATGGCTGTCTTCCAGCGACCCGTGTGAGTAATAGCACCCTGTCGTGAGGCCAGCACGAGTGAGGGGCTATAGCTCGCACAGAATACACTGGGTAGCATATTCCAGCTGGACATATGCTAGCAGGCTGCCTGCCCGTGGGGAGGACTTACAGAAGGCAGGTATCTACCAAGGTGGTGATACATAAGAACTCTGAGGTACCCAGCCCCCAGGGTGGAAGTTTCAACGACAGAGCTGGCAAGGGGCTTGCCAAGGGAAAGACACATGCTGCGGAGAGACTTACTGTGGACATACACACGTGGGATTACCCAGAAGGGGAATCACGACACATGGAGGCACCTAGTCACACACATGGCTGACCAAGGGGCATGTACGCAAGTGTTGGACATCAACAGTGCTGGAGGAACCCAGGGTTCTGACTGAGGAACTCACCTGAGGGGAATAGCGCACACATCCAGTCCGCAGAGTGGAATGGCACAGCAAGTGGATTGACACCGAGCAGGTCCTTACTGGCCCGAAGGGGCGAGTCCCCGGTAGGACACAGGTTCTACACGGAGATGATAAAATCTCGCGAATGTGTTAGGTGTCGCCCAGCCCGCAGCTCTACAGATGTCTGCTAGCGAGGCGCCATGCGCCAGCGCCCAGGAGGAAGCTACGCTCCTAGTTGAGTGAGCTCTCACCCCTAGGGGGCATGGCAGGTCTCGAGCCTGATAAGTCAGGACAATAGCATCCACTATCCAGTGGGATAACCTCTGCTTGGAGACAGCCTTTCCCTTCTGCTGGCCTCCGTAACATACAAAGAGCTGGTCTGAGGTCCTAAGGCACTGAGTTCTGTCCACGTAGGTGCGGAGTGCACGTACTGGACAGAGCAGCGCCAGGGCTGGGTCTGCCTCCTCCAGGGGCAGCGCTTGCAAGTTCACCAACTGATCCCTAAAAGGAGTGGTGGGAAGTTTGGGCACGTACCCAGGCCGGGGTCTCAAGATAACGTGAGAGTTAGCTGGCCCGAATTCCAGGCACGCTTCGTCAACTGAAAATCCCTGCAGGTCCCCTACCCTCTACACCGAAGCCAAAGCTGTCAGGAGCTCAGTTTTCAAAGATAAAAACTCTCTACTGAGAGCAAGGGTTCGAAGGGAGCTCTCTGCAGTGCTGATAGAACCACTGTGAGGTCCCAAGAGGGGACTTGCTAAGGGCGAGGCGGATTGAGCCTCCTTGCTACTCTCAGGAACCTGATGATCAGATCGTGCCTCCC
The DNA here is from genome assembly GCF_023724105.1 of Carassius gibelio. Taxonomy (NCBI): domain Eukaryota; kingdom Metazoa; phylum Chordata; class Actinopteri; order Cypriniformes; family Cyprinidae; genus Carassius; species Carassius gibelio. Next base: position 21,605,157 of record NC_068388.1, on the reverse strand, counting down.
AAGAGATTTACCTTCAACAGGGTCATGGTGAGCTGAAAGGGCAGCCACAGAGACCTTGAGGGTGGAAGGAGACAGCCTTCATTCCAACCCCTCCTGAAGAAAGGAAAGCACTGACCCAATCGGCATTTCTAGCTGTCCTCACGCCGTGAAGAACACCAAGTGACGAAGAGGTTCCACTTCAAAGCATAGGCATGTCTGGTGGACATGGCTCTAGCTGAAGTGATGGTAGCTAGCACCTGTGGTGGCAAGGTACCTAAACCTTCCGTGACTGTCCAGAACCCACACATGTAGGTTCCACAGATTGGGGCATGGGTGCCAGAGGGTGCCCCGTCTCTGAGAAAGAAGTTCCTTCCTCAGAGGAATTGGCCAGGGAGGGGCTGTCGCGAGGAGTACAAGTTAGGTGAACCAGACGGCCAGGCCAAAAAGGCGCAACCATGAGGACCTGCTCCTCGTCCTCCCTGATCTTGCACAACGTCTGTGCAAGAAGGCTCACTGGGGGAAACGCATACTTACGCAGGCCCAGCGGCCAGCTGTGTGCCAGGGCGTCCGTGCCGAGGGTGCCCTCAGACAGGGAGTAAAACAACTGGCAGTGGGAATTTTCTGGAGAGGCAAACAGGTCTACCTGAGCGTCTCCGAAGTGTTCCCAAATCAGCTGAACCGTCTGGGGGTGGAGTCTCCATTCACCGGGGCGAGACTGCTGCCGTGAGAGCTCGTCAGCTGCACGATTGAGCCTGCCCGGAATGTGAATGGCACGAAGCGACCTCAGATGCTTGTGACTCCACAGGAGGAGATGGCGAGCGAGTTGCGACATGTGGCGGGAGCGTAGATCACCCTGACGGTTGATGTACGCTACGGTCGCAGTGTTGTCCGTACGGACCAGAACGTGCTTGTCCTTCAGCAAGGCCCTGAAGCGAAGCAGAGCAAGACGTACTGCTAGCAACTCGAGGCAATTGACATGCCACTGAAGTCGGGGTCCTGTCCAGGAGCCTGACACAGCATGCCCATTGCACATGGCATCCCCGCCCGTGGCAGAGGCATCTGTTGATACAACAACATCTCTGGACACCGGTTCTAGGGGCACGCCGGCCCGTAGAAACGAGGGGTCCAACCACGGGGTGAAGTATCGGCGGCAGGCTGGACAGATGGTCACTCGGAGCGTGACCTGTTGCCATGCCCATCTCGGGACTCGGTCGTGAAGCCAGTGCTGAAGTGGTCTCATATGGAGTAGCCCGAGCGGTATGACTGCCGCCGCGGATGCCATATGCCTCAGGAGAATCTGAAATAGTTTCAGTGGAACCACTCTCTTGCCCTCGAATTGTCTCAGGCAATTCAGCAGTGACTGCGCACGCTCGTTCGTAAGCTGCGCGAATACGGCGACTGAGTCTATTTCCATACCGAGAAAAGAGATCCTCTGCACAGGGGAGAGTTTGCTCTTTTCCCAGTTGACCTGAAGACCCAGATCAAGGCACGCAGGTCCAGGATTGGCCGTAACCCACCTGACTTCTTGGGTACTATGAAGTATGGGCTATAAAAGCCGGACTTCATGTCGGCTGGAGGGACCGGTTCTATCGCGCCCTTTGCCAGCAGGGTCGCGACCTCCGCGCGCATGACAGGGGCATCTTTGCCCACCATCGTCGCATGGACACCCCGACACCTGGGGGGACCCGGGTGAACTGAATCGTGTAGCTGAGCCTGAGCGTCCGGATGAGCCAGCGGGAAGGCCTGGGGAGCTCTAGCCAGGCTCCCAGGAACCAGAGGTGGGTAGTAACAAGTTACATTTACTTCGTTACATTTACTTGAGTAATTTTTCGGGGTAACTAATACTTTTCGGAGTATATTTAAAGATGGGTACTTTATACTCTTACTTGAGTAAATTTTTTGGGAAAAATCTGTACTTTTACTTCGTTACTGTGGGCGACGCTCCTCTCGTTACTTTATCTTAATGTAATAAATGTTATAAATGCTTCAGTTTATTCCAAACGCGCCGTCTACTTTTCTCTGGGCAATGAGCGATGCCCATTCGCGAATGATTCATTCTTTTGAGTCAACTCTGTTCAAAGGCTTGATAAACCAATTGGCAAACGAGTGAATTGGTTCATGAATCAGTTTGAAGGAGTCGTTCAGTTCCCAGCCGCACGCGCTGAGCGTCTGAAGCGGTTCACTCAGAGTTGTAACGTTTAAGAATATCAGCAGCGTTGAAAACGGGGCTATGGAACTGCACTGAATTGAAAGCAAATCTGCAAAGGCTATTATTTGCTTGCGATGGAGATCCTTATTAGATGAACGCATGTGCTGTCTACTGTTTTAACAGGTAATAACTTGGGCTACATTCGATTACAGTACACAATACCACTGTGACATTAGTTTGTTGTACGTGTGTGACTTATAACAGAGGGGAGTCAAGTTGAATGCAGCTTCCAAAAGACAAAAAATAGCCGTCATTTTAATACAATCACACCGGTGCGAGTATGTTCAGCAAGTCACATAATCAGCTGCTTAATTCAGATCTGTGATCGCTTGCTGGCGCTGAGCCAGAGACAGACGCGTTTTTACATCGCTGCACATTATAACCAATCACACACGATTCTGTTGAGCTTTTGAATGCTTCACTCGCTCACTGACTGAATACCTCTTTCTGGCGAATTATCTCGTCAGAAACAACAAAGTGCAGATGTGTGTACGAATCTATAAGTAAGATATTGATTTCACAGTGTTAACAGTTTCAGTGATTTTAATGGGAGTTTCTGAGAGTGATTGAAATCTAGACCAGGCCATCCTGGGAGACCGGGGAGTTGAGGGGCTGAGCCCGATCAGTCCCCCTCATGTCTGCCAGGTTCAGGCATAGGTGGCGCTCCTGGACCACCAAAGTGGACATCACCTGACCCAAGGAGTGCGCAGTGACCTTCGTCGCCCGGAGAGCGAGGTCGGTAGCAGTGCGCGCCTCCCGCTGCCCGGGAAAGCACGGCCGTTAGCTCGGGATCGGACTCGGACAACGCTGGCACTACCGAGGGAGGCAACGCAGCCGAACCCTCCTCTCCAGAGGACTCAAGCCCGCCTTGTGATGCGGCGATCGACATACGGTCCTCTTCGCGAGCCCCGAATGAGATATCAGGAGCCTGAGAGGGTCCAGCAAACTCATCCGGGAACTCAACCGGCTGTGGCGTATGTGAGGGGGGTGTGGCCCGAGGAGGTTTGGTCATCGGGGAAGCCCACACAGTAACCCTCAGATCACCCTGGCGACCAGCCGAAGTAGCCCTCTCACGAGAAGAGCTAGAACAGGGTGTGGCAGAGGGGACTCTATACCTTTTAAGGTAATCGAGTCTCGATCTCAACGCCGAGATGGTCATGTCCCCGCAATGAGAACATGAGCCATCCACGAACGCAGTCTCAGCGTGCTGGAAGCCCAGACATGTGACACAGCGAACGTGACCGTCACGAAGAGCGATATATCGACCGCACCCAGAAACACACGGGCGAAATTACCTCTTTAAAAAGATGCAAATCATCCCGTATCTCTTTTATGAGAGAAATTGTCTCTTTTAGAGGTGTTGAAGCGCTCAGGGGAACGCGGGAGCTGTCGCAGGAAACCCAGACGAACCGCTGAATCGCGCCGTCACACCAACACCAGCTCTTGCTTGTAAACACTCCGGTGATTGCAGCAAGCGATGTGCTCGGCTCCAAAGCGAAAGCTTGAATGCGAGTTGCTCGCGTTGCTCCTTATATACCCGCTTTGCGGGGCGAATTCCGCAGACCAAGGTACTTTGTGTACAATTGGCTCGTTTTGTACCACTCGAAGGTGATTGGGCTCTCGGGCGAGATCCCATTCGTAACGTCGAACATGACCGACTGAAAGGGAACAGATAATCTACAGTAGGACAAGACGATTTACTAGAATAAAAATATATGAGAGAGCGAGGACCATTTAGAACAACAACAACAAAACAACAACAAAACAGATTAAAACATATTAATTGGCTATTCTCAGACTATTAGTTCTGATGGAAATAAATTGATAATCTTTATTTCAAATTATTATTATTATTATTATTATTTTTTACATTAAGCACTGCAATGCTAATAAGCTAGTTATTTTCTTAACAATACTGCACTGTATATAGCTCCATATCTTGCTGTCAAATAAGACAATATGCAATATGAATGAACTGCACACATGTGGTCAGGGTGTAGCTTATGAATTGTTTGAGTCATGAGGAAAATGCACACAATATAAAGCACATTGGAAGCATGTTCAAGAATTAATTCAGCCAATCAAATGCAGTGAACACCAGCTTACTATGACTATAAGGAGTTTAGGAAAATATTACAGGCAGAATGTTACCTTCATGCACTGTACAATAATAAAAGCAGGTTGTTATAAAGTGTTGTCATAGTAACACCATTCACAAAACCATGAGAAATAATGCAACATCATGTGATGTACAAGTTGTTCCAAGTTGAGACCCATTTCCTGTTCTTCAGAAGCTTTGATGTCTCCTTAATGCTTTCTGTTCCAAGGTCAGGTGTTAGCTTTTACAGTACATGATTGAGGATAATTAAATTAATTCAGTATAATTTGCTTTAGTACTTACTTCATGACGAGCCCCACAAAGCCATCTCTATAGCAATGCTATATTTCTTCGTTAATAAGCAAGACGGGATTATAATGTTATTGGAGGACTACTGGACATTCAAAATACATCCTATAAGTTACTGTCTTGTCCTTCAAAATGTGGATCCCTGTCATTGGATTGCAATCGGATAAGGGGCGATTGCATATCTAGTCTCAGTATGCAAGCCAAAGTTGATGGATAGAATAGACTATGAAAATGATTAAATGAACGTAAACAGGTGGGTGGAAACTGAATGTGTTAGTACTACATGAATGCCTTCCGTCTTAAAGGGACAGTGTTCCTAATTAAGTACCTATCTGTGTCATTAAAGTTAACCAACAAAAGATGTTAAATAACTGTACAAATATTAAGTAAACCCACTGTATCTGAAAAAAAAGAAACAAAAGAAGAGTATAATTTGTATGACTTTTGTATAAATTATATATGTATATAAATCAATGTATACATTTTATATATATTTACTTTTATTCCAAATGTAATCCTTGATTCAATTTGGAATAAAATTTACTTTTATTCCAAACTTAATCCTTGATTCAAATTTCTCATAATCTTAATTGATTTGGTCTAAAAAGAGAAGAATTGATAAATATTTTTGTTTGAAAACCACATATAAAATAGCTACCAAAATAAATGTTTGTAACTGCAGTTTGACTAAAATACAATGACTTTTCAATGACTGAAACTAGAAAAAAACTATGAAAGACTCAAATGACTAAAATTAAAGACTATTAAGCAAAAAAATAAATTAAATAAATAAATAAAAAGGCCTGTCAAAATTAACACTGCATCTATAGTATAAGCTCAAAACAGGAAACCCACAACGCTCAGGTAGATTCTGATTCTCTCTCCCTTTTTATTTGAAAAATTGCTGCTTCTTCTTGCGAGCCAATTGTCTCTACTGTTAGCATCCAGAGGTCAGCACTTTAATTTAACTCCATTTAACTGCTTGCTGTATGAAGACCCAGGTGCTGTGTATGCATATGTGGTGTGTGGGTTTTCAATTTATCTATAAGCTAGGTAATGCAGGTAAAAATGGCACTCACCTCCTACTACAAGCTCAGATAAACAGAACTCAGTAAATTATGAGCTTACGTGGAGGCAGCTGACTTTGTAAATGATATTTCAATTATGTTTGCCCTCTAAATTTCTCCAAATCCTTGCCAGTAGCTGGAATGTATCTATTTGATCTTTTCCTTTTCATACAATTCGCTGCAGCTGCAGTTTCCAGCTGAGATTTACTCTAGTGGTAATAAAACAGCAACTTTTATTCCAAAACGAGTATTATAAATTATGATTATATGGGCAAATTAACAACTTACGTATAAATACCTTTTCACATGGTTCCTTGCACAATACTGTTATCACCTCAAAACAATTTTACTATACTGGAGATAATTTGTGGACTAATGCACTCCTAGCTCCTTATACTGAATGGCTTTTCTGATGTAGTAAACTTGCTTGGAAGCTCACCTGGTACAGGTTATGTATTGGTTAAGTTTAAAGTAGGGTTTAATGGAGGTGGTATGTTTTTATCCTTTTAACGCTACTCACCGGACGTTTGATTTCCAAACGGCTTTGACCAACATGATAAAACATTGTTTCAAATAAACCTGAATGTGCTTTCATTGCAACTGGACATTTCACTTTAAAACTGCGGCCATATGTGTAAGAAGCAATATACTATAATTTAGTAGAGTCCAGCTAAAAAACAGTAGCTGGCTTCTAGTTAGTCCTTGTACATTTTGGTAGATAACCAATAAACCAGCTATGAGTGAGTCAAAATGTATTAATTTATTTAAATTAATTGGTTTTGTAACTGGCGTTTATTTGGTTTTGGAATGACATTGGTTGTTTTAAATATGGCAGAATGTTTATTTTGGGGTGAAATATCCCCTTAATGGTCAAGATGTTTGGAACATAGTAGATAGTCCAAGCATGATTTTTCAGTCCAGTCAGATCCCCACCAGCTGGTAGTCTAGCTATTGACCAGTTAGCATGTTCCAAAACACAGCTACCAATTTTTTCTATCAAAGATAGCTTTACAGTCAATTAAAATATGCATGTGTGGACACACATAAGTTCTTCAGTTCGCATTTTCTAAATCGATCCATGGTGGAAATGAAACAATGTGATGTATTTCATTAAAGTGCCAAAGTGATCATGTGCATTTTTTCCCAACTTTGGCAAAGTTTGATGCACATGACTTCTCCATGTGTCTTTAAGGGATATAGATACCTTAATCGCCAAGAAAGTGCAGACTGTGGTTTATGGTGTAATTTGTTCAGAGAATTCATAGCTGGCAAACCTCAGAGAATGCCTGCCATGAATTCTATTCATAGTAAGAATGTAAGGTCTTTCATCCCCTCCAAAAACACAAGTGAGACAGATAACACACTCTAGACGTCTCATTGATGGTGTGAAACACTAGCGCGCCCTCGTTCCCTTTCTCTCAGCAGCCCTCCCCCAGGCCTAAGAACACTACGCTTGATCCACACCTTTTGTTATTGTTAAGGAAACACTGGAGCATGCTCTCCAATCTAGAATGCATTTCCCCTTGAGCCCTGGCTCTTGTCCACAGCCAAAGATTGCAACCTGAGTGAGTGCAGGGAGACTGTTGAAAAATATAGAAGAATGGCTCTTAAAGTCAAGGCAGGAGAGAGAATGTGAGAAATGGTTTGGCTCTGTGGCAAAAACAAATAAATAAAATAAAAACATGGTGTGGAGTCCAAGAGAGTGCAAAAGACAAAAGAGCAATTGTGCAGCACAGAACACATGGCCAACAAAGTTAAGCAAATGTTCAGCACAGCTGTAGGACCAATAATAGGCACCAGCAATGTTATAATATGCATGCCATCCACATTTGTTGATTAAAACGATAGTTCACCAAAAAACTAGAGGTGTAATACCCATGTCATTACAATCCTGTTATTTTCACTGGAAATCAACCACTTGGGTACCAACAGTGTTTCAGTTCATTGAAAGCACTTGGCATTTTTTTATATGTATCAATGACATGATGCTATATTTTTGTATTGTTCTATGATGAGAATGCTTTTAATTTCTGAATTAAAAATACTTTTGATCTTGATATTCATTATGTGAACATTTACTTGTATTTACAGAAAGTCGTAAGGGAAATATGCAACACAAAATGTGCCTCAGGTGACATTTCTGCAAAATTATACTATGTTGCTTCTCACACATATTGCATCACTTTCAAAATAATGTGTCCAGTGAGTGGCACTAAAATCGTGTTCAGTTGTATCTTAAAAAAAAAAAAAAAAAACCTTAGCATTTACACTGGTAGTTGTATCACGGTAGTTCAGAAGATTTTAATATTTTACTTTGCCTTGTGTCTCACCCAAATGCTACTGCATAAGGAAAGTCATATATATGGAGGAGATTATGCGATGCAAAAACGTCAAAATGTAGTGGTTTGCATAGCATTCACTCTCATTTTGAGATAGAACACAGATAGAACAGCCCACATTAGGGTAATCTAACTATCCCCGGCCAAAGATCAGCCTCGAGCGATTACATGTGATAGTCAGGGTAATAGACTATCAATTCCAGCACATCCTAGATAAAATGGCCAGGTTATTTGAGAGAAATCAGAATTTTTTTTTTTTACCAGGACATATGATGAGGGAACTTAGGTTCACTCAGACGGAGAAAATGGCAGCTTATACTTGGATAAATGAGTTAGCAAAGTCAAATAAAAGCGTCTTTCACTGCTCAATGTCTACCTACACCCATCGTTTATGATGATGTCTAGTATTGGAAACTCTGTTCCTGTCTTATGCTTTTTTGGCAGGTAAAATGAGGCTATTCAATGCATGTCCTAATTTCACTTCACAGTTTGCTGGCGGTGCACTGACTTTAAAGATGGGGAGGTGAAGAAGGTCGGCCTCAGACAACGAGGAGGGGACTCTGTTGTCAGGCTGGGAGGGGGGCTAGATCTGCCTCTGGTAATAAGAATGACAATTCCACATGCATACCGCCTCACCCAGTGCCCAGACCGCAGATTGTTCATTCCATCAACACACTGCTAAGACACACATGGAAATGTCAAAAGTTTAGCCATGGAAGCCGCTCAGTTTCAACACACACTCACACACAAATGAATATACACATATTTTGTGTGCTAGTTGCTATACTTTTTACAGTAGTACAATTACAGTAAATGACAAATGTGTCCTACAAGTCTATAAGACAGCATTTTGATGTAGAATAATAATAATTGTCTCTATTAGTAAAATCGTATTTATTTTGTAGAGGTACATTATTTTGTTATTTTTTACAAATTCTATTTTTTTGTAGTTTATTTTTCTGTTTGCCGATTTTTTTTAATTACTTGTTCTGTGTATTTAGATTATATATATATATATACATGCATATGTATACATGCATCTCAAAAAAATATAATATCATGGAAAAGGTCTTTATTTCTTTGTAATTTAATTAAAAAAAATATTTTAACATTTAAATATTATATTCTAGATTCATTGCACACAAGCTGAAATATAAATTTCTTTTTATTTATTTTTTATTTTTTTATTATTTTTTTGATGGTTACGATTTACAGCTTAGGGAAAATTTTAATTCAGTATCTCAAAAAATTAGAATGATTCAACAAGACATCTGAAAACTCTCAAAGCCAGAGTCATCTTAGTGAAAACTGAAATGTTCACAGAGAGGTCGGCCTGAATGAATGACCCTTACATAAAAGAGTAAGCCATCCAAATGTTCTCATGTGAAAACTGCGGTGTCTGGAATATACAGGCATTTTTCATCAGTGCTTTTTTTATTATGGAGCTGAAATATGGAAATCTCATTAATTACAGTTTAAAATAGACCAATAATTCCAGAGCTGGTCCCAATATTAACAGTAAGAGCTACTTCATGTGTAAATGGCAAAAACACATGAGAAAAACACCCTTTCCAGACGTTAATGTAAATATGCAGAGGAAGTTATGGCAAATCTCAGAGGATGCCAGGTCTGCAGTCATTCTTTAAACACAGAGTCCTGTGACCTGGCTCATGGGTTTGAGAAACCAATGCAGACCATCACACACCTTATGCAAATAAACATGGCCAAATTACTGACTTTCGTCTTGGAATTAAGGAGTTTTTTTTTTTTTTTTTTTTTTCAACAAAGAAGCCATGTAGCGAAAACAGTTAAAACTGTTACTTATGACTTTTTTTTTCTTTCTCATTAAAGAGACCACCACGGAAGAAGAATACACTTTCTCAGTTTATTTTTTAGTGACAGCCGGACAATATTTACATAACGTTTTGACATTTTACTACCAGATTCATTTTAGACACACAGGACATAATGCATAAGCTATATGAAAGTTGAAGTCGAGTGAAAACAAATCCAGGTTTTCTTCAGGAACCAGACAGATGTAAGAAAACTAATACACACACGCATGCAAAAATAGCACAGGGGAGAATACAATCAATCAAACACAAATACACATACACACACTTAAGTAAAGGAAAACTGTGTCTTCTCATGCCTGATGAAGGTGCCACAGTAGAATCCAATCCTGCGGTTAAGCCTTGTCTTCAGTGACAGGGCAGGAAGGCCAAACAAAATAGAACTCTGTGCACCTTACATTTTCCCTGTGTCTGTAAACGCTTAATCTGACAGTGGAAACTGTCCGTGCATCCAACCTTTGAGAACTGATTATCATATACTTCACTTTTAATATTTCCTTCCTCTATGTGCTTATATTAAAGTAAATTAGTCCTGGTATAATAGTCAATGAAAAATGTCATGACATCAGCAATGATTCAGAATTTCATTTTCCAGCTCTTGAATCCACAGACATCCAATTCATATGGAAGGATTCTAATAAGGGAACAAGTGAGATGACCTTCTCTATTACTATTGCTCAGATCCGAACAAAACCCTGAGTGTTAAACTTTCAAGTGATTTTGTGCATGTGTTTTGTTTTTTGCAATATACATGAATGATTGCTTAAATCATGTAGCTTGTTGAGGAAAGGTGTGATTTAACTCTTCCAAATAAAAGGTACAGTTGTTACAGTAAAAAGTCAAAAAAAAAAAAAAAAAGTTAATTGTGAGATATAAAGTCACACTGTTAGAAAAAATGTCAAAATTATGAGAAATGATATTATACTAAATAAATACTGTTCTAAAAATGTTACTAATTGTACTACTAGAAATAGTCACATTGTGCGACAAAGTCGAAGTTTTGAGTAATAAAGGTGCTACTGCAACATATCAAGTCACATTGCAAGATATACATATAGTCACACTCTAATATTTAACATCACAGTTATGAGAAACGAAGAAGCATTTGCAACATACAGTATAAGGTCTTAGTAAATACAAGAATCAAAAGAATCAAAAACTGTGAGATATTGAGACACATTTCGCGATACAGTGGAAATGATTTGCAATTACAAGAAAAAAGTCACAATTGCAAAATATTAAAACACATTGTGAGACAGTCACATTGTGAAAAAATAATCATAATTGAATTCACAGTAACGAGAAACAGCCACATCTGCGACACATAATGTCACATGTAAGATATATATTTGCAATTTCAAGAAACAAAGCTGAAATCGCAGAAACAGAGCCACATTGTGAGATACTGTATAAAGTTAAAATTAAATTCACAATTAAAAGAAACAAAGTCACACTTGTGAAATATTAAGCCACATTGTAAATTATAACAAGGGTGCAACTGCCAGATAGAAAGTCACTTTGCAAGACATAAAGTCAGTTGAATTCGCATTTACAAGAAACAAATTCACTTTTGCGGCATATAAAGTCACTGTGAGATATAAACTCATATTTGCAAGAAACAAGGGTGCAATTACAAGACATAGAGATACACTGCTTAAGATATTAACCCACAAATTATAAATATAAAGTTGCAAATATTAGAAATAAGGTTGCAATTATGCTAAACAAATAAAATGGCTAAAAGCTCGCTTGGGAGACCAGATTTTTTCCACCATTTATTTATTTTTTTTGTCAGCAGGAGATTACATTAAGAAAATATAAAGTTGTAGTTGTTTGATTTAGGCTCTAGGTTTCTTTTTTTTTTTCTTTTTTCATTATTTCCTGAAGTAACCAGTTTTTTTGTTTTGTGTTCATACTCTCTAGGCTCTCAAACATCAAGGGCCCATAGCAGTCAGTAAGACAGTAAATTCTGTCAGCCTGAAATGCAGCAAAAAATAATAATTAATACTTCAAACAATGTGATGTGTTGTTAAATTGAGGGTGTGTGAAGTTTATTCCTGACAGACTGCTTTTTGCACACGCTGGATAATTTAGTGTGTGTGTGTGTGTGTGTGTGTGTGTGTGTGTACGTTTTAATTAAAGTTACATGAGAACTGGGAGTTGAATTCAGAGGAAGCAAGGTGAAAAATTGTCTCGTTTTCTTGTTTTCATTTTGAGGCTGCTTCTTATCTTCCTTTACTGTTGGCCACTGCTGAGGTTATCTCCCAAATTACTCACAGAACTCATTTATTTCTCAAATGAATCGGGCTCTTTGGAGATGGCCCCCCTCCCTACAACTGTGCAATTGTGGCAGCTTTCCTACAAAGTTTGGATGATTCACCAGAAGTGTGACGAAGATCAAAGCTCACATCACACAGTGCGTGCACACAGGTTTTGTCACAAGCCCTAAAGTCAAGCACACAGAGCCATTTAAAACTAACTAGTTGTCACTTTTGGAAACACAATGCTCTTACACTGTTTATATCAGTTTTAGACTTTGATTCTATTTAACTAGTTCCTACTAGAAAAACAAGCTTCAGCTAGCAGCTGTGTTTTGAAAGATGGTAGCCAGTTTCCGGTTGGTCTAAGCTAGTCTTTAACTTGTCCAAGCTGTTAATACCTGAGAATGCAATGTCACAATATATTAATGGAGAAGGAAGCTCTTTGCGGCCAGGTGTTGTAGTTGTGGCATTTGCCACTAGGGGCTAATGGAGGCCTACTAACCAAACATTGACTTGGATACTTGGATAAAGCTAATCAGCCAATCTCTAGTCTCACCTAAACAGAACTGACAGCAGAAAGTCTGGACTCAATAGCAGCTTTCATTGGCCAAGGACTGCCCAGGAGGCCATCCGACCGATATGTAATGCATCTAATTACAGTACAGTTTCTTTAGGGGGCCTGAAAATGTAAAGTCTTTGTCCCAACAATAACAGACTGGCGTGCAGGCAATAAATCATTCTTTCAAGAATGTCATCTTCAGTCGTCAAGAGTCTATGCAGTGAACTTCACATACTTCCTAATCCAGTGTTTAGCTGTTAAGCACTCACTGCCACAGATGTAAATACAATGACTTTCCTCTTCCATGAAGGAGTTTGGTGTCATAATGGCTTTGAAACTCCTGCTGTGCTCATAATTTTGTGCGCCTTGCATCGGACATTAAGCCGGCGGTCAGTAGGTGTGGCGTCTGAGGCTAAGGGTACGTTTACATGACAACAATGTCCTATTTGACTGAGAAGGTTTGCATACAGAGAGCAACGTTGCCATATTCACATGGATTTGTGAAAATAACTATATCGGTAGGCCAGTGGTTGGCGATGTCACTATGTAAAGAAACACTAATACTGCATTCCAATGTGTCTACTTATACTATGCCCTTAAAGTATGTACTTTTTTGGTAAAGAAAAATTACACACTTCTGAGTGTGTAATAGAAGAGTAGGCAAGCTTTGGGACATACAATCACGTCATACAATTGCATCTTTAATAAACCGCTCTGTTGCATAGTTACACGCACTCTGCCACTGTAAACATACTTTCCTTTTAATTCCTACCATAGAAAAGAAGTAGCACATTGATCTGCGAGATGCAGGACTTCAAGTGGAGAACTCTGCTCAGATTTTCTGCGTAATGATGCAATGATAAGTTAACGACCAAACGAATGTTTATAAAAGTTTAGATTGCTGTTGTAGATTAAAAATAACACAGATAACATTAAATAAACATTTTTAACATGTTAAATGTTGATTATTAGTAACTCAAACACCTTTATCTAAACCTTGCACATATCCGCCATGTTTGTAGTTCTTTAACGTTGTTTCATTTGTATTTGTAGTTCTAAACCAAATCATTCATCCACACTCCAAAAATCTGCCTGATGCATTCTTCAAATATTTGCGCATGTCTATAGACTAAACATGTAAAATGCATATGCACATTGTCACCTTTGTAGTTTACACTGAGAGCATAATAGTATAGACTGAAATCTGTTTTAAAAAGTTTGCATTTTTGGGGGCCCCCAAAACACCATTGTCATGTAAAAACATGTAACAGTCAAAACGCATGTAAGGTTTTTTTTTTTTTTTCTTGTTTTTTTTTCCGTTTTTTAGTTGAAAACTGTGTTGCAAAAACACCTTGATAGCTTGGTCCTGGGATAGCAAAATAGTAAAGTGTAGGTAAGTCCATTTTAAAGCCATGCTCTATTCACTATACAGTACTTTTTATTTTTTATTTTTATTTTTTTTTATTTATACAAAACTCCAATGTACAATACATGCAATTCTCTACAGATGTGCTAGTGTTAATTTCAGCGACAAACTGTAGAGAATTACATAAACTGTATATTGGAGTTTTGTAAAAAATAAAAAATAAATAAATAAATACTGTAGGTAGGGGACCATTTTTCCAATGTTTGAAATATTTCCACTTATATTTCATAGAAGAAAAATGTTATAGAGGTTTTGGAACAACATGAAGGTAAGTAAGTGATGGCAGAAGACAAAAGTTCCAAATGAATTCCCGCAAATATCATGTTTAACTTAAGATGTTTTTGTTGATATGAACCACGTACTGTAGTTTACATCTAGGTCAGCATTATTGCAAAAGAGCACTTTCTTTTTCAGATTCTCTCAGAAAGGGTAAAGGAGCAGAAACCGTTCTGCATATTTACAGGCATTTGTGTTCCTCAGAGATGACAGATGAACCAAAACATCTTGAAATGAAGAACATTCACGGCTGGAGAAGTTTCGCCAAATCCTATGCAACTTAAACCAAACACCAAGGAGCATTCTGAGAAGCGAGCCATGTTTATGAAACACAAAAGAAGGATTCTTAAACCTTTTTTGAAAAATCTGAAGGGACACAATGACCATTGAATTATTTCAAGACCTTGTTCTGCCTGATGTTGCTGTATGTCAGGCCTGCATGAAGAAAACCTCGAAACTTGGCAGCATTTGTTTTCTTTTTGCTCCCTCTTTCACTCTCTCTTTCCTCATCCCCATCTGTTTTCAGTTTTCTCGGCATGTGTGACAAACAGCAAAGAAATTTCAAACTCAAGTCTCTCTAACCCCAACTACCCTCTTCCCCAATCCCCCTTCCTCCCTCACTCTTTTCTTTGGCAGGGCGGCTTATGTCTCACATTTAATCATGATCACTTTGCCAGCCTGCAGGGCCCTTAACCAATTGTGAGAGGGGAGAGAAAGAACCCGGGCTAGAGAAGGACGAGAGACTGAAATAGAGAACAATAGTGTAGGGGGCTGGTATCTCTTCAGATTTGGAAGTCTAACCATGTAACCAGCATGTTGCTTGTAAATTAACTGTCAGCAACAAGATATTTCCTTTGTCACCTCTGCAGATATGGGCTGCAGCCAGATTTGAATGGCAGCCATTTGTCACAGTCACATCTGCTGGGAATGATGGGTAAATGGAGTGACCTGAGGTTAAGTGTGCTGGGGTTTATGGTACAGGATCTGTTCAAAGAGGGTAAATGAATATAATCTGGTAAACTAATTAAGCAAATGGGGTTTGTGCAGCTAATAACCCTGTTGGATATATTGCTCTTATGCTTGTTTTAGGACATGGTAGCATGTTTGTTGGTCCAAGTTGGTTAGCAACTGGTCAAAGCAGGTCACTGGTGTTCAGTGAGCGATCATGTTTCTTTTACCACCTTAAATTTGTATGACTAGATGTTAACTGGTTTGTTGTTATTCTGAGAAGTTCTACCTGTTTAGACTAATTATCATTACCATTAGCATGTGATATGAAATATACCTTTTACCCACAATTGGCTGTTTTGGGGGAAGATTTTGCGGAATGGATCTTTGGTAAAAATTCAGCTGGATAAATATTGTAAGTCTAATTTATGTTGGTTTTATATTGTTTAATATGGGTCCAGAAACGTAAACATTTCAAGTTAATATTTTTGTGGGTAAAACCAATCAAATAAAACTAAATAAAAAATAAAAATTGTGGGATAACGATCATGTTCCAACACACCCACACACATACACACCCACAAACACACACACACATATATATAATTTTAATTACTCCAATGCTACCATACTGTCAATACTAACAATACAATTTTTTTTTTTTTTTTTTTAAATGAGCACTACTAAAGCCATAAAAAAGTATTTACAAGGTGGCGAATTCATACAATGTGTTTTATATGGAAACATAAAATAAATAAATAAATTAAAATATAATAATTTACCCCCCCCATTCTGACAATGTATCACAACGCTAGCCTTTTGTCTTCCATGTGTGAGATTCTAGCATATATTAGGTTATCTTGTCACATCAGCTTCAGAGAACAACAAAGCAATCTGTGCATTGGACTGGTTCCTTTAAATTTGCTATCTGGAGCGTGTACATTAGTTAGGCCTTTATATTTCAGGCGCTCTCAAATTCCCCCCAGACAATCACCAAAATCAAGAAATAAACAGAAACAACACACTTGACGTGACAGTACACACTCATGCTTTTGATCTTACTGGAGAAAAAAAGGACATGTCTTGTCACTCTCAGGCTTATAGACCTTCTTCTCTCGTCTTGATGTTCGACGTGCTGCAGACTGTGGCAGATGTTGAATGTGAAATGAGGTAAATTCTTTTAAAGGTCACAGGCACCGCTCACAGGACTGTTTACTGATGAATGTTGAGCTAGTTACCTGCCTTCGAAGCGTAATTCCTCATTTCCATTCAGGAGTATTTGGATGTTAATGTCCTAAACCTCATAGTCATTATCGAGTATAAATACAGTAGATGTATGCGTTTGCTACCAAAATTCCTCTTAAATGAGGCATGTCTATGAATGAATAAACACATTACTCATGTTTGGCTAAGATCTCAGCATTTTTGTGTTTTTATAGCCAGCGTGCTAGCTGAAATGTCATCCCTGACTCTGGCCCTGTGGTGCTGACAAAGCTATTACAGACAGACGGAGCTGATAAATGCAGACACCCAATAGGCTCCATGTTCCCTGACTGCCTCAAACCTTCATTTACACTAAAATGTCGCTAGCTAGAACGAGGAAGCCAGGGCCCATAATAAAGCAATGGGCAGCCAGCTCTGACTGAAACCACAAGGTGAGCTAGAATGTAGGTAGTATTCAGGAAGAATTTCGATGTCCTGGAAACAAGAGCGTGTTGTAAAGAAAGTGTTTAAAGTACCAAGCGAGGATTGAGAGACAACTTGCCTGCAAATTCTGCGCAGAGGCTTTGAAGATGTGGTGCATGATTTCAGAACTATAAAAATGGAGAAACAAATCCCAATAAGGCTCGATGAAAGCATAATCCTTCTGGGAACTGACAAGAGTAAACATTATCAACGATTACCACCCCAATTATTATGCATCCCAGTGCTACAAGCCCAATCTCAAATAGATTCAATTTTATTAAGGGTGAAGGTTAAAGTTAAAGTTAATTTTCTATCTATCCTGTTAGTTGGGTTAATGACATGATTGTCCACTTTAAAAAAAAATAATATTTTAAATATCTAGTTAAAAAATCATGTCAAGTTCACTCAAGGATTAAGGGTTAAATTTGCTCTATGATTCAAACTGAATTCACATGTTTTAATTAATTTATTTATTTTTTAAACCATTTTCAATAAATGTTTAAATGTAAAAGAAAAAATTATTATTATTATTATTATTATTATTATTATTATTATTATTATTATTATTATTATTATTATTGTTGTTGTTGTTGTTGTTAATTTATTTAGACCTATTAATTTTGACCTGTCTATGATATAATTTACAGAGTATTAGTTATCTCAAATTAAAACAATAAATGAATGAACAATGAAACCAAATGAACGAAAAATAAATACATAAATAAAAATATTTGGCTAGTTGCTGGGAAAAAAATAATAGTGTTACAATATCCCTGATGTACCCAAAATAACTTAAACTTAACAAAAATCAATGCATACAATATATAATGAATAATAAAAATATTGAAAAAAATAAAATAAAAATAAATGAAAATATAAATTATAACGGCTTAAAATAATAATAATAATAATAATCATCATAATAATCCTAATCATCATAATTAATTATAATAAAAAGTATTTCAATTATATTAAAATAACACTTTTATGCATGACTAGCTCCAGTTTTTGAATATCAATAATTCATATTATGTGCATAAGGGTACAAATGATGGGATCTGAGGTGCCCAGTAGTGTGAATTTGGTACATGACTACTTGTTTGCCCAAACAATGAATGGTGAGGGGCAATGACATAATCTTAAAACATGTATTTCATACTTCCTGAGAAAAAGTGCAGGACATTGGAGAGGTTTGATTGGTGTGGTTTAGATCTTAAAAACAATACCAGATGGCGCTGGGTTTGAAACCTCAAGTGTTGTGCAGCTGTTGTCCCTTTGGGAGTACCTTACAAATATGCCGCTGTGATCTCCAAAATGCACAGATAGGGGTCCACGCACTTCCATGAACAGATGTGGCTACAACAAACAAAATTAGGAGTCCTCTCCTTACTGCTGAAACCACATCAGATCTCTGCAGCTAATGACAACCAGCTGAGTGCTTAGAATCACTGTTCTGGGATGAAAACAAAATATTATATCCTCGTTACCTAAGCACATTTTAATCATCCAAGCCTTATTCTAAATACAGTTAATCAAACCGCACACTCACTACCTGCAAAAAAACGAACACCTGTCCCTGCAAGCTACTACAAGCCATGCTGACAAAGTCTTATTGTTTCCCTAATTGTTTTGCACAAAAAGTAATTAGACTCTTCTGTATTCATTGCTTTCTTTGGATTTAGGAACATGTAAGTCCATGCAGTCGTAAGCAATCCATACCGTTGTTTATCGTCCATCAAATACAAAGTAGCACCTTCAGCCAGCAACTGACACTGCCAGCAAATTAAGACCTACAACGTTCCTCTCCTCTGATTTCTCTTCAAGCTTCACCAAACCGGGTGCGAAAGCTGTCACGTGTTCCCAAAACTCCAGGCTCCTCATCGATCAATGGCAGCTTCAAGCCAAGCGCCTCTATCTGATTTATCTTGCTCTGTGGCTGGTGGCACGTCACCAAGTATGTTAGAAGAAACAGCCAAAGTACGCTCGTATTGGGCTGCAGTGCTGGGTCTGTTTTCTCCTGAAATAATGAAATAAATTTACTCCAGGTATTGATGGTAGACTGATCGGCCAGCCTTAATTGGAAGCAGTTAGCTTTATATGTTTAAGTTCTGGGAATAGGAAAGGCAGTGATAAAGATTATGAGAAGTAACTTAATTAAAAGCAGCCCACTTGCTCTTGGTCTTCACACGTACAGCGATTGTAGCAACAAAAGACCACAATTAATTTCCGATGAGAGTTGGCTAATGTGATTTGGACATGTCCAGAGATTAAGAAAAATAATAATAAATCAGTGATGAAGAGAAATTAAAGGCATAGTTCATCTAAACATGAAAATTCTGTCATCATTTTCTCCCCTTCATGTCATTCCAAACCTCTTCTGCCGTCTCAATGAGGACATAAATACATAAACAACGTCACCAGAACTGTTCTGAGTCACTTCACAAGCATTTTACCATTTCATCTGAGTAAAACCAGTGTCAGTTTAAAGGTATTACACTTCAAAATAAAAGTTAATTTTTATATATAGGCATTGTGCTAGAAATATTACTATTATGTATGTGATACAGCTACTACTGTTGAAAAAAATAATAAAACTTTTTAAATCACACAAGATTTCTTCCATGTTTTAATTTTAATAGCAAATAGCAAATTTTAATAGCAAATTAATTATTTACCAAAAAATAAAATCTGTTTAAATTTCATTAATTAAAAGACAAATGAAATTTGGGTAAAACTTGTTTACTTTTTTCATAATTATATTACTTGTAGAAAAACTTTAAACACAATTGCATATAAGTATAAAGAATGACATTGGTTTTATTCTTAGTGATAACATTTTTTTTTTTTTTTTTTTTTTTTGTGAATGTGTTTTGCTTTGGTACCGGAATTGGTATTGAGAACCGTGGATTTTCACTGGTATCGGTGCCGAATACTGATTTTGTTTTTATATTATATATTTGTCCACCTTTTCATGAATATGGAAGTTTTGTCAGAGTCATTTCCAGTCTCTGGTGTTTCTTGTCAAATTACCGGATTTTTTGCAACCTTAAACCTGTGGAAATTGTTTTTGAACGCACATAGTTCCATCACTTTACAATGTCACAATGACCGTCTTCTGTCAGTTCATCACTTGTCAGATTTTAATGAGTAGATGACATGAAGCGGCCAATGTTAGGTACACTGAAAACAGATGGGCACTCATACTCTACTACAGCTTCTGATTGGGGTAAAGTTTGATGGGTTTGTCCACAAAATATAGAAGAGCTTTTTAACTTAAGCCTTGCAATCCATGCTAGTTTTTCTCTGTGTTCTCTGTTTGGACTGCTGACTAAAACCACTACGCATACATGATCTAATGTACAGTACAGACCAAAAGTTTGGACACACCTTCTCATTCAAAGAGTTTTCTTTATTTTCATGACTATGAAAATTGTAGAGTCACACTGAAGGCCTCTACAGTCACCGGACCTGAACCCAATCGAGATGGTTTAGGGGTGAGCTGGACCGCAGACAGAAGGCAAAAGGGCCAACAAGTGCTAAGCATCTCTCGGGGAACTCCTTCAAGACTGTTGGAAGACCATTTCAGGTGACTATCTCTTGAAGCTCTTTGAGAGAATGCCAAGAGTGTGCAAAACAGTAATCAAAGCAAAAGGTGGCTACTTTGAAGAACCTAGAGTATGACATACTTTCAGTTGTTTCACACGTTTTTTGATGCCTTCAGTGTGAATCTACGATTTTCATAGTCATGAAAGTAAAGAAAACTCTTTGAATGAGAAGGGGTATCCAAACTTTTGGTCTGTACCTGCTATTGCTATTTATTCTCAAGAATTAGTGATAGGCTTAGATGCATGATATTTTCCTTCACTATTAGGTATCGCATTGGCAACCATTATATGACATTTCCATTCCAGACAGTTAATTTTTAGTATCAATAAAACTAATTCTTTGAAAAATGATGACATTTAATCTGCAATACATGTCATTAGTGACCTTATTTTCAAAAGTTATAGCCAGTTGTGCAGCCCACCAATAACATTAGGGTGCGCGGAAGTAGGAACGCCCATTGCGACCAACAATACAGCCACCCTGTGACCTCCAGCAAAACTAAAACATTATATGTACGTGTAAAAGGGGCCAATACTCTGAGCTCAAGTCTTTGGAGTATTTGGTGACTTTTATCGGCTATATCAAAATCTCCCCTAAAGCATTATTTGATTACACTAGAAGATGATGTGATAAGAAATTCCCTAAAGCATTCTTTGATTACACTAGAAGAAGATGTGATAAGAAATTGCCTATTTAATAGGTTGGATTTATGAGGCTGATATGAGCCATGATAAAAAAATAACATTGCTCTAGGTGTATCTTGCAAATATTTTCATTGGCTCTGTAACTACTCCAAATTAAGAACACAGATTTTGAGTTGATGTAATCAACCATGGCAGAGAAAGTATTTTTTTTTTTTTGTCTGGGTGTTTGTAATCTTAAATTCTTGTTATTCTGTGGCCTAAAAGGTGCACTGTTTCTTAAAGCATTGCTTAAAGATAACTGTGTTTGTGAAACGTAAAGTATATCCAGCAGACCTTCAGTATCATTTAAATCATTTAAATCAACATATGTTAAGAATGCCATTGGTTTGATCTTCTGTACTACTGCACGAAGACTTCCATCATAGTACAAAGATTACATTGACCTTTCTGTATATCAAATGTTCAGTATCTGTATTTTGTCAATTTTAAGGAGCCTCGGCTGAATTCAATACAGAAAAGGTATCTTTGTCCAGCACAATAGTACTTCTGATTGATGGGACTCCTGAAAGAACCGCCAGAATAGAACAGGACCCTCTATTTCAATTCCCCATAGGAGATGAGTTTTGTCAGTTGTCAAAATGGAGAGCAGGAGGGAAAGAGAGGCTGATTTAGTCTTCCTTTCAGATAGACAAGAGCCGCCATAGACCTCAGATAATATATTACAGGCTAATGGTGCAAATCGGCACAATTGCATCAGAGATTGCTCCACGTCCATGAACAGTTCCACCTGAAATCTTTCTTTAAATGTTCTGTGGTTTTGATTGGATTCAGTACTTTGAAAGAGCACATCATTAAAAAGACCTGATAACAGTATTTTCCCCTATTCCATTTGCATGTCCTTCGAATATAGCTCATGCAAAGATAGTTAATAGTTCTGTGGTGAATAAGTTAATTGTCCAGTTCAGCAGCCGAATTTGACGACTGGACATTTTTTATGGCATAGATAAATAAATAAATAAATAAATAAATAAATAAATAAATAAATAAATAAATAAAATAACAGAATTAAATATGACATATTGAGGTAAAACAAAAATAATAATAAATAAATAAGTATTTTCTGGTGAAACTAATAATCTTTCATTAAAAAATCACTTATAGTGTACAAAGTAACAATAATGTTTAAAGTAAGCATACTGTAAAACAAGTTGTAAATAAAGCAAACATTACTGGAATATGTTTAACAAGAAATATTATTTTAGTCTTTCTACTACAATTTTAACATTGAATTCAGTGTGTTACTTGGAGTTTCTTTGTAATTCTTTGTGAAATTTACTATTAAAAATACTCAAGAAGCTTTTAAACAGCAATGTTTGTACTGAAAATGTTGCGTTTTAAAAAATGTTTGCGTACGGACAACAACGTTGTCTAAAATCCCTGTTCGCAATAATCTGAGAAAACAACTAAAATCGCTGTATTGTGTAGTAGTTGTTAATGACAAAGTAACTTGCACATTCCTATATACTGAATTCCAAAAGTAAACCCGTCTTCAAAAGTTCGTATTTTCCCTCCAAAACACTTTTATTTATTTTTATTTTAAGTTTTTTTTATAAAAAATTGTTTCACGTAAATTCCCCCAGAGAGGAAATTTTCTTCTATTTTTTTTCTCAAGTGAATAAGCTACTACTCCATTCCCCCCTACCCCTGCTTGTCCTGTTTAAATGGCTGCAATGTGGACAAGACAAGGTCAAACGTGTGACGGTGCAAGGCTAGTAAGACTAGTTTCCCTTTAATGGAAAACAGTTAAAATTCAAATCCTGATAAGCCTGTTAGCATGCATGCATATCATTAGCCCTTAATCTTAGAACAAAGGTGTGTTAGGACATGCAAAGCTTCGTTAGAAGGGAACAAGACGGTCTAGATTCTGTTCAGAGTGGTTTTCTGTGTTTAACATGGCATGTCAGTACACATGCCTGTCCTCTGGCAGCCTGCCCTGCTCTGCTACCGCCTCCTACAGCTTGTGTTTATCATAAGAAAGAACAGTGGAGATCAAGCCAAAAATATTTCTGCAGCAATATTTTTTAATAGCTTTTCATCACCTATAACATACATTGTAGATATTCCCTACAACAATAATTAAGAAAAAAAAAAGATGGAGCGATAATCAGAGCCAGTCAAAACAGAAATAAAACAACAAAGCTGGAAGTCGTAACAAGATCCACCGCAATCTTTGACCTCTTCTTCTATTGTTTAACACACCTTTAAGTTAAAAGCCGGGCTCAACATTCCTTTAACAAGAGTGGCATTTGTCCTGTGTCACTTACAGATCAGAACAAGGCCGGATCTCTTTTTACTGATGGAGACTGATTGTACTCAGACGTGAATGTCAATAGGAGGCTTTTAGCCGGCTCGGTTCAGCCTTTAAAGCAGTTCAAAACAAATATATCCTCTTCCCTTTGTCACAGTTAATAGCTACAACAGGTCAAAATCCTCATGAATTACCAGGAACACATATTTTCCTGCTTTTGGGGTTTACCAGGGTCTAAGCCAAAAAGCCAAAAATCTGATTTGTGTTTCTCTGCACTTTCCCTCTCCAAGGGACTCCATTAGATGTTTGCCTCCCTGATTGCTTTTATTTGTGCAGCGTAGGCTGGAAAATTACAATCCTGGAAGGATTCTGATCAGACCATATCAATTTAACACAGTCGTAATCCACAAAGAGGAAACATAGTCTCTGTTAAATCTGTTAAACTGGAACATGAATATAGCTCCACACAGATGTTGCAAAGTCTGTCTAAACTTTTGAACACATGTCTGTCACACTGTCAAGTGCAATCACCATACATCATTTAAATACAAATATAGTCTTTCAACAGCCTTGTGTTAATTGAGGTACTCATTTAAGAGTTAGGGTTCATTAATAATAACAACAACAAATATTTATTTATTTATTTATCTATGTAAAATTATATATATATATATATATATATATATATATATATATATATATTCTTTAAAGTTTTAGCTTTTAGTTTTGGATCTGTTTTTAGTAATTTTAATACTACAGTTGATTGCTTCTGTTTCCTTCCTATAATTATTTTCTCAATCATTCAGTATACAAATGTGTTATCAAGAATATTGTCTAAAAAAATGAATACTCAAAGCTTTAACAATTAAACCAATCTTCTACAATGTAATTCATTTAATAAACAACATTTATTATTATTGTTGTTGATGTTGTTAACAACAGAATAAATACTACTAAAACTAATACTAATACTAATACTAATACTAATACTAATACTAATACTGATACTATTACTATTACTACTACTACTACTAATAATAATAACCTGATCATCTAGCTAACATCTATTAGGCTAAATATGAATGATTACTCAAAAGTTTATGTAAAACAATTTTGCTGATGATTATATAAATGTATTTAACTGTTATTCCTGATATAATTTTACAGAAGTAACAAAATTAAGTTTTATCAATATTTCTTAGTTAAAACATATTTTTGATTGAAATGGATAATATATAGTCTGATGGTTGAATATTTGCAAAAAAGAAAAATAATACTATATATATATATATATATATATATATATATATATATATATATATATATATATATATATATATACTGAAAATACATGTAAGGATATAGCATACCATGTATATGAGCTTTATGATA
The DNA here is from genome assembly GCF_023724105.1 of Carassius gibelio. Classification (NCBI taxonomy): domain Eukaryota; kingdom Metazoa; phylum Chordata; class Actinopteri; order Cypriniformes; family Cyprinidae; genus Carassius; species Carassius gibelio. The sequence continues at coordinate 21,580,197 of NC_068388.1, read as the reverse complement.
AACATAGTTAATATTTTGCTGTTTTAACACTTAATAATGCAGTATGTACTGTGTCCCCAAGCTGCCAATGGAACAAAGGGACTGGAGTCTGGCAGGGCTGAAGTTTGTTTGCATTTTGCAGGAATCAGCACAGAAGGGCATCCTGACAAATCCACGCAAGGAACTTAATCAGTATTGTAGGCTTGTTGACTCTGCAGGTGAAGAGGGGAGTTTAGACTCTGTCAGCAGTAACTTCACGCCATTCATGTGCAATGGTGCCTACAAATAACTGACCAATATCGGACAGGCCAGGAGGACAGGTAAACATGTATGGGTACAAATAACAACAGGTCGTGAAATAAAGATGTGTGTGAGTGTGTGTGTGTGTGTTTGTTAAAGCAAATAGTGTCACCATTTTCACAGGTTTGCATCATGGGTGCAATGCACTCAAAAATGATGACCGAGAACAAGATTTTTTTTTAACCATGTTGCATCATGACAAATGTTCCAGAGCAAGTTTCTATCTCAGTCATGTCCAAACTACTGTGTTCCAGAGTAATTTTCTGGACAATATACATCTCTAGGCCATATCTAAAATCCCATGAGATAACTTCCTTCCTTCATTTTAATGGCCTGGAAAGGTAATACAGTTCCTTAAGGAGCAGGAGATGGAGCAGGACAGAAGATTCTAGTACCTCGCATTCATGAAGATATTACAGGTTCACTACATTATAAATTATTACAGTAACGTTGCATGACACATGAACGTACAAACAGAAGTCCAAAAATACAATGAAAAGGACATCTGGAGCTCAGCTGTGAGAACAAAATCTCTTTCTTTAGTTCCAGGGTGAAATGCAGTTCATGTTGAAAGCTTGCTCATTTAGGAGTGCACTTTTAAAACATTTAGCACAGAAATGTATTTTTCTAAGGGATCTTTTTGATCCATCGGCATACATGACTAGATCAGCTGACCAGACCGCCAAAACATATTTTCTTATAATGTACAGTGTATAGAAACAATCAATTTGTATTCCTAAGAGCTCGTTCTGCTTAGAATTTAATTGCTCAAAAAGTTTACATTCAAAAAGTATGTGTATAGTGTAGAGAAAAAACCTAAGAGACTCATAATCTATACATTTTGGGGGAAAATCAGTTAAAATGTTGGTTCTGCTAAGCATTTCATTGCTCAAAAACGTTGCATTTAAAAGTCAAACTAAACAGTTTAACAAACAAATAATGTGTTGCATAAGACAAAAAATAAAAAAAGCATTGGGTTGAAGCATATATTTTATTGCACAATAATAGCAACCGCTTGTTTGACTAAGCTTCGCATGAAATGTTTTGGCAGGTAATTGTTTTAAACCTATAAGAAAAATGAGCATGAACTTACTTTTTCTTCATTTATAACCTTAGAAACCGTGTGGAAATTTGAATCTGGTTTGTTTCCAGTCAAAATAATTCAATACTTATCTTTGTTTTACACACATCAGTAAGGTTAATTTCATATGATCTGCATCACAGTGTCATGCTATTTTGAAATCCACTAGAAAAGTCTTGCTCACGTAGAATTATTGCAGTTTAAGAGGTTGATGGGCAGTAAGAAACTGGAAGAATGAACTGCTTTGTATAGGTGTGCCGCATTCAAGACTTCAAGTTACATTGTTGCTCAAGTAAAGCTGTGTTTGCATCCCTGTCATTTTGTGACAGTCAACCCTAAACCTAACCGTTAGTGAGTTGTAAGCAGAACATATGAAAACATACAAATTAGATGTTAAAATCGTCAAAATATTAAATAGTTATGAATTGTTAAGAGACTGCTTTTGGCAGCGTTCAGTTTTATGGATAACAACAAAGAAATGCAGAACATTTATTCTGTATCCACAAGAAGAACTGTGTTTGACAGTGTTTACTTTTTAGTACAATCATTCTGTTTGGTGACTCCACCAGTGCATAAAAGTTTCAAGCCTGCAAGTAACTTGCCAACTCTTTGTGTATCTTGTGTGTGTATTAAAGGTGTGGAATAATTCATAGTGTACATGCTGACAGGGAGCTGCCTAGTGACATAAATGCTCAAAATGTTTTGTTGAATGGAAACTTCTTTTATGTTACATAGTTATATTGTACAGTTTCGTTTCTGCATGTTAAACAAAAGACAAAGAAGTGCAAAAAAAAAAAAAAATGAAAAAAAAAAAAAAAAAAAACAGAGTCTCAGGAGTCATATTGACATGTGCAGACAATTTTCTTTCTTTTGTTCGCTTGCACACAATTGCTTAAATCTCTCAAAACCTGACTCACTTTAGAAACTACCCAGAATGCTTCAGCAGAACAGATGTGTCAGCAGATCCACAGGGGCTCTAGTTTTTAAGTTCTTTTCTCTTGGCAGGCAGTGTTTCATTGAATAGTAATGTCCAGCTCTTTAATGGAGAGTTCACCCCATAATCTAAATTTGCAGTTAATTTAATCAGCCTCTGGCCATCCAGATTTTTAGCTGAAACACTGGTCCTGGTGTTTCAAAAGATGCAAGTCAGTGGCTACCGGCAGATACAGACAACCCAAAATGAATACCCATGGCTCCTGATGATATATTGTGGTCCTATGATGTGAAACAATTGGTCTGTACAAGAAACAGAACATATGTGGTTGCTAGGGTATTTATAAAATTATTACGTGTAATCCATAGCCTCAGACAACAGTGAAATCTGATTCTTTGGTCCAAGTCAGAACTGTTTCATCTGGCTGAATGAGAGAATAATGAATGTAACCAGAATTATAGGATCATATACGCCGGTATTTTGGCTCATTTTGGAGTTGGATTGACTGTCAGGCACATGTGAATATGAGTTTTGTTTGAGTAACTGTTTCAGATGGTTCAGTCTGGATCAACATCACTCTGGATCATTCCCCAATGGCTCTGGATTTCAGGTAATAATGCTGTAAATAATGTTCAGTTCCTTGCACAGACTGATCATTTCACTTCATAAGATATCAACATATTATCAGGAACCACAGGTATTCATTTTTTCTTGCCTGTAAATGTCTGTTTTTGACTCTCAAGTGCCGCTGACTTACGTTTTACAAGTGACAAAAGACCAGCTAAAAATCTTCTTTACTTTTCTACTCAATAAAAAAAAATAAAAAAAATAAAATAAATAATAATAATAATAATAATAATAATAATAAATAATTCACATCTCAGATGACTTGAGTGGGAGTAAATTTGCAAATGTTTATTTTAATTTAATGTGCCATTACTGAAGCACTGATTGGAAGGGTACGCCAGCTCACTTTCATTTCATAGATGCCAAACAATTAATCTCAGAGACTTGATCCACATTTGCTCTAGCAGCTCATTTACAGATTTGTAAGTGAGATGTAAATTAACACATGACTAAAAGGTGGTGCTCTGATGATAGCAATATGGCAAACACATACTCAGATACGAACTCACATACAAACACATACATTCAAAAATAAATTCACATAAATTTGATAAACTTCTATGTGGGTTTACAAAGAGATTAAACTGTTGAAATTGAGAGAATATAGCTACTCACAACAAATCGTATGTAACAGATTTTTTAAAATATTTATTTTATTATTATTATTTTTTTAAAGTGGTTGTCAGGATTTGATAAGGTGTTGTAGGTAGATGGCAGGGTGTTGCTGTGTGGTTGCTAGGGTATTGCTATGCAGCTTCTAAGGTGTAGCGAGTGGTTGCCAGTGTGTTTCTTTGTTGTTGCTAGGGTGATGTAGCTGGTTGCCAGGGTATTTATATGAGGTGTTAGAGTGATTGTTAAGGCAGGGTGGTCGGTGGTTGTCAGGACGTTTCTAGCGTATTGTAGGTGGTTGTCATGATATCTTATACCCGTGTTAGTGTTTGGCAGGACAGGATGGTTGGTGGTTGCCAGGATGTTGATATGATGTTGTAGGTGGTTGTCAGAGTGTTGCTATGTAGTCTATAAGGTGTTGCGGGTGTTTGTCAGTGTGTTGCTATGCGGTTTCTAGAGTGTTGTAGATGGTTGCCAGGGTATTTATATGCAATGTTAGAGTGATTGTTAGGGCAGAGTGGTTGGTGGTTGTCAGGACTTTGATAGGGTGTTGTAGGTGGATTGCAGGGTGTTGTTGTGTGGTTGCTAGGGTATTGCTATGCAGTTTCTAAGGTGTTGCTGGTGGTTGCCAGTGTTTCTTTGTGGTTGCTAGGGTATTTATATGTAGTGTTAGAGCGATTGTTAGGGCAGGGTGGTCTTATACCCATGTTGGTGTTTGGAAGGACAGGGTGGTTAGTGGTCGCCAGGATATTGATATGATTTTGTAGGTGGTTGCCAGGGTGTTGCTATGCAGTCTATAAGGTGTTGTAGGTGTTTGTCAGAGTATTGCTATGCAGTTGCTAGGGTGTTGTAAATGGTTGCGAGGATATTTATATGCAGTGTTAGAGTGATTGTTAGGAGAGGGTGGTTGGTGGTTGTCAGGATGTTGCTAGGGTGTTGTAGGTGGTTGCTAGGGTGTTGTGAGTGGTTGCCATGACACTGTTATGTGGTTTCTAAGGTGTTTCAGATTGTTGTCAGGGTGTTACTATGTGGTTGCTAGGGTATTGTGTGTGGTCATTAAGGCATTTCTTTCCTGTTGCTAGGGTATTTTGTTTAGAAAAAAAAAAAAAAAAAACCTTTAAGATATTTCCACTGTAAGGGAGTAATTGCAGACAGAAATTATTTTTCACACCAATGTGTTCTTACCTGTTTTATGGGTGTTGCCACAGCAAATATATTGTGGTTTTTGAATATGTGAAACTACATGCCGAATAATAAGACTATGTTTCATAACAATTTTTCCCTCTATGGTACAGAATGGCCATATCTCAATTTGTCCCTACATGAAACATGGCATACAAGGAATTAATACTTCTGCATAATCCATGTAGACTGAGACTGTAGCTCAAATACAGTTCTCTTTACCTATATTTATAATGTAAAAGTATTTATTTATATTTTGTGTGAGTTAGGGTGTCTGACAGCATGTGTACATGAGAAGCTGTCAATCCACCGACTTCACAGGAAGAAGCTAATAATGCAACTGGGATATCAGAGAATGACCAGATGTACTGCCTCATAATGTTTAAAAGAGATGTTATCATTTCCTTGATAATTTTCTCTCCAACAACTTAGATAATTTGTTTGATCATTTTTTTTAATGATCTTACTATAAGTTTTTTTTTTGATCATTTTTTTCTTTACAGTAACCTTCTCTTATCATTGTTTCATAATTTTTTTTCCTCATGATAACTTTGTCTACTTATTTAGTTTGATCGTATGTTTTACCATTCATTTGATAATTTAGTCTCAGTCAAGAAAACCACTGAGGTGGAGATGAGAATACAGACATTTAATGACCTTTAATTTGTCTGATTATTTATTTATATTTATTAATGAATTTGTCTTAAATAGCTTTGATCATTTTAATTGATATTTTTATTGATAAGTGCCTCTAATACTTAAAAGATAAAACAAACAAAAAACATGTAACTCAGTATACAGAAATTAATATTATTGTATTTCTTTACTGACTAAACTCTGAACTCATTACTTAATAGTTTGCTCTGGTGTATCGGTTTATCATTAAAACATATGTACACCGTGCTCCTCATAATTTAATTGTAGTCTTATCATAATCTGTCAGCTAAACACACAGTAGTGAATATAGGATGTGTCCAATATGTAAATATGGTAAACTTGAAATTATAATAGAATAAAGTAAAACACTTGTCATTTTCACATAAAAAAAAAAATAAAAAAAAATAAAAAAAAACATGCAAATGTCTTAATTCACCTTTCATTAATATAATCCTGACAAATGATATTTAATATCTGTATAATGACTATGCAGTGCAGTGAATAACAATGCAGAACTAGGGAACTAGGGAACAGCATGATTTTTGGGTGAACTGTTGCTTTAAGCACAATATTTCATATCCAATTCACAATCTTACCATGATTCCGACATACTGTGCTGTTCATGGGAGAGTCTCATGTAGCCAAATTCCCTTTCCCTGCACTGCTGAGTGACACAGCATGGACGTTCACTCTGGAGGGAATGAGGCTGATTCCGTATCATTTAGGCTTATCACGAGTGAATATGCTTTCAAAGGCCCATGGGGCTACAAAGACAGCTTTGAGGAGACGGACAGGGGCAGCTGCTCTCCAGGAACCCTGGCAAGCAAGTCTGCACTCTCTCGTTCCCATCTGCGACTGCGGTTTTCAGGGGTGGTTCAGCTGATCAAGGGCTGAATTTAAAAGCACAGGATGATAGAAAAGTAATCGCCCTTGCTGTGAAAATCACTTCTTCATATTGAAAGGGGAAATATAGTGCTCTAATATAAAAATTTGATTCTAAATACTGTTTTTGGATTTCTAAGTGCAGAAAGTGAATAATTTGCATTGCACAAGAGAACTGTCGCTTTGCATGGTGGGGAGGCCACATCCAGCTGTTCGCGCTATTGGGATTTGGAGCTTTTTAAAAGCCGCGTCAAATTCAAGAGTTACAAGCCATTTAAATTCCTGAAACTAATGCGAGTACAATTTTATGCAGTGTGATCTCACGCTTGCTCGTCGATAGTCATTAATAAGATGTTTGGATAGACAATAAAGCATACAATGTTAACATACTGACAAAATCTAAAACAAAAACCTTTGAGACTGGTGAGAAGTGATAATGCTGGATCGCCACAGACCAAAATCAATACACTTCAATTTAATAATGGAAGGCAATGACAGAAATTTCTCAATAAATAATGGAATCGTTTGAGAAAGAGACTTGGAATTTCAAAAAGGTTTTAAATAATGGTTTATTCTCACAACAATGAGAAAATGTTACTGTTTTTAAAAGGTGGCGTCTTTTATTATATTGTTTTTGATTCTTTACCTGTGATCACTAACACACAGCCTTGTATGGCATATTGCTTTATTATAATAATCAGTACTGTAGTATATATATATATATATATATATATATATATATATATATATATATATATATATATATATATATATATATAAAAAACCAAATTTTGACGTTTTATTTTCACAAAATGTTAACACTTTACTTGCATTTAATATGCTTTCTGTGTATATAAAATCATGACCTCCATAATAGCATGAGTCATATCTGAAATAATGAAATCAATTAAAAGGTCAACAACTATTGTTGAATATTAACACTTTAACATTATTAAATATATTATACTATATTTTTTCAATAAGATGTGTTTGTGGCACTATAGCAGTGTTGCATAATTGTGAAGGGTATAAAGACATCAGATGTAAACATCAACTACACATTTTGAGTAACTGGGACAAAGCAACTTTGAACATTTAAATCATTTAATGTTTTAAAGCAAATACAGTTTACTTCACTGGGTCAACACATGTGAACAATATATATATATTTTTCATACCATTACTGACCTCAGCAGACATACATTCACATGGCTGCATGAAGACAAGATCTTTCTTAGTTTTATGTTTTTTTTGTTTGTTTGTTTGTTTTGTTGCAGTTATGTACAAAGTCATCGTGCTGCATCAGCCCCACATCTCTATACAGAACCCATTAACATATCAAAACGTATCTACCCAAGTCCATGTCAAAGTAGATTATGGCGATAAGCTATACATCTCCAGTCATCTGAGCGGTCTATAATTTGTTTTCTAGTTCATGTTGCAGTCAACGTCCACACTTGAAACTCCATTTCTGTTCCCATAACATACAGTAAACCCAACTCTAGGTTCCAAGGTACATACATTATTTACAGTGGAATGTCAGGCTTTGAAGTGGGCAGTTAGAAAGACATGAGACTCTAAAATGAGAAACATATAAAAGAAGGAATCCAAAGCAATATTGTGTCTGTAGAACAATATTCAAAACCAAAAAAATTAGTTTCTTAGTATGCCCAAGCACTTGTGCAGGCTATTTAATGCTGCTAGAAGCAGCAACAATCAAATATGGGGCATGGAAATAATTTATAGTCAATCAAATTCTTTCATTTGACATTTAAAGCCTTAATAGCATCTGGTAAATGGGTATCTTGTGCTTGGCTTGAGAAAACATAAAAAAAAGAACCTTTAATTAACAAAACCCTGGAAACACAGGGATCCGTGAAAAGAATGAAATAAAGAGAAAGCGATACAAAAATAACTACATATATAATTAACTACTAATTAAAAAAACTTGTGCTTTATCTAAAGTGATGTCAGTCTCTTTAATCACAGCCATGATTAAGTAGCAGGTTTCCAGTTGTGAGCTGGTTAACAAAGTGCTGACGGACCAGCAATGGGCTGCTTTTGTCATCATGGGTTTAAAAAACACGGCAAAAACACAGCTTCTGTAATACCTGGAGTCCAGGTGATGCACTTTCCACCACGCTGGCCAACTTGTGTATATCCATGATGTCTATCATGCAAATGTTGTAAAAAAAAACATTACAGTGAGGGCAGACAAGGCACAATAATAATAATAAAAAAAGAACATAAAAAAAAGAAAAAAGAAAGAAACCAATCTTTACAATATGCAAAGCTTAAAGCAAGAGTAAAACCTAACATCTCACACGTCATAGGCACTGCAATTTGTATAATGTTGCACATTGTTAAGCTAAAATACAAGGTTTTCTAAGCAACAGATGTACAGTTATTCATCATGTGGTCTGCTTTAGGTCAAATCAAGATGTGAATGAAATCTACCATCAAGGTATGTAGCTTAGATGTAAGTGTATTACAAGGACCACAGGGAATCAGTGGCTGCAGTTTGTTTATTATGTGGGTTCTTCTAATGATGGCTTCATCTACCAACTGGAGTGTGGACCTCTCAGCTTTAATGCATGATAACATTTGTAATTCCCTTAGAGAGAAAATGCAAAATAGCCGCCAGATTCCATGAGTTAGTGAGCAACCTCATCTGGAGTTTCCCCATGTTCTCAGGTCCTCCTAGATTGTCTATGATATTTCAGGGGTTCAGTGTAATAATATTTCGTCTTCTATAGAGCCCTGTTTAAGGCAGGCAAGAGAACTGAATATTTAATGGACAAGCAATGGTAAAGTCTACTAAAACATTTTTTTTTTTGAGTCTAGCAAGAGGTAAGGACGCAGGGTGGTTATTTGTCTCTGAAAGTAAAATCTTTTAATGGAAAACTGCCCACCTATTCACAAACACCAAACAACCCTGATGTTAAAAGTGTGAGAAATGCTAAACCAAACAAAGAGCAGTTAAAAAAAACAAACATGCATTAAAAAAAGGCCTGAATGCTCATACATTTTGCAGCCGAACAGGTATGTCAGGATTTTGATGAATATCCATTTTGTTTATTTAAATACATACTAATTTGTAGCAAACATATCTGCTCCTTATAGAGGATCAGGAAGGATTTGGAAAGGAATCCTGGCTTTGCAGCAGATCCTGCGGTTTCAAAGATCCAGCAGTGCATAACAACTGTCGGTGAAGCCCAGTTGCTGCCATGTTTACCTCCGATTCCACTTTGGCTCGAGACTTTTCCGTAGTTTAATTCCCATGACCCATGCTCTTACCGCTACTTATACTTTTGGAAAAACTGCTTCCATCAAAAGGCTCTAAATGCTGGTTGACACAAGCACTATACACCTGTGCTTTAATCTCCCGTGGAACTAAACATTACCGTTGAACCTGTTCATATTTACAAGATCTTGAAAACATTTTGACCACTCCACATCACCAACTCTAAATAACAAACACCCTGTCTTTATAACAACACCACATTACACAGGATTCTCCTTTTGCGTCTTAAGAGTTTCAGAGGAAATGGATTTGGGAAAGCATTGCTATGAAAACACTACACGTGATGGCACATCCGAGGTGGATCTATGGATGGAGACTGACTTGGACTGGCATGGAGATTGAGGGCCGGGTGGGTGGGTGAAGTATATCTGTCTAGGCCCCGTTCTGCATGCTCGACTGCAGTGTGCATATGACTAACGCTGCAGATGTGTTCCTCAGCTCTCAGCAGAGCTGGGTCTTAAAATAAATACTGTTTTTGGAGAGTAGTCAGAAACCACATGCATTTTTGTTCCATTGGATTGTACACTTCAAGGCTATGCCACATTGTCGGACCCCTGGATGTACATTCTGGGTCCTTTAGGAAGTTGGGAGCGGCGTTTGTACCAAGAACCACAGGATTATGATGTTTCCATTAAACACGATAGTGTTAACGCAACCTTTGACCTCACAACGGCACATGTATGAGCAGGAATATTTATTCTACTATTTAGTTCCACATTTTCTGGTAACTCACACTCCATATAAAAACAAGATTATTTAAAAACAGACAAAACTATGATTAATGTAAAAGTAATGGTGATATGCTAAGGAGATAAACAAAAAAAAACAAGACAATATTAAAAAATAATAATAATCATACATCCAGTGTTAGACTTTCACAACATGATCAGCAATATACCCCTTTCCGAAACACTTACAGTCTCTTTTTATACATTTAATACATGTATAATAACAACAAAATGAGACAAAAATGATAATACACCGTAATATGTTCAAGCTACCTGCATGTCCAGCCTTACTGGATGTCGATTGGCATCAGTCACTGAGAAAACCTCTAGCTGTTGTTGCAGGTTCATCTAAAAGCATGTTGATGTAGACGTGTTGATGCTTTTTCTAGAGCTGTTTATTTCGATGGACTCTGATGGGGGCGAAGGTAAATGGGTCAGGGATGGGATGTGCAGATAGGGAAAAACACATGGAGGGAGGGTTCTAGTGATGGAGGTGGATGGATGTGGTTGGATGCAGGAGAGGGCAAAAGGTCGACCTTTTTTCCTTGATGTTGCATGCCACTCTACACATACCACTCTTTCTTTGAAATAACAGAGCCGTCGTTTTGGGAGACCATGTCGTCGGTGATCTCGGGCTCGGGGTCGTACTGGAAGGGGAGAGTCCGTTCATCGTAATCGCGACTTTCGCCTTCATCTACAGTGAAATAGGGTCTCTTCAGATCCTCAGAGTTGCCGTCAAAATCCTGATCGGCGCTCTCGAAACCACCGGGCCCGCTAATTTGAGTTGGTTTCTTTTCATCATCTGAGTCGTCAGGGTACTGCAGGTTCTTGGGCATCGGAGGATGGGCAGGCATGCCGCCGGCCTTGCTGTATCCATTCCCGAATACATGTTTTTTGGTGCTGTAGTCGCCTTTAAAGGTGCGCTGACGCCGCCGCAGGAAGAAGACAAGCAGTGCGATGGCGGCCACCAGCAGGACCACTCCACCGACCGCACCACCGATGGCAGCTCCGGAACTATGCACCGCCTTTGGGATGTCAGGGTCATCAAAACGCGGGGAGTTAGGGAATTCTGGGTAGGAAAACACAGATGCAAGGGAAAGTGTGTCAGTGCTCTGGTGGGAAGGAGGTGCATTTGTGCAGGTGCAAATTTTGATGAGGAAAGGAACATAGGGGAGGAGAAACAAAAAGGAAGAAAGGAAGGAGCCCCCGCCCCAAACCCACAACCACCCACAAAACCAATCCATTACGACGGCTTCATATAGAAAAGCAAAAGCTGCAATTTTTTCTCACATCATGCATTTTATGGAACATAAGGGCAAGCACTCAAACCATATTGTATGCTAGGAAAATGAACAAAATACTTGAAATTTAGGGCTTCTGTACAATAGAACATTGGGACTACTTTCTAATACCCACTTAAGCATGTTGTTTTATGCACATTGGTTGCATCACATTGCATTGGTTTTGAGTGAAAATTTAGAAAAGGACATCATTTTAACCATGGAAGCTTGGGTCAAACTGTTCACTATTGTGACTCATAAGGTATCCCTAGGCCAGGTGTCTCTAACCCAGCTCCTCAAGAGCTAATGTCCTGCAGATTTCAGCTCCAATATCAAACCGACCTGATCAATCGAGGTGTTCACACCAGCTAATCAAGGTATTCAGTGTTACTATATAATCACAGAAAGCTGTGTTGGAGCAGGGTTAGAACTGAAGGCTGCAGGACGGCAGTTTTTCAGGAGCAGGGTTGGAGATACCAGCCCTAGGCATTTTGATGAATTTGGAACTCCATTGTTTTCAGTTGCTTGCCTTATAGATTAAAACGGATTCGACATATATCATAAAGACCAAATTATACTACAATATATAATTAAATGAGAATAAATAATTGAGTTTTAATAGCAGAGATTTCTCAATGGACCTCCTAGTTCAAAATAGATACTGGAGTCTTCCTTTAGGCCTGGTTTCAAAGACAGGGCTTCGGGATAAGCCAGACCATAGTTCAATTAGGACATTTAAGTATCTTTTATAAACTTGCCTTAAGGAAATATATTACTTCCTTGCATCTTGAGACAAAACAATGGCACTGACATAATTTAAGTTCAGTAAGTTGCTCTCAGTTAAAACAGCCCAGACATGCATGATTAAGCCTGGTCTAGTTTAGTGTCCTAATAGTGACACTAAAAATGGGAAAGAGAATGAGTTGAATATTAATAGGTGATTAATGGACCCACCACTTAAGTTTCAGTAGTGTTGTAATAAATGTTAAAATCTTTGGTTGCTTTACTTTTGGAAAGTTTTTAGAAACCAATTGGTTCAAAGTATTCTCCGATGAAGTGTAAACTCTAGTGGATAGGTGCCCTTGATCATTTAAGTTATTTGCTGCAGCACTGCCACAATCAGCACCAATACACTTTTAACAATAGACCAGTAAGCTCTTTAAATCTGAACGACCTCAAATATTATGATTCAACTTGCGTACAGGTGGCTTCCATTTGAAGCTCTAGACCTTGTTGGCTTATATGGAATACATTTTTTTTAAAAGCAAACACTTTTTTTTCTATTAAACCATTCATGCAATGCATGTCTTTCTTTTTACTCAATGAATTAAAGAACGTATAAAGCTGCAGGTGAAATAACCACTGCTTTCGAAAGTTCATAGAGTCTTTCTGATGAGTGATGTGGTTTTTACAGTCATGCTGGAACATGAATCCAGTCGACTGTACACGGTTACAGCTGACACACTGCTTGTGGCTTTGTTTTCGAAGCACACAAAATACATGCATCCAACAGAATACAAGGGACACAGCATGTAATAAGCCCACAGCATTAAGAACTGCAAACAGCAATTAGAGATGAAGAAGTACTTCACACACGTACACACACATACACAAAAGCAAGACATGCAACTTTTTTCAGCATTGGATCATTCACAGTTGCAGGATTAACAGCTTACATGCGGTTTCTAAAGACTTTTCTTTGTGCGGCGCCCCTTATATAACCAAACTCCTCCAAGCACTACAAGAGGTCAGTGCAAAACCCTACCAACACTCAAAATTCGATTCAAAACAATTAACTCTAAAATTAGGTACAGTGCGACGGAGCAACAAACTATGTGTCTTACAATACATTTTATTGGTCGTCACATTCAAAATCCCACCCCAAATCAGAATATTTGATTGGCTCTGATTGCCACAAGATATGAAACCCAACACATCCAACAATGTCTTGTATGAGCTCCTCCAAACAGCCTAGAAATGTGTCTCACACGCTGTGTTAACACAACAGTTGTGCGTAGTTAGCAGCACAATACAACCCCTGACAACAACGGAACAGCAGTCGCTAGACACCATGCATCATATTTCCAGTCTAAAGTCTATGCCATTTGCATGTGCTAATAGTGTATGCCGGTTAAAAAGGTCAGCGGCTGCATTGTGAAGGTTTCTGACTGCCTTATGCGACAGTGACTTATTGAATGTAGGCAGTAATAAGGCGGTCAGGGTGAGCTGCATTTGACATATTCCAGCTACTTAATGAGCTTCCATTCTAGACCTGGCAGAGCACAGTCTGGTACGCACCACACACGCGGTGATGGTCAGATATTTCTCATTGACACACTCAGACAGCTTGTAAAGGATTACAGTCGTAAAAGGCAAAAACCTCTAGAGGTTCAATCCATCTAGTCCTTTAATCTAAGAATATAAAGTTATATGCTAATAGGGAAGGGGAAATGCATAGCATACTTTCAGAAGATACACAAAGAAGTGCACAAATGAAAGCTTTTCTAGCTACACAAACTGAATTTCATGTATTGTTGTGTTTCAAAATATGTGCAATGCTATCACAGTGCTTGTACGATTAAGATTTATTTTATTAATATATTAAAATGTAAAATGTCTTTCTGCTTAATTTCATATGTAATTCAAAATGTTACTTGCCATGATTGTAATAATTTGCAGAATTTACTAGCAGTTCCTGAGAGAAAAATTGTTTCTACACTGATTTATTTGCTTCAAATGGTGCTATAGCAAGTTTTAGCATACATATTCTTCTTCTATAGTCAGTTTTCTTTGTCAAGTGAACTACTGTCATGATAGGAACAGTTTGAAGACAGCCGTGGGAATAAAGTTATTTGAAGTCAGTAAACTCTTAAAATGTTTATAGCCAGACGAATAGCGACACATTAGTTTAAAGGCACAGTGGTTTTTAAGTCAACTCTATCGCCACCTAGAGTGTGGAGGATTGTTACCACCACAGTACTTTTCCACAACATGAACCAATGATTTAGCTACTTTTGTAATTTGCCATCATGACAGTATATTATCTAAATGTTTCGTTCCTGGTTAAATAAAGGTCTACAGATATAATGGGCTTTTAAACTATTTCATTTCCTGTTTTAACTCAATGAAACCATTATTTCAAATTCTCAAACAGCCGTCATTAATGTCAATGCCAAATGTTAAAGCTAGCAGGCTGCTGTTTCTCATATTGGGGGGTCAAAGGACCAGTTTGACTACTGAAGTCTTTCTCTCAAGTTTAATTACTGTGACACTTCACGGCTAAAGCTATTCAACCACAGGAACCCATTAATTTATTCTCAACCTCCCTTTCTCTGTTTCTCTTTCCTCTGCTCTTTCTATTCTAGGTTTAGTCAGTGTCCACACTGTGGTTTGGTCGCCGGTGGTGCGACCACTCTGTCAGCTATCAGCTCTCAAGTATTAATCTGGCCTTTAATGGGATTAGACAAACTGGGGGCTTCATTATTCTGAGAAAGAGAAATCCACATGACTGGGAGAGTTGAAAGGACCAGTCTTCTTCCTCTAATTCGTTCCTCTTTCCTCCAGTGCACCTTTCTGTCAGTATCGCCTCAGCTCTCACTCCATCGCTCTAATTGGTAAACTCGTTTGGTGCCCCTTATTCTTTCCCTGCTGAAGGGGTGTGTTTATACTGCTACTATATTTATGACACCATAACTAGCCGCAACTAGACACAAACTGCAAAATGACCCCAATGAAAAAATACAGCAAATGATTTCAAACTGGATGCCACTATGAAGCCTATAAATACTTGCCACCCATGTTGGGTTTTTGTGAAAACATACAAATACATATGGGAAATGTGGCAGACTAAATCATTATCGATGCAAAATCTCATTAAAATGAAAACTAAGGCATGTTTCATACATTATGTCAGACTAGTTTTATCATCCAGAACACTGTTTTTTGAGTATCACTGAGATGATACATTGAGATTTATAAGTTTTATTAAACTTTATTATCAAGGTTTATTTATTTATTTTCTGGTAAAATTTTTACATTTCCATTTTAATTCTAATAAATGTTTTTATTATTATTATTAGTTTTTATATGACTGTTACACAAAACGAGCTGCATTCAAGATTTATTTTCTCACAAAATGAGTTGTTCTATCAATGTTTAAAAATATATATATATATATTAGGGTAGAGTTTTCTATATTTTTTTTTTTTTTTTTTGCAGTCAAGCACATTTTCCTTAAAGGGATAGTTCACACAAAACTGGAAATTTCCCAGATGACTTCCACTGTATTTTTGGGTGAGCTATCCATTTTGAGGTGTTCTTTTAGTCCCATCTGTATGCTATAGGTCCTTAAAAAGATCTTTAAAAGATTCCATCAGGCTCACAAGAGCTCTTATACAATCAAAGGCATGTAGGCGATAGATGAAGCCCTTGAAGGCTTGATTTGCAAAGCGAATCAATGGCTGTATTCTCCTTACTTCCAAAGTACTTAGGAATGACGGGAATAAAAAGATGTTCCCACACCCCACTTCAAGACTCCATAACTGTCTTTAACTTCCCAATCTAAAATCTCACTTACTGCCCATTCTTGACAAATCTTTTTTTTTTTCAGCTGAACTATGGAAGCTCAATGCTAACTCTATTAATACAGTAAGCATTAGGATAGCAAGCTGTAGCTTAAGAAAATAACTAAAATATACTTACTGTAGGTGCCGTTCATTACCTACATGTACATCCACTACATACATTGTGTGTGGGCCTGTTGTTAATCACACAAGAGTAATCTTATTATTGCAACACTAATAATTCAGCCATCTCTGGCTGCTTTTCTTCATCGGGTGGCAGGGAAGCAGAGCGAGGTGACAGACACGTAGCGTGGTTGCAAGAGCGGCGGTGGGGGATCTAAGACTTCAATGCCATGTCGCCAACGGCTAAACCTGCCAGAAGATAGATAAAACCTCACTCGCAGTGTGTCTCCAACTGCCCTGATACCATTAAAGCTGACAAAAGAAACGGCCTATTAACAACCCTCTGGGAATATGCAGATACTGCCATAACCTTGAGTTGCTATGGACAAACAGACCCCTGTTGAGATTAACTGGTCGAAGAAGCATGAAAAAAAAAAAAAAAATCAATCAAAGCATGTGGTTATATAATGTGTGACACGCAGTGTTGCAGTCTTCCAAATGATTTTCTGTTTGGCTAATCATTAACTGGCTTGCAAATGCTGTGACAACATGTGTTTTTTTTTAATTTATTTTTTTTAACTCTATTTAGTTTACATTTATTTACATTCATTTTCTTCCATAACAGCATGTCCACATGAATGTGTAAAATTTGTTGTCATAATTACTAGCAGAGAAACATGGTCTAGCATATGTTCTCCTACACGACATGTAAATGAAAGCAAACAAATAAAGAAACACTAAGGTTCCATGCTAATAACCAAGCTGACTGGAACAGACATTTATAAAGAACATTTGTTCACAAAACACCATCATACAAAAACATATGTGCAGATTAGAGTTTAAGATCTTTGCCTGAACCCGACGGGACCCGATGGGTTCGGTCGGGTTCGGACTTAATTTGTATCATTTTACGCGGACTCGGGCTTGCGCTCCAGTTTGCGAGGTAAATGAGCAGTCATGTGACGTGTTTCGATTAGCACGAGAAAGATGCGATAATGGATGCTGAGTAGGTGTAACGGAGGCTAGCCTCTGGCGATTAGGTTTTGGTTGCACCAGCAACTTCAGCAAAGTCTGAGGTGTGGAAAAGTTTTGAGCATGTTAATAATGAAAATAATGAGTGAATAATGACGCACCATCAGTGAGCGCAGGAACGCGCTGAAGCCATCTAATTGTAATAATTTAATAATTTAATAATTTCCTCCACAAAATGTAGTTATTGCCAAATATTATCTTAATTTGAAATGTATCTAAAAAAAAATGTTTGAAAAAGACTTGTTTTTATTGATGCGTGAGCACATTTGAATAATGTCGGCCTGTACACGGGTTCAGCTTTTAAAAAGCTGTCAGTCAAAATGTACTTGTTGGACTCGGGCCGAAACCTGTCAGGCTCGGTCCTGTCGGGCCTAACTTTTATGGCCAGATTACAGCTCTAGTGCAAATGTCTTCTGCATCATAATTATTTTATTTTTTTCGGTAATTTGAGCATCAATAGGTTGTTATCAGTGGGTTCCAATCACTGAGCAATTATTTGGAGTTAGAAAAATATAACACGCTGTTGCATTCTCAGTATTGAGACATTTTGCCTCAGATACAGGATTATATGCATTCGCCTCAAAATACAGGTTGTTCTTTACCATGGCACCCAATTGCGCATCTACGTTGAATTTGATTTTTTTTTGTTTTGAATTAACTGTACTCATAATATGTGGAAAGATGCTGATAAATATACATTATCTAAGGTTATTTCTATTCGTAATCACATTGGTATATGAAGTGTTGTAGTCAAATAAGCGTAATTGTGAAGCTGTGCGCTCCTCTAAAGTCTCCGGGTGCTGCACTGCTCTCGCGGTTGACTGCTGCACCTTTGTTCCGACAATATCACGTTATTGACAACCCTTTAGAAAATGTAATCCTTTGTGGATCCTCCTGATCTACTAGTTCATCTTTCTTCATGTTTCTTTGACAAATGGCAGCATCTCAGACTAACGTGCGCTGAACATGAATTAACCATGCCTACATACTTACATGTTGCAGTACACACAAAATAATAATAATAATAATAAATGTAAAAACTGCTACGGTTGACATTTTATACCACAGTAACACTATATACCTACACACCGCCCAGCCCTAATGCTGCCTGAGAGAAAATGTAATTACATGAATTTGGCTCATGTGATGGAAATAACGGTTTGGAGTTTTGTGCATGTGCTGTTGCTGAAACAAATGTAAAAATGATTGGAAAATGTGACTAACGTGGACTTTTCTGTCTATGTTTAGACAGAGCTCAAGTATGGAATTTTCTTTCTGGAATATCAGGACTGTTAATAAACTGCACTAATGAATTGCTATAAATCCCATTATATTTTGAAAGCTGTTGAATGTTGTTGAAATCTGACTATAAAAATGTAATCAATAAATAATACAGTCAATTATATAATTATTCATACACGTGTGTGTTTGTGTTTTCCTCTATCTCTAATGAATGAATTAAATAATGCATTGCTAATAAACTTTTTTTGTTTTGTTAATTTTTGACATTTTTTTAATTTGCCATCATTTATTGTATATAAAAAAATGATGATTTATTTAATCACATAAAACAAGTACTGTAAATAAACCAACTAACAAACTATATTTCAGAATGAATCTAGATCTCGCCTGTTTGCTAGGCGATCGTTGGTTAAAGGTTTGCTGCTGTTTAATGTGTAAGAGCGCTTTTATACAAGCAGCATCACAGAGCAGCAGGCCATTCACATTCATAACCTCCATCACCAGCATGCTCGGATATTTCTACACACCAGAATAAATGTCCAGCGGAGCCAGGGAGACTAGATGAAAAGTGAATAAAAGGATAGGGAAATCGTGAAGCAAAAGATGTGAGCAGAATATGCTGAATGACAAAAAAAAAGGAGAATGGGAAAAAGATAATGACCTAAAAAGAGAGTTAGAGAGGGTCGGTAATGGAGGAGGATGTGTTTAATCAGCAATTCAAGTGAGATCTGGTGAGAAAAGTGAATGAGAGAGAGAGAGAGAGAGAGAGAGAGAGACTGGATTTGCCCACGGTTGTGAAGTCATGGAAATGTAATGCTGCCACAAAGAATAAATCCTCATCAGCAGACTAAACTCAACAAGCAAACTTTCTCTCCAGAGCACCACACAAAAGTCTCATTCTCACTCACTTTCCCTCCATCCTCTTACTAGAATACTATCATTCCGTTCCTTTTCTTCCTTACACAGTTTTCCACTTTCGCCAAATCAAATGGCCTAAAGGTATAAAGGAATATTCTTGGTTCAATACAGGTTAAGCTCTTTTGACATTTTTTGTGATATGCTGCCAATAACCACAGAACATTATTTTGACATGTCCCTGTTTGTCACACTGATAGTTATGCACACATTGTACGATTTTCGTTGTGTGTGTATGTGTGTGTGTGTGTGTTCTGCTGGTGTAGAATGACATGAGAGTGAGAGAATGATCACGTTTTTTTTTTTTTTTTTGGAAAAAGTGTGAACTATCCCTTTGACTGAAAATATCAATTTGAGTCGAACTGACGTCACTCTACTACCTCTTCAGTCAGTTTAATAAAATAACTGCTCTTGAGCCCTTTGTCACTTTAATCAGACTGAATAAGCTTTTTATCTGCACTGTTTGTTCACTTCACTAGTTTGCACTCTATCTGCCATGTGCCTTGCGCTGCTTTATTTAACTTTATTTTTAATTTTATTAAATGTCTTTTTTACATTCCCTTATTGTATAGCTGTATCTTATATTTTATATTTGATCTACATTTTTAGGCTCCATTGTTAGTGTTATCTGTATGCACCAAGGGTCTGAGAGTAACGTAATTTCGATTCTCTGTATGCATGTACTGTACATGTGGAAGAATTGACAATAAGGCAGACTTGACTTGACTTGTGAGTCTGTGTAGAGTGATAACATGAAGGAAAAGTGTTGACATGGAGTGATGATGATGCGTTCAGCGTTCTGACCTGAAGTCGTGCTGGCATCTGCAGCTCACGAGATATTTTCCCCAGAGAGCGGGGTTGGATTTTTAGACATCGTGCCGAAACGCTGGTCTAAACTCATTTAGTAGCGACATCCTCGTATAAAGGGGTGTAACCATCATTTCCGAAGTGTGCTGGACTGAAATGTCAAATGCCATCATAATACTTTTTTTTATTTTTCTCTTATTTCTAACTTTCAATTGAGTAAGAAACAAAATACACTGCTGTACAATAACCCATTATTTGTATTCTTTAATATTTGTACAATATTTTCCTAATGACAATATTGTGAATTGTTTGTATACTACACACACTTTTTTTCCATTTTTGTCAGAATAATGCAGACTAGTTTCTATACATAACAAATCCTATTGCAATTAGCACTTCGGTTTTCACATTATTTATTTTCTGGAGATGACAAACCATATTTTGGTTGCAAACGTGTGTTTAATGTCTTCACGTTTCATCAGTCTAAACGTTTTTCTGAACTGATTTAGCTTACAGCTGCTGATAGCTGGATGCTCTTATCCATATTGGCATGTCATGAGTTATTACATATACGAGTCCGTCTTAGACTTTTCTGCATGACAGTTTTTAGCACTCTGTAATGTTCACATCGCTTCATTCAAGATACGAATAAAATATCATGTCATGCATAGACTATCCTGTCTCTTTGAATTTAAATCTAGATGTGAACACACTTGCCCAAAAAAAGTGTGGGGGACGAATTTACATGTCATTAAATGTGTGTGTATGTGTGTGTGGGGGTGATGGATAGGCATGTCACTTTGTATTTTACAGGGATTCGGCAAAATGGAAATTATGTGCTAAAACAGAAATAAATCAATTTTATTATATTTTTATTTAAATGTTACTAATAATTTTACTTAAAAATGTTTATGATACAGAATATATATATATATATATATATATATATATATATATATATATATATATATATATATATATATATATATATATATATATATATATATATATAATATACCAGACTTTTATAGGATGTAATTTCGACATCCGAAATTTCAGTGCATCCCTATTGTTTTGTTTTCTTGTCAAACATAAACTAAATAACTAAATAATTGTAGTTTGCTAGCCTTCCACCTCTGTTGTTTTTGTGTCTATTTTTTCCCCTGATAATTTTGGTACACTCTATCAAATGAGTGACTCACTGCCGAGGCTCTGACCCTGAGTTACTGTCTGACCCACTTACTCACCCTCCCAGGACTGATGCTCCCAACAGTAATAGACAGTGTGATGATAGGAGGAGGGGAAGGGAGGATGACAGGGGGGCTGATCACTGCCAGAGAAAACTCTGCAGAGACTGTGTGTCCTGCAATGTGACTACTCCATCACAGACAACAAATCTCCTCCCACTGAGAGCAGAAAATGGCTTCCGTGGTAGCAGGGGACGGGCATCATAAATCGCAGAAATGCACTGTGGCTGTCTTCAGCCCTTTCAGAACTGCCTGTGATGCAGCAGAGGTGCTAAGAGGAATAGGAGGATGAACCGGACATGTATAAAACTGAATTGGGAGGAAGGGGGGAAAAAAAGGTAAATTATTTAGTTTAAAATAATTATCACTCAGAAACTTCGAAAAATTATCACTCAGAAATTTTCAAAAAATTTCACAAATAATTGCAATATGGAAGTGTACTCCAATAATCCATTAATTAATTAAAGTTTGAAAAATTGTTTCTTTTTTTATTTTCTTGTATTTTTTTTCCAGTGTAATAAAACATAATGATATGTTATATATATATATATATATATATATATATATATATATATATATATATATATATATATATATATATATATATATACATATAAAAAAAAAAAAAAAAAACATATATGCCTCACGCAAACTTCCTTTTTCAATAAGACAAATGTCAACAAAGTACAGAAAACTGCATTCATCAAGAGACTTCAAAGGACTGGCTGTAGCTGTTTCTCTCTCCTACAAAAAACTCTTTCTCACACTCCCAGCAGAGAAAGAGAGAGAAAAAAAAAAGGAAATATGGAAAGGATTTGCACATGCTAATATCTCATTTGGATAATGAGGCAGAAGCTTAGTTGGAGCTGAAAAGTGGAAGTCACTTCCTGTAGAGAACAGAGCAGGCCTGACTTCACACTCCATCAGTCCAGCACACTCAAAACTCGCCCAGGTGCTCGCCCGCCAAGACTCGCGGGACACGGCAGTGCTTGTCCACGGCTGGAAGGCAAAGACCCCCCGACACGCAGCTTTGAGCTTGCTTTTCAATCGCCTAGACAGCCATGTTGTCCTTGTGCTGAGAGTTTAATGATACACAAAATCCACATGTACGTCCTGCGGAGGGATGAATTATGCAGCAGGCAGCGTGTGGGAGCTCACAGTGTCATATCAGTCCGATTGAGACCGATTCCGCAATGACAAGCAAGACAAACAAATTTCACATCGCTGGAGGGATGTCACACCAAGCAAGACGTTAAAATGCCTCATCAGGATGCTACTCAGAAAGAAGGAGAGGCAGTGAGAGGATGGAATAGAGGGACGGAGACAAGGAAACAAGAAATAAATGGAAGTCAGAAGGAATAAGCAAATCTGAAATGAAAGCCGATATTATTTGTTTGATTAACACACATTCCTGGTCTTATATACCACTCCTTTAGAATATGATTACATGATTTAAAGAGTTGCAAACACATTTACAAAATAAAAAACAAACTATTAGAAAGAACAAATACTTTGAGATATTATGCAAGTAACAATTACGAAAAAGAAAGTAATGAATTGCGTGATATAAAGTAGCAATTGTGAGAAGCAGAATAAAGTTGCAATTATGAGACGTAAGTTATGAGGCAGTTATGAGAAACAGTCCCAGTTCTGAGATAAAAATATTTTTGTATTTAACATTGAAGAATAATTATCACTTTTGGAAGTCAGTCACAAATATGAGTAATAAAGTAACAATTATGATATATGAAGCTGTAATTATGATATATAAAGTCACAATTATGAGAGCTAGTCCCATTTGTGAGATAAAAATCATTATTTGGAGAGAAACAAGTCGAAACTATGAAAAGTTCCATTAAAATTATGAGAGTCAGTCAAAATTGTGAATGATAAAGGAACAATTACAAAATACGAAGCGGGAATTCTGGGATATGAAGTCACAATTATGAGAAATAGTCTATTTGTGCCAACATTTAAAGTCATAACGGTGAGATAAAAACAATTGAGGAATAAAGTTGCATTTGTGAAATAATGTACATTTGTAATTTTAAGATATTAAGTAGGGGTGTGCCGGTTTCAGAATTGGTGATGACGGTTATGACGTGAGTCAAATGTGACGGTTCATAACCACTCTGATCGGTAAAGGCGCAGAGATTTCAGACCTCCATTTATTAAGGAGATCTGTCACAAAACTCATCATCCGCACCAACGTTTTTTGAGCAAATTTCAAAGCCGCACCCGCCCGCCATCCACTGATTGTTTTGCGATGCAATGCTTTGCTGATGCGAGCCGCAAAAAAAAGCCATTGTCTGTTCTAGAAAGGATGCAGCAAAGATATTTAATGCTAATGTATGAAGCATAGGCCTACGCTGAGTTTCATTTACGATGAGATGTGCTCTAGTTCACAGTGCAGTGCAAGTGAACGCGGCGCGCTGGTGCTTCCATGTCACGGTTATCATTGTCTGCTATATTTGCTTTTTATTTATCAAAATACATGCAATTGGTTGATGAAACATTTATTAAAATTAAGATAAAATTTGTACAAAACGAAATTCGTTTTTAAGAAAGGTTTTCTACAAAGCAAAATTTTATGAAGTGGTAAATATCATGTCTGACGATTTACAAAACTTCATTAAGTGGTAAAAACCATGTCTCCCAATATATTGTGCATCTTATGATCCTATCTAAAAAATGAAAATAATTTTTGATAAAAAATGTTTGTAAAAAATATTTTAATGACACGGTTTTGGCGGTTATAGAATTCTAATGACGGTGTTCAACTATAACCGCCGGTCTCACGGTTATATACTAACCGTCACACCCCTAATATTAAGCACTGATTTATGATAAAGATGCAATTCAATTTGATTTATTTTCACCCTGAGGTAGAAATATGTATTTATTAACAACATAAATAGTGACAGCTGACGAGTGCGATGTCCTCCTCATGGGACATAAGAACAGCAGGAATCATAATTCCTCGTGTGTGCGAGCAGCTCTACACTCGCTGGGATTTGTATAATTGGAGCTGTGTATGGCGAATCAGCCCTTTGCTCCGAATCGCAGCGTGAACGGATTTCAAATGAAGCCTGTGTGATGTGAGCGGAGGCTATCGATATATTAAAAGCCCTGAAGTTTTCATGCAAATGAAATGCCTCTCAAATGGTTTCTTATCAATTCATATCCCAAGCTATCTCTTGCCTTTTCTTTGTGTCATGTTTCACTTTTTTTTGCCGTTTTGCTGTCTGCTGCTCTCTTCCTCTTCATCCTTCACAGTTTGCTCCCTTGTCAAGCCTGGGAGGACAGAATATGTGACAGAAGCGAACGAAGAGGAGGGAGACGCCAGACCTTGACTCAGCCACTTACATAAAAGCCAGTAAACACCCCGTCTCTACATTCACCCTCATGCCTCAAGGACTCGTTTACATTTCCATTTTATTCAAACGGATCCCAATATTGGGTCCACTCATGCGTTTCTTCCAGCAACAAGTCTTCCTTTATTTATTTATACTTTTGTTGGTGTGGCTATGGTTTATTCATCTTATTTTCACCTTGTTGTGGGCATTCTTCTAACTTCCCTCAGCCTTTTTTTTTTTTTTTACTCTCCTTCTGGTTCTTCCTCTCATTTTGAGCTTCATTTTCTGGTCGTGGTGTGAGGGATTGCATGCTCAGGCGAGCGTGAACAGTTGTCAGCGGCGTGTAGCGGCACTGAGCTAAGCGGTCTTGGCTTTTTAAACCGAGGGGAGCTAAGTCACCAATGCCACATTAACCCATGTTGTGCAACACGTCTACAAACAGGTGACATCGTGGGCCTTCCTGAAGCGTGTGAGAGATCAGAGCGTCAGTGAATCGTTCTAAATGGATGCGCACCCAGAAATGAAAACTGTCGTGATTTGCTCGCCATTATGCCATTACAAACTAGTGCCCCATCGGTTTCTGCGATGGAAATAGAATTCAAAATAATGTAGAATAACATGGGCTGTGGCACATTTTTAGGGCTATACACTTAATCAAATCGTCATAAGGACTAGTGTTTGTGAATATTAAAGCACAAAAAGGCATTAAGTATGTATGTTCTGAGCATCTCTGTGTGAATGAGTGACACAGTTTTGTCCACTGCAGACAAATTCAAAGGGACTTCACCATTTCACCATTTAATTTGATAAACCTATAGTCAGATAAAAGCACAGAAGGTTTTCAAAGCAACACGTCAAAATAAAAGTTCAGTGTAATTTGATGAAACTTTTGTATAATATATTTGTATTAATCCATAAATCCTGACAAAAATTAAACAACAATTTTTGGAAATAAATAAATAATTAATGAATGAATACACACTTCATAGGGCTCAATTATTGTAAAATTACTCAAAATGTAATTAAACCATTACAATGGAACCCAGACAAATAAAAACACAGAATTTGGGGGAAAAAGAATGGCCCATAAATGCCTTTTTTTGTTAAACTTTTAATAAATCATAATTAAATTATATGGGTTTAATTATTTCAATTAATTTGAGATGTTTTTTAATCACTACAATTTTAATGTTACCATTAAAAAATTATTTTTCTCACATCTTGAGAATAGAAAGGGTCAAAACAGTCATAGTATTATTTATTGAGTAGTTCTGAGGTTTAGATCAACAAAAGAGACAGAGGAAAAGACAGAAAGAGAAGACAGAAATATTTAGAGAAAGCAGATGGAAAGAACCACACACTTGCCCTCTTCTCTTTCTCAGGCACGGTAATGAGATAATTACTGGCCCATCTTACACCACTCATTCTTATTCACTGTCAACACAGATGAGACTGGCGGTCTCCAACACTTCCCACACAAAAACTGAACACACAGTTTGAAAGGACACATACATCTCCTCATTCATTTCTTTAATTACAGGTCCCACGGTTCTTCTGATTAAGGAATCTCTTGAAGGCTGAACGCTTCCTCAAATTTTAGACTTCAAGCAATTTCAATAGACAAAGCTGAAGGAAATGCATGTCATAGGAAGCATACACGTATATAATGCAAATGAGCCTGACCTTGAAAAAAAAAAAAAAAAAAAAAAAAAATTCCAGTGGAAAAGATAACAGATTAGGCATTTTATAGATGGTTGGAATATTTTAGTGTTTATTTTTTTATTTTTTTTTATACATTTAAAGGTCGGGGCAAGTTCTCACCAGTCTAATGCTTTAATTACAATATCTGATATTTTTGTATTACTTCTTACTTTTTCATTTTTCAAAATTCATTATTATTATTAATATTATTATATGTTGCTCAAAACAAGTGTTTGATATTTTTGATCCTACCATTTACACTGCCGTTGCATCACTTGTTTTGTTTTTCATAACTGTTTTATTTACTTTTTTAATCAATATTTCACTGATATTCAGGCAAGTCCTTGTGCATTTTTTGCATACATAAAAGTGAGGGCAAGTTATCAAGAGTGTCAATTATTAATTACATATGTTTGTATGTTACTTTGCGTTTTCACTATTCTTTTTGTGTTTTGTCTGATTTTATTTATTCATTTGTAACCTCATATCCAAAGCAGAAATTAAGTGAAAAACAAAATAAGTTTTTGCATATGATTTTGTTCCTTCACCTTCAATATTTCTAGAGTCTATAGTAAAATATCAAAATTATTTTCCTTATAACTGTACATTACATATAAAATATCTAACTGATTGGCTGCGATTGTCTCACGTTCCTCACACTCGGTGTGTCAAGGAAAACCTGCTTAAGACATGCTTTCCAGGCTATTTAATAGTGTTCACAAAAGGTCAACATGTTCAATGAACAGAATCGTTTTTCCTGAGTAGTAATGCTGGAAATGTTTAACAGCGTGAAACGCTTCAAAGTTTGTGGCTACATTCAACAATAAACCTACAGTGTGTAAAAAAAAAAAGCACAATAACTACCCTACTGATAACCCTTATTGTGACATTAAGGAAACTGCTAGCACTGTAAGGGGGCCTGAAAACGAACCTAGCGTTACCTTGTTTAACACTCCTCATGCATTCAACTTCAGCTATAAAGCACTCACTCCACTTATCTTCAAATCTCCAGAGAGTAAGAGAGCGAGAGATAGATAGCGTGAGATATAAGATGAAAGATTCAGTTCTGAAGAGCTTTGTCAAAGCACTACTGTTAATCTACAGCGCATGAGACAAGCGATCAAACAACTTGACAAATTACAGCTCCTCAGAGCTTTTTGAAAGGGTATCGTCCACTGAAGCAGATTTTTAATCAATATGCTCTGGGGTGGGTCGGGGTACTTGAGATTCAACCCAGTATATCTAGTGGAATCTACTATACCCGGTTTGTAGATTTCCATTCGATTGTGTGCAGCACAACCGCGTCTGACGAGGTGAATTTCAATGGAGCCAGTTGTTTATTACTCCATGTCTGGGCAGCGAATGCAGTCGCTCCATGCATGCAGAGCACAGGTCATATGGAATGCATTAGTGACCACAGGGTTTGGGTAAATGTTCACCAGTACGAAAGACAGCTACTGCATAGTCACTTGTTTTCATGTGTTTTTTATTTGGATGACACCCTTATTTTGCATTCTGCCCTGCTGAATGTTAAGTATAA
Organism: Carassius gibelio; assembly: GCF_023724105.1. Classification (NCBI taxonomy): domain Eukaryota; kingdom Metazoa; phylum Chordata; class Actinopteri; order Cypriniformes; family Cyprinidae; genus Carassius; species Carassius gibelio. The sequence continues at coordinate 21,552,109 of NC_068388.1, read as the reverse complement.
TCCAGTCAGAAGCAGGGCAAATAAAATAAAATAAAATAAAAAAATAAAAAATCTTCCTGGCCTCAGCAAGGCCTGTCCATAGCTGTTTGGGAGAAGAGAGATTGCGTTTGAAGTTTATGAAGCATCAGCACACGCTTTCACTGAGCCTTCCAGTGCCTAATGCCAATTCAATTCCAGAGGAAAACCACAGAAAGAGAGAGAGCCAGAGGGACTATATGAAGGCACTATTCATTTTAATGCAATATTACTCATAGTCTGTGTCTTTTTGTTGAAAATAAATCTTAAATTGAGTGAATATTTTCTTTATTGATTTCACTCTGACTCACGTGGCATATTTTTACAGTAAAAAAATAAATAAATAAAAATTAAAAAATAAGAAAGAAAAAGATTAAAGTTATGTGCAACAATTTTGCAAATGTTTAACTATAGTGTATAAAAATATCTTGATTTAAACATAATGTTTAATTCCTCTAGCAAAAATACAGTAAAAATTCATAATATGAAATACTACTACAATTTAAACAAAATTTTTATTTATATTTCAGCATCCATTACTCCAGGTTGTATTTTCATATGATTTGGTAAATTATTTCTTATTATTATCAATGTTGAGACAATGACACAACATGATTTAAAATTATATTTTTCATTATTCCATTAAATTCATCAAAGAATCCTGAAGGGGAAAAAAATAAAAAATAAAAAAAAATAATAATAATAATAATAATAACTTAAAAAAGATTATAAGAAGAAGAAGAAGCAATCAAGTTAGAGATTGTCAATAATTAAAGGTGGCATAGAATGCACTGCTCATGTGGAGAGACTGTTTTTTTGGAGTTATAAAACAATGAGTGAGTGGATTTTACCATTATAGGCTGGTTGTTTTCACACTGTGGAAACACTACTGTGTTCAAACACCTTACAAAAGTGATTTTTGCATTCTATGGTACCTTTAAACACCAAAGCAGAATGTTTTCTTGGGGTTATCTTATGGTTTCTTATTAGAATGGTTTCTGAAGGATCATATGAGACTGAAGACAGGATTAATGACTGAAAACTCAGCTTTGCATCACAGGAATAAATTACATTTAAAATATATTGACATATAAAACTGTTATTTTAAATTGTAATAATAGCTCACAATATGACTTTTCTACGTTCTGACGTTTATGACTGTATTTTTCATCATAAATGAATCCTGGGTGAACATACTTCTTAAAACATTTGTCCAGCAGTGTAGATATTAATGCATTAACTTATATTTAAGATATATTCAATATTATTAAAAATAAATAAAAAATAAACATTACTTAATTACATTAATTTTAAAGATATTTTTCCATTCAAATTAATTGTATTGTCATTATGACAGATTTTTCATCTTATCTTTAATTAATATTGCTAAAAACAATGAAAAACGAAACGACGTCAGAACATTTTTGACAGCAATTTTTGCTGACTGGATTAACACTGGTAAAAAGAGGGAAAAAGCATGTTGATCACACGCAAAAGAAACACAAAGCATGAATGAGAAAGAGAGCGCAGCTGTTGAAGAGCTGAGATTCTCTCTCTTTGAGATCTCAACAGCTTCATCTTCACAATCGTAATTCCACACAGTCCTGCAGCTGTTGCAAGCTTCTGCAAAGGCGTGCCAGCCTCGCCATGTGCTTCAGACACAAACTCTCCTTCTCCCAGGTGGAGGCAGGCAAACAATGGACAACCGCTTATGCAGTTCACAAGAAACTGCGGCGGAGATGTGTTGCTCGGCGTAAGCTGCGCCCCTCTGGCACACACTCTCTCTTTGCCATTCCTTCAATGCTGCAATACTGGAGAAGTTGGTCATGTGGAGGCTTAAGTTCTTGCACTTTTTCATTGGCGATGTGAGTGGAACTAAATGAGCGCAGAACACTGTTTTACAGTGTTTTAGTGGGCTGCTTTTTGCCAGTGATATAATTCCACTCTTACTGTGAGAATGAGGCTGTAATAGCCCATATGTGCTCTTCAGTGGAGACGTTTCCCTCTAGCAATGATAAGGACAGATGGAAAAGCCTTAGTACCATCTCGTTTGGCAATGCAGACTGTGGCACCAAATTACAGGGGCTGTAGAGCTGCAGCAGTTTACAGACAGTCAAGGAGGGTTCGCATTGTATCCTGGACTGACCGCGATTGAATTATGCCATCTCACTTTAAAGTCAACTGCTTGCAACCCATTTTACTTTTGCAACCTGAGTTAAGATATTCAACAATAAAAATTAGTAGGGCATAACTTGGTTTTACCCATCGGGCATGAGTGAAATGGTTGTTGCACACCAGAATGGAACCAGATGGTTGGAGGATCAAAAAGTAAGAGAGATTCAAAACTTTAGCCAAAAATAATGATGAATCAAGCACAATAAGATCTGGAAGGTGTATTAAGAATTATTATTATTATCTCATATTGAATGCAGAACACCCCAGGTCAACACACACACACACACACACACACACACACACACATAAACATGCAGACACACATACATACTTAACAAGTTAACTGAAAACATTAAGTAATGCAAACTTTTTTTGCATTACATGTTTTCTGAAATGTTATGTTTAAATATGCAAATAAGCCATTATCTTATTACATATGCTCTAATGTTCTTATATTTTCAGAACAAAAATATGAACATTGGATAAAGACAGGTTTTTTTTGTTGACATGTTAGAGTAAAATGCATATTAGAGACATATTAAGAGTGAAACAATCATAAACATTTTTAGGACTGAAGAAACAAGCAGAATAAGACCAGGAATGTGAATTAGGAAAGTAAATAGGGTTCATTTTGAATTCATGTAGATTTTAAGGACTCCAGTCCTCAATGCACTGTGCGTAGGCCGAACATCTCAGTCTCGGTTATTAATGAAATACTCACAGGAATGTGAATGAGATTAATATGGAGTCGTAAAGGGAGAACAGCTGCTGCCATGTAAGTTGTGACTACAAATAAAACTATAATGAACTCATAAAACAGGCATGATGAAACTGAAAGATTCAACACTGCAGATGAACAGAGCGTATAGGATATTTAAATCCGCAGTGTGTCCTAAGACACTGTAAGGCAAAACTACTGTACATTCCCCAAACACATTGTTCATTTTTCAGTCAGCCAGGTAGCCTCGAACTCACGCCACTGGTTGAGCCAGAAGTTGACGTGTTGGACACCAGTGTTTACACTGACTACAAAAATATGACCTATGTTTGTTTTGCGAAAAATTACATGCATATGAAACACATCACACCAACAATATCTCTTCATAAGTTTTTATACTTTTCTGATACTTCAATATCTGTGAGCTCTCCCACAAACATAGAGAGAGAGAGACAGAGGTTCAACGACCTCCGGATGGAATGATCCATCAAATGATAGACATTGTCCTAGAGGGGGGATCTATCATCAAATGGGCACATGCAATGCGGAAACAATCCCCAGGCATTGCCAAACAGAGGTCGGAAAGAACAAATAAGGCTTTCAGTGCATGCTCTGCTGGTGACCTTTGGAGGGCGAGAAGGAGAGAGGAGACGGACAACTTTATGAGAATAATCTCACATGCATGCTCAGAAGAGATCTCAACGATATCTCAAAATTGTCCATGATTTCCCATTCTATAAAATAGCAGATATCTCAATATGAACTAAAACAAAACTAATAATAATTGTAATAATATTTTAGCTGCCTGTATACTAACAAAATTCGTTTTCTACTTCCAAAAATGTGGTTTCTTTTTCCTTCAAAATGCATTTTTGCAGTACCATATCATATAAGACAATTTGAAGCTTAAAATCAAGGAGGGGAAAAACATTCAGGGGCTCAAGCAAAAACATGCAAGTTGATATAGTTTCTGATATGGCCAAAAAATAAGATACAATTCTGATATAAGATATATAGCAGACTATGTACATAAAATGCATACTAATATCAGCTGTCACTCTATATCTCCCAATAATATATCTTAGTAAGATGGTATTTTAATGCTTAGTTTTATGATCAAAGCTCTGTCTTTTTGTATACTTATTGTAAACAATGAAGTATGTTGCCTCAGTGCTTGTCTTGAAATATTACTGACAAAATGAAAGTTTTAAAAATAAGAAAATATTTTACAGCAAAAGACATGTGTACCATGACCTTAAGTGAGATTTTTGGATTATACTAACAGTATGTCTGTGTGTGTATATATATATATATAATGTGCTGCAAAGTAGCAAAGTTCTATAAACTCATATTGTGACCTATTGCTGAACTCTCACCATTCCCTGCATTGCCATTTGAAAACGATCCAAAGCAGAGGAGCTCTATACATATCAGCGGCAGAAATTTCCTGCCTGCAGAATATTTTTACCACTCCTCATTCAGTATCAGCCTTCCATTAATGGTTTGCCCATCCCTGCGGAGTGTATCATCAAAACCTGCCACGGAATGAGATGACATCCGCGTCACATCACCAGAAACGCCAGCCGAGACGCGATGGGATGAGGAAGGTCTGAAAGTTTACACGCAAACACACCCACCCACACAAACTAATGCAATGACGGAGAAAAGCCGAGCTGTCGGCTCCAGCATGCAAAGCTCTGCAAGTTAGAAGCTCCCCGTTGAAGTAAAGATTGAGGCGTACAGGCTTTTATCAGAACAAAACTGCAGAAGCCTCCAGACTCTTCAAATATTGGACCAAATTTGGGGTTCTGCTCAGCAATCTAGAGCAGAATCACCTCCTTTCATTACTGTCATTTGTTTTTAATGTATTGCAAAGCTTGAAAAGTGAAGTACATGTCTTTGATATGACAATTAGAGTGAAGGCAGAGGAACGGCTCCAGTTTGGCTCTGTTTTCGTTTGTAGTTCTTGTTTTCACCTAAATAAAGGCGGAGAAGACGGTGAAGATGTGGGAGGTGAAAGTAGCTTGGAGAAATGTGAGTTTGTTGCAAAGTGCCTGTGATCAATACTAAAGAGGCAGCAAAACTGTGATGTTATTTTGGGGAGAAAATGACAGGACGCTTTATTCTGAATCTCGGCATCTGTCTGCGTGTGAGTGAATATTGTGGCTGCTGGCAGCATAGCCTGATGTGTGACGTGACTGTGAGAAATTAAAGAAAAGGAAATGACAGCAGTTTCTTCTTCTTTACCACCAGGTTGTACAGATAGGTAGGAGGACAACTTCCATAACTTAGATCTACATTATATAAATATAAAATTAATTAAATATATCAATTGCTATTTCTTTTTTTTTTCTTCTTTTTTTATATTTTTGAAATGATCTGTGATGTATTTATTTCATTGACAGTCCTGGCTGTAATAATAAAACAAATGAATATACTTTATGGAGAATATACATTTATTAAATATATATTTTTTTTAAATTGAAAATGTTATAAAAAAAAGTATAATATTATAAAATTATAAAATATAAATATTAATATACTTTTCTGGAGAAAAACAAGAACAAATAACTTTGTTAAAAAAAAAAAAAGTTTGCTTGTTTGTTTGCTTATTCGTCCATTCTTACTTATTTTTAAAATGTATTTATTCGTCAGCGATCATCAGTGCTTCGTCGCATCAGAAATAAAAAAAACAAACAAAAAAAAAAAAAACCTTGGCTTAAGTGTTTAAATACTTTTTGTAGCCACCGTATCTGTGTTTGACGAAGAGTGTTCGTTGAAATTGTAAATTAGATTGCAAAATAAAGGATTTTCTTTTCACAGCTCTTTTTACTGCTCAACTCCTATAAAACTCACATTTCTGGAGCTACAATCACCTGATCGCCTGGGCCCAGGTTAAAGCTCGCCCACTACCAACACACGCACACAGTATGTCAGATAAACATCCAAAACTTACCCGTCACGTTGACCTCTACGAGTCCAGAGCGTGTGCCAATGCTATTGGTTGCATCGCAGACGTATGTACCGCCAAACTCATAGGTCACCGGGCCTTTGAAGAACAGGGTGTTGTTCTTGATTTCAATGTTGTTGGGAAGGGATCCATTCAACCTGAGAAAAACAGACAGATAACATTTTTATTTATTTTTTCTGTTGACCCGTATGGAAACTGGGTGGGAGAAAACACCGGATCAGAAGATCAACTGTTACTATGAGGACTGATTCAATCTATTGTGTTTAAGCAAACCAAACATACCAAGCATACTTCAAGAACTGCACATCTCAAACCAACAGACGTGAAGGGTGGTACAACATAACGACTGAACAGGCCCTTACAGACCTGAATGTTGCCCCAGGAAAGAAGGAGTGATTTGAAATGGTGAAAACATATGTATGTTGTTATGCTGCCACTCTTTCAGTTCTGGGCTGCTGCGCCTGAAGTTGGATCCCAAGAAAAATGTGGAGTCTGACTTACTATGCAGCTCCTCTCACACTGTAACTGTACTGTCCTAATTCTGGACTCTTCGTGGTTCAGCTGCCCTGCGAGTCTAGACCTGCCCCGTTCCTCTAAAGTTGTAAGAAGAACAAATGTTCTTGTGGCAGATGTTCTCTTTGCTTCTCATCAGAGATCAGTATAACGATGCCCCCCCAGCCACCAGACAACCTCAGATCATCTTGTTCCTACTTAACAAGTTCCTTTCCTTCCATCTCAATGACGCCCGATCTGCCATATCTTTCAGGGACTGGTTGATTGGCGGTGTTCTTTATAAGAACCTTTCAAACCTTCAAACGGTAGTGTTCTCAAAGCAAGAGATATAAACAGTCCATTCGCTAGTACACTATAGCATCCAAACAATAAAACACACCATTTATTCAGGTCAACAAAGGGTGAGAGTAGAAAGCATAGTAGAAATAAGGTCAAGTCTCAGTCAGAGCAAAACAGAACACGCATAAACATTGTGAACAATAAGATGAATTATAATAAGCCTAGTTTTGATCCTATTTGGATGAGTCTCAACGCATTACACACAACTGTCAATGAACATTATTTAAATTCTATATTAATGTGACGTAAATAGCATATTGCTACATTGATTTAATTTTCATATTACCCAATTTGTAATATTCAGACTTGCCAAATTTGATATTCCGTATTTCTTCACTTGATTGTGGTGGCATAAAGTAAATAGAACTAAAACAGCATCAATATTAGCCACCTTCAGGCATTTCTATTATAAATACTGACAATGTTTTACATGTTTTAAAATGTTTGCAAACATATCATAAAATGAAATAATTGGCTTAAGTATGTCTAAATATATGAACAACATTCTAAAATGTAATTCTTAAAGTGCACGCAGTATGAAGTTATGCTAAAAAACAATAGTATACCGTACTTCATGGATGAATTGTTAATTGTGTCTTTTATCACTTTATAAATGGTGTCATTGGGTATGATGCAAAGCAGAGCAATGACTAATAAAAGTTCAGTTACAAAGCATATAACCCTCACCAAACACACACCACTATTGTTTTTCCAAATGTGTGTGTGCTTTCTGTTTTCTTTCTAAACTGTTCCTGTAATATTCATAACCTGTTTGAGGACAGGGCCTGTGAGACAGATTTCAGCCCCAAAACGCAGAAGGTATAATGTGTTTCCCTAAATGCTGACTGCTGGAAAGAAATCTGATAAGATCCAGCAGATAGAAGACGGGAGGAGAGATAGCTAAGGAAATATGTCACAACGAACTTTCTGAAGATAAACTCTGAGTCTGAGTGTTTGTGACTGTTCTGCTCGCTTTATGACATATTTATGGTAAGAATCTCTCTGGCATGTTTTGATATCTGGGAAATTAACGCAAATCTGAAACTGAAAGTGTGTGTGTAGGTGTGTGAGAGAGAATGTGTTTGAGTACTCACATCATATTTCAATGTGAAATCTGAAATAGGAGTTATATTTCGTATAGCCGCGCTTAGCCAGACTTTGAGTTTCGGCATAAAGTCTGGCCCAAATAGTTGCTTATTTCAGCCAAGAATCACCCACTGTCTGTATGACACTTAAAGCGATCAGTCGCAGTCCACAGTTTCATTAAAGGAAAGCTCATCTTAAATAGTTGTATGATAGTTACAAAAAGCCAGCCAATCAGATTAGAGCTTCCCAGATCAAAACAGGACTTTCCAATTTTGTGCGATTTGCATCAAACGGTTACAGAACAGACTGGCTGCTTTAAGGATAAAACTGTGAACGGGAAATTGAGATTGACTTGTTGCAAAGATTCAATGATCTTAAAGTATCATAACATATTTCAGAATGAAATGGAATATTTCATTGAGAATATTTAATTAGACTTGTTGCGAAGTTGAATCGACTTCCGTATTTTAACAGTATTTATGAATGAAATGCAATATTGAATGAGACAAAATAGAACAGGGTTTGGTTTCAGTGCACCTCCTTGCCATTTCTAGTTCACAGCAGACTGATGGCAAACTTGAATGCTGAAGTGTGTAATGTTTTATGTTAAAATGCTTTCTTGTAAGTAAAAAAAAAAAGAAAAAAAAAGACGTGCATATTCCAAAAATCCGAAGGCTCAGATTCAGGACAAAAAAATAAGAACAATATGAACAAAGGTCAGTGCCTGACGAAGACTTGATGGTCGAAACGTTGTACCAATAAATTCCTTGGGAGCAGCCTTATCAGTGTGCACACTGTTTTTTGTTTTGTTAAAATACTTTCTTGTAACCTTGTATACAGAGAAAATATTCTGTACTGAAAAAAGAAACATTGTGACACTTTCAAAACATTACTATGTTTCTTTAAGAATCCAGCTAGCCTGACATAGCAACAGAGCCTCAACCAATAGCGTGGGTTTGGGGCGTGACTATGCATTTTTATTTATTTTTTTCATTTGGTGGAGATGATGGTTCTGAAATTACAGAAGTCACACAAACTCTGTGTTCTTCCCTGTGCATTTTCAGAAGGGCATTTGTGTAATATTTATGCATAACGTAAAATAGTCAGCGCTTATACCGCGTAAAAGACTTGAGTGAACTGCAGCTAGTGCTTGTGTGTGTGCATCCATAGTTGTCCAGGATTGAAATGTTCTGCAACAGCGTGGTGATGACCTCCAGTGTAGCGCCCAGGGGACCCTTCAGAACACATTTGGTGTCCGCTCTCCACTGCTGCTGTGGCCGTCCCCTCTTATCTGTCACGCCGGCGCCCGTGTCTTTCCCTATCACTGTCTTCTCCTCCACCCCGCTCTGTAATCACACCATTCTCCTCTATCTTACCTTTTTCTCCCATGGTTTATCCTCTCGCTTTTCTAGCAACGCCTACTCTTTGAATTTAATAAAAATATTCTTGCTATTTTTATGGGCATTTGCAAATTTCTTCTATCCGCTTTAGAAAGTGAGTTAAATCATAAGTGTGTTTCTGTTCATGGTATAGTGTTATTTTTGTAATCTGAATCCTATCCATTCATCATTGATACTATTATAGTTTTTAATTATTATTTTTCCCCCGATTTCATTTTGATTTTAGTTAAAGGTTAAGTAATTGTGTTGTGTTTTTGTCATATAGTTTATATAAACAGATTTTTTTTTTAGTACATTAACTAACATTAAATGAAAATAAGAAATTATGAATTTTGCGACTAGCATAAATGAAATCAGTTAACATTTCCTAATATGCCATTTTATTTCAGTTAAAATGATTTCAAGTGTTTTTTTTTTTCCTTTTAATGGTTTTAGATAGTTCGCCCAAAACTGAAAACAGCAGAAAATGTTGAAGACAACATCAACAACAACAACAACAACAACAATAATAATAATAATAATAATAAACACAAACAAACAAACAAACAAACAGACAGACAGACGGACAAACAGACAAACAGACAAACAAACAAACAAACAAACAAGAAATGTCTGTAACCAAACTGTTGACAGCAGGAAATGACTTCCACTGAATTTGTTTCAAAACTATTTGGTTTCAACAGAAGAAAGAAACTCGTTTACCCACAGGATGAGTAAATGATGACAGAATTTTGATTTTTGGGTGATCTCTTTAACTATAATAACTCCGACATGATATGATTCACATCAATGAGACACAGTTTGACATGGGGTGGGCTACTTTAATCCAGGCCAGTAAATAGCAACCTAACAACCATCACTCGGAAATCTTTAGTAATGGCATAGCAACCAATAACACCAGCACCCCACACCTTGCTGACAACTTTACTACCAACAAGCACCAAACCAGAACATTCCTGTTCTCACTTTCTGGTACCTCATCTCTTCCCTTCTCAATCCCCATGTTCCTCATTTCAACCCGTTCTTTTCTTCTCTTTCATTCTACTTCCAGTCTCAGTATATCAATTACTAATAAAAAAATTCCTCAAGAAGACCTTAGCTCCATCCATTAGACCCTCTTCACAGAGTTAGCTGGTGTATACGTGTCCTTTGATACCCTGAATAGCCCAGAATGCTCAGCGTTTCCTCTCTCTCTCTCTCTCTCTCTCTCTCTCTCTCTCTCTCTTTCTTTCTTACTCTCTCTCTCGTCCTTTCTCATTAAAACCCACCCCAGTCCACAGAGGCAGTGCACCCTGGGCATTGCCAGCTATTAATCCACCACAGCTGAAGACCGGTGACATGTTTTCCTTTCCCAGCTTTCGCTGCCTAATTACTGAACAAATTACCACATTTATCTCTCAGTTTTTTGTTGTTGTTGTGCTGCATAATTCCTTCATTTTTAACTGTAACACACAACTTGCTCATCCACTGTGTCCAACAATGTTGTTGGTGTCGTTATTGTTCGCATTTACATACACATACGTTCATGGGAATTTGCTGAGTGATGAATGATGGGATATTTCGCTGTGCTAATTGGCATATAAGTGTGGCGCATGCGGCAATGCCAAGGCACTGAATTATAAAGCTGCACAAGGGAGTTCAAGCAGAAGGTTACATGGGTCATCTTGGAGTGGACCTGACCCTAGGGCGCAGGAACAATCTGGAACAACACATTAGAAACCTTATCAGCTTGTCTCATGAATATTAATTAGTTGATGTAATCAGTGATAGGTTTATAGGTCAGGCCAATTAATCGGCATCAGCTTGCTGTGTCCACTTGGCCAAAGTGTGTAAGCTCTTAAACCTGCCAACTAACTAACTAACTATTTTCATGTATGTATGTATGTTTTTGGTTGTTTGTTATTAAGATAATTCTGAGTTACTGAGGTCTCTGAAATAAGGTTTAACTTGGACTTTTTTTCTGTACATAATTATATTGTAGTATGCATAAAGTATTATTAAAATCATATTGTGATTGTTATCCTAATTATAAATTATTATTGTTATTGTTATTTAGTGCTGTCAAATGATTAATCACATCCAAAATAAAGGTTTTTGTTTACATAATATATGCATGTGTAGTGTGTGTATTTATTATGTATATATAAATACACAAACATACATTCAAATATTTAAAAATGTATTATATATATATATATATATATATATATATATATATATATATATATATATATATATATATATATATATATATATATATAGTAGTAATAATGTAATATGTGTGAGTGTGTATAATTATTAATACAACTTGATTAATGAGTCTGGTTAAAATGATTAATGAGTCGAGAATGGTTTCTACGCTCATGACCTCACACAAACACCAGCATTGTCCACAGAAAGGTTTATAAAACAGACCTGAGACTGTCTTGTCAACATATTCATTTGGTAGGCAAAGCAATGATGTCATTTTTTGCCACCATACTTTGCATCCAAACCCGTAGCACCAGTACAACAATAGCATCACAAGACCCATACTGACAAACAAAACTCAGTCTCACTGTATATCTCTTTCACTGTTCTTTAAAACCAGTATATTGGTAAGGTAAACATTCAGAATGACACAAAGCAAAGCTTATTTTCTCATGTTTGATCATGTTTGAAGGTTTATCAATGGCTCGGTGAGTTCTGAATAGAGCCATTGTAAACGGCTTTACTTATCTTGATTGAGGGCTAACCACCAATGAATGAAGAAGTAGTTTACGGAAGGAAATTATTCTCTTATCAGTCATAACACATCTATGCTGTCATGTATTATTACAGTAAACTGGATATTTCAGAGAGACCTCTTCAAACATCAGTTATCTTTTATTTAGTTTAATGATGCCAATATACACAACCAGTCAAACGTTTGGACTCACTGATCCTCGTGATCTTGAAAACCTTAAAAACCTTTTGATCTAAAGGTTTATGAGTAAATTGTTTGACATTAGTCTTGTAAACAAATATAAATTATGCATTTCTTAAAATAAATAAAAAAATAACAAAATTGTTTGGATGAATTGGATAGTAAAGGAAATCAGGCGTTCAGCATACCTGATTTTGAAGACTGTACCATTATTTCAAAATATGTAAAAAAAAAAAAAAAAAAAAAAAAAAATATATATATATATATATATATATTTTTTTTTTTTAATTTATTTATTTATTTTTTTTTTTTTTACTAGAATTTTATCTTTTCTCTCTTAAAAGCAAGGGCCACAATGGAAATTAGTTACTGCAACTTTATTGTGTTATCCTTGACAAGAAAGTTTTTGGGTCAAATAAACTTAACAAAACAAAACTAAACAAAAATCAAAAAATAAAATAAAACAGCAAGAACTATTTAAAATCTAACATTGATTTATTTTGTTACTTGCAAACAAACAATTTGGCTTTTTATTTATCCTCTTTATGTCACTCAAATAAATTACTCATTCATCTCATTAAATTAATAAGCTGAGACAACAAACGGATTATATGTAATGTGGATTAGTATCGCAGGCGAGAATAACTCACAGTTTCCACTGGTAGACGGTGACGGCTGGGTTGGCGTCTGCATTGCATGTCAGCTTTACGTCTTCGCGATTCAGGAACCAGTTCCCATCAAATCCCTCGATTTTTACCTCTGGCTCATCTATATAAAAGTAAAAAAAAAATGTCTTCAGGCAGGGGCTCAGATGGCTTTTCTGGGTCACATGACTTGACGATGGGTGCTTGTCGTAATACTGATTAATGGTCTAGGCTCATTGCTGAAAGGTCAAGAGTTTATTTCTTAAGCGATTGGGAGAAGAACCAACAAGTGAAGGGTTACTGAGACTTCAACCACCACTGTGCCCTTTAGCTACCCACTTAGCCACAAGCTGCTCTAGGGCAACTATTCCAGAAATTAGCCTAATTGGATAAGAACCTCTGCTAAATGCCAAATTTCAATTCATTACAGCACAATTTTTCTATTAATAATGGTATTAAAATGCACTGCATACTGGATGGTACAGGTCAGCAATTTCTCTGTCTCTTCAGATTTATTCTTAATTGCTTTCATGAGCATGTATAAGGCCGAGCAAATTCAATTTGGAGATGTTATACCAAAGGGTAACTTGATTAACAAAACACTGAAAGTAAATGGAGAATCAGGACGAGTGATTCTCTGTGAACTTACCGCTGCTCTAAACACAGCGTTTCACACAAACAAGTAAGAACTAAATACTCTATGGTGAAGAGTGGGAGAATGGGTGGATTTCCTCTATCAGTGTGCTGTATGGGGGCTGCTATACTGCTCTAAACGGCCCTAAACAATAGCTGATAACAACAGCGGCTGACAAAGGCCAGTGACACATCTCTTCCTGCTCCAAACCTCCTCCGCAGAACTTGCGTAACAGTACAGCAGAAATGCTAATTAACATCGTATTACATTTGTATGTTTTGTTCAAACATTCTTTGACATTCCAGTGGGGTTTACATAAATATGTCACTATATAAATAAAAACAAACAAACAAATAAATATTTGTAATAACTGTTTACTATTTTAATATATTTTTAAATGTTTTTTTATATATAAAAACAAACAAATAAATATTTCCGTAATTGTTTACTATTTTAATATAACTGTTTACTATTTTAATATATTTTTAAATGTTTTTTTTATATATAAAAACAAACAAATAAATATCTCCGTAATTGTTTACTATTTTAATATATTTTAAATGTTTTCCATAAAAACAAACAAACAAATACAAATTTTAAATAATTGTTTACTATTTTAATATTTTCAAATGTTATTTATTCCTGTGGTGGCAAAGCTTTTTAAGCAGTCTTTAGTGTTACATTTTACATTAAAATGATTCTTATATGCTGATTTGGTGCTCAGTTTTTAATAACGGTTCTTGATATCAATGTTGTTTTTGCTGCTTAATATTTTTTTGTAGAAATCGTCCTACTTTTTTTTTTTTTTCATGATTCTTTAATGAGTAGAAATTTCAATAATTCAACAGCCTTTATTTAAAAATATATATATATAAAAAAAAAAAATTATATATATATATATATATATATATATATATATATATATATATATATATATATATATATATATATATATATATATATATCCTGTACTTTCCTGTCTTTTATGATTTTATGAATACATATCCCTAATAAAATGGTGAACATAATAACATGTTATCTCTTGTTTTAATGTTGCCGTTTGAAAGACACAAAGAAACACTTACACTGAACATTGAGTATGACGCTGTCAATAAAGCGGTCTGTATGGTAGGTGACGATGCAGGTCAGCTTTTGACGGTGGGTCTCGCGGCTGGGCAACAAGATGTAGTTGCTTTGCACGGTCACGGTGCCGTTTGGATTGCGCGTTTCCTGAAACGTGGCTTCACCCTTCAGAGTGGTGTCCCATTTGATGACGCTGGGAGGTTTGCCGTTAGCCGACATGCAGCTGGCAACAGGTATCTTGTGCTTCGGCGTCCTTGCCACGATGGTAGATGAAGTCAAGGTCATCTGGGTCACTGGCCGTGCTGGAAGAAAGAGGTAAACAGTAAAAATACAAGAAAAGAAACACTGTAATATACTAAAGTACTGTGTGAACAGGAGCAGCAAAGATCCCTTTTAGAAGTTGAGTACAAAAAAGAAAAAAATCATCAATTATCACTGATCCAGTACTAATCTCACTGTTCTGAAAAGTCTTTTTTTTTCCGTCAGTATAAATGAAGCAGTTCACTAATTTATTTTCCCCCTAACCCGTGTTCAAAGCAAAAGCATCAGTCAAGCACTCAAACAGATGTAGAAACCACTCGTTTCTTGCAGTGCCCAAAGTCCTCCAATCTCGATCCTTTATGGGCTGCCAATTAGCAATTAACTGGGCCGCATCAAAAGAGAAGATGTGTGTTTATGTGAGTGCATGTCAAAGAGTGCTGATAGCAGGACTGAGGTTTGTGTCGAGGGTTGATATGACATGAAGAGGCTCTTTGAAAGCACTGAGCTGGTTATCTCCGTTCAGGTTGCTGGCATTCTCAGAGGACACATGTGAACGTGAGATACAAAATGGGCTTGGGAGTTTATAAGCCACACTAGTAAAAAAAAAAAAAAAAAATCTGTACTTGAGCCAAGCAGCTCCCTTTGCTGGCTTAATGGAAAACATATCAACACTTCATTTCTAATTAGATCTGCAATCAGTGGGAGCATAACCCACCTCTCTAACGAGATACTCCTCTCTCGCGATCCAACACACACACAAACACTCACACACACACACACGCACATGCACATACATCCTGTTGCTCTTCTTAACCTATACAGCTAATAGCTTAAACTGAAATACACATCAACAGTAAATATAACAGAAATGACAAAACACACAATAAAATTGCTAAAACTATAACACAAATATAAAAATAAAGCATTCAAAATATTAACAAAAAATATAATAGTATATGAGTGAAACTACAATATTTATATAATTACAATGAATACTATATTATATACATTATTTAACAACACGTGTGTTTACTTTGTGTTTAATAGTTAAATGACATGCAGGTATGCAAATAAATAATGGCATATTTATTAGAAAGTGTTCTTTATTTCTTTCTTGTACAGTTTTTTTTTTTTTTTTTTTTCACAAATTATAAGATTTTTATCAACAGACACACCCCATTTTAGAAAACCCTGATCTATTGTATAGCTACAGATCTGGATATGTACTAATTTTACAGTGTTAATGTTTTTTTTTTTTTTTTTTTTTTTTTTGATATAAAACACCATACATTTTTGTTGTCAAATATTAGCTTGGACATTCTGCTTAAACTCTGATTTTGTGTGTCAAGGAAGTACGAAAATAATACATGTTGGATTCCTATTATAAAATGATAGCTTATCTTCACCTGTGTGTGTAGCGAAAACATGTGTGAATATACAATATTATATCTGCAGGTCGAGGCTAGGGTGTAGCTCTTTCTGTTGTGGTGAGCGCTGATCAATATATTTCAAGGGTAGTGAAGGTTTTAACCAAGCACATCACAGACCTGGAGTGGTCAAGGACAAAGATGATTTTTCTGAAGGGCTTAAAGGGTTATGAATAAAATATTGCTGAAACAACATCCATTTACGCCTTACTATCTGCTAACCATGACGACAGCTTTAATCAAAAATCTCGCACCATGTCAGTGCTAAGAGTGCGGAGAATATTCGAGAAAATGAAACCTTTTTCTGTGCTGTCCTCTATGGTGTTCTATGTGTGCAGAGAACTTGAAGCTCAGGGCGAACTAGTGTTGTGGAACTGTACTTATTATTATTATTCTTTTTCAACTGTTCGTAATTTACTGTTTATTTATTACATTCAATGCAATTTTTTGTATAACAATCTTAAATTAAGTTAACCATTTAATGCGAATAACTATGCAGAGCTATTCTTACACAAATTATTTGTGAATGAGGCCCACTGTCACGTTAATTTGACAATTTCAGAATTATTTTATGAATGACATACACAGAAATGTGTTCTGCTCATGTTTCATGAAAGTGGCTCTTTGATGCTCTGTTTGTGAATGCATTCTTTTCACAAGAGAACAGAAATATGTACTAAATATGTCTCAGCTGCTAGTATGGTGGTCTTACCAAAGACGGTGAGGTTGACCATATTCTCCCTGTTGCCTGCTGGGAAGGTGGTGTACTCGCAGATGTAGGCTGCCTCATCAGAGAGCCGGAGGTTGCTGAAGACAATGGTGGTATCCTCAAGAGTAGAGGGGGACCTCTGGCGCACAGCAGGATGCTTGAAGCTCACACGGTCTTTGAAAGGGGGCAGCACTGATACTCCCAAGTCTGGGTTAGCGGTGGCGACGTTTTGTTTGGTGCCATTTATCAGCTTTTGCCAGGTGACCTGAGAGATCTTCACTGGTGGCTTACCGTTGATGAAGACACATCGCAGTTCGACCGTGTCACCCACAAATCCGGACTTAATGGGGTCCGTCTGCACTGACTGCCCATTACCCGCTGCAGAAAGACAAGAAGAGGGACATTACAAACAAGTCAACCAATCTGTACTGAGAATGATACTTTGGTAATTGACCAATATTAAAACCATTTTTCGACAGTCACCAACTTAATGTGGAAATCATGCATAATTACACAAAACTAACCCTAAACCGAACCCTAACCCTATAGTAAGTATATTTATTTAAATATTATTACATAGTACTGTGTTATTACAATGTAACAACTTCACCTTAATTTTTGCTATGAACAAACCATTAACTATGATTTTGCCTCAAACTCCAAATTTGCTGCTTATTAATAGTTAGTAATGTAGTTGTTAAGTTTAGGTTTGGGGTAGGATTAAGAATGTAGAATATGGTCATGCAGAATACGTGTTTTATGAGTATTAATAAACAACCTATATGTTAATAATAGACATGCTAATAAGCAATTAGGTAATAGTGAGAGTTGGCCACTAAAATAAAGTGTTACCTTTTTTAATTATTAATTAATCTCTCCATGTGTT
Source organism: Carassius gibelio (assembly GCF_023724105.1). Classification (NCBI taxonomy): domain Eukaryota; kingdom Metazoa; phylum Chordata; class Actinopteri; order Cypriniformes; family Cyprinidae; genus Carassius; species Carassius gibelio. The sequence goes on along the minus strand of NC_068388.1, from coordinate 21,534,343 downwards.
TTTTGGTGTTTATTTCGCATATGCATCACAAAAACTATCACCCTAACAGAAGTCATAACAGCTCATTGACTCGACTCTGGCTTTCATGCTACAGTCGAGTGCGCCAAAACAGAAAGCATCCCAATTCAACAAGAGTACTTCAAACGCCACCTTAGTCAACAAACAGAACTAATTACAAGCATGGCAATGGTGTTTACAGGCAGCATTAGGTCTTGAAGAGCTTCGGATGTAGACTTTCCCTGCATGTGTAATGATGGTGTATCCCCCCTGACTCTGATCCTGACTGCCAACCCTCCCACACCACTCCATCCTAATTATTTCTCATTGGTAAACATCTCGATAACAGCTTCAAGCACCTATTAATGGAAACAATGTGGGATCCAGTCTAAGTGTGCCCACAATGATGGCACTTGAATTAAGCTACAATAAACCAGGCAGGCAATTAGTAGTAAACGAATGGGTTTTCTATTTTTCCCCTGCCACAGCTTTCAGGAGCTCAAAGGTATCTGTCATGTAGAAGGTGAATCCATTTCCCCCAGTTAAAACAATAGGGGTTTTATCTCTCAACCCTGAAAACTGCATACCCTACAGTCAAATGCGTCTTGTTTTGGCAGACCCTTGGCCTTTTGTCTCCCTGGTGACCTTCTTTTACCCCCTCCAGCTGAGAATGATGTGTCAACACTCGAACCCCTCCTTCTCACCCCTTCCTTTTCTCTAAAGTCTCTCTTTCTTGCACGTGCTATTACACATACTTTTGTTTAACTACCCCCTTTACTTCACCTCCTGCCTTTCATTCATATTTTCTTTGTCTTCACTTCCTTAGCACCTGACCAGACCACCGGCTCCTCTTACATTTCAACCCTGCTTATGCTTCCTCAGAAGGGCTATGATTTCAAGAGCAATTTCAGTTCCGGTTTAGCTCTAGATAGGCCATTCATAACAGAAGCTTTCCTGACCCATGAATAAATCTGAGGCAAACGTGTCCCTTGAGGTTCCATGAGTTCTGTTGTCTTTAACAAACCTGTCGTAAGAGACCCCAAGTCCATATATTTCTCCTCGCCTTTAGGTGCTGTGCTGTCTTGTTGACCTTGCTTCCTGCACAAACTACACCACATACCTTCACCTCCCTATTTCCCCCTCTCTCTCTCTCTCTCTCTCTCTCGCTTATTTATGACTGGTAAAACAGGTAATTACCTCCTACAGAGAGACCTTTGCAAAGAGGAAGTAACTCTAAAGTTATGTGCTTAATCACGCCACTCATAAAAGTAGGAAATACTGCAGGGGAAAACAAAACTGAATGAAACAGTGGGTAATTTGATCAAATGGTATGCCATTTGCATCCCTCATGTAAATAGTTGTAAAACTTTGCTATAATAATGACATTATCAACCTTTTTTAGAAGTGAACTTTCAAACACAACTTAAACTTGTGTACTTCATCATATATATTTTGTTCATTTGTCATCTTAAAATGTGTTTGTATAGTAAATAACAGATCATTAAAAAGTGGATGTTTGTCAGTGTCAGTAAACAGTAATTTACTTTCTAAAAAGAATGTTGTAGTTCCGTGACCTGAGTACCTTTAAAGATACAAATTTTAGATCAAGTGTTTTTTACACATTATTTGTTTGATAGAAAGTTTAATATAATATAAAATCATACAATCCAATGCTATATCATGGCCATTTTGTACATATTTTACGAGGTGGCTTATTCGTATGAATTTGTACGACCTCACTCGTATGATTTTATACGATTTGTCTAAACCCCAGTGACGGTTAGGGTTAGGGGCGGGGTTAGGTGTAGGTCATTCGTACAAATTCATACGAATTGTGCAACTCGTAAAATACGTACGATTTGTCAACAATCGTATGAATTTGTACGAGTGTGGTCGTACGAATTCGTACGAATAAGCCACCTTGTTAAAAATTTAAGAATTGCAGTGAGATCGGGTTGTACAATCATATAAAAATAATTTTAAATGTAATAGTTTTTAAACTGTAAATGGTACCAGTTTCATGGAACGGCCCATATAAGTCTGAATGTTGACAGAGAAAATATTGAAATGGTACTTTTTGAAAATGAGACAATGATGGACAATTTTGAAGAGTTTAAGGTGAACTGCTGATTGGGGATCTGATATGAGTATTTGTAAGCCATTCTAAGAATAGCTGAAATACTGGTTTAAGCTGAGGCTTGAGGGTGACATTAGTCATGAGAGTTCAACATGTATGGGCAAGTGTTTAAATGCTACATTCAGGACTAACAGGCATTTGAAAGATAATCTGGGAAAAGTTCAATTTGAGAAAACTGATTAGTCTAAAAGTAAACTAGATCTCATGACCAGCGTGGTTGAAAGTAGCCACACATTTAGAGAGAAAGTGAGAGAGGGAGGAAAAACATGCACTGTTCATTCAATTCACATATAAATATGTCTTGTCTGTGTGTGTGTTTTGCAATTGTATGTAAGTAAAAAAAAAAAAAAGTTGCTAATGCACAAACCTGTAAGCAAGACACTCAAGATTTCAGAGAATGCATAGTAGTGACTTTGAATAGAAAGAAATAATCTCTCATCACAGATGGATCTTTCTTCTTTATCATGCAGTGTTAAACTAGAAGTTTCAGGTTCGTTTCGTAAGAACATGAAAATGAAATAATTTTGCCATGAATTCAGCTGTGTTCACCGCCTATACAAAGTAGATATTTACACTTTTTTTCAGAGTGAAGCCCATGCAAAAGTTGTCATGACAATGGTGTAACTGGTGTTTATTTACTGGTCCAAGTCATAAGAGACCCTCTAACCCTAAGTATGAGAATCAACTGAGATGCTATCCTTATCCAACATCACTTATAAACGAGGGAATCAGCTGGTGATGTGTTTTTTTTTTGTTGTTTTTTTTTTTTTTTACTAATGCACGCCAAACCCTTCATTTATAATTTACCCAGGCATGTACCAATGATACATTTTGACCCGAGTGTGCAGACCCATCAGCCGGCACTGTGAAATCACAGATTGATTGACTAATTGAGTTTGACAGAAAGACAGCTGGCAACCTTTGCACAGATACCTTGGGGAACACCTGTGTCCTTGTACCCCTTGATTTGACCCTGATTCCACTGGCATTTGCTACCGTGACAGGGTTGAAACAGATGAAATGTCTTGTGAAGTACCAGTTTGATTTACAGCTTGCCAACATCAGTTAGAAAAACAATCCAATCTAGGGGGAAAGCATCTGAAATATGGGCCTAGTTCACTTCAGCTTCATGAAGATGTTGTTAGTAGAGGAATAGGAGAAGTAGCAGAGAGACTATATTCTGCTAACTCCCTCCTCTGAGTCATCCACTTAGACCACCACAAATAAAGATCAGTCTACACTTTTGAGGGAGTTGTGAGAGAGGGGTAATTATACGGCTCCAGACCCCACATCCTCACACTGAGGGACCCAAAGCTTCTGGGCCCCTTGACCCCATTTCCACCGTCTCTTCCTCCACCTCGGGTCTGAAGGGGTCTACCAAAGAAAGTGGGAGATAGAGAGTAATTATAGCCGGCACTGTTGATATGAACAATTGAGGTCAATAAGAGAGACCACTTACTAGAGAATATAAGCACTTCTGTACACAATAAAAGAAGTTGCTACGAAACAGGAGCGAGGGCAAACAGACTAGGAGAGGGCATTGTCTCTGGCACAATGGTGCCCCCGAAAGCACAACAAAAAAAAGTTGACTAAGACGATAATTTGCAGACAACTGAATAACGATGCAAGTGAAGTAACACACCACAGAACAAATCCCTAGATCTTAAAGTATTCAGTGGATCTGACAAACACACTCAAGGGAGGTGTTCAGACAACATGGACTCTGGAATCTTTTTCCATGTCTCTTCGCTGGACTACATGCAGAAGCTCATAATGTGGAGGGAAGTAATTGCATAGATTTGACTGTGAGGCATGTATGAGCAAGTCAGAAGAGGCCAGAACCTTTCACAATCACCATTTTTCAAGGTGTATTAAAAAATCTAATTTAGTCACGTTTCATCCGCCCATCATGTCTCAGAGAAAGAGCATCAAACAAGCCCAATGTATGTGTGATTACTCCTCCAACTTTCAGTAATCTGGCAAGACTGTGAGCATGTAGGTGGAAGTCAAGAATGAATGTGGTTTTCCTACTGGAGGGTCTACTCAGAGGCAGGCTTTGTTTTGCTAGCCTGACCGCTGACTAGGAGCCTCCGGAAAAATGAAATATTTAAAATACACACTAAGCCTAATGTGCCCTGAGCAAATTCATAAAGCCTTCTTTACGCGTTAACCACACAGTAGGTGGCACACACACCTCAGATGAAATATTCTCCGAACCTACAGGTGTCAGTGGTGAGCAAATATCAGCGTAACCAGTTAAAAAGCAGCAGTAGGAAGCATCTTGCCAAACTTTACATGCACCTACCCAGGTAAAAAGAAAGTTCACTGGTAGTTGGTCAAATGGTCATGAGGTTGAAGGGGGCCTTCGAATATTGTCTTGGATAACGGGGGGCCTTCAAGTCAAAAAGGTTCAGAACCACTGTCTTAGTGTATAAAAGGTAACTGCTGTTGTTTGCAGGCCTACTTCTCCTATTCATTTTCACACGTGGACCGTTAGGCTGGGTGCAACTAGGACGCCTCTTGTAAGACGTAGCATCCATGTGGAGGCACACTCCAAACAGAGCTACCATTCTCCAGGGTGGCAGCCTGACCGGATCTGCATCTCTCCCTGGGCACGAGGCACAACACTGGACCTGCTTCAGGCTTCCCAGAAAAAAAAAAAAAAATGATGGCAATCGGCCCATCTTATTAAGAAAACCATAGAGAGGCTTGTTTAGAGAGTCTACAAAATACACCCCATTGTGTGTTGGTAATCTAATAGCAATCCAGGTCCTTCAGTTAGGAAAAAAGAAGAGCTCAGCTTCGGTGAGGACACTAACATGTTTATGTGCTAGCGAGTGATGATACGGCGCCTGCCAGCACATCCCGCTCAAGCTGTGGGCGCATTACAATGCTGTATCAAGTTAGCATCTAAAAACAGAGAAGAGACTGTGACGGTGGAGTTCAAGAGTAACTCTACAATCAGTGAGGAGAATGTGATGAATCCTACAGCCGGCTTTGCACGTACGTGTGTTTGTTTTTGAGTGTGTGCGCATTTCTGCAGACGTGCTGGGATGTTGAGTGCTGCCTCTACTTCTAAACATGGCTATTTGATTCCTGTTTTACCAGCTACCCTCATCTACTGTGTCAGCTTTAGCTAATATTTACCTTCAGCAAAAACCTGCTGCAACATATGGTCAGCGCTCCGGCTTTCACCTGCGGTCTGCTCTCGCCACTTTCTCCATTAACACTCAAACCTTACACACGTTTCCCATGAAAGTCTATTTAGCTGATAGACCATCTACCATCTGGTTGATTGAGGTGGTGTGTTTACCTGAACCAACCTGCTATACAGGAAGATTACGTTATTCTGTTTGTCAAACAGTTTAGTACATGTCACTAGACCGATTAACAGATTAACAGTTTAAAGAGGAATCAAGCTATTTTTTGAAAACTGGATGGGAAATTTTGCAACACTCAGAAAGGGGGTTAATATCTTAACAGGAACTTAAACACAATAAATAAATAAATAAATAAATAAATAAATAATATAACTACTTGTATTGACCAAAAAATGCAAAAAGTTTAACTAAATTGAAAATGAAAACAGGAAATAAACAAACCTGATTAAACAAATTATTAAACATGTAATTGTATCTAAATTATCCTAAAATAACATTGATTAATAAAATGCCGTCAATATGCAAAATAGAAATAAAGCAATTATTATTCAAGTTATGGCTGGTAACCAATGCAATGCTAATATTAAAATTCTATAATACCTTTTCTACTTTTTTTTCCTTCTATATATGACTTGATATGATCATGATTATAATATGATTGTGTCATTAAAATTATAAATCCACATGTGAATTTAGGCAGCACAACAATATAACTATAGCATGAAAGCTCTTACATTATTAACATTAAGTTAGCTGTAGATATCATACAATGTAAATATTAAATTAAATTAAAAGGTTTTACAGGCCAATTTGAGCTAAAGAGGATACATTTTTTTTGGTCAAATTTTAGTGGTGATGTGCCATATGGTTTTTTTATTTTTTTATTTTTTTTATTATTATTAAGCGTAGGCTTAGCAAACAGCTTTAGGCCTTTACTCGTTCAAGCAGATAAAAAGCTGCTCTTGCATAAAAAAAAAAAAAAAAAAAAAAAAAAAACGGCCAGGGTATTATCAAGATGACCGCCAAGTTGAATGACTTGCTTAAAAAGACGCTGCCCTCATCTAAAGATGGCACTGATTATACAACCATATGTTGCTTTCTTCCATATCTGAGTATGCAGTCAACCCCACATGGCATGAGTCCAATGCGATGTAGAAAGGAGCGTACAGGCCCACGCTGCTTCTCCCCAGAGAGTGGTTTGAAGGCGTCGAGAAAATGTCAAGGGGATGTATCAGCATACCTGTGTTCTGCTCTCTTTCTTCTCCATCACTCTTTTTTACACACTGATTCATCTTTCACAGCTCGGCCTGCCAGCTCTTCCACTACATTTTTATATACACAGTCCAACAGCAGGATAGATGATGTAATACAAATGCATACAGACTTTGAATCTGTTATTTGGCAGGCATATTGCACTCTTTATAAAGGTCAAAGGATGCAGCACAAACTTTAAATGTTTGTTGCATCATGCAAACAAAATCAGATTTTTTTTTCTTCTTTATACTAGGATCTTGTTGGAAAAGATTGCTGAATATTTTTTTTTACAGATAAATGTATTATCAAAAAATAATTTCTAGTAATTTTTATTAGGGATGGCATGGTTCGCTTGAAAAAAACAAAACAAAAACGCACTGTTCGGTTCACCACACACGGTTCAGCACGTGCTGGGACCGCGGTTCAACTTAAATCTGACAAAACATCTGTAATATCATCTGTTATATGGTTTGCTATAAATAGCGCATATATATATATATATATATATATATATATATATATATATATATATATATATATATATATATATATATATATATATATATATATATATATTAAAAAACGGGGTTCAGCTAAGAATTGTTTCTGTTGTTGCATGCACATTCTGGCTTCCCAGACATTCCATCAACAGCGATGAGAGAAAAACAAATATATAAATAAAAAAAATACAAAACCCTGGACTCTTAATAATTTGGAATGAACCATAATTCATTTATTTTCAGGATTCTTTGATGAAGAAAAAAACATTTTTTTTTTTTAATAAAACATTTTGTAACATTGTAAATGTATTTACTTTACTTTTGCACAATTGAATCTGTATATGCTGAAAAAAAAATAGCCATCAAAAACTTTTAGAATGGATAATAATGCTTTGTTAATGATCATGTGACACTGATGTCAGGAGTAATGGAATGTTTAAAATGAGGACATTTCAGTTTTGATATCTCAATATTAAAATTACATTTTTAATTTTAAAATATTAAAACATTAAAATAGAAAACAGTAATTATAATTGTATTAACATTACACAGTATCAATGTTTTTTACTGTAGTTTTGATCAAAGAAACGCAGCCTTGGTGAACAGACTTCCCGTCTCTTTATGGAATCTCACTGATTCCAAACTTTTGAACTTTACTCTAAAGAAAACATATAAAATGTAGTTTTGTCTTGCTAGAGGTTCAAAACAGTAACTACAAAGTATAAACAGACAGATAAAAGACTTGAGACAAGGTCGTGCTCACTGACGTTTTCTTTCTGTCCCTCTCGAAACGTGAACAAGGACACTGTCATAGTTTCGGTTGGGCTGAGATAAAAACAATATATATCTGTCTGTACTTGCCCTAACTGCTGATGACATCATCCTGATACGAGATACCAGGCCACCTGTCAGAGTCTGAGGAAGCGTGGGGCTGTTAGGTCAACAGAACTTAACATTGTTAATGATTACAAAAGCCAGCAAAAGGACTACACAGAAACGGCCCTGCTTGTTTGCAAAAGAGAGACAGAAACTAGGCATCAGAGACACAAAGATAAGGAAAAAAAGCTCAGCTGGAACCATTACATAAATGCATGCATAAATGCATAAGGGAGTTTTACACAGAATGGTATTCAGCTAAATTATTGATGTCCCCATTCACTAAAAAGCTTTTTATGCGGTACACAGGAAAGAGAGACAGCCTCCTTTACTATGTGTATTTATGCTGTTTGGAGTATGTATATGTCTGCGAGTGGATCTTTCTGCATGTGTGCGCTTGGATGTGTTTAATGTGCTGGTGTGTGCACAAGGATAGGTTTGTTTACAAAAGGACAACGGCGAGCCAGCTTCTAACAACATAAACATCAATAAACGGCTTTAACAAACTGAGATGCTTTAACAAATCATGGTCTCCTGTGGATATCAACACAAAAGTGGCCAGCATATCTTAGCGGGTGATTTACAACAAACGTAACCCAAAAAAATATATATATAATAATAACGCCAAATGTGGAGTACTTTAGAAATAATGACCAAAACATAATTAATCTTTTATCACACAAATTGCTAGATAAATACACCCATGAGCGATAATTGATCAGAGTTGGCAATTTTTGAATAATGCAGTGATATCCTCCAGCATGAAATCAATAACAGCCGTTAGATGTCTTCATGTTGAAAATATCTAATCGATAAATAACGTGGCCATGGCCATTACTGGTGGGCCATGAGTAATGAATTACACCTGAGACGGCCTTTGTTTGTCTGCGGGTTACAGGTGGTGGTGTAAAGGGGATCGGAGTCTAATTAAAGTGAATCTGAGGAAAGACAGAGAAAAATAACTGCAAAAGGGTAAGAACAGTTTATATAATTTAAGAAAATCAGGTTCAGGGTACTGAACAAATCATTGCGTTATATTAAACTTTGACAAACAGATTTGAACTGTGTACAAGGTATACTGTAGGCAATTAAATACTACTATACAAATTGCTCAAAATATATATTAACTCTAGCATAAAATAATAATAATTGCTGTATTTCACCAAACACACTCAACATGACTGAATCATTTCACAGAGAAAAGTGTCATGCAACAGAGTGCAATGCAACACAAACACACATATAAGAAAATCATTGTCAGGTGCAACGTCATGTCTGTATCTGTGTATTTTGAGTGACAGCTTGGATGTGTTTTGTGTCTGCTGCTGAACCGATGGCCTCAGTGTACCTTGGGCTACACATACTCAGCACATCTTGCAGAAAAAAGTATTTCAAGTTCAGCTGAAAGCGGCGCTGGGGGAATATGCTAAAGACGGCCATGCATAACAAATTCTGTCCCTGTCCATCATCATCAATAGGCAAAATTTCAGTCTGGAAAAGTTCAAATCCAAAGTGGAGGTAAGTATAATGATTGAATTGATTACACGGATGAGCGATTTAAATGCTATGCATGAACGAGCATGATGCAACATTTTAAAGTTGAGTATGTATGCAAAAATCACCTGAAAATAATTGCTCTAAAATTCTGGTATTGACATTGGACACTCTTCACTAAAGCTTCCTTATACCTTAACCTATGATTAGCTTTCCAAACTCTAAGGTCTAACAGTAGCAAAACCCCCTGACGGGAGGGCTAATCTACATAAAAACAAAAATGAAAAACAGATAATCAATATTTGACGCGAAGTGCTGCTGAAATCCTCAAGTACCCCCTCCTGCATCTCTCTGATGAAAGAGTTTTACTAAGATTTCTTAGAGGGAAGTCATGTTGAGAGATTCATCCATTTTTAACGCTTTGTATAAAAATATGAAATGTCCATCTGACATCAAAGGGCATAGTTTATCATCAGGGTTTGAGCAAGCCAGTATTGTGGAAACAGGTCAGCTGGAGAGTTGGGCAGCTTTAGTCTACCCCCCTCAATCGAGAGCAGATTGATCTATTAACATGTCCGGTTGGGAATTCACACTCCCACTGGAGGGGGTAGTGAGAGAGTCTGGACCACTCACAATTAACACATATATTTAGTATGCAACCAGCCAGTGCCATCATCTGTTATCTGGTGCTAGATGAGATAATGGAGATTCATAACTAAAAGAATATTGGGGATATGGAAGCCACAGCTACAACTAAGAGGCAAAGACAACTTCTTAAAAATAAAAATCACAGTTTCATATTGCATTTACAATATTTTTGAGTTTCAATGGGGTTTAGAACTCTTGATTCATTAGTTAGGGTTAAGCACTTTTCTCGGTCAAGGCAGAGTAGGTTACACAAGCAAATATATTTAAATAACATGTAATGTATAGCAAATGTATAAATAAATATATAAATATGTAATATATAAACAGGAACAGGTCATTGCATTGGTCAGCAATGCTGAGAAAGCATGATCAGAAAATAATTTATATCTCTAACCTTCCATTTGTCAGACACCTTTGCTTGTGAAATGAACTAGCAATGGCTGAACGCAAACAGAGCATTTTTTTACTATGGCCAGGGGAACCGGAAATTGTGGCTTTTACAGGATGTTGCCTCCACACCACTAGGTGTCAATATAAGTCCCAAATGGCTTCCATATTGACCGTCGCAACATAAAATTACTCATATGTCTTTTCCATTAGAATAGATCATGTTCTGGAGCCAGAGCTTTTTCTCGGCCAGTTCCTGTGTAGGCGAACTGGAACCTGTCACGAACCGGTAGCATATTTCTACCAACTTGAGAAATGAACTGTTGGTGCTTTTCCACTGTCTGGTACAACTCGGCTCAGTAAGGCTCAGTATGGTACAGAACAGCACAGCACGGCTCAGTTCGTTTTTTTTTGTTTTTGTTTCCACTGCGGTTCAGTTCCGCTTTAGAGTGTGTGGGATTCACATGTTGTTACAGTTGTGCCGCATCTACTGCCACAACTCTTGAAAAACTTTTTCATTCTGCATCGCCCCATCAAGCTCTTGCTGGATCCGGTCCTTGGCTATCAACGAGAGGAACGACTGTATTTCCTCAAAAGACAATGAAAAAGACACTTTTTGTTTGTTAAAAAAGATGCGTTCATTCAAAACAGTTGCGTTGGATCCTTCCCTGGCTGTGCTGATTTAAATCTAGCGTTTCTGTTGTGTTTGTGTCGCAAGGTCAGAGATGCAGGTAGTGACGATTCTCTCCAGCCAATTCATGATCAGAGTTTACACATCATGTTTTGGTAATGGTACCGTGCCATGCAGTGGAAAAGCACCATATGACACTGCTATGTTTTGGTTACCTGACTATAACGAGCCTAAAAACAAACTTTGCAAAACCCCTGGAACCTGGAGCCCACTTTCATGTGGTAGAAATGCATAGAATGGTTCAAGAATTGGCACTGGCCTAGAACCCGTACCTGAATCATATCGGTGGAAAGCGCTAGCAGAGCATTAAACTAAAAAGAGCAAAGAAGGGGAGAAAAGTAAAGAGGGTGATGTATAAATCTCCAAGACTCCAAGAGTATGGGGCTGTGCTATTTTCATGACCAAGACCGCAATGGATCTTTCCAATGGCTCTTTGGGAGCGTTCCATTCTCCACACACAACCCACGGAATGCTCACCACATCTCTTGTGCTTCTTTAGACTCCAGTGCATGTGCTACCCAGCTGGGTAGAGGGACATCAAGTCCCCCTCCTCCAACTTTTCACCACACACCACATTTTAGAGATTTTCCCATGCACACACACACACACACACACACACACACACACACACACACACAGGTACAAACTTAATGCATAGTGTGTCCAGAGCACACCACGCCTTGGTCCAAGATCCAGTTTCCACTTTCCCTAAAACAGTACTATAAAATTTCGATGTGACTTGTTCCAATCACGGAAGCTTTCCAGAAGGCTGTCAGATTATCTCAGTGAGTCTGGAGGTTGTTATTCCAGGTCGCACATCAAAGAGCAGAGGAAACCCAATCCAAATGACACATCATCTATCATAACGCATGTCCTTCCGTCAATAACCTCCCTTGCCAACAAAACCCGGCAGTCTGCAGTGCGATGTGTGGAACTCCATTTTTTTCTTCATTTAAAAACTCCTCAAATCGCTTTGCAGTCATCAAGCCAACAACAGCACAGCAGCACAGAGCTATTGTAGCATCCTGACAGCATCTAAGCAGAAACAAGAACATTAAACTTCTAAAAATGCAGAACGAGAGATTTCTCAGAAGTGAAGGGCGCTGATTGCACATATGAAGAGTTAAACATGCAGGCACTTTTGGCTTTCAATTAAATGAAAAGTATCTGGCTACGAGATGAAGTCGAGGACCACAAAACCACAGGTTGAGGAGAGGGTGAAATGCCTGAAAAAAGTAAAGGGGTGGAATGAGTTACAGTGTTCCCCACAAGACCTCAGAAGTCCAATGCTTTATATTGACTTGAAGGCCACAGAGTACAAGAACCCACCAGAGGATCCTTCTACAAAGAATGTTAACATATGTGCTTTAGCATATAGTGTTTTGAAAGTCAGTGCGTTTGAGGGAAGGAAAATAGCATGGCTAGTTCCTCTTACGTCACTGTAAAAAGCAGGCCTGAAGTAATTGCCCTGATTCTCTGAAAGCAACAGGGTGGGTGGGCTCATAAAAGAGGGTCTTATCTGGGTATGGAAATCAAAGGTTTTTGAGAAGCAGATTCTTTTCTTTTCAACAAATCTAGATTGCAGCAGAACAACACTAAGGCAAATCAAACAGCACGCTTCATTTTAAGTCTGGCTTTAGGATGCAGGGGTGTCAGTGGGAAAAAAGATGAAATGGTTCTCTGTTGATAAAGGGTGTGCAATTAGTTAGAAGATTTAACTAAGGCTATAGGTAATAGTGAAGTTCAGGACAGTTTTAAATGCATTGACAATGCTTTTAATGGTTCTCTTCATTAATAGCCATAAAAGCTACAATAGAATTACCTGCTGTTTCAAAGATGTATTTAAACTCTAAAGCGTGTCAGTCCAAACTATGAATTCAAACATCCCCATAGGTCTACCAAGCCAAGGTGAGAAAATCTCCTGTGAAAAGAATCTGCTTTTCGCCTAATACCCTTTTTGATAAAGAAAGAATGGGTAAATATATAAATAAGTCTGGCTGACATATCACAATAGTGTATTACTATTGATCAGAGACCCTGAAGCGAGTGAGAAAAGGGACTCAAAGGGAGATTCAACAACTCAATTAGGTTGGATTGAAATTACTGTCACTCACTGAACCTTGCAAGTGGAGGAGCACTGCTTGAAAGAACTCAAAATCAGGAATAGTCATGGCAAATCTGCAGCTTAAGGAAAGAACACGAACTTGCTAGCAGCAAAGGATTAAATTCATATTCATTTCCTCTCATAGAACAAACTGTATTCCGGTGGAAATGACTCACATGCCCCAGATGATTCCACTGGAGCAACAAGACATTGAATTTCTATAGATTTTTTCAAACACCCAAATTTTTGCATATAATGGTGACTCATTTCAAATGCTTCCAAGACGTGACACCCACCTGTAGAATGAAGCAACAGCCTGCTTCTGCCAATGCAATCAATGCACATTTGCTATTAAGTGTAGAGAAAAATGGAAAATGCACCATTTATTTTTTCCTTTTTTTTTTTTTTTTGCGTAAACGTGCAGTTTTTGACTGAACTGTGGAGTGAAACTGATATGTGCATTTATATCCAAGAGAATATAGAGGTCGTTTGACACAGAAGATAGAACAGTTTCTTTAAATATCATTCATTTATTTTGAAATTAATCTTTAATTACACATCCACATATAACAATGATTAAGATTTATTTGGTCACTGTATCACCACTTTTTTTTTAGCATTTTGAGCCATGTGTGTGTTTGTGTTTTTTTTGTTTCGTTTTGTTTTTTTGTGAAAAAAAGTGAAGACCTTGCCATTCCGTCTAGCTACTTCTTGAATACAAGAGTGCTGTGTGAACATCCTTGGTAGGATAGTTAATCAACAAAATGAACATTTTGTCATTTCCTCATCCTCATGTTGTTCCAAACCTGTATGAGTTTCTTTCTTCTGCTGAACAGAATAGGAGATATTTTGAAGAATGTTGGCAACAAAAAGTATAGGGGAAAAGGCCATGGTATATGTAAATGGCAAGCAGCAACTGTTTGGATCGGAATTTTCCTTCTAGTTGGTTAGCAGATCAGAAGGCTAAATGACTACTCAATTTTAAAAACATAGAGTTTTGTTCCATTACTGATTTATTTTATTATACTTTTTTTTCTCACAAAAGTAAGGAAATAGCCCCCTATTCTCCTTTTTAACCATTTTGTCAAAGTGCCAACGCTATGCATGGCCTTTCCCCTCCCCTCCCTCGATCTCTCCATCACTGTCATGCTTTGAAAGGATTGACGTGCTCTCAGACAGAGCTGATTAAAAGCTTTAAGGTCAGAGAAGTGGGACAGCTATTGAGTGAACACCTGTCTGTCCATACACTCACTGCCAACCCAGTGCAACGCCAGGTGTGATCTTCATCACAGCATGATCAGAGACTCTAATAAAGCAGCCCTGCCACCCCCCAACACCGCACACATGCTCATGGGTGAATGCCCTACCTGTCTTGGCCAAAACACCATCACTGAATGCCAAACAAGTCCATCTTTTTAAAGCTGCAGGAAACAATTTGCTAAGCCCCGGAAGCACAAAATAATTCAGACAGAGTAAGGGTTTCTTTTAAAAATCTCTAAAAGATGAGTATGCTCAGTTTGACATTGTTGAAAAACTTCCTGGCTCAAGGTTTCTCTGCAGTCAGCCAAACCCAAAGCTGTCCTGAAGTGCACTTTTAAGACAATTCTCCGACTGTTTGCCACTAGTCCGAATACAGCAGCATTGTATTTTCTGTGCTATCTCTAGGAAGAAAGACGCAGTTGCTCAGTCCTTCAAGAAAAACAGCGCTGCCTGAACCGAACAAGATACAGCTTGTCCGTCATGATTTTGCTCACAGTAGCTGAGGAAAACTTAATTTGCCCGAAAGCAATTTCTGTGACATCGGCAGCGTTTGTTTCAAGGCATGCATATGCTGCAGATGGGTGTGTGACGCAACATCTCAAGCAGTGGCAGCAGTACTTAAAGTGCTATTCTGAAAATAGATTTTATGTCACTCAGAGGCCCATGAAGTTACTGGAATTTCAATTTGAGAAAACCCTTATCAATTGAAATATTTTTTTTTACCTGAAAAAAAGGTAAAAATACAATCTCAAGGATAAGCAATTCATTAGAAGTGCATGTGCTGCAAGTTCCACCAAGGTGACCGCCTGATTGCTTTTACAATCCAATGTTATAATCAACATACTGCAATAGAAGTGTTCAATGAAGCCATGGTTACAATTGTGAATGTGTTGGTGGGATTGTTTTTTAAATCTATGAAAAGCAAAACGTCTTAAAATAACTTCTTAATGACTGTTTTCTGCTTTGAAAGGTTGTGCCAAAGGATTACTGGTCATTAGAGCCGACTTTTCAGGCTCTCTTCCCAAAAAGTAGCAGGCATTACAGTTTGCTGGGCATACATGTTCTTTCATAAGGTCTTACACTGCTTTTCTGTCAATTTTTTTTTTTTTTTTTATTGGGAGATTAAAACTGCAGGGCATTTTTAAAATAAATGTTAGAACCATACATTTACATTGAATAAATTGTCTCGTATACAGCTTTTTTCACCCTTTTCACTTGTCGAAAAAGTAAGTCTAATGGCTGAAATAATAGCACATCTCTCAACGAGGCATGTTTCAGGTATCATTCATGTAGTACAAACATGCGGAAGTTCAATATGTGGTGTTATAGTCATGTTCAATTTCCTAACCTTAAATGAGCATTAGTGATGCTTGCCTTTGCAATATATTTTAGAAAGAAACTCCTAAGCATCAGAAATACTACTTTAACCTCCCCAGAACCTGCCTGAAAACTCATTTTCCTCCTCCAAAGCCATTATGCACCTTCATCTTAGTTTGAACACATAATACTCCTCTGCACAATGGGAATGGTGTACTGTGACCTTAAAGATATTCTCAGAACCGATAGGTGGTTTGTGGATACTCTGTCAGGCTTGGCGCACATCGTTTTACTGTCGGGTGCAGGAGTATCTCCTGTTTTGCAAGTTAAGAAATCCTCTCCCTTCCAGTACAGTGGCTGGCTTAACCTGTCTAGCCTGATATGACTCTAAAAAACCCCGGAAAACCGTTGATTGCTTGACCTTGGTTAAGTTTCCCACAATGATGAAAGCAAGCATTTGAAAAAGATAAAAAAAAAAAAGGCACTCAATGTTCCTTTTGCAAAACTGGCACACAAAATGTGGGTCACATTAAATGTCAGAAAAAAAGAGTTGAGTACACATTTAATGTAATTTTAATGTCAAAAAACAGCCTCATTCTAAGACAATAACTTTCTCTTTTTTTCCGTTTATGCAGTAGTGAGTAGTAACTGAATGTTATCTTTTGAGTTTAATGCCATATTGATGACCTCAAGGATGACAAATATGTGCCAAAAAAGAAAAAAAAAGAAACATTTGAAAAAATACAACCCTCACTGTAAAAAAAAACAAAAAAAAAACACATCAACATATTTTCCAGCTAACAAAACGTTGAGTCTCAAAAAATTAGAAATGCAGTTTTCTTGAAACAATATAAAAATCCTTGTCAGACCAACAGAAATGAACATAAAAACCTTTGTCAGACCCCAAAGGTTTTCCCAATTAGTCAAACAGTTGTCTGAACAAAGAATTTTATATTGCTGAAATGTTAAGGCTTTGAGAGTTCCCAGCATGCATTGCTGCATGAATACATTATGTAGATGCTGTTACGAAGTTACTGTTCTGCTGTTCGCTGGCTTCATTTAAACTTTTTCATTGATGTTTTGTGATTATTGTTAGTTGTGCAATGATTTAAAGACCTCATCTTTTTTACATTTGGTGACTGCCACCATTCTTGAGGTTTGCTTGTCAAGTATTGAGGCCTAGAGTATCTTCAATTGATTAAATCTATATCCTGGATATCAAAGTCTTGTGTGATGCTTTATAAACAAAGACAAATAATACATTTACTCAGCAACAATACTTGTTGTTTCAGGAAACAGGAACAGGAAATCATCATTGCCTGAACGCAGTTGGTTGGCTGAGCGCATTATTGTTACTTAGAAGAACTATGAAAGAATTGTTAAGACAACTCAAAAGTCATACTACATCAAGTTGAATTATTTTTTTATTTTTTTTTATGATTTCTCAAGTTTATTTTTTACAGTGCTCTAGCAGAAAATTAAAGGTGAAACTCAAAACACTGTATGCATACATTCCTGTAAAAAAAATTTCTACTTTTGTAAGTCAAAGACATATCTAAAAGCAGACACGGGCAAACCCATCCTCACATAAACACTCTCTGTTTCACGTGTGGTCATTATAAAGGTTCTTGTTCAACAAATCTGACATCTGGTTTGCTTTCGCATCCTATTATCTAGAGCTGCAAGGTATGTATCTGTACTTGGTGGAGTGTAAGAATGTTTGTAAGAATGTAAGAATGTTTGTTTTAGTTTTGGAAGGACTCAACTCATGGGTATGAGATGAGTGAATCTGTTCCCATAACTGTCACATTTGTTTAACCATATTTATTCTAGCACAGCATGGCATGGGTGTTTACACAAACTTAACTTGCGAGTCAGTTCCCTTTGCGTTTATTTCATGAAGCCATTTAAAACATCTACACCAAACTCTTTCTGGAGTTTAAGTTTCTGGAGGGCCACTGTCCTGCCGAGTTAAGCTTTAACCCTAATTAAACGCATCTGATCCAGCTAATCATGTCATTCAGGATTGTTTCTAAACTACAGGGATGTTCATTGGAGCAATGTTGGAAATAAACTCTGGAACTGCAGGACCTCAGTTTGGCACCCCTGGTTTACACCATCACTGGAAAATAGCTTCAAACGGTAACATTTGGGCATTTGGCAAATTGTATCCAAACTGGCTGGAATTTAAAGTATGCTTTTTATAAACCCATGCATTCCCAGTGACTCGAACCCATGACCTTGGCATCGTATCATTTGAGCTACTCAATTCTTTCGGCAAACAAATTCTGCCCAGAAATTTTCCAAATGTAAACATACTGCACAAGCACAATGATAATTAAGACTGCCCCAAAAATAACCGTTTACGCCTCTTTAGGGAAACAAGGATTGAATTCCAGTTAATATCCTGGTTGTATTCCCAGAAAAGGCAACTATTTTAGTTATCAACAATGAAAGTAAGAATTTTCATATTTAGCAAAAGCGTCCACACAAATTGCTTAATTTTTTGTATTATAATACTACAGCTTTAAAGATTAAATATGCGGGCAGCACAACAAAAACAGTACTGATGAATATGTATGAGCGCTTCCAATCCGTGCACCCGATTCGCTCAGACGAAGTCAAGTGAACCCTATAGTGACCTACTTAAAATCATGCCAGATGACAAGGCCATCTCATGCTTTTTCATCTTGCAGTCAAGTGAGGCAGAAAGCCCTATGCTTCACCGTATTTTAAACAGGCCTCCTTATCAACGCGGTGTGGGCAGTCCTCGAGCGGCACAGGGTTTGGTTGATTAGCCCTGTGAAAGGCAGGGTGACTCTACCCTCCTACACTCGACCGTACTGCAGCCACCACTTCTGTTGTTAATGGTGTGTCCCACCCCTGCAGCGCAAGTCTCGAACAGTTGGACTCTTCTGCTTCCCACCATGCGGCTCGCAGCACTCTGCTTGGCCAGTGGACCGTGACAAGTCCGGGGCTCCAAGGTTGTTTGTGATACAGACCAGCCAAGCCTACAAGGCAAAGGTGACACTTAAACCCGCCACCCAGCCCGACCAGATGGCAGCTGTTTCTTTAATCAACAAAGGTGTCTATAGATGGAACTTGGCATACACACCTAAGAAGAACCTGTTAAGCATTCAGAAGTAATGCACTGCAGGTGTGCCAGGAAGTCGGTGTGAGCAGAGGCGAAACGAAGCGTCACGACAAGCAGGGACATGACTTTTCTATAACACCCAAAGGCTCACAACCGGCGACGTGCTCTGATCTTACACTTCTCATTAATTGTCTCACAAATGACTTATATGTTTTTCTCAAGACTTGGGAACAGCTGACAAACCACAGGGAGGCTGGCCATTGAGAAATCTTATGAGTTAGCGGTGAAACGAGCTTTAACCTACAATTTGCGAGTGAGTCAAGACATGCTCATCTGTTGAATAGAGCTGACGAAATTCTACACTGAAGTTTGTGTCAGTTCTAGCTTTTCTTGCAATCATTTCTCAGTGTATGACTCGAATACCCAATCCACAATACCCAGGCCGCTTTCTTCTAGGCCGCCAGGGGGAAATGTCACCCACAAAGCTATTGCTCCTCAACAGGATCACTCAATATGGTGTCCACTACGTTGGGGTCTACATCATACAACACAAAAGCAAAAATGATAAAAACACCCATTCAATATGCGGGATGATTCAGCAATACTTTCTTATCACTACATAATAGTTGGAAAACAACTGGTGAATAATGTAAAAATGTGGTTATTCTTAAGAGTCCATAAGCCAAACCACCACAAGGCTAACTGGACCAGACAAAAGGTCATGAGATTGCATGGTAATTTGCAATTTAAAGTGTTCCTTAATGTTGGCTGCTTTATAACATGAACATTCAACGTGAAATCAAATCCAAATCCATTTATTTAAAGAATACATTCCTAATGTTATTCATGTAATGTAACCATCCTCTGAAATCATTGTCGTTATTGGCTCTATTTCTAATTGGACTTTACAATAGTTAATAAAGTAAAAACATTGACAGCTAAAATTAATAGATTTTAGAATATACATTACCCTTAAGATCCGCAAAATGCTCTCGACATTGAACTTGACTGGTAGTGTAACAACTACAAACTTGCATTTTTAGTTTTGCTAAGACTCATTTAAACATGTGATGTATAAAATCAAATCTCTTTCATTTTTGTCTTGCTGATTCCTATTTCCCTTTAGAAAGTCAGAAAGTAAAATGTGTTGTTAACGTCTTTTCACATTGAGTTTAACTGTCTATTATACAAATTTTCTGAAATTACTACTCTGTTTTATTGCCAGTTCAAGTGAATAGAGAATTGCATGTTAGATTTTTAGAGTATACTTAGATTTTGAGACAAAAACAACCTGCAGCACTGACGTTGTGTGCTATTTGGATATCAGAATGACCTTTCGATGGAACAGTGGACACAAATGCAAGGTTGAGCAGTTTTGCTCTATTTTGTTCAAAGTGCAGCACTTTCTGATCTCTTTCTGAGATGTTTTAATGCCAGTTGAGTCGCCAAAGGCCAGAGGACATCTGCATTAATATTAACATAAGACCTGAGAGCCTGTGTGTGAGGATGCTTTTTACACTCCTTCAAAGACTGACAACACTCTCACTCGATGACCTTCAAGTTGCAGTCTCCCAAGCTGAGGAGAGGAGAAAGAGAGGGAAAAAGAGAAAGGAAGGAGGGGAAGGCACAGGGCACAAAAAGAGAGGGAATGACATGAAGCATGCTCAGCATGCTGGGGGGCAGTCTGGTCTAAAAATGTATTTAAATCATTTCAACCAATACTTTGATATACATATAAAATAGGATATATTTATACACCAAAGATTGATACAAAAATAGGCTTAAAAGTACTATGGCCGAGAAACAAACGTTTTAGCTATATAGCTGAACTCAAGCATCTAACAGGATGACAAATGACTACAGAGGAAAGTGCAGACATTTAAACAAAGGAAAACAAGAATTAGACAGACCCCCTTACTTTCATATCATAAATAAATAAATAAAAGAATGAAAAAAAAAAAAAAAAAAACTACTATTGCATTTTTGCATAAATAAGCAGCAGTAATATAACACTATTACAGACAGTTAGTCAATGCAAAAACAAAACGGCTTCAAAAGCTACGCCACACACCATTGTCCACTGGGATTTGGCAGACTGATGTATCATATTGTGCAAATGTGACACTCTGAAAATTGATCCAAGAAAAAAAGCACGGACTGGGCTATTCTCATCCATTCCGAGCATTCATGAGAAGTATAAGCACACAACGCTCACGTGTGCACCAATATGTGTGCAGTCCCATGATGCCTGGCTTTGTGCACGTCTCACATGACATGCTGCCTTTGCGTGTGCAATATTGTCTTGACAGCAAAGGAAGACGACGGAAGAGAGAGAGGGGGGGATAGATAGAAACTGCAAAACCCAGTCAAAAAGAGAAGAGGAAGTGCTGAGCTTGTTATGCCAAATGGTGTAATGGGAGAGACTGAAGCGTGCAGAGCATCACGTTTTCATCCAAGCAGCCGCACACAGTTTAGAAGAGCTTTATGGATGCAAAACAGCAGAACATATCCTCAAGGAAAGGCACTCTATTTTTAGATTGTGATGGACACAGTTAAGAATAATTTAATTAGTTTAATTAGGAATTGTGGTGCGTGACCAAACCAATGCGGTCTCCCGCTATTTGTTCTCAGGTTAAATGTCACAATCACTCCTTCCACCCTGATGTTTAAAGTTAAGTTACCTGTTCATTTGACATGTTCACATAATGACAGCAAACCAGCTCCATTTGAGTTCAATACTTACGTTTTCGCGAAATACAGGCTGAAAATGGACCTTCATTCATGGCTGCAATTCAACAGCCCACCATTCTACCTTTCCAGTACATGGTGACAAATACAGCCATCCATAATCCTACTGTTTCGTATTAAATAGGGCTACATGACATTGAGAAGCAAGTTGGGACAGGGAAAAGAAATAAAAATGTCAACTGGATTCCCAGCAGATGGAAATATGACTCAAAATGCAATCGCACAAGCAGGGGACAGCTTCTCAAGAGCAAAGCCATGGGTATCAACAACGTAGTGTTGTAAAACCACCAGGGAACGTTATTTTTAAGCTCAGTATGGATAAATTAGAAATGTTGTGCGTGAAAACAACTTGTTGTTTCTTTTCCAAGCCCATTAACTTCTATTGTGCGGTAAAACAACATACCAGACAGAAAAGTAATTACAAAGAGTCAGGTGTCGATCTACATTGGCAACTAATACACTTCCCAAGCCCGTCATGCTTATATATGCACCCCGTTACTAGAGACACCTGCATCCAAACTCTGCGTTGCAGACTCCCAGATGCAAGCGCCAGATGTACCCCGAGCCGAGCCAGCTTGCTGGGGAAAAAAGATGGGAAAAAGGAGTTGAAAATAGCCTAGAGAATCACAACATAGTTATAAAAAACAAAACAGCAGACACAATGAGAAAACCTGCTAAGACATCCCCAAAGAACCACGGATATAGACGGGATTGCTCGGCTGAATCGAACAGGGATTTGACTGCCCAGTGCATTTGGTTTGTAATTAATTCACTTCCCTTTGCTGGAAGTAAATGGAAGGATTCACAGAGGACCTGTAGACACAGGATGCAGTAATATTAATGGGCCTATGCTGAGAGGACGGATGCGTTTTTTTTATTTTTTATTGTAGGAATCAAGGACCTTGGCAAAATTTGTAGGACTTTGGCAAGGGGAAGGTCTGAACGGAAAACAGGCAGGTGGGGGAAACAATTGAACGTGTCACCAGATACTCTCAGACCTGATGCCGAGGAAACGACAAGGGAAAATAATGGTGTGTAGGAGGAGAGCAAGAGGAAACCGTACTCTCCTGCCCTCAGGAGTGAGGTTAACCGAAGAGTGCGATGACAAAACAGTCAACAAGTTTTGAAATTGGCTTCTCTTGCATAGGTAGAGAACCATGAATCCAGTCTTGCGAAATCTGCCCACGCCAGCAAAGTCTCACCTGAGGACCAGTTAAACCGCTTCCCTGACTTTAACGTCCTAGACAACTGTAATGACTCAACCTAACGGATGCTGTTTGTTGAAAGATCTCTGTGCTCTTTTTTTTTTTTCCCACAGTCTCACACCCGGAAGATGGGAGTGGCCGTTTTGCCACAGAGTTGGTCATGTAGTTGTCCTCCCTGTAATTGTCTACACATTGGCGAGACCGCAACATCGCCAATATGAGAAGGTTACAAACCCAGCAGAACCAAAGCCAGAAAAAAGCCTCTGTGATTCACATCAAGTGTGTCACTCAAGCGCTGTGGCTGATAGGCGTCCGCTCTTAGACATTGTGTAATATGGGCAAGAGAATACAGTTAATCTAAGGGGACAAATCACAACATCAAAGGACATGCGCAACTGAGGACAAAGGCATTTGAGATGTGCTTGTCCCTGGGTGTATTTGATAGAGATTTTTTTTTTACAAATATGAAATGGTAATAGGCTATAAGTTACACTGAGTATAAGATGGTATACAAAGGTAATTTGATGTATACCATGGTAAGGGCAGGACAAAATGACAGAATTTATTCTGCGACGGCAGAAAAACATATAACACATGCGGGGGGCATGATGACACATGTTGTATTTGGAAATGTACCATGGTAATATTATGTCCAAAACATGCCATTACCATGGTACTATTTTTAGGTGCTTCCTAAAAATGGAGTTCGTTTACAAGTACAGAGATGAATGTGAGTTTACAAATAATGCTCAACGGAAAAACGGTGCATTTCCTGTTTAAAACATTCCCGTTTTATTTCCATCCCTTTCTGTGCTTGTTATTATCCTCTGCACACAGCAGTGTTGTAGCTGTTGGCTGCGGGCCAGTTAAATGCAGGGTGCCTCTGTTAAACGCATCTCAATCTCTGAACCCGGATTGCACTCCGCTGATCAGGAAATGATGGTGTGGTCTCTACGATTTCCACAGAATACAAAAACTCACGCACAAATCACAGCCACTGAAGAGAGCAGGATGAGTACGTGACGCTGAACAATAGCTTGGTTTGGGTGGCACAACTGGAATGATTGGTGTTTTGGGTGCATTTTAGAAGCATAGCCGTAGGGGTGTTTCAATTCAGCTGAAGCCGCAAGAACAGACTTGTCACAGTACACATCTTCATCTCAAATAAAGCAGAGAAAGACCGAGTGATCGCACAATAAATGCATGTTGTGATAATTTATTTAATCTCTCTGATGACATTCGCTCGAAACACAACTTTAGGAGGAGCGGTAGAAAACGCTGTTTGAACATGTTCAGCACTCCTCCAATTAAAATAAAACTCAAACTTTGTTTATATTCTTGAACACATTGTAGAAGTACTAATTATTTTTCCTCTCCATTCAGATTTTCCTTCATAAAAATGATCATCGGGGGGTTGTAACTACATAAAATCTGAGAAAATAAATGGGATAATGGGGTGCACTGATGGCTTCTCGTGTTAACTGTAATCGCTCATCGAAATCCCACGTGCAAAAAGAGCACTGACACTTATCATTGATTCCTCTGCCTCAGAAACCGAGTTTAGGATCTACATGCCTGGATCCATCATTTCCAATTAGGCCATTTTACTGTGAGGCCACACATAAATGCAAATGACCCATTTTCTCATTATCAGCCACTCTGTAAATCACTAGCATATTACCGCCCTTGCCAATTTGCTGGATCAAAACAGCAAAGGTAGGATGGTGATTTTTTTAAAACACAGCCATTTATGTTGAGCCAAGCTTTGGTTACATAAAAGCAATTGTGTAAGATCCTTTTTTCTACCATTAGTCGCGATATCCTTCATAGTTAACTTCACTGCATTTCAGTAATCTCCATTATTTTAAAAAGGGGTCTCTTTTATGCCTTAAACCCTGCAATGACATTCATATTAAACCCTTTGTGTGGTGTCTTCATGGACAAATGAACGTTCAAAGACATTGTGTTCCATCAAGTACAATCAAGTCTTACAATTTAGTTTAAAGATAGTCCTCACCACATGTAACGTTACATAATTACATAAGCATCCACAAAAGATGTTTACACACCATCATCTATATATACATTTTCCCCATCAAAGTACTTTGTTGTCTGGCCTCTCATTCCATTGCCTTTGCAACAGCTTTGCATATGTTTTCATTACATTCATGCAAAGTTGTATTGTGATCTCAAAAGATGTAAATATCTGCACTATTTTGGCTACATCTAACTGTTAAGATTTAAGTGGTATGCCTTTCTCATTTGAAAAGTGTATGATTGTAAAAAGTAATGCATACATGATTGTAAAAAGTAATGCATGTACAATCAATTGACAATAGAATAAAATATTCAATATTATCAGTAAACTGTCACAAGTCAATTTCTAGCCACAACCTTTAGACTCTAATGTGCTAAAAAGTTAAATTTGCTATTATTATTATTATTATTATTATTATTATTATTATTATTATTGGCATAAATTAAATAAATTGGTTATCATGATATCAGGTTGATTTCTGAGACCAATTTGGTACACTGGTAAGAATCATTTGTATAGATGGAAAACAGTACTGGTGAACTAACACAACCTTTTGGAGAAAGAGGGCAGAAAACCATACATTCATAAATCCCAATTAGGAAAAGAAAAGTGGGGCTGGGGTGAGGTCAAGCCTTCTGTTTGCACCAATGAGGATCTCATCAGCATTGTAACCCCACTCTCTGGGAAAACGCATCAACGACATCTCTCTGCCGTCAACCCAAATTAGAGTTTAATGACCACAGTGTTGCCCATTGACTATTGTTTGCCACGACAGATCCATCCCCTACCCGCAACCATCTGTAGCACCTTCATAATGTTTATCATCCTTCTCTAAACAGCCCATTTTCCCATAATCACACTCTCTCACTTATACAACCACTCGTGATTGCCCCCCTCCTCATGCATGTTTCCCCTCCACTGAGATCGCATTGTTTCTCGGCCTTGACCTCCGTGCCCCAAAAGCCTTTGCACTTGTTGTTATTGTTTCCTATACTTGGCCTTATTCACAAACACTGGGCTCATCATGGCCAGGCTGAGCATCAGTGTGGCATTATAGCCTGGCATTCTTCATCTAATTGCCCTGAGCTGGATTTCCCAGCAAGCCTTGCACCCAATCAGCAGCCACATCCAGCAGTGCTGATTGCATGCCCGGGGGAGGCTGGATGCAGCTCTCGATTGGGAATCAGACACCATGGGGGATAGACGGATGGAGGGCGGGATTGTGGGATAGGAGGATGGATCAGGGCGTCTGTTTGTTGTCATTAACAAGAGGACAGCCAACAGCAGGGGAAAGGGAAGAGGATGAGATGAGTTGAGATGGAGGTTAGGCTACAGAGCCAATTATTTTCACCTCTTCGGTTGGCCTCTGCCAGCAAACATGTAATCTTAAATGCTCTTACTGATCCCAGGGCAACTTGTGGAAAGAAATAGTGAGAGACCTAATAGATGAGATCAAATAGAAAGCACTTATGCAAGAGAGTCTTTCTCGAAGAGAGTCTTTCTCCATAATGCCACCTCTATACTCACTTCCTCTAGCACCCTATTCAAGTGCACATACCTTACCAAACGTTTTAACCGGCCAATAACTTTGCATGCTACAGGTGAAATATAGAATGAGGAATGAAGATGTTGGAAAGGCATCAATGTTAGTGCTTTTGCCACATTCCTCCCTCTCTCTTTATATGTGTCTTTCATTACTGGTTTGCTTGCAAGGTTTCCACATCTTTCATTAATTCATTTCCATGACTTATCAATGTGCATGTGGTTAATGTATTACTATTTTGTATGAGAATATACATTGAGTAATTGCAAGTCAATTAAATATTTTAAAACCAGATGACAGGGTAATTTGATATAGACAATGATGCTAAATGTTTTTCATATTCACTTACAATGGTATTTACATAGAACTTCAAAGAACATGGTATTACATTGGTAGGTATCAATGAAACAAGGCATTTTTAAAAGCTAAGTTATACCACGCACTTGTCCGAAAACACATGATAACACCTTGGTAAATAAAATAAAAAAAATACATATAAAACACTTTGAAACCAGTATAATGTCATAGCATGTGCCCACAAGTCTAGTTTTATTTTGCGGTTGTTGAAAAAAGGGCAGAAGGGACTGAGTGTGTGTTGGATCAACGAGCCGCTGCAAGTAAGACACAATGTATCAGTTTGTGTACTGGGAGGTGTTTCTGTGTCGCAGTCATTCCAGGTGAACTCAGAAGGGAGGCTGACTGTGATGGGCTGAGACATTGTGTGCTGAGGAGATGGAAAACTGCCAGAAAGTATGAGACAAGTCTGCCCTACAAAAACAAAAGACCTTAACTTACAAGA
Source organism: Carassius gibelio (assembly GCF_023724105.1). Lineage (NCBI taxonomy): Eukaryota > Metazoa > Chordata > Actinopteri > Cypriniformes > Cyprinidae > Carassius > Carassius gibelio. Next base: position 21,507,090 of record NC_068388.1, on the reverse strand, counting down.
GTGTGGAACAAAAATGACTTTAAAGATTTGTATTTGTCCAGCTAAATGAATTATAGGTAGGATACTGGAAATCTGGCAATTAGATGTTTTAGTAATGAAAATTATCAACATGATAAACAATCTTGAGCTCAAACTTGATTACTGGTTAAGTAAAAAAAATAAAAAATAAAAAAATAAAAAAAAACAAGGCAAGTTATCTAGCCTTTGCTTGTTTACAGTGCTTTGTTATACGGAGCCGTTTGGAACACCAACATCTATCTAATCTGTTTGTCTAACTAAGTGCGTCAGTATAATGAAGTGCGTCAGTAAGTTACTGTGCTGGCCTTCATACATCTGTCACTGAAGCACAGCTAAAAAAAAGTACCATAACTCAATATGAACATTCCAAAACAGTCAAAGACCTCCTTCATCATGGTCATGTCCCAAAAATATCAGTAACTAATTTTTGACCAAAAAATAAAGGTTACTGCCTTTTGTGTTTGCATGGCAGACGTTTGCACTCACTTATGCTGGGAAGCGTCTGTGTGTGGGTGTGAACTTTACAGTGAAGGAGGAACCTAATCTCTGCGATAGCAGATCAGAACTGCTGTTCCTGCTCAGACCTTGAGCACAGGAACCTCTTAACAATCCCACTCCAACCTCTATGCAAGCTTGATGGCCTCGCAGTGCAGTAAGTAAAATAGAGAGACTACATGGATAAGACATGACGCAGAACTTCACTTTATGGAGCCAGGAAGAGGAGTCTTTGAAGTTGGTTCTCTTGTTGAGGACCTGAGATAGAAAAATAGAGGCTGAATTGCCTTATGCTTTTATGATTCTGGGATAGGGTTTGTAAACAGGACTTGAGATACATCCACTTGCCAGAGCTAATGCACTTTACTCCATATGAATGAAAAGAGCATTGCATTGTATGAAATATAAGTGGTTTGCTCTTTCATATACTGTGGGAATTGTATTGATAGTTCATTACCCATGTTGTTTGAGTGCCCACGGCATTCTGAGAGCAAAACACCTTGATCTATGAAAGCACATGAAAAAAAGCGGAGCATCTCAGACAGATTGCCAGATGAGAATGTAAAAGTATAAAGTTTGAAGGAGACTTCTAACAGCCTTCCTTTCCCAGCAGCCTCTGATGAGTTTTTCCTTTCTTGTGCTCCCTGACTCTTTCCCTGTCATACAATGAAGAAATGAAATAAGCTGAGCGACATCAAGTCATGCTCCTTTATTTGCTGACCTTCGCGTTTAGAAGTCCAAGCTCCCTAGTGACTGTCTCACCCCTGTGCCATGCTGGCCTTCCTTTCCCATGGTGCTCTAGCATTGTGTGTTAGCTTGTCTTTGTTCAAACACTCAGCACCACTCCTTTTAAATGTTAACGCAAACCAAACGGTGGCAGGGAGCAGTAAAAGTCATTAGCCTACACGCTGAATAGAGCCGTGTGCTGTGGAATTAAGGTTAAAAAGGTTTTCTCATGTAAATGAGGTGACAATGCCCCCAAGATGTGTTTAAACCCCAGCTGTAAAACCCTAATTCCCCAAACACATTAGCATTTGCTCCATAGGGACACGGGCTAAACATAGAAAGCTTAAAAATGAAAGATACAACCTTATTAATTTATGGTCCCTTTGACAGAGCAGTAAAACTAAGCTTTGTATTCCCATGTTGTGATGGATGATTAGATGACAAATAAGACAGACTGACAAGAATGTCCTGGAAAAAATAAATAACGCTAATAGCTAAATAGCTAGCGTTTTTCTTTTCTATCCATGTTAGAATGATCAGAATGTGAATTACAATGAACCGACACCCCTAATTAAGGTTTGAACCTGACCAAAGAAGTCAAAACAAAAGATCTGAAGGGGTCATAAAAAGCACCTATTCAAATCAGCCCTAAATCTACATAATTCATAAAGAAAGTTTAACATAACATTTCAGCAACAAGTTCAAAGTTGGATTACAAGTTAGTGCTTGTGTATTTTTACCAGACGTGAAATAAGTGCTTGTGAACAGAAATCTGAGATGTTAACCTCAGCAACAGTACGTTCCTCAAAAGCAAAACACAAGTACTCTGATTATTGCTTTATTATAGATTTTACACATCACAAAAATAATTTCCTTTCCTTGCCTAAAAATATGGTTGGTGTTCAGTTGGCTGACTGTGCTATGAAGGACAAAAGATAATTTGGGTTGTGTCAGATGAATTTCAACAGATTTCTAAGAGAATAAGAGAAATAACTTTTCCGAACTAACAGTTGAACCCAGTGAAAGTCACTGTATAAATCACATAGGACACATTAGCATTAATACTTGGCCGAGGAACATTTTATTTATGTATTTTAATCTCATACTGTGAAAGTGACTGAATATCAGATGTGAGCTTCCAAGCCTCCATCTAAATAAGTTCTTTTTGTTGCTGTCTTATTTATGTGCTTCAGTTTTGTTGCTAAAAATACTACTTTCCCAACATTTCTAAATATGTTAGGCAGTCTGATATTCCAACGTCATTATCAAAATTGAAGCAATGTGCTAAGTAGTTCATAATTGTTAGCTTTGGTCATTATATGCTAGTGTACTTTTTACATATGCAGTTTATATTTCATACTCAGAGACATAACCATTTTTTCAATCAAATGCTCTCTACAATGAAACTTTGCATGACACCATTTTCCTCCGACTAGAAAATAGCAAGTGGCTAACCATGTTTATGACTGAGACATAATTAAACTCTACAGTTTTTAAGATACCTTCAATATGCATTTTTCAATGTCATATTTCAACTGAATAATAAGTGAACACTGGAAAGAAAACTACACTAGGCCAGCCATTTCGTAAGGACATTAAAAAGCATCAAACTGGGTAAGCAGCACCTGTGAAGCTGAAGGCATGCATGTGGAAGACCATAAGTCCCAGAGCTAAAAGTGACAGTTTTATTGGAGCATTAAATTGTTTTGTTCTGGAAAATGAGAAATGCAACCTGGGAAAAACCCCGACTATTTAAAGTAAAGCAAACTAGAGTTACATGTTTAAATGCTATTGTTTCATTGCATTCTTTGTGAAAAATTTTCCAGGCACAATAATAGAACGAAATATCTAAGCCTTTCCCTCTAATAAAATATTTCCAAGCTAGCAAAAAGACAAACACCAGAGCAACCATTTTGATACATACTTCCATATTAGCAAACCAAAAAGCAAAGCCAGAAGAAGCAAAGCTAGAGACATGAACCGTGCAACCTTTTCATAGACATTAGCCGTTTCTGAGGCTCATTTTAAAGAGCAAACATTTAAAATCCTGACATTACCACTGCAGTGTTAACTAAGACTAGCACGCCTGCCTGATTGATAAACACAGAAGATCCTTTGTTGTGTTACTCCCTTATTCGTGTCCTAACCTTAACCACTGGCTTTCTGTCATATCCAATGGCATGAGTCAACGTGTGCTAAAACAAAATGTCCACCCCCACACCCTCTCTCCGTATCCAGAGTGGAGGGTGCTTGTGTTCAGTAGTTGAGAATGCTGTCAGGCCCTGTGAGTCTTCCAGTCCTGCTGCGTCACACTCAGTTAACATCTGCGGCTCCCTATCGTGCTGAATGTCTCTCTTGAACGTGCCACAGCACACGCAGCTCCTGAACGAGGATGAAATACCATAAGACAACGTCCTATATGATGGATTGCACCATGCACGTGAGGCTGTGTTAGCACGCACAAACGAAAACTCTGTGATTGATCGGATTCTATATATGTACCATCCATCCATGCAAAATAAAAACGTTGCAGAGAAGGAATTCTGGGTAGTGCACTGAGGCTATATCAGCTGTACTGGCAGAGGCTTGAGACTCAGAAACCGTAACGCTCTGTGTAATTGCAGGTTCACATGTAAGCCACGCAGTGTAGTTATGTAATTAGTCATACGCAAATACACCAAATAATCTTGATTATGAGAATTAAATCATGGAATGATATGCAGAAATTAAGTAAATGTACATTTAGTGAATTACATGAGCGACTTGTACATGAACACTCATCACGCCTGGCATTAAGCAGAACTCTTTACATGTGTTTCCTGTCTACTAAACCTTAACTTGCTCGCTGAAAGATATTTATACACATTATTTTAGCGCAAACATTTGCATCTTATTCATCACCCAACTGCAATCTAGTTTAGCCAGGCTCGCATTTTCATAATTATCTTTTTTTCAGTAAAAATGTGTTCATTATAGATTGCACCTTGTTCACAAAAACATGTTTTTTGCATGGTGCAATTGGCATTTCACTATTAGCATCTGCTTTTGTCATTTTATTTAACAGAATCACATTTCATTGTCATGCAGCTTTCAAACGCTCCTGTGTAAGTGCTTGAACACACATGCTGTGTTGAGTGCGTGAACACATTGGCCAATCAGAGGTGTTTGAGAATCCATACAACAGTGCTCAAAATGCTAGTGGTAAATGCTGGTATTGTCACATTTTTAACATTTCAGTACCGGTTGGTACCAACATCTATAATTTTGGCAACACTACTGAAAACCGCATGCAAAATCATTATTTCTTATCGAATTTCCCTCTCAGTCTTCGCATCTCCCTTTGTGGAACTTCACATGGAGCTTTAGCACCCATGGGGGACGCGTGAGGGACGTTAGGGGGTGATATGTCAGCCCCAAGGGTTCTAAGACGAATGGCACCATGCCATTCTGCACGAAACAGAGCCTGAAGCATACACAGCTCAGCATCACTATCATCATCAACATTGTCATCTTCAAAAACAACATCCTTCTCGAAAAGCCCCTTACATGCGTTGCAATTGCTCTCCACATGCATTATAGACAGCAGGGTTCACCCGCATGAGGTGGAAGATTACAGCAATAGATGGAAAAGTAATGAACTATGACAGCTATGGTCTGATAAGCTGTCGGATTAGAGGTACGATGAGAATTATGTGCAGGGTACTGTTGTAATGGCAGTACGGTGTGTAATGCATTCTGCTATATATATATATATATATATATATATATATATATATATTATATATTAGTGCTGGACAATTTTTTTTTTTTTTTTTTACGTGATTAATTCGCATTAGTGTCATTTTTTTATGCACAAAAAAAGAGACCTGCCCAGCACAGCAGAGTGCGGCCCGGGACAACATTTGAAGGGTCTACATATCAGTTACATGTAGATCAGTGAGTGTGAACGCTAACCGCGCCAGAGTGCAGATGATACATACTGCATGATTGCGTGAATATTTCTGAGTGTTAAAAGCAATAGATTATATTGTGAGAGGGACGTGTGTTACCGCGTACCATTTAGGTTCTCTTTATGAAAACTAAAGGGAAAAAAGGAACCTCTAGAACTTATGGATGGGGCTGCTTGAGGAAAAACTCAATGCATCTCAAGTGCAACTTTGACCTTGACAAAATACATCAGGTAATATCTTATCACATACATGCCACCAAATACAAGCCATACCTTTCCCTGATGCAGGAAGCAGCGGCGACAAAATGAAAACACTATCTCTAGAGATGCTGCATCATTTTAATCCATTCCCACTGACTGACGGCTCCACAAACTAAAGGAAAACTCAATTTGGAGATGAAGAATCACATAAAAACATATTCTGAGAGCTCTTCACGGAGGTAGAATCTGCGACAGGCTCGCGTTTAATAATCCTGACCGCAAAAAAGTTTTCATACTGTGTTGAGGAGCACAAAAAACAATTCAAAATCAATTATGACAAAAATAAGTGAAGTTCTGGAAGCTTTTCTGTTTAGTTCACTTCCAGAAATGAATTTAGAGAAAGTGTCAAATGCCCCCTACATGCCAAGTGGTCATCTCCACACCTGCCAGTGCTAAGAAAAGACCCTTAAGTGGAAAGGATGCGCTCACACTTTTGGCCCCATTGCTGACTTTTACTTCAAGTCCTGATCTAGTCAAGTGACAGAGGTTGGTCCAGTTAATGCAACACTCGGGAGCTGTGAACCAACTGGAAATCCCACTAGAATGGAGATGAAGTCAGGAAAGTGTAACTACCGTATGGTCAAGACATAGAACAACCTTTGACCAAATGTAAGGGGTCGTAGTCAAATGAAGGGGTCACCAATGGCTTATCTAAACACATGTAAGGCAGCTTGCAGTGGGGTGCAAAACCTATTAACCTTTATGTTGACTTAGGAGCAATGTGCTTTTGTCATTACCACTGTCCATGTGCTCTGCTTGTCCTCTTCTCCCTGTTTCTTACCATATTGAAGCACAGCGACCCGGTGCTCCACGCTTAGTGTGAAAAATAACTGTGGGGGTGTGGGCAATGAAGTAAAGTAATGAATTGTGGCAGCTCCTTCCCAGGGATGAAAATATTAAACCCTTCCTTTTTTTTCACCCTTTCCTCTCCCCTGGCCGCTCAGAGGACCTCTCCGAATAGGATATTCAAGTAAATCAATCAATTAGGTTTATGTGCCGAGTTCAGTCTGAGCATGGCAGCTGGGGGGAGTGGCCTAAATCTGAGGCAGCGAGGGGATGGGCGATGTGCTTCTGTCGAGCACGTACTCATGTGCACAAAGGGGTCAACACGTGACCCCCCTCCAGCACACAGAGCATCCCTTCTGTGATGCTTCCGGGCTGGACACACAGCACCATCTGAGTTGGGTGTACGGCATTCAAAATTGATACGCACCGAGCTGCAACCGAGGACAAAGCGCAGCCCAAGTGGCTAAATATACATCATGTGCTGTCACACTCTAGAGTACTGAACCAAAACAAACCGAGGCAGAGTAAACCAGATCGACTGCAGTCACAGTCGCATTTGAAATATCCAAGCGCGGGCATGAGAACTTTATACAATTCTGTCCACCGGGTAGACGAATTTTCTCTGTGATGATTAGGGCATACAATTTGAAATCATGCAGCATTTCATTTCTAAACGTCTGGCAAGGGAAAAGAAAGAGCAACAAGAGAGATCTTTCATCTTCATCTTTAGAGGAAACATTTCCTTTTGTCCTGTGCGAACTTTCACCCTTTTTTGCGGTTTATTCAGTGGCTTAATCTTTCCCAGGAACCAGTTGCATGTAATCAGCCTTTGCAAGTCATTGTGGCATTGATATACAGCCAGGGGACTCTCACTGCAACATTTCCCTATAAATATAAACCGAAAATCCACTTTTTCATGTCAGGTGTGGAATACAAAATGGCAATTGCAGACACTGTTAAAAATATATATCTACTAAATAAAGCAGTCCGTAAAAAAGATGGCAGCCAGTTCTGGAAGCAAAGCATCTCAGCAGACAAGTCAAATGACCAGACATTTGGCAAAGCGAAACCAAACGAGGACCATATATAGCAAGATTACGTCTCAAAAAGATCAAAATAAGATAAGATGATATAAGTCCAAAATGCCTGAAAGTGTTACAGCAGCTAGGGATGCATTGATCCGATACTCAGGATCATTATCGGCTCCTGTCCTATCTATCACATGTTTCTGCCTTTATTACTATGCTATACATTTAAAGGAAATGAATTTTAGATTTATATATAAATATATAAACTTGTTTTTTCATTAATGTATTTTACAAAAATACAAAGAACAATGTGTAACATTTTACCAGACTTTAGACAATTAGAAATCTGGTAAATCTACAATTTAGAAATATTTCATTAGATTTTATACAATTATTGTGCACTCTTGATTTTTTCTAGAGTATTTTTAGCTGCTATCCACTAACCTAGTTTATAATAGTATTTTTGCATAGATTGTGATTAATTTTCATTTTATGTAGTAGATTGTGTTTAACACACAAAAGAGTGACGATCAGGTCAACACAGAGAAGTATAGAAATTCTACATTGAATTAAAAAGAAAAACTGCGCTGGTATCGGATTCGATCGTTATCGGCAGATACTCAGAATTGTCGGTATCGGATCGGATCAGTTCTGAATTTTTTTTTGTCTTTTTGCATCTCTAAAAGCAGCATTATGGATTTAGACCAAAATGGCTTTGATCCTGATTTTACTTGTTTATGCAGAGATATGATTCTCAAATCCAGCATTTGAATAGACTCTTCTATAGTCGTTATCTCCAATTTGCAAACACATAAAGAAAATAAGAGGTAACAAAAGTGTTTGAGGCACTATCATACCCCAAACAGAGCTCGAAATGCCTTTAATTCAAATATAAAGTGGCATTTAATGACAGTTTATCTGTTTTCCTAGCAGCTGGGCGGGCTTTTCACTGCAGAATGAAATTGCTATCTGTTGGATAAAGCCGAATCCTACTCTGGAAGAGGATGGCAAAACCTTCTTTGTTATGGTAGATAAATAGTGCAGCTGGCATATACTGAATGCTGCTTTTCTCACTTTCTATTTCCATTCATTTTTTAATGAATAATCATTTGATAAATTCACCTAAAAAGGCTGGAAAAATATTTTCAATAATAAAGTGAGAATTGTAGAATCAAGATCACTGCCAGAAGTTGTCGAAATGTGGAATAAAATGTCATTGATAACTTTCTTTTATTATTATTATTCCACCTGCTCTAAGGTCACAAAGTGAGTAGCTTTTCTCCAAATTAATTTATTTTAACTTTTTTTTTTTTTTTCTGCTGTTCAATTCACTTTTTGATAATAGCAGGTTCTAACAACAAAACAGAGAACTGTCTGAAGCCATTTCTACAGATAATGTAACAGACACTCACAAAGATGGATGGCATAAGTTGTATTGTATTGACATTGTACTGAAAGGAAACCAAATACAGCTCTTCATTTAGGTGAAATAAAAGCCTCAAGGGACAGTTCAATCTCCTATGATATGTAGCGTAGTTGCAATTTTGCAATTCCTCTCGATTTGTAACACTTCTAGTGCTTCCTTCCATTCGCACCTTTGCATATGCAAAGAACAGCAACACGCTTATGGCAAAGAATAATGCTGCGTTATTCTCCTGTACTTATCAAGCTCTCAGTTTACACAGACACGTACGCACACGTTCAAGTCACAGTGTGGGTGATGATCTGTCATTTATCAAGAAATCTGACAAACACAGTGTTTTTGTCAAGAAACCACTCTTATCATAAAGCGCTGACCATGTATCCTGGCTCCACTGCTGATATCTGATTAATCTGTGTGGTAAGAGTGGGCTGTCATGACTGGCGTGGGGCTTCTTGAATGATGGATTTTCCAGTCTAGATGCGTGAAAAGCAGTTGTAGATGTCAAGACTCCCCTGACACACACTCAGTGCTGATCAATCTCCCATTTCACAGCTCCAGGGCTGCCCCCGCCCATCAGCATCAATCCAGCACAAGTAAATATAGTGAGTGGCTTAATGCATCTCCATTCTGGTCCCATGGGACCTCCCAGGCCAGAGAAAAAGATAGGGAGGCAGTTTTCATACATTACAAAAACTAAAAGATCTCACAGAGGACTTTAGCTGTATGATATTTGGCCATTTTGAGAGACTGGCATCAGCAAATGACTAGCTCAGCCAATTACAACAAAAAAATAATAATAAAATAAAATCAATATCAACTCAAAAACATTTTTTATCAGATTCTTCTAAGATCAAATGATCCACATTAGTATAACTCAATAATTTTACAATATATCAACAAGCGACGTTGTTTCTCATTTTGTTTCCACTAGGGAATTTCCATAGAAACGTCTGAAACCCAATTGATACTTAAACACTTAATCGAGAACTTCATAAAGTATCTTGAGCTGCGACAAAGTAAACATTGATCAATTAAATGTTCCTCTCATGCGGTTAAGGAGAATGCATTAGACAAATCCCAACCCTTGTACACCCACACTTACTCACTCATCCAGTCGCACAGACACACACAAACATTGTATTAAATCAGGATCACACAACTGCAGAGTCAGCAAATTCTCCAGAGTACCACATAAATTAGACCAACGTTTCAACATGGCCCCAAATCAACAAGCAATCAAGACCTGGGCAATGGGCCGGCGGTTGCAACTCTCTCAATCTCTCCTTCAGCTTTGAAATCATTACAGATAGCAGGCTCAGCGAAACACTGCTGAAATGTGTACAACAAGAAGTTCCATTGCAGTGAGTTTTAAAAGTCCAAACAAACATGTGCACACACATACACTAGCATTTTAAGTGACCTATGCTGACCGTTGTGACACCCGCTTGAACGGACTGTGCTCACTTCCCTCTGCCTGTGTCCAGACAACAGTTTGATTAATCCCAGAGAGAGAACTTTAATCCTGACCCCCATATACAGTACAGACCAAAAGTTTGGACACACCTTCTCATTCAAAGAGTTTTCTTTATTTTCATGTGACGATGAGTCACACTGAAGGCATCAAGGGCTATTTGAGCAAGAAGGAGAGTGATGGGGTGCTGCGCCAGATGACCTGGCCTCCACAGTCACTGGACCTGAACCCAATCCAGATGGTTTAGGGGTAAGCTGGACCACAGACAGAAGGCAAAAGGGCCAACAAGTGCTAAGCATCTCTCGGGGAACTCCTTCAAGACTGTTGGAAGACCATTTCAGGTGACTACCTCTTGAAGCTCATCAAGAGAATGCCAAGAGTGTGCAAAGCAGTAATCAAAGCAAAAGGTGGCTACTTTGAAGAACCTAGAATATGACATACTTTCAGTTGTTTCACACTTTTTTGTTATGTATATAATTCCACATGTGTTAATTCATAGTTTTGATGCCTTCAGTGTGAATCTACCATTTTCATAGTCATGAGAAGGTGTGTCCAAACTTTTGGTCTGTACTGTATTCCCCCCACCCACCCCCAACACACACACCCACTGATACCCTTGGGCAGAAACATCTTGAATTGTTGTGCTACGCAGGTGGAATAACACACAAAATGAACACACCTGGTTCTGGCACTTAATGTACTCAAAAACTATAAGCTCAATACATATACAAAGTGCAATGCACATGTAAAAACTGAATTCCATCTTGTAATGCCAAGTTCATTTGCATTCATGAGAACAAGTAGAATGGTGCCTAATCATACAACCGATAAAAAAAAAAAAACATGTGATTTAATCGCCATAAATGTTCCGCAACAAAATATTATCAGAGGTCTTGTTAGCATTCACATAAAAAAGCACCATGGAGATGCTCCACCATCACCAGGATCAAATATTGTTACCTCCCTTGTGGGAAACTGACAAAACTGTCTTGTTTCCTCTGGCAGACTCTGTTCGTACCTGCTCTCTTAGTGAACAATGAGAGCGAAGGGTTATATGGTGCCAACAATCTTTGGCTGATATATACGGTGACTGACGTTAAAGACAGGGTGCTTTGACAGGCCCTGTAGGTAGTAGGAAGGAAGAATTAGGAATGTTATATAACCCGATAGTAAACATTGCCGATTTCAAGCATTGTTCAGAAAAACAGGAAGAAATGCTCTGGAAGCTTGATCAGTAGTCCGCATACAACGTGAATAGTCAATAAGGAGATCAGTTGTCTTTTACGTAGATTCCAACTCCCATAATACAGGAAGAAAGAAAACATGGAGACTAAATGTACTAAATGGTGTAAAAATACAACAAGGGCACACATATTGATTTAAGTGCGACTCAAATCCATCATCTAAAGCTCAGCATTTCATTTAATGCATCCAAGATTCCGTGAGGAAGACGTGCTTCCAGGAAGACAGCCATCATTACTTGCAGGGGATTCGCATGAACACGAGCCACGCGCACAACTGAGCGCACACAGTTGTTGAGCGTGCAAATGGCATAGATCAAAAGCTGAAAGCAGCTGAAAGTGAGAAAAGCAAGCAACGGGAGAGTCACTGGAGAATGTTTCAAATATCTCATGGCAGCAGGGGACATGAGGCTAATACTTTCCTGCTGCTCCGGCACGTCACTGGCAGGTGTGGCAACTGACTTGCAGGGAAGATTAATCTGCGGGGAGAGTATTAACAGAGAGTGTTGTATTTAACACCTCACTCCAGTGATGCATGTCACTGAGAGGCAATTAAAGAAAAAAAGCAATACAAAAACAGAAAGGCATCTTCATACAAGGGACCGACTTAATCTCCACGGACCCAGTTCAGATGATCTCATTAAACCTCGAACAAGACTACAAACAAGCAATCAGTATCACTGACCCTTAATAAATACATCACATGGTTGAGAAATCACTGCCTTTCAATTCGGGATTGTATATGAAATGAAGAACTATTTATGATGTGGTTGGTAAAAGTATAAGCTGCCTTGATGAGGCTGACAAAAAATGCCTCTGTGTGGTGGGTCAACCTAATGTCTTCCTTTATGCAGGAATTACATATTTTGCAGCGATTGTGGATTAGAGAAGTAAACCCTGATGTTTGATCTATGCGGTCAAAGATCATGGGCAGGAATGATTAATACTTATGTTCTGCAATGAATATGGTTAGAAAAGTGGAACAACATGACACAGCACGTCTCCAATGATTTCTTAACAATATTTTTCTTTTTTTTTAAACCTTTTAAACCTGAATGTTTAAAAATCGGATTACGGAAATTATTAAATTGGTATTTGAACATCACTAATAATCAGGTTTAGACTTCACACTTTGTCTTGTTACTATTCATTATTTTCACTCTTCATTAATGTATGTTATATGTTTATGCTTGTAGTTATATGTTATTAGTTTTGGATAGCAAGTAATTTAAAAGTGTTGTTACTCACTTAACCAAATTACCAAACAGCATAGCTTTTCCAGGAATAACAAGCTATATATTTTTTTTTTCATTTAGTTTTATCCACCAATCATTTTGAACAAACAAACTGATTTATTTGAATGTGTTGGTTTGTTTAGATGTTTAACATCGACAGATATCATCATCCTCGTTGCTCTGTGAAAAATACAGGTAAATAACTGAGTACTTCAATAATTAAGTACTTCGGGAAATGCATAGCTTGACTACAGTTGAACTTTAAACTTTGAGTAGCTTCTAACTAGTGTGGTTCACATTTTACCCATCCATTTAAGCTACAGGACCACGGCTGTGTTTATTTACGTGAATACTAATGTGCTAATGGCTATCAGCAGTAGAGGATGGTTATGCACGTCCGTCGGCCAATTCCAGGCATGGCACTGTTGTGGCACAGTTCCGGTGCCCCAATAATTGCTGCATACTCCACACCCCTGACTCCTATTTCCCTGTTGGTCAGTGCCGTCACAAATCCGAAAAGCCTCTGAGCAACTCCATGGTGACTGGCCCTGGGTGAACAGATGGCCTCAGTTTGCTGAGCAGCAATTAAAGAGAGGAAAAGTGCAGAACAGAGCGAGGGAGAGAGAGGGAGAAAGTGGGTCAGGATCAAGGGGAGCATGTCGTGCTCTACTCTGCTGCACGTCCACAGTACAAACACACGTACACATGCGCACTTACATACTCATAAACAGATTGACGTGTGTGTCTGTGCACACACAGACCCATGCATCACTGCATCCGTCATTCTTTGAGCTCTCCATTCCCTTAACAAAAACAAATGCCATATCCATCCCCCTCTCATCGCGGATGCACAGCAGGAACACCGTGCAGGGCTTAAAAGCTTTAGATCCTACTGGAGAAAAAAGCACTGACAACTCATTCCCCCCCAAAATATAGAGAGGATCTATCGATAACATCCAAAGTCAGGAGCCATTGTGAAGAGAATAACGCTATCAAATCCCAGCCAATTGGATTAACCCTTTTCACTTTTTCCCCGCCCCCTACATCTTAACTCCACATGATTACCTTCACAAGAGCAGCATCACATATCGCTAAAACATGTGGCAGAATGAACTTTAAGGGGCTTTGTGGCTCAAAGAACCCAGATGAGAAACAAGGGGAAAAAGATTGTCTTTTGACCCAAACAATGTTCGTACGTGTCAAGGGACTTCTGGTTGGATGAAGAACTGTTTACAGAAAATTTATATAATTTTTCCCCCATGTTGTTAAATTTTTTTCTCTTTCACTAAGCATGAACTGCAGTCAACCCTGGAAAGGGCGTTCATTAAGAGGTATAACACTCCCCTAGCATCCCTAGTACATTCCCTACAGATCATGCTTATAGATCAGCCCTCCCCCCATCTTCCATGAATTAACCAAGGAAACATTTAACTTTACGTCATTTTACAGCACCTTGGCAGCATGGATGGCTCACATCCAAGATTTTTGTGTTTTTTTTTTTTTTTCTTGAAGACATAGACAATATAGGGCACCTTTTTATTCCTTAAGTTTCATCATGAGATTCGATTTGCCCTTTCCTGAGCACAGTATATAGGCTCCTAGCAGAAATTCTGGACCAAATAGCAGTTCGGCCCATCAACTGTGGGTAGACAAACAACAGCAGTGAGAGAACAAATTAATTATTTGGATTTGGAGAAAGGCAAACGGTGGCAGCACCAAAGCTCTCCATGGCAAGAAAAACTTTGCCTCTTACACCTTTTAACCTCCACAGAGTCTGCTGGAATAATAGAAGCAGAAGCCACACTTCTGTAGGCATCACAGGGTGCTACATTGTCTCTGGTTATGGGCATGTTATTGGGAGGTTGATTATTTAGCTTGTATGAGAAAATGCCCCTCCTTCTCCCTAGCCAGATATTACTTTTGGCACAGACTGAAGCACAACAAGGACTTGGCTTCCAACATTAACTGGCTCTGCAGCTTTTTGTGGCTTCCATACTGGCTGATGCCACAGCTAAACCAACCGTGCAACGCCTCAAGAAATGAGCCAGAGATTAACCTCCCATTCAGCTCTCCTGGCACAGTGGCTCTCAGGAGGTGTGAAAGGGAGGGGTGAGGGTGGATCCTCTGTGAGAATGAGGTGAAAGGGTTCTGGAGGTGGGAGAGTATTGTGTCTTTGGCTTATCCTTAGGCAGATGAACCATACCTAGAGGATCTGCTCTGTCAATCCTCTACCTGTGTAGATGCATGCATGAATTTAGCGTCTTTGTCACCACAATGTCAGAGTTTGTTTCCATGACTTTCATGCAGAGTCATGGCACCTGGAACTGGTTGCAGGAACAACCCCCACAGAGCAAACTGGTGTAAAGTGCCTTGCTAATGAGCACAAAGGTTATAGTGCGTGGTCATCCTCGCAAGGAGATTGATCCAGCAACCTTATGGGTTATCAGTAATGACTACAACCATGACAATTACATTTCACCTTTTGTTTACCCGATTTATCATACATAGGCCATCCCAATGCTCGGAAATGTACATATACTGCACATTTAACCACACACTTACAATGTGGATTATCAATTTTATGAACAAACATGAGTCATTGAGATTCTAGCAATATGATGAAGGCACCTGTCTTTCACTTGGCGCCATTAACTACATCACACATTTACCTTTCAGGGCTTTTAATGTCAATGCACACTGCTGTCGGAGACCCTGGGGACATGCACTATTATTGTGAGAGAAAGGAACCACACCCTGTTACAGGTGGCACCCATGTGATTTAATCACAGGTGAGGCAGCAGGCTTTATAATGCACCCAGGGACAAAGAGTCACCCCTGGGCCAAGAGTAAGAACTGCCTGGGGCAAATTACTGTGTTGGGGCAATGACTTATGCAGTGGAACATATCGGGAGTCTTTTCCATTAGTGTGGCCATCACAATGCCTGAAGAGAATATTCTTCCCTCATTTTTTTTTAACACTTCTCTCAATTCTTTCTCAGCCTGTGTCTGTCCCTTCTCTACCACAAGAAAGGATGGAATCTATAAGGTTTTCTCTCTCTCTTTCTCTTTGTATATATTTATTTTTTACACATCCCTCAATTAAACTCACAGTTTTTGTTCCAATGAGCTGCCTTTGTGGACAGCATTTAGAGTCATCATAGGAGCACTTTACGTAAGCCCCTTTCACACTGCACGTCGGACCCGGCAAATTGCCGGAACATTGCCAGGTCGCCTTCTGTGTGAAAGCAAACACATTCCGGGATTGATTCCGGCATTGAACCCGGGTCGGGGACCTAGTAACATTGCCGATTCAATCCCGGGACGAGCGCTGTGTGAACAAAAGCCAGATCTAATGCCGTGTCGAAGTGATGACGCGCATTATTGCGCGACTCTTTTACCGGCTGTTTTGAAGGAAGATCAACATTCCCGATGAAAAAATATGTGCTAACTCTAATGAAGCAGAGATCAGTTAGTTCCTCACTTTCCGCGCTGACGCCGAGATCGTTTGCTTGCTTCAGTGAAAGTATAACGTGCCTAACGTTTTCGACTCGTCCATGACACGTCACGCCCTGATGTCACATGTCGTTACGGGATCTTTACGGGTTGTGTGTGAAAGCACGCACATATCCCGGGTCATCACTGGCAGTGTGAATGTGCTAAATCTAGCGACCCGAGAAAAATTCGTGCAGTTACTTTACCCATGTATTTGCCGGAATGGCAGTGTGAAAGGGGCTATAAAGGGTTTTAATTGTATGACTTAAAAAAAAAAAAAAATCAATCAAAACAAGTTTATTGCAGAGCTACACTGACACCTATACTAAACACCACACATACACAATAAGGTGAAATGTGATGTGAACCCACTAATCACAAACATGTGAAACACAGAAAGTGCTAGAATGGTGGCAGATGTGTGGGTGCGTTTGGGACAAAATTTTCCCTCTTCAAATGAAGCAGTGACATGGAGCTGTGCAGCCATGCCTGAAACTGGTGATTCAATATCAGACTGCATTAGTTACTCTGGCATCAGTGCTTGCCAGGCCAGCACTGGATCAATGCCAAAACAGCAAGCCATCTCTCAGTTTGTCTTCTTCTTTCACTCTGCAACTATATCTCTACCTGTCAAGCCAATCCGAACAATTCCAGCTTGAATGAAAAGTTTACTCCAATTCTAAGTAATGCAAAAAGACAGCCTTCCAATAAACAAGGATATGTATCTTTGGTCATAGCAGATGTAGGCGAGAAAATTCCCTCACCTCCAAATTTTACAACTCAATCAGTAGCTGGTTTGGGATTTCAGAGCAGTTGGAGATAACTGAGAAGGTATTGATCTTATGTAGTTCTATCCAAGCGTTCGCCTGAGTCAGAGTCTTAGCGGGACACAGCAGACACACACTGCCAAGCAGGATAACTAAAGCCTGTTTTATTTTTTTTATTTTTTCTAAAGCAGACCCATTTCCCCTCCCTTTCTTATTACAACTATATTGTTGCTTTAAACATTGATGTGCACTCTTAACGAGTATGCAGCCTGGAATATTAAAAAAGCATCTATCAAAACTCATCAAACAAAGGGAAACATTTCATCCAACAAACACACTCTCGTTCTGTCTCTCTGCCCATCTGTGCAATTCATAAATTGAAAAGAGCTTCACAAGATACTGTTAATATAATTACTGTTTCATGCATATGTCGCTATTTTAAAACCTCTTAAAACATGGTTCATCAGATTGATTTATAATGCATTACTGTTTTGAATCTTACTGCAATTTAAGCATTTTTTCGATTCAAAAGTACCTTTCATTTAATGCACACCGCATGAAAAGCATTAGACTGAATCTAGATACAGATATTAGATCTGCTTAGCAACTCCAGTCCTTGTCTTCCCTTCATCCAATCTTTTGTTTGCCAATTACACACACACACACACAAACATACACGCTCACACATGCATCCAATACAAGATATGTAGACTTACAGTCCCCTTGGAGAAAGAACAGGCAGGAAAACTGCGGTCATTTTCACAGAATTCCTCCTCTCTATTCCCCCGACTGATGCTTTTGCGCAGGCCAGTAATCACCAGTGCATGTCTTTTTTAATAGACGCACATTAGCCCAGCTGCCTGTAGTAAATTGACTTGTTCAGTCTGAGGGGCCTGTGTGTGCGCATATTGTGTGAGAATCTGATCTACTTTATTTCAGAGCCATACACAAGATTTTTAACGGAAGGCCTGGAATTATCCGATCGCTCAATCCCAGATCAGTGCTCGGACTAACCTCCCCATTTCTCTAGCGTGACACCATTACCCCAGCTGGATGCCTCTCAGCAGAGCCCTCACTGGTTTATCTCATATGGAGCCTGTGAAGTGGAAGACTTGATAACGACTCAACATAAACCCTTACACAGGCATTAGATTGACAGCTATAAAGCTCTCCTACACTCCCAAGACATATATTTATTATAGGGAAGCAGTGGTACCAAAATCTGTCCAGTACAGATAAATATAAAATGATAAAATGTTTATAAACCTTTACAAATGCCCTTTGTAAACCTTCACGTAAACTTTATTATAAAAGTTACATTAAAACATATATAGTAATAAATTATAATACTAAATTAGTTTGACTATATTTATGATATGTCAAATAAATACACGTAAATCATATTTGTGTACCCTGATTTGCCTTTTGTTCAAACTGAACAACATTCAAAACCAAATTCTGATCTACAATATCATGTTTCAATTAAAATCTAAATATTACAAGGAACATTAGCAATGATGGATCACTTTTCAGTTCTTTTGGCACAGAAAAAGAGAATTCTGTTAGCAGTAATATTATCTGCTTCTAATTTTGGCCTAATCAGACAGATTATAAAAAATGCTGCTATAATCACTTGTCATATCTGGCATCCCTAATTTATTATACACATATATAACCTAAAATCATTTTAAGTGATAATGTTGATCTAATTTAAGTTTTTTTTTTTTTTTTTTTTTTTTTTTTTTCATGCATCTGTGGCTTCATGTTAGCAGCATGACTAAAATACATGGACGACAAGTGTATGCTATTCTTTTATTTATTTAGAAGTTAACAGCAGTGGACGCAGTGGTCTAGATTAGTCATTTACTAGCCATGGGCGGCCTGACACCACATACCATCAAATCTTGAGAAGTCCATGATTTTGAGCAAATTTCAGACTTTCATGTAGAGAGAGAGAGAGAGAGAGAGAGAGAGAGAGAGAGAGAGAGATGATAGCGACAGACAGAACAGAGAGAGAAATGGAGGGATAATCGAGGCCGACCTCTGAGATGATTCTATTTAAATGAGGAATCCTCTCAGATTCTGAACAGGGAATAAACTGAAAATTCTAATTCAATACCTTAATTTGAAATGAAACATAATGTTGAACTGAAAATATGAAAAAAAAGATACAAATAAATTAATAAAGACATTGAAAAAAAATTGTTACATAATGTATTAAAAATAATCTTCTAGTGGTCTAATATATCCTGCATTTCAGAGAATAAATAGCCATAATTAATCAAAAATAACTCGTGAATACTGGACTAATGAAATTCCTTTTGAGTGACTGTTAATTCAACTGTAATTCCATTTCCTGTCATTCTAATTCATTATCCTGTGGCCAATTTGATTCAAATTCCTACTCATAAATTGAAAGGGAGCCAATTCAGGAAATTCTGCAAGGAAAAGAAGAGAAAATAAGTGGAGTCAACAGAAGGAGGGGGGGAAACACTGCAGCAATACAGCTGAAGTATCTGTTCAGTGAGTGGAAAACCAAGGGTGGGAGGATGGGTGGGCTTAACTATTTAATCTCTAAATCGAGATGAGAATCGCTAAATCAGATTAATAACAAATCAGAAAAGCACAAGCAAGATTGGCTACCATTTTATTGATTTCCTTTTCCATTATTCGGCTGATTCAGGCATTTCGACTCAAAACAGAATAGGATTTCCAAGGGTTTGAAGCAGAAAATTGCAGCTGAACTCTGCAGATAAAACAAGAACACCATTTGGAAGCATGGGAGGGAGAGGTTTGTGTGATCAGGGACCTGGAAAACAAGTATGTGTACCAGTTGGGGTCGCAGGTGCACGCAGACAAATATGTTCGGCACTGAGACGTTACATACACACTCACACGAAGGACGTTGAGGCTAAAGGTCCCCGCGCAGAGTCACTTTCAGGTCAACATGACGCTAAAAACCCATTCCAATTAACACACTTCACGGACCTACTTAAAGACCCTCCACAAACAAAGAAAAAGAGGAAGCGCTTGTGTGCATGTGTGTTAATTTAGCACTTACTCTGTTTTTAGTGCTATTTGCGCAGTCAGTTGTGAGGTTCAGAAACACTCCACTCCATTATTTAGATCAGGAGTTCTCACTCATGTTTAATTCACCATTGAGCGGCTACGTCACATCTAGACAGATCCGCACAACACCGCCTAAATGTGCACTATAGATTCAGCCAAAAAACAATGGTGGAAGTCCTGAGGATGCAATATATTTGCATTACAAAATGGAACCGCTCTTTAAGTAAAACCATTTATATATCACCAAGACAGTTCTCAGGGAAAATTCTGGGTAAAAACGTCAGTGATGTTTTGTTTTGTTTCGGTTGTTGTTGTTTTGCACACACAAAATATGAAAATCACCAGGCAAACAGCTTGCACATGGCAGTTTCCCAACTAGCAGGCTGATTGTAAACGGAGGATTCAGCAGACTATGATAGTCTGGCATACTTTACTACAATGCTTAGTCTGAGTCTTTCAAATGCCACAAGTGAATAAATATGGAAGCCCATCTCCATTAGAGAATAATGGAATAAATTATTATTATTATTTAAATAAATTCATTAAATTCATAAAATTAAAAAAAAAAGCAATTCTGTGTTTCTATCTCACAAATCTTTTGAAATTAAATTCTCACATTGAATTTTTTTTTTCTTGAATCCTGAGAAGAAGAAAAAAAAAAAAAAAAAAAAAACCTTTAGAACTTCAAAATATACACTTAAAGAGTTGCAGGATATGAATTCATAATTCTGAGATAAAAAGTTAGCATTTATTTATTTAAATTCAGCAGCGGACAAATATACATTTTTTAAAATTACTGACAAGGGATAAACATAATTGAGAATCAACAATGGATAGCCTAAATTATTTAGACTAGATATTACATTCACAGAATGTATAATTAAAATTCAGTCTATTTTGTCTAAAGGTCAGATTTATTTCTTGTTTTACATATTAACAAGCTAAAATTTTAACCCCACAGTAACACAAAATACACTTACATTGAACTAATTGAACTCATTCAGGGTTTTTATTTTATTTTATTTATTTTTTTTGTTAAAAAATGTACACATCAGTTTACATAATTACAAATAGCATTTATTTAATATTTAATAATATATAAAATATCAATTCAAAAATCAAAATTTCCCACTGTGCAAAACACTGGAGTTCCAACCAGCATTTCAAAAGCTGCTTTAACAATCTGCAGGGGTTGCTAGCAGCGAGGTAAATTCACCATAGTAATATTATTTGGCTGTCACTCTCACTGTTCTTCCTTAGCTCTGGGCGGCTTTCCATGCATCACCCCAGTACCAAATAAACCCAGCTACTCCAGGGGAATTGGATGGAGCTCTCATCCGCATGCTAATGTTTAACCATCCAACCCAAATGTCTGTATAATCACTTTCACAGCAGAACTCCATCCGGTGAGCAGCCCCCGCCAAACACAGTGCCATGTGTCATTGTCAGACAGTAATGACTAACTCTCTCCAAGGAGGACAGACAAACAGACAGAGAGACATGCAATAAAAGACCTTCCTGTGACCTCTTGGGGTTAAGCAGCACTTACTGAGGTTCGGCTGATGATTTCTGCAGGTTTTTCACCCTTACAAGCTCCATGACTCTTTGAGAGACACCTGCTTCTGATCAACATCGTCTTTTATGACCCTGCTTCATCTGGCTTTTAGTATTCAAAAGATCCACTTCAAATAAGAACACATCCCCATCTGGCAATTACAGGCGCATGCAACAAGCCAGTCAGCTCAAAGACATGAAACCGTAGACCATTTGGGTCAATTTCATTGTGAATGAGCCAACTGTAAACATCTGAAAACAGCTAATCAAGAAAAGTGTTTCTGGCCATAGTGAACAAAGCAATCAAATGTTTCATTTTGTATACAACAAAACTGAAAATGAGAGCAACTACTTGAATTAAATCCTGGATATCAGAACCTCCGCAGCTAATGTTTCACAAGGTAAGCACCAATAAGCAACAAGCCCAGTGAGTAAACAGAACCAAAGGTGTCGGAAAGCAAAATTATTCAAATTCTGCATAAATCAAGTTTGCATGGTGCCAAGTTATTACTTGGATTACATTTCAGAGCTAGAAATTCACATTCTGAATAATTGCATTTCTGTGGTTGATGCTCATCCATCATTGAAAAAGTATTCATTCCCCCCAAAATGTTTAATCCAACTAAGATGAGGATTTGGAGTTGAGGAAATCGCTTTAACCAGCCTGAAACGAAATGATCTATATGAGGGAATATACCGCACAGACCTGTCCCAGTCTCCCTCGTCCCCAGAACGCACAATACACAGCGCAAACAACTAAACAGCAAAGGGAAAGGAAGTGATGCGGAAGGCAGCATAGGTGAAATTAGCATGCCGTCAAACCAAGCACATGCATTTCTGGGTTCCTCAGACAAGAAGCTTTTAGTGTTGGATACACAGTGAGTGTATATATATATATATATATATATATATATATCTATATATATATATATATATATATATATATATATCTATATATATATATATATATATATATATATATATATATATATATATATATATATTTTTTTTTTTTTTTAAATTTAATTTAATTTATTTTTTTTGCTTTGAAAGTTAAAATCAGTCATTTCCAACTTCAAGGTTTGTGTGATGCCTTGGACAATGGAGTTTACCATCGGGATGAGAGATGATAATCATGACCAATTTCGCCGGTCTTGCCTTGATCTACCAATAATGACAGAAATCTAGTTTTGGGAAACAGGGTGTTGCACACAGCACTTTTTTTTTTTTTTTATCATTTTCAGCTCTTCAAATCTAAAACAGCTCTTTTCCAGTGTATCTGAAGAACTCAAAAGTATTGCCACTGACAAACAGTCATTTCCTCCTATAAAACATCCCCTTTGCGACCATATTCTCATTACGATGGAGGACCGGTGACAAGTACCCATCGACACAACTATAACACAGAACTGCAAGCAAAGCCAACTAATGCGACGTATTTTGAGTGATGTTTTTATTGTGATCTCCTACATTTGTGCAGACTATGTATTCTGCTCACTGAGGCCGAGTGGATTGAGTATGCTGCTGCTGTTTTGAGCACCGCTAGGACTACAGTTCATGTTAATAGCTTTCTACACTGGTAATTTCTGGTCAGACCCCATAGATCACTGCTGCATGATGATGAGGGGTACATGATAACCTGCTCTCTCACCTGTAAATCACTGGAGTAATTAAAAGCTATATTTACCCAGATAGCAATACAAGTGGCTCTGTTCCAAAACTAATGTCTCATAGGAAGCTGCTTTCTAAAGCAGCGTATGAACTGAAATTGACCCTAAAAAGTGAATGATCGGGACATCTCTGCATAAAAGTGCGTGGGAGATTGAACGTACAACTGAGTTTGAGCTTTAGAATGCTGCCATTCTAACAATGGGATACCTTAATAATAAACTGCAAAAAACTGGGGTAAAATAGTCTACTGAACATTTTTAAGTGATTTTTCAATCATGAATTCATTTTATGCATATCTACACATTGTCATATGAAATACAATCACAGTTTGCATAAAACATATGAAATCAGGGCTACTGGGAGAAATAAAAACCATTCTCTTAGTAAAATAATAAATAAATAGAAAGTCATTTAAATGCATGACTAAACTCTAGTTCAATGAATGGGCACACTGACAGATGAAATCAATGAACAGAAAGTGGCTTTTTAATGCACCTCACTGTTAAACCCCATCAAAGGAAAATGGTTATATGTGTTAAACGACATCAAAGTGTGACTGCAACTGCTCAAAATCAGGTCCCTTCGCTTAAACCGTTTCAGTTCACACTTATGTAATATATTCTGATGTGAACGGAAAATGGCTTAAAACAGTATGGGAATCATGTTATAGCAAGTAACCTAATGCTAAAGTAATGGACGTTTTACTTGGGAATAAAACAGATTTCCAACACATTTGCAAATACAATTGAGAGGTGTTTAACCATCTGTCTGAATTCACCCTAGTTTCTCATGGGTGGAACATGGAACATCATGGTTTTACATCCACCCACACCCACACCCACACCCACACACACACACACACACACACAAAGCTGTCTGCCATTCAAGACATCTATTGTTGGGGTCAAAACAGCTTGTATGTCACTTAGGCCTTCAAAGAAGCCTGACATTAATAGGTTCATCTTTTGACCTCAAAGTGAATGACTGAATTCCTGTCGTTGCACATAAAGAAAACGGTAAAGCCATTTAATGTGCAAGAGAGCCGAGCTTTTGCAGCAAACAACGTTTATTTTCCCCTCACTGAACTCTTTTACGAATTTGTAATCTTCCTTGCGCACACCCGTGAAGGACCCCGGGCAATCTGATATTACTCATCGCAGCAATTTACAAAGTGTTGGCAAAACTCACAAATTAAAAATGCCACTCAAATATGGCTTTCATAGTCAATGGGATAATCAAAACATGCAAGGGGGGGAATATCACAAGATGTTCTTCTTCTCTCTCTTGATTGAACCACTTCAAACGAAATTCAAACATGATTCCTCCAGCCAAGAAAATAATCCTGATCTTTTACATGAACCACAGGATCATCTCTACACAAATCAGGCAAGACTTTGTGATCAAAGAGCAGAACGCACAGAATCAGCTGTCATGCTCTGTGGAAATGAGACTCATGGGTAACAAGGCCAACCGGGTATTTGTTCCATTCTGTGACGTTCTGTTTTTTAAAATATAAAAGTTGACCTAAAATCAGAATTGACACTATTCACTTATCATACTATTCAATTTCTAACATGTCAGCACATTATTTTACTGAAAAGAAGAATAAAGAAATTACTGTTCTTCTTTTACTGGCATTAAAAAAAAAAAAAAAATAAATAACTGAATCAGTTCTTGATCAGCAAATCTACATCTGATTGATGTGTTGAAACCTGCCATTTGTATTTGCACCAATCATGAATTGAATTTCATGAAAACAATTCATAAATAATGCATAATCTATAGTGTACATATTTTATATATAAATTTAACTAATATACCACCTTTTATATTGTACATGCAATAGCTGAAAGTGCTTTACAAAAAGCATTTTTGGCCTTTAGCCATTTTTCTACCCTCGGATTAACTCGAATGATTGTGACATGCACTCACAAACCACTTTCCTGGGTATTTCACCTTGAACCAGCCCTCTTAGTAAAATTGATGTTTGTGGTGGGTTCAAATAATTAAGGTTTAGATCAGAGCCCCGCCGTGAAGTGCTCCCAGGCCAAACCATGATGAATGCTTATTCCTGAAGCGTTAAAAAGTTTTCCATTCTGCAAATAGAAAATTCTTGCTAAAAAGGTATCACAGGAGGAAATAATGATTTATGAATCAATGATGGTTCACCAAACACTGGAGGTTAGAAGGAATTATCCGTACGGCAGCTGTTTCACTCTAAAGGGAGAGCTGTAAGTTAGGTAATCACTATCAAACGGCACAGTCCGTTCCATTACGCTTCTCTTTAATCTAGAAGAGAACCATCACATTAAACTGGAAGAGCACAAGTATCACTAAATTATGTCAGGATCTTCATTTTGTTGGGTAAACAGTCCTTTAAAAAAGACTTGCGAGTTCATAAAGTGTCAATCTTTTGATTGATCTGGCCTAGTGCTGAGCCATTCCAGGCATTATCAATAGATCAGCACACCCAATGGATTACTCAGGCTGCATTACAACCAACATATTGCAAATTGCCCTATTAATGGATTAGTCTGGCGGGTTCCAACTTGGCAAAAAGGGGGGCGTGAATCTCAAAGCAGATAACATTATAAATTACGACACTTCTGCCTACGCTTTTCAATGGAAGAGCCGTGGGCATCGAATCACAACAAGCAGAACCGCATCCACATAATTCATTACAGTTCATTAGTTTATTCGACTTTGAAGCAGCATTAAGCATTCAGCTGTACGTGTAGCTTAACGTGTTTGCGAACGCAGAAGGAGGGCAGCCCTGCCAGCTCTGACATGTACATGTGCACGTAGAGTTGATTTATGCTGAGTGATTGCTTTGCTTCAAAAGGAGAAACAATAACCAGATGCCTTCTAAGACACCCATTCCAGCTGTTAATTGCATGGCAAGTGTCTAGTAAACACTGCACAGAGGTGAACAAAGGGGTATGTGTTCAGTACGCCCGGGTTGTGTATATCATTTAGATTTGCAAGGTGTCTTGTCAACAGGGCATGCTGGGGTTTGTTTGCCCAAGGATCTTGTCTGAACGGATCTTTGCAACTTTTTGTATGCTCCTATTTATTGCCCTGGGATTTTATTCTGTATGACTCTGAAGTCTTTAATTATAGCCTGGGAAGAAATGAATAGTTCTATGCATGTCATCAATGTGAAGAAGGTTCAATGGTTTGCTCTGTTAGGTTAACAGTCATTGGTTATGGTGGGAAATGCAAGCCAGATAATTCTTTCTGAAGTCATCCCTGACCCACAGGAACAAATACTCAAACTGGCTGACTCGTTTAATACTGTGTGCTACCATCGACAATTTCGCTCGGGCAAAATTCCAGATCTAGATCCTGTATCATCTTCCCATGCGCGTTTAGATCACATGACAAAAGTCTACAGGAACTGAATCTGAAAGCAGCCTTAGAGACACACGAACATTTGGCAACCATGTGGTCCTGTTTCTGGAGTCACGCCAAAGGCAACATGTTCAAGCTAAGATATTTGCAACTGTACAAGGTGCCCTATATTACACAAAGCTTAGCGATAAAATCATCTCCTTATGGTAAGGGTGAGGAATCCAGTGAGCCTTGCGCAACTTTTTAGCAAAGCATTATATTACTTCAAAGAGCAGCAGTACACTGAGAAGCAAAATCTCATTGCTTTTCAATGTTTTAATCAAGTCTCAGGCTCGTCTCCATCACGTAAGAGTGAAAAATGGAGATGATGATACAGGGAAGATTTTCCCAGTGAAGGGAGGTTCAAGGGTTATAACATAAGCCTTTCACTCAACTGACCCCAAACAGCTGTTTTGACTGGCTTAGCTTCTTCTATAGAGCCACTGGGGGCCGGTCAGAGATGCAGCCAATACATCAGATGGTTTGTTTACAACATTAGAGGTCAGCAGTGCAGTATTGATTAGAAAATATACTCTCAAGAGCAGTTTATTAAAAGACACCTAACACTGGCCAGGGACTCTGGGGAACGAAAATGAATTGAATAATCTTGCTGATAAAGGAACAGGATGATTTTAAAAGGGAAACTGTGTGTTACAGTCGGGTTTTGTGTCATTCCATGTGATGCATTTGTTTTTTCGCAGGAAAGAAAATTCAGGCAGAGGGGATGAACGAGGAAGGGTAGCTTCTCTGATCATCACAGAGGAGTCGCACACATATCATTCACGAACAAAGCAAGAGCTTTAATCTGACAGCCGAGTGAAAGTCCACTAATTGTAACCCATTGTTGACTAAATCAATACCTGCTGCACCTTAGAACAGTATGAACCATACTACTTGACAACACTAATTGATTATAAAAATTAAATAAAAAAACTAGAATGTTGTGCCATTGAGTCAAAAAAAAAAAGAAAAGAGCTGTGCAGATAACATAAATGTTAAAATATGTTTTCGTTGACAACTTCACACAATGATTTCTGTCATTGCTATTCAATTTTTAACTTGAGTTTATTTTTATTTTTTTTCAGTGTTCGACCAATGAAGACAAATAAAGGTGAAATAAACTGTTTCCCCTAAATATGGATATACCCAAGCAACGCTGATTTACTAACTATATAAGAAATAATAATAAAATATTATTTTATTAAATTCCAGACAGTAGCTAAATAAATAACCGTCACGTCAGTTACTTTATTTATTTATTTATTTTCAAATAGTAAACACCTGTCACAAAATGTTTAATATAATAATAAAAGCCGCAAGTATTTCATTATCAATTTGTAAGGTGAAAGATTCATCGCTGCGGGTGACATGATCCGTCTCCATCCACTCATTTGACATCATGCGTCAAATGATACCGACAAAGACAGACAGACAGACAGACAGTCACTTGTATGTGTAATATCCTTTATTTCTTGAAAACTAATTTACTCATCTTCTTCATCTCTTATAGGCTGTTACATGAGCGCTCCAATAATTCACAACTAACCAGCAGCACACATATTCAAGCGCAGCATCACTATCGCCATCTGCCTGCATCTTAAGCTTTCATGCGTTCACTTCGAGTTCATTTATCTTAATTATGGAAAAACTGTATAATCAGAGGGTTTAGGTTAACTTTACACAGTTATGAACCATTCATAGATCGTTTGTGTTTTTCAGAGTAGCCAGAACTGATGAATGATACAAGCGCATATTTGACTTACGGAACATCCTTCAATGGAGCTCATGGACTTACCTGGAGCGTTTAACGCGACCAGCAGGACTATCCAAAAAGTCGCCAACATCATCATCACGCTTCACGCCTCGTGCCAAATATCCGATCTGATATCGCGATCTGCAAACAGCGATCCGGTGATTCATGCAACTTCAACACAATCCACTTCTGTCCACCCTTCACTTTACGACAGAAAGTCAGCTGTTATACTAAAACTGCATTCAGCGCAACGTCTGCAGAAGAGTTTAGAGCAGGCAGCAACTGAGATCAAATCCAAAGCACGAATAAGATGCTCATCGACTCTCTGATTCTGCAGATGAAAAGTCCGCTCGACGAGGCGGATAAGAAGCAGATAAGTTCAGGGATCCCGCATCCCAAGCGTTGAATCCAGTGCGGCTGTTCAACCCTGTGCCCTGAATAACGCGGCGTTTAATGCATCCGATCCGTTTGCTCCACAATACAAGTATGTATAATAAGATTCTCTGTACTTTTTTGCGCAGTAGTAACCAGAATATGTCCTAGAAGTCCCAACGGTCCCGGTCTGTTTCCTCAGTTTGGGAGTCTGGGGATTAACAGATTATTTTTGCTGAGTGCTGAAGATGTTTCAACGGACATGGAATCCGTTCCGAGTAATTTTTTCCCCCCGAGAAAAAGGACAGATTTTCCAGAATACGGCAATAATGCCGTGGTTTGGCGTACTTAGGGCACTGCTGCCACAACCTGAACTGTTCTAGTGTAGCTGATCCTAGCGCGAGGAGAGATCCGAATCATGGTGACGTTAGAAAAGGGCGGGGCTTCTACGATCTTGAGGCGCGAGTGGGAGGATTTAGTCTATTGTTTAGTGATGGGATTTATGGCTCTTTGAGGGGATCCGGATCTTCGCGATCCGTTCCTTTCAAAGAGCCGTTCAAAAGAATGGCTCTTTTGGCTCTTTTTAAATATTTAGTCAGTTTTAAGAAGCCAGCTTGGGAGCATCTCAGTTTATCCTGGAAATAATCACTGGGAGGTATTATGAGGTGAGATTTGTAGTCAAATAATTAAAGCTCAGATATCACACACCAATATCTGAGTTTGAATTATTCTGAAATATTGATTATTACCTCATTTCTCATGTGTCGACTATATTCCATAGGGTTGCACAAATCCCTCTGCTTAGACAGTGACATCATTATTTTGATTTACCTTTAGTACAAAGTGTGTGTGTGTGTGTGTGTGTAAAACTACGTTGACTTATGTTATTCATACAATACCTACTCACAAATAAACATAAAAAACAAAGCCGGCTGCAATGAATTTCTGTGCAAAACAGCTTTTACTACAAACACTTCCACACAAGAACATTGTTATCACACAAGAACATTTTGATAGAAAACTAATTTTTTTTTTAAGTAGATAAAATTAGAATAAATAAAATGGAAATGTCTACATACTACATACTATTACTACTGTAAACTTTGCAAATAGGACATCAGCCCCTTCAAGTCAATGAACAATAACAAAGTGGGCTGCAATGAATGTCTGTGGAAAACAGCTTTTAGTGAAACATTTCTATACAAGTACAGTATCACAAAAGAACATTTTTAATGATTTTAAAATAAGTTTTAAATGAACACAAAATGCAATGTAAATGCATGCACAACTAATAACTAATATCATCACGCTATAAAGGGTTGGCCTGCGCTGGGTGCGCCCCTCCCCCTATAACTGTTCTGTCTCCTGGCGGAGCTCATTTGAATGAACACGCATAGGAAAAAAGAACGATAGAAAGAACGGCTCCTCTCCAGTCGCGACTCGGCTCCCATCGTTCATGTTTATGAGCCGTTCAAAAGAATCGGTTCGTTCGCGAACGTCACAACTCTACTATTGTTGCCATGTTCGCTTATAATAAGCGGGTCTGTGTTTGTTTTAGCTTTTAAGTATGGTAAACTGCAGTATTTGTCGATAATTTCCAGAACACAAGTTTCTGAGGTTTGCTGGTACCCCAAATAGCAGCTTTCAAATATACCCACTGACTGTTTTAATCCCCTTCGATAGGAGGAGCCCGATTCGACTACCAATCTCAGAGTCAAATATTTGCAGATGTGTTAAAGCTGCAGTAGGTAAATTTTGTAAAAATATATTTTTTACAGAATTGTTAAACCTGTCATTTTGTCCTGACAGTAGAATATGAGACAGATAATCTGTGAAAAAATCAAGCTCCTCTGGCTCCTCCCAGTGCTCCTATTGCCATTTGCAGAAAGCCATCCGCTCCCGGTAAGAAACAACCAATCAGAGGTCCGGTCCGTAACTTTGTTTGTGTTCAAAATGTAGAAAAATGTATATATTAAGCGAGTACACCATGAATCCGTTTTCCAAACCGTGTTTTTAGCTTGTCCTGAATCACTAGGGTACATCTATAAAAAGTGTTTATATTCGGACTATTTTAGATTGCTTCGGGGGTACCGAGGCGGAGTAACCCAGTACCTTTGTGATTCTTCATAGACATAAACAGAGAGAAGTAGTTCCGGCTACAATGTTCTTCTGCAGGACGCAAGCAGTTCTGTTTATTAACCGCTAGAGCGTCAAAAGTTCCCTACCGCAGCTTTAAGTTCATGCCATTTTGGCTAAAAGGCGGTGCTCAAATATCTGATTTCACACAGAACTACTTTCAGTAATAACTTTTCTACAGGCTATTATGATAAACTCATTCAGAGCTACAAAGACACATCAATGAATTCCAGGCATTTTGTGCAGATAGCCTAGTCACAATGTTAATTAATGTTATGTTATATAAATAACGAAACATATAGAAAATAAACGATGAATTAAATACCTTTGTTTAAAAATTTGCTGTCAAATACTTCACTGCTCATAAGCACGTGCAGCTCAAAACAAAAATGCAGGACATTAATAACTACTTTCATATGTATAAAGTTATAATGAGAGCACTATTATGTATATATATATATATATATATATATATATATATATATATATATATATATATATATATATATACATTGTTGTGAATTCTTCAAGTTATCCTGATGTTAACGGTTAACTACATTTTAAATCAAAACAATTTATTTATTTATTTATTTGTATCTACAAGGTGTCCGTTACAAATTTTTCCTGTGTCAGTAATTATGACTGTCGATTGTCTGACTCGACTCTAGGTTAATGTGTTTTGCCCCTCACCCCCAAACATTTGATTCTACTATCAGTCGACTATCGATAAGATTTGAACATTGAGATTCGACTAAGAAAATCTTAGTCGGGGATAGCCCTACTTTCTAGCCGTCCCTCTGTTACAAATGTAATAAATAAATAAATAAATATACGAAATAAAGCAATTCTCGTTGATCCGTTACACACACACAAACACACACACACACACACACACACACACACACACACACACACACACACACACACACACACATACACACACACACACACACACACACACACACTAAACTTCTCAGTTTGGGTTTCCGAGTGAGATCTGGTAACACTGATTGAGTCGCCTTGCAAACTTAACTCAGAGTTGGATTAAATTCACATCCAAGATGAAAAATGTATGTGTAAAACGATATTTTGCTCATAAAACCGGTAGGTATCAACATGATATTGTTTTTTGTGCAGTAAAGGGCTGATAAGAACAACTTTATTTTTTAATCCCCCTGCTCCCTACCTCCAAACATTTTATTTACAACTCAAACAAAGACTTGTCAACTTTGATGCGTTGGCGGTCGTAACGCTAAGCTTTGCAGTCAGCGCTTTGCTTACCAAATCAATTAATATTTAATCTACCTTCATCATTTATTAACAGTCGTAACTCTTTCCATTTCCTAAATTGATTTCAGGTTTGACAGTCAGTGTGACACAATATGGGGTGATTGAGAAGGTGGAAGTAGTAAAACACTCCCCTCTGCTGGTCACCGTCTCATGAGTTCCTCTGGGTAGCCCAGACTGGGCAATAGACAGCAGATTGGGAGTTAACCTTTACTGAACCGTTTACAGAACTACAGCATCAGCTTACTTCACGTGAGGGCAAGATTCTTCTCACTGAAATATATAATTGTTGCCAGATTTTGGAAGAACTCAATAGATTTTTTTTTTTCTTAGATATATTATTATTATTGTCAGTTTTACAGTTTGCATCTCCCATGTAAATAACATTGAATGACCATTCAATAAGAAAAAAAAAAAAAAAAAAAAAAAAAAAAAAACGTGAGGAAAAGAGAAATAAACTGCACAGTCAGTAAAGGCATAATAAAAAAAATCCAATAAAATAAATAAATGTGCCCAACATGGCAACACTGAAAGCTATTCAAACCACATAGTGTTTGGCAAAATGACCTAATCGTACATCACAATAATGGTTTGCCTCCATCGAGTTAAAAATAAATAAATAAATAAATAAAAGTGAATTTTATTTGTAAAAAAAAAAAAAAATTACTGGAAAATCACAAAAAGTATAAAATTATGTGCAATAATAATAAAAATTCATTAGAAATGATAAAGATAGTTATGATAGACTCTAAATTGTATTGATCTGACTCTAAATTCTGAGTGAATACTCATGCCACATTTGAAGCTGTGTTAAAAAGAAATGATACACGTGACTGCATGTGCGATGAATTATAATTGAATGTGGCAAGTTATGATTTAACACATCTTTAATAACAACTTCTCCTTTATCTTGAACTGTCTGAAAACCATCCAGCTCTGTATATCTGTATTATTCATTGTTTCTTTGTCACTATCATGTGTAAATAATGTAAAGCAGTCCTGCCCACTGATAGCTACACAAATATATCAACAGCAGTATAAATTATGCAGCAAAATATCTACCATCTGACACTATTCTACCATTGCACAGTATGCAGTATATATCATCATAGCACCCAGCCTTACTGCCAGAGTCACAATAAACTTGAAATGAAAACGTGCTAGTAACAGATGCAGTTTTCATGTGATGAATTGAAGCAAATTCTTAAAAAGAAAAAAAGCTGTCAAATATTGTACTCCGTATTTTAATTTAAATGCACACACAAGATTGAGTTTCCCATGCGCTGTGGGTGGGAGTTTCTTTCAACAATTTACAAATTAGGATGATTGATTTTATTCATCAAAACATCCATTCTGAAGTGTTGATGGAACAACACAGTTTCGTTTATAGGATCTGGTGTTTGATGCATGGAGGTGTTTTTACTCATAAAAAATTAGAGCCCCAAAACAACCAGAACACTCGAACTTCATGCTCTGTTCTCTACATAAATTAAAATTAATAAATTAAACCTAAACCGATCCACTTCTTCCATTACACCACTCGACCCATGAAACAAACACATGACTCGTAAAGTTTACCCACTGCATGAGTTAAACCCTTTATTGTTTGTTTCTCCAATAAACAGACACTCCTTTCTCCCTTTCTCCTCCCATTTATTTTTTGCCACAAATACAAATGTGCTAGTTTAGACACACACAAGCATGCAGTTTAGCCATCCATTGTGTAGTTGCGTGAGGTTGTATGTACACATCTCATGCCCATGGGAGATGAAGAACAATCACAAATACACAATATTTCTTACAGTTTGTTCCACGACAATATCAGCAATCACAGCTGTGCACGGAACAATTTTCCGCAGCAGAATGGGATCACTTGCACATATGAGTCTCTTTAATCATTTAATGGTTATTGAACAGGCCACCTTGTCAATATTGTGTGCACCGATGTATATGTGTCAGAATTACAGAAGCTTTACACTTCAAAGAACCTCATTTATTAGCATCAACACTAATGACCACGCTATCGGAAATGACTCAACCCATGACTGATTTAATGATTATGGAGTAAGGCTGTATGCAAATATGCATACTTCCCCACTATATTGCAAAAAACAGTATGTGAAAAGATTAATATGTCAGAATTTGCAGTATGCGAAACAATGACTTCTAGCAAGATTACAGTGGACATACATTAAAGACTCTTTCCCATGAGGCCATGGGAGAGGTGTTCATATTAATTCACATAACAAATGATTGATACTATATAGAACATACGTTTTTAATAGTCACTAAGTACTTATTCCAAAGAATGCAATTCGCAATTCCACCCCCCCCCCCCCCCCCCAAAAAAAAAAAGGTGGACTAGAACTCAGAAGTAAATAAGAAATCTGATTCTGCAGGATAAAGTAAATTGCATAGAAGACGAATATTAATCATAATGCATAAAAAAGTTTAAATTTAGAATGCAATGATAGTGCTTCATCCAACAAACAAAAGCACTGCAAGGATGTTACAGTTTTCACTCACAGCGCTTTGAGTCATTTTGCGCATCCCAAGAGCGGAATGATGTATGGTGTATCTGGACTGTGTCAGGATCTGAGCGATTTCCAGGAAGTTAGCGAATAAAAGAATGTGTTTCCACTTTGGATGTCACCGTTAAATTGATTTCTCTGGGACACAGCAACAGTGTTAGGACGTGTTTATCATGACCAACAATGCTGTGTTGTAGATATGCAGCTCGGGCAGCAGTTGAAACCCAATACATATGACAGAATTTGTAATTGACATTTAATACAAACAATATGATACTCAGGTTCAGAAATCCAGAATGAGGAAACATGCCTGTCGTCGAGTAGAGCTGTGTTACATTCTTGTACCTACAAATCTCATATTTCAAATGAGACTGCATTGCATTATTAAAAAATAACAATTACAAATAACATAAGGCTATATGTTCTATCATTTTAATAATATTTTAAGATCAGTTTAACATGGCCATTTCCTGCCTTTTTTGACCAGCCTTGCTCACTGTTTATGCATTGGTGTTAGTATGTAACATTTACAGGTTTAACAAGATACTATTCAATTTACTGAATATTGCTGAATAAAGTTTTGAATGCACGTTTCTCACAAAACAAAATAATATGCATTCTGAAGATTTTGATTACAGTGCACAAAGAAATTGGATTACTTTTAAAATAATAGAAAATGGATCAATTTATGTGGCATTTTCTGTCAGCATATTAAGAAAAACAATTTTTATTTGAAGGTTTTTAAGGGTAATACTGTTTACATTATCTCAGATTACAATTGATTGATTCCATGAA
Organism: Carassius gibelio; assembly: GCF_023724105.1. Classification (NCBI taxonomy): domain Eukaryota; kingdom Metazoa; phylum Chordata; class Actinopteri; order Cypriniformes; family Cyprinidae; genus Carassius; species Carassius gibelio. Next base: position 21,471,640 of record NC_068388.1, on the reverse strand, counting down.
TTCAGTATTAAGAAATAAAGGATTCTTAAATGTGTAAATCTTTAAATTAGTTTGTACATAAAAACGCTATATCTTGTCTATCGGCATGGTATCAGTTTCTTCTTTGCTCCACCATGGTTTTTTCACCACATGAGAGAATGGACATGTGACATGAGAGCGTAAGAACATGAGAGTTGGCAGCCCTGCATGTGTTAATAGAATAGAATGGCATGTATTATAGTCTACGCAAAAGTAAGTGCATTTACATGCTGTAGAAACAAATGTTATTACTGAGATCATGTTATTTTGGAACATAGAATTAAAAAGGCATGTATCTTAATCTTATAAGACCATGTAAATATCCTTTTTTTCTTTGCATATGAGTAACAACAAAGCCCATACTTCAAGAGCAGCCTCTTTGCATCTGCATCACATCATAACAAGTTCACAAAACAGGTTTACAAGCTGAACAAACTGTCAATAGTATCTTCTTCTGCTGCTGGTGGTGGTGTTTTGGAATAATATATCAAACATATTTACTCATTATCACTTCACCAAAAGACATATCTATGTGGAAAATTATGTAGTTTTTGTTAATGTTAGATATCTGTAGAACAGAATCTCTCTCTCTCTCTCTCTCTCTCTCTCTCTCTCTCTCTCTCTCTCTCTCTCTCTCTCTCTCCTGTGATGTGATTAGTTTTTCTATGTCTGTCAGTTTCATTGGTCTTTTTAAAACTTGCTTCATCGACCTTGAGCTGGAAAAGCAATACATAAATAAAACTCATGTTTTATAATACATTCACCTCTATGAAGTAGTTTGTGCTTTGGAAGAAAAAGGAATTGGATCACATTTAAAGACTGAAAAACCGGGGGCTTGGTGATTCTCACACAATATATTCAATATGAAACTGCTTATAGAATATGAACAATTATTGGTGAGCACAACTTGCATTTTGTAGAGCACAAACTGCACAGTCCAATTTACATGCAATTAACTACTATTAGCATCTTAAAAAAGATTCATTCAAAAAAAAGACATAATCTCAAAGGTTACCAGTTTGAATCTGTCTGATTAATCCTTCACTGAACTCTCCAGTTAGCTCTACAGTTACAGCCAGAACAATTATTATTATTATTATTATTGTTATTATTATTGCCGTTCTCTTTGTTTCTTCTGCTGTTAGAACAATCAAATCTAACATTATGCACCAGTTGTTGACGTCAATAACTCTACAATAAACTACATTTTTTTTATTCTTTCCCTCTGTGAAATGAGCACTATTTTATATTTTAACAAACAGCAGGCAAGACAAGCTTGTAGATGACTTGTTTGGTTGTTGTGCGTCTGATGATCACTGTAATTTTCTTCAACAATAACTAGTTTGATGTCAGTGGGCTCTTACGTGTACATATTGATGTCAATTTTTAAAAGGAAAAACAGGCTTCTGAACTGAAATGTCGCACTGAAGATGTAAACACATGCTGTCCATTGTACAATTCTCAGTGGGTCCCACTGAAGCTTACCCACATTAAGATAACAGTGTTAAGGAAACATGCCAACTGCTTATTATTAATTAAACTTGAATGCGTGTACAGGTACACAAAAGCATATTCTGAGTTGGTCTGACTATCTAGCCATGACAGGAGAAGTCAGTGCCATCTGCCCGCTCAACTACCCACCATCTGGGATGCATTTGCCTTCCAGTCTGTGCTATCACTTCATTGGGTGTTTATCAGTGCCGCAGCTCATGCAGCTTCCCACCGTTGGGACTCTGTAGGGGGGAAACTCACGTAACTGTCGGGTCAACGCTTTGACAGTCTCCTGTGATTACAGGTGAGACAACAGACAGCACATCAGCACCACATCGTCAGCTAATACAGACCCACTTGACAGAAGCTTTCAGCACTCAGTTAAAATTAATAACATTTGACAAGTAACTACATTCAAAATAAATGCAAAGATTATGCAAATACTGCATGAATTTGTTATTGCATATCCTTTGAACAAAGACCAGTAAGTGGTGGAGGTGCTCTGTTATTTGGCAATGTTCTATCAGTCACCTTAAAAAAAAAAAAAAATAATAATAATAATAATAATAAATATTATGATACCCTGTTTATGATGATAATGGGGGGAAATGGTGTAGGATTTACTTTAAAACTATCTTCGCTCAGAAATTGCTAGTAAATTTAACAAATAATTGCAAAGAAATGGCATGCAACACATTGAAGTAAATGTGACATTTTTTTTAATCGAAAGACTGAAATAGTATTATGTTGTACAATCTATCTATCTTTGTTTTGGTTACAACTTTGAAAAATCTTTCATATTTAGATATCTCACAAATATGGCATTTAGGGCACCATGGGCCTTCAGGCATATTGTGCATAAAGCGTTAGGGCCCTCTAGCACATGCCAACCTAGGGCACCCTGGCCCTGAAGCACATAGAGTAAAGGGTGAGCGGAAGAGCAGGGCCTCCAGGCCCTTTCACACAAAATGTTCCAGGTCAACGCAGATTAAGATTGTTAAATTAGTAATGCATGTGCATTTAAAGCCTCAGTCAGGACATTCACGTATGGAGTATCTTTTTTAAAGCAAAGGACAAAATAATACAATTTCTGTGAAAAAATTTTGGAGGAAGGTGAGGTCGGGTAATTTAGTTGTTCGCAACACCAACAGAATGCAGTCTGAAGCTGCTCTGTCTGATTTCCCTGAAGCCAACCAATCCTATTACGTAGACAAAACAAAACCAAAAGGTGACATTTAAGGGCACAATACACTCAAGGAGTAATTTTTTTTTTTGTTCTTCGTTGAGGGATATAAATAAATTAGAAATACCTAATTTGGAGATAAATTCCATGTCAAAAAATAAGTGGAGTCTAGAGCACATCTAGTGGTCGTTCGAAGGTCAAAATGGAGTGAATTTTTCGTGCAACTTAACTTTGGCGAGCTGTTTCAAACTCTTGAAAGAAACTCTAAAATGAACTTTGCTTTTGTCCTGATTTCATTCAAAATGATATCAAACCAATTCATTATTCAATTTCTCTTGAAGTATATCAGGGCCTTTACTTGTCAAACTTCAAAGATGAGCACCTAAAGCCAAGAGATCATGGTACAACACAGCCCTTGGACACATCTTCGCAATTCATGCAATCACAGTGAACAATAGGACCACCCCTCTACATGGCAGCAGACCAATTTAAAACTTGATGCCATGTGTCAAAATACTTGTACACACTCCTAAAATTAAAATACAGTACATACTGTGTGGCACATGCTTTATGTTTGGTCTGGGTTTGTATTTTGTTTTGTTCGAAATTAGCGCCTCCGATTAATTAATTTTGTCTTTGTTCTTGTAAAGCCCAATCTGTCTCAGCAGCTCACAAACACTCCGGCTTCCTGCTGTGCACATGAATATATTAATGAAAATGCAGAAAAAGCCCTGAAATGACTGATAGAGAAGCACGAGCTCTTGAACAAGGCTCGTAATTTTGGGAGAAACCTGTTTGCTTAGACAGTTTTATGAGACTAGAGTGGTTTATCCCCAGAATGACCGATTCAAAATCTTACCCTGAAAATCTTCGGCTGAACATTAATTTCCTTACTTCAAAAGGATCCGTTGTTAACATCCTGTTCTGTCACCATTCATTCGCTACTATTTTTTTTCAGAACCTCAGTGTTGTTGTTTTTTTAAATTGCAGAATTGCATACCTTGGAACATTCAGTTGCAGCTTCTGTTTCCACTGCAGTGGATTTTGTTGGGACTTATTTTATTTGACTGGTAACAGCCCTATACTGTCTGTAACACAACATCAGAAGAAGGAACCCTCACCCGAGTACTGACTGTCTACCACTCCCTCAGTTTTCTGATAAAAATAAAAAATAAACATTGAAAGTGATGCTTACATTTAATTCATGATGGGCAGGCCCTTTATTAAAGCAAAATTGCCCTGGAAAAATTAAGGGGGCAGATATCAAAAAGTAAAGTAAGTGTAAGTGCTCAAGAAAGTGATAGAACACTGGAGAGAATTTTGCCAATAAATTACATTCACATCACAAATAAATAAATAAAATAAAAATAAAAATAAATAAAATACAAAATAAAAACAAGGTTTTTGGACGAGTGAATGGCCCATTTATTTTTCCAAAGGACAAGCACATGTCAAGGCTGAATGCTGAGCCCTGATGTGTGAAATAAACTCTATAGACTCATATAAAATACCATTCAGACTGAACTGGAAAGTCAGCAAATTCTGCTGCTATAAGACTGGATGTCATACGCTCAGTCTACTGGCAGTGTCAGTCAACTATAGCAAAGTGATATCACTGCTCAAAGCCAGCAGTTTCAAAGTGATTCCCCAGACTGTTTGGTCTATGGAGTTTGGTGCTTGGTAGTGTGGAACAACAGAGAATTGCAGCACAACATAGCCAGAGGCAAAATTTTGCTCTGTACTCACAGGAGCCGCTCAGTGGTTATGAGTTTGTCATTATGAAAACAGCTAAAAAATCATTGCCTGTGAATCCTTTGATCATGTTATTAATGCAATACACAGCAATAATAGTAATAATAAAAGTCTAACTTCCAATCTACATCACATCGAATTAGAGTGAAATCCAGATCCTCCAAGGCCCAGAACAAAACTACAACACTCGAGGCTAAGACCTGTCAGTCCAAAAGCAAGACTGTCCATTTTAATGACCTAAAGTGATGAAGATGCTTTACATCATTAATTCTATTTGGGGGGGGGGGGGGGGGGGTCTCATTTATGTCTATTTTTATCTCACCCCTAGGAGAAACATATGAAATGGTGTTATTAATTGGTAACACTTTACAATAAGGTTCATCAGTTAACATTAGTTAACTACTTTGGTTAACATGAACTTAGAATGAACAATACTTCCACAGCATTTATTAATATTGGTTAATGTTAATTCCAACATTAACTAATGCATTATTAAATGCATTATTAAAATCAGAGGCTTTGCTTTTTAACATTAGTTAATGCACTGTGAATTAACATGAACTAACAAAGAACAACTGCATTTTCATTAACATTGCCAAATATTAACAAATATCATAATAAATGTATTGTTCATTGTTTGTTTGTGTTAGTTAATACATTAACTAACATTCACTAATGGAACCTAACGTCTTACCTATTACTTTAATGAAACAACTGAGAACTTCCACTAAGTCTCCTAAGCTAGGAAATCTTCTGGGGTACTTATTTGTTATGTTACTTGTTAATGTGGCAGAGTAGGCTTTCAGACCTATGCAATTTTTGCAAATTTACTGTAATGTCAAAGATAACTTGCCAACTAGTAATTGAAGTATATGTAATTATCACCTTTATTAGTCTGGAAATAGATGAGAACATAAACCAGGACAAAAAACCCAGAAATTCTGTAAGTAACAGGTAGAATGAAGTTGATGAAATTGAGTATTTGTTATTATTATTATTATTATTATTATTACAGTTTTACATTTGAACTCATAGAACGGTGACTTGATAATTGGTGCAGGATCACTGCAGTTGCTCCTTTGTGAAAAGCATGATCAGAAAGTGCCAAATTAACTTCCTGTAAGCCGACAGCCACAGAGATATTGACCCGCAAGAGATATTGGCGACTAAAAATGTACTTATTTGTATATATCTGTATTTTTTTTTTTTTTTTTTTTTTTTTTTTTTTGTAGTTTAACTTGTATTTAAAATATTTGTAGGAATATGTCTTGAGCAAAAGACAAAATAATGAGTATAAGTAGTTTATGGGAAGCTTGTTTATAAAGGATAAAAAAGGAAATATATATATATATATATATATCTGAATTGTGAGATATGAACTCACAATGCTTAGAGAGGAAAAAAAAGTCTGAATTTCAAGATGTATCTCTGATGAAACATTGGTGAATTGTGAGATAAAAAGTTACAATTTATCTATACAGTGTATGTATTTTCAATTCTAAGGAAGAAACATATATATAAATAAATTAAATAATTTGAATTATGAGATGTAATTCAGAGAGAAAGTCAGATTTGTGAGATGTAAACTTGCAATTCTGAAGAAGAAAAAAAAAACTGAACTGAATTGTGAAATAAAAAGTCACAATTACATTTCATTAATTTTGTGGTGGGAACAAAAATAAAATAGATAAAAATAAAACAATTACATTAAAGTAGAAGTATGGCTTAAAATTCTAAAGAAGAAAGTTTATAATTATGAGTTTATAACTTGCAGTTGCAAGAAATAAACTAACCATTCTTTGAAGTCAGAATTGTGAGATCTAAACTTATAGTTGTCAGGGAAATAAGTGAATATTGTGAGTTTTATTTATTTATTTTATTTATTTTTTTAAGTCTGTGGCATCACAGATGGAATTTGAATACATCAAACCATCCACTTTTAATTCAGACCCACTCCTTTGTTCCTTCCCGCCTCCTCTTGGCCTCTAATCTGCCGTTGTGTTGACGGGTCAGACCTGCCTCTGTCTCCCGTGTTCTGCACGCTCCTTGATAAAAAGTTGATTGAACTACAAAGCAAAAGGCTGAGGTCACATTCATGTCTATGCATGGGTAGCTTTACAGGGCACCGTTACTGTCATCTGTTGAAGGCTGTTGTTAGAAACAAATGGCTGTGATCTTTTAGTCACACAACGGCATTGCAGGCAACTAGTAATTTGTGATGTCAGCAGTGGGCTGAGTGACCTCCCATGATCCTCCTCTTTGAGTCACACAGGAAACACTGTGTGGTCTCTGTGAAGAGATGTGCAGCTTATTAAGAGGAAAGAATGGCGCGTCTATGTCATCTTAAAAAGAAAATAGGTTGAGAATGACTGAATACAAACCAGATTATCACCCATTTTAGATTTTTGTACCATGTTTTTAGTTTTGATCTTTTATATTGTTCTTGTCTTTGGGTATATATATATATATATATATATATATATATATATATATATATATATATATATATATATATACACAGACCACCTCGTCTGTGGCGCTGAGTTGTGTGCATTACATGTGGATTATTGTGATGTTTTCATCAGCTGTTTGGACTGATTCTGACAGCACCCATTCACTGCGGAGGATCTATTGGTGAGCTAGTGATGTAATCCTAACATCTTTTCATCATTATATGATGCAACAAACACATCTACATCTTGGATGGCCTTATGGTAAATATGTTTTTTTTTTTTTTTTTTATGCAAGGGAAACCATTATCTGGTACACCAAGCAGCAACCAGACCTCTGCCAGGGTTGGCAGTTCAGTAACAACTTCTGCATTAAACTATTGAGCTGTTTTATTGTAGCATCCATGTGCATCAGTCAAGCATTTCACGGATCATGGATGTTTTAAGTGCGTATGTAATTATGGCAGTCGGCCAGCTGGCAAGCAGTTAATGGTGCTTCAACAACTCATGGATAGCAACACTCATGCATTCTGTACAGTTCCATGCAATAATGTCACATAAATGCCAACTGATTTTTTTTTTTTTTATAGCGAACATCAGATGTCTCTATAGCAAGTCCTATAATGAAGTGAATTTGAAGTTCACAAGTGACGAATGTCCAGACAATTCTTAGCATACAGTTTGTATCAAGGCATGTGCTGAAGAGACAACAGGGTGTGGGGTATGGTGTGACGTGAGGGTGATGGGCAGTAATGGGATTTGAATAGAACGAAGCCTGTTGTTAGGAAAGCCTGTCAGGAATCAATTAGCTCCCAATCTTGCTATGCTATGAATAGCAAGGTGCACGGAAAATTGCTAATTCCCTGAGGTGCTCTGTCCGTTGATGGCCTATCAATTCTGCATCCACTCTTGTCTTCTGGTAAATGAGGTGGAGATGACTCAAACAGGGCTGGAGAAAATAAATAAATAAAACTCATTTAGCAAAACATCTGCTTGTCAGGTAAGAAATCATTTGACAGACATCAAGTGGAACTCATCAATTAAAGGAATGAGTAGACATGCAGATAAAATGTCTATCATGCTGATTATTTATTAATGCATCTATGCATGAATGTATCTATTTAGCAACATATAATATATATATATATATATATATATATATATATATATATATATATATATATATATATATATATATATATATATATATATTCACAAATTATGGGCAGATTATTGATTACTAAAGGCTTGTTTTGGCACAGTTTTGCCAAACACTTTTACTGTTTAGTGCATGATTTGTAAACTAATATATAGTAATGATTACATCACATAACAAGCTTAATAGGTATGGATTCACTAGACATTTCACTTTTAAAGTACTGGGAATTAGCCTGAGTTGCAAATTTCTTTTCTTTTTCTTTCTTTTTATATTTGTATTATATATACAATATTATTGTTTTGTGGGTGTGTGTGTGTGTGTGTGTGTGTGTGTATATATATATATATATATATATATATATATATATATATATATATATATATATATATATATATATATATATATATATATATATGTATGTATATATGTATATATGTATATATGTATATATAAAGTAAAGACCAAAAGTTTGGAAAAATTACTATTTTTATTTTTTTTTTGAAAGACGTTTCTTCTGCTCATCAAGCTTTTGGTCTGTACTGTATGTATATATATATATATATATATATATATATATATATATATATATATATATATATATATATATATATATATATATATATATATATATATGTATATATATATATATATATATCACTTAACAAAAAAAAATATATATATATATTATTGGTTTATTGATTACAACATTTAAAGCAATTACTTGCTGAATGTTTTGTAAAAAATATAATATTCAATTTCTCTTAAATTAATCTTAATTCTACATATTCTAACTATCATGTTCATTCTATATGGATTCCTGCAATTTGTATGTACGAAATAAATGAAATGAAGGAAGTCATTCACTATTAACCTATTTGAATACATAATACATATTACTGTGATAAAATATTACTGTGATAAATATTGCACTGGCAACTTGACCACAACTATATTGTAATGGTCAAATCAACAACATTAAACCAATTAGGCATCAGCCAGTCAGTCTTGACTTTAACTGGCTTTGCCATTTGGTTTAATGAGTGAGACTTGACTCACAGAGACCACAGCTGTCAATGACTATTAATGTGTCACACTGAGTGGGATGAAAATAATAGCAGTGATTTCAAAATGTTGCCAGCTAGAGAGGTTAAATGAACACAACACCATTTGAATGTCTGTCGGCTCTTTAATTAAATATTCTGTTTATTATCATCCATAATTATTCTCTTATGGTGTTTTAAAAGGGGAATATTAGACAGTCACCAGCTGCCACCACTCAAGTAAAGCCATTATGGCTTACAAAACAATGTAATTTTTCACAATGTCAGAAACAGAACTGTCCAAAGAAATGAGCATTTAATGAATGTGTCACTAAAGGCACTATTTTATCATTTTAATTAAGCATTGTCCATAAAATGTATGAAGAAATCTTTCATTAAAACTATTATATATGTATATATAAAAAAAGTGATATGGCTAAATGTCACGCAAAATCATAAATGCATTCAATTTATCCAAAATGTACTCTATCAACTAAAACATTAGGTAACACTTTAGAATAGGGAACACAAATATATTTTTACTGAATACTATATTTTCCCTCAGTAATTAATTTGCTCCATATCAATAGTTAGTAAGGTGGTTGTTAGGTTTAGGTTAGGAGTAGGTTTAAGGGAACTTAAGAGAACTAAAATATTGTCATGCAGAATAAGGCATTACTATGTACTTTATAAGTACCAATAAACAACCAGCATGCTAGTAATATGCATGCTGATAAGCAGCTAGTTAGTAATGGGAATTTCTTATTCTTACATTCATATTATTTCTTTCTTTATATTTGGTTGGTTGGTTAGCCCTTGCTTAAATTCAGAGGAACCGGGATGTAATTTTCTGTGTGGGTCCTTCAGAATATACCTTCAATCCTCACATTGCCTCAAATACTTACTTAGTGAAATATATATATTTTTTTTTTTACTTTGTTGCTGCAAATTACTGTCATCTTGAACATACCTTTAGGGTGATGTTTGGCATAGAGTATGTGTAATACTTTTGCATATAACACATAATGCTGTTGGTTACTTGTACAACTCACTCAATAATTTAATAAGTGCATATCCATTCTCTGAAATTCATGTAAAGAAAGTTTTTGTACACTGAAACCCAACTTACAAATGAGAATGAGTCATACAGACTGTTGTCATTCAACTTTAAAATTGCAAAGGAACCTAGAAGGTGAACAGCATGGAGTTTTTGCATTAGCTCACGACATGCATATTTTTGTGGTCTTTTTTAAAATCAAGAAGGCTGCTCTCTATTTCTAAATAAGTCATTGTAATGTGACTGTGTGAAGTATATAACATAAGAAAGAGCTAGCAGGACACACTGAACCCCTAAAACTCTGTTTATAGCCTTTTGAATTGCAATCAGAAATTGGTGGACATGAATCGTATAACAAGAGTTTCTATTAAACAAGTGCAACTTAGTAATGAATACAGAAAGTTGGCACTAATAGGGTGATCTTTAGCTCATTTTACACACATTCAGCAATTAATTTACTTTATTACTGAAAATAGCTATTGGATCAAAGATAAATTGTGTTGAATACTTAAAGACACGTACTTAAATAAATCATAGTTGAGGATTGGGTGAATGTAGTCAGTTTATGTAAGACTTATTTCTGATAGGCCTTTGATTGCTTGTACATCTTCCTATACTAGCTGGCAGTTTCAAACTCATCCACAAAAATCCCTGTAAATATTTTTTTTCACTGAATCAATTAGACTCCATAAAAAGTCCTATTTCTCTGCTTCATTAACCCACAGGGCCTGAGATGTAGTGAGTCATATAAATTGCTTCCACTCATATGAATTTAATTCTGAGGGACAGATTTACTAACAGCTTGCTCCAATACAAGCTCTATATTACTGGCCATTCATAACTTGAACACAACATCTGTTGTGAGTGCGACTTCTGTGACAGTTGACGTACGATGCTGCTGACATTGACATGACGGTGCTGACGTGTTATCTTTGTTATTGAAACATGAAACTTTGTTACAGAAAACACGTCAGCAGCGTCGTGAACGCACTCACAACAGACCCGGAAGAGAAGACCATGCTGAATGAATTTATTTTCTTTTTTTTTTTTTTTTTTTTACATTTTTGGACCAAAGTGAATTTTCAATGCTTCAAAAATTCTAACTGACTACTTTGAAGATGTTTTTTATTACCTTTCTGGACATGGATTTCAATGATCTTTGAAATTCTACAAAACATTGGAAAACATTTTTCACAAGCTTAAAGTTGTTGAGATAGAGCCTCAGAAAACTTATTCCAGGGGCAACAGTGCATTTTGAGCTTTAGAGTGAGTGGATCCAGCACTGGAAACCGTAGCATACTGGACTAAGGCACCAAGAGACACGCCATTACCAACCAACTGTGTAATTAAATGTAAGCTATTCTGAATATGGATAAAGAAATAGAGAATGGCCCTAAATTGTAATAATGCACTTATATGCATATGGAATCAGTAAACCAAATTTGTGCAAAATTAAGAATGAATGTTGAAAAAAGAGTGCATAAAAAATATAATAATAATAAAATTCCTGTTATCGATTCTGTCTGCTTTTCTGAGCGGAGATAAGGAAAAATTAGCTTTACTCTTTCCTTTAAGCGGATTGCGAAAAATCACCATCCTCTTTCCTTTTCTACAAGATGTAAGTCCTATTATCGCACGGGTGTTTCCATGCTTCTGCTCGCAGTTTTTGCTCCATGAGCATGGTAGGCTGATTAGAGGTCTGGTTCTGAGGTTAAGCCTGTTTTATGCAGGAGTCTTCCAATATCACACGTGTTGCTGGGAATGTGCATGTCCAATAGAGACTTCGACAAATATTTACAGATTTTTTCCATAGAAAACAAAACAAAACAACAGTACAAATTGTATTGAAGTAATCATATCATGAACCATCAAATTTTCCATATTTTGAAGAGCACAAAAATATAATTTTAAGCCTGAAAATACCAGTAATAATTATTAATTATATGAGGCTGCAAAATTGGAATGAATGAATGAATGAATGTTTTTTTTTATTATTATTATTTTCTTTTTATAAATAATTATTGTTATTTTACTTTTTTTTTTTAAATATAAAATGATTAAAAAAACTAAATTATTTAGGATATATATATATATATATATATATATATATATATATATATATATATATATACACACACACACACACACACACACACACACATACAGGTGCTGATCAATAAATTAGAATGTCATGGAAAAGTTAATTTATTTCAGTAATTCAACTCAAATTGTGAAACTTGTGTATTCAATAAATGCAGTGCACACCGACTAAAGTAGTTTAAGTCTTTGGTTCTTTTAATTGTTATGATTTTGGCTCACATTTAACAACAAATTAGAATATGATGACCAGTGTTTGGAATAACGGCGTTTAAAAGAACAGCGTTTGGTAACGATATTATTTTTTCAGTAACGGGGTAATCTAACCAATTAATTTTCCCGTCGTTACAACGCCGTTAACATTACTGGACGTTAAATGCGGTGGCCAAAGGGGAAGAGTGTCCAAAATAAACAGGGAATCTGGTGTCCTCATCGTGCTGTGGGGTTTGTGTAGGTCGGGCAGTGTTCATGAAGGAAGTGCCCGGTAAGGGGCGGAATCTGGCGGCCGCACACGCTCCCCTCTTCGGTCTGGGGCACGAGGGGCGGTGGCTTCCTCTAGCGGCCGCATCACTCTCGTTGGCTTTTAAACAGCGGCGGTGATGATGCTCCATTTTCTTCAGGTGTGCCCCATCACACGCCGCCAGCCCTGACTCGTCCAGTGCCCCTCCTCTCACACACCCACTCCAGTCGGGAGCCTGGTGGAGGGCGTCGATTTAAGACGGGGTGCCGGTGACAATCAGGGAGGAGGCAACTGACTCGTCACAATTTGTATTGACTGTGAAGGCAAACTAAAGCTAATAGAAACAAAAAGAGAAATTATATCTATTACTGTTGATGTCACTCTACACAGGAGCGAGGGACTAAGGGCAAGGAGATGCTGGAGAATTACCATCTAAGGCATGTCCCTACGCCACTGGGCACTCTGGAAGTCCTTCAGGATAGACATGAGATGGTGGGCCTCCAGAGACCTCCACCATGGCGGATGCAAGGACTCGAAGTGCCTTGGTGGAGGATGTGACTCGGACAGATTCCAAGACCAAATCCCCATCCTCCACCTCGGCCTCTATGGCTGAAACCCTACTACCACCCCCCCCCCAAAAAAAAAAAATTACATGGGAAAATTTAAAATTTACAGGGCAGTACTCAGGGCCTGGAGCCCTCCCTGGGCTTAACGGAGAAACAGGATAGCGCTTGCATGGTGCTAACACTGGAGGGTGCTCTGCAGGAGCAGGTAAAGCAAAGTGCTTTCAAGGAGCTGGAACTGGAGTGAGCTTTGGGCTGCAGGACGCTTACAAGGGAAGTGCACCAGGGCCGGAACTGAAACTGTGGTGTACTGAATGCTTGGTGGGCTTCAACTAGTTGCAGCCCGCAAACTTGACAGGGGTACGGCCAGCGGACTCGATGGCAGGATGGTTCTGGCTCAGGACCAGACACTCCCCAGACCCCTTCTCCCCAACATAGTCCGGTGATGTCTGGGAGGTCCATGGGTCCGATGGTAGTTATGAAACTACATTCAACACTGTCACTGCAGCTTGTTTGTAGAACTCCCTGGCGTACTCATAGAAGGGGAGATCTAGGTGGGATAGGGCAAGGAAATGAGCAACGATCTTCATACGGTTGGGGGGGGGGGGGGGACTAGGAAACAAACAACAACAACAACAAAAAACGGGAAAAAGAAAAATGAGGAGAAGGGGTGTTGCTTATTTTTTTCAGGTCGGCTGTTATGTTACGTTTCCGTTGGGGGCGAGAAAGGAACAAGGGACGCCGGAAAATTTCCATAAAAAAAGACCATAATGATAATAACAAATTAACAGTTGATAATTAATCATTATTTTATGAAATTCATTGTTATTTGTGATTGTGGGTGTTTGCGAAAGGCTTTAAGACCAAGCGGAATCCTCTACTCCAGAGAGAGAGAGAGAGAGAGAGAGAGAGAGAACCTAGTCTAGGGCTATTCTTAAACGTGGAGAAACATTATGTATTTTATGAATAACAAAATGTTATGAAAAGTAAGTTCCATTGTTTTTTTTTTTTTTTTTAAAAAAAGCTTTAGTGGCTAACTTTCTTTAACCTTCAGTTGTTATGCTCTAAAATCCAATGCCATTTGTAATTTCACAGTATTTTCACCTCCTAAATCACTAACAATTACTAAGTTACAATTCTATAATGGTCAAATTTAGTCAGGACAATGGTATTTTTTAATTACATTTTATTATTTATTTATTTTTTTTTAATAATCGTAGCCTACATAAATAGGTGAAGCGAAACAAATATTTGGATTGTCCCTTATTTTCCACTTATTTTCTTAAAGAATAAAACACTTATTGTCTAGAATAAACATGATAACATATTACTAATTCATAGAAATAATTTAAGCAGATAAAACCTATTTTTAAACTTGAATTTAAATACTATTAAACTAACTTTAAAATCTCAAGGAGTTTATAAATTAAAAAAAGATAAAACATCACAGTGCATGTTAAATAGCCTAATGTTAACAATATAATTAGAACTAGCAATATAATTCCTGTATAAAATGTGACAGCAACCTTTATATCAAACATGTTTAAATCGTCCACAGCTGAGCATTGCGGGAAGTGGATCAGCGCCAGAGCGCGTGAAGTGAATATGCCGCACAAAGTAATTATCAGATGCAATGAACAAAAAAAAAAACACATGGATAGCCTAGATTAGGCCCATGCAGGCTCTGCTCTGAAGTATATAATAATTATAATTACTGTTAACCCAGAGTAACAATTTTTACCGGATTAATCGCCTATTTTCATTTGCTGCATGTTTTTTTTTTATTTTTTTTTTTGTTTTTATATTATATAATTCATGTATAAGTTGCATTTTATTACATTTAGAAACAATAATGGCTGGCCTAATAAAGTTATAATGTACCAACAGGATATATTTAGTTCCCTTCACTTTACAACAAATCCTTTAAATTTAACAAATATATCAGAAAAAAACAAATGATAATAATAATTTAAAGCTAAGCATAAGGTAAGGTTGGGCTTTCTCATTCTCTCACTCGGGAGAAATCCGTTTCCATATTCGTGATGTTGCGCATTATAAGCTTAACTATTATTCATTAGGTAAAATAGTCTTTGTAGTTTTCGCGTGTCAGTATCGATGGAAAAAAAATAATAATTAACAATATGTGGAGTAAATTGAGCGCTGCTAACGCTGAATGTCTGGTGAATGACTGCTGTTTCCAGTGAATATGTGCGCAAGGCACCAGCGCGATCAAACAGCTGAAACAGATAATACTAAATTTTAGGGCACACATAAGGCATAATTCAAAAATGCAAAGTGTAAGTAGTTGAAAAAAATCAAGAATAATAACAGAGCTAATAATTATAATTCCTAAATGCTGGACCGTTTTCATTTCGCTCTGCATATGGAACGTGAAGATTTTTTTTTTTAAACCAAGAATGAACCGAAATGAAAATGATATATATATATATATATATATATATATATATATATATATATATATATATATATATATATATATATATATATATATATATATATACACACACAGACCAAAAGTTTGGACACACCTTCTCATTCAAAGAGTTTTCTGTATTTTCATGACTATGAAAATTGTAGATTCACATTGAAGGCATCATAACTATGAATTAACACATGTGGAATTATATATGGAATTATATACATAACAAAAAAGTGTGAAACAACTGAAAATATGTCATATTGTAGGTTCTTCAAAGTAGCCACCTTTTGCTTTGATTACTGCTTTGCACACTCTTGGCATTCTCTTGATGAGCTTCAAGAGGTAGTCACCTGAAATGGTCTTCCAACAGTCTTGAAGGAGTTCCCCGAGAGATGCTTAGCACTTGTTGGCCCTTTTGCCTTCAGTCTGTGGTCCAGCTCACCCCTAAACCATCTCGATTGGGGTTTTAATGGCAATAGCATGCATATGATCTTTAAACTTTTGAATAGTAGACTGTAGCCGAAGACTATCCTACGTTTTGAAATTAACTCACTGTAAATGTTGTAATATTTTTTAAATATGTTACAGAGTTATATCATAATGTTATTGTTGTTTTACTTCCTCCTTTTATCTCATTTTACAATTACATTCATTTCGCAATCTGTCCCTTTGGGCCACCTGGCGGTAGTTTCGTGAATGATTTTAACACCCGACTGAATTACAGTTAAAGCTGCAGTAGGTAACTTTTAACGCTCTAGCGGTTAATAAACAGAACTGCTTGCGTCTTGCGGAAGAACATCGTAGTCGGAACTACTTCTCTCTGTTTATGTCTATAAAGAATCACAAAGGTACTGGGTTACTCCACCACGGTACCCCCGAAGCAATCTAAAATAGTCCGAATATAAACACTTATTATAGATGCAGCCTAGTGATTCAGGACAATCTAAAAACACGGTTTGGAAAATGGATTCATGGTGTACTCGCTTATTATATAAATTTTTCTACATTTTGAACACAAACAAAGTTACGGACTGCAGCTCTGATTGGTTGTTTCTTACCGGGAGCGGATGAATTTCTGCAAATGGCAATAGGACCACTGGGAGGAGCCAGAGGAGCTTGATTCTTTTACAGATTATCTGTTTCATATTCTACTGTCAGGACATAAAGACAGGTTTAACAAATATGTAACAAATATATTTTTACTAGGGCCGGGACTCAATAAAAAAAAAAAAAATCTAATTAATTAGAGGCTTTGTAATTAATTAATCGAAATTAATCGCATTTTAATCGCATATAAATATTTGACCTGAGAACAGTATTTTTTTTCACATGGATTTATAGTATACCATTGAATAATGACTGAATACATAAGCTTAAGCAACAAAATATTGTTTATTTTTGTTCAACCAAGTATAGGAGACCAGTGCAATTTTTGCCATTAAGTGTAGCAATAGCATATTTAGAAACAATTTAGAAATAGTACATTTCAGAAATTCAGGAAGCTTATAGGTGCTGGAACCTTATGTAAAGTGTTTTTTAAGTAATACACAATACTGTCAATTACATTCAGGACATTGGAAACACTAACTATTAGAAAATCTCTCTGTTGCTTCAGAGGCCATAACATACTAAGTCCAACTCTCAATAACCTTGGCCAAAACAATAAAGAGTTCAACATAAACTGTTGAACCAACAAAATAATACATAGTTCAACATAAAGTGTAAAGTCCACGCAAGCTGCTATATATTTTGCGTTGAGGTGATACTCGAGGCTCGATGTGTGCTGCAGTGATATGCGAATGCTAGTTGGTGCTCCAGTATAATCGGTCCGCCGAAACTCATCCAGTGAGAAACGTTCCGCGGTGCAAAAATACGTTATTAAAAATGCGGGAATTTTTTTTCTGTAATTAATTAATCTTAGTTAACGCGTTATTTTTTGTGTAATTAATTAATCTCAATTAACACGTTAAAGTCCCGGCCCTAATTTTTACAAAAGTTACCTACTGCAGCTTTAACTCCCCACGGTAATCCCCATTTAGGTTGTCCACCTACTGTAAATGAAATCTGTGGAGACAAGTTGAGAATCGCTAAAGAAAAATCTCATGCACCTCTGACAGCAAAATGGAAATATTTACATTGTTTTTTATACATTTACAGATGGAGAATATACCTGTGCAATGTAAGTTATGCATGAAGGAAAACAGCACATCTCAAACAACTTAAAGAGCACGTCTCTGTCAACCTCACATGCAGTCTTTCTGTCAGAGTTTCTAAAGGTTTGAACTGAAACTATAAACTATTGGTTACTAGGACAGAAATAAAATGCAGAAATTATTTAAATGTAAAACAAACAAACAACAACAACAAATAAACGCTATGTTTGATTGAAATCTTTTTTTCTGTTGCTTGTTTTGAATACTGCGGGTGGACAGAGGCGTACCTAGATTTTTGAGTAGTTTAGAGTGACAAATCATACCAGTGTACTTTGAGGTCAAAAAATAAGTAGCAGGTAAGCAAAATTATATGATAAAAAGAAATTATAAATATGCATCATCCTATAAAAAGGGAGTAAGACATTGTAGCTGATAATTGAACATCTGATTGTTGTTGTTTAGTTTTAATTTTGTTTAGTTTTTCTGCTTCAAAACCAACAAGGTTGTGGGAAGTCAATAAACGAAAGCATATGGGGTCATAAGAACACAAGCAAATCGCTTTTTAAGAGCAACTCTCCATAAAAATTTCATAAACAGTTTAAAGGCCTGCCACAATCACAAGTGCAATTTATTTCCATCACAGTCGTCTGTATTGACAGTGTTCTTCTGGATAGTGTATGGCTATGATTAACTCTTCACCCATGCCAGCAAGCACCTGCCAGTGTTTATTGAGCCCTGCTCTACAAAAATGACAATGTGCTTGCCTGAAATGGCTTTTGAAAGCTTGTTTGATAGAGCCAAGATTTCCATTTTCATGTTTCTGTCTAACTCTTTCTCTTCTGAGACAAGAACATCAAGATGTCATTTGTTCTGGCAGCCTGTGAGAGGACTAGTGTGCTGCCCGACCCTGAGAACAATAGATACAGACCTGCTGCCACGCCGGCTCCCCAAGATCAACAGGAATCAAAGTTAAAATTGGGGGCTGATTATTTTTTCCTTTATACCCACAATGAAAGACTGCTGTCTCAAGTATTAGGCAAAATTTGACAGATTTCATCCACCTTTAGCATAGAAAAAGAAAATTAGTTAACCTTGGTCACAGCACAACTACTCTTTTTAAGCAACTTTAGTCAGATCCAGTTGCATTTTCAAGTGTCTCAATTTATCCCTGTAAAGCCGATCTGATCTTTTTTTCTTCAATTTTGACCAAGTTGAATGCTCATCAGTGGCTTTGTCCAGTAGCAATATTTTCGCAGACATATAAAATACTTTTTTTTATGCATTTAAAAAATTCATATATATTTTTTGCCTTTAAATAGATCAGTTTATAATGTATTACATTGAAGTACATTTATGATATTTTTATGATTTTTTTCAAGATAATATTTAGTTTCAATATATACACATATTGATTTCTTCATTTTATTTTTTCTTGAAATTTCTAGTGCTCCATAATTATGACTATTTGTTCATGCTCTATGGAAACAGACAATAAAAGCTACATGAATAATGATACATTTCTTACGATATTATGGTTACAGATATTATATAATATCCTATGTTTCTATTTTTCATATATTTCTATTTTTTAAAACATTTTTTAATAAAAACACCTGATCAGTGTTGAGCATGTTCATTTGGTAAATTCACTTTAGTGTCAGGACATTCATGAATAAAAATAAATACTCGTCCATTTACAACACCATGACGTTTCATTTAAACATCAAGGTTTTTGTTAAGACTGGATAATTTGGGATGTACAGTCTCCAGACAGCAGAAAGTGGGATAGTTTTATTTACTTCATCTTTGGAAAGAGGATAATTCATGAACATGTCAGCTGATATCATGGTATTTTTTCATCTGTAGTGGTTAAATCAGCAGATTTGGAGTGCTGAGGAAAGGCAAACATTAATCAGTGTCATGCTATAGCTGTCTTATCTCTCCTGTTATTTATAGTTTTGTTTCCTTCTTTGCTTGTCACATTAGCATTAGCAAATACGAGTTTTGCTGGGCCAGAAGGAAATATTTTTTTTCTTAATAACTACAGAAGGCAGGTTTTAAAGCCAGGGTCAAGAACTGATAACCTCCTGCTGTGTCTAGAAGCCATTGTTCAAAGTCCCAGCGAGTGGCATGGGCCACTCAGAGACCTGAACACAATATGAAACTTACTTACTCTGCATGGAGGAGGATGGTGATCTAAAAAATCAGGGAAATTGTTGACTAGGATTTTCACAAGAAGAGTCATAGTTCAACTTCTCACCTAAGGTTATCAGTGGAAACAGCTGTTGTTGGGGAAATCTGGGAAGCTGAGGTGGAAAGAATGCTTATTAATATGGAGAAAAGTCAAGCACATTTGTGTCATAAGATCCCAGTAACACTGCTGCTCTGAGACAGACCCCTGCGGTAAGATATGTTGAAAAGCTCATTGAAATGCAGATGCTTGCCTCACGTTCGTATTGAATGATAAATCATTTCACTGACTCTTGAGACATGGGACAAAATGTCCTACAACTTTACCTGGCATTAGTTATTAGCAGCATTTCCACTTTGTAATTCATCAGAAATTATAATGAGAACATTCTTTATACATATGTACCATTTCAATTTATCTGGAATATCTTCTTTATTGTGTGTGCATGTTGTTATCATGGTTTTTATTCATAATTGACACTTAATAAAACATAATTGCTATTGTGACTTTATATATTGCAATTATAACTTTTATATCACGGTATATCTCACAATTATAATCTTATATCTTGCATTCACATCTTTATTTTTAATAGTTGTGACTCACACTATGCCTATATCTTTTTATAACTATGGTTGTAACTGATGCTTTATATCACACAATCCAACATCATATCTTGTATTTGCCACTTAATTTTCCATAATTGAAACTTTATATTTCACTCTATGATTTTATATCTTGCAGTGTGACTTTATTTCTGCAATTGTGGTTCCCTTTCAGTCGGTCACTCTTGACAACATGTTGATGACTGACAGATTGGGATCTCACTTTAAAAGAGCAATCCACTTTGATTGTAAACTAAACAAGCTAATGGACATTGGCATGTGATGATTGTATCCAGTTTCCATTGATCACAATGTGAGATAAAAAGCCAGCTGGTGCAACACATACTAGATTTTCGCTTTGGAGCCAGGCGATACCATCGTTCTGCTCCTGCCAATATATTTGTATGTGATGATGAGTTCAGAGCGTTTTAGGGAGCTTTTTGTGTTGGTAGACGGCGCTTTAGCGTTGATCATTCCTGTGTCAAGTGGGTTGCATACTTTATGCTGCATTACCCCCTGTTGTGCTACAAGCAGCAATTTTCCCTGTGCATCTCAGCACATAAAAGAGCATTTCCCTGAAAGAGACAAGGCGATGGATCGTCTTTTTAAATATGCAGTTTCACATGTGCATTTCTAGATGCGTGGATGCGGTCGTTAAGTGGTGCCGAGTGATGGCCATGATCGCTGCCTCAAGAGTCTGTAAAATGGCCTGCTTGGTTCCGGGGGAGTAACTAGGGGGCACACGTCAGTAGCGATGCAATTGTGTTCCAAGACCGCCTCCTTTTGGTGGGGAAACCCATTGCTCCGCTCCCAAGCCTGTAAGCATTAATCTGGTCTGACCGGTGGTGCTTATATGGTTTGTGGAGGAGATGCCTCCGCTTTACATGCTATGGTTTTACTGCAGGTTCATCAGGCCAAAGCAATGATGGATCTACATGAGGGTGGTCACGATCTGGAACTTCTGAAAGAGCTCTGAACTGTAACAGCAAGTTCTCTGGGTCATGTGATGTCCACACTTGTGGTTCAGGAGTGCCATCTCTGGCTGTGTCTGATCGACATGAAAAAATGAAAAATGATGGTGAACGCACCACTCCCTCACCCAGAGGAGGGCCAGGTCAATAATCTTTTGTTTAGTTTTACAATGCTGTTGGCCTCGCAGTCGATGGCACTCAATTTCTCGACAAAAGAGCAGTTTTCTCTATCTCTGGGTCCCAGGAGGGCCTGAGAGTTACAGATTAACACACTCCACACTCATCCTCCTCTGTTGCCAGCGAGCAGCAGAGGGCGGTTCGAAAGCATCATCAAAGTCTCACGCACTCACGCACCCTCTCACGCACCCTCTACCAAACTGAGGAACCAGGTAAGCCGCCTGATTTGGGTCCCAGTATTCCACCTTGCTGCCCCATTGCGGGTACAATGGGTACAATTGCCCGCGCAGTCATCTGACCTGAACCCAATCGAGATGGTTTAGGGGTGAGCTGGACTGCAGACTGAAGGCAAAAGGGCCAACAAGTCCTAAGCATCTCTCGGGGAACTCCTTCAAGACTGTTGGAAGACCATTTCAGGTGACTACCTCTTGAAGCTCTTTGAGAGAATGCCAAGAGTGTGCAAAGCAGTAATCAAAGCAAAAAGTGGCTACTTTGAAGAACCTAGAATATGACATATTTTCAGTTGTTTCACACTTTTTTGTTATGTATATAATTCCATACATAATTCCACATGTGTTAATTCATAGTTTTGATGCCTTCAGTGTGAATCTACAATTTTCATAGTCATGAAAATAAAGAAAACTCTTTGAATGAGAAGGTGTGTGCAAACTTTTGGCCTGTACTATATAAATATCTATACATATATTAAACTAAAGCTCCCCATGACACCCCCTCACTTGCCGATTCATCTGAGGAAGGATCTACTGACTTAGAGACAGGGCAGCCTGTGGGACCCACGTCCAGACCTCTAGAAACTTCATGTCTGGTCCCTGGAAGTTCTAAGTGCCCTACCCCAGCAGGTAGTTGACAGCATAACTTTGGGCGAGACCACCATCTATGAGGGACGCTTTTTCCTTGAAGTGTAACATGCTCATAGAGTAGTTTTCTTCTCATCGAGAAGACCCGAGAGATGTCCGATCAGGGTCATACCTGCCTTTTTGCAGCAAGGGTTGGAGAAATGGCTGTCTCCTTCCACCCTTAAAGTCTTTGCGTTGTGATCACTGCTAACCATGACCCTGTGAAGGGGAAGGCGGTAGGGAAGCATGACCTGATTGTCAGGTTCCTTAGGGGATGAGAAGGTTACATTCTCCCCGGTCCCCTTCCATACCCTCTCTGGTGCTCAAAACACTACAGCAGGGTCCATTTGACCCTTTGCAATCAGTTGAGCTAAAGTTTCTATCAATTAAAACTCTGCTCCTGCTTGCACTGGCCTCCATTAAGAGGGTAAAGGATCTGCACACATTTTTGGTTGTCAATTTGTGCCTAGAGTTTGGACCAGCTATAATCCTGAGGCCAGGGCCCAGCTATATGCCTAAGGTTCCACTATTCCCTTCAGTGATTTGATGGTTAGACTGCAAGCCCTGTCCCCAGAGGAGGCAGACCCAGCCCTAGCTTTGCTTACGATTCTTGAGCGATACATAGACCAGACACAAAGCTTAAGGAGCTCAGACCTTATCAGATTTATCAGGCCAAGGGTGTTTCCTGCCCGCTCAGGTTGTGAGCTCACTCAACTAGAAGTGTGGCTTGTGGCACCTCGCTGACAGATATTTGTAGAGCTGCAGGCTGGGTGACCCCCTGTGCGTTTTCTAGATTATATAGTCTTCGTGTGGAGCTGGTATCCTCCTGATTAGAAGTGATTAGAGGCCCTATTTTAGTGTCAGCTTGCTAAAATCGCTCCACAGAGTCCGTACTGTAGACCCTTGTAATAATAAACTTCCTAATCATCGGGAAGAAGGAGGCGGGAACCGGTGGACAATCCAATAACATTTTAATGATTCAAAATAAACACAAAACAGCGCATCAGCCCCTCACGGACGACTGATGCGCGAAAATAAAAAGCAAACACAACTAAAATCCCAGGCCTGGTCCTCTCTCGTCCTTCACTATCGTCGCTCCAGTTTTATATCCTTCCATCTCCTCTGTGGGACTCGAGACCGGCGGTGGGACGCAGGTGTCGCAGATTTCCCAATCACTATACCGGCCTTGCTCGTTCCCACATCTCTCGGCCCCGCCCCACTCGTCACAACCCTGTTAAGCCCCTCCATCCCCTCGACAGACAGACATGGCAGAACATCTGGCACCAGGCCCTCACTCAATTAATCTGTGAGAACCGGTAGAAGGTTGGGTTTCATGTGTAGAGACTTAATGGATACCATATGTGTAAAGTCCATGGAATAGCCTCAGAGCCCTTGTTTCCCCAGCAGACTTCTGCCATTTCCAAGAGGGTTCGAATCACCTCTAATCTTCCAAACTCACCTAAATGGTTGTTCTTATGCGTAAGTGCTTCCGAAACCTCCTTCGGGAAGGATGGGGCTTCCGCGATGGGTACGTTTTCCAAGTGTTAGTGGGTAATGCTATGTCAAGTGACTGGACTCATTGACTTGATTGCACATAAATACACCGACACTATTTAACTGAATAGAGATGACGTAACTGAATTCAATGATGAACTGCCTTTAACTATCATTTTGCATTATTGACACACTGTGTTCCCAATGAATGTTGTTCAGTTGCTTTGACGCAATGTATTTTGTTTAAAGCGCTATATAAATAAAGGTGACTTTGACTTTTGACTTTGGTCTTCTTGTTGTGAACACCAGCCTACACCAAAAAGGGGCACAGCTGGCTTGCACAGAACACTGGAAGGGGCAGCATCCATGGCACTTTGGTAGGGATCCCAATTCGTCGGTCACCAACATGATGTAGAGAATGACTGAATGAAAGGGAATGTCTCGGTTATGATGTAACCCTCATTCCCTGAAGGAGGGAAAGGAGACATAACATCCTGTAGCCATGGCTGCTGTACCACTGCTGAGCAGCCAGGTCACCGTCTAGGCTCCACAGCAAAAACCGGGTATACGTTGCACCGGCTACCTTTTTCATGCTTACACTGTGATCAGCTGCAGCTGGATGGAATCATTGCATTCCAATGTCCAGTGGCTTGTTTAGTTTACACTCAATGTAGATTGGTCTCTCAAAGTGTAAGCTCAATTCATCAGTCACCAACATGACGTCTGCATTTCCTCCTTCAGGGAACAAGGGTTACATGTGTAACCAAGACAATATTTCTTGTAATTGTGACTTTATATTTTTTAAACACTCTGCATATATACCTGCACTGTGACTTTTACAAAGTGACTTCATTTCTTGTATAACTTTATATCTTGCATTAGTAACTTAACTTTTTGGCATCGTGACTTTGTCTAATACTATGCCTTTTTATCCTGCAGTGTGGCTTTGTTTTTTAAAATTGTGGTTATGTCACATAATTGGGACTCTGCGTCCCACAATGAGAAAATATCCTGCTATTGTGAGGTTTTTTTTATTGTTTGAATTTCTAATGGGGACTGTTTCTTCACGTTTTATCTCACATTTATATCTTGCTAAAAATGTTTTATATATCTCACATTGTGACTGTCACACTTAGCCTAAGGTGAGGGATGAGGAAACAAGGCGTACATTCAAACAATAGTCTTTTAATCCAAAAATCCAGGAGGTGACACTTGAGAGACAGGAAACACATGGGTAAACATTCAATCTCAGACAAAGACAGCTGGCACAGACTCAAACTTAAATGCAAAGGATAATTGGATAAATACAGGTGTACAGAATGAATAATTAAATAAACTAGAGCAGGAACACGACCAAATAAGGACCAATAGGAAATAAGATCAGTGTAAAACATGACACTGACAGTGACTTTGTTTCTTGTAAATGTGGTTATTTTTCATAATTGTGAATTAATATGATGCATTGCGACTTTATATTTTGCTATTGTGACTTTGTTTCTCAGAATACTACCATGTAATTTAACTGTTTTTTTTTTTTTTTTTTTTTTTTTGTAATTGTGACTTTATATCTCATACTATGCTTTTATATCTACATCTATATCTTTATATCTGTCTCTTGTTTTTATTTAACACAGTGGCTAGATTAATGAATAACCGGACGCCACCTGATTCTAATATTCCATCAATGTTTAATAGTAATTTCTTCACTGATAAAATAGATAATATCAGAAATACAATAACAAATGTAGATTCAACAGCATTTAATACTTCAGTTTCATCCATCACACCCAAAGATAAACTGCAGTGCTTTGCAACTATAGGACAGGATGAGTTGAATAAACTTATCACTGTATCTAAACCAACATGTTTATTAGTTCCTGTACGCACTAAATTACTGAAAGAGTTGTTACCTGTGGCAGAAGAACCGCTTCTCAACATTATTAACTCATCAATAAGCCTCTTATTAAGAAACAACAACTAGATCCTAGTGAACTGGCAAATTATAGGCCCATTTCAAATCTTCCATTTATGTCTACATTTTTAGAAAAAGTTGTGTCTGCTCAATTGAGCTCCTTCCTGCAAAAAATAAATAAAAAAAATAATAATAATAATAAAATTAAATAAAAAAAAATAAAAAATTCAGGCCCCACCATAGCACAGAAACTGCAATTGTTAAAATTACAAATGACTTGCTTCTTGTTCAGATCAAGGCTGCATCTTATTGCTTGTTTTACTTGATCTTAGTGCTGCGTTCGTAATGTCTCTATTTGTTTCTGATTTCCATCCTGTGGTAACTAGGATTTACACAAGCTCCAGTCTGGATCCAGAACACCTGAGAAGAGATGATCAGCCAACCCCTCAGAGGACCTCAGATGATTCTAACCCTGAAACCACATACAGAACTATCAGATATTGCTACTTAATATGCAATCACAT
The DNA here is from genome assembly GCF_023724105.1 of Carassius gibelio. Lineage (NCBI taxonomy): Eukaryota > Metazoa > Chordata > Actinopteri > Cypriniformes > Cyprinidae > Carassius > Carassius gibelio. Next base: position 21,445,046 of record NC_068388.1, on the reverse strand, counting down.
TATAAATGCTGTTAATAGTGTTCATCCTCTGGTTGACTAATCCTGTATAGATTTTTTTTCTGAAATTTCCTTTCATTTGCCCATAAACTGATCACCATTTATAAGCTACTAGTAAATATTTTAGAAACTTAATCTTCTTTAAAGTTGCTTTGCAATGATTTATATCGTAAAAAGTGCTATACAAATAAACTTGAATTTAATTCAATTGAATATCTCACTGTGTAATTATTTATCATAATTGTGACATTACATCACGCAATACAACTTTTTATCTTGTTGTGAATTTGTTTCTCACAATTCTTATCTTGTCTTATCCTATCTTGCAATTATATCTTTTAATTGCAACTTTTTACTGCCTTTAATTTTGACTTAAATTGACAATATCTATATATGTCCTCTTGCATCATTATTTCTCAGTAACATTTAAATTTTCTCATAATTGCAATCCTTATATTTAATATTTAGTGAAAAAAATTAAGTCCTTTCTTCTTGTACAGACTTATATTTGAAAAGAATGAAAAATGAGGCCATTATTTTGTTTACGAATTTGCACAAAAATTTTTAAGAGTTAAAGTATGACTGACACACAAGAACAGGCTGGCATGGAGCATGCATCAATATTAATTACAAACCTCAGTCATTTACCTCACAAAGACTCTAAAGATCAATGACAGATGTCCAGGAGAGAATGGTGACAGTGATGTGACATGCCCACAGTATTTTAACATATACTCTTTTTTCCTGCTGGAGGCTCTTGCCAATAGAGGTACAAAGGCAGAAGATAAGAGTGCCACATAAATCATGTCGTCTCTCTCAAACCACTGCAGTATCCCCAGGAACTGGGCTGGAACTGAAACAGATTACCACTATCAAAACCTGTGATGAAAACAATTAACACCTCAGGCTTCTGACAGACTCGACTCTGTGATCGAGACATTGTTGGTGCATTTAGGTAATGAATTTACCTTATTGCCATCAAAGCACTCAATTTCTCACTTATCTGTTATATCATGTATTGCCTGCTGGCAATTTCAAACTGTGTTGCTAAATAGTTTCTTGATGGGCTCACTGGTTTGCTAAAGAATAAGGAAGCGATTTGCGAAAGTCAATTATACAATTATTTTGTACCCGTATTTGCAAAATATTTCTATTTACAAACGACTTTGACAGACTACTGACTGGAAGCACACCCATCTAAATAACCTCATAAATGTAATTAACTTCTGTGCGGCTCAATTTATCTGTTTGTGAACGTTGTAGAGCCAAGGCTACTTTGCTCCACATGGCTGTTCATAGATGAAGCATGTGCCACCCTCTCGGTCACTCCATTTGCACCATTTGCACCAGGTCTGTTGAACTGTCATTGAACTGGGAGTCTATCTATTTGTTCACTGCAGAAGCAATTTTGCTCCATGCACTTTCAAACCAAGAACACATACTCTGTGACATCTAATAGGCTTCTCCAGAGGTCTGAAACAGCAGAGAGAGACACACTTCAAAGATAACCCGAATCTCAGCAACCAAGGTGTAAAAAAATGATGTTCGGATGGTTGGTTTCAGCTCAGAAGTCAAACCTGGTTTCAGTTGCAGCTTAAATTTACTAGTATTAAATCATAATTTAGGATTCTTTATGGTATTCACTGGGATGTTTGTGCTTAATTTTTTCACTTTTTTTGTGTGTGTTTTGCAGAAATATACTTTAATTTACGTCATACATTTGGAAATGACATATTTGTTTAAATTTATCAGTGTTATACTATTTTTAAACATTTAAATAATATAATATGTATTTTTTATATAAAAAATAATAAAAAATAAAATAAATAGTTTATAAGATATAAGACAAAATATAAATATAAAAAAAGAAATACATTATATTATATTATATTATATTATATTATATTATATTATATTATATTATATTATATTATAATTTGAAATAAGTATATTATCATTTTAAAATAAAATAGTTGTTATAGGTTATTCTTCCAAATAAATAATCCCATCATAAAATATATATATATATATATATATATATATATATATATATATATATATATATATATATATATATATATATATATATATATACTTATTATTAGCAATTTTGTTGAAATAATAAAAACTAGAAGAGAGCAACAAGTCTTCATTGAAGAACAGTATTTCTAAATATATTTTGGATTGGGGTGTTATCCAAACTACTATTTACATATCTTTAGCTCTACGGGGTAAGTGGATCAAATTGGCTATTGTATGTGCACAAATTACATATACTGTAGCATTATCTCCTAAAATGCTTTGCACCATGGGGTTTCTACATTGTGAGCCAAGGCTTGCTCGAGTAAACTTGTGACACTTGAGCTTTGTATAAGGTGTTTCATTTCACAGCAGGGCCCTATATGTTAATTCTTAACATCACTACACTCGAAACATGGTCTGTAATCACAGGGTGGACTAGTGCACTGCTTCAGCTGTGGTGCTCTTTTGGTAATTTTCAGTTTCTTTCTCTCTTCTCATTCTTAGAAAGCATTTAGAAAGAAGTTGAAGGACTGATATGGGCTGCAGAAACTGGCAGGGGTACAGCGGGCGTGTGGCATATCTGTAAATCTTTAATTTGAGGCTGAATCTTCAAAGAAGACACTGCAAGGAATGTGTGGGCTGTAAAGTTACTAACCGGGTGGCCAGTGGCAGCTTGTACTGTCTGCTGTATAGGCCTATATGAAAATGTCAGGATTGATGGTCTGTTAGCAGGTCTGAATGATGCACTCTGTGTACAAATGCTCTCTGAATGCTACAGTCTGACGTAGCATTCTCATCCCAAGGCATCATATACTGACACTTTTGACATTTCGTCAACATCCTACGCACATGGAACCCTCTAGGGTCAATATTAAAAGCAGATTATGGGTTAGGGTTTTATATATATATACTTTGCACTGCTCTTAGGGCAGGAGTACTCAATATTCACATTACTGTTATTTTACTGAACTACGGCTGCTCTTAGGGCAGGAGTATTCGATATTCATATTACTGTTATTTTACTGAAATATGCATTGCATTAAGGCAGGATTACTCAATTTTCATATTACAGTTGATTAGACACTCCTGGTATGCATAGTTAAACTATGCAGCTGAAAATACAGTTGTCTTAAAAAAATGATATAACTGATTTGTTGAATGTTTTGTTTTTGTTTCTCTCTCTCTCTCTTTGCAGAATACCATTCTTGGAAAAGGCATAAGTCATAACTGGTCCATTCTTGGAGAAAGGGAATCTCTGGACTAAGCTCCTGTAATTTTAGTTTAGAATCTTGTTGATATATGAAATGCCCATATTATTTTCCCCCAAAATTTTACCTTTCATGAATGTCAATATAGCTGTGTGTAAATGTAAAAAGGTCTACAAAGGTTTAAAGATCAAATTTCATGACAAATAAAGTTTTGTCTTATAAAAGTAATAATTGATTCTGAATTGCTGTGCTGAAATGAGTGTCAGAAACTCCAATCCCACGTTACATTACCAATAACCTGTTAGGTTTGTTTGCATAATGCCAGCCTATGGACTTCATTGGCTGTCCCTCAAATGTGTACTCTACTCTAATCTGCCTTCAATCATTGTAGTTGTAGCTGAGGCCAAACAGAGTACAGTAGGCTATATAAATTGAAGTGTTTAAGGATGTATTATGTGTCATTAAGAAACTGACAATTTTGAGGGAGATTAAATTAGATTTTTATGATTTTACTAGTAATCATGCTTGTTTATATTGCTACATGTCAGATGCTGTGCAGTGAGCTGGTCAGTGATTTAATGTTTCTGGTATGCAAGTTTAGTTCAAAAAAAAAAAAAAAAAAAAAAAAAAAAAATATATATATATATATATATATATATATATATATATTTTTTTTTTTTTTTTTTTTTTTTTTTCTTCTATTACTTTTTTTTTCCTTTACTTCGTTTTTTCATAACTATCAGTATTAATTGAAACCAGACTCTTTATGCATTTCAAATGCAGGAAGACGTTGCAAACACTTCTGGAGACTTTGAGAAGATATCTTACAAGGCAACCTATGGCATGGTTTAAAGGGAGCACCTTCAAACAACAGCAGTTTAATGATTCATTTACCTTTTGCTGCGAAATCTTCCTGTTTATTGTACATGCATTTAATTCACTGGATTTGTTTGTAATTTTAATTGTTTAAAAAATAAAATAAGTCATAATTATACTTGATTATTTTATTGTAATATTGGAGCTGTAAACTGATTATTTTTTCAATACATTTCAATACATTTAATTTTGTTCTTACACAAACATTCTGTACAACAGACATTGAATGAAACAACTTTTACAGCACAAAAAAAGAAATGCAATGGCAATCTGCAATAGCCTATGAGAACATTAAGTGGTTGCACATATATTGACACTGTGAACTTTTGAAATCACATTTATGTATCACCAAGTCAACTGTGTGAGAGGAGTCCTATTCAGATGGTTATTGTTACTCATATGGACATATTTAAACATTTATTTAGGACATATTTAAACATTTATTTAAATGGGACCTCAGTGATAACTAATGGATTTGATTATTTATTCACAGTGGAGAAGAAAGATGTGTGATCATTATGAAACTAGGGACACACTGCTGACATGGCCAGTTGCATGGTTGTCTACTGCAAATAAAATGTCATACTCTTGGAATTATACATTTAAATGTAATAATATACTATTTATTATTTATTTAAATATCTGGTTTAAAAATAGGAAAATAGACCCAATATAGCTAAAATGGTTTTCTTACATTTTATCTCTCAAAATGATGGGTGTTATTAAAAATGTGGAGATTAGCATTAATAAGTAAATGCAACCTCTTATTTACACAGGGCAAACAAAGATACTTGTTTTGCATTAAGTATGTAAGTCTAGGCCTATACATATTTAAAAATTGTATTGCATACCTGTTACTGCCATAATAATGTTTCATTTCAAATGCTTATGTGCATTTCTGGTCTTTTTGTTCTTAACATCCAATCATTGTGATGGAAATATGAAATATTATTATTGTAAAAAAAAAAAAAAAAAAAAAAAAAAAAAAAAGTAAAATGCATGTTAAGTAACAGTTAGTATATGGTGTTAAACAGTGGTGAAAATTGATTTAAACAATTAATTAAAAAAAAAATTCTCAGAGATGTGGATTTGGACAGCAATTAAATTACCGCATGACCTTGCTAATTCGACCAGGGATTTTTATGGGGATGGTGGGAGAAAAAACAATGACTTTCTAGATTTAAATGGCAATACAATCACAGACTAATCCCTGCAAATGTTGATAATTGCTTATATCTCCATGAGAACCAATTGCCCTCTGAATTGGGCTATTATTTGCTTTTATCAGGTCGAACCAAACATACACCATTTTCATACATCTCCATTTGTGCAGCATTTTGGACTCGGCAGCATCAGATGCTTCTTCAGTGTTAGCTCCTTTGATTTGTCCAGTTTCTAGACTATACCTCGTTATTATATACAGTGGCAGAAAATATATCAATACTATATGGAACAAGTGAAAAAAATACATTATCTATGCAATGTAGACTACATTGTTTATGTTGTGGGATAACTTGCTTCAGCTTTACTACTGTCAAGAATGCTGTCAAGAATGCTGACAGCCATGTTTAATGAATGTTGTTCATGATTGATATATTTTTTTGTTTAAAATAATGAACAATGGTTAGGTCATAGAAGATAGCACATAATACACAAAAAAAAAAAAAAAAAACCAGTGATGTGAATATTGAGTACTCCTGCCCTGAGAGCAGCGCATAGTTCAGTAAAAATAACAGTTATATGGATATCGAGTGCATAGTTCAATAAAAATAACAGTAATATGGATTTCAAGTGCTCCTGCTCTGAGAGCAGCGCATACATCAGTAAAAATAACAGTAATATGGATAGAGTGCTCCTGCCCTGACACCAGCGCATACATCAGTAAAAATAACAGTAATATGGATATTGAGTGATCTTGCTCTGAAAGCAATGCAAAGATCAGTAAAAATAACAGTAATATGGATATTTAGTGTTCCTGCCCTGAGAGCAGCCCATAGTTCAGTAAAAATAAAAGTAATATGAATATCGAGTACTCCTGCCCTGAGAGCAGCACACAGTTAATTAAAAATAACAGTAATATATGAACATTGAGTACTCCTGACCTGAAAGCAGCACATAGTACACTACAATTAACAGTGATATAATTATTGAGTACTCCTGTACTAAGAGCAGCGCATAGTATGCAACAAATAACAGTAATATAAATATTGAGTACTCTTGCCCTGAAAGCAGTGCTTATGCTAATGATAATGCTAGCTGACTGATGAAATGTCATGGAGATATGAACGAGTTTCAGCACGGAAGCATTGGAAAAGCACATTTTACTCCAGTTACCTCATAAACAGCTTTGGTGCAATTAACTGATGAAGCAGTCAAGTAAAAATGCACGCTAATGATATGTAGACCATGTTTATTTGTTCTGTGCATCGTTGTTTGCTAATTATTTTTTAAATGTTAGAAATGTAATTTTTTTTCATGAACATATATACTTGGTAATTCAGTTACCTTGCAATAAATGCCTCCCACGAAGCGTCAGTAACGTATCTGTCTGAAGTATTCACTCCACACGTTCAAATTTCCTGACTCCGCCTCTGCTTCAGTTTCATTGGTTGAATATGTAAACCAATAATTTTCCTTTCTGCCCTCAGAACATGTTTAAGTAAAACTCCCATCTGCTAACACTCTATCTACAGTCTCAGTTAGGAGTGTCAATGGTTCATTTGAGAGATAGGTAGTGGTATATTTTAGTATTATTATTAATAAACATATAAACAATAAAACATGTCCATCTAATTGTAGATATCATTAAATTAAGAGTCTGAAAACATTACATTCAGTTTGCACTTATATTCTTCTAAAGTATTTTATTTTCAAAATAAGTATTCTTCTTGAATGTGTGCTAAAGTTGACTTTTTTCCTGTAAGGGAACTCTTTGAGTTTTTCATTGCATAGCTTAATTCACTCAGTGATTCAAAGCAGTTCAGCTGACTAATAATCTGTTTATAACTTTGCCAGCAGAAAATGAAAGTACAGATGTGGATTTCTGGATTTGCAAGATGGTGGAAGTTTTTATTGAATGAATTAATGAATTAATGAATTAATGATGTGGATGTTTCTAATTGTCAAATTTGCTGTGTTCTCTCCACTAATGTTGTTAAAGAACGTAAAGCCTCTTATATCAAATTTACAGCATGCAGACACAGTATCGCATCTGCACATTTTCATGCTTATGTTGTGACTTATCCCTGTGAACATCCACATCAACAACTGTGATAAGTGTTAACAAAACAGTTCTCCAGGGACCTTTTGAGCATTAACACACCAGCCTCCTTTAATCAGAGCATTGCATGAATGCTGTGTTCTGTGTTTCGCTGCTCCTGACGGAGCTCTGGCCTCTCCTCTGCAGCCATTTGTACTCATCAGATTATCAATGTATTCATCTTTGATAGTGCTCACATTAATGGGCCGTCAAGGTCAGGAGGATGTTATACATTTTGGAGCAATAAATCTAAAGACTGGAAGGCAGTTTTTGAACAGTATTAACATAAACTGGACAGCCTCTCAGCGATGACTGGGGAAAAATATGATAATTTATTCAGAATTTACCATTATATGTAAATAGTTACATTTTCCACCCAGAAATTGCTAGTAAATTACACTTTATGTAATGTTCAAAGAAACGGCAAGTAGAAAAACTGAAATAATATTTTCTTGTAAAACATATTCCAATAATCTTTTTATTTTACTAATTATACATACTACATATAATTATAATTACTAATTATATATATATATATATATATATATATATATATATATATATATATATATATATATATATATATATATATACAGTACAGACCAAAAGTTTGGACACACCTTCTCATTCAAAGAGTTTTCTTTATTTTCATGACTATGACTAAAGTTGTAAAAAACAAATAATAATAATAATAGAATTGGGCACTTCAGAGAATAAGAATGGTACAAT